>NC_090191.1:14595204-15976701 GCF_024679245.1 Pseudorasbora parva | reverse complement strand
GTCTAAGGCGCTGCGTTCAGGTCGCAGTCTCCCCTGGAGGCGTGGGTTCAAATCCCACTTCTGACAGACCTAACCTTTGGTTGCGGGCTCCAGGTAGAGTCTTTAACCATCTGGCAAGTTGACCCAGTAACACACTAATATTGACGAAGCACTGCATTTTAGTTAATGTCAGAGCCAATGGAACACTACGGTACCTCTGACCACCGGCATCGTATGAACTTTAAAGTAACACTTTTGTGCCATGTATGGGATTCTGTGGAATTTCCATGCAGTTTCCAGGGAATGTCATGTCCTGACATTTCATGAAATTGGACATGTTTTATAGAATAGCATTCAATGGAATACCATGTTGCGATGTTTACCGGAATGAGAACTTGTTTATGAAAGGGTATTCATGTTTTGTTTGGGGTTTCTTTGGAGGGATGCAATGGGATTCTTGGAGTTTGACTGTGATGTCATGGACTGAAATTTTGGGGGTGCAGTAGAATTTCATGGCAAGGAATTCCTGGAAATCTCTTGGAATGACATGTCATGGGTTTATGGGCTGTGGGATGGAATGTCATGGAATGAGATTCATGAAATGTCAAGCGAAACATTACATCACTACTGACAAGAAACATCATGAGAATGAAAGAATTATGTTCAACCTGAACAAAACATTGTAGTGACACTGCCCCATTTTAGGTGAATATGAGAGGAATACTATTGCTGCATTTATTCAACATCTGCCCCACAAAATGACTGGATTTCAATCGCATTGCTCATGAAGGAATGGACAATCACACAAAAGGGTATGAAGAAACCCGCTCTTTTGCCTAAACGCTCTTGTGTGCCAAAAAGCACCACTCTGCCCCGTGTGAGGCTAGAACTCACGACCTTCAGATTATGAGACTGACGCGCTGCCTAACTGCGCCAACGAGGCGTGTGCTGTGGCCAGTGTGAGTGGTGGAGCACTAGCTTCTGGATCATCTGCCATTCGGTGCAGCTCCAAACACGCTGCTCACCGTGCGCTGTCATGTCAGGATGGCCGAGCGGTCTAAGGCGCTGCGTTCAGGTTGCAGTCTCCCCTGGAGGCGTGGGTTCGAATCCCACTTCTGACAGACCTAACCTTTGGTTGCGGGCTCCAGGTAGACTCTTTAACCCTCTGGCAAGTTGACCCAGTAACACGCTAATATTGACGAAGCACTGCAATTCAGTTCATGTCAGAGCCAATGGAACACTACGGTACCTCTGACCACCGGCATCGCATGAACTTTAAAGTAACACTTTTGTGCCATGTATGGGATTCTGTGGAATTTTCATGCAGTTTCCAGGGAATGTCATGTCCTGACATTTCATGAAATTGGACATGTTTTATAGAATAGCATTCAATGGAATAACATGTTGTGATGTTTACCGGAATGAGAACTTGTTTATGAAAGGGTATTCATGTTTTGTTTGGGGTTTCTTTGGAGGGATGCAATGGGATTCTTGGAGTTTGACTGTGATGTCATGGACTGAAATTTTGGGGGTGCAGTAGAATTTCATGGCAAGGAATTCCTGGAAATCTCTTGGAATGACATGTCATGGGTTTATGGGCTGTGGGATGGAATGTCATGGAATGAGATTCATGGCATGTCAAGCGAAACATTACATCACTACTGACAAGAAACGTCATGAGAATGAAAGAATTATGTTCAGACTGAACAAAACATTGTAGTGACACTGCCCCAGTTTAGGTGAATATGAGAGGAATACTATTTCTGCATTTATTCAACATCTGCCCTACAAAATGACTGGATTTCAATCGCATTGCTCATGAAGGAATGGACAATCACACAAAAGGGTATGAAGAAACCCGCTCTTTTGCCTAAACGCTCTTGTGTGCCAAAAAGCACCACTCTGCCCCGTGTGAGGCTCGAACTCACGACCTTCAGATTATGAGACTGACGCGCTGCCTAACTGCGCCAACGAGGCATGTGCTGTGGCCAGTGTGAGTGGTGGAGCACTAGCTTCTGGATCATCTGCCATTCGGTGCAGCTCCAAACACGCTGCTCACCGTGAGCTGTCATGTCAGGATGGCCGAGCGGTCTAAGGCGCTGCGTTCAGGTCGCAGTCTCCCCTGGAGGCGTGGGTTCGAATCCCACTTCTGACAGACCTAACCTTTGGTTGCGGGCTCCAGGTAGAGTCTTTAACCCTCTGGCAAGTTGACCCAGTAACACACTAATATTGACGAAGCACTGCATTTCAGTTCATGTCAGAGCCAATGGAACACTACGGTACCTCTGACCACCGGCATCGTATGAACTTTAAAGTAACACTTTTGTGCCATGTATGGGATTCTGTGGAATTTCCATGCAGTTTCCAGGGAATGTCATGTCCTGACATTTCATGAAATTGGACATGTTTTATAGAATAGCATTCAATGGAATACCATGTTGTGATGTTTACCGGAATGAGAACTTGTTTATGAAAGGGTATTCATGTTTTGTTTGGGGTTTCTTTGGAGGGATGCAATGGCATTCTTGGAGTTTGACTGTGATGTCGTGGACTGAAATTTTGGGGGTGCAGTAGAATTTCATTGCAAGGAATTCCTGGAAATCTCTTGGAATGACATGTCATGGGTTTATGGGCTGTGGGATGGAATGTCATGGAATGAGAATCATGAAATGTCAAGCGAAACATTACATCACTACTGACAAGAAACATCATGAGAATGAAAGAATTATGTTCAACCTGAACAAAACATTGTAGTGACACTGCCCCATTTTAGGTGAATATGAGAGGAATACTATTACTGCATTTATTCAACATCTGCCCTACAAAATGACTGGAATTCAATCGCATTGCTCATGAAGGAATGGACAATCACACAAAAGGGTATGAAGAAACCCGCTCTTTTGCCTAAACGCTCTTGTGTGCTAAAAAGCACAACTCTGCCCCGCGTGAGGCTCGAATTCACGACCTTCAGATAATGAGACTGACGCGCTGCCTAACTGCGCCAACGAGGCATGTGCTGTGGCCAGTGTGAGTGGTGGAGCACTAGCTTCTGGATCATCTGCCATTCGGTGCAGCTCCAAACACGCTGCTCACCGTGCGCTGTCATGTCAGGATGGCCGAGCGGTCTAAGGCGCTGCGTTCAGGTCGCAGTCTCCCCTGGAGGCGTGGGTTCGAATCCCACTTCTGACAGACCTGACCTTTGGTTGCGGGCTCCAGGTAGACTCTTTAACCCTCTGGCAAGTTGACCCAGTAACACGCTAATATTGACGAAGCACTGCAATTCAGTTCATGTCAGAGCCAATGGAACACTACGGTACCTCTGACCACCGGCATCGCATGAACTTTAAAGTAACACTTTTGTTCCATGTATGGGATTCTGTGGAATTTTCATGCAGTTTCCAGGGAATGTCATGTCCTGACATTTCATGAAATTGGACATGTTTTATAGAATAGCATTCAATGGAATAACATGTTGTGATGTTTACCGGAATGAGAACTTGTTTATGAAAGGGTATTCATGTTTTGTTTGGGGTTTCTTTGGAGGGATGCAATGGGATTCTTGGAGTTTGACTGTGATGTCATGGACTGAAATTTTGGGGGTGCAGTAGAATTTCATGGCAAGGAATTCCTGGAAATCTCTTGGAATGACATGTCATGGGTTTATGGGCTGTGGGATGGAATGTCATGGAATGAGATTCATGGCATGTCAAGCGAAACATTACATCACTACTGACAAGAAACGTCATGAGAATGAAAGAATTATGTTCAGACTGAACAAAACATTGTAGTGACACTGCCCAAGTTTAGGTGAATATGAGAGGAATACTATTTCTGCATTTATTCAACATCTGCCCTACAAAATGACTGGATTTCAATCGCATTGCTCATGAAGGAATGGACAATCACACAAAAGGGTATGAAGAAACCCGCTCTTTTGCCTAAATGCTCTTGTGTGCCAAAAAGCACCACTCTGCCCCGTGTGAGGCTCGAACTCACGACCTTCAGATTATGAGACTGACGCGCTGCCTAACTGCGCCAACGAGGCATGTGCTGTGACCAGTGTGAGTGGTGGAGCACTAGCTTCTGGATCATCTGCCATTCGGTGCAGCTCCAAACACGCTGCTCACCGTGAGCTGTCATGTCAGGATGGCCGAGCGGTCTAAGGCGTTGCGTTCAGGTCGCAGTCTCCCCTGGAGGCGTGAGTTCGAATCCCACTTCTGACAGACCTAACCTTTGGTTGCGGGCTCCATGTAGAGTCTTTAACCCTCTGGCAAGTTGACCCAGTAACACACTAATATTGACGAAGCACTGCATTTCAGTTCATGTCAGAGCCAATGGAACACTACGGTACCTCTGACCACCGGCATCATATGAACTTTAAAGTAACACTTTAAAGCCATGTATGGGATTCTGTGGAATTTCCATGCAGTTTCCAGGGAATGTCATGTCCTGACATTTCATGAAATTGGACATGTTTTATAGAATAGCATTCAATGGAATACCATGTTGTGATGTTTACCGGAATGAGAACTTGTTTATGAAAGGGTATTCATGTTTTGTTTGGGGTTTCTTTGGAGGGATGCAATGGGATTCTTGGAGTTTGACTGTGATGTCATGGACTGAAATTTTGGGGGTGCAGTAGAATTTCATGGCAAGGAATTCCTGGAAATCTCTTGGAATGACATGTCATGGGTTTATGGGCTGTGGGATGGAATGTCATGGAATGAGATTCATGGCATGTCAAGCGAAACATTACATCACTACTGACAAGAAACGTCATGAGAATGAAAGAATTATGTTCAGACTGAACAAAACATTGTAGTGACACTGCCCCATTTTAGGTGAATATGAGAGGAATACTATTACTGCATTTATTCAACATCTGCCCTACAAAATGACTGGATTTCAATCGCATTGCTCATGAAGGAATGGACAATCACACAAAAGGGTATGAAGAAACCCGCTCTTTTGCCTAAACGCTCTTGTGTGCCAAAAAGCACCACTCTGCCCCGTGTGAGGCTCGAACTCACGACCTTCAGATTATGAGACTGACGCGCTGCCTAACTGCGCCAACAAGGCATGTGCTGTGGCCAGTGTGAGTGGTGGAGCACTAGCTTCTGGATCATCTGCCATTCGGTGCAGCTCCAAACACGCTGCTCACCATGCGCTGTCATGTCAGGATGGCCGAGCGGTCTAAGGCGCTGCCTTCAGGTCGCAGTCTCCACTGTAGGCGTGGGTTCGAATCCCACTTCTGACAGACCTAAACTTTGGTTGCGGGCTCCAGGTAGACTCTTTAACCCTCTGGCAAGTTGACCCAGTAACACGCTAATATTGACGAAGCACTGCAATTCAGTTCAAGTCAGAGCCAATGGAACACTACGGTACCTCTGACCACCGGCATCGCATGAACTTTAAAGTAACACTTTTGTGCCATGTATGGGATTCTGTGGAATTTTCATGCAGTTTCCAGGGAATGTCATGTCCTGACATTTCATGAAATTGGACATGTTTTATAGAATAGCATTCAATGGAATAACATGTTGTGATGTTTACCGGAATGAGGACTTGTTTATGAAAGGGTATTCATGTTTTGTTTGGGGTTTCTTTGGAGGGATGCAATGGGATTCTTGGAGTTTGACTATGATGTCATGGACTGAAATTTTGGGGGTGCAGTAGAATTTCATGGCAAGGAATTCCTGGAAATCTCTTGGAATGACATGTCATGGGTTTATGGGCTGTGGGATGGAATGTCATGGAATGAGATTCATGGCATGTCAAGCGAAACATTACATCACTACTGACAAGAAACGTCATGAGAATGAAAGAATTATGTTCAGACTGAACAAAACATTGTAGTGACACTGCCCCAGTTTAGGTGAATATGAGAGGAATACTATTTCTGCATTTATTCAACATCTGCCCTACAAAATGACTGGATTTCAATCGCATTGCTCATGAAGGAATGGACAATCACACAAAAGGGTATGAAGAAACCCGCTCTTTTGCCTAAACGCTCTTGTGTGCCAAAAAGCACCACTCTGCGCCGTGTGAGGCTCGAACTCACGACCTTCAGATTATGAGACTGACGCGCTGCCTAACTGCGCCAACGAGGCATGTGCTGTGGCCAGTGTGAGTGGTGGACCACTAGCTTCTGGATCATCTGCCATTCGGTGCAGCTCCAAACACGCTGCTCACCGTGAGCTTTCTTGTCAGGATGGCCGAGCGGTCTAAGGCGCTGCGTTCAGGTCGCAGTCTCCCCTGGAGGAGTGGGTTCGAATCCCACTTCTGACAGACCTAACCTTTGGTTGCGGGCTCCAGGTAGAGTCTTTAACCCTCTGGCAAGTTGACCCAGTAACACACTAATATTGACGAAGCACTGCATTTCAGTTCATGTCAGAGCCAATGGAACACTACGGTACCTCTGACCACCGGCATCGTATGAACTTTAAAGTAACACTTTTGTGCCATGTATGGGATTCTGTGGAATTTCCATGCAGTTTCCAGGGAATGTCATGTCCTGACATTTCATGAAATTGGACATGTTTTATAGAATAGCATTCAATGGAATACCATGTTGTGATGTTTACCGGAATGAGAACTTGTTTATGAAAGGGTATTCATGTTTTGTTTGGGTTTTCTTTGGAGGGATGCAATGGGATTCTTGGAGTTTGACTGTGATGTCATGGACTGAAATTTTGGGGGTGCAGTAGAATTTCATTGCAAGGAATTCCTGGAAATCTCTTGGAATGACATGTCATGGGTTTATGGGCTGTGGGATGGAATGTCATGGAATGAGATTCATGGCATGTCAAGCGAAACATTACATCACTACTGACAAGAAACGTCTTGAGAATGAAAGAATTATGTTCAGACTGAACAAAACATTGTAGTGACACTGCCCCATTTTAGGTGAATATGAGAGGAATACTATTACTGCATTTATTCAACATCTGCCCTACAAAATGACTGGAATTCAATCGCATTGCTCATGAAGGAATGGACAATCACACAAAAGGGTATGAAGAAACCCGCTCTTTTGCCTAAACGCTCTTGTGTGCTAAAAAGCACAACCCTGCCCCGTGTGAGGCTCGAACTCACGACCTTCAGATTATGAGACTGACGCGCTGCCTAACTGCGCCAACGAGGCATGTGCTGTGGCCAGTGTGAGTGGTGGAGCACTAGCTTCTGGATCATCTGCCATTCGGTGCAGCTCCAAACACGCGGCTCACCGTGCGCTGTCATGTCAGGATGGCCGAGCGGTCTAAGGCGCTGCGTTCAGGTCGCAGTCTCCCCTGGAGGCGTGGGTTCGAATCCCACTTCTGACAGACCTAACCTTTGGTTGCGGGCTCCAGGTAGACTCTTTAACCCTCTGGCAAGTTGACCCAGTAACACGCTAATATTGACGAAGCACTGCAATTCAGTTCATGTCAGAGCCAATGGAACACTACGGTACCTCTGACCACCGGCATCGCATGAACTTTAAAGTAACACTTTTGTGCCATGTATGGGATTCTGTGGAATTTTCATGCAGTTTCCAGGGAATGTCATGTCCTGACATTTCATGAAATTGGACATGTTTTATAGAATAGCATTCAATGGAATAACATGTTGTGATGTTTACCGGAATGAGAACTTGTTTATGAAAGGGTATTCATGTTTTGTTTGGGGTTTCTTTGGAGGGATGCAATGGGATTCTTGGAGTTTGACTGTGATGTCATGGACTGAAATTTTGGGGGTGCAGTAGAATTTCATGGCAAGGAATTCCTGGAAATCTCTTGGAATGACATGTCATGGGTTTATGGGCTGTGGGATGGAATGTCATGGAATGAGATTCATGGCATGTCAAGCGAAACATTACATCACTACTGACAAGAAACGTCATGAGAATGAAAGAATTATGTTCAGACTGAACAAAACATTGTAGTGACACTGCCCCAGTTTAGGTGAATATGAGAGGAATACTATTTCTGCATTTATTCAACATCTGCCCTACAAAATGACTGGATTTCAATCGCATTGCTCATGAAGGAATGGACAATCACACAAAAGGGTATGAAGAAACCCGCTCTTTTGCCTAAACGCTCTTGTGTGCCAAAAAGCACCACTCTGCCCCGTGTGAGGCTCGAACTCACGACCTTCAGATTATGAGACTGACGCGCTGCCTAACTGCGCCAACGAGCCATGTGCTGTGGCCAGTGTGAGTGGTGGAGCACTAGCTTCTGGATCATCTGCCATTCGGTGCAGCTCCAAACACGCTGCTCACCGTGAGCTGTCATGTCAGGATGGCCGAGCTAAGGCGCTGCGTTCAGGTCGCAGTCTCCCCTGGAGGCGTGGGTTCGAATCCCACTTCTGACAGACCTAACCTTTGGTTGCGGGCTCCAGGTAGAGTCTTTAACCCTCTGGCAAGTTGACCCAGTAACACACTAATATTGATGAAGCACTGCATTTCAGTTCATGTCAGATCCAATGGAACACTATGGTACCTCTGACCACCGGCATCGTATGAACTTTAAAGTAACACTTTTGTGCCATGTATGGGATTCTGTGGAATTTCCATGCAGTTTCCAGGGAATGTCATGTCCTGACATTTTATGAAATTGGACATGTTTTATAGAATAGCATTCAATGGAATACCATGTTGCAATGTTTACCGGAATGAGAACTTGTTTATGAAAGGGTATTCATGTTTTGTATGGGGTTTCTTTGGAGGGATGCAATGGGATTCTTGGAGTTTGACTGTGATGTCGTGGACTGAAATTTTGGGGGTGCAGTAGAATTTCATTGCAAGGAATTCCTGGAAATCTCTTGGAATGACATGTCATGGGTTTATGGGCTGTGGGATGGAATGTCATGGAATGAGAATCATGAAATGTCAAGCGAAACATTACATCACTACTGACAAGAAACATCATGAGAATGAAAGAATTATGTTCAACCTGAACAAAACATTGTAGTGACACTGCCCCATTTTAGGTGAATATGAGAGGAATACTATTACTGCATTTATTCAACATCTGCCCTACAAAATGACTGGAATTCAATCGCATTGCTCATGAAGGAATGGACAATCACACAAAAGGGTATGAAGAAACAAGCTCTTTTGCCTAAACGCTCTTGTGTGCTAAAAAGCACAACTCTGCCCCGTGTGAGGCTCGAACTCACGACCTTCAGATTATGAGACTGACGCGCTGCCTAACTGCGCCAACGAGGCATGTGCTGTGGCCAGTGTGAGTGGTGGAGCACTAGCTTCTGGATCATCTGCCATTCGGTGCAGCTCCAAACACGCTGCTCACCGTGCGCTGTCATGTCAGGATGGCCGAGCGGTCTAAGGCGCTGCGTTCAGGTCGCAGTCTCCCCTGGAGGCGTGGGTTCGAATCCCACTTCTGACAGACCTAACCTTTGGTTGCGGGCTCCAGGTAGAGTCTTTAACCCTCTGGCAAGTTGACCCAGTAACACACTAATATTGACGAAGCACTGCATTTCAGTTCATGTCAGAGCCAATGGAACACTACGGTACCTCTGACCACCGGCATCGCATGAACTTTAAAGTAACACTTTTGTGCCATGTATGGGATTCTGTGGAATTTTCATGCAGTTTCCAGGGAATGTCATGTCCTGACATTTCATGAAATTGGACATGTTTTATAGAATAGCATTCAATGGAATAACATGTTGTGATGTTTACCGGAATGAGAACTTGTTTATGAAAGGGTATTCATGTTTTGTTTGGGGTTTCTTTGGAGGGATGCAATGGGATTCTTGGAGTTTGACTGTGATGTCATGGACTGAAATTTTGGGGGTGCAGTAGAATTTCATGGCAAGGAATTCCTGGAAATCTCTTGGAATGACATGTCATGGGTTTATGGGCTGTGGGATGGAATGTCATGGAATGAGATTCATGGCATGTCAAGCGAAACATTACATCACTACTGACAAGAAACGTCATGAGAATGAAAGAATTATGTTCAGACTGAACAAAACATTGTAGTGACACTGCCCCAGTTTAGGTTAATATGAGAGGAATACTATTTCTGCATTTATTCAACATCTGCCCTACAAAATGACTGGATTTCAATCGCATTGCTCATGAAGGAATGGACAATCACACAAAAGGGTATGAAGAAACCCGCTCTTTTGCCTAAACGCTCTTGTGTGCCAAAAAGCACAACCCTGCCCCGTGTGAGGCTCGAACTCACGACCTTCAGATTATGAGACTGACGCGCTGCCTAACTGCGCCAACGAGGCATGTGCTGTGGCCAGTGTGAGTGGTGGAGCACTAGCTTCTGGATCATCTGCCATTCGGTGCAGCTCCAAACACGCTGCTCACCATGAGCTGTCATGTCAGGATGGCCGAGCGGTCTAAGGCGCTGCGTTCAGGTCGCAGTCTCCCCTGGAGGCGTGAGTTCGAATCCCACTTCTGACAGACCTAACCTTTGGTTGCGGGCTCCAGGTAGAGTCTTTAACCCTCTGGCAAGTTGACCCAGTAACACACTAATATTGACGAAGCACTGCATTTCAGTTCATGTCAGAGCCAATGGAACACTACGGTACCTCTGACCACCGGCATCGTATGAACTTTAAAGTAAAACTTTTGTGCCATGTATGGGATTCTGTGGAATTTCCATGCAGTTTCCAGGGAATGTCATGTCCTGACATTTCATGAAATTGGACATGTTTTATAGAATAGCATTCAATGGAATACCATGTTGTGATGTTTACCGGAATGAGAACTTGTTTATGAAAGGGTATTCATGTTTTGTTTGGGGTTTCTTTGGAGGGATGCAATGGGATTCTTGGAGTTTGACTGTGATGTCGTGGACTGAAATTTTGGGGGTGCAGTAGAATTTCATTGCAAGGAATTCCTGGAAATCTCTTGGAATGACATGTCATGGGTTTATGGGCTGTGGGATGGAATGTCATGGAATGAGAATCATGAAATGTCAAGCGAAACATTACATCACTACTGACAAGAAACGTCATGAGAATGAAAGAATTATGTTCAGACTGAACAAAACATTGTAGTGACACTGCCCAAGTTTAGGTGAATATGAGAGGAATACTATTTCTGCATTTATTCAACATCTGCCCTACAAAATGACTGGATTTCAATCGCATTGCTCATGAAGGAATGGACAATCTCACAAAAGGGTATGAAGAAACCCGCTCTTTTGCCTAAACGCTCTTGTGTGCCAAAAAGCACCACTCTGCCCCGTGTGAGGCTCGAACTCACGACCTTCAGATTATGAGACTGACACGCTGCCTAACTGCGCCAACGAGGCATGTGCTGTGACCAGTGTGAGTGGTGGAGCACTAGCTTCTGGATCATCTGCCATTCGGTGCAGCTCCAAACACGCTGCTCACCGTGAGCTGTCATGTCAGGATGGCCGAGCGGTCTAAGGCGCTGCGTTCAGGTCGCAGTCTCCCCTGGAGGCGTGAGTTCGAATCCCACTTCTGACAGACCTAACCTTTGGTTGCGGGCTCCATGTAGAGTCTTTAACCCTCTGGCAAGTTGACCCAGTAACACACTAATATTGACGAAGCACTGCATTTCAGTTCATGTCAGAGCCAATGGAACACTACGGTACCTCTGACCACCGGCATCGTATGAACTTTAAAGTAACACTTTTGTGCCATGTATGGGATTCTGTGGAATTTCCATGCAGTTTCCAGGGAATGTCATGTCCTGACATTTCATGAAATTGGACATGTTTTATAGAATAGCATTCAATGGAATACCATGTTGTGATGTTTACCGGAATGAGAACTTGTTTATGAAAGGGTATTCATGTTTTGTTTGGGGTTTCTTTGGAGGGATGCAATGGGATTCTTGGAGTTTGACTGTGATGTCATGGACTGAAATTTTGGGGGTGCAGTAGAATTTCATGGCAAGGAATTCCTGGAAATCTCTTGGAATGACATGTCATGGGTTTATGGGCTGTGGGATGGAATGTCATGGAATGAGAATCATGAAATGTCAAGCGAAACATTACATCACTACTGACAAGAAACATCATGAGAATGAAAGAATTATGTTCAACCTGAACAAAACATTGTAGTGACACTGCCCCATTTTAGGTGAATATGAGAGGAATACTATTACTGCATTTATTCAACATCTGCCCTACAAAATGACTGGAATTCAATCGCATTGCTCATGAAGGAATGGACAATCACACAAAAGGGTATGAAGAAACCCGCTCTTTTGCCTAAACGCTCTTGTGTGCTAAAAAGCACAACTCTGCCCCGCGTGAGGCTCGAATTCACGACCTTCAGATAATGAGACTGACGCGCTGCCTAACTGCGCCAACGAGGCATGTGCTGTGGCCAGTGTGAGTGGTGGAGCACTAGCTTCTGGATCATCTGCCATTCGGTGCAGCTCCAAACACGCTGCTCACCGTGCGCTGTCATGTCAGGATGGCCGAGCGGTCTAAGGCGCTGCGTTCAGGTCGCAGTCTCCCCTGGAGGCGTGGGTTCGAATCCCACTTCTGACAGACCTGACCTTTGGTTGCGGGCTCCAGGTAGACTCTTTAACCCTCTGGCAAGTTGACCCAGTAACACGCTAATATTGACGAAGCACTGCAATTCAGTTCATGTCAGAGCCAATGGAACACTACGGTACCTCTGACCACCGGCATCGCATGAACTTTAAAGTAACACTTTTGTTCCATGTATGGGATTCTGTGGAATTTTCATGCAGTTTCCAGGGAATGTCATGTCCTGACATTTCATGAAATTGGACATGTTTTATAGAATAGCATTCAATGGAATAACATGTTGTGATGTTTACCGGAATGAGAACTTGTTTATGAAAGGGTATTCATGTTTTGTTTGGGGTTTCTTTGGAGGGATGCAATGGGATTCTTGGAGTTTGACTGTGATGTCATGGACTGAAATTTTGGGGGTGCAGTAGAATTTCATGGCAAGGAATTCCTGGAAATCTCTTGGAATGACATGTCATGGGTTTATGGGCTGTGGGATGGAATGTCATGGAATGAGATTCATGGCATGTCAAGCGAAACATTACATCACTACTGACAAGAAACGTCATGAGAATGAAAGAATTATGTTCAGACTGAACAAAACATTGTAGTGACACTGCCCAAGTTTAGGTGAATATGAGAGGAATACTATTTCTGCATTTATTCAACATCTGCCCTACAAAATGACTGGATTTCAATCGCATTGCTCATGAAGGAATGGACAATCACACAAAAGGGTATGAAGAAACCCGCTCTTTTGCCTAAATGCTCTTGTGTGCCAAAAAGCACCACTCTGCCCCGTGTGAGGCTCGAACTCACGACCTTCAGATTATGAGACTGACGCGCTGCCTAACTGCGCCAACGAGGCATGTGCTGTGACCAGTGTGAGTGGTGGAGCACTAGCTTCTGGATCATCTGCCATTCGGTGCAGCTCCAAACACGCTGCTCACCGTGAGCTGTCATGTCAGGATGGCCGAGCGGTCTAAGGCGTTGCGTTCAGGTCGCAGTCTCCCCTGGAGGCGTGAGTTCGAATCCCACTTCTGACAGACCTAACCTTTGGTTGCGGGCTCCATGTAGAGTCTTTAACCCTCTGGCAAGTTGACCCAGTAACACACTAATATTGACGAAGCACTGCATTTCAGTTCATGTCAGAGCCAATGGAACACTACGGTACCTCTGACCACCGGCATCATATGAACTTTAAAGTAACACTTTAAAGCCATGTATGGGATTCTGTGGAATTTCCATGCAGTTTCCAGGGAATGTCATGTCCTGACATTTCATGAAATTGGACATGTTTTATAGAATAGCATTCAATGGAATACCATGTTGTGATGTTTACCGGAATGAGAACTTGTTTATGAAAGGGTATTCATGTTTTGTTTGGGGTTTCTTTGGAGGGATGCAATGGGATTCTTGGAGTTTGACTGTGATGTCATGGACTGAAATTTTGGGGGTGCAGTAGAATTTCATGGCAAGGAATTCCTGGAAATCTCTTGGAATGACATGTCATGGGTTTATGGGCTGTGGGATGGAATGTCATGGAATGAGATTCATGGCATGTCAAGCGAAACATTACATCACTACTGACAAGAAACGTCATGAGAATGAAAGAATTATGTTCAGACTGAACAAAACATTGTAGTGACACTGCCCCATTTTAGGTGAATATGAGAGGAATACTATTACTGCATTTATTCAACATCTGCCCTACAAAATGACTGGATTTCAATCGCATTGCTCATGAAGGAATGGACAATCACACAAAAGGGTATGAAGAAACCCGCTCTTTTGCCTAAACGCTCTTGTGTGCCAAAAAGCACCACTCTGCCCCGTGTGAGGCTCGAACTCACGACCTTCAGATTATGAGACTGACGCGCTGCCTAACTGCGCCAACAAGGCATGTGCTGTGGCCAGTGTGAGTGGTGGAGCACTAGCTTCTGGATCATCTGCCATTCGGTGCAGCTCCAAACACGCTGCTCACCATGCGCTGTCATGTCAGGATGGCCGAGCGGTCTAAGGCGCTGCCTTCAGGTCGCAGTCTCCACTGTAGGCGTGGGTTCGAATCCCACTTCTGACAGACCTAAACTTTGGTTGCGGGCTCCAGGTAGACTCTTTAACCCTCTGGCAAGTTGACCCAGTAACACGCTAATATTGACGAAGCACTGCAATTCAGTTCAAGTCAGAGCCAATGGAACACTACGGTACCTCTGACCACCGGCATCGCATGAACTTTAAAGTAACACTTTTGTGCCATGTATGGGATTCTGTGGAATTTTCATGCAGTTTCCAGGGAATGTCATGTCCTGACATTTCATGAAATTGGACATGTTTTATAGAATAGCATTCAATGGAATAACATGTTGTGATGTTTACCGGAATGAGGACTTGTTTATGAAAGGGTATTCATGTTTTGTTTGGGGTTTCTTTGGAGGGATGCAATGGGATTCTTGGAGTTTGACTATGATGTCATGGACTGAAATTTTGGGGGTGCAGTAGAATTTCATGGCAAGGAATTCCTGGAAATCTCTTGGAATGACATGTCATGGGTTTATGGGCTGTGGGATGGAATGTCATGGAATGAGATTCATGGCATGTCAAGCGAAACATTACATCACTACTGACAAGAAACGTCATGAGAATGAAAGAATTATGTTCAGACTGAACAAAACATTGTAGTGACACTGCCCCAGTTTAGGTGAATATGAGAGGAATACTATTTCTGCATTTATTCAACATCTGCCCTACAAAATGACTGGATTTCAATCGCATTGCTCATGAAGGAATGGACAATCACACAAAAGGGTATGAAGAAACCCGCTCTTTTGCCTAAACGCTCTTGTGTGCCAAAAAGCACCACTCTGCGCCGTGTGAGGCTCGAACTCACGACCTTCAGATTATGAGACTGACGCGCTGCCTAACTGCGCCAACGAGGCATGTGCTGTGGCCAGTGTGAGTGGTGGACCACTAGCTTCTGGATCATCTGCCATTCGGTGCAGCTCCAAACACGCTGCTCACCGTGAGCTTTCTTGTCAGGATGGCCGAGCGGTCTAAGGCGCTGCGTTCAGGTCGCAGTCTCCCCTGGAGGAGTGGGTTCGAATCCCACTTCTGACAGACCTAACCTTTGGTTGCGGGCTCCAGGTAGAGTCTTTAACCCTCTGGCAAGTTGACCCAGTAACACACTAATATTGACGAAGCACTGCATTTCAGTTCATGTCAGAGCCAATGGAACACTACGGTACCTCTGACCACCGGCATCGTATGAACTTTAAAGTAACACTTTTGTGCCATGTATGGGATTCTGTGGAATTTCCATGCAGTTTCCAGGGAATGTCATGTCCTGACATTTCATGAAATTGGACATGTTTTATAGAATAGCATTCAATGGAATACCATGTTGTGATGTTTACCGGAATGAGAACTTGTTTATGAAAGGGTATTCATGTTTTGTTTGGGTTTTCTTTGGAGGGATGCAATGGGATTCTTGGAGTTTGACTGTGATGTCATGGACTGAAATTTTGGGGGTGCAGTAGAATTTCATTGCAAGGAATTCCTGGAAATCTCTTGGAATGACATGTCATGGGTTTATGGGCTGTGGGATGGAATGTCATGGAATGAGATTCATGGCATGTCAAGCGAAACATTACATCACTACTGACAAGAAACGTCTTGAGAATGAAAGAATTATGTTCAGACTGAACAAAACATTGTAGTGACACTGCCCCATTTTAGGTGAATATGAGAGGAATACTATTACTGCATTTATTCAACATCTGCCCTACAAAATGACTGGAATTCAATCGCATTGCTCATGAAGGAATGGACAATCACACAAAAGGGTATGAAGAAACCCGCTCTTTTGCCTAAACGCTCTTGTGTGCTAAAAAGCACAACCCTGCCCCGTGTGAGGCTCGAACTCACGACCTTCAGATTATGAGACTGACGCGCTGCCTAACTGCGCCAACGAGGCATGTGCTGTGGCCAGTGTGAGTGGTGGAGCACTAGCTTCTGGATCATCTGCCATTCGGTGCAGCTCCAAACACGCGGCTCACCGTCCGCTGTCATGTCAGGATGGCCGAGCGGTCTAAGGCGCTGCGTTCAGGTCGCAGTCTCCCCTGGAGGCGTGGGTTCGAATCCCACTTCTGACAGACCTAACCTTTGGTTGCGGGCTCCAGGTAGACTCTTTAACCCTCTGGCAAGTTGACCCAGTAACACGCTAATATTGACGAAGCACTGCAATTCAGTTCATGTCAGAGCCAATGGAACACTACGGTACCTCTGACCACCGGCATCGCATGAACTTTAAAGTAACACTTTTGTGCCATGTATGGGATTCTGTGGAATTTTCATGCAGTTTCCAGGGAATGTCATGTCCTGACATTTCATGAAATTGGACATGTTTTATAGAATAGCATTCAATGGAATAACATGTTGTGATGTTTACCGGAATGAGAACTTGTTTATGAAAGGGTATTCATGTTTTGTTTGGGGTTTCTTTGGAGGGATGCAATGGGATTCTTGGAGTTTGACTGTGATGTCATGGACTGAAATTTTGGGGGTGCAGTAGAATTTCATGGCAAGGAATTCCTGGAAATCTCTTGGAATGACATGTCATGGGTTTATGGGCTGTGGGATGGAATGTCATGGAATGAGATTCATGGCATGTCAAGCGAAACATTACATCACTACTGACAAGAAACGTCATGAGAATGAAAGAATTATGTTCAGACTGAACAAAACATTGTAGTGACACTGCCCCAGTTTAGGTGAATATGAGAGGAATACTATTTCTGCATTTATTCAACATCTGCCCTACAAAATGACTGGATTTCAATCGCATTGCTCATGAAGGAATGGACAATCACACAAAAGGGTATGAAGAAACCCGCTCTTTTGCCTAAACGCTCTTGTGTGCCAAAAAGCACCACTCTGCCCCGTGTGAGGCTCGAACTCACGACCTTCAGATTATGAGACTGACGCGCTGCCTAACTGCGCCAACGAGCCATGTGCTGTGGCCAGTGTGAGTGGTGGAGCACTAGCTTCTGGATCATCTGCCATTCGGTGCAGCTCCAAACACGCTGCTCACCGTGAGCTGTCATGTCAGGATGGCCGAGCTAAGGCGCTGCGTTCAGGTCGCAGTCTCCCCTGGAGGCGTGGGTTCGAATCCCACTTCTGACAGACCTAACCTTTGGTTGCGGGCTCCAGGTAGAGTCTTTAACCCTCTGGCAAGTTGACCCAGTAACACACTAATATTGATGAAGCACTGCATTTCAGTTCATGTCAGATCCAATGGAACACTATGGTACCTCTGACCACCGGCATCGTATGAACTTTAAAGTAACACTTTTGTGCCATGTATGGGATTCTGTGGAATTTCCATGCAGTTTCCAGGGAATGTCATGTCCTGACATTTTATGAAATTGGACATGTTTTATAGAATAGCATTCAATGGAATACCATGTTGCAATGTTTACCGGAATGAGAACTTGTTTATGAAAGGGTATTCATGTTTTGTATGGGGTTTCTTTGGAGGGATGCAATGGGATTCTTGGAGTTTGACTGTGATGTCGTGGACTGAAATTTTGGGGGTGCAGTAGAATTTCATTGCAAGGAATTCCTGGAAATCTCTTGGAATGACATGTCATGGGTTTATGGGCTGTGGGATGGAATGTCATGGAATGAGAATCATGAAATGTCAAGCGAAACATTACATCACTACTGACAAGAAACATCATGAGAATGAAAGAATTATGTTCAACCTGAACAAAACATTGTAGTGACACTGCCCCATTTTAGGTGAATATGAGAGGAATACTATTACTGCATTTATTCAACATCTGCCCTACAAAATGACTGGAATTCAATCGCATTGCTCATGAAGGAATGGACAATCACACAAAAGGGTATGAAGAAACAAGCTCTTTTGCCTAAACGCTCTTGTGTGCTAAAAAGCACAACTCTGCCCCGTGTGAGGCTCGAACTCACGACCTTCAGATTATGAGACTGACGCGCTGCCTAACTGCGCCAACGAGGCATGTGCTGTGGCCAGTGTGAGTGGTGGAGCACTAGCTTCTGGATCATCTGCCATTCGGTGCAGCTCCAAACACGCTGCTCACCGTGCGCTGTCATGTCAGGATGGCCGAGCGGTCTAAGGCGCTGCGTTCAGGTCGCAGTCTCCCCTGGAGGCGTGGGTTCGAATCCCACTTCTGACAGACCTAACCTTTGGTTGCGGGCTCCAGGTAGAGTCTTTAACCCTCTGGCAAGTTGACCCAGTAACACACTAATATTGACGAAGCACTGCATTTCAGTTCATGTCAGAGCCAATGGAACACTACGGTACCTCTGACCACCGGCATCGCATGAACTTTAAAGTAACACTTTTGTGCCATGTATGGGATTCTGTGGAATTTTCATGCAGTTTCCAGGGAATGTCATGTCCTGACATTTCATGAAATTGGACATGTTTTATAGAATAGCATTCAATGGAATAACATGTTGTGATGTTTACCGGAATGAGAACTTGTTTATGAAAGGGTATTCATGTTTTGTTTGGGGTTTCTTTGGAGGGATGCAATGGGATTCTTGGAGTTTGACTGTGATGTCATGGACTGAAATTTTGGGGGTGCAGTAGAATTTCATGGCAAGGAATTCCTGGAAATCTCTTGGAATGACATGTCATGGGTTTATGGGCTGTGGGATGGAATGTCATGGAATGAGATTCATGGCATGTCAAGCGAAACATTACATCACTACTGACAAGAAACGTCATGAGAATGAAAGAATTATGTTCAGACTGAACAAAACATTGTAGTGACACTGCCCCAGTTTAGGTTAATATGAGAGGAATACTATTTCTGCATTTATTCAACATCTGCCCTACAAAATGACTGGATTTCAATCGCATTGCTCATGAAGGAATGGACAATCACACAAAAGGGTATGAAGAAACCCGCTCTTTTGCCTAAACGCTCTTGTGTGCCAAAAAGCACAACCCTGCCCCGTGTGAGGCTCGAACTCACGACCTTCAGATTATGAGACTGACGCGCTGCCTAACTGCGCCAACGAGGCATGTGCTGTGGCCAGTGTGAGTGGTGGAGCACTAGCTTCTGGATCATCTGCCATTCGGTGCAGCTCCAAACACGCTGCTCACCATGAGCTGTCATGTCAGGATGGCCGAGCGGTCTAAGGCGCTGCGTTCAGGTCGCAGTCTCCCCTGGAGGCGTGAGTTCGAATCCCACTTCTGACAGACCTAACCTTTGGTTGCGGGCTCCAGGTAGAGTCTTTAACCCTCTGGCAAGTTGACCCAGTAACACACTAATATTGACGAAGCACTGCATTTCAGTTCATGTCAGAGCCAATGGAACACTACGGTACCTCTGACCACCGGCATCGTATGAACTTTAAAGTAAAACTTTTGTGCCATGTATGGGATTCTGTGGAATTTCCATGCAGTTTCCAGGGAATGTCATGTCCTGACATTTCATGAAATTGGACATGTTTTATAGAATAGCATTCAATGGAATACCATGTTGTGATGTTTACCGGAATGAGAACTTGTTTATGAAAGGGTATTCATGTTTTGTTTGGGGTTTCTTTGGAGGGATGCAATGGGATTCTTGGAGTTTGACTGTGATGTCGTGGACTGAAATTTTGGGGGTGCAGTAGAATTTCATTGCAAGGAATTCCTGGAAATCTCTTGGAATGACATGTCATGGGTTTATGGGCTGTGGGATGGAATGTCATGGAATGAGAATCATGAAATGTCAAGCGAAACATTACATCACTACTGACAAGAAACGTCATGAGAATGAAAGAATTATGTTCAGACTGAACAAAACATTGTAGTGACACTGCCCAAGTTTAGGTGAATATGAGAGGAATACTATTTCTGCATTTATTCAACATCTGCCCTACAAAATGACTGGATTTCAATCGCATTGCTCATGAAGGAATGGACAATCTCACAAAAGGGTATGAAGAAACCCGCTCTTTTGCCTAAACGCTCTTGTGTGCCAAAAAGCACCACTCTGCCCCGTGTGAGGCTCGAACTCACGACCTTCAGATTATGAGACTGACACGCTGCCTAACTGCGCCAACGAGGCATGTGCTGTGACCAGTGTGAGTGGTGGAGCACTAGCTTCTGGATCATCTGCCATTCGGTGCAGCTCCAAACACGCTGCTCACCGTGAGCTGTCATGTCAGGATGGCCGAGCGGTCTAAGGCGCTGCGTTCAGGTCGCAGTCTCCCCTGGAGGCGTGAGTTCGAATCCCACTTCTGACAGACCTAACCTTTGGTTGCGGGCTCCATGTAGAGTCTTTAACCCTCTGGCAAGTTGACCCAGTAACACACTAATATTGACGAAGCACTGCATTTCAGTTCATGTCAGAGCCAATGGAACACTACGGTACCTCTGACCACCGGCATCGTATGAACTTTAAAGTAACACTTTTGTGCCATGTATGGGATTCTGTGGAATTTCCATGCAGTTTCCAGGGAATGTCATGTCCTGACATTTCATGAAATTGGACATGTTTTATAGAATAGCATTCAATGGAATACCATGTTGTGATGTTTACCGGAATGAGAACTTGTTTATGAAAGGGTATTCATGTTTTGTTTGGGGTTTCTTTGGAGGGATGCAATGGGATTCTTGGAGTTTGACTGTGATGTCATGGACTGAAATTTTGGGGGTGCAGTAGAATTTCATGGCAAGGAATTCCTGGAAATCTCTTGGAATGACATGTCATGGGTTTATGGGCTGTGGGATGGAATGTCATGGAATGAGATTCATGGCATGTCAAGCGAAACATTACATCACTACTGACAAGAAACGTCATGAGAATGAAAGAATTATGTTCAGACTGAACAAAACATTGTAGTGACACTGCCCCATTTTAGGTGAATATGAGAGGAATACTATTACTGCATTTATTCAACATCTGCCCTACAAAATGACTGGATTTCAATCGCATTGCTCATGAAGGAATGGACAATCACACAAAAGGGTATGAAGAAACCCGCTCTTTTGCCTAAACGCTCTTGTGTGCCAAAAAGCACCACTCTGCCCCGTGTGAGGCTCGAACTCACGACCTTCAGATTATGAGACTGACGCGCTGCCTAACTGCGCCAACAAGGCATGTGCTGTGGCCAGTGTGAGTGGTGGAGCACTAGCTTCTGGATCATCTGCCATTCGGTGCAGCTCCAAACACGCTGCTCACCGTATGCTGTCATGTCAGGATGGCCGAGCGGTCTAAGGCGCTGCGTTCAGGTCGCAGTCTCACCTGGAGGCGTAGGTTCGAATCCCACTTCTGACAGACCTAACCTTTGGTTGTGGGCTCCAGGTAGAGTCTTTAACCATCTGGCAAGTTGACCCAGTAACACACTAATATTGACGAAGCACTGCATTTCAGTTCATGTCAGAGCCAATGGAACACTACGGTACCTCTGACCACCGGCATCGTATGAACTTTAAAGTAACACTTTTGTGCCATGTATGGGATTCTGTGGAATTTCCATGCAGTTTCCAGGGAATGTCATGTCCTGACATTTCATGAAATTGGACATGTTTTATAGAATAGCATTCAATGGAATACCATGTTGCAATGTTTACCGGAATGAGAACTTGTTTATGAAAGGGTATTCATGTTTTGTTTGGGGTTTCTTTGGAGGGATAAAATGGGATTCTTGGAGTTTGACTGTGATGTCATGGACTGAAATTTTGGGGGTGCAGTAGAATTTCATGGCAAGGAATTCCTGGAAATCTCTTGGAATGACATGTCATGGGTTTATGGGCTGTGGGATGGAATGTCATGGAATGAGATTCATGAAATGTCAAGCGAAACATTACATCACTACTGACAAGAAACATCATGAGAATGAAAGAATTATGTTCAACCTGAACAAAACATTGTAGTGACACTGCCCCATTTTAGGTGAATATGAGAGGAATACTATTGCTGCATTTATTCAACATCTGCCCCACAAAATGACTGGATTTCAATCGCATTGCTCATGAAGGAATGGACAATCAAACAAAAGGGTATGAAGAAACCCGCTCTTTTGCCTAAACGCTTTTGTGTGCTAAAAAGCACAACCCTGCCCCGTGTGAGGCTCGAACTCACAACCTTCAGATTATGAGACTGACGCGCTGCCTAACTGCGCCAACGAGGCATGTGCTGTGGCCAGTGTGAGTGGTGGAGCACTAGCTTCTGGATCATCTGCCATTCGGTGCAGCTCCAAACACGCTGCTCACCGTGCGCTGTCATGTCAGGATGGCCGAGCGGTCTAAGGCGCTGCGTTCAGGTCGCAGTCTCCCCTGGAGGCGTGGGTTCGAATCCCACTTCTGACAGACCTAACCTTTGGTTGCGGGCTCCAGGTAGACTCTTTAACCCTCTGGCAAGTTGACCCAGTAACACGCTAATATTGACGAAGCACTGCAATTCAGTTCATGTCAGAGCCAATGGAACACTACGGTACCTCTGACTACCGGCATCGCATGAACTTTAAAGTAACACTTTTGTGCCATGTATGGGATTCTGTGGAATTTTCATGCAGTTTCCAGGGAATGTCATGTCCTGACATTTCATGAAATTGGACATGTTTTATAGAATAGCATTCAATGGAATAACATGTTGTGATGTTTACCGGAATGAGAACTTGTTTATGAAAGGGTATTCATGTTTTGTTTGGGGTTTCTTTGGAGGGATGCAATGGGATTCTTGGAGTTTGACTGTGATGTCATGGACTGAAATTTTGGGGGTGCAGTAGAATTTCATGGCAAGGAATTCCTGGAAATCTCTTGGAATGACATGTCATGGGTTTATGGGCTGTGGGATGGAATGTCATGGAATGAGATTCATGGCATGTCAAGCGAAACATTACATCACTACTGACAAGAAACGTCATGAGAATGAAAGAATTATGTTCAGACTGAACAAAACATTGTAGTGACACTGCCCCAGTTTAGGTGAATATGAGAGGAATACTATTTCTGCATTTATTCAACATCTGCCCTACAAAATGACTGGATTTCAATCGCATTGCTCATGAAGGAATGGACAATCACACAAAAGGGTATGAAGAAACCCGCTCTTTTGCCTAAACGCTCTTGTGTGCCAAAAAGCACCACTCTGCCCCGTGTGAGGCTCGAACTCACGACCTTCAGATTATGAGACTGACGCGCTGCCTAACTGCGCCAACGAGGCATGTGCTGTGGCCAGTGTGAGTGGTGGAGCACTAGCTTCTGGATCAGCTGCCATTCGGTGCAGCTCCAAACACGCTGCTCACCGTGAGCTGTCATGTCAGGATGGCCGAGCGGTCTAAGGCGCTGCGTTCAGGTCGCAGTCTCCCCTGGAGGCGTGGGTTCGAATCCCACTTCTGACAGACCTAACCTTTGGTTGCGGGCTCCAGGTAGAGTCTTTAACCATCTGGCAAGTTGACCCAGTAACACACTAATATTGACGAAGCACTGCATTTTAGTTCATGTCAGAGCCAATGGAACACTACGGTACCTCTGACCACCGGCATCGTATGAACTTTAAAGTAACCCTTTTGTGCCATGTATGGGATTCTGTGGAATTTCCATGCAGTTTCCAGGGAATGTCATGTCCTGACATTTCATGAAATTGGACATGTTTTATAGAATAGCATTCAATGGAATACCATGTTGCGATGTTTACCGGAATGAGAACTTGTTTATGAAAGGGTATTCATGTTTTGTTTGGGGTTTCTTTGGAGGGATGCAATGGGATTCTTGGAGTTTGACTGTGATGTCATGGACTGAAATTTTGGGGGTGCAGTAGAATTTCATGGCAAGGAATTCCTGGAAATCTCTTGGAATGACATGTCATGGGTTTATGGGCTGTGGGATGGAATGTCATGGAATGAGATTCATGAAATGTCAAGCGAAACATTACATCACTACTGACAAGAAACATCATGAGAATGAAAGAATTATGTTCAACCTGAACAAAACATTGTAGTGACACTGCCCCATTTTAGGTGAATATGAGAGGAATACTATTGCTGCATTTATTCAACATCTGCCCCACAAAATGACTGGATTTCAATCGCATTGCTCATGAAGGAATGGACAATCACACAAAAGGGTATGAAGAAACCCGCTCTTTTGCCTAAACGCTCTTGTGTGCCAAAAAGCACCACTCTGCCCCGTGTGAGGCTCGAACTCACGACCTTCAGATTATGAGACTGACGCGCTGCCTAACTGCGCCAACGAGGCGTGTGCTGTGGCCAGTGTGAGTGGTGGAGCACTAGCTTCTGGATCATCTGCCATTCGGTGCAGCTCCAAACACGCTGCTCACCGTGCGCTGTCATGTCAGGATGGCCGAGCGGTCTAAGGCGCTGCGTTCAGGTCGCAGTCTCCCCTGGAGGCGTGGGTTCGAATCCCACTTCTGACAGACCTAACCTTTGGTTGCGGGCTCCAGGTAGACTCTTTAACCCTCTGGCAAGTTGACCCAGTAACACGCTAATATTGACGAAGCACTGCAATTCAGTTCATGTCAGAGCCAATGGAACACTACGGTACCTCTGACCACCGGCATCGCATGAACTTTAAAGTAACACTTTTGTGCCATGTATGGGATTCTGTGGAATTTTCATGCAGTTTCCAGGGAATGTCATGTCCTGACATTTCATGAAATTGGACATGTTTTATAGAATAGCATTCAATGGAATAACATGTTGTGATGTTTACCGGAATGAGAATTTGTTTATGAAAGGGTATTAATGTTTTGTTTGGGGTTTCTTTGGAGGGATGCAATGGGATTCTTGGAGTTTGACTGTGATGTCATGGACTGAAATTTTGGGGGTGCAGTAGAATTTCATGGCAAGGAATTCCTGGAAATCTCTTGGAATGACATGTCATGGGTTTATGGGCTGTGGGATGGAATGTCATGGAATGAGATTCATGGCATGTCAAGCGAAACATTACATCACTACTGACAAGAAACGTCATGAGAATGAAAGAATTATGTTCAGACTGAACAAAACATTGTAGTGACACTGCCCCAGTTTAGGTGAATATGAGAGGAATACTATTTCTGCATTTATTCAACATCTGCCCTACAAAATGACTGGATTTCAATCGCATTGCTCATGAAGGAATGGACAATCACACAAAAGGGTATGAAGAAACCCGCTCTTTTGCCTAAACGCTCTTGTGTGCCAAAAGGCACCACTCTGCCCCGTGTGAGGCTCGAACTCACGACCTTCAGATTATGAGACTGACGCGCTGCCTAACTGCGCCAACGAGGCATGTGCTGTGGCCAGTGTGAGTGGTGGAGCACTAGCTTCTGGATCATCTGCCATTCGGTGCAGCTCCAAACACGCTGCTCACCGTGAGCTTTCTTGTCAGGATGGCCGAGCGGTCTAAGGCGCTGCGTTCAGGTCGCAGTCTCCCCTGGAGGAGTGGGTTCGAATCCCACTTCTGACAGACCTAACCTTTGGTTGCGGGCTCCAGGTAGAGTCTTTAACCCTCTGGCAAGTTGACCCAGTAACACACTAATATTGACGAAGCACTGCATTTCAGTTCATGTAAGAGCCAATGAAACACTACGGTACCTCTGACCACCGGCATCGTATGAACTTTAAAGTAACACTTTTGTGCCATGTATGGGATTCTGTGGAATTTCCATGCAGTTTCCAGGGAATGTCATGTCCTGACATTTCATGAAATTGGACATGTTTTATAGAATAGCATTCAATGGAATACCATGTTGTGATGTTTACCGGAATGAGAACTTGTTTATGAAAGGGTATTCATGTTTTGTTTGGGGTTTCTTTGGAGGGATGCAATGGGATTCTTGGAGTTTGACTGTGATGTCATGGACTGAAATTTTGGGGGTGCAGTAGAATTTCATTGCAAGGAATTCCTGGAAATCTCTTGGAATGACATGTCATGGGTTTATGGGCTGTGGGATGGAATGTCATGGAATGAGATTCATGGCATGTCAAGCGAAACATTACATCACTACTGACAAGAAACGTCTTGAGAATGAAAGAATTATGTTCAGACTGAACAAAACATTGTAGTGACACTGCCCCATTTTAGGTGAATATGAGAGGAATACTATTACTGCATTTATTCAACATCTGCCCTACAAAATGACTGGAATTCAATCGCATTGCTCATGAAGGAATGGACAATCACACAAAAGGGTATGAAGAAACCCGCTCTTTTGCCTAAACGCTCTTGTGTGCTAAAAAGCACAACCCTGCCCCGTGTGAGGCTCGAACTCACGACCTTCAGATTATGAGACTGACGCGCTGCCTAACTGCGCCAACGAGGCATGTGCTGTGGCCAGTGTGAGTGGTGGAGCACTAGCTTCTGGATCATCTGCCATTCGGTGCAGCTCCAAACACGCTGCTCACCGTGCACTGTCATGTCAGGATGGCCGAGCGGTCTAAGGCGCTGCGTTCAGGTCGCAGTCTCCCCTGGAGGCGTGGGTTCGAATCCCACTTCTGACAGACCTAACCTTTGGTTGCGGGCTCCAGGTAGACTCTTTAACCCTCTGGCAAGTTGACCCAGTAACACGCTAATATTGACGAAGCACTGCAATTCAGTTCATGTCAGAGCCAATGGAACACTACGGTACCTCTGACCACCGGCATCGCATGAACTTTAAAGTAACACTTTTGTGCCATGTATGGGATTCTGTGGAATTTTCATGCAGTTTCCAGGGAATGTCATGTCCTGACATTTCATGAAATTGGACATGTTTTATAGAATAGCATTCAATGGAATACCATGTTGTGATGTTTACCGGAATGAGAACTTGTTTATGAAAGGGTATTCATGTTTTGTTTGGGGTTTCTTTGGAGGGATGCAATGGGATTCTTGGAGTTTGACTGTGATGTCATGGACTGAAATTTTGGGGGTGCAGTAGAATTTCATTGCAAGGAATTCCTGGAAATCTCTTGGAATGACATGTCATGGGTTTATGGGCTGTGGGATGGAATGTCATGGAATGAGATTCATGGCATGTCAAGCGAAACATTACATCACTACTGACAAGAAACGTCTTGAGAATGAAAGAATTATGTTCAGACTGAACAAAACATTGTAGTGACACTGCCCCATTTTAGGTGAATATGAGAGGAATACTATTACTGCATTTATTCAACATCTGCCCTACAAAATGACTGGAATTCAATCGCATTGCTCATGAAGGAATGGACAATCACACAAAAGGGTATGAAGAAACCCGCTCTTTTGCCTAAACGCTCTTGTGTGCTAAAAAGCACAACCCTGCCCCGTGTGAGGCTCGAACTCACGACCTTCAGATTATGAGACTGACGCGCTGCCTAACTGCGCCAACGAGGCATGTGCTGTGGCCAGTGTGAGTGGTGGAGCACTAGCTTCTGGATCATCTGCCATTCGGTGCAGCTCCAAACACGCTGCTCACCGTGCACTGTCATGTCAGGATGGCCGAGCGGTCTAAGGCGCTGCGTTCAGGTCGCAGTCTCCCCTGGAGGCGTGGGTTCGAATCCCACTTCTGACAGACCTAACCTTTGGTTGCGGGCTCCAGGTAGACTCTTTAACCCTCTGGCAAGTTGACCCAGTAACACGCTAATATTGACGAAGCACTGCAATTCAGTTCATGTCAGAGCCAATGGAACACTACGGTACCTCTGACCACCGGCATCGCATGAACTTTAAAGTAACACTTTTGTGCCATGTATGGGATTCTGTGGAATTTTCATGCAGTTTCCAGGGAATGTCATGTCCTGACATTTCATGAAATTGGACATGTTTTATAGAATAGCATTCAATGGAATAACATGTTGTGATGTTTACCGGAATGAGAACTTGTTTATGAAAGGGTATTCATGTTTTGTTTGGGGTTTCTTTGGAGGGATGCAATGGGATTCTTGGAGTTTGACTGTGATGTCATGGACTGAAATTTTGGGGGTGCAGTAGAATTTCATGGCAAGGAATTCCTGGAAATCTCTTGGAATGACATGTCATGGGTTTATGGGCTGTGGGATGGAATGTCATGGAATGAGATTCATGGCATGTCAAGCGAAACATTACATCACTACTGACAAGAAACGTCATGAGAATGAAAGAATTATGTTCAGACTGAACAAAACATTGTAGTGACACTGCCCCAGTTTAGGTTAATATGAGAGGAATACTATTTCTGCATTTATTCAACATCTGCCCTACAAAATGACTGGATTTCAATCGCATTGCTCATGAAGGAATGGACAATCACACAAAAGGGTATGAAGAAACCCGCTCTTTTGCCTAAATGCTCTTGTGTGCCAAAAAGCACCACTCTGCCCCATGTGAGGCTCGAACTCACGACCTTCAGATTATGAGACTGACACGCTGCCTAACTGCGCCAACGAGGCATGTGCTGTGGCCAGTGTGAGTGGTGGAGCACTAGCTTCTGGATCATCTGCCATTCGGTGCAGCTCCAAACACGCTGCTCACCGTGAGCTGTCATGTCAGGATGGCCGAGCGGTCTAAGGCGCTGCGTTCAGGTCGCAGTCTCCCCTGGAGGCGTGGGTTCGAATCCCACTTCTGACAGACCTAACCTTTGGTTGCGGGCTCCAGGTAGAGTCTTTAACCCTCTGGCAAGTTGACCCAGTAACACACTAATATTGACGAAGCACTGCATTTCAGTTCATGTCAGAGCCAATGGAACACTACGGTACCTCTGACCACCGGCATCGTATGAACTTTAAAGTAACACTTTTGTGCCATGTATGGGATTCTGTGGAATTTCCATGCAGTTTCCAGGGAATGTCATGTCCTGACATTTCATGAAATTGGACATGTTTTATAGAATAGCATTCAATGGAATACCATGTTGTGATGTTTACCGGAATGAGAACTTGTTTATGAAAGGGTATTCATGTTTTGTTTGGGGTTTCTTTGGAGGGATGCAATGGGATTCTTGGAGTTTGACTGTGATGTCATGGACTGAAATTTTGGGGGTGCAGTAGAATTTCATGGCAAGGAATTCCTGGAAATCTCTTGGAATGACATGTCATGGGTTTATGGGCTGTGGGATGGAATGTCATGGAATGAGATTCATGGCATGTCAAGCGAAACACTACATCACTACTGACAAGAAACGTCATGAGAATGAAAGAATTATGTTCAGACTGAACAAAACATTGTAGTGACACTGCCCCATTTTAGGTGAATATGAGAGGAATACTATTACTGCATTTATTCAACATCTGCCCTACAAAATGACTGGATTTCAATCGCATTGCTCATGAAGGAATGGACAATCACACAAAAGGGTATGAAGAAACCCGCTCTTTTGCCTAAACGCTCTTGTGTGCCAAAAAGCACCACTCTGCCCCGTGTGAGGCTCGAACTCACGACCTTCAGATTATGAGACTGACGCGCTGCCTAACTGCGCCAACGAGGCATGTGCTGTGGTCAGTGTGAGTGGTGGAGCACTAGCTTCTGGATCATCTGCCATTCGGAGCAGCTCCAAACACGCTGCTCACCGTGAGCTGTCATGTCAGGCTGGCCGAGCGGTCTAAGGCGCTGCGTTCAGGTTGCAGTCTCCCCTGGAGGCGTGGGTTCGAATCCCACTTTTGACAGATCTAACCTTTGGTTGCGAGCTCCAGGTAGAGTCTTTAACCCTCTGGCAAGTTGACCCAGTAACACACTAATATTGACGAAGCACTGCATTTCAGTTCATGTCAGAGCCAATGGAACACTACGGTACCTCTGACCACCGGCATCGTATGAACTTTAAAGTAACACTTTTGTGCCATGTATGGGATTCTGTGGAATTTCCATGCAGTTTCCAGGGAATGTCATGTCCTGACATTTCATGAAATTGGACATGTTTTATAGAATAGCATTCAATGGAATACCATGTTGCGATGTTTACCGGAATGAGAACTTGTTTATGAAAGGGTATTCATGTTTTGTTTGGGGTTTCTTTGGAGGGATGCAATGGGATTCTTGGAGTTTGACTGTGATGTCATGGACTGAAATTTTGGGGGTGCAGTAGAATTTCATGGCAAGGAATTCCTGGAAATCTCTTGGAATGACATGTCATGGGTTTATGGGCTGTGGGATGGAATGTCATGGAATGAGATTCATGGCATGTCAAGCGAAACATTACATCACTACTGACAAGAAGCATCATGAGAATGAAAGAATTATGTTCAGACTGAACAAAACATTGTAGTGACACTGCCCCAGTTTAGGTTAATATGAGAGGAATACTATTTCTGCATTTATTCAACATCTGCCCTACAAAATGACTGGATTTCAATCCCATTGCTCATGAAGAAATGGACAATCACACAAAAGGGTATGAAGAAACCCGCTCTTTTGCCTAAACGCTCTTGTGTGCCAAAAAGCACCACTCTGCCCCGTGTGAGGCTCGAACTCACGACCTTCAGATTATGAGACTGACGCGCTGCCTAACTGCGCCAACGAGGCATGTGCTGTGGCCAGTGTGAGTGGTGGAGCACTAGCTTCTGGATCATCTGCCATTCGGTGCAGCTCCAAACACGCTGCTCACCATGAGCTGTCATGTCAGGATGGCCGAGCAGTCTAAGGGGCTGCGTTCAGGTCGCAGTCTACCCTGGAGGAGTGGGTTCGAATCCCACTTCTGACAGACCTAACCTTTGGTTGCGGGCTCCAGGTAGAGTCTTTAACCCTCTGGCAAGTTGACCCAGTAACACACTAATATTGACGAAGCACTGCATTTCAGTTCATGTCAGAGCCAATGGAACACTACGGTACCTCTGACCACCGGCATCGCATGAACTTTAAAGTAACACTTTTGTGCCATGTATGGGATTCTGTGGAATTTCCATGCAGTTTCCAGGGAATGTCATGTCCTGACATTTCATGAAATTGGACATGTTTTATAGAATAGCATTCAATGGAATACCATGTTGTGATGTTTACCGGAATGAGAACTTGTTTATGAAAGGGTATTCATGTTTTGTTTGGGGTTTCTTTGGAGGGATGCAATGGGATTCTTGGAGTTTGACTGTGATGTCATGGACTGAAATTTTGGGGGTGCAGTAGAATTTCATGGCAAGGAATTCCTGGAAATCTCTTGGAATGACATGTCATGGGTTTATGGGCTGTGGGATGGAATGTCATGGAATGAGATTCATGGCATGTCAAGCGAAACATTACATCACTACTGACAAGAAACGTCATGAGAATGAAAGAATTATGTTCAGACTGAACAAAACATTGTAGTGACACTGCCCCAGTTTAGGTTAATATGAGAGGAATACTATTTCTGCATTTATTCAACATCTGCCCTACAAAATGACTGGATTTCAATCGCATTGCTCATGAAGGAATGGACAATCACACAAAAGGGTATGAAGAAACCCGCTCTTTTGCCTAAATGCTCTTGTGTGCCAAAAAGCACCACTCTGCCCCGTGTGAGGCTCGAACTCACGACCTTCAGATTATGAGACTGACACGCTGCCTAACTGCGCCAACGAGGCATGTGCTGTGGCCAGTGTGAGTGGTGGAGCACTAGCTTCTGGATCATCTGCCATTCGGTGCAGCTCCAAACACGCTGCTCACCGTGAGCTGTCATGTCAGGATGGCCGAGCGGTCTAAGGCGCTGCGTTCAGGTCGCAGTCTCCCCTGGAGGCGTGGGTTCGAATCCCACTTCTGACAGACCTAACCTTTGGTTGCGGGCTCCAGGTAGAGTCTTTAACCCTCTGGCAAGTTGACCCAGTAACACACTAATATTGACGAAGCACTGCATTTCAGTTCATGTCAGAGCCAATGGAACACTACGGTACCTCTGACCACCGGCATCGTATGAACTTTAAAGTAACACTTTTGTGCCATGTATGGGATTCTGTGGAATTTCCATGCAGTTTCCAGGGAATGTCATGTCCTGACATTTCATGAAATTGGACATGTTTTATAGAATAGCATTCAATGGAATACCATGTTGTGATGTTTACCGGAATGAGAACTTGTTTATGAAAGGGTATTCATGTTTTGTTTGGGGTTTCTTTGGAGGGATGCAATGGGATTCTTGGAGTTTGACTGTGATGTCATGGACTGAAATTTTGGGGGTGCAGTAGAATTTCATGGCAAGGAATTCCTGGAAATCTCTTGGAATGACATGTCATGGGTTTATGGGCTGTGGGATGGAATGTCATGGAATGAGATTCATGGCATGTCAAGCGAAACACTACATCACTACTGACAAGAAACGTCATGAGAATGAAAGAATTATGTTCAGACTGAACAAAACATTGTAGTGACACTGCCCCATTTTAGGTGAATATGAGAGGAATACTATTACTGCATTTATTCAACATCTGCCCTACAAAATGACTGGATTTCAATCGCATTGCTCATGAAGGAATGGACAATCACACAAAAGGGTATGAAGAAACCCGCTCTTTTGCCTAAACGCTCTTGTGTGCCAAAAAGCACCACTCTGCCCCGTGTGAGGCTCGAACTCACGACCTTCAGATTATGAGACTGACGCGCTGCCTAACTGCGCCAACGAGGCATGTGCTGTGGTCAGTGTGAGTGGTGGAGCACTAGCTTCTGGATCATCTGCCATTCGGAGCAGCTCCAAACACGCTGCTCACCGTGAGCTGTCATGTCAGGCTGGCCGAGCGGTCTAAGGCGCTGCGTTCAGGTTGCAGTCTCCCCTGGAGGCGTGGGTTCGAATCCCACTTTTGACAGATCTAACCTTTGGTTGCGAGCTCCAGGTAGAGTCTTTAACCCTCTGGCAAGTTGACCCAGTAACACACTAATATTGACGAAGCACTGCATTTCAGTTCATGTCAGAGCCAATGGAACACTACGGTACCTCTGACCACCGGCATCGTATGAACTTTAAAGTAACACTTTTGTGCCATGTATGGGATTCTGTGGAATTTCCATGCAGTTTCCAGGGAATGTCATGTCCTGACATTTCATGAAATTGGACATGTTTTATAGAATAGCATTCAATGGAATACCATGTTGCGATGTTTACCGGAATGAGAACTTGTTTATGAAAGGGTATTCATGTTTTGTTTGGGGTTTCTTTGGAGGGATGCAATGGGATTCTTGGAGTTTGACTGTGATGTCATGGACTGAAATTTTGGGGGTGCAGTAGAATTTCATGGCAAGGAATTCCTGGAAATCTCTTGGAATGACATGTCATGGGTTTATGGGCTGTGGGATGGAATGTCATGGAATGAGATTCATGGCATATCAACCGAAACATTACATCACTACTGACAAGAAGCATCATGAGAATGAAAGAATTATGTTCAGACTGAACAAAACATTGTAGTGACACTGCCCCAGTTTAGGTTAATATGAGAGGAATACTATTTCTGCATTTATTCAACATCTGCCCTACAAAATGACTGGATTTCAATCCCATTGCTCATGAAGGAATGGACAATCACACAAAAGGGTATGAAGAAACCCGCTCTTTTGCCTAAACGCTCTTGTGTGCCAAAAAGCACCACTCTGCCCCGTGTGAGGCTCGAACTCACGACCTTCAGATTATGAGACTGACGCGCTGCCTAACTGCGCCAACGAGGCATGTGCTGTGGCCAGTGTGAGTGGTGGAGCACTAGCTTCTGGATCATCTGCCATTCGGTGCAGTTCCAAACACGCTGCTCACCATGAGCTGTCATGTCAGGATGGCCGAGCAGTCTAAGGCGCTGCGTTCAGGTCGCAGTCTACCCTGGAGGAGTGGGTTCGAATCCCACTTCTGACAGACCTAACCTTTGGTTGCGGGCTCCAGGTAGAGTCTTTAACCCTCTGGCAAGTTGACCCAGTAACACACTAATATTGACGAAGCACTGCATTTCAGTTCATGTCAGAGCCAATGGAACACTACGGTACCTCTGACCACCGGCATCGCATGAACTTTAAAGTAACACTTTTGTGCCATGTATGGGATTCTGTGGAATTTCCATGCAGTTTCCAGTGAATGTCATGTCCTGACATTTCATGAAATTGGACATGTTTTATAGAATAGCATTCAATGGAATACCATGTTGTGATGTTTACCGGAATGAGAACTTGTTTATGAAAGGGTATTCATGTTTTGTTTGGGGTTTCTTTGGAGGGATGCAATGGGATTCTTGGAGTTTGACTGTGATGTCATGGACTGAAATTTTGGGGGTGCAGTAGAATTTCATGGCAAGGAATTCCTGGAAATCTCTTGGAATGACATGTCATGGGTTTATGGGCTGTGGGATGGAATGTCATGGAATGAGATTCATGGCATGTCAAGCGAAACATTACATCACTACTGACAAGAAACGTCATGAGAATGAAAGAATTATGTTCAGACTGAACAAAACATTGTAGTGACACTGCCCCATTTTAGGTGAATATGAGAGGAATACTATTACTGCATTTATTCAACATCTGCCCTACAAAATGACTGGAATTCAATCGCATTGCTCATGAAGGAATGGACAATCACACAAAAGGGTATGAAGAAACCCGCTCTTTTGCCTAAACGCTCTTGTGTGCTAAAAAGCACAACCCTGCCCCGTGTGAGGCTCGAACTCACGACCTTCAGATTATGAGACTGACGCGCTGCCTAACTGCGCCAACGAGGCATGTGCTGTGGCCAGTGTGAGTGGTGGAGCACTAGCTTCTGGATCATCTGCCATTCGGTGCAGCTCCAAACACGCTGCTCACCGTGTGCTGTCATGTCAGGATGGCCGAGCGGTCTAAGGCGCTGCGTTCAGGTCGCAGTCTCCCCTGGAGGCGTGGGTTCAAATCCCACTTCTGACAGACCTAACCTTTGGTTGCGGGCTCCAGGTAGACTCTTTAACCCTCTGGCAAGTTGACCCAGTAACACGCTAATATTGACAAAGCACTGCAATTCAGTTCATGTCAGAGCCAATGGAACACTACGGTACCTCTGACCACCGGCATCGCATGAACTTTAAAGTAACACTTTTGTGCCATGTATGGGATTCTGTGGAATTTTCATGCAGTTTCCAGGGAATGTCATGTCCTGACATTTCATGAAATTGGACATGTTTTATAGAATAGCATTCAATGGAATAACATGTTGTGATGTTTACCGGAATGAGAACTTGTTTATGAAAGGGTATTCATGTTTTGTTTGGGGTTTCTTTGGAGGGATGCAATGAGATTCTTGGAGTTTGACTGTGATGTCATTGACTGAAATTTTGGGGGTGCAGTAGAATTTCATTGCAAGGAATTCCTGGAAATCTCTTGGAATGACATGTCATGGGTTTATGGGCTGTGGGATGGAATGTCATGGAATGAGAATCATGAAATGTCAAGCGAAACATTACATCACTACTGACAAGAAACATCATGAGAATGAAAGAATTATGTTCAACCTGAACAAAACATTGTAGTGACACTGCCCCATTTTAGGTGAATATGAGAGGAATACTATTACTGCATTTATTCAACATCTGCCCTACAAAATGACTGGAATTCAATCGCATTGCTCATGAAGGAATGGACAATCACACAAAAGGGTATGAAGAAACCCGCTCTTTTGCCTAAACGCTCTTGTGTGCTAAAAAGCACAACTCTGCCCCGCGTGAGGCTCGAACTCACGACCTTCAGATAATGAGACTGACGCGCTGCCTAACTGCGCCAACGAGGCATGTGCTGTGGCCAGTGTGAGTGGTGGAGCACTAGCTTCTGGATCATCTGCCATTCGGTGCAGCTCCAAACACGCTGCTCACCGTGCGCTGTCATGTCAGGATGGCCGAGCGGTCTAAGGTGCTGCGTTCAGGTCGCAGTCTCCCCTGGAGGCGTGGGTTCGAATCCCACTTCTGAAAGACCTGACCTTTGGTTGCGGGCTCCAGGTAGACTCTTTAACCATCTGGCAAGTTGACCCAGTAAGACGCTAATATTGACGAAGCACTGCAATTCAGTTCATGTCAAAGCCAATGGAACACTACGGTACGTCTGACCACCGGCATCGCATGAACTTTAAAGTAACACTTTTGTGCCATGTATGGGATTCTGTGGAATTTTCATGCAGTGTCCAGGGAATGTCATGTCCTGACATTTCATGAAATTGGACATGTTTTATAGAATAGCATTCAATGGAATACCATGTTGTGATGTTTACCGGAATGAGAACTTGTTTATGAAAGGGTATTCATGTTTTGTTTGGGGTTTCTTTGGAGGGATGCAATGGGATTCTTGGAGTTTGACTGTGATGTCATGGACTGAAATTTTGGGGGTGCAGTAGAATTTCATGGCAAGGAATTCCTGGAAATCTCTTGGAATGACATGTCATGGGTTTATGGGCTGTGGGATGGAATGTCATGGAATGAGATTCATGGCATGTCAAGAGAAACATTACATCACTACTGACAAGAAACGTCATGAGAATGAAAGAATTATGTTCAGACTGAACAAAACATTGTAGTGACACTGCCCCAGTTTAGGTGAATATGAGAGGAATACTATTTCTGCATTTATTCAACATCTGCCCTACAAAATGACTGGATTTCAATCGCATTGCTCATGAAGGAATGGACAATCACACAAAAGGGTATGAAGAAACCCGCTCTTTTGCCTAAATGCTCTTGTGTGCCAAAAAGCACCACTCTGCCCCGTGTGAGGCTCGAACTCACGACCTTCAGATTATGAGACTGACGCGCTGCCTAACTGCGCCAACGAGGCATGTGCTGTGGCCAGTGTGAGTGGTGGAGCACTAGCTTCTGGATCATCTGCCATTCGGTGCAGCTCCAAACACGCTGCTCACCGTGAGCTGTCATGTCAGGATGGCCGAGCGGTCTAAGGCGCTGCGTTCAGGTCGCAGTCTCCCCTGGAGGCGTGGGTTCGAATCCCACTTCTGACAGACCTAACCTTTGGTTGCGGGCTCCAGGTAGAGTCTTTAACCCTCTGGCAAGTTGACCCAGTAACACACTAATATTGACGAAGCACTGCATTTCAGTTCATGTCAGAGCCAATGGAACACTACGGTACCTCTGACCACCGGCATCGTATGAACTTTAAAGTAACACTTTTGTGCCATGTATGGGATTCTGTGGAATTTCCATGCAGTTTCCAGGGAATGTCATGTCCTGACATTTCATGAAATTGGACATGTTTTATAGAATAGCATTCAATGGAATACCATGTTGTGATGTTTACCGGAATGAGAACTTGTTTATGAAAGGGTATTCATGTTTTGTTTGGGGTTTCTTTGGAGGGATGCAATGGGATTCTTGGAGTTTGACTGTGATGTCATGGACTGAAATTTTGGGGGTGCAGTAGAATTTCATGGCAAGGAATTCCTGGAAATCTCTTGGAATGACATGTCATGGGTTTATGGGCTGTGGGATGGAATGTCATGGAATGAGATTCATGGCATGTCAAGCGAAACACTACATCACTACTGACAAGAAACGTCATGAGAATGAAAGAATTATGTTCAGACTGAACAAAACATTGTAGTGACACTGCCCCATTTTAGGTGAATATGAGAGGAATACTATTACTGCATTTATTCAACATCTGCCCTACAAAATGACTGGATTTCAATCGCATTGCTCATGAAGGAATGGACAATCACACAAAAGGGTATGAAGAAACCCGCTCTTTTGCCTAAACGCTCTTGTGTGCCAAAAAGCACCACTCTGCCCCGTGTGAGGCTCGAACTCACGACCTTCAGATTATGAGACTGACACGCTGCCTAACTGCGCCAACGAGGCATGTGCTGTGGCCAGTGTGAGTGGTGGAGCACTAGCTTCTGGATCATCTGCCATTCGGTGCAGCTCCAAACACGCTGCTCACCGTGAGCTGTCATGTCAGGATGGCCGAGCGGTCTAAGGCGCTGCGTTCAGGTCGCAGTCTCCCCTGGAGGCGTGGGTTCGAATCCCACTTCTGACAGACCTAACCTTTGGTTGCGGGCTCCAGGTAGAGTCTTTAACCCTCTGGCAAGTTGACCCAGTAACACACTAATATTGACGAAGCACTGCATTTCAGTTCATGTCAGAGCCAATGGAACACTACGGTACCTCTGACCACCGGCATCGTATGAACTTTAAAGTAACACTTTTGTGCCATGTATGGGATTCTGTGGAATTTCCATGCAGTTTCCAGGGAATGTCATGTCCTGACATTTCATGAAATTGGACATGTTTTATAGAATAGCATTCAATGGAATACCATGTTGTGATGTTTACCGGAATGAGAACTTGTTTATGAAAGGGTATTCATGTTTTGTTTGGGGTTTCTTTGGAGGGATGCAATGGGATTCTTGGAGTTTGACTGTGATGTCATGGACTGAAATTTTGGGGGTGCAGTAGAATTTCATGGCAAGGAATTCCTGGAAATCTCTTGGAATGACATGTCATGGGTTTATGGGCTGTGGGATGGAATGTCATGGAATGAGATTCATGGCATGTCAAGCGAAACACTACATCACTACTGACAAGAAACGTCATGAGAATGAAAGAATTATGTTCAGACTGAACAAAACATTGTAGTGACACTGCCCCATTTTAGGTGAATATGAGAGGAATACTATTACTGCATTTATTCAACATCTGCCCTACAAAATGACTGGATTTCAATCGCATTGCTCATGAAGGAATGGACAATCACACAAAAGGGTATGAAGAAACCCGCTCTTTTGCCTAAACGCTCTTGTGTGCCAAAAAGCACCACTCTGCCCCGTGTGAGGCTCGAACTCACGACCTTCAGATTATGAGACTGACGCGCTGCCTAACTGCGCCAACGAGGCATGTGCTGTGGTCAGTGTGAGTGGTGGAGCACTAGCTTCTGGATCATCTGCCATTCGGAGCAGCTCCAAACACGCTGCTCACCGTGAGCTGTCATGTCAGGCTGGCCGAGCGGTCTAAGGCGCTGCGTTCAGGTTGCAGTCTCCCCTGGAGGCGTGGGTTCGAATACCACTTTTGACAGATCTAACCTTTGGTTGCGAGCTCCAGGTAGAGTCTTTAACCCTCTGGCAAGTTGACCCAGTAACACACTAATATTGACGAAGCACTGCATTTCAGTTCATGTCAGAGCCAATGGAACACTACGGTACCTCTGACCACCGGCATCGCATGAACTTTAAAGTAACACTTTTGTGCCATGTATGGGATTCTGTGGAATTTCCATGCAGTTTCCAGGGAATGTCATGTCCTGACATTTCATGAAATTGGACATGTTTTATAGAATAGCATTCAATGGAATACCATGTTGTGATGTTTACCGGAATGAGAACTTGTTTATGAAAGGGTATTCATGTTTTGTTTGGGGTTTCTTTGGAGGGATGCAATGGGATTCTTGGAGTTTGACTGTGATGTCATGGACTGAAATTTTGGGGGTGCAGTAGAATTTCATGGCAAGGAATTCCTGGAAATCTCTTGGAATGACATGTCATGGGTTTATGGGCTGTGGGATGGAATGTCATGGAATGAGATTCATGGCATGTCAAGCGAAACATTACATCACTACTGACAAGAAACGTCATGAGAATGAAAGAATTATGTTCAGACTGAACAAAACATTGTAGTGACACTGCCCCATTTTAGGTGAATATTAGAGGAATACTATTACTGCATTTATTCAACATCTGCCCTACAAAATGACTGGAATTCAATCGCATTGCTCATGAAGGAATGGACAATCACACAAAAGGGTATGAAGAAACCCGCTCTTTTGCCTAAACGCTCTTGTGTGCTAAAAAGCACAACCCTGCCCCGTGTGAGGCTCGAACTCACGACCTTCAGATTATGAGACTGACGCGCTGCCTAACTGCGCCAACGAGGCATGTGCTGTGGCCAGTGTGAGTGGTGGAGCACTAGCTTCTGGATCATCTGCCATTCGGTGCAGCTCCAAACACGCTGCTCACCGTGTGCTGTCATGTCAGGATGGCCGAGCGGTCTAAGGCGCTGCGTTCAGGTCGCAGTCTCCCCTGGAGGCGTGGGTTCAAATCCCACTTCTGACAGACCTAACCTTTGGTTGCGGGCTCCAGGTAGACTCTTTAACCCTCTGGCAAGTTGACCCAGTAACACGCTAATATTGACAAAGCACTGCAATTCAGTTCATGTCAGAGCCAATGGAACACTACGGTACCTCTGACCACCGGCATCGCATGAACTTTAAAGTAACACTTTTGTGCCATGTATGGGATTCTGTGGAATTTTCATGCAGTTTCCAGGGAATGTCATGTCCTGACATTTCATGAAATTGGACATGTTTTATAGAATAGCATTCAATGGAATAACATGTTGTGATGTTTACCGGAATGAGAACTTGTTTATGAAAGGGTATTCATGTTTTGTTTGGGGTTTCTTTGGAGGGATGCAATGAGATTCTTGGAGTTTGACTGTGATGTCATTGACTGAAATTTTGGGGGTGCAGTAGAATTTCATTGCAAGGAATTCCTGGAAATCTCTTGGAATGACATGTCATGGGTTTATGGGCTGTGGGATGGAATGTCATGGAATGAGAATCATGAAATGTCAAGCGAAACATTACATCACTACTGACAAGAAACATCATGAGAATGAAAGAATTATGTTCAACCTGAACAAAACATTGTAGTGACACTGCCCCATTTTAGGTGAATATGAGAGGAATACTATTACTGCATTTATTCAACATCTGCCCTACAAAATGACTGGAATTCAATCGCATTGCTCATGAAGGAATGGACAATCACACAAAAGGGTATGAAGAAACCCGCTCTTTTGCCTAAACGCTCTTGTGTGCTAAAAAGCACAACTCTGCCCCGCGTGAGGCTCGAACTCACGACCTTCAGATAATGAGACTGACGCGCTGCCTAACTGCGCCAACGAGGCATGTGCTGTGGCCAGTGTGAGTGGTGGAGCACTAGCTTCTGGATCATCTGCCATTCGGTGCAGCTCCAAACACGCTGCTCACCGTGCGCTGTCATGTCAGGATGGCCGAGCGGTCTAAGGTGCTGCGTTCAGGTCGCAGTCTCCCCTGGAGGCGTGGGTTCGAATCCCACTTCTGAAAGACCTGACCTTTGGTTGCGGGCTCCAGGTAGACTCTTTAACCATCTGGCAAGTTGACCCAGTAAGACGCTAATATTGACGAAGCACTGCAATTCAGTTCATGTCAAAGCCAATGGAACACTACGGTACGTCTGACCACCGGCATCGCATGAACTTTAAAGTAACACTTTTGTGCCATGTATGGGATTCTGTGGAATTTTCATGCAGTGTCCAGGGAATGTCATGTCCTGACATTTCATGAAATTGGACATGTTTTATAGAATAGCATTCAATGGAATACCATGTTGTGATGTTTACCGGAATGAGAACTTGTTTATGAAAGGGTATTCATGTTTTGTTTGGGGTTTCTTTGGAGGGATGCAATGGGATTCTTGGAGTTTGACTGTGATGTCATGGACTGAAATTTTGGGGGTGCAGTAGAATTTCATGGCAAGGAATTCCTGGAAATCTCTTGGAATGACATGTCATGGGTTTATGGGCTGTGGGATGGAATGTCATGGAATGAGATTCATGGCATGTCAAGAGAAACATTACATCACTACTGACAAGAAACGTCATGAGAATGAAAGAATTATGTTCAGACTGAACAAACATTGTAGTGACACTGCCCCAGTTTAGGTGAATATGAGAGGAATACTATTTCTGCATTTATTCAACATCTGCCCTACAAAATGACTGGATTTCAATCGCATTGCTCATGAAGGAATGGACAATCACACAAAAGGGTATGAAGAAACCCGCTCTTTTGCCTAAATGCTCTTGTGTGCCAAAAAGCACCACTCTGCCCCGTGTGAGGCTCGAACTCACGACCTTCAGATTATGAGACTGACGCGCTGCCTAACTGCGCCAACGAGGCATGTGCTGTGGCCAGTGTGAGTGGTGGAGCACTAGCTTCTGGATCATCTGCCATTCGGTGCAGCTCCAAACACGCTGCTCACCGTGAGCTGTCATGTCAGGATGGCCGAGCGGTCTAAGGCGCTGCGTTCAGGTCGCAGTCTCCCCTGGAGGCGTGGGTTCGAATCCCACTTCTGACAGACCTAACCTTTGGTTGCGGGCTCCAGGTAGAGTCTTTAACCCTCTGGCAAGTTGACCCAGTAACACACTAATATTGACGAAGCACTGCATTTCAGTTCATGTCAGAGCCAATGGAACACTACGGTACCTCTGACCACCGGCATCGTATGAACTTTAAAGTAACACTTTTGTGCCATGTATGGGATTCTGTGGAATTTCCATGCAGTTTCCAGGGAATGTCATGTCCTGACATTTCATGAAATTGGACATGTTTTATAGAATAGCATTCAATGGAATACCATGTTGTGATGTTTACCGGAATGAGAACTTGTTTATGAAAGGGTATTCATGTTTTGTTTGGGGTTTCTTTGGAGGGATGCAATGGGATTCTTGGAGTTTGACTGTGATGTCATGGACTGAAATTTTGGGGGTGCAGTAGAATTTCATGGCAAGGAATTCCTGGAAATCTCTTGGAATGACATGTCATGGGTTTATGGGCTGTGGGATGGAATGTCATGGAATGAGATTCATGGCATGTCAAGCGAAACACTACATCACTACTGACAAGAAACGTCATGAGAATGAAAGAATTATGTTCAGACTGAACAAAACATTGTAGTGACACTGCCCCATTTTAGGTGAATATGAGAGGAATACTATTACTGCATTTATTCAACATCTGCCCTACAAAATGACTGGATTTCAATCGCATTGCTCATGAAGGAATGGACAATCACACAAAAGGGTATGAAGAAACCCGCTCTTTTGCCTAAACGCTCTTGTGTGCCAAAAAGCACCACTCTGCCCCGTGTGAGGCTCGAACTCACGACCTTCAGATTATGAGACTGACGCGCTGCCTAACTGCGCCAACAAAGCATGTGCTGTGGCCAGTGTGAGTGGTGGAGCTAGCTTCTGGATCATCTGCCATTCGGTGCAGCTCCAAACACGCTGCTCACCGTGCGCTGCCATGTCAGGATGGCCGAGCGGTCTAAGGCGCTGCGTTCAGGTCGCAGTCTCCCCTGGAGGCGTGGGTTTGAATCCCACTTCTGACAGACCTAACCTTTGGTTGCGGGCTCCAGGTAGACTCTTTAACCCTCTGGCAAGTTGACCCAGTAACACGCTAATATTGACGAAGCACTGCAATTCAGTTCATGTCAGAGCCAATGGAACACTACGGTACCTCTGACCACCGGCATCGCATGAACTTTAAAGTAACACTTTTGTGCCATGTATGGGATTCTGTGGAATTTTCATGCAGTTTCCAGGGAATGTCATGTCCTGACATTTCATGAAATTGGACATGTTTTATAGAATAGCATTCAATGGAATAACATGTTGTGATGTTTACCGGAATGAGAACTTGTTTATGAAAGGGTATTCATGTTTTGTTTGGGGTTTCTTTGGAGGGATGCAATGGGATTCTTGGAGTTTGACTGTGATGTCATGGACTGAAATTTTGGGGGTGCAGTAGAATTTCATGGCAAGGAATTCCTGGAAATCTCTTGGAATGACATGTCATGGGTTTATGGGCTGTGGGATGGAATGTCATGGAATGAGATTCATGGCATGTCAAGCGAAACATTACATCACTACTGACAAGAAACGTCATGAGAATGAAAGAATTATGTTCAGACTGAACAAAACATTGTAGTGACACTGCCCCATTTTAGGTGAATATGAGAGGAATACTATTTCTGCATTTATTCAACATCTGCCCTACAAAATGACTGGATTTCAATCGCATTGCTCATGAAGGAATGGACAATCACACAAAAGGGTATGAAGAAACCCGCTCTTTTGCCTAAACGCTCTTGTGTGCCAAAAAGCACCACTCTGCCCCGTGTGAGGCTCGAACTCACGACCTTCAGATTATGAGACTGATGCACTGCCTAACTGCGCCAACGAGGCATGTGCTGTGGCCAGTGTGAGTGGTGGAGCACTAGCTTCTGGATCATCTGCCATTCGGTGCAGCTCCAAACACGCTGCTCACCATGAGCTGTCATGTCAGGATGGCCGAGCAGTCTAAGGCGCTGCGTTCAGGTCGCAGTCTACCCTGGAGGAGTGGGTTCGAATCCCACTTCTGACAGACCTAACCTTTGGTTGCGGGCTCCAGGTAGAGTCTTTAACCCTCTGGCAAGTTGACCCAGTAACACACTAATATTGACGAAGCACTGCATTTCAGTTCATGTCAGAGCCAATGGAACACTACGGTACCTCTGACCACCGGCATCGCATGAACTTTAAAGTAACACTTTTGTGCCATGTATGGGATTCTGTGGAATTTCCATGCAGTTTCCAGGGAATGTCATGTCCTGACATTTCATGAAATTGGACATGTTTTATAGAATAGCATTCAATGGAATACCATGTTGTGATGTTTACCGGAATGAGAACTTGTTTATGAAAGGGTATTCATGTTTTGTTTGGGGTTTCTTTGGAGGGATGCAATGGGATTCTTGGAGTTTGACTGTGATGTCATGGACTGAAATTTTGGGGGTGCAGTAGAATTTCATGGCAAGGAATTCCTGGAAATCTCTTGGAATGACATGTCATGGGTTTATGGGCTGTGGGATGGAATGTCATGGAATGAGATTCATGGCATGTCAAGTGAAACATTACATCACTACTGACAAGAAACGTCATGAGAATGAAAGAATTATGTTCAGACTGAACAAAACATTGTAGTGACACTGCCCCATTTTAGGTGAATATGAGAGGAATACTATTACTGCATTTATTCAACATCTGCCCTACAAAATGACTGGAATTCAATCGCATTGCTCATGAAGGAATGGACAATCACACAAAAGGGTATGAAGAAACCCGCTCTTTTGCCTAAACGCTCTTGTGTGCTAAAAAGCACAACCCTGCCCCGTGTGAGGCTCGAACTCACGACCTTCAGATTATGAGACTGACGCGCTGCCTAACTGCGCCAACGAGGCATGTGCTGTGGCCAGTGTGAGTGGTGGAGCACTAGCTTCTGGATCATCTGCCATTCGGTGCAGCTCCAAACACGCTGCTCACCGTGTGCTGTCATGTCAGGATGGCCGAGCGGTCTAAGGCGCTGCGTTCAGGTCGCAGTCTCCCCTGGAGGCGTGGGTTCAAATCCCACTTCTGACAGACCTAACCTTTGGTTGCGGGCTCCAGGTAGACTCTTTAACCCTCTGGCAAGTTGACCCAGTAACACGCTAATATTGACAAAGCACTGCAATTCAGTTCATGTCAGAGCCAATGGAACACTACGGTACCTCTGACCACCGGCATCGCATGAACTTTAAAGTAACACTTTTGTGCCATGTATGGGATTCTGTGGAATTTTCATGCAGTTTCCAGGGAATGTCATGTCCTGACATTTCATGAAATTGGACATGTTTTATAGAATAGCATTCAATGGAATAACATGTTGTGATGTTTACCGGAATGAGAACTTGTTTATGAAAGGGTATTCATGTTTTGTTTGGGGTTTCTTTGGAGGGATGCAATGAGATTCTTGGAGTTTGACTGTGATGTCATTGACTGAAATTTTGGGGGTGCAGTAGAATTTCATTGCAAGGAATTCCTGGAAATCTCTTGGAATGACATGTCATGGGTTTATGGGCTGTGGGATGGAATGTCATGGAATGAGAATCATGAAATGTCAAGCGAAACATTACATCACTACTGACAAGAAACATCATGAGAATGAAAGAATTATGTTCAACCTGAACAAAACATTGTAGTGACACTGCCCCATTTTAGGTGAATATGAGAGGAATACTATTACTGCATTTATTCAACATCTGCCCTACAAAATGACTGGAATTCAATCGCATTGCTCATGAAGGAATGGACAATCACACAAAAGGGTATGAAGAAACCCGCTCTTTTGCCTAAACGCTCTTGTGTGCTAAAAAGCACAACTCTGCCCCGCGTGAGGCTCGAACTCACGACCTTCAGATAATGAGACTGACGCGCTGCCTAACTGCGCCAACGAGGCATGTGCTGTGGCCAGTGTGAGTGGTGGAGCACTAGCTTCTGGATCATCTGCCAATCGGTGCAGCTCCAAACACGCTGCTCACCGTGCGCTGTCATGTCAGGATGGCCGAGCGGTCTAAGGTGCTGCGTTCAGGTCGCAGTCTCCCCTGGAGGCGTGGGTTCGAATCCCACTTCTGAAAGACCTGACCTTTGGTTGCGGGCTCCAGGTAGACTCTTTAACCATCTGGCAAGTTGACCCAGTAAGACGCTAATATTGACGAAGCACTGCAATTCAGTTCATGTCAAAGCCAATGGAACACTACGGTACGTCTGACCACCGGCATCGCATGAACTTTAAAGTAACACTTTTGTGCCATGTATGGGATTCTGTGGAATTTTCATGCAGTGTCCAGGGAATGTCATGTCCTGACATTTCATGAAATTGGACATGTTTTATAGAATAGCATTCAATGGAATACCATGTTGTGATGTTTACCGGAATGAGAACTTGTTTATGAAAGGGTATTCATGTTTTGTTTGGGGTTTCTTTGGAGGGATGCAATGGGATTCTTGGAGTTTGACTGTGATGTCATGGACTGAAATTTTGGGGGTGCAGTAGAATTTCATGGCAAGGAATTCCTGGAAATCTCTTGGAATGACATGTCATGGGTTTATGGGCTGTGGGATGGAATGTCATGGAATGAGATTCATGGCATGTCAAGAGAAACATTACATCACTACTGACAAGAAACGTCATGAGAATGAAAGAATTATGTTCAGACTGAACAAAACATTGTAGTGACACTGCCCCAGTTTAGGTGAATATGAGAGGAATACTATTTCTGCATTTATTCAACATCTGCCCTACAAAATGACTGGATTTCAATCGCATTGCTCATGAAGGAATGGACAATCACACAAAAGGGTATGAAGAAACCCGCTCTTTTGCCTAAATGCTCTTGTGTGCCAAAAAGCACCACTCTGCCCCGTGTGAGGCTCGAACTCACGACCTTCAGATTATGAGACTGACGCGCTGCCTAACTGCGCCAACGAGGCATGTGCTGTGGCCAGTGTGAGTGGTGGAGCACTAGCTTCTGGATCATCTGCCATTCGGTGCAGCTCCAAACACGCTGCTCACCGTGAGCTGTCATGTCAGGATGGCCGAGCGGTCTAAGGCGCTGCGTTCAGGTCGCAGTCTCCCCTGGAGGCGTGGGTTCGAATCCCACTTCTGACAGACCTAACCTTTGGTTGCGGGCTCCAGGTAGAGTCTTTAACCCTCTGGCAAGTTGACCCAGTAACACACTAATATTGACGAAGCACTGCATTTCAGTTCATGTCAGAGCCAATGGAACACTACGGTACCTCTGACCACCGGCATCGTATGAACTTTAAAGTAACACTTTTGTGCCATGTATGGGATTCTGTGGAATTTCCATGCAGTTTCCAGGGAATGTCATGTCCTGACATTTCATGAAATTGGACATGTTTTATAGAATAGCATTCAATGGAATACCATGTTGTGATGTTTACCGGAATGAGAACTTGTTTATGAAAGGGTATTCATGTTTTGTTTGGGGTTTCTTTGGAGGGATGCAATGGGATTCTTGGAGTTTGACTGTGATGTCATGGACTGAAATTTTGGGGGTGCAGTAGAATTTCATGGCAAGGAATTCCTGGAAATCTCTTGGAATGACATGTCATGGGTTTATGGGCTGTGGGATGGAATGTCATGGAATGAGATTCATGGCATGTCAAGCGAAACACTACATCACTACTGACAAGAAACGTCATGAGAATGAAAGAATTATGTTCAGACTGAACAAAACATTGTAGTGACACTGCCCCATTTTAGGTGAATATGAGAGGAATACTATTACTGCATTTATTCAACATCTGCCCTACAAAATGACTGGATTTCAATCGCATTGCTCGTGAAGGAATGGACAATCACACAAAAGGGTATGAAGAAACCCGCTCTTTTGCCTAAACGCTCTTGTGTGCCAAAAAGCACCACTCTGCCCCGTGTGAGGCTCGAACTCACGACCTTCAGATTATGAGACTGACGCGCTGCCTAACTGCGCCAACAAAGCATGTGCTGTGGCCAGTGTGAGTGGTGGAGCTAGCTTCTGGATCATCTGCCATTCGGTGCAGCTCCAAACACGCTGCTCACCGTGCGCTGCCATGTCAGGATGGCCGAGCGGTCTAAGGCGCTGCGTTCAGGTCGCAGTCTCCCCTGGAGGTGTGGGTTTGAATCCCACTTCTGACAGACCTAACCTTTGGTTGCGGGCTCCAGGTAGACTCTTTAACCCTCTGGCAAGTTGACCCAGTAACACGCTAATATTGACGAAGCACTGCAATTCAGTTCATGTCAGAGCCAATGGAACACTACGGTACCTCTGACCACCGGCATCGCATGAACTTTAAAGTAACACTTTTGTGCCATGTATGGGATTCTGTGGAATTTTCATGCAGTTTCCAGGGAATGTCATGTCCTGACATTTCATGAAATTGGACATGTTTTATAGAATAGCATTCAATGGAATAACATGTTGTGATGTTTACCGGAATGAGAACTTGTTTATGAAAGGGTATTCATGTTTTGTTTGGGGTTTCTTTGGAGGGATGCAATGGGATTCTTGGAGTTTGACTGTGATGTCATGGACTGAAATTTTGGGGGTGCAGTAGAATTTCATGGCAAGGAATTCCTGGAAATCTCTTGGAATGACATGTCATGGGTTTATGGGCTGTGGGATGGAATGTCATGGAATGAGATTCATGGCATGTCAAGCGAAACATTACATCACTACTGACAAGAAACGTCATGAGAATGAAAGAATTATGTTCAGACTGAACAAAACATTGTAGTGACACTGCCCCATTTTAGGTGAATATGAGAGGAATACTATTTCTGCATTTATTCAACATCTGCCCTACAAAATGACTGGATTTCAATCGCATTGCTCATGAAGGAATGGACAATCACACAAAAGGGTATGAAGAAACCCGCTCTTTTGCCTAAACGCTCTTGTGTGCCAAAAAGCACCACTCTGCCCCGCGTGAGGCTCGAACTCACGACCTTCAGATTATGAGACTGACGCGCTGCCTAACTGCGCCAACGAGGCATGTGCTGTGGTCAGTGTGAGTGGTGGAGCACTAGCTACTGGATCATCTGCCATTCGGAGCAGCTCCAAACACGCTGCTCACCGTGAGCTGTCATGTCAGGATGGCCGAGCGGTCTAAGGCGCTGCGTTCAGGTTGCAGTCTCCCCTGGAGGCGTGGGTTCGAATCCCACATCTGACAGATCTAACCTTTGGTTGCGAGCTCCAGGTAGAGTCTTTAACCCTCTGGCAATTTGACCCAGTAACACACTAATATTGACGAAGCACTGCATTTCAGTTCATGTCAGAGCCAATGGAACACTACGGTACCTCTGACCACCGGCATCGTATGAACTTTAAAGTAACACTTTTGTGCCATGTATGGGATTCTGTGGAATTTCCATGCAGTTTCCAGGGAATGTCATGTCCTGACATTTCATGAAATTGGACATGTTTTATAGAATAGCATTCAATGGAATACCATGTTGCGATGTTTACCGGAATGAGAACTTGTTTATGAAAGGGTATTCATGTTTTGTTTGGGGTTTCTTTGGAGGGATGCAATGGGATTCTTGGAGTTTGACTGTGATGTCATGGACTGAAATTTTGGGGGTGCAGTAGAATTTCATGGCAAGGAATTCCTGGAAATCTCTTGGAATGACATGTCATGGGTTTATGGGCTGTGGGATGGAATGTCATGGAATGAGATTCATGAAATGTCAAGCGAAACATTACATCACTACTGACAAGAAACATCATGAGAATGAAAGAATTATGTTCAGACTGAACAAAACATTGTAGTGACACTGCCCCAGTTTAGGTTAATATGAGAGGAATACTATTTCTGCATTTATTCAACATCTGCCCTACAAAATGACTGGATTTCAATCCCATTGCTCATGAAGGAATGGACAATCACACAAAAGGGTATGAAGAAACCCGCTCTTTTGCCTAAACGCTCTTGTGTGCCAAAAAGCACCACTCTGCCCCGTGTGAGGCTCGAACTCACGACCTTCAGATTATGAGACTGACGCGCTGCCTAACTGCGCCAACGAGGCATGTGCTGTGGCCAGTGTGAGTGGTGGAGCACTAGCTTCTGGATCATCTGCCATTCGGTGCAGCTCCAAACACGCTGCTCACCATGAGCTGTCATGTCAGGATGGCCGAGCAGTCTAAGGCGCTGCGTTCAGGTCGCAGTCTACCCTGGAGGAGTGGGTTCGAATCCCACTTCTGACAGACCTAACCTTTGGTTGCGGGCTCCAGGTAGAGTCTTTAACCCTCTGGCAAGTTGACCCAGTAACACACTAATATTGACGAAGCACTGCATTTCAGTTCATGTCAGAGCCAATGGAACACTACGGTACCTCTGACCACCGGCATCGCATGAACTTTAAAGTAACACTTTTGTGCCATGTATGGGATTCTGTTGAATTTCCATGCAGTTTCCAGGGAATGTCATGTCCTGACATTTCATGAAATTGGACATGTTTTATAGAATAGCATTCAATGGAATACCATGTTGTGATGTTTACCGGAATGAGAACTTGTTTATGAAAGGGTATTCATGTTTTGTTTGGGGTTTCTTTGGAGGGATGCAATGGGATTCTTGGAGTTTGACTGTGATGTCATGGACTGAAATTTTGGGGGTGCAGTAGAATTTCATGGCAAGGAATTCCTGGAAATCTCTTGGAATGACATGTCATGGGTTTATGGGCTGTGGGATGGAATGTCATGGAATGAGATTCATGGCATGTCAAGCGAAACATTACATCACTACTGACAAGAAACGTCATGAGAATGAAAGAATTATGTTCAGACTGAACAAAACATTGTAGTGACACTGCCCCATTTTAGGTGAATATGAGAGGAATACTATTACTGCATTTATTCAACATCTGCCCTACAAAATGACTGGAATTCAATCGCATTGCTCATGAAGGAATGGACAATCACACAAAAGGGTATGAAGAAACCCGCTCTTTTGCCTAAACGCTCTTGTGTGCTAAAAAGCACAACCCTGCCCCGTGTGAGGCTCGAACTCACGACCTTCAGATTATGAGACTGACGCGCTGCCTAACTGCGCCAACGAGGCATGTGCTGTGGCCAGTGTGAGTGGTGGAGCACTAGCTTCTGGATCATCTGCCATTCGGTGCAGCTCCAAACACGCTGCTCACCGTGTGCTGTCATGTCAGGATGGCCGAGCGGTCTAAGGCGCTGCGTTCAGGTCGCAGTCTCCCCTGGAGGCGTGGGTTCAAATCCCACTTCTGACAGACCTAACCTTTGGTTGCGGGCTCCAGGTAGACTCTTTAACCCTCTGGCAAGTTGACCCAGTAACACGCTAATATTGACAAAGCACTGCAATTCAGTTCATGTCAGAGCCAATGGAACACTACGGTACCTCTGACCACCGGCATCGCATGAACTTTAAAGTAACACTTTTGTGCCATGTATGGGATTCTGTGGAATTTTCATGCAGTTTCCAGGGAATGTCATGTCCTGACATTTCATGAAATTGGAGATGTTTTATAGAATAGCATTCAATGGAATAACATGTTGTGATGTTTACCGGAATGAGAACTTGTTTATCAAAGGGTATTCATGTTTTGTTTGGGGTTTCTTTGGAGGGATGCAATGAGATTCTTGGAGTTTGACTGTGATGTCATTGACTGAAATTTTGGGGGTGCAGTAGAATTTCATTGCAAGGAATTCCTGGAAATCTCTTGGAATGACATGTCATGGGTTTATGGGCTGTGGGATGGAATGTCATGGAATGAGAATCATGAAATGTCAAGCGAAACATTACATCACTACTGACAAGAAACATCATGAGAATGAAAGAATTATGTTCAACCTGAACAAAACATTGTAGTGACACTGCCCCATTTTAGGTGAATATGAGAGGAATACTATTACTGCATTTATTCAACATCTGCCCTACAAAATGACTGGAATTCAATCGCATTGCTCATGAAGGAATGGACAATCACACAAAAGGGTATGAAGAAACCCGCTCTTTTGCCTAAACGCTCTTGTGTGCTAAAAAGCACAACTCTGCCCCGCGTGAGGCTCGAACTCACGACCTTCAGATAATGAGACTGACGCGCTGCCTAACTGCGCCAACGAGGCATGTGCTGTGGCCAGTGTGAGTGGTGGAGCACTAGCTTCTGGATCATCTGCCATTCGGTGCAGCTCCAAACACGCTGCTCACCGTGCGCTGTCATGTCAGGATGGCCGAGCGGTCTAAGGTGCTGCGTTCAGGTCGCAGTCTCCCCTGGAGGCGTGGGTTCGAATCCCACTTCTGAAAGACCTGACCTTTGGTTGCGGGCTCCAGGTAGACTCTTTAACCCTCTGGCAAGTTGACCCAGTAAGACGCTAATATTGACGAAGCACTGCAATTCAGTTCATGTCAAAGCCAATGGAACACTACGGTACGTCTGACCACCGGCATCGCATGAACTTTAAAGTAACACTTTTGTGCCATGTATGGGATTCTGTGGAATTTTCATGCAGTGTCCAGGGAATGTCATGTCCTGACATTTCATGAAATTGGACATGTTTTATAGAATAGCATTCAATGGAATACCATGTTGTGATGTTTACCGGAATGAGAACTTGTTTATGAAAGGGTATTCATGTTTTGTTTGGGGTTTCTTTGGAGGGATGCAATGGGATTCTTGGAGTTTGACTGTGATGTCATGGACTGAAATTTTGGGGGTGCAGTAGAATTTCATGGCAAGGAATTCCTGGAAATCTCTTGGAATGACATGTCATGGGTTTATGGGCTGTGGGATGGAATGTCATGGAATGAGATTCATGGCATGTCAAGAGAAACATTACATCACTACTGACAAGAAACGTCATGAGAATGAAAGAATTATGTTCAGACTGAACAAAACATTGTAGTGACACTGCCCCAGTTTAGGTGAATATGAGAGGAATACTATTTCTGCATTTATTCAACATCTGCCCTACAAAATGACTGGATTTCAATCGCATTGCTCATGAAGGAATGGACAATCACACAAAAGGGTATGAAGAAACCCGCTCTTTTGCCTAAATGCTCTTGTGTGCCAAAAAGCACCACTCTGCCCCGCGTGAGGCTCGAACTCACGACCTTCAGATTATGAGACTGACGCGCTGCCTAACTGCGCCAACGAGGCATGTGCTGTGGCCAGTGTGAGTGGTGGAGCACTAGCTACTGGATCATCTGCCATTCGGAGCAGCTCCAAACACGCTGCTCACCGTGAGCTGTCATGTCAGGATGGCCGAGCGGTCTAAGGCGCTGCGTTCAGGTCGCAGTCTCCCCTGGAGGCGTGGGTTCGAATCCCACTTCTGACAGATCTAACCTTTGGTTGCGGGCTCCAGGTAGAGTCTTTAACCCTCTGGCAATTTGACCCAGTAACACACTAATATTGACGAAGCACTGCATTTCAGTTCATGTCAGAGCCAATGGAACACTACGGTACCTCTGACCACCGGCATCGTATGAACTTTAAAGTAACACTTTTGTGCCATGTATGGGATTCTGTGGAATTTCCATGCAGTTTCCAGGGAATGTCATGTCCTGACATTTCATGAAATTGGACATGTTTTATAGAATAGCATTCAATGGAATACCATGTTGCGATGTTTACCGGAATGAGAACTTGTTTATGAAAGGGTATTCATGTTTTGTTTGGGGTTTCTTTGGAGGGATGCAATGGGATTCTTGGAGTTTGACTGTGATGTCATGGACTGAAATTTTGGGGGTGCAGTAGAATTTCATGGCAAGGAATTCCTGGAAATCTCTTGGAATGACATGTCATGGGTTTATGGGCTGTGGGATGGAATGTCATGGAATGAGATTCATGAAATGTCAAGCGAAACATTACATCACTACTGACAAGAAACATCATGAGAATGAAAGAATTATGTTCAGACTGAACAAAACATTGTAGTGACACTGCCCCAGTTTAGGTTAATATGAGAGGAATACTATTTCTGCATTTATTCAACATCTGCCCTACAAAATGACTGGATTTCAATCCCATTGCTCATGAAGGAATGGACAATCACACAAAAGGGTATGAAGAAACCCGCTCTTTTGCCTAAACGCTCTTGTGTGCCAAAAAGCACCACTCTGCCCCGTGTGAGGCTCGAACTCACGACCTTCAGATTATGAGACTGACGCGCTGCCTAACTGCGCCAACGAGGCATGTGCTGTGGCCAGTGTGAGTGGTGGAGCACTAGCTTCTGGATCATCTGCCATTCGGTGCAGCTCCAAACACGCTGCTCACCATGAGCTGTCATGTCAGGATGGCCGAGCGGTCTAAGGCGCTGCGTTCAGGTCGCAGTCTACCCTGGAGGAGTGGGTTCGAATCCCACTTCTGACAGACCTAACCTTTGGTTGCGGGCTCCAGGTAGAGTCTTTAACCCTCTGGCAAGTTGACCCAGTAACACACTAATATTGACGAAGCACTGCATTTCAGTTCATGTCAGAGCCAATGGAACACTACGGTACCTCTGACCACCGGCATCGTATGAACTTTAAAGTAACACTTTTGTGCCATGTATGGGATTCTGTGGAATTTCCATGCAGTTTTCAGGGAATGTCATGTCCTGACATTTCATGAAATTGGACATGTTTTATAGAATAGCATTCAATGGAATAACATGTTGTGATGTTTACCGGAATGAGAACTTGTTTATGAAAGGGTATTCATGTTTTGTTTGGGGTTTCTTTGGAGGGATGCAATGGGATTCTTGGAGTTTGACTGTGATGTCATGGACTGAAATTTTGGGGGTGCAGTAGAATTTCATGGCAAGGAATTCCTGGAAATCTCTTGGAATGACATGTCATGGGTTTATGGGCTGTGGGATGGAATGTCATGGAATGAGATTCATGGCATGTCAAGCGAAACATTACATCACTACTGACAAGAAACGTCATGAGAATGAAAGAATTATGTTCAGACTGAACAAAACATTGTAGTGACACTGCCCCATTTTAGGTGAATATGAGAGGAATACTATTTCTGCATTTATTCAACATCTGCCCTACAAAATGACTGGATTTCAATCGCATTGCTCATGAAGGAATGGACAATCACACAAAAGGGTATGAAGAAACCCGCTCTTTTGCCTAAACGCTCTTGTGTGCCAAAAAGCACCACTCTGCCCCGCGTGAGGCTCGAACTCACGACCTTCAGATTATGAGACTGACGCGCTGCCTAACTGCGCCAACGAGGCATGTGCTGTGGTCAGTGTGAGTGGTGGAGCACTAGCTACTGGATCATCTGCCATTCGGAGCAGCTCCAAACACGCTGCTCACCGTGAGCTGTCATGTCAGGATGGCCGAGCGGTCTAAGGCGCTGCGTTCAGGTTGCAGTCTCCCCTGGAGGCGTGGGTTCGAATCCCACTTCTGACAGATCTAACCTTTGGTTGCGAGCTCCAGGTAGAGTCTTTAACCCTCTGGCAATTTGACCCAGTAACACACTAATATTGACGAAGCACTGCATTTCAGTTCATGTCAGAGCCAATGGAACACTACGGTACCTCTGACCACCGGCATCGTATGAACTTTAAAGTAACACTTTTGTGCCATGTATGGGATTCTGTGGAATTTCCATGCAGTTTCCAGGGAATGTCATGTCCTGACATTTCATGAAATTGGACATGTTTTATAGAATAGCATTCAATGGAATACCATGTTGCGATGTTTACCGGAATGAGAACTTGTTTATGAAAGGGTATTCATGTTTTGTTTGGGGTTTCTTTGGAGGGATGCAATGGGATTCTTGGAGTTTGACTGTGATGTCATGGACTGAAATTTTGGGGGTGCAGTAGAATTTCATGGCAAGGAATTCCTGGAAATCTCTTGGAATGACATGTCATGGGTTTATGGGCTGTGGGATGGAATGTCATGGAATGAGATTCATGAAATGTCAAGCGAAACATTACATCACTACTGACAAGAAACATCATGAGAATGAAAGAATTATGTTCAGACTGAACAAAACATTGTAGTGACACTGCCCCAGTTTAGGTTAATATGAGAGGAATACTATTTCTGCATTTATTCAACATCTGCCCTACAAAATGACTGGATTTCAATCCCATTGCTCATGAAGGAATGGACAATCACACAAAAGGGTATGAAGAAACCCGCTCTTTTGCCTAAACGCTCTTGTGTGCCAAAAAGCACCACTCTGCCCCGTGTGAGGCTCGAACTCACGACCTTCAGATTATGAGACTGACGCGCTGCCTAACTGCGCCAACGAGGCATGTGCTGTGGCCAGTGTGAGTGGTGGAGCACTAGCTTCTGGATCATCTGCCATTCGGTGCAGCTCCAAACACGCTGCTCACCATGAGCTGTCATGTCAGGATGGCCGAGCGGTCTAAGGCGCTGCGTTCAGGTCGCAGTCTACCCTGGAGGAGTGGGTTCGAATCCCACTTCTGACAGACCTAACCTTTGGTTGCGGGCTCCAGGTAGAGTCTTTAACCCTCTGGCAAGTTGACCCAGTAACACACTAATATTGACGAAGCACTGCATTTCAGTTCATGTCAGAGCCAATGGAACACTACGGTACCTCTGACCACCGGCATCGTATGAACTTTAAAGTAACACTTTTGTGCCATGTATGGGATTCTGTGGAATTTCCATGCAGTTTCCAGGGAATGTCATGTCCTGACATTTCATGAAATTGGACATGTTTTATAGAATAGCATTCAATGGAATACCATGTTGTGATGTTTACCGGAATGAGAACTTGTTTATGAAAGGGTATTCATGTTTTGTTTGGGGTTTCTTTGGAGGGATGCAATGGGATTCTTGGAGTTTGACTGTGATGTCATGGACTGAAATTTTGGGGGTGCAGTAGAATTTCATGGCAAGGAATTCCTGGAAATCTCTTGGAATGACATGTCATGGGTTTATGGGCTGTGGGATGGAATGTCATGGAATGAGATTCATGGCATGTCAAGCGAAACATTACATCACTACTTACAAGAAACGTCATGAGAATGAAAGAATTATGTTCAGACTGAACAAAACATTGTAGTGACACTGCCCCATTTTAGGTGAATATGAGAGGAATACTATTACTGCATTTATTCAACATCTGCCCTACAAAATGACTGGAATTCAATCGCATTGCTCATGAAGGAATGGACAATCACACAAAAGGGTATGAAGAAACCCGCTCTTTTGCCTAAACGCTCTTGTGTGCTAAAAAGCACAACCCTGCCCCGTGTGAGGCTCGAACTCACGACCTTCAGATTATGAGACTGACGCGCTGCCTAACTGCGCCAACGAGGCATGTGCTGTGGCCAGTGTGAGTGGTGGAGCACTAGCTTCTGGATCATCTGCCATTCGGTGCAGCTCCAAACACGCTGCTCACCGTGTGCTGTCATGTCAGGATGGCCGAGCGGTCTAAGGCGCTGCGTTCAGGTCGCAGTCTCCCCTGGAGGCGTGGGTTCAAATCCCACTTCTGACAGACCTAACCTTTGGTTGCGGGCTCCAGGTAGACTCTTTAACCCTCTGGCAAGTTGACCCAGTAACACGCTAATATTGACGAAGCACTGCAATTCAGTTCATGTCAGAGCCAATGGAACACTACGGTACCTCTGACCACCGGCATCGCATGAACTTTAAAGTAACACTTTTGTGCCATGTATGGGATTCTGTGGAATTTTCATGCAGTTTCCAGGGAATGTCATGTCCTGACATTTCATGAAATTGGACATGTTTTATAGAATAGCATTCAATGGAATAACATGTTGTGATGTTTACCGGAATGAGAACTTGTTTATGAAAGGGTATTCATGTTTTGTTTGGGGTTTCTTTGGAGGGATGCAATGGGATTCTTGGAGTTTGACTGTGATGTCATGGACTGAAATTTTGGGGGTGCAGTAGAATTTCATGGCAAGGAATTCCTGGAAATCTCTTGGAATGACATGTCATGGGTTTATGGGCTGTGGGATGGAATGTCATGGAATGAGATTCATGGCATGTCAAGAGAAACATTACATCACTACTGACAAGAAACGTCATGAGAATGAAAGAATTATGTTCAGACTGAACAAAACATTGTAGTGACACTGCCCCAGTTTAGGTGAATATGAGAGGAATACTATTTCTGCATTTATTCAACATCTGCCCTACAAAATGACTGGATTTCAATCGCATTGCTCATGAAGGAATGGACAATCACACAAAAGGGTATGAAGAAACTCGCTCTTTTGCCTAAACGCTCTTGTGTGCCAAAAAGCACCACTCTGCCCCGTGTGAGGCTCGAACTCACAACCTTCAGATTATGAGACTGACGCGCTGCCTAACTGCGCCAACGAGGCATGTGCTGTGGCCAGTGTGAGTGGTGGAGCACTAGCTTCTGGATCATCTGCCATTCGGTGCAGCTCCAAACACGCTGCTCACCGTGAGCTGTCATGTCAGGATGGCCGAGCGGTCTAAGGCGCTGCGTTCGAGCTGGGGAACAATAGTCCAACAGAAGGCGGGGAAGAAGGGAAGAAAAGGGGGAAGGAAGAAAGGGAGAAGGGGAAGAAGAGAGGGAAAAAATGAAGAAAAGAAAGGGTGAAATGTGACGTTCAGAGATATTTCTTCCTAAGCATATGTCTTGTGATGCCTTTTCCGGTTACTTCGTGTGGGAAAATCACGCATTTACATTACACTGTTTTCTATTGCAGGTGCTCACCAAGACCGGGGTTCGATTCCAGCAAAAGACAGCTTTTTGTAATATTTATATTTGAATTAAATAAACACATTTTTGGATGCATACTGTTCCAGTGTTAATAAAATACACATATGTAATTAGTTTGTTGTGTTTTTGATATTCTTTCATGAAAAAATAAAATTACCAATGGAACATTGTTATTATTTACTAGTTGTTATATATTTGATCTAATCAAGCATTTGTTTTAGGTTACATTCACACAAGACTTTTGCAAATCTGTATTTGAAAGATGCAACCCATTTGCTGAAAAATGTTTGTCACATTAATAAGAAAATGTACAAATTATTTTTTTATTGTTGCAGTGTTATATGAAAGTAAAAAGGTCAACAAAACAAATTTTTGTAATATTTATATTTAAATGAAATAATATATTTTTTAATGTATACTGTTCCAGTTCTAATAAAATACACATAAATAGTTTGTTGTGTTTTTTGATGTTCTTTAAAGAAAAATACAATTATCAATGGAACGGTGTTATTATTATATTATTATAAACAAAGATGCGACCCATTACTGAATAACCAATATGCTGAAAAAGGTCTATCACAAGATCAAGAAATGTACAAATGATCTTTTAATATACAAATGTTTTATTGCTGCAGTGTTATATGAAAGTAAAAAAGTCAAAATGCAATCACTTTGCCAATTTGTTTTTATTTTGCAATTATGCAAACAGAACAGTAATGAATGTTAAATAAAATAAAATGTTAAACAAATTTTCAAACATAAAAGGTAAATAAAATGTTAAATAACAACTTTAAAATATGAAATGTACAATTGTAAAAATCAATAAATAGGTTTTCAAAAACAAGAAATAAAATGTTAAATAAAGTTTAAAAATATTTCACGCTATATACAATAATATATATATATATATATATATATATATATATATATACATATTAAAAAAAAGATAAATTATTTGGAAATGGTTCGCCGCATTTCCTCTAACCACACCTCCTTGCAAACTGTCTCAGTCTGTGGGCAATACACCCTGCCCCTGTACTGGCTATGTCCCGTTGCACTGGTTTTGTATTGCCCACATTTTTTGCACGTGTTTGCCTCTACAGTTCTCCTGTAGGGTCTCTTAGGCATGGTTTCTGGTGTAGCAGGCTGTGAGCTGGTTCCCCGCACCACTGTAGGCTGTAACAGTGGCTGCATCATTGGCATTCCTTGTACCATTTGAACACCTTGGACCATTGGGATTCCCTGGACCATTTGGACTCCCTGGTACATTGGCACCTGAAACACTGGCACACCCTGGAACCCTGGTGCTGCTGGTATCATAATATTTGGTACCATCTGCAGTGATGATCCAGGGGCTGATGGTGTCACCAACATCTGGCTCTGCGCTGGTGCCTTGGGTCTGAGAGGGGGTCGCCCAACAGAAGTCTGCCTCTGCTTTGCCTGACCTGCTGTGCTCTCTGGCAGCTTAAACTGGTGTTGTTCCCCTGGTTGTTCTGGCTCAGTCCGTAAGCGTTTAGCAACCTGGAGAGGCTCCTGAGCAACATGGAGGGGCTGAGGCAACTGAATACCCTGAAGCAGCACAGACAGTTCCTGCTTTTTCTGTCTGTTGTTGTACCACTGAATCAGGGTGTTCTGGTTAACCTCCACCAGCTGGATTGACGTCCCTCCCATCACCAAGCCGTTGCCCAGTACAAGCTGCCTTATCCTGCGATAGTCTTGCAGGATCAGAGACCATCTCGACAGGGCTCCTTTGCCTTTTCTTTTGGGGCTTGGGTGAGCATTGCAAAGTCTGATGAAGATGGTCTCCACCAGACGGCAACAGTCAGGCCACTGAGCAGCTATGCCACTTGCACCCAGCACACATCTGATGGTGCTCTCTACCCCTGGGTTCTGAGTGGGCCTCTTTGGGACTCTGAAGCGTCCACTCAGCAGTCTCTTTTGGTAACGAGCTGCTTTCACCACCCCTTTCTTGTCCTGGTCATCCAGGTTCTGCCAAAGAGCAATTATTGTGTTGGCTTCCTGGTTGGTCAGGCTGAGGGTTGTGTGACCCCGGAGTTCCACCAGATATTCTGCCAGCCTGTCCACATGCTGATAACCCGGGACATTTTGGTAGTCAACAGCCTATTAAAAATACAAACACACAAACAAAGAAATTACTACATGACATCTATTTGATGCAAAATTCTGTTATTTTCCTGTTTATCACAAAAAAGCTCTTTTGACCCAATATGTATAGATCAAAGCACTATAGAAATAAATCTGACTTGATGCATATTTCCTGCTTACTTATGACTTTAGGCTTTACGTTTACATTTAGAATATGTAGAAAGTCTGGATTTAAAGCAATGGATGTTAATTCATCACTGTTTGAAATATTATACTTGATTTGAAAGAAATACAAAGGAGTGGTATTTACCATCTCTCCATCATCATCATCATCATCATCATCGTCGACGTCATCATCCTGACCAGCATCCTCTGGCTCTGAGGGGAAAGGAGAGACAGCAGTCCCTGAAGGTCCAGCTGATGAATGAGACTGTGTGAGGCCATGTGTGGGGTCAGGGAGCAGTGAAGGGGATGTGGAGCCCAGTGCAGATATGTCACTGCTGGTGACCAGGGTGGGAGAACCCAGTGTGAGTGTGGAGGATGGTGACAGAACAGCTTCCGGATCACTAATGGTGTGATCCTCGCTGATGTCACAGAAGCCCTCATCTTCATCTCGCTCCTCCACACTGAGGTCCTCAATGAGCTCTGCGGTCTGCTCAGAGTCTGGATTCATGTCCTGCAGTGACTGGCCAGTCTGCTGGAACAGGTACTGCACTCCAATGAGCTCACCTGAAACAAACACAATAAACAAGCAGAAATTAAATGTTGTGTATGATATTTGATAAATTAGGCTTTTGTAGTAGCTCATATAGTGTGATATTGTAAGAATAGAGCTGATAACATTTTTTTATTCAGAGGCGCAAAACCTTTAATTGTGGATGGCAAAACATAATGCAATACAGTGATGATTGAGAGACGTACAAATACATTTTCCTCAAAAGCCTGATCATATTTGATATTTACATGTAACATGATTTTTACTCTGCACTTAAGCCCTCATGTTTGCCTTTAGTCTTTGTCTAGAATGGGTTAGGGTTAGCCCTTGTGTCTAGCCCTTGTGTCTAGCCCTTCTCTAGCCCTTGTGTCTAGCCCTTGTGTCTAGCCCTTCTCTAGCCCTTGTGTCTAGCGCTTGTGTCTAGCCCTTCTCTAGCCCTTATGTCTAGCCCTTATCTCTAGCCCTTGTGTCTAGCCCTTCTCTAGCCCTTGTGTCTAGCCCTTCTCTAGCCCTTATGTCTAGCCCTTATCTCTAGCCCTTATCTCTAGCCCTCAGTCTTTGTCTAGCATTGAATGTAACGTTTTGAACTGCCGTGCTGTTGGTGAGTTTTGTTTAGCCAACGTCAAGTCAACGTCAGTTTCTTGTATTGCCAAGTTTTTTTAATGTTTTGGATATTTTGATTAAACTGAACTTGGGTTCAGCAAACTTGCTGTCAGTGGACTAACAGGCCTTTAGAAATTTGCATAAGAAATATGATACGGTAGACTATAGAGTTATATCTAATATATTGACTGAGATTACACAGAAATTGCAAAATCATGAACAATAACAAATTCTCTCACCGGTGTAACGTGCAGGGGAACAAAATGTGGGGACCACTTTCCTGCCAAACAGCTTTTCGTAGTTGGTGTTTACACAGTGAACAAGTTCTCCTGTGTAACTACGCAAAGCTGATGGCTCCATTGACAGGGAAGCAGCCTCCCGGTCCTGGTTCCACCGGTGTAGACCCTCCAGCAGATAAATCTGAAAGTTCAGACTGTTCGCACTGGTTCCTGTAAATAGACACAAGCATATGGCGGGTTTTTAAGAAACACAGACACTTAATGAGCTTTCTTTACACATGCACATTGTATGTGACAAAGACATACCTGGGATGAACCGGTTCAGATGTAAATGAAAGGACTCGAGAGAAGTAGAGCCCCTTCCACATCTGTATGTCTTCAGAAGCATGCCTCCCTTGGTTAAGCTCCCCGTCTCTGTATAGAGCACAACACCAGGGGGATCTTGAATGCATTTAACATGCTTCTTCTGGACATTCCAGATGTGCTCCATCCTTTCTCTGTCCAGGAGAGGAACACCCAGGGAGTCATTGCCCCTGCTGCTCAGGAGCTCTGTAAGCAGTCGCTCAAGGAGAAGGATGGTAGTCTCCTCTCCATGGGTCCTCCTCCGGCAATGAAGGGCCAGCTCTCCCCTGGTGAGATGCTTGTGGACATCTTCATCTGTCAGCGCAGGCCAACCCTGGGATATCAGCTGCTCTCTCTTTGCCACGTGAAGCTCAGAAACATCAGCCGCATCCCACTCAAAAATGCATGCTGACCTCCGTGCCAGTGATCCTCCTCTACTGAACTTTTTTTGAACTCTGACACTTCCCCCGAGAACTTTGTCATTACTTCGTGCCACCTTCGGCTCAGCTCGGAAACTTGATTGACAGCTTGACTAGCCTCCTGACAGCAACTAGCGGTAACAAGCGTAAACACGCTCACAACATTTCCTTGAACTCTGATTGGTCAAATGTCGAAAATGTCAAGAAAATGTTAAGAATGGAGCTTTCTGATTGGTTGCAAATGTTATAGTGCTTCGGCGTGATTGGCTGTGGAGTTGAACATTCTTCAACATTTCCCTCAAATTGTCGGACTATCCTTCGGCAGCTGGCGTTCAGGTCGCAGTCTCCCCTGGAGGCGTGGGTTCGAATCCCACTTCTGACAGACCTAACCTTTGGTTGCGGGCTCCAGGTAGACTCTTTAACCCTCTGGCAAGTTGACCCAGTAACACGCTAATATTGACGAAGCACTGCAATTCAGTTCATGTCAGAGCCAATGGAACACTACGGTACCTCTGACCACCGGCATCGCATGAACTTTAAAGTAACACTTTTGTGCCATGTATGGGATTCTGTGGAATTTTCATGCAGTTTCCAGGGAATGTCATGTCCTGACATTTCATGAAATTGGACATGTTTTATAGAATAGCATTCAATGGAATACCATGTTGTGATGTTTACCGGAATGAGAACTTGTTTATGAAAGGGTATTCATGTTTTGTTTGGGGTTTCTTTGGAGGGATGCAATGGGATTCTTGGAGTTTGACTGTGATGTCATGGACTGAAATTTTGGGGGTGCAGTAGAATTTCATGGCAAGGAATTCCTGGAAATCTCTTGGAATGACATGTCATGGGTTTATGGGCTGTGGGATGGAATGTCATGGAATGAGATTCATGGCATGTCAAGCGAAACATTACATCACTACTGACAAGAAACGTCATGAGAATGAAAGAATTATGTTCAGACTGAACAAAACATTGTAGTGACACTGCCCCATTTTAGGTTAATATGAGAGGAATACTATTACTGCATTTATTCAACATCTGCCCTACAAAATGACTGGATTTCAATCGCATTGCTCATGAAGGAATGGACAATCACACAAAAGGGTATGAAGAAACCCGCTCTTTTGCCTAAACGCTCTTGTGTGCCAAAAAGCACCACTCTGCCCCGTGTGAGGCTCGAACTCACGACCTTCAGATTATGAGACTGAAGCGCTGCCTAACTGCGCCAACGAGGCATGTGCTGTGGCCAGTGTGAGTGGTGGAGCACTAGCTTCTGGATCATCTGCCATTCGGTGCAGCTCCAAACACGCTGCTCACCGTGAGCTGTCATGTCAGGATGGCCGAGCGGTCTAAAGCGCTGCGTTCAGGTTGCAGTCTCTCCTGGAGGCGTGGGTTCGAATCCCACATCTGACAGACCTAACCTTTGGTTGCGGGCTCCAGGTAGAGTCTTTAACCCTCTGGCAAGTTGACCCAGTAACACACTAATATTGACGAAGCACTGCATTTCAGTTCATGTCAGAGCCAATGGAACACTACGGTACCTCTGACCACCGGCATCGTATGAACTTTAAAGTAACACTTTTGTGCCATGTATGGGATTCTGTGGAATTTTCATGCAGTTTCCAGGGAATGTCATGTCCTGACATTTCATGAAATTGGACATGTTTTATAGAATAGCATTCAATGGAATACCATGTTGTGATGTTTACCGGAATGGGAACTTGTTTATGAAAGGGTATTCATGTTTTGTTTGGGGTTTCTTTGGAGGGATGCAATGGGATTCTTGGAGTTCGACTGTGATGTCATGGACTGAAATTTTGGGGGTGCAGTAGAATTTCATGGCAAGGAATTCCTGGAAATCTCTTGGAATGACATGTCATGGGTTTATGGGCTGTGGGATGGAATGTCATGGAATGAGATTCATGGCATGTCAAGCGAAACATTACATCACTACTGACAAGAAACGTCATGAGAATGAAAGAATTATGTTCAGACTGAACAAAACATTGTAGTGACACTGCCCCATTTTAGGTGAATATGAGAGGAATACTATTACTGCATTTATTCAACATCTGCCCTACAAAATGACTGGATTTCAATCGCATTGCTCATGAAGGAATGGACAATCACACAAAAGGGTATGAAGAAACCCGCTCTTTTGCCTAAACGCTCTTTTGTGCCAAAAAGCACCACTCTGCCCCGTGTGAGGCTCGAACTCACGACCTTCAGATTATGAGACTGACGCGCTGCCTAACTGCGCCAACGAGGCATGTGCTGTGGCCAGTGTGAGTGGTGGAGCACTAGCTTCTGGATCATCTGCCATTCGGTGCAGCTCCAAACACGCTGCTCACCGTGAGCTGTCATGTCAGGATGGCCGAGCGGTCTAAGGCGCTGCGTTCAGGTCGCAGTCTCCCCTGGAGGCGTGGGTTCGAATCCCACTTCTGACAGACCTAACCTTTGGTTGCGGGCTCCAGGTAGAGTCTTTAACCCTCTGGCAAGTTGACCCAGTAACACACTAATATTGACGAAGCACTGCATTTCAGTTCAATGGAACACTACGGTACCTCTGACCACCGGCATCGTATGAACTTTAAAGTAACACTTTTGTGCCATGTATGGGATTCTGTGGAATTTCCATGCAGTTTCCAGGGAATGTCATGTCCTGACATTTCATGAAATTGGACATGTTTTATAGAATAGCATTCAATGGAATACCATGTTGTGATGTTTACCGGAATGAGAACTTGTTTATGAAAGGGTATTCATGTTTTGTTTGGGGTTTCTTTGGAGGGATGCAATGGGATTCTTGGAGTTTGACTGTGATGTCATGGACTGAAATTTTGGGGGTGCAGTAGAATTTCATGGCAAGGAATTCCTGGAAATCTCTTGGAATGACATGTCATGGGTTTATGGGCTGTGGGATGGAATGTCATGGAATGAGATTCATGGCATGTCAAGCGAAACATTACATCACTACTGACAAGAAACGTCATGAGAATGAAAGAATTATGTTCAGACTGAACAAAACATTGTAGTGACACTGCCCCATTTAAGGTGAATATGAGAGGAATACTATTACTGCATTTATTCAACATCTGCCCTACAAAATGACTGGATTTCAATCGCATTGCTCATGAAGGAATGGACAATCACACAAAAGGGTATGAAGAAACCCGCTCTTTTGCCTAAACGCTCTTGTGTGCCAAAAAGCACCACTCTGCCCCGTGTGAGGCTCGAACTCACGACCTTCAGATTATGAGACTGACGCGCTGCCTAACTGCGCCAACGAGGCATGTGCGGTGGCCAGTGTGAGTGGTGGAGCACTAGCTTCTGGATCATCTGCCATTCGGTACAGCTCCAAACACGCTGCTCACCGTGCGCTGTCATGTCAGGATGGCCGAGCGGTCTAAGGCGCTGCGTTCAGGTCGCAGTCTCCCCTGGAGGCGTGGGTTCGAATCCCACTTCTGACAGACCTGACCTTTGGTTGCGGGCTCCAGGTAGACTCTTTAACCCTCTGGCAAGTTGACCCAGTAACACGCTAATATTGACGAAGCACTGCAATTCAGTTCATGTCAGAGCCAATGGAACACTACGGTACCTCTGACCACCGGCATCGCATGAACTTTAAAGTAACACTTTTGTGCCATGTATGGGATTCTGTGGAATTTTCATGCAGTTTCCAGGGAATGTCATGTCCTGACATTTCATGAAATTGGACATGTTTTATAGAATAGCATTCAATGGAATACCATGTTGTGATGTTTACCGGAATGAGAACTTGTTTATGAAAGGGTATTCATGTTTTGTTTGGGGTTTCTTTGGAGGGATGCAATGGGATTCTTGGAGTTTGACTGTGATGTCATGGACTGAAATTTTGGGGGTGCAGTAGAATTTCATGGCAAGGAATTCCTGGAAATCTCTTGGAATGACATGTCATGGGTTTATGGGCTGTGGGATGGAATGTCATGAAATGAGATTCATGGCATGTCAAGCGAAACATTACATCACTACTGACAAGAAACGTCATGAGAATGAAAGAATTATGTTCAGACTGAACAAAACTTTGTAGTGACACTGCCCCAGTTTAGGTGAATATGAGAGGAATACTATTTCTGCATTTATTCAACATCTGCCCTACAAAATGACTGGATTTCAATCGCATTGCTCATGAAGGAATGGACAATCACACAAAAGGGTATGAAGAAACCCGCTCTTTTGCCTAAACGCTTTTGTGTGCCAAAAAGCACCACTCTGCCCCGTGTGAGGCTCGAACTCACGACCTTCAGATTATGAGACTGACGCGCTGCCTAACTGCACCAACGAGGCATGTGCTGTGGCCAGTGTGAGTGGTGGAGCACTAGCTTCTGGATCATCTGCCATTCGGTGCAGCTCCAAACACGCTGCTCACCGTGAGCTGTCATGTCAGGATGGCCGAGTGGTCTAAGGCGCTGCGTTCAGGTCGCAGTCTCCCCTGGAGGCGTGGGTTCGAATTCCAATTCTGACAGACCTAACCTTTGGTTGCGGGCTCCAGGTAGACTCTTTAACCCTCTGGCAAGTTGACCCAGTAACACACTAATATTGACGAAGCACTGCATTTCAGTTCATGTCAGAGCCAATGGAACACTACGGTACCTCTGACCACCGGCATCGTATGAACTTTAAAGTAACACTTTTGTGCCATGTATGGGATTCTGTGGAATTTCCATGCAGTTTCCAGGGAATGTCATGTCCTGACATTTCATGAAATTGGACATGTTTTATAGAATAGCATTCAATGGAATAACATGTTGTGATGTTTACCGGAATGAGAACTTGTTTATGAAAGGGTATTCATGTTTTGTTTGGGGTTTCTTTGGAGGGATGCAATGGGATTCTTGGAGTTTGACTGTGATGTCATGGACTGAAATTTTGGGGGTGCAGTAGAATTTCATGGCAAGGAATTCCTGGAAATCTCTTGGAATGACATGTCATGGGTTTATGGGCTGTGGGATGGAATGTCATGGAATGAGATTCATGGCATGTCAAGCGAAACATTACATCACTACTGACAAGAAACGTCATGAGAATGAAAGAATTATGTTCAGACTGAACAAAACATTGTAGTGACACTGCCCCATTTTAGGTGAATATGAGAGGAATACTATTACTGCATTTATTCAACATCTGCCCTACAAAATAACTGGATTTCAATCGCATTGCTCATGAAGGAATGGACAATCACACAAAAGGGTATGAAGAAACCCGCTCTTTTGCCTAAACGCTCTTGTGTGCCAAAAAGCACCACTCTGCCCCGTGTGAGGCTCGAACTCACGACCTTCAGATTATGAGACTGCCGCGCTGCCTAACTGCGCCAACGAGGCATGTGCTGTGGCCAGTGTGAGTGGTGAAGCACTAGCTTCTGGATCATCTGCCATTCGGTGCAGCTCCAAACACGCTGCTCACCGTGAGCTGTCATGTCAGGATGGCCGAGCTAAGGCGCTGCGTTCAGGTCGCAGTCTCCCCTGGAGGCGTGGGTTCGAATCCCACTTCTGACAGACCTAACCTTTGGTTGCGGGCTCCAGGTAGAGTCTTTAACCCTCTGGCAAGTTGACCCAGTAACACACTAATATTGATGAAGCACTGCATTTCAGTTCATGTCAGATCCAATGGAACACTACGGTACCTCTGACCACCGGCATCGTATGAACTTTAAAGTAACACTTTTGTGCCATGTATGGGATTCTGTGGAATTTCCATGCAGTTTCCAGGGAATGTCATGTCCTGACATTTTATGAAATTGGACATGTTTTATAGAATAGCATTCAATGGAATACCATGTTGCGATGTTTACCGGAATGAGAACTTGTTTATGAAAGGGTATTCATGTTTTGTTTGGGGTTTCTTTGGAGGGATGCAATGGGATTCTTGGAGTTTGACTGTGATGTCGTGGACTGAAATTTTGGGGGTGCAGTAGAATTTCATTTCAAGGAATTCCTGGAAATCTCTTGGAATGACATGTCATGGGTTTATGGGCTGTGGGATGGAATGTCATGGAATGAGAATCATGAAATGTCAAGCGAAACATTACATCACTACTGACAAGAAACATCATGAGAATGAAAGAATTATGTTCAACCTGAACAAAACATTGTAGTGACACTGCCCCATTTTAGGTGAATATGAGAGGAATACTATTACTGCATTTATTCAACATCTGCCCTACAAAATGACTGGAATTCAATCGCATTGCTCATGAAGGAATGGACAATCACACAAAAGGGTATGAAGAAACCCGCTCTTTTGCCTAAACGCTCTTGTGTGCTAAAAATCACAACTCTGCCCCGTGTGAGGCTCGAACTCACGACCTTCAGATTATGAGACTGACGCGCTGCCTAACTGCGCCAACGAGGCATGTGCTGTGGCCAGTGTGAGTGGTGGAGCACTAGCTTCTGGATCATCTGCCATTCGGTGCAGCTCCAAACACGCTGCTCACCGTGCACTGTCATGTCAGGATGGCCGAGTGGTCTAAGGCGCTGCGTTCAGGTTGCAGTCTCCCCTGGAGGCGTGGGTTCGAATCCTACTTCTGACAGACCTGACCTTTGGTTGCGGGCTCCAGGTAGACTCTTTAACCCTCTGGCAAGTTGACCCAGTAACACGCTAATATTGACGAAGCACTGCAATTCAGTTCATGTCAGAGCCAATGGAACACTACGGTACCTCTGACCACCGGCATCGCATGAACTTTAAAGTAACACTTTTGTGCCATGTATGGGATTCTGTGGAATTTTCATGCAGTTTCCAGGGAATGTCATGTCCTGACATTTCATGAAATTGGACATGTTTTATAGAATAGCATTCAATGGAATAACATGTTGTGATGTTTACCGGAATGAGAACTTGTTTATGAAAGGGTATTCATGTTTTGTTTGGGGTTTCTTTGGAGGGATGCAATGGGATTCTTGGAGTTTGACTGTGATGTCATGGACTGAAATTTTGGGGGTGCAGTAGAATTTCATGGCAAGGAATTCCTGGAAATCTCTTGGAATGACATGTCATGGGTTTATGGGCTGTGGGATGGAATGTCATGGAATGAGATTCATGGCATGTCAAGCGAAACATTACATCACTACTGACAAGAAACGTCATGAGAATGAAAGAATTATGTTCAGACTGAACAAAACTTTGTAGTGACACTGCCCCAGTTTAGGTGAATATGAGAGGAATACTATTTCTGCATTTATTCAACATCTGCCCTACAAAATGACTGGATTTCAATCGCATTGCTCATGAAGGAATGGACAATCACACAAAAGGGTATGAAGAAACCCGCTCTTTTGCCTAAACGCTCTTGTGTGCCAAAAAGCACCACTCTGCCCCGTGTGAGGCTCGAACTCACGACCTTCAGATTATGAGACTGACGCGCTGCCTAACTGCGCCAACGAGGCATGTGCGGTGGCCAGTGTGAGTGGTGGAGCACTAGCTTCTGGATCATCTGCCATTCGGTACAGCTCCAAACACGCTGCTCACCGTGCGCTGTCATGTCAGGATGGCCGAGCGGTCTAAGGCGCTGCGTTCAGGTCGCAGTCTCCCCTGGAGGCGTGGGTTCGAATCCCACTTCTGACAGACCTGACCTTTGGTTGCGGGCTCCAGGTAGACTCTTTAACCCTCTGGCAAGTTGACCCAGTAACACGCTAATATTGACGAAGCACTGCAATTCAGTTCATGTCAGAGCCAATGGAACACTACGGTACCTCTGACCACCGGCATCGCATGAACTTTAAAGTAACACTTTTGTGCCATGTATGGGATTCTGTGGAATTTTCATGCAGTTTCCAGGGAATGTCATGTCCTGACATTTCATGAAATTGGACATGTTTTATAGAATAGCATTCAATGGAATACCATGTTGTGATGTTTACCGGAATGAGAACTTGTTTATGAAAGGGTATTCATGTTTTGTTTGGGGTTTCTTTGGAGGGATGCAATGGGATTCTTGGAGTTTGACTGTGATGTCATGGACTGAAATTTTGGGGGTGCAGTAGAATTTCATGGCAAGGAATTCCTGGAAATCTCTTGGAATGACATGTCATGGGTTTATGGGCTGTGGGATGGAATGTCATGAAATGAGATTCATGGCATGTCAAGCGAAACATTACATCACTACTGACAAGAAACGTCATGAGAATGAAAGAATTATGTTCAGACTGAACAAAACTTTGTAGTGACACTGCCCCAGTTTAGGTGAATATGAGAGGAATACTATTTCTGCATTTATTCAACATCTGCCCTACAAAATGACTGGATTTCAATCGCATTGCTCATGAAGGAATGGACAATCACACAAAAGGGTATGAAGAAACCCGCTCTTTTGCCTAAACGCTTTTGTGTGCCAAAAAGCACCACTCTGCCCCGTGTGAGGCTCGAACTCACGACCTTCAGATTATGAGACTGACGCGCTGCCTAACTGCACCAACAAGGCATGTGCTGTGGCCAGTGTGAGTGGTGGAGCACTAGCTTCTGGATCATCTGCCATTCGGTGCAGCTCCAAACACGCTGCTCACCGTGCACTGTCATGTCAGGATGGCCGAGTGGTCTAAGGCGCTGCGTTCAGGTTGCAGTCTCCCCTGGAGGCGTGGGTTCGAATCCTACTTCTGACAGACCTGACCTTTGGTTGCGGGCTCCAGGTAGACTCTTTAACCCTCTGGCAAGTTGACCCAGTAACACGCTAATATTGACGAAGCACTGCAATTCAGTTCATGTCAGAGCCAATGGAACACTACGGTACCTCTGACCACCGGCATCGCATGAACTTTAAAGTAACACTTTTGTGCCATGTATGGGATTCTGTGGAATTTTCATGCAGTTTCCAGGGAATGTCATGTCCTGACATTTCATGAAATTGGACATGTTTTATAGAATAGCATTCAATGGAATAACATGTTGTGATGTTTACCGGAATGAGAACTTGTTTATGAAAGGGTATTCATGTTTTGTTTGGGGTTTCTTTGGAGGGATGCAATGGGATTCTTGGAGTTTGACTGTGATGTCATGGACTGAAATTTTGGGGGTGCAGTAGAATTTCATGGCAAGGAATTCCTGGAAATCTCTTGGAATGACATGTCATGGGTTTATGGGCTGTGGGATGGAATGTCATGGAATGAGATTCATGGCATGTCAAGCGAAACATTACATCACTACTGACAAGAAACGTCATGAGAATGAAAGAATTATGTTCAGACTGAACAAAACATTGTAGTGACACTGCCCCATTTTAGGTGAATATGAGAGGAATACTATTACTGCATTTATTCAACATCTGCCCTACAAAATGACTGGATTTCAATCGCATTGCTCATGAAGGAATGGACAATCACACAAAAGGGTATGAAGAAACCCGCTCTTTTGCCTAAACGCTCTTGTGTGCCAAAAAGCACCACTCTGCCCCGTGTGAGGCTCGAACTCACGACCTTCAGATTATGAGACTGCCGCGCTGCCTAACTGCGCCAACGAGGCATGTGCTGTGGCCAGTGTGAGTGGTGAAGCACTAGCTTCTGGATCATCTGCCATTCGGTGCAGCTCCAAACACGCTGCTCACCGTGAGCTGTCATGTCAGGATGGCCGAGCTAAGGCGCTGCGTTCAGGTCGCAGTCTCCCCTGGAGGCGTGGGTTCGAATCCCACTTCTGACAGACCTAACCTTTGGTTGCGGGCTCCAGGTAGAGTCTTTAACCCTCTGGCAAGTTGACCCAGTAACACACTAATATTGATGAAGCACTGCATTTCAGTTCATGTCAGATCCAATGGAACACTACGGTACCTCTGACCACCGGCATCGTATGAACTTTAAAGTAACACTTTTGTGCCATGTATGGGATTCTGTGGAATTTCCATGCAGTTTCCAGGGAATGTCATGTCCTGACATTTTATGAAATTGGACATGTTTTATAGAATAGCATTCAATGGAATACCATGTTGCGATGTTTACCGGAATGAGAACTTGTTTATGAAAGGGTATTCATGTTTTGTTTGGGGTTTCTTTGGAGGGATGCAATGGGATTCTTGGAGTTTGACTGTGATGTCGTGGACTGAAATTTTGGGGGTGCAGTAGAATTTCATTTCAAGGAATTCCTGGAAATCTCTTGGAATGACATGTCATGGGTTTATGGGCTGTGGGATGGAATGTCATGGAATGAGAATCATGAAATGTCAAGCGAAACATTACATCACTACTGACAAGAAACATGATGAGAATGAAAGAATTATGTTCAACCTGAACAAAACATTGTAGTGACACTGCCCCATTTTAGGTGAATATGAGAGGAATACTATTACTGCATTTATTCAACATCTGCCCTACAAAATGACTGGAATTCAATCGCATTGCTCATGAAGGAATGGACAATCACACAAAAGGGTATGAAGAAACCCGCTCTTTTGCCTAAACGCTCTTGTGTGCTAAAAATCACAACTCTGCCCCGTGTGAGGCTCGAACTCACGACCTTCAGATTATGAGACTGACGCGCTGCCTAACTGCGCCAACGAGGCATGTGCTGTGGCCAGTGTGAGTGGTGGAGCACTAGCTTCTGGATCATCTGCCATTCGGTGCAGCTCCAAACACGCTGCTCACCGTGCACTGTCATGTCAGGATGGCCGAGTGGTCTAAGGCGCTGCGTTCAGGTTGCAGTCTCCCCTGGAGGCGTGGGTTCGAATCCTACTTCTGACAGACCTGACCTTTGGTTGCGGGCTCCAGGTAGACTCTTTAACCCTCTGGCAAGTTGACCCAGTAACACGCTAATATTGACGAAGCACTGCAATTCAGTTCATGTCAGAGCCAATGGAACACTACGGTACCTCTGACCACCGGCATCGCATGAACTTTAAAGTAACACTTTTGTGCCATGTATGGGATTCTGTGGAATTTTCATGCAGTTTCCAGGGAATGTCATGTCCTGACATTTCATGAAATTGGACATGTTTTATAGAATAGCATTCAATGGAATAACATGTTGTGATGTTTACCGGAATGAGAACTTGTTTATGAAAGGGTATTCATGTTTTGTTTGGGGTTTCTTTGGAGGGATGCAATGGGATTCTTGGAGTTTGACTGTGATGTCATGGACTGAAATTTTGGGGGTGCAGTAGAATTTCATGGCAAGGAATTCCTGGAAATCTCTTGGAATGACATGTCATGGGTTTATGGGCTGTGGGATGGAATGTCATGGAATGAGATTCATGGCATGTCAAGCGAAACATTACATCACTACTGACAAGAAACGTCATGAGAATGAAAGAATTATGTTCAGACTGAACAAAACTTTGTAGTGACACTGCCCCAGTTTAGGTGAATATGAGAGGAATACTATTTCTGCATTTATTCAACATCTGCCCTACAAAATGACTGGATTTCAATCCCATTGCTCATGAAGGAATGGACAATCACACAAAAGGGTATGAAGAAACCCGCTCTTTTGCCTAAACGCTCTTGTGTGCCAAAAAGCACCACTCTGCCCCGTGTGAGGCTCGAACTCACGACCTTCAGATTATGAGACTGACGCGCTGCCTAACTGCGCCAACGAGGCATGTGCTGTGGCCAGTGTGAGTGGTGGAGCACTAGCTTCTGGATCATCTGCCATTCGGTGCAGCTCCAAACACGCTGCTCACCATGAGCTGTCATGTCAGGATGGCCGAGCAGTCTAAGGCGCTGCCTTCAGGTCGCAGTCTACCCTGGAGGAGTGGGTTCGAATCCCACTTCTGACAGACCTAACCTTTGGTTGCGGGCTCCAGGTAGAGTCTTTAACCCTCTGGCAAGTTGACCCAGTAACACACTAATATTGACGAAGCACTGCATTTCAGTTCATGTCAGAGCCAATGGAACACTACGGTACCTCTGACCACCGGCATCGCATGAACTTTAAAGTAACACTTTTGTGCCATGTATGGGATTCTGTGGAATTTCCATGCAGTTTCCAGGGAATGTCATGTCCTGACATTTCATGAAATTGGACATGTTTTATAGAATAGCATTCAATGGAATACCATGTTGTGATGTTTACCGGAATGAGAACTTGTTTATGAAAGGGTATTCATGTTTTGTTTGGGGTTTCTTTGGAGGGATGCAATGGGATTCTTGGAGTTTGACTGTGATGTCATGGACTGAAATTTTGGGGGTGCAGTAGAATTTCATGGCAAGGAATTCCTGGAAATCTCTTGGAATGACATGTCATGGGTTTATGGGCTGTGGGATGGAATGTCATGGAATGAGATTCATGGCATGTCAAGCGAAACATTACATCACTACTGACAAGAAACGTCATGAGAATGAAAGAATTATGTTCAGACTGAACAAAACTTTGTAGTGACACTGCCCCAGTTTAGGTGAATATGAGAGGAATACTATTTCTGCATTTATTCAACATCTGCCCTACAAAATGACTGGATTTCAATCCCATTGCTCATGAAGGAATGGACAATCACACAAAAGGGTATGAAGAAACCCGCTCTTTTGCCTAAACGCTCTTGTGTGCCAAAAAGCACCACTCTGCCCCGTGTGAGGCTCGAACTCACGACCTTCAGATTATGAGACTGACGCGCTGCCTAACTGCGCCAACGAGGCATGTGCTGTGGCCAGTGTGAGTGGTGGAGCACTAGCTTCTGGATCATCTGCCATTCGGTGCAGCTCCAAACACGCTGCTCACCATGAGCTGTCATGTCAGGATGGCCGAGCAGTCTAAGGCGCTGCCTTCAGGTCGCAGTCTACCCTGGAGGAGTGGGTTCGAATCCCACTTCTGACAGACCTAACCTTTGGTTGCGGGCTCCAGGTAGAGTCTTTAACCCTCTGGCAAGTTGACCCAGTAACACACTAATATTGACGAAGCACTGCATTTCAGTTCATGTCAGAGCCAATGGAACACTACGGTACCTCTGACCACCGGCATCGCATGAACTTTAAAGTAACACTTTTGTGCCATGTATGGGATTCTGTGGAATTTCCATGCAGTTTCCAGGGAATGTCATGTCCTGACATTTCATGAAATTGGACATGTTTTATAGAATAGCATTCAATGGAATACCATGTTGTGATGTTTACCGGAATGAGAACTTGTTTATGAAAGGGTATTCATGTTTTGTTTGGGGTTTCTTTGGAGGGATGCAATGGGATTCTTGGAGTTTGACTGTGATGTCATGGACTGAAATTTTGGGGGTGCAGTAGAATTTCATGGCAAGGAATTCCTGGAAATCTCTTGGAATGACATGTCATGGGTTTATGGGCTGTGGGATGGAATGTCATGGAATGAGATTCATGGCATGTCAAGCGAAACATTACATCACTACTGACAAGAAACGTCATGAGAATGAAAGAATTATGTTCAGACTGAACAAAACATTGTAGTGACACTGCCCCATTTTAGGTGAATATGAGAGGAATACTATTACTGCATTTATTCAACATCTGCCCTACAAAATGACTGGAATTCAATCGCATTGCTCATGAAGGAATGGACAATCACACAAAAGGGTATGAAGAAACCCGCTCTTTTGCCTAAACGCTCTTGTGTGCTAAAAAGCACAACCCTGCCCCGTGTGAGGCTCGAACTCACGACCTTCAGATTATGAGACTGACGCGCTGCCTAACTGCGCCAACGAGGCATGTGCTGTGGCCAGTGTGAGTGGTGGAGCACTAGCTTCTGGATCATCTGCCATTCGGTGCAGCTCCAAACACGCTGCTCACCGTGTGCTGTCATGTCAGGATGGCCGAGCGGTCTAAGGCGCTGCGTTCAGGTCGCAGTCTCCCCTGGAGGCGTGGGTTCAAATCCCACTTCTGACAGACCTAACCTTTGGTTGCGGGCTCCAGGTAGACTCTTTAACCCTCTGGCAAGTTGACCCAGTAACACGCTAATATTGACAAAGCACTGCAATTCAGTTCATGTCAGAGCCAATGGAACACTACGGTACCTCTGACCACCGGCATCGCATGAACTTTAAAGTAACACTTTTGTGCCATGTATGGGATTCTGTGGAATTTTCATGCAGTTTCCAGGGAATGTCATGTCCTGACATTTCATGAAATTGGACATGTTTTATAGAATAGCATTCAATGGAATAACATGTTGTGATGTTTACCGGAATGAGAACTTGTTTATGAAAGGGTATTCATGTTTTGTTTGGGGTTTCTTTGGAGGGATGCAATGAGATTCTTGGAGTTTGACTGTGATGTCATTGACTGAAATTTTGGGGGTGCAGTAGAATTTCATTGCAAGGAATTCCTGGAAATCTCTTGGAATGACATGTCATGGGTTTATGGGCTGTGGGATGGAATGTCATGGAATGAGAATCATGAAATGTCAAGCGAAACATTACATCACTACTGACAAGAAACATCATGAGAATGAAAGAATTATGTTCAACCTGAACAAAACATTGTAGTGACACTGCCCCATTTTAGGTGAATATGAGAGGAATACTATTACTGCATTTATTCAACATCTGCCCTACAAAATGACTGGAATTCAATCGCATTGCTCATGAAGGAATGGACAATCACACAAAAGGGTATGAAGAAACCCGCTCTTTTGCCTAAACGCTCTTGTGTGCTAAAAAGCACAACTCTGCCCCGCGTGAGGCTCGAACTCACGACCTTCAGATAATGAGACTGACGCGCTGCCTAACTGCGCCAACGAGGCATGTGCTGTGGCCAGTGTGAGTGGTGGAGCACTAGCTTCTGGATCATCTGCCATTCGGTGCAGCTCCAAACACGCTGCTCACCGTGCGCTGTCATGTCAGGATGGCCGAGCGGTCTAAGGTGCTGCGTTCAGGTCGCAGTCTCCCCTGGAGGCGTGGGTTCGAATCCCACTTCTGAAAGACCTGACCTTTGGTTGCGGGCTCCAGGTAGACTCTTTAACCCTCTGGCAAGTTGACCCAGTAAGACGCTAATATTGACGAAGCACTGCAATTCAGTTCATGTCAAAGCCAATGGAACACTACGGTACGTCTGACCACCGGCATCGCATGAACTTTAAAGTAACACTTTTGTGCCATGTATGGGATTCTGTGGAATTTTCATGCAGTGTCCAGGGAATGTCATGTCCTGACATTTCATGAAATTGGACATGTTTTATAGAATAGCATTCAATGGAATACCATGTTGTGATGTTTACCGGAATGAGAACTTGTTTATGAAAGGGTATTCATGTTTTGTTTGGGGTTTCTTTGGAGGGATGCAATGGGATTCTTGGAGTTTGACTGTGATGTCATGGACTGAAATTTTGGGGGTGCAGTAGAATTTCATGGCAAGGAATTCCTGGAAATCTCTTGGAATGACATGTCATGGGTTTATGGGCTGTGGGATGGAATGTCATGGAATGAGATTCATGGCATGTCAAGAGAAACATTACATCACTACTGACAAGAAACGTCATGAGAATGAAAGAACTATGTTCAGACTGAACAAAACATTGTAGTGACACTGCCCCAGTTTAGGTGAATATGAGAGGAATACTATTTCTGCATTTATTCAACATCTGCCCTACAAAATGACTGGATTTCAATCGCATTGCTCATGAAGGAATGGACAATCACACAAAAGGGTATGAAGAAACCCGCTCTTTTGCCTAAATGCTCTTGTGTGCCAAAAAGCACCACTCTGCCCCGTGTGAGGCTCGAACTCACGACCTTCAGATTATGAGACTGACGCGCTGCCTAACTGCGCCAACGAGGCATGTGCTGTGGCCAGTGTGAGTGGTGGAGCACTAGCTTCTGGATCATCTGCCATTCGGTGCAGCTCCAAACACGCTGCTCACCATGAGCTGTCATGTCAGGATGGCCGAGCGGTCTAAGGCGCTGCGTTCAGGTCGCAGTCTCCCCTGGAGGCGTGGGTTCGAATCCCACTTCTGACAGACCTAACCTTTGGTTGCGGGCTCCAGGTAGAGTCTTTAACCCTCTGGCAAGTTGACCCAGTAACACACTAATATTGACGAAGCACTGCATTTCAGTTCATGTCAGAGCCAATGGAACACTACGGTACCTCTGACCACCGGCATCGTATGAACTTTAAAGTAACACTTTTGTGCCATGTATGGGATTCTGTGGAATTTCCATGCAGTTTCCAGGGAATGTCATGTCCTGACATTTCATGAAATTGGACATGTTTTATAGAATAGCATTCAATGGAATACCATGTTGTGATGTTTACCGGAATGAGAACTTGTTTATGAAAGGGTATTCATGTTTTGTTTGGGGTTTCTTTGGAGGGATGCAATGGGATTCTTGGAGTTTGACTGTGATGTCATGGACTGAAATTTTGGGGGTGCAGTAGAATTTCATGGCAAGGAATTCCTGGAAATCTCTTGGAATGACATGTCATGGGTTTATGGGCTGTGGGATGGAATGTCATGGAATGAGATTCATGGCATGTCAAGCGAAACACTACATCACTACTGACAAGAAACGTCATGAGAATGAAAGAATTATGTTCAGACTGAACAAAACATTGTAGTGACACTGCCCCATTTTAGGTGAATATGAGAGGAATACTATTACTGCATTTATTCAACATCTGCCCTACAAAATGACTGGATTTCAATCGCATTGCTCATGAAGGAATGGACAATCACACAAAAGGGTATGAAGAAACCCGCTCTTTTGCCTAAACGCTCTTGTGTGCCAAAAAGCACCACTCTGCCCCGTGTGAGGCTCGAACTCACGACCTTCAGATTATGAGACTGACGCGCTGCCTAACTGCGCCAACAAGGCATGTGCTGTGGCCAGTGTGAGTGGTGGAGCTAGCTTCTGGATCATCTGCCATTCGGTGCAGCTCCAAACACGCTGCTCACCATGCGCTGCCATGTCAGGATGGCCGAGCGGTCTAAGGCGCTGCGTTCAGGTCGCAGTCTCCCCTGGAGGCGTGGGTTTGAATCCCACTTCTGACAGACCTAACCTTTGGTTGCGGGCTCCAGGTAGACTCTTTAACCCTCTGGCAAGTTGACCCAGTAACACGCTAATATTGACGAAGCACTGCAATTCAGTTCATGTCAGAGCCAATGGAACACTACGGTACCTCTGACCACCGGCATCGCATGAACTTTAAAGTAACACTTTTGTGCCATGTATGGGATTCTGTGGAATTTTCATGCAGTTTCCAGGGAATGTCATGTCCTGACATTTCATGAAATTGGACATGTTTTATAGAATAGCATTCAATGGAATAACATGTTGTGATGTTTACCGGAATGAGAACTTGTTTATGAAAGGGTATTCATGTTTTGTTTGGGGTTTCTTTGGAGGGATGCAATGGGATTCTTGGAGTTTGACTGTGATGTCATGGACTGAAATTTTGGGGGTGCAGTAGAATTTCATGGCAAGGAATTCCTGGAAATCTCTTGGAATGACATGTCATGGGTTTATGGGCTGTGGGATGGAATGTCATGGAATGAGATTCATGGCATGTCAAGCGAAACATTACATCACTACTGACAAGAAACGTCATGAGAATGAAAGAATTATGTTCAGACTGAACAAAACATTGTAGTGACACTGCCCCATTTTAGGTGAATATGAGAGGAATACTATTTCTGCATTTATTCAACATCTGCCCTACAAAATGACTGGATTTCAATCGCATTGCTCATGAAGGAATGGACAATCACACAAAAGGGTATGAAGAAACCCGCTCTTTTGCCTAAACGCTCTTGTGTGCCAAAAAGCACCACTCTGCCCCGCGTGAGGCTCGAACTCACGACCTTCAGATTATGAGACTGACGCGCTGCCTAACTGCGCCAACGAGGCATGTGCTGTGGTCAGTGTGAGTGGTGGAGCACTAGCTACTGGATCATCTGCCATTCGGAGCAGCTCCAAACACGCTGCTCACCGTGAGCTGTCATGTCAGGATGGCCGAGCGGTCTAAGGCGCTGCGTTCAGGTTGCAGTCTCCCCTGGAGGCGTGGGTTCGAATCCCACTTCTGACAGATCTAACCTTTGGTTGCGAGCTCCAGGTAGAGTCTTTAACCCTCTGGCAATTTGACCCAGTAACACACTAATATTGACGAAGCACTGCATTTCAGTTCATGTCAGAGCCAATGGAACACTACGGTACCTCTGACCACCGGCATCGTATGAACTTTAAAGTAACACTTTTGTGCCATGTATGGGATTCTGTGGAATTTCCATGCAGTTTCCAGGGAATGTCATGTCCTGACATTTCATGAAATTGGACATGTTTTATAGAATAGCATTCAATGGAATACCATGTTGCGATGTTTACCGGAATGAGAACTTGTTTATGAAAGGGTATTCATGTTTTGTTTGGGGTTTCTTTGGAGGGATGCAATGGGATTCTTGGAGTTTGACTGTGATGTCATGGACTGAAATTTTGGGGGTGCAGTAGAATTTCATGGCAAGGAATTCCTGGAAATCTCTTGGAATGACATGTCATGGGTTTATGGGCTGTGGGATGGAATGTCATGGAATGAGATTCATGAAATGTCAAGCGAAACATTACATCACTACTGACAAGAAACATCATGAGAATGAAAGAATTATGTTCAGACTGAACAAAACATTGTAGTGACACTGCCCCAGTTTAGGTTAATATGAGAGGAATACTATTTCTGCATTTATTCAACATCTGCCCTACAAAATGACTGGATTTCAATCCCATTGCTCATGAAGGAATGGACAATCACACAAAAGGGTATGAAGAAACCCGCTCTTTTGCCTAAACGCTCTTGTGTGCCAAAAAGCACCACTCTGCCCCGTGTGAGGCTCGAACTCACGACCTTCAGATTATGAGACTGACGCGCTGCCTAACTGCGCCAACGAGGCATGTGCTGTGGCCAGTGTGAGTGGTGGAGCACTAGCTTCTGGATCATCTGCCATTCGGTGCAGCTCCAAACACGCTGCTCACCATGAGCTGTCATGTCAGGATGGCCGAGCGGTCTAAGGCGCTGCGTTCAGGTCGCAGTCTACCCTGGAGGAGTGGGTTCGAATCCCACTTCTGACAGACCTAACCTTTGGTTGCGGGCTCCAGGTAGAGTCTTTAACCCTCTGGCAAGTTGACCCAGTAACACACTAATATTGACGAAGCACTGCATTTCAGTTCATGTCAGAGCCAATGGAACACTACGGTACCTCTGACCACCGGCATCGTATGAACTTTAAAGTAACACTTTTGTGCCATGTATGGGATTCTGTGGAATTTCCATGCAGTTTCCAGGGAATGTCATGTCCTGACATTTCATGAAATTGGACATGTTTTATAGAATAGCATTCAATGGAATACCATGTTGTGATGTTTACCGGAATGAGAACTTGTTTATGAAAGGGTATTCATGTTTTGTTTGGGGTTTCTTTGGAGGGATGCAATGGGATTCTTGGAGTTTGACTGTGATGTCATGGACTGAAATTTTGGGGGTGCAGTAGAATTTCATGGCAAGGAATTCCTGGAAATCTCTTGGAATGACATGTCATGGGTTTATGGGCTGTGGGATGGAATGTCATGGAATGAGATTCATGGCATGTCAAGCGAAACATTACATCACTACTTACAAGAAACGTCATGAGAATGAAAGAATTATGTTCAGACTGAACAAAACATTGTAGTGACACTGCCCCATTTTAGGTGAATATGAGAGGAATACTATTACTGCATTTATTCAACATCTGCCCTACAAAATGACTGGAATTCAATCGCATTGCTCATGAAGGAATGGACAATCACACAAAAGGGTATGAAGAAACCCGCTCTTTTGCCTAAACGCTCTTGTGTGCTAAAAAGCACAACCCTGCCCCGTGTGAGGCTCGAACTCACGACCTTCAGATTATGAGACTGACGCGCTGCCTAACTGCGCCAACGAGGCATGTGCTGTGGCCAGTGTGAGTGGTGGAGCACTAGCTTCTGGATCATCTGCCATTCGGTGCAGCTCCAAACACGCTGCTCACCGTGTGCTGTCATGTCAGGATGGCCGAGCGGTCTAAGGCGCTGCGTTCAGGTCGCAGTCTCCCCTGGAGGCGTGGGTTCAAATCCCACTTCTGACAGACCTAACCTTTGGTTGCGGGCTCCAGGTAGACTCTTTAACCCTCTGGCAAGTTGACCCAGTAACACGCTAATATTGACGAAGCACTGCAATTCAGTTCATGTCAGAGCCAATGGAACACTACGGTACCTCTGACCACCGGCATCGCATGAACTTTAAAGTAACACTTTTGTGCCATGTATGGGATTCTGTGGAATTTTCATGCAGTTTCCAGGGAATGTCATGTCCTGACATTTCATGAAATTGGACATGTTTTATAGAATAGCATTCAATGGAATAACATGTTGTGATGTTTACCGGAATGAGAACTTGTTTATGAAAGGGTATTCATGTTTTGTTTGGGGTTTCTTTGGAGGGATGCAATGGGATTCTTGGAGTTTGACTGTGATGTCATGGACTGAAATTTTGGGGGTGCAGTAGAATTTCATGGCAAGGAATTCCTGGAAATCTCTTGGAATGACATGTCATGGGTTTATGGGCTGTGGGATGGAATGTCATGGAATGAGATTCATGGCATGTCAAGAGAAACATTACATCACTACTGACAAGAAACGTCATGAGAATGAAAGAATTATGTTCAGACTGAACAAAACATTGTAGTGACACTGCCCCAGTTTAGGTGAATATGAGAGGAATACTATTTCTGCATTTATTCAACATCTGCCCTACAAAATGACTGGATTTCAATCGCATTGCTCATGAAGGAATGGACAATCACACAAAAGGGTATGAAGAAACTCGCTCTTTTGCCTAAACGCTCTTGTGTGCCAAAAAGCACCACTCTGCCCCGTGTGAGGCTCGAACTCACAACCTTCAGATTATGAGACTGACGCGCTGCCTAACTGCGCCAACGAGGCATGTGCTGTGGCCAGTGTGAGTGGTGGAGCACTAGCTTCTGGATCATCTGCCATTCGGTGCAGCTCCAAACACGCTGCTCACCGTGAGCTGTCATGTCAGGATGGCCGAGCGGTCTAAGGCGCTGCGTTCAAGCTGGGGAACAATAGTCCAACAGAAGGCGGGGAAGAAGGGAAGAAAAGGGGGAAGGAAGAAAGGGAGAAGGGGAAGAAGAGAGGGAAAAAATGAAGAAAAGAAAGGGTGAAATGTGACGTTCAGAGATATTTCTTCCTAAGCATATGTCTTGTGATGCCTTTTCCGGTTACTTCGTGTGGGAAAATCACGCATTTACATTACACTGTTTTCTATTGCAGGTGCTCACCAAGACCGGGGTTCGATTCCAGCAAAAGACAGCTTTTTGTAATATTTATATTTGAATTAAATAAACACATTTTTGGATGCATACTGTTCCAGTGTTAATAAAATACACATATGTAATTAGTTTGTTGTGTTTTTGATATTCTTTCATGAAAAAAATAAAATTACCAATGGAACATTGTTATTATTTACTAGTTGTTATATATTTGATCTAATCAAGCATTTGTTTTAGGTTACATTCACACAAGACTTTTGCAAATCTGTATTTGAAAGATGCAACCCATTTGCTGAAAAATGTTTGTCACATTAATAAGAAAATGTACAAATTATTTTTTTATTGTTGCAGTGTTATATGAAAGTAAAAAGGTCAACAAAACAAATTTTTGTAATATTTATATTTAAATGAAATAATATATTTTTTAATGTATACTGTTCCAGTTCTAATAAAATACACATAAATAGTTTGTTGTGTTTTTTGATGTTCTTTAAAGAAAAATACAATTATCAATGGAACGGTGTTATTATTATATTATTATAAACAAAGATGCGACCCATTACTGAATAACCAATATGCTGAAAAAGGTCTATCACAAGATCAAGAAATGTACAAATGATCTTTTAATATACAAATGTTTTATTGCTGCAGTGTTATATGAAAGTAAAAAAGTCAAAATGCAATCACTTTGCCAATTTGTTTTTATTTTGCAATTATGCAAACAGAACAGTAATGAATGTTAAATAAAATAAAATGTTAAACAAATTTTCAAACATAAAAGGTAAATAAAATGTTAAATAACAACTTTAAAATATGAAATGTACAATTGTAAAAATCAATAAATAGGTTTTCAAAAACAAGAAATAAAATGTTAAATAAAGTTTAAAAATATTTCACGCTATATACAATAATATATATATATATATATATATATATATATATATATATATATATATATATATATATACATATTAAAAAAAAGATAAATTATTTGGAAATGGTTCGCCGCATTTCCTCTAACCACACCTCCTTGCAAACTGTCTCAGTCTGTGGGCAATACACCCTGCCCCTGTACTGGCTATGTCCCGTTGCACTGGTTTTGTATTGCCCACATTTTTTGCACGTGTTTGCCTCTACAGTTCTCCTGTAGGGTCTCTTAGGCATGGTTTCTGGTGTAGCAGGCTGTGAGCTGGTTCCCCGCACCACTGTAGGCTGTAACAGTGGCTGCATCATTGGCATTCCTTGTACCATTTGAACACCTTGGACCATTGGGATTCCCTGGACCATTTGGACTCCCTGGTACATTGGCACCTGAAACACTGGCACACCCTGGAACCCTGGTGCTGCTGGTATCATAATATTTGGTACCATCTGCAGTGATGATCCAGGGGCTGATGGTGTCACCAACATCTGGCTCTGCGCTGGTGCCTTGGGTCTGAGAGGGGGTCGCCCAACAGAAGTCTGCCTCTGCTTTGCCTGACCTGCTGTGCTCTCTGGCAGCTTAAACTGGTGTTGTTCCCCTGGTTGTTCTGGCTCAGTCCGTAAGCGTTTAGCAACCTGGAGAGGCTCCTGAGCAACATGGAGGGGCTGAGGCAACTGAATACCCTGAAGCAGCACAGACAGTTCCTGCTTTTTCTGTCTGTTGTTGTACCACTGAATCAGGGTGTTCTGGTTAACCTCCACCAGCTGGATTGACGTCCCTCCCATCACCAAGCCGTTGCCCAGTACAAGCTGCCTTATCCTGCGATAGTCTTGCAGGATCAGAGACCATCTCGACAGGGCTCCTTTGCCTTTTCTTTTGGGGCTTGGGTGAGCATTGCAAAGTCTGATGAAGATGGTCTCCACCAGACGGCAACAGTCAGGCCACTGAGCAGCTATGCCACTTGCACCCAGCACACATCTGATGGTGCTCTCTACCCCTGGGTTCTGAGTGGGCCTCTTTGGGACTCTGAAGCGTCCACTCAGCAGTCTCTTTTGGTAACGAGCTGCTTTCACCACCCCTTTCTTGTCCTGGTCATCCAGGTTCTGCCAAAGAGCAATTATTGTGTTGGCTTCCTGGTTGGTCAGGCTGAGGGTTGTGTGACCCCGGAGTTCCACCAGATATTCTGCCAGCCTGTCCACATGCTGATAACCCGGGACATTTTGGTAGTCAACAGCCTATTAAAAATACAAACACACAAACAAAGAAATTACTACATGACATCTATTTGATGCAAAATTCTGTTATTTTCCTGTTTATCACAAAAAAGCTCTTTTGACCCAATATGTATAGATCAAAGCACTATAGAAATAAATCTGACTTGATGCATATTTCCTGCTTACTTATGACTTTAGGCTTTACGTTTACATTTAGAATATGTAGAAAGTCTGGATTTAAAGCAATGGATGTTAATTCATCACTGTTTGAAATATTATACTTGATTTGAAAGAAATACAAAGGAGTGGTATTTACCATCTCTCCATCATCATCATCATCATCATCGTCGACGTCATCATCCTGACCAGCATCCTCTGGCTCTGAGGGGAAAGGAGAGACAGCAGTCCCTGAAGGTCCAGCTGATGAATGAGACTGTGTGAGGCCATGTGTGGGGTCAGGGAGCAGTGAAGGGGATGTGGAGCCCAGTGCAGATATGTCACTGCTGGTGACCAGGGTGGGAGAACCCAGTGTGAGTGTGGAGGATGGTGACAGAACAGCTTCCGGATCACTAATGGTGTGATCCTCGCTGATGTCACAGAAGCCCTCATCTTCATCTCGCTCCTCCACACTGAGGTCCTCAATGAGCTCTGCGGTCTGCTCAGAGTCTGGATTCATGTCCTGCAGTGACTGGCCAGTCTGCTGGAACAGGTACTGCACTCCAATGAGCTCACCTGAAACAAACACAATAAACAAGCAGAAATTAAATGTTGTGTATGATATTTGATAAATTAGGCTTTTGTAGTAGCTCATATAGTGTGATATTGTAAGAATAGAGCTGATAACATTTTTTTATTCAGAGGCGCAAAACCTTTAATTGTGGATGGCAAAACATAATGCAATACAGTGATGATTGAGAGACGTACAAATACATTTTCCTCAAAAGCCTGATCATATTTGATATTTACATGTAACATGATTTTTACTCTGCACTTAAGCCCTCATGTTTGCCTTTAGTCTTTGTCTAGAATGGGTTAGGGTTAGCCCTTGTGTCTAGCCCTTGTGTCTAGCCCTTCTCTAGCCCTTGTGTCTAGCCCTTGTGTCTAGCCCTTCTCTAGCCCTTGTGTCTAGCGCTTGTGTCTAGCCCTTCTCTAGCCCTTATGTCTAGCCCTTATCTCTAGCCCTTGTGTCTAGCCCTTCTCTAGCCCTTGTGTCTAGCCCTTCTCTAGCCCTTATGTCTAGCCCTTATCTCTAGCCCTTATCTCTAGCCCTCAGTCTTTGTCTAGCATTGAATGTAACGTTTTGAACTGCCGTGCTGTTGGTGAGTTTTGTTTAGCCAACGTCAAGTCAACGTCAGTTTCTTGTATTGCCAAGTTTTTTTAATGTTTTGGATATTTTGATTAAACTGAACTTGGGTTCAGCAAACTTGCTGTCAGTGGACTAACAGGCCTTTAGAAATTTGCATAAGAAATATGATACGGTAGACTATAGAGTTATATCTAATATATTGACTGAGATTACACAGAAATTGCAAAATCATGAACAATAACAAATTCTCTCACCGGTGTAACGTGCAGGGGAACAAAATGTGGGGACCACTTTCCTGCCAAACAGCTTTTCGTAGTTGGTGTTTACACAGTGAACAAGTTCTCCTGTGTAACTACGCAAAGCTGATGGCTCCATTGACAGGGAAGCAGCCTCCCGGTCCTGGTTCCACCGGTGTAGACCCTCCAGCAGATAAATCTGAAAGTTCAGACTGTTCGCACTGGTTCCTGTAAATAGACACAAGCATATGGCGGGTTTTTAAGAAACACAGACACTTAATGAGCTTTCTTTACACATGCACATTGTATGTGACAAAGACATACCTGGGATGAACCGGTTCAGATGTAAATGAAAGGACTCGAGAGAAGTAGAGCCCCTTGCACATCTGTATGTCTTCAGAAGCATGCCTCCCTTGGTTAAGCTCCCCGTCTCTGTATAGAGCACAACACCAGGGGGATCTTGAATGCATTTAACATGCTTCTTCTGGACATTCCAGATGTGCTCCATCCTTTCTCTGTCCAGGAGAGGAACACCCAGGGAGTCATTGCCCCTGCTGCTCAGGAGCTCTGTAAGCAGTCGCTCAAGGAGAAGGATGGTAGTCTCCTCTCCATGGGTCCTCCTCCGGCAATGAAGGGCCAGCTCTCCCCTGGTGAGATGCTTGTGGACATCTTCATCTGTCAGCGCAGGCCAACCCTGGGATATCAGCTGCTCTCTCTTTGCCACGTGAAGCTCAGAAACATCAGCCGCATCCCACTCAAAAATGCATGCTGACCTCCGTGCCAGTGATCCTCCTCTACTGAACTTTTTTTGAACTCTGACACTTCCCCCGAGAACTTTGTCATTACTTCGTGCCACCTTCGGCTCAGCTCGGAAACTTGATTGACAGCTTGACTAGCCTCCTGACAGCAACTAGCGGTAACAAGCGTAAACACGCTCACAACATTTCCTTGAACTCTGATTGGTCAAATGTCGAAAATGTCAAGAAAATGTTAAGAATGGAGCTTTCTGATTGGTTGCAAATGTTATAGTGCTTCGGCGTGATTGGCTGTGGAGTTGAACATTCTTCAACATTTCCCTCAAATTGTCGGACTATCCTTCGGCAGCTGGCGTTCAGGTCGCAGTCTCCCCTGGAGGCGTGGGTTCGAATCCCACTTCTGACAGACCTAACCTTTGGTTGCGGGCTCCAGGTAGACTCTTTAACCCTCTGGCAAGTTGACCCAGTAACACGCTAATATTGACGAAGCACTGCAATTCAGTTCATGTCAGAGCCAATGGAACACTACGGTACCTCTGACCACCGGCATCGCATGAACTTTAAAGTAACACTTTTGTGCCATGTATGGGATTCTGTGGAATTTTCATGCAGTTTCCAGGGAATGTCATGTCCTGACATTTCATGAAATTGGACATGTTTTATAGAATAGCATTCAATGGAATACCATGTTGTGATGTTTACCGGAATGAGAACTTGTTTATGAAAGGGTATTCATGTTTTGTTTGGGGTTTCTTTGGAGGGATGCAATGGGATTCTTGGAGTTTGACTGTGATGTCATGGACTGAAATTTTGGGGGTGCAGTAGAATTTCATGGCAAGGAATTCCTGGAAATCTCTTGGAATGACATGTCATGGGTTTATGGGCTGTGGGATGGAATGTCATGGAATGAGATTCATGGCATGTCAAGCGAAACATTACATCACTACTGACAAGAAACGTCATGAGAATGAAAGAATTATGTTCAGACTGAACAAAACATTGTAGTGACACTGCCCCATTTTAGGTTAATATGAGAGGAATACTATTACTGCATTTATTCAACATCTGCCCTACAAAATGACTGGATTTCAATCGCATTGCTCATGAAGGAATGGACAATCACACAAAAGGGTATGAAGAAACCCGCTCTTTTGCCTAAACGCTCTTGTGTGCCAAAAAGCACCACTCTGCCCCGTGTGAGGCTCGAACTCACGACCTTCAGATTATGAGACTGACGCGCTGCCTAACTGCGCCAACGAGGCATGTGCTGTGGGCAGTGTGAGTGGTGGAGCACTAGCTTCTGGATCATCTGCCATTCGGTGCAGCTCCAAACACGCTGCTCACCGTGAGCTGTCATGTCAGGATGGCCGAGCGGTCTAAAGCGCTGCGTTCAGGTTGCAGTCTCTCCTGGAGGCGTGGGTTCGAATCCCACATCTGACAGACCTAACCTTTGGTTGCGGGCTCCAGGTAGAGTCTTTAACCCTCTGGCAAGTTGACCCAGTAACACACTAATATTGACGAAGCACTGCATTTCAGTTCATGTCAGAGCCAATGGAACACTACGGTACCTCTGACCACCGGCATCGTATGAACTTTAAAGTAACACTTTTGTGCCATGTATGGGATTCTGTGGAATTTTCATGCAGTTTCCAGGGAATGTCATGTCCTGACATTTCATGAAATTGGACATGTTTTATAGAATAGCATTCAATGGAATACCATGTTGTGATGTTTACCGGAATGGGAACTTGTTTATGAAAGGGTATTCATGTTTTGTTTGGGGTTTCTTTGGAGGGATGCAATGGGATTCTTGGAGTTCGACTGTGATGTCATGGACTGAAATTTTGGGGGTGCAGTAGAATTTCATGGCAAGGAATTCCTGGAAATCTCTTGGAATGACATGTCATGGGTTTATGGGCTGTGGGATGGAATGTCATGGAATGAGATTCATGGCATGTCAAGCGAAACATTACATCACTACTGACAAGAAACGTCATGAGAATGAAAGAATTATGTTCAGACTGAACAAAACATTGTAGTGACACTGCCCCATTTTAGGTGAATATGAGAGGAATACTATTACTGCATTTATTCAACATCTGCCCTACAAAATGACTGGATTTCAATCGCATTGCTCATGAAGGAATGGACAATCACACAAAAGGGTATGAAGAAACCCGCTCTTTTGCCTAAACGCTCTTTTGTGCCAAAAAGCACCACTCTGCCCCGTGTGAGGCTCGAACTCACGACCTTCAGATTATGAGACTGACGCGCTGCCTAACTGCGCCAACGAGGCATGTGCTGTGGCCAGTGTGAGTGGTGGAGCACTAGCTTCTGGATCATCTGCCATTCGGTGCAGCTCCAAACACGCTGCTCACCGTGAGCTGTCATGTCAGGATGGCCGAGCGGTCTAAGGCGCTGCGTTCAGGTCGCAGTCTCCCCTGGAGGCGTGGGTTCGAATCCCACTTCTGACAGACCTAACCTTTGGTTGCGGGCTCCAGGTAGAGTCTTTAACCCTCTGGCAAGTTGACCCAGTAACACACTAATATTGACGAAGCACTGCATTTCAGTTCAATGGAACACTACGGTACCTCTGACCACCGGCATCGTATGAACTTTAAAGTAACACTTTTGTGCCATGTATGGGATTCTGTGGAATTTCCATGCAGTTTCCAGGGAATGTCATGTCCTGACATTTCATGAAATTGGACATGTTTTATAGAATAGCATTCAATGGAATACCATGTTGTGATGTTTACCGGAATGAGAACTTGTTTATGAAAGGGTATTCATGTTTTGTTTGGGGTTTCTTTGGAGGGATGCAATGGGATTCTTGGAGTTTGACTGTGATGTCATGGACTGAAATTTTGGGGGTGCAGTAGAATTTCATGGCAAGGAATTCCTGGAAATCTCTTGGAATGACATGTCATGGGTTTATGGGCTGTGGGATGGAATGTCATGGAATGAGATTCATGGCATGTCAAGCGAAACATTACATCACTACTGACAAGAAACGTCATGAGAATGAAAGAATTATGTTCAGACTGAACAAAACATTGTAGTGACACTGCCCCATTTAAGGTGAATATGAGAGGAATACTATTACTGCATTTATTCAACATCTGCCCTACAAAATGACTGGATTTCAATCGCATTGCTCATGAAGGAATGGACAATCACACAAAAGGGTATGAAGAAACCCGCTCTTTTGCCTAAACGCTCTTGTGTGCCAAAAAGCACCACTCTGCCCCGTGTGAGGCTCGAACTCACGACCTTCAGATTATGAGACTGACGCGCTGCCTAACTGCGCCCACGAGGCATGTGCGGTGGCCAGTGTGAGTGGTGGAGCACTAGCTTCTGGATCATCTGCCATTCGGTACAGCTCCAAACACGCTGCTCACCGTGCGCTGTCATGTCAGGATGGCCGAGCGGTCTAAGGCGCTGCGTTCAGGTCGCAGTCTCCCCTGGAGGCGTGGGTTCGAATCCCACTTCTGACAGACCTGACCTTTGGTTGCGGGCTCCAGGTAGACTCTTTAACCCTCTGGCAAGTTGACCCAGTAACACGCTAATATTGACGAAGCACTGCAATTCAGTTCATGTCAGAGCCAATGGAACACTACGGTACCTCTGACCACCGGCATCGCATGAACTTTAAAGTAACACTTTTGTGCCATGTATGGGATTCTGTGGAATTTTCATGCAGTTTCCAGGGAATGTCATGTCCTGACATTTCATGAAATTGGACATGTTTTATAGAATAGCATTCAATGGAATACCATGTTGTGATGTTTACCGGAATGAGAACTTGTTTATGAAAGGGTATTCATGTTTTGTTTGGGGTTTCTTTGGAGGGATGCAATGGGATTCTTGGAGTTTGACTGTGATGTCATGGACTGAAATTTTGGGGGTGCAGTAGAATTTCATGGCAAGGAATTCCTGGAAATCTCTTGGAATGACATGTCATGGGTTTATGGGCTGTGGGATGGAATGTCATGAAATGAGATTCATGGCATGTCAAGCGAAACATTACATCACTACTGACAAGAAACGTCATGAGAATGAAAGAATTATGTTCAGACTGAACAAAACTTTGTAGTGACACTGCCCCAGTTTAGGTGAATATGAGAGGAATACTATTTCTGCATTTATTCAACATCTGCCCTACAAAATGACTGGATTTCAATCGCATTGCTCATGAAGGAATGGACAATCACACAAAAGGGTATGAAGAAACCCGCTCTTTTGCCTAAACGCTTTTGTGTGCCAAAAAGCACCACTCTGCCCCGTGTGAGGCTCGAACTCACGACCTTCAGATTATGAGACTGACGCGCTGCCTAACTGCACCAACGAGGCATGTGCTGTGGCCAGTGTGAGTGGTGGAGCACTAGCTTCTGGATCATCTGCCATTCGGTGCAGCTCCAAACACGCTGCTCACCGTGAGCTGTCATGTCAGGATGGCCGAGTGGTCTAAGGCGCTGCGTTCAGGTCGCAGTCTCCCCTGGAGGCGTGGGTTCGAATTCCAATTCTGACAGACCTAACCTTTGGTTGCGGGCTCCAGGTAGACTCTTTAACCCTCTGGCAAGTTGACCCAGTAACACACTAATATTGACGAAGCACTGCATTTCAGTTCATGTCAGAGCCAATGGAACACTACGGTACCTCTGACCACCGGCATCGTATGAACTTTAAAGTAACACTTTTGTGCCATGTATGGGATTCTGTGGAATTTCCATGCAGTTTCCAGGGAATGTCATGTCCTGACATTTCATGAAATTGGACATGTTTTATAGAATAGCATTCAATGGAATAACATGTTGTGATGTTTACCGGAATGAGAACTTGTTTATGAAAGGGTATTCATGTTTTGTTTGGGGTTTCTTTGGAGGGATGCAATGGGATTCTTGGAGTTTGACTGTGATGTCATGGACTGAAATTTTGGGGGTGCAGTAGAATTTCATGGCAAGGAATTCCTGGAAATCTCTTGGAATGACATGTCATGGGTTTATGGGCTGTGGGATGGAATGTCATGGAATGAGATTCATGGCATGTCAAGCGAAACATTACATCACTACTGACAAGAAACGTCATGAGAATGAAAGAATTATGTTCAGACTGAACAAAACATTGTAGTGACACTGCCCCATTTTAGGTGAATATGAGAGGAATACTATTACTGCATTTATTCAACATCTGCCCTACAAAATGACTGGATTTCAATCGCATTGCTCATGAAGGAATGGACAATCACACAAAAGGGTATGAAGAAACCCGCTCTTTTGCCTAAACGCTCTTGTGTGCCAAAAAGCACCACTCTGCCCCGTGTGAGGCTCGAACTCACGACCTTCAGATTATGAGACTGCCGCGCTGCCTAACTGCGCCAACGAGGCATGTGCTGTGGCCAGTGTGAGTGGTGAAGCACTAGCTTCTGGATCATCTGCCATTCGGTGCAGCTCCAAACACGCTGCTCACCGTGAGCTGTCATGTCAGGATGGCCGAGCTAAGGCGCTGCGTTCAGGTCGCAGTCTCCCCTGGAGGCGTGGGTTCGAATCCCACTTCTGACAGACCTAACCTTTGGTTGCGGGCTCCAGGTAGAGTCTTTAACCCTCTGGCAAGTTGACCCAGTAACACACTAATATTGATGAAGCACTGCATTTCAGTTCATGTCAGATCCAATGGAACACTACGGTACCTCTGACCACCGGCATCGTATGAACTTTAAAGTAACACTTTTGTGCCATGTATGGGATTCTGTGGAATTTCCATGCAGTTTCCAGGGAATGTCATGTCCTGACATTTTATGAAATTGGACATGTTTTATAGAATAGCATTCAATGGAATACCATGTTGCGATGTTTACCGGAATGAGAACTTGTTTATGAAAGGGTATTCATGTTTTGTTTGGGGTTTCTTTGGAGGGATGCAATGGGATTCTTGGAGTTTGACTGTGATGTCGTGGACTGAAATTTTGGGGGTGCAGTAGAATTTCATTTCAAGGAATTCCTGGAAATCTCTTGGAATGACATGTCATGGGTTTATGGGCTGTGGGATGGAATGTCATGGAATGAGAATCATGAAATGTCAAGCGAAACATTACATCACTACTGACAAGAAACATCATGAGAATGAAAGAATTATGTTCAACCTGAACAAAACATTGTAGTGACACTGCCCCATTTTAGGTGAATATGAGAGGAATACTATTACTGCATTTATTCAACATCTGCCCTACAAAATGACTGGAATTCAATCGCATTGCTCATGAAGGAATGGACAATCACACAAAAGGGTATGAAGAAACCCGCTCTTTTGCCTAAACGCTCTTGTGTGCTAAAAATCACAACTCTGCCCCGTGTGAGGCTCGAACTCACGACCTTCAGATTATGAGACTGACGCGCTGCCTAACTGCGCCAACGAGGCATGTGCTGTGGCCAGTGTGAGTGGTGGAGCACTAGCTTCTGGATCATCTGCCATTCGGTGCAGCTCCAAACACGCTGCTCACCGTGCACTGTCATGTCAGGATGGCCGAGTGGTCTAAGGCGCTGCGTTCAGGTTGCAGTCTCCCCTGGAGGCGTGGGTTCGAATCCTACTTCTGACAGACCTGACCTTTGGTTGCGGGCTCCAGGTAGACTCTTTAACCCTCTGGCAAGTTGACCCAGTAACACGCTAATATTGACGAAGCACTGCAATTCAGTTCATGTCAGAGCCAATGGAACACTACGGTACCTCTGACCACCGGCATCGCATGAACTTTAAAGTAACACTTTTGTGCCATGTATGGGATTCTGTGGAATTTTCATGCAGTTTCCAGGGAATGTCATGTCCTGACATTTCATGAAATTGGACATGTTTTATAGAATAGCATTCAATGGAATAACATGTTGTGATGTTTACCGGAATGAGAACTTGTTTATGAAAGGGTATTCATGTTTTGTTTGGGGTTTCTTTGGAGGGATGCAATGGGATTCTTGGAGTTTGACTGTGATGTCATGGACTGAAATTTTGGGGGTGCAGTAGAATTTCATGGCAAGGAATTCCTGGAAATCTCTTGGAATGACATGTCATGGGTTTATGGGCTGTGGGATGGAATGTCATGGAATGAGATTCATGGCATGTCAAGCGAAACATTACATCACTACTGACAAGAAACGTCATGAGAATGAAAGAATTATGTTCAGACTGAACAAAACTTTGTAGTGACACTGCCCCAGTTTAGGTGAATATGAGAGGAATACTATTTCTGCATTTATTCAACATCTGCCCTACAAAATGACTGGATTTCAATCGCATTGCTCATGAAGGAATGGACAATCACACAAAAGGGTATGAAGAAACCCGCTCTTTTGCCTAAACGCTCTTGTGTGCCAAAAAGCACCACTCTGCCCCGTGTGAGGCTCGAACTCACGACCTTCAGATTATGAGACTGACGCGCTGCCTAACTGCGCCAACGAGGCATGTGCGGTGGCCAGTGTGAGTGGTGGAGCACTAGCTTCTGGATCATCTGCCATTCGGTACAGCTCCAAACACGCTGCTCACCGTGCGCTGTCATGTCAGGATGGCCGAGCGGTCTAAGGCGCTGCGTTCAGGTCGCAGTCTCCCCTGGAGGCGTGGGTTCGAATCCCACTTCTGACAGACCTGACCTTTGGTTGCGGGCTCCAGGTAGACTCTTTAACCCTCTGGCAAGTTGACCCAGTAACACGCTAATATTGACGAAGCACTGCAATTCAGTTCATGTCAGAGCCAATGGAACACTACGGTACCTCTGACCACCGGCATCGCATGAACTTTAAAGTAACACTTTTGTGCCATGTATGGGATTCTGTGGAATTTTCATGCAGTTTCCAGGGAATGTCATGTCCTGACATTTCATGAAATTGGACATGTTTTATAGAATAGCATTCAATGGAATACCATGTTGTGATGTTTACCGGAATGAGAACTTGTTTATGAAAGGGTATTCATGTTTTGTTTGGGGTTTCTTTGGAGGGATGCAATGGGATTCTTGGAGTTTGACTGTGATGTCATGGACTGAAATTTTGGGGGTGCAGTAGAATTTCATGGCAAGGAATTCCTGGAAATCTCTTGGAATGACATGTCATGGGTTTATGGGCTGTGGGATGGAATGTCATGGAATGAGATTCATGGCATGTCAAGCGAAACATTACATCACTACTGACAAGAAACGTCATGAGAATGAAAGAATTATGTTCAGACTGAACAAAACTTTGTAGTGACACTGCCCCAGTTTAGGTGAATATGAGAGGAATACTATTTCTGCATTTATTCAACATCTGCCCTACAAAATGACTGGATTTCAATCGCATTGCTCATGAAGGAATGGACAATCACACAAAAGGGTATGAAGAAACCCGCTCTTTTGCCTAAACGCTTTTGTGTGCCAAAAAGCACCACTCTGCCCCGTGTGAGGCTCGAACTCACGACCTTCAGATTATGAGACTGACGCGCTGCCTAACTGCACCAACGAGGCATGTGCTGTGGCCAGTGTGAGTGGTGGAGCACTAGCTTCTGGATCATCTGCCATTCGGTGCAGCTCCAAACACGCTGCTCACCGTGCACTGTCATGTCAGGATGGCCGAGTGGTCTAAGGCGCTGCGTTCAGGTTGCAGTCTCCCCTGGAGGCGTGGGTTCGAATCCTACTTCTGACAGACCTGACCTTTGGTTGCGGGCTCCAGGTAGACTCTTTAACCCTCTGGCAAGTTGACCCAGTAACACGCTAATATTGACGAAGCACTGCAATTCAGTTCATGTCAGAGCCAATGGAACACTACGGTACCTCTGACCACCGGCATCGCATGAACTTTAAAGTAACACTTTTGTGCCATGTATGGGATTCTGTGGAATTTTCATGCAGTTTCCAGGGAATGTCATGTCCTGACATTTCATGAAATTGGACATGTTTTATAGAATAGCATTCAATGGAATAACATGTTGTGATGTTTACCGGAATGAGAACTTGTTTATGAAAGGGTATTCATGTTTTGTTTGGGGTTTCTTTGGAGGGATGCAATGGGATTCTTGGAGTTTGACTGTGATGTCATGGACTGAAATTTTGGGGGTGCAGTAGAATTTCATGGCAAGGAATTCCTGGAAATCTCTTGGAATGACATGTCATGGGTTTATGGGCTGTGGGATGGAATGTCATGGAATGAGATTCATGGCATGTCAAGCGAAACATTACATCACTACTGACAAGAAACGTCATGAGAATGAAAGAATTATGTTCAGACTGAACAAAACTTTGTAGTGACACTGCCCCAGTTTAGGTGAATATGAGAGGAATACTATTTCTGCATTTATTCAACATCTGCCCTACAAAATGACTGGATTTCAATCGCATTGCTCATGAAGGAATGGACAATCACACAAAAGGGTATGAAGAAACCCGCTCTTTTGCCTAAACGCTCTTGTGTGCCAAAAAGCACCACTCTGCCCCGTGTGAGGCTCGAACTCACGACCTTCAGATTATGAGACTGACGCGCTGCCTAACTGCGCCAACGAGGCATGTGCGGTGGCCAGTGTGAGTGGTGGAGCACTAGCTTCTGGATCATCTGCCATTCGGTACAGCTCCAAACACGCTGCTCACCGTGCGCTGTCATGTCAGGATGGCCGAGCGGTCTAAGGCGCTGCGTTCAGGTCGCAGTCTCCCCTGGAGGCGTGGGTTCGAATCCCACTTCTGACAGACCTGACCTTTGGTTGCGGGCTCCAGGTAGACTCTTTAACCCTCTGGCAAGTTGACCCAGTAACACGCTAATATTGACGAAGCACTGCAATTCAGTTCATGTCAGAGCCAATGGAACACTACGGTACCTCTGACCACCGGCATCGCATGAACTTTAAAGTAACACTTTTGTGCCATGTATGGGATTCTGTGGAATTTTCATGCAGTTTCCAGGGAATGTCATGTCCTGACATTTCATGAAATTGGACATGTTTTATAGAATAGCATTCAATGGAATACCATGTTGTGATGTTTACCGGAATGAGAACTTGTTTATGAAAGGGTATTCATGTTTTGTTTGGGGTTTCTTTGGAGGGATGCAATGGGATTCTTGGAGTTTGACTGTGATGTCATGGACTGAAATTTTGGGGGTGCAGTAGAATTTCATGGCAAGGAATTCCTGGAAATCTCTTGGAATGACATGTCATGGGTTTATGGGCTGTGGGATGGAATGTCATGAAATGAGATTCATGGCATGTCAAGCGAAACATTACATCACTACTGACAAGAAACGTCATGAGAATGAAAGAATTATGTTCAGACTGAACAAAACTTTGTAGTGACACTGCCCCAGTTTAGGTGAATATGAGAGGAATACTATTTCTGCATTTATTCAACATCTGCCCTACAAAATGACTGGATTTCAATCGCATTGCTCATGAAGGAATGGACAATCACACAAAAGGGTATGAAGAAACCCGCTCTTTTGCCTAAACGCTTTTGTGTGCCAAAAAGCACCACTCTGCCCCGTGTGAGGCTCGAACTCACGACCTTCAGATTATGAGACTGACGCGCTGCCTAACTGCACCAACGAGGCATGTGCTGTGGCCAGTGTGAGTGGTGGAGCACTAGCTTCTGGATCATCTGCCATTCGGTGCAGCTCCAAACACGCTGCTCACCGTGCACTGTCATGTCAGGATGGCCGAGTGGTCTAAGGCGCTGCGTTCAGGTTGCAGTCTCCCCTGGAGGCGTGGGTTCGAATCCTACTTCTGACAGACCTGACCTTTGGTTGCGGGCTCCAGGTAGACTCTTTAACCCTCTGGCAAGTTGACCCAGTAACACGCTAATATTGACGAAGCACTGCAATTCAGTTCATGTCAGAGCCAATGGAACACTACGGTACCTCTGACCACCGGCATCGCATGAACTTTAAAGTAACACTTTTGTGCCATGTATGGGATTCTGTGGAATTTTCATGCAGTTTCCAGGGAATGTCATGTCCTGACATTTCATGAAATTGGACATGTTTTATAGAATAGCATTCAATGGAATAACATGTTGTGATGTTTACCGGAATGAGAACTTGTTTATGAAAGGGTATTCATGTTTTGTTTGGGGTTTCTTTGGAGGGATGCAATGGGATTCTTGGAGTTTGACTGTGATGTCATGGACTGAAATTTTGGGGGTGCAGTAGAATTTCATGGCAAGGAATTCCTGGAAATCTCTTGGAATGACATGTCATGGGTTTATGGGCTGTGGGATGGAATGTCATGGAATGAGATTCATGGCATGTCAAGCGAAACATTACATCACTACTGACAAGAAACGTCATGAGAATGAAAGAATTATGTTCAGACTGAACAAAACTTTGTAGTGACACTGCCCCAGTTTAGGTGAATATGAGAGGAATACTATTTCTGCATTTATTCAACATCTGCCCTACAAAATGACTGGATTTCAATCGCATTGCTCATGAAGGAATGGACAATCACACAAAAGGGTATGAAGAAACCCGCTCTTTTGCCTAAACGCTCTTGTGTGCCAAAAAGCACCACTCTGCCCCGTGTGAGGCTCGAACTCACGACCTTCAGATTATGAGACTGACGCGCTGCCTAACTGCGCCAACGAGGCATGTGCGGTGGCCAGTGTGAGTGGTGGAGCACTAGCTTCTGGATCATCTGCCATTCGGTACAGCTCCAAACACGCTGCTCACCGTGCGCTGTCATGTCAGGATGGCCGAGCGGTCTAAGGCGCTGCGTTCAGGTCGCAGTCTCCCCTGGAGGCGTGGGTTCGAATCCCACTTCTGACAGACCTGACCTTTGGTTGCGGGCTCCAGGTAGACTCTTTAACCCTCTGGCAAGTTGACCCAGTAACACGCTAATATTGACGAAGCACTGCAATTCAGTTCATGTCAGAGCCAATGGAACACTACGGTACCTCTGACCACCGGCATCGCATGAACTTTAAAGTAACACTTTTGTGCCATGTATGGGATTCTGTGGAATTTTCATGCAGTTTCCAGGGAATGTCATGTCCTGACATTTCATGAAATTGGACATGTTTTATAGAATAGCATTCAATGGAATACCATGTTGTGATGTTTACCGGAATGAGAACTTGTTTATGAAAGGGTATTCATGTTTTGTTTGGGGTTTCTTTGGAGGGATGCAATGGGATTCTTGGAGTTTGACTGTGATGTCATGGACTGAAATTTTGGGGGTGCAGTAGAATTTCATGGCAAGGAATTCCTGGAAATCTCTTGGAATGACATGTCATGGGTTTATGGGCTGTGGGATGGAATGTCATGAAATGAGATTCATGGCATGTCAAGCGAAACATTACATCACTACTGACAAGAAACGTCATGAGAATGAAAGAATTATGTTCAGACTGAACAAAACTTTGTAGTGACACTGCCCCAGTTTAGGTGAATATGAGAGGAATACTATTTCTGCATTTATTCAACATCTGCCCTACAAAATGACTGAATTTCAATCGCATTGCTCATGAAGGAATGGACAATCACACAAAAGGGTATGAAGAAACCCGCTCTTTTGCCTAAACGCTTTTGTGTGCCAAAAAGCACCACTCTGCCCCGTGTGAGGCTCGAACTCACGACCTTCAGATTATGAGACTGACGCGCTGCCTAACTGCACCAACGAGGCATGTGCTGTGGCCAGTGTGAGTGGTGGAGCACTAGCTTCTGGATCATCTGCCATTCGGTGCAGCTCCAAACACGCTGCTCACCGTGAGCTGTCATGTCAGGATGGCCGAGTGGTCTAAGGCGCTGCGTTCAGGTCGCAGTCTCCCCTGGAGGCGTGGGTTCGAATTCCCATTCTGACAGACCTAACCTTTGGTTGCGGGCTCCAGGTAGACTCTTTAACCCTCTGGCAAGTTGACCCAGTAACACACTAATATTGACGAAGCACTGCATTTCAGTTCATGTCAGAGCCAATGGAACACTACGGTACCTCTGACCACCGGCATCGTATGAACTTTAAAGTAACACTTTTGTGCCATGTATGGGATTCTGTGGAATTTCCATGCAGTTTCCAGGGAATGTCATGTCCTGACATTTCATGAAATTGGACATGTTTTATAGAATAGCATTCAATGGAATAACATGTTGTGATGTTTACCGGAATGAGAACTTGTTTATGAAAGGGTATTCATGTTTTGTTTGGGGTTTCTTTGGAGGGATGCAATGGGATTCTTGGAGTTTGACTGTGATGTCATGGACTGAAATTTTGGGGGTGCAGTAGAATTTCATGGCAAGGAATTCCTGGAAATCTCTTGGAATGACATGTCATGGGTTTATGGGCTGTGGGATGGAATGTCATGGAATGAGATTCATGGCATGTCAAGCGAAACATTACATCACTACTGACAAGAAACGTCATGAGAATGAAAGAATTATGTTCAGACTGAACAAAACATTGTAGTGACACTGCCCCATTTTAGGTGAATATGAGAGGAATACTATTACTGCATTTATTCAACATCTGCCCTACAAAATGACTGGATTTCAATCGCATTGCTCATGAAGGAATGGACAATCACACAAAAGGGTATGAAGAAACCCGCTCTTTTGCCTAAACGCTCTTATGTGCCAAAAAGCACCACTCTGCCCCGTGTGAGGCTCGAACTCACGACCTTCAGATTATGAGACTGCCGCGCTGCCTAACTGCGCCAACGAGGCATGTGCTGTGGCCAGTGTGAGTGGTGAAGCACTAGCTTCTGGATCATCTGCCATTCGGTGCAGCTCCAAACACGCTGCTCACCGTGAGCTGTCATGTCAGGATGGCCGAGCTAAGGCGCTGCGTTCAGGTCGCAGTTTCCCCTGGAGGCGTGGGTTCGAATCCCACTTCTGACAGACCTAACCTTTGGTTGCGGGCTCCAGGTAGAGTCTTTAACCCTCTGGCAAGTTGACCCAGTAACACACTAATATTGATGAAGCACTGCATTTCAGTTCATGTCAGATCCAATGGAACACTACGGTACCTCTGACCACCGGCATCGTATGAACTTTAAAGTAACACTTTTGTGCCATGTATGGGATTCTGTGGAATTTCCATGCAGTTTCCAGGGAATGTCATGTCCTGACATTTTATGAAATTGGACATGTTTTATAGAATAGCATTCAATGGAATACCATGTTGCGATGTTTACCGGAATGAGAACTTGTTTATGAAAGGGTATTCATGTTTTGTTTGGGGTTTCTTTGGAGGGATGCAATGGGATTCTTGGAGTTTGACTGTGATGTCGTGGACTGAAATTTTGGGGGTGCAGTAGAATTTCATTTCAAGGAATTCCTGGAAATCTCTTGGAATGACATGTCATGGGTTTATGGGCTGTGGGATGGAATGTCATGGAATGAGAATCATGAAATGTCAAGCGAAACATTACATCACTACTGACAAGAAACATCATGAGAATGAAAGAATTATGTTCAACCTGAACAAAACATTGTAGTGACACTGCCCCATTTTAGGTGAATATGAGAGGAATACTATTACTGCATTTATTCAACATCTGCCCTACAAAATGACTGGAATTCAATCGCATTGCTCATGAAGGAATGGACAATCACACAAAAGGGTATGAAGAAACCCGCTCTTTTGCCTAAACGCTCTTGTGTGCTAAAAATCACAACTCTGCCCCGTGTGAGGCTCGAACTCACGACCTTCAGATTATGAGACTGACGCGCTGCCTAACTGCGCCAACGAGGCATGTGCTGTGGCCAGTGTGAGTGGTGGAGCACTAGCTTCTGGATCATCTGCCATTCGGTGCAGCTCCAAACACGCTGCTCACCGTGCACTGTCATGTCAGGATGGCCGAGTGGTCTAAGGCGCTGCGTTCAGGTTGCAGTCTCCCCTGGAGGCGTGGGTTCGAATCCTACTTCTGACAGACCTGACCTTTGGTTGCGGGCTCCAGGTAGACTCTTTAACCCTCTGGCAAGTTGACCCAGTAACACGCTAATATTGACGAAGCACTGCAATTCAGTTCATGTCAGAGCCAATGGAACACTACGGTACCTCTGACCACCGGCATCGCATGAACTTTAAAGTAACACTTTTGTGCCATGTATGGGATTCTGTGGAATTTTCATGCAGTTTCCAGGGAATGTCATGTCCTGACATTTCATGAAATTGGACATGTTTTATAGAATAGCATTCAATGGAATAACATGTTGTGATGTTTACCGGAATGAGAACTTGTTTATGAAAGGGTATTCATGTTTTGTTTGGGGTTTCTTTGGAGGGATGCAATGGGATTCTTGGAGTTTGACTGTGATGTCATGGACTGAAATTTTGGGGGTGCAGTAGAATTTCATGGCAAGGAATTCCTGGAAATCTCTTGGAATGACATGTCATGGGTTTATGGGCTGTGGGATGGAATGTCATGGAATGAGATTCATGGCATGTCAAGCGAAACATTACATCACTACTGACAAGAAACGTCATGAGAATGAAAGAATTATGTTCAGACTGAACAAAACTTTGTAGTGACACTGCCCCAGTTTAGGTGAATATGAGAGGAATACTATTTCTGCATTTATTCAACATCTGCCCTACAAAATGACTGGATTTCAATCGCATTGCTCATGAAGGAATGGACAATCACACAAAAGGGTATGAAGAAACCCGCTCTTTTGCCTAAACGCTCTTGTGTGCCAAAAAGCACCACTCTGCCCCGTGTGAGGCTCGAACTCACGACCTTCAGATTATGAGACTGACGCGCTGCCTAACTGCGCCAACGAGGCATGTGCGGTGGCCAGTGTGAGTGGTGGAGCACTAGCTTCTGGATCATCTGCCATTCGGTACAGCTCCAAACACGCTGCTCACCGTGCGCTGTCATGTCAGGATGGCCGAGCGGTCTAAGGCGCTGCGTTCAGGTCGCAGTCTCCCCTGGAGGCGTGGGTTCGAATCCCACTTCTGACAGACCTGACCTTTGGTTGCGGGCTCCAGGTAGACTCTTTAACCCTCTGGCAAGTTGACCCAGTAACACGCTAATATTGACGAAGCACTGCAATTCAGTTCATGTCAGAGCCAATGGAACACTACGGTACCTCTGACCACCGGCATCGCATGAACTTTAAAGTAACACTTTTGTGCCATGTATGGGATTCTGTGGAATTTTCATGCAGTTTCCAGGGAATGTCATGTCCTGACATTTCATGAAATTGGACATGTTTTATAGAATAGCATTCAATGGAATACCATGTTGTGATGTTTACCGGAATGAGAACTTGTTTATGAAAGGGTATTCATGTTTTGTTTGGGGTTTCTTTGGAGGGATGCAATGGGATTCTTGGAGTTTGACTGTGATGTCATGGACTGAAATTTTGGGGGTGCAGTAGAATTTCATGGCAAGGAATTCCTGGAAATCTCTTGGAATGACATGTCATGGGTTTATGGGCTGTGGGATGGAATGTCATGAAATGAGATTCATGGCATGTCAAGCGAAACATTACATCACTACTGACAAGAAACGTCATGAGAATGAAAGAATTATGTTCAGACTGAACAAAACTTTGTAGTGACACTGCCCCAGTTTAGGTGAATATGAGAGGAATACTATTTCTGCATTTATTCAACATCTGCCCTACAAAATGACTGGATTTCAATCGCATTGCTCATGAAGGAATAGACAATCACACAAAAGGGTATGAAGAAACCCGCTCTTTTGCCTAAACGCTTTTGTGTGCCAAAAAGCACCACTCTGCCCCGTGTGAGGCTCGAACTCACGACCTTCAGATTATGAGACTGACGCGCTGCCTAACTGCACCAACGAGGCATGTGCTGTGGCCAGTGTGAGTGGTGGAGCACTAGCTTCTGGATCATCTGCCATTCGGTGCAGCTCCAAACACGCTGCTCACCGTGCACTGTCATGTCAGGATGGCCGAGTGGTCTAAGGCGCTGCGTTCAGGTTGCAGTCTCCCCTGGAGGCGTGGGTTCGAATCCTACTTCTGACAGACCTGACCTTTGGTTGCGGGCTCCAGGTAGACTCTTTAACCCTCTGGCAAGTTGACCCAGTAACACGCTAATATTGACGAAGCACTGCAATTCAGTTCATGTCAGAGCCAATGGAACACTACGGTACCTCTGACCACCGGCATCGCATGAACTTTAAAGTAACACTTTTGTGCCATGTATGGGATTCTGTGGAATTTTCATGCAGTTTCCAGGGAATGTCATGTCCTGACATTTCATGAAATTGGACATGTTTTATAGAATAGCATTCAATGGAATAACATGTTGTGATGTTTACCGGAATGAGAACTTGTTTATGAAAGGGTATTCATGTTTTGTTTGGGGTTTCTTTGGAGGGATGCAATGGGATTCTTGGAGTTTGACTGTGATGTCATGGACTGAAATTTTGGGGGTGCAGTAGAATTTCATGGCAAGGAATTCCTGGAAATCTCTTGGAATGACATGTCATGGGTTTATGGGCTGTGGGATGGAATGTCATGGAATGAGATTCATGGCATGTCAAGCGAAACATTACATCACTACTGACAAGAAACGTCATGAGAATGAAAGAATTATGTTCAGACTGAACAAAACTTTGTAGTGACACTGCCCCAGTTTAGGTGAATATGAGAGGAATACTATTTCTGCATTTATTCAACATCTGCCCTACAAAATGACTGGATTTCAATCGCATTGCTCATGAAGGAATGGACAATCACACAAAAGGGTATGAAGAAACCCGCTCTTTTGCCTAAACGCTCTTGTGTGCCAAAAAGCACCACTCTGCCCCGTGTGAGGCTCGAACTCACGACCTTCAGATTATGAGACTGACGCGCTGCCTAACTGCGCCAACGAGGCATGTGCGGTGGCCAGTGTGAGTGGTGGAGCACTAGCTTCTGGATCATCTGCCATTCGGTACAGCTCCAAACACGCTGCTCACCGTGCGCTGTCATGTCAGGATGGCCGAGCGGTCTAAGGCGCTGCGTTCAGGTCGCAGTCTCCCCTGGAGGCGTGGGTTCGAATCCCACTTCTGACAGACCTGACCTTTGGTTGCGGGCTCCAGGTAGACTCTTTAACCCTCTGGCAAGTTGACCCAGTAACACGCTAATATTGACGAAGCACTGCAATTCAGTTCATGTCAGAGCCAATGGAACACTACGGTACCTCTGACCACCGGCATCGCATGAACTTTAAAGTAACACTTTTGTGCCATGTATGGGATTCTGTGGAATTTTCATGCAGTTTCCAGGGAATGTCATGTCCTGACATTTCATGAAATTGGACATGTTTTATAGAATAGCATTCAATGGAATACCATGTTGTGATGTTTACCGGAATGAGAACTTGTTTATGAAAGGGTATTCATGTTTTGTTTGGGGTTTCTTTGGAGGGATGCAATGGGATTCTTGGAGTTTGACTGTGATGTCATGGACTGAAATTTTGGGGGTGCAGTAGAATTTCATGGCAAGGAATTCCTGGAAATCTCTTGGAATGACATGTCATGGGTTTATGGGCTGTGGGATGGAATGTCATGAAATGAGATTCATGGCATGTCAAGCGAAACATTACATCACTACTGACAAGAAACGTCATGAGAATGAAAGAATTATGTTCAGACTGAACAAAACTTTGTAGTGACACTGCCCCAGTTTAGGTGAATATGAGAGGAATACTATTTCTGCATTTATTCAACATCTGCCCTACAAAATGACTGGATTTCAATCGCATTGCTCATGAAGGAATGGACAATCACACAAAAGGGTATGAAGAAACCCGCTCTTTTGCCTAAACGCTTTTGTGTGCCAAAAAGCACCACTCTGCCCCGTGTGAGGCTCGAACTCACGACCTTCAGATTATGAGACTGACGCGCTGCCTAACTGCACCAACGAGGCATGTGCTGTGGCCAGTGTGAGTGGTGGAGCACTAGCTTCTGGATCATCTGCCATTCGGTGCAGCTCCAAACACGCTGCTCACCGTGAGCTGTCATGTCAGGATGGCCGAGTGGTCTAAGGCGCTGCGTTCAGGTCGCAGTCTCCCCTGGAGGCGTGGGTTCGAATTCCAATTCTGACAGACCTAACCTTTGGTTGCGGGCTCCAGGTAGACTCTTTAACCCTCTGGCAAGTTGACCCAGTAACACACTAATATTGACGAAGCACTGCATTTCAGTTCATGTCAGAGCCAATGGAACACTACGGTACCTCTGACCACCGGCATCGTATGAACTTTAAAGTAACACTTTTGTGCCATGTATGGGATTCTGTGGAATTTCCATGCAGTTTCCAGGGAATGTCATGTCCTGACATTTCATGAAATTGGACATGTTTTATAGAATAGCATTCAATGGAATAACATGTTGTGATGTTTACCGGAATGAGAACTTGTTTATGAAAGGGTATTCATGTTTTGTTTGGGGTTTCTTTGGAGGGATGCAATGGGATTCTTGGAGTTTGACTGTGATGTCATGGACTGAAATTTTGGGGGTGCAGTAGAATTTCATGGCAAGGAATTCCTGGAAATCTCTTGGAATGACATGTCATGGGTTTATGGGCTGTGGGATGGAATGTCATGGAATGAGATTCATGGCATGTCAAGCGAAACATTACATCACTACTGACAAGAAACGTCATGAGAATGAAAGAATTATGTTCAGACTGAACAAAACATTGTAGTGACACTGCCCCATTTTAGGTGAATATGAGAGGAATACTATTACTGCATTTATTCAACATCTGCCCTACAAAATGACTGGATTTCAATCGCATTGCTCATGAAGGAATGGACAATCACACAAAAGGGTATGAAGAAACCCGCTCTTTTGCCTAAACGCTCTTGTGTGCCAAAAAGCACCACTCTGCCCCGTGTGAGGCTCGAACTCACGACCTTCAGATTATGAGACTGCCGCGCTGCCTAACTGCGCCAACGAGGCATGTGCTGTGGCCAGTGTGAGTGGTGAAGCACTAGCTTCTGGATCATCTGCCATTCGGTGCAGCTCCAAACACGCTGCTCACCGTGAGCTGTCATGTCAGGATGGCCGAGCTAAGGCGCTGCGTTCAGGTCGCAGTCTCCCCTGGAGGCGTGGGTTCGAATCCCACTTCTGACAGACCTAACCTTTGGTTGCGGGCTCCAGGTAGAGTCTTTAACCCTCTGGCAAGTTGACCCAGTAACACACTAATATTGATGAAGCACTGCATTTCAGTTCATGTCAGATCCAATGGAACACTACGGTACCTCTGACCACCGGCATCGTATGAACTTTAAAGTAACACTTTTGTGCCATGTATGGGATTCTGTGGAATTTCCATGCAGTTTCCAGGGAATGTCATGTCCTGACATTTTATGAAATTGGACATGTTTTATAGAATAGCATTCAATGGAATACCATGTTGCGATGTTTACCGGAATGAGAACTTGTTTATGAAAGGGTATTCATGTTTTGTTTGGGGTTTCTTTGGAGGGATGCAATGGGATTCTTGGAGTTTGACTCTTATGTCGTGGACTGAAATTTTGGGGGTGCAGTAGAATTTCATTTCAAGGAATTCCTGGAAATCTCTTGGAATGACATGTCATGGGTTTATGGGCTGTGGGATGGAATGTCATGGAATGAGAATCATGAAATGTCAAGCGAAACATTACATCACTACTGACAAGAAACATCATGAGAATGAAAGAATTATGTTCAACCTGAACAAAACATTGTAGTGACACTGCCCCATTTTAGGTGAATATGAGAGGAATACTATTACTGCATTTATTCAACATCTGCCCTACAAAATGACTGGAATTCAATCGCATTGCTCATGAAGGAATGGACAATCACACAAAAGGGTATGAAGAAACCCGCTCTTTTGCCTAAACGCTCTTGTGTGCTAAAAATCACAACTCTGCCCCGTGTGAGGCTCGAACTCACGACCTTCAGATTATGAGACTGACGCGCTGCCTAACTGCGCCAACGAGGCATGTGCTGTGGCCAGTGTGAGTGGTGGAGCACTAGCTTCTGGATCATCTGCCATTCGGTGCAGCTCCAAACACGCTGCTCACCGTGCACTGTCATGTCAGGATGGCCGAGTGGTCTAAGGCGCTGCGTTCAGGTTGCAGTCTCCCCTGGAGGCGTGGGTTCGAATCCTACTTCTGACAGACCTGACCTTTGGTTGCGGGCTCCAGGTAGACTCTTTAACCCTCTGGCAAGTTGACCCAGTAACACGCTAATATTGACGAAGCACTGCAATTCAGTTCATGTCAGAGCCAATGGAACACTACGGTACCTCTGACCACCGGCATCGCATGAACTTTAAAGTAACACTTTTGTGCCATGTATGGGATTCTGTGGAATTTTCATGCAGTTTCCAGGGAATGTCATGTCCTGACATTTCATGAAATTGGACATGTTTTATAGAATAGCATTCAATGGAATAACATGTTGTGATGTTTACCGGAATGAGAACTTGTTTATGAAAGGGTATTCATGTTTTGTTTGGGGTTTCTTTGGAGGGATGCAATGGGATTCTTGGAGTTTGACTGTGATGTCATGGACTGAAATTTTGGGGGTGCAGTAGAATTTCATGGCAAGGAATTCCTGGAAATCTCTTGGAATGACATGTCATGGGTTTATGGGCTGTGGGATGGAATGTCATGGAATGAGATTCATGGCATGTCAAGCGAAACATTACATCACTACTGACAAGAAACGTCATGAGAATGAAAGAATTATGTTCAGACTGAACAAAACTTTGTAGTGACACTGCCCCAGTTTAGGTGAATATGAGAGGAATACTATTTCTGCATTTATTCAACATCTGCCCTACAAAATGACTGGATTTCAATCGCATTGCTCATGAAGGAATGGACAATCACACAAAAGGGTATGAAGAAACCCGCTCTTTTGCCTAAACGCTCTTGTGTGCCAAAAAGCACCACTCTGCCCCGTGTGAGGCTCGAACTCACGACCTTCAGATTATGAGACTGACGCGCTGCCTAACTGCGCCAACGAGGCATGTGCGGTGGCCAGTGTGAGTGGTGGAGCACTAGCTTCTGGATCATCTGCCATTCGGTACAGCTCCAAACACGCTGCTCACCGTGCGCTGTCATGTCAGGATGGCCGAGCGGTCTAAGGCGCTGCGTTCAGGTCGCAGTCTCCCCTGGAGGCGTGGGTTCGAATCCCACTTCTGACAGACCTGACCTTTGGTTGCGGGCTCCAGGTAGACTCTTTAACCCTCTGGCAAGTTGACCCAGTAACACGCTAATATTGACGAAGCACTGCAATTCAGTTCATGTCAGAGCCAATGGAACACTACGGTACCTCTGACCACCGGCATCGCATGAACTTTAAAGTAACACTTTTGTGCCATGTATGGGATTCTGTGGAATTTTCATGCAGTTTCCAGGGAATGTCATGTCCTGACATTTCATGAAATTGGACATGTTTTATAGAATAGCATTCAATGGAATACCATGTTGTGATGTTTACCGGAATGAGAACTTGTTTATGAAAGGGTATTCATGTTTTGTTTGGGGTTTCTTTGGAGGGATGCAATGGGATTCTTGGAGTTTGACTGTGATGTCATGGACTGAAATTTTGGGGGTGCAGTAGAATTTCATGGCAAGGAATTCCTGGAAATCTCTTGGAATGACATGTCATGGGTTTATGGGCTGTGGGATGGAATGTCATGGAATGAGATTCATGGCATGTCAAGCGAAACATTACATCACTACTGACAAGAAACGTCATGAGAATGAAAGAATTATGTTCAGACTGAACAAAACTTTGTAGTGACACTGCCCCAGTTTAGGTGAATATGAGAGGAATACTATTTCTGCATTTATTCAACATCTGCCCTACAAAATGACTGGATTTCAATCGCATTGCTCATGAAGGAATGGACAATCACACAAAAGGGTATGAAGAAACCCGCTCTTTTGCCTAAACGCTTTTGTGTGCCAAAAAGCACCACTCTGCCCCGTGTGAGGCTCGAACTCACGACCTTCAGATTATGAGACTGACGCGCTGCCTAACTGCACCAACGAGGCATGTGCTGTGGCCAGTGTGAGTGGTGGAGCACTAGCTTCTGGATCATCTGCCATTCGGTGCAGCTCCAAACACGCTGCTCACCGTGCACTGTCATGTCAGGATGGCCGAGTGGTCTAAGGCGCTGCGTTCAGGTTGCAGTCTCCCCTGGAGGCGTGGGTTCGAATCCTACTTCTGACAGACCTGACCTTTGGTTGCGGGCTCCAGGTAGACTCTTTAACCCTCTGGCAAGTTGACCCAGTAACACGCTAATATTGACGAAGCACTGCAATTCAGTTCATGTCAGAGCCAATGGAACACTACGGTACCTCTGACCACCGGCATCGCATGAACTTTAAAGTAACACTTTTGTGCCATGTATGGGATTCTGTGGAATTTTCATGCAGTTTCCAGGGAATGTCATGTCCTGACATTTCATGAAATTGGACATGTTTTATAGAATACCATTCAATGGAATAACATGTTGTGATGTTTACCGGAATGAGAACTTGTTTATGAAAGGGTATTCATGTTTTGTTTGGGGTTTCTTTGGAGGGATGCAATGGGATTCTTGGAGTTTGACTGTGATGTCATGGACTGAAATTTTGGGGGTGCAGTAGAATTTCATGGCAAGGAATTCCTGGAAATCTCTTGGAATGACATGTCATGGGTTTATGGGCTGTGGGATGGAATGTCATGGAATGAGATTCATGGCATGTCAAGCGAAACATTACATCACTACTGACAAGAAACGTCATGAGAATGAAAGAATTATGTTCAGACTGAACAAAACTTTGTAGTGACACTGCCCCAGTTTAGGTGAATATGAGAGGAATACTATTTCTGCATTTATTCAACATCTGCCCTACAAAATGACTGGATTTCAATCGCATTGCTCATGAAGGAATGGACAATCACACAAAAGGGTATGAAGAAACCCGCTCTTTTGCCTAAACGCTCTTGTGTGCCAAAAAGCACCACTCTGCCCCGTGTGAGGCTCGAACTCACGACCTTCAGATTATGAGACTGACGCGCTGCCTAACTGCGCCAACGAGGCATGTGCGGTGGCCAGTGTGAGTGGTGGAGCACTAGCTTCTGGATCATCTGCCATTCGGTACAGCTCCAAACACGCTGCTCACCGTGCGCTGTCATGTCAGGATGGCCGAGCGGTCTAAGGCGCTGCGTTCAGGTCGCAGTCTCCCCTGGAGGCGTGGGTTCGAATCCCACTTCTGACAGACCTGACCTTTGGTTGCGGGCTCCAGGTAGACTCTTTAACCCTCTGGCAAGTTGACCCAGTAACACGCTAATATTGACGAAGCACTGCAATTCAGTTCATGTCAGAGCCAATGGAACACTACGGTACCTCTGACCACCGGCATCGCATGAACTTTAAAGTAACACTTTTGTGCCATGTATGGGATTCTGTGGAATTTTCATGCAGTTTCCAGGGAATGTCATGTCCTGACATTTCATGAAATTGGACATGTTTTATAGAATAGCATTCAATGGAATACCATGTTGTGATGTTTACCGGAATGAGAACTTGTTTATGAAAGGGTATTCATGTTTTGTTTGGGGTTTCTTTGGAGGGATGCAATGGGATTCTTGGAGTTTGACTGTGATGTCATGGACTGAAATTTTGGGGGTGCAGTAGAATTTCATGGCAAGGAATTCCTGGAAATCTCTTGGAATGACATGTCATGGGTTTATGGGCTGTGGGATGGAATGTCATGAAATGAGATTCATGGCATGTCAAGCGAAACATTACATCACTACTGACAAGAAACGTCATGAGAATGAAAGAATTATGTTCAGACTGAACAAAACTTTGTAGTGACACTGCCCCAGTTTAGGTGAATATGAGAGGAATACTATTTCTGCATTTATTCAACATCTGCCCTACAAAATGACTGGATTTCAATCGCATTGCTCATGAAGGAATGGACAATCACACAAAAGGGTATGAAGAAACCCGCTCTTTTGCCTAAACGCTTTTGTGTGCCAAAAAGCACCACTCTGCCCCGTGTGAGGCTCGAACTCACGACCTTCAGATTATGAGACTGACGCGCTGCCTAACTGCACCAACGAGGCATGTGCTGTGGCCAGTGTGAGTGGTGGAGCACTAGCTTCTGGATCATCTGCCATTCGGTGCAGCTCCAAACACGCTGCTCACCGTGCACTGTCATGTCCGGATGGCCGAGTGGTCTAAGGCGCTGCGTTCAGGTTGCAGTCTCCCCTGGAGGCGTGGGTTCGAATCCTACTTCTGACAGACCTGACCTTTGGTTGCGGGCTCCAGGTAGACTCTTTAACCCTCTGGCAAGTTGACCCAGTAACACGCTAATATTGACGAAGCACTGCAATTCAGTTCATGTCAGAGCCAATGGAACACTACGGTACCTCTGACCACCGGCATCGCATGAACTTTAAAGTAACACTTTTGTGCCATGTATGGGATTCTGTGGAATTTTCATGCAGTTTCCAGGGAATGTCATGTCCTGACATTTCATGAAATTGGACATGTTTTATAGAATAGCATTCAATGGAATAACATGTTGTGATGTTTACCGGAATGAGAACTTGTTTATGAAAGGGTATTCATGTTTTGTTTGGGGTTTCTTTGGAGGGATGCAATGGGATTCTTGGAGTTTGACTGTGATGTCATGGACTGAAATTTTGGGGGTGCAGTAGAATTTCATGGCAAGGAATTCCTGGAAATCTCTTGGAATGACATGTCATGGGTTTATGGGCTGTGGGATGGAATGTCATGGAATGAGATTCATGGCATGTCAAGCGAAACATTACATCACTACTGACAAGAAACGTCATGAGAATGAAAGAATTATGTTCAGACTGAACAAAACTTTGTAGTGACACTGCCCCAGTTTAGGTGAATATGAGAGGAATACTATTTCTGCATTTATTCAACATCTGCCCTACAAAATGACTGGATTTCAATCGCATTGCTCATGAAGGAATGGACAATCACACAAAAGGGTATGAAGAAACCCGCTCTTTTGCCTAAACGCTCTTGTGTGCCAAAAAGCACCACTCTGCCCCGTGTGAGGCTCGAACTCACGACCTTCAGATTATGAGACTGACGCGCTGCCTAACTGCGCCAACGAGGCATGTGCGGTGGCCAGTGTGAGTGGTGGAGCACTAGCTTCTGGATCATCTGCCATTCGGTACAGCTCCAAACACGCTGCTCACCGTGCGCTGTCATGTCAGGATGGCCGAGCGGTCTAAGGCGCTGCGTTCAGGTCGCAGTCTCCCCTGGAGGCGTGGGTTCGAATCCCACTTCTGACAGACCTGACCTTTGGTTGCGGGCTCCAGGTAGACTCTTTAACCCTCTGGCAAGTTGACCCAGTAACACGCTAATATTGACGAAGCACTGCAATTCAGTTCATGTCAGAGCCAATGGAACACTACGGTACCTCTGACCACCGGCATCGCATGAACTTTAAAGTAACACTTTTGTGCCATGTATGGGATTCTGTGGAATTTTCATGCAGTTTCCAGGGAATGTCATGTCCTGACATTTCATGAAATTGGACATGTTTTATAGAATAGCATTCAATGGAATACCATGTTGTGATGTTTACCGGAATGAGAACTTGTTTATGAAAGGGTATTCATGTTTTGTTTGGGGTTTCTTTGGAGGGATGCAATGGGATTCTTGGAGTTTGACTGTGATGTCATGGACTGAAATTTTGGGGGTGCAGTAGAATTTCATGGCAAGGAATTCCTGGAAATCTCTTGGAATGACATGTCATGGGTTTATGGGCTGTGGGATGGAATGTCATGAAATGAGATTCATGGCATGTCAAGCGAAACATTACATCACTACTGACAAGAAACGTCATGAGAATGAAAGAATTATGTTCAGACTGAACAAAACTTTGTAGTGACACTGCCCCAGTTTAGGTGAATATGAGAGGAATACTATTTCTGCATTTATTCAACATCTGCCCTACAAAATGACTGGATTTCAATCGCATTGCTCATGAAGGAATGGACAATCACACAAAAGGGTATGAAGAAACCCGCTCTTTTGCCTAAACGCTTTTGTGTGCCAAAAAGCACCACTCTGCCCCGTGTGAGGCTCGAACTCACGACCTTCAGATTATGAGACTGACGCGCTGCCTAACTGCACCAACGAGGCATGTGCTGTGGCCAGTGTGAGTGGTGGAGCACTAGCTTCTGGATCATCTGCCATTCGGTGCAGCTCCAAACACGCTGCTCACCGTGAGCTGTCATGTCAGGATGGCCGAGTGGTCTAAGGCGCTGCGTTCAGGTCGCAGTCTCCCCTGGAGGCGTGGGTTCGAATTCCCATTCTGACAGACCTAACCTTTGGTTGCGGGCTCCAGGTAGACTCTTTAACCCTCTGGCAAGTTGACCCAGTAACACACTAATATTGACGAAGCACTGCATTTCAGTTCATGTCAGAGCCAATGGAACACTACGGTACCTCTGACCACCGGCATCGTATGAACTTTAAAGTAACACTTTTGTGCCATGTATGGGATTCTGTGGAATTTCCATGCAGTTTCCAGGGAATGTCATGTCCTGACATTTCATGAAATTGGACATGTTTTATAGAATAGCATTCAATGGAATAACATGTTGTGATGTTTACCGGAATGAGAACTTGTTTATGAAAGGGTATTCATGTTTTGTTTGGGGTTTCTTTGGAGGGATGCAATGGGATTCTTGGAGTTTGACTGTGATGTCATGGACTGAAATTTTGGGGGTGCAGTAGAATTTCATGGCAAGGAATTCCTGGAAATCTCTTGGAATGACATGTCATGGGTTTATGGGCTGTGGGATGGAATGTCATGGAATGAGATTCATGGCATGTCAAGCGAAACATTACATCACTACTGACAAGAAACGTCATGAGAATGAAAGAATTATGTTCAGACTGAACAAAACATTGTAGTGACACTGCCCCATTTTAGGTGAATATGAGAGGAATACTATTACTGCATTTATTCAACATCTGCCCTACAAAATGACTGGATTTCAATCGCATTGCTCATGAAGGAATGGACAATCACACAAAAGGGTATGAAGAAACCCGCTCTTTTGCCTAAACGCTCTTGTGTGCCAAAAAGCACCACTCTGCCCCGTGTGAGGCTCGAACTCACGACCTTCAGATTATGAGACTGCCGCGCTGCCTAACTGCGCCAACGAGGCATGTGCTGTGGCCAGTGTGAGTGGTGAAGCACTAGCTTCTGGATCATCTGCCATTCGGTGCAGCTCCAAACACGCTGCTCACCGTGAGCTGTCATGTCAGGATGGCCGAGCTAAGGCGCTGCGTTCAGGTCGCAGTTTCCCCTGGAGGCGTGGGTTCGAATCCCACTTCTGACAGACCTAACCTTTGGTTGCGGGCTCCAGGTAGAGTCTTTAACCCTCTGGCAAGTTGACCCAGTAACACACTAATATTGATGAAGCACTGCATTTCAGTTCATGTCAGATCCAATGGAACACTACGGTACCTCTGACCACCGGCATCGTATGAACTTTAAAGTAACACTTTTGTGCCATGTATGGGATTCTGTGGAATTTCCATGCAGTTTCCAGGGAATGTCATGTCCTGACATTTTATGAAATTGGACATGTTTTATAGAATAGCATTCAATGGAATACCATGTTGCGATGTTTACCGGAATGAGAACTTGTTTATGAAAGGGTATTCATGTTTTGTTTGGGGTTTCTTTGGAGGGATGCAATGGGATTCTTGGAGTTTGACTGTGATGTCGTGGACTGAAATTTTGGGGGTGCAGTAGAATTTCATTTCAAGGAATTCCTGGAAATCTCTTGGAATGACATGTCATGGGTTTATGGGCTGTGGGATGGAATGTCATGGAATGAGAATCATGAAATGTCAAGCGAAACATTACATCACTACTGACAAGAAACATCATGAGAATGAAAGAATTATGTTCAACCTGAACAAAACATTGTAGTGACACTGCCCCATTTTAGGTGAATATGAGAGGAATACTATTACTGCATTTATTCAACATCTGCCCTACAAAATGACTGGAATTCAATCGCATTGCTCATGAAGGAATGGACAATCACACAAAAGGGTATGAAGAAACCCGCTCTTTTGCCTAAACGCTCTTGTGTGCTAAAAATCACAACTCTGCCCCGTGTGAGGCTCGAACTCACGACCTTCAGATTATGAGACTGACGCGCTGCCTAACTGCGCCAACGAGGCATGTGCTGTGGCCAGTGTGAGTGGTGGAGCACTAGCTTCTGGATCATCTGCCATTCGGTGCAGCTCCAAACACGCTGCTCACCGTGCACTGTCATGTCAGGATGGCCGAGTGGTCTAAGGCGCTGCGTTCAGGTTGCAGTCTCCCCTGGAGGCGTGGGTTCGAATCCTACTTCTGACAGACCTGACCTTTGGTTGCGGGCTCCAGGTAGACTCTTTAACCCTCTGGCAAGTTGACCCAGTAACACGCTAATATTGACGAAGCACTGCAATTCAGTTCATGTCAGAGCCAATGGAACACTACGGTACCTCTGACCACCGGCATCGCATGAACTTTAAAGTAACACTTTTGTGCCATGTATGGGATTCTGTGGAATTTTCATGCAGTTTCCAGGGAATGTCATGTCCTGACATTTCATGAAATTGGACATGTTTTATAGAATAGCATTCAATGGAATAACATGTTGTGATGTTTACCGGAATGAGAACTTGTTTATGAAAGGGTATTCATGTTTTGTTTGGGGTTTCTTTGGAGGGATGCAATGGGATTCTTGGAGTTTGACTGTGATGTCATGGACTGAAATTTTGGGGGTGCAGTAGAATTTCATGGCAAGGAATTCCTGGAAATCTCTTGGAATGACATGTCATGGGTTTATGGGCTGTGGGATGGAATGTCATGGAATGAGATTCATGGCATGTCAAGCGAAACATTACATCACTACTGACAAGAAACGTCATGAGAATGAAAGAATTATGTTCAGACTGAACAAAACTTTGTAGTGACACTGCCCCAGTTTAGGTGAATATGAGAGGAATACTATTTCTGCATTTATTCAACATCTGCCCTACAAAATGACTGGATTTCAATCGCATTGCTCATGAAGGAATGGACAATCACACAAAAGGGTATGAAGAAACCCGCTCTTTTGCCTAAACGCTCTTGTGTGCCAAAAAGCACCACTCTGCCCCGTGTGAGGCTCGAACTCACGACCTTCAGATTATGAGACTGACGCGCTGCCTAACTGCGCCAACGAGGCATGTGCGGTGGCCAGTGTGAGTGGTGGAGCACTAGCTTCTGGATCATCTGCCATTCGGTACAGCTCCAAACACGCTGCTCACCGTGCGCTGTCATGTCAGGATGGCCGAGCGGTCTAAGGCGCTGCGTTCAGGTCGCAGTCTCCCCTGGAGGCGTGGGTTCGAATCCCACTTCTGACAGACCTGACCTTTGGTTGCGGGCTCCAGGTAGACTCTTTAACCCTCTGGCAAGTTGACCCAGTAACACGCTAATATTGACGAAGCACTGCAATTCAGTTCATGTCAGAGCCAATGGAACACTACGGTACCTCTGACCACCGGCATCGCATGAACTTTAAAGTAACACTTTTGTGCCATGTATGGGATTCTGTGGAATTTTCATGCAGTTTCCAGGGAATGTCATGTCCTGACATTTCATGAAATTGGACATGTTTTATAGAATAGCATTCAATGGAATACCATGTTGTGATGTTTACCGGAATGAGAACTTGTTTATGAAAGGGTATTCATGTTTTGTTTGGGGTTTCTTTGGAGGGATGCAATGGGATTCTTGGAGTTTGACTGTGATGTCATGGACTGAAATTTTGGGGGTGCAGTAGAATTTCATGGCAAGGAATTCCTGGAAATCTCTTGGAATGACATGTCATGGGTTTATGGGCTGTGGGATGGAATGTCATGAAATGAGATTCATGGCATGTCAAGCGAAACATTACATCACTACTGACAAGAAACGTCATGAGAATGAAAGAATTATGTTCAGACTGAACAAAACTTTGTAGTGACACTGCCCCAGTTTAGGTGAATATGAGAGGAATACTATTTCTGCATTTATTCAACATCTGCCCTACAAAATGACTGGATTTCAATCGCATTGCTCATGAAGGAATAGACAATCACACAAAAGGGTATGAAGAAACCCGCTCTTTTGCCTAAACGCTTTTGTGTGCCAAAAAGCACCACTCTGCCCCGTGTGAGGCTCGAACTCACGACCTTCAGATTATGAGACTGACGCGCTGCCTAACTGCACCAACGAGGCATGTGCTGTGGCCAGTGTGAGTGGTGGAGCACTACCTTCTGGATCATCTGCCATTCGGTGCAGCTCCAAACACGCTGCTCACCGTGCACTGTCATGTCAGGATGGCCGAGTGGTCTAAGGCGCTGCGTTCAGGTTGCAGTCTCCCCTGGAGGCGTGGGTTCGAATCCTACTTCTGACAGACCTGACCTTTGGTTGCGGGCTCCAGGTAGACTCTTTAACCCTCTGGCAAGTTGACCCAGTAACACGCTAATATTGACGAAGCACTGCAATTCAGTTCATGTCAGAGCCAATGGAACACTACGGTACCTCTGACCACCGGCATCGCATGAACTTTAAAGTAACACTTTTGTGCCATGTATGGGATTCTGTGGAATTTTCATGCAGTTTCCAGGGAATGTCATGTCCTGACATTTCATGAAATTGGACATGTTTTATAGAATAGCATTCAATGGAATAACATGTTGTGATGTTTACCGGAATGAGAACTTGTTTATGAAAGGGTATTCATGTTTTGTTTGGGGTTTCTTTGGAGGGATGCAATGGGATTCTTGGAGTTTGACTGTGATGTCATGGACTGAAATTTTGGGGGTGCAGTAGAATTTCATGGCAAGGAATTCCTGGAAATCTCTTGGAATGACATGTCATGGGTTTATGGGCTGTGGGATGGAATGTCATGGAATGAGATTCATGGCATGTCAAGCGAAACATTACATCACTACTGACAAGAAACGTCATGAGAATGAAAGAATTATGTTCAGACTGAACAAAACTTTGTAGTGACACTGCCCCAGTTTAGGTGAATATGAGAGGAATACTATTTCTGCATTTATTCAACATCTGCCCTACAAAATGACTGGATTTCAATCGCATTGCTCATGAAGGAATGGACAATCACACAAAAGGGTATGAAGAAACCCGCTCTTTTGCCTAAACGCTCTTGTGTGCCAAAAAGCACCACTCTGCCCCGTGTGAGGCTCGAACTCACGACCTTCAGATTATGAGACTGACGCACTGCCTAACTGCGCCAACGAGGCATGTGCGGTGGCCAGTGTGAGTGGTGGAGCACTAGCTTCTGGATCATCTGCCATTCGGTACAGCTCCAAACACGCTGCTCACCGTGCGCTGTCATGTCAGGATGGCCGAGCGGTCTAAGGCGCTGCGTTCAGGTCGCAGTCTCCCCTGGAGGCGTGGGTTCGAATCCCACTTCTGACAGACCTGACCTTTGGTTGCGGGCTCCAGGTAGACTCTTTAACCCTCTGGCAAGTTGACCCAGTAACACGCTAATATTGACGAAGCACTGCAATTCAGTTCATGTCAGAGCCAATGGAACACTACGGTACCTCTGACCACCGGCATCGCATGAACTTTAAAGTAACACTTTTGTGCCATGTATGGGATTCTGTGGAATTTTCATGCAGTTTCCAGGGAATGTCATGTCCTGACATTTCATGAAATTGGACATGTTTTATAGAATAGCATTCAATGGAATACCATGTTGTGATGTTTACCGGAATGAGAACTTGTTTATGAAAGGGTATTCATGTTTTGTTTGGGGTTTCTTTGGAGGGATGCAATGGGATTCTTGGAGTTTGACTGTGATGTCATGGACTGAAATTTTGGGGGTGCAGTAGAATTTCATGGCAAGGAATTCCTGGAAATCTCTTGGAATGACATGTCATGGGTTTATGGGCTGTGGGATGGAATGTCATGAAATGAGATTCATGGCATGTCAAGCGAAACATTACATCACTACTGACAAGAAACGTCATGAGAATGAAAGAATTATGTTCAGACTGAACAAAACTTTGTAGTGACACTGCCCCAGTTTAGGTGAATATGAGAGGAATACTATTTCTGCATTTATTCAACATCTGCCCTACAAAATGACTGGATTTCAATCGCATTGCTCATGAAGGAATGGACAATCACACAAAAGGGTATGAAGAAACCCGCTCTTTTGCCTAAACGCTTTTGTGTGCCAAAAAGCACCACTCTGCCCCGTGTGAGGCTCGAACTCACGACCTTCAGATTATGAGACTGACGCGCTGCCTAACTGCACCAACGAGGCATGTGCTGTGGCCAGTGTGAGTGGTGGAGCACTAGCTTCTGGATCATCTGCCATTCGGTGCAGCTCCAAACACGCTGCTCACCGTGAGCTGTCATGTCAGGATGGCCGAGTGGTCTAAGGCGCTGCGTTCAGGTCGCAGTCTCCCCTGGAGGCGTGGGTTCGAATTCCAATTCTGACAGACCTAACCTTTGGTTGCGGGCTCCAGGTAGACTCTTTAACCCTCTGGCAAGTTGACCCAGTAACACACTAATATTGACGAAGCACTGCATTTCAGTTCATGTCAGAGCCAATGGAACACTACGGTACCTCTGACCACCGGCATCGTATGAACTTTAAAGTAACACTTTTGTGCCATGTATGGGATTCTGTGGAATTTCCATGCAGTTTCCAGGGAATGTCATGTCCTGACATTTCATGAAATTGGACATGTTTTATAGAATAGCATTCAATGGAATAACATGTTGTGATGTTTACCGGAATGAGAACTTGTTTATGAAAGGGTATTCATGTTTTGTTTGGGGTTTCTTTGGAGGGATGCAATGGGATTCTTGGAGTTTGACTGTGATGTCATGGACTGAAATTTTGGGGGTGCAGTAGAATTTCATGGCAAGGAATTCCTGGAAATCTCTTGGAATGACATGTCATGGGTTTATGGGCTGTGGGATGGAATGTCATGGAATGAGATTCATGGCATGTCAAGCGAAACATTACATCACTACTGACAAGAAACGTCATGAGAATGAAAGAATTATGTTCAGACTGAACAAAACATTGTAGTGACACTGCCCCATTTTAGGTGAATATGAGAGGAATACTATTACTGCATTTATTCAACATCTGCCCTACAAAATGACTGGATTTCAATCGCATTGCTCATGAAGGAATGGACAATCACACAAAAGGGTATGAAGAAACCCGCTCTTTTGCCTAAACGCTCTTGTGTGCCAAAAAGCACCACTCTGCCCCGTGTGAGGCTCGAACTCACGACCTTCAGATTATGAGACTGCCGCGCTGCCTAACTGCGCCAACGAGGCATGTGCTGTGGCCAGTGTGAGTGGTGAAGCACTAGCTTCTGGATCATCTGCCATTCGGTGCAGCTCCAAACACGCTGCTCACCGTGAGCTGTCATGTCAGGATGGCCGAGCTAAGGCGCTGCGTTCAGGTCGCAGTCTCCCCTGGAGGCGTGGGTTCGAATCCCACTTCTGACAGACCTAACCTTTGGTTGCGGGCTCCAGGTAGAGTCTTTAACCCTCTGGCAAGTTGACCCAGTAACACACTAATATTGATGAAGCACTGCATTTCAGTTCATGTCAGATCCAATGGAACACTACGGTACCTCTGACCACCGGCATCGTATGAACTTTAAAGTAACACTTTTGTGCCATGTATGGGATTCTGTGGAATTTCCATGCAGTTTCCAGGGAATGTCATGTCCTGACATTTTATGAAATTGGACATGTTTTATAGAATAGCATTCAATGGAATACCATGTTGCGATGTTTACCGGAATGAGAACTTGTTTATGAAAGGGTATTCATGTTTTGTTTGGGGTTTCTTTGGAGGGATGCAATGGGATTCTTGGAGTTTGACTCTTATGTCGTGGACTGAAATTTTGGGGGTGCAGTAGAATTTCATTTCAAGGAATTCCTGGAAATCTCTTGGAATGACATGTCATGGGTTTATGGGCTGTGGGATGGAATGTCATGGAATGAGAATCATGAAATGTCAAGCGAAACATTACATCACTACTGACAAGAAACATAATGAGAATGAAAGAATTATGTTCAACCTGAACAAAACATTGTAGTGACACTGCCCCATTTTAGGTGAATATGAGAGGAATACTATTACTGCATTTATTCAACATCTGCCCTACAAAATGACTGGAATTCAATCGCATTGCTCATGAAGGAATGGACAATCACACAAAAGGGTATGAAGAAACCCGCTCTTTTGCCTAAACGCTCTTGTGTGCTAAAAATCACAACTCTGCCCCGTGTGAGGCTCGAACTCACGACCTTCAGATTATGAGACTGACGCGCTGCCTAACTGCGCCAACGAGGCATGTGCTGTGGCCAGTGTGAGTGGTGGAGCACTAGCTTCTGGATCATCTGCCATTCGGTGCAGCTCCAAACACGCTGCTCACCGTGCACTGTCATGTCAGGATGGCCGAGTGGTCTAAGGCGCTGCGTTCAGGTTGCAGTCTCCCCTGGAGGCGTGGGTTCGAATCCTACTTCTGACAGACCTGACCTTTGGTTGCGGGCTCCAGGTAGACTCTTTAACCCTCTGGCAAGTTGACCCAGTAACACGCTAATATTGACGAAGCACTGCAATTCAGTTCATGTCAGAGCCAATGGAACACTACGGTACCTCTGACCACCGGCATCGCATGAACTTTAAAGTAACACTTTTGTGCCATGTATGGGATTCTGTGGAATTTTCATGCAGTTTCCAGGGAATGTCATGTCCTGACATTTCATGAAATTGGACATGTTTTATAGAATAGCATTCAATGGAATAACATGTTGTGATGTTTACCGGAATGAGAACTTGTTTATGAAAGGGTATTCATGTTTTGTTTGGGGTTTCTTTGGAGGGATGCAATGGGATTCTTGGAGTTTGACTGTGATGTCATGGACTGAAATTTTGGGGGTGCAGTAGAATTTCATGGCAAGGAATTCCTGGAAATCTCTTGGAATGACATGTCATGGGTTTATGGGCTGTGGGATGGAATGTCATGGAATGAGATTCATGGCATGTCAAGCGAAACATTACATCACTACTGACAAGAAACGTCATGAGAATGAAAGAATTATGTTCAGACTGAACAAAACTTTGTAGTGACACTGCCCCAGTTTAGGTGAATATGAGAGGAATACTATTTCTGCATTTATTCAACATCTGCCCTACAAAATGACTGGATTTCAATCGCATTGCTCATGAAGGAATGGACAATCACACAAAAGGGTATGAAGAAACCCGCTCTTTTGCCTAAACGCTCTTGTGTGCCAAAAAGCACCACTCTGCCCCGTGTGAGGCTCGAACTCACGACCTTCAGATTATGAGACTGACGCGCTGCCTAACTGCACCAACGAGGCATGTGCTGTGGCCAGTGTGAGTGGTGGAGCACTAGCTTCTGGATCATCTGCCATTCGGTGCAGCTCCAAACACGCTGCTCACCGTGAGCTGTCATGTCAGGATGGCCGAGCGGTCTAAGGCGCTGCGTTCAGGTCGCAGTCTCCCCTGGAGGCGTGGGTTCGAATTCCAATTCTGACAGACCTAACCTTTGGTTGCGGGCTCCAGGTAGACTCTTTAACCCTCTGGCAAGTTGACCCAGTAAAACACTAATATTGACGAAGCACTGCATTTCAGTTCATGTCAGAGCCAATGGAACACTACGGTACCTCTGACCACCGGCATCGTATGAACTTTAAAGTAACACTTTTGTGCCATGTATGGGATTCTGTGGAATTTCCATGCAGTTTCCAGGGAATGTCATGTCCTGACATTTCATGAAATTGGACATGTTTTATAGAATAGCATTCAATGGAATACCATGTTGTGATGTTTACCGGAATGAGAACTTGTTTATGAAAGGGTATTCATGTTTTGTTTGGGGTTTCTTTGGAGGGATGCAATGGGATTCTTGGAGTTTGACTGTGATGTCATGGACTGAAATTTTGGGGGTGCAGTAGAATTTCATGGCAAGGAATTCCTGGAAATCTCTTGGAATGACATGTCATGGGTTTATGGGCTGTGGGATGGAATGAAGCTGGGGAACAATAGTCCAACAAAGGCGGGGAAGAAGGGAAGAAAAGGGGGAAGGAAGAAAGGGAGAAGGGGAAGAAGAGAGGGAAAAAATGAAGAAAAGAAAGGGTGAAATGTGACGTTCAGAGATTTTTCTTCCTAAGCATATGTCTTGTGATGCCTTTTCCGGTTACTTCGTGTGGGAAAATCACGCATTTACATTACACTGTTTTCTATTGCAGGTGCTCACCAAGACCGGGGTTCGATTCCAGCAAAAGACAGCTTTTTGTAATATTTATATTTGAATTAAATAAACACATTTTTGGATGCATACTGTTCCAGTGTTAATAAAATACACATATGTAATTAGTTTGTTGTGTTTTTGATATTCTTTCATGAAAAATAAAATTACCAATGGAACAATGTTATTATTATTTACTAGTTGTTATATATTTGATCTAATCAAGCATTTGTTTTAGGTTACATTCACACAAGACTTTTGCAAATCTGTATTTGAAAGATGCAACCCATTTGCTGAAAAATGTTTGTCACATTAATAAGAAAATGTACAAATTATTTTTTTATTGTTGCAGTGTTATATGAAAGTAAAAAGGTCAACAAAACAAATTTTTGTAATATTTATATTTAAATGAAATAATATATTTTTTAATGTATACTGTTCCAGTTCTAATAAAATACACATAAATAGTTTGTTGTGTTTTTTGATGTTCTTTAAAGAAAAATACAATTATCAATGGAACGGTGTTATTATTATATTATTATAAACAAAGATGCGACCGATTACTGAATAACCAATATGCTGAAAAAGGTCTATCACAAGATCAAGAAATGTACAAATTATCTTTTAATATACAAATGTTTTATTGCTGCAGTGTTATATGAAAGTAAAAAAGTCAAAATGCAATCACTTTGCCAATTTGTTTTTATTTTGCAATTATGCAAACAGAACAGTAATGAATGTTAAATAAAATAAAATGTTAAACAAATTTTCAAACATAAAAGGTCAATAAAATGTTAAATAACAACTTTAAAATATTAAATGTACAATTGTAAAAATCAATAAATAGGTTTTCAAAAACAAGAAATAAAATGTTAAATAAAGTTTAAAAATATTTCACGCTATATACAATAATATATATATATATATATATATATATACATATTAAAAAAAAGATAAATTATTTGGAAATGGTTCGCCGCATTTCCTCTAACCACACCTCCTTGCAAACTGTCTCAGTCTGTGGGCAATACACCCTGCCCCTGTACTGGCTATGTCCCGTTGCACTGGTTTTGTATTGCCCACATTTTTTGCACGTGTTTGCCTCTACAGTTCTCCTGTAGGGTCTCTTATACCCCTTTTCCACCAAGGCAGTGCTGGTGCTAAATCGGAGCCAGAGCCTAGTTTCAAATCGGTTCTTTGTGTTTCCACAGCCAAAGCACCAGCTCCGAGCCAGGAAAAGTGGTTCTTAAGTAACACCAAAACATTGCTGGGCTAGAAGTAAGAACCGCTTGCGTCACCGGCTGGGGGCGGCGTTACCGTGATCAACAAGATGAACACAAACCTGTGACCGCCATTTTTTCAATAGCAGCTAATCAAGCTAACAGCTGCTGGATTGTAATCTCCGTCTATAAAAATCATGGAGAGCTGCACAAATGCGTTGGATTTGCGGCGTTTTAATGCTGATGTAGGATCATAAAGCCATGAGCCACTGAGGGAAGGCTTGTTCGAGATGCATCGGCGCGCGCTGTGCAGACTGATTGCGTATGACATCAAAGTAGAGCGAGCGCCAACGACCCCTTATGCTTTTGAATCGCTCGCGCAGTATTTGGATATCATATGTGGGTTGGTCTGCGAGGCATCAATGCATTAGATAGAACACGCCTGGAAATTGTGTGTGTGTGTGTTTCCCGCTGCCTCGCTAGCAGTAGAGTCCTGCAACGGGTCGGGTACCCGCGGGCATAAAAGTGGCTAAAACAGGTGGATTACATAAATTATAAAATACACGGGCGGATAATTAATTCCGTGCGAGCGGGTAGAAGCGCGGATGAAAAATATGTGCAATATTTTTCTGTGCTGTGGCGAGGCGGAGGAGCGAGCGAGACCGGGGCGTGATGGCGAATGAGTGTCACCTGTGAGCCACACCGGTCTCAAATCCTCTCACGAGGGAGCTCGGCGGCATATAAGGACGAGAGATCACCAGACCTGGATTTTACGTTGAGTTGTGTTTGTTTTATTATGTGTGTGCGTGGCAGATGTCCGTGAGGGGCCGCGTTACTTTCGCTTTGTTTGGTTAAGTCTTTTAAATGTTCGCCGGATCTCGAAAAACGATCAAAACGATCCGGTCGTCCTTCTTCCCCCCCAAACATACTGTATTACAATTTCTATGTCCAATTTACCATTACACATACACGCAACAACTATTTGCCATTTGATCCATCACGTCACCACCACTGTGACTTTTGTTGATGCCACTCGTAGCCCAGATGGAGCGAGCGTTGCAGGATAAGCAATGGATGAAGTAAAAGTAAAGTTGGTGAGTGAAGTATATAAAATTGTTGACAACGAGTCTATAAAGGCACTTTAGCCTGTTTCTTTAGCCCATTCATGATGCTGTTGATGTTGAGAGAAGTGCAATATTAAAAAAAATAAAGCATTTTAATTGGAATGATTTTAGCGTGTGTCATTTATTGCGGGCAGGGATCGGGTAACGGGCAAATATTAACGGGTCTGGGATGGACCCGTGCAGGACTCTGGAATGACGTAAGACCTGGCTCTGTTGTGGCTCTTAGCATGTGGAAAAGAAAACGGTTCTTAGAAGGCTCTCAAGTCGAACCAACTTAGAACTGACACTTGCACTGGCTCCGAACTAGCACCCGGTTCATTTTGGTGGAAAAGGGGTATTAGGCATGGTTTCTGGTGTAGCAGGCTGTGAGCTGGTTCCCCGCACCACTGTAGGCTGTAACAGTGGCTGCATCATTGGCATTCCTTGTACCATTTGAACACCTTGGACCATTGGGATTCCCTGGACCATTTGGACTCCCTGGTACATTGGCACCTGAAACACTGGCACACCCTGGAACCCTGGTGCTGCTGGTATCATAATATTTGGTACCATCTGCAGTGATGATCCAGGGGCTGATGGTGTCACCAACATCTGGCTCTGCGCTGGTGCCTTGGGTCTGAGAGGGGGTCGCCCAACAGAAGTCTGCCTCTGCTTTGCCTGACCTGCTGTGCTCTCTGGCAGCTTAAACTGGTGTTGTTCCCCTGGTTGTTCTGGCTCAGTCCGTAAGCGTTTAGCAACCTGGAGAGGCTCCTGAGCAACATGGAGGGGCTGAGGCAACTGAATACCCTGAAGCAGCACAGACAGTTCCTGCTTTTTCTGTCTGTTGTTGTACCACTGAATCAGGGTGTTCTGGTTAACCTCCACCAGCTGGATTGACGTCCCTCCCATCACCAAGCCGTTGCCCAGTACAAGCTGCCTTATCCTGCGATAGTCTTGCAGGATCAGAGACCATCTCGACAGGGCTCCTTTGCCTTTTCTTTTGGGGCTTGGGTGAGCATTGCAAAGTCTGATGAAGATGGTCTCCACCAGACGGCAACAGTCAGGCCACTGAGCAGCTATGCCACTTGCACCCAGCACACATCTGATGGTGCTCTCTACCCCCGGGTTCTGAGTGGGCCTCTTTGGGACTCTGAAGCGTCCACTCAGCAGTCTCTTTTGGTAACGAGCTGCTTTCACCACCCCTTTCTTGTCCTGGTCATCCAGGTTCTGCCAAAGAGCAATTATTGTGTTGGCTTCCTGGTTGGTCAGGCTGAGGGTTGTGTGACCCCGGAGTTCCACCAGATATTCTGCCAGTCTGTCCACATGCTGATAACCCGGGACATTTTGGTAGTCAACAGCCTATTAAAAATACAAACACACAAACAAAGAAATTACTACATGACATCTATTTGATGCAAAATTCTGTTATTTTCCTGTTTATCACAAAAAAGCTCTTTTGACCCAATATGTATAGATCAAAGCACTATAGAAATAAATCTGACTTGATGCATATTTCCTGCTTACTTATGACTTTAGGCTTTACGTTTACATTTAGAATATGTAGAAAGTCTGGATTTAAAGCAATGGATGTTAATTCATCACTGTTTGAAATATTATACTTGATTTGAAAGAAATACAAAGGAGTGGTATTTACCATCTCTCCATCATCATCATCATCATCGTCGTCGTCGTCATCATCCTGACCAGCATCCTCTGGCTCTGAGGGGAAAGGAGAGACAGCAGTCCCTGAAGGTCCAGCTGATGAATGAGACTGTGTGAGGCCATGTGTGGGGTCAGGGAGCAGTGAAGGGGATGTGGAGCCCAGTGCAGATATGTCACTGCTGGTGACCAGGGTGGAAGAACCCAGTGTGAGTGTGGAGGATGGTGACAGAACAGCTTCCGGATCAGTAATGGTGTGATCCTCGCTGATGTCACAGAAGCCCTCATCTTCATCTCGCTCCTCCACATTGAGGTCCTCAATGAGCTCTGCGGTCTGCTCAGAGTCTGGATTCATGTCCTGCAGTGACTGGCCAGTCTGCTGGAACAGGTACTGCACTCCAATGAGCTCACCTGAAACAAACACAATAAACAAGCAGAAATTAAATGTTGTGTATGATATTTGATAAATTAGGCTTTTGTAGTAGCTCATATAGTGTGATATTGTAAGAATAGAGCTGATAACATTTTTTTATTCAGAGGCGCAAAACCTTTAATTGTGGATGGCAAAACATAATGCAATACAGTGATGATTGAGAGACGTACAAATACATTTTCCTCAAAAGTCTGATCACATTTGATATTTACATGTAACATGATTTTTACTCTGCACTTAAGCCCTCATGTTTGCCATTAGTCTTTGTCTAGAATGGGTTAGGGTTAGCCCTTGTGTCTAGCCCTTGTGTCTAGCCCTTGTGTCTAGCCCTTCTCTAGCCCTTGTGTCTAGCCCTTCTCTAGCTCTTGTGTCTAGCCCTTGTGTCTAGCCCTTCTCTAGCCCTTGTGTCTAGCCCTTGTGTCTAGCCCTTCTCTAGCCCTTGTGTCTAGCCCTTGTGTCTAGCCATTCTCTAGCCCTTATGTCTAGCCCTTATCTCTAGCCCTTGTGTCTAGCCCTTCTCTAGCCCTTGTGTCTAGCCCTTCTCTAGCCCTTGTGTCTAGCCCTTGTGTCTAGCCCTTCTCTAGCCCTTGTGTCTAGCCCTTCTCCAGCCCTTGTGTCTAGCCCTTCTCTAGCCCTTGTGTCTAGCCCTTGTGTCTAACCCTTCTCTAGCCCTTGTGTCTAGCCCTTCTCTAGCCCTTGTGTCTAGCCCTTGTGTCTAGCCCTTCTCTAGCCCTTATGTCTAGCCCTTATCTCTAGCCCTTGTGTCTAGCCCTTCTCTAGCCCTTGTGTCTAGCCCTTCTCTAGCCCTTGTGTCTAGCCCTTCTCTAGCCCTTGTGTCTAGCCCTTGTGTCTAACCCTTGTGTCTAGCCCTTATGTCTAGCCCTTATCTCTAGCCCTTATCTCTAGCCCTCAGTCTTTGTCTAGCATTGAATGTAACGTTTTGAACTGCCGTGCTGTTGGTGAGTTTTGTTTAGCCAACGTCAAGTCAACGTCAGTTTCTTGTATTGCCAAGTTTTTTTAATGTTTTGGATATTTTGATTAAACTGAACTTGGGTTCAGCAAACTTGCTGTCAGTGACACATTATCTTTGATTCTTACAACTTTTTTTTTTTACTTTTGCTGTTTTTCTTGTGACGTTTTATAGTAGCTTGTTTCATGTTAAGAGTAGATGTTTCTGTTTTTTTTTTTTTTTTTTGTCACCATTGTAGAGATACATACACTTATTCTTGATGTCTGTGTGTGTCTAAATTATGCTGTAGTTTAAAACTTTTTTTATAAACCTGCATATTGTTTGATTACAACAATCATACTGGATATCACACTGCAAACCACATGGCTATTATTACACATACAACACATCACCTTTATAGCCAGAGCATTAGAATCTGAATGAGCTCAGTGATTCAACCACTACATGACGATTATTTAATCATCACTAAAGAGCAAAATCACCTGGTTGCTGTAACAAAAGTGATTTGTAAACACAGTTAAAGCAGCCAGAAAATTAATGTGAAAGAGATAAGGGTCAAGAGCCCAACTAATGAAAACACTGTTCACCATCATGGTTATCATCAGGTTTTCACCACTAATGCTCAATCATCACTTACTTACCTAATTAACATCAACACTGCTTCAATGGTACTTTAACTCAGTAGTGAGCACACACATGAACACCGGGAAGTGTTAATTTAACATGAGCATTTTTGTGCGCTTTTCCATAATTCTTAACTGTTTAATTTACGTATAACTGGCATATATCAATCACATTCAGTTTATTAATATAATTACACAAATCTTACCCGTTTAATCTGTGTATACTTAGAAATATGAATCACATTAAGTTTATTATTTTGTTTATGTAAAAAAAATCCAAAACCATTGAAAATTTATATGCAATATAAATACATAAATCTTATGTTTTTTGTTTCCTTTTTTCTTTTAGTCTTTACATTTTGATGCAATACTTACTGGTTTTATATTTATATTTATGTAAAAAAAAAAAAAAAAAAAAAAAAAACAGTGCCTCCTCTAACCACGCCTAATTTTGATTTTCATAGTGTGCATAGTTTCATAATTCTCTGGTAACGGCAGCTGCCAGCGTTTTCCCGTAAAAACAACAGTTTTTCCCCATTAAATTTACGGTAAAAAAACGGCAGCTGTGGTTGCCAGAACTTTACCGTAAAAAAAACGGCAGTAACGTTTTAGGTTTTACGAGACAGCACCATATAATTTAAAGGTTTATACTGTAATTATTACGATTAAAAACCATTTATTTTACAGGTTAAAACTGTATAATTTACAAATGTTATACGTTTTATTTTATTTAACAGTAAAACACCGTTAAATGTACAGTTTTTCAAACTGAAAAAGAACAGGTCATTGTGTAATTAACAGTGAAAAACCGTAAATTGACATTCCCAGAATTCCCCACGTGACACTTCGCATTTGATGCATTTTCATTGAATTAACTGTTTCTTCTTAGTTTTTTCTAATCACTTATGTACATTAAGGTTTTATTTTACATCTAATGTTGTTAAATTAATGTTTATTGCATTTTTTAAAAAGCCATGTGTGTTACCATGATGGTGTTTAGTGTTTAGTGTTTGTGTGTGCACCTTCTATTAGGGCTGTAACGATATGCGATATGAAATCGAAATCGCAATACGCAGGTCCACGAACCTGTATCGCGATGTGAGAAGGCAGAATCGCGACACACCCCTTCCAACTCCCAGAATTATCCTTCCTGTCCAGGTCCAACTTTTAAGTCAGCAGTATGGCAACATTTCAGCTACCTGGTGGAGAACAAGGATGGCAATCGTGTAGTTGACAAGACCCACACAATTTGCCGTAAGTGTTTCAAGAAGCTTCCCCAACCGGCTGGCAACGTGGTGTGAGCGTGGCGCTTCTGTTGCGTGTCATCCGCAGGGCGGGTGCGTGGCGTTTTCTCTTTCTTTGCACACCAGAAGCGTGTCTGACGCGGCGCTTCTGTTGGTATTGATGTACAGGAGGCCCTATACTTCATGTTAAATATATATTGCCTATTGGTACCGCAAAGAAAACGTCGGCAGTAGCCTATTGACCATACAGATATATGGTATTGACGGCAAAATAGGCTACAGAATACTGTACAGAATAAAACTGTTTTGTCCCCCCCATATCGAGGTTTGTATCGTACCCTGGGTCAAAAATCGTGATACGAACCGAATCGTGGGTTTGGTGTATCGTTACAGCCCTACCTTCTATATGTTAATATTGTCCCTCCAAAAGCTGCTTGTGATGAGCTTTGATTCATCATGTTTTTTTACCGTAATTGTTTATAGTGCACTGTGTACATATAATTATCACAATATAAACTTTCAAATTATATGGTTTTGAACTGTAAAATAAACAGTTTTTAGCCGTAATTACCACATTATAAACCTTTAAATTATATGCTGCTGTCCCATAAAATCTAAAACGTTGCTGCTGTATTTTTTATGGTAAAGTTCTGGCAACCACAGCTGCCGTTTTTTTACCATACATTTGATGGGTATTTTTTTACAATGTACAGTTTTGAATGGTAAAATAAACGGTTTTCAACCGTGATTATTACATTATAAACCTTTAAATTATATGTTGTTGCCCCGTAAAAACTAAAACGTAACTGCCGTATTTTTTACGGTATAATTCTGGCAACCACAGCTGCCGTTTTTTTACCGTAAATTTTACGGGGATTTTTTTTACAGTGTACCAATTCAGAAGATTAACGGAATGCATAGCTGATATAAAAAATTGGATGAATAGTAATTTCCTGCAACTTAATAACTTTACTTTAATTATTGGACAGAAAAGCTCCACAAGTAGTAACCGAGAATACTAACACTTGATGACTGCTCTGTCAAGCCCTCATCGTCAGTGAGGAACCTGGGTGTGCTCTTTGATACCAATCTTTCATTTGAAAGCCATGTTTCTAGCATCTGTAAAACCGCATTCTCTCATCTTAAAAATATATCTAAATTACGGCACATGCTTTCAATGCAAATTGCTGAACAGTTAGTACATGCGTTCATGAGCTCAAGGCTAGATTATTGTAATGCTCTATTGGGTGGTTGCCCTGCTCGCTTAATAAACAAACTCCAGCTAGTCCAAAATGCAGCAGCTAGAGTTCTTACTAGAACCAGGAAGTATGACCATATTAGTCCAGTTCTGTCAACACTGCACTGGCTCCCTATTAAACATCGCATACATTTTAAAATCTTGCTTATTACTTACAAAGCACTAAATAGTTTAGCTCCCCGGTACTTAAGCGAGCTTTTAACCCATTATACTCCATCACGTCTATTGCGGTCTCAAAACTCTGGCCAGTTGATAATACCTAGAATATCTAAATCAACTGCAGGCGGTCGATCATTTTCCTATTTAGCTCCTAAACTGTGGAATAGTCTTCCTAACATTGTTCGGGAAGCAGACACACTCTGTCAGTTTAAATCTAGACTAAAAACACATCTCTTTACTACGGCATACACATAGAACATTTTTAACTTTCATTATTCAATTCAATTGACTGATTGTTAGGCTGCATTAACTAGGTCAGCCGGAACCGGGAACACTTCCCATAACACCTGATGTACTCGTTACATCTTAAAAAGAGTGACATCTACGCTAATGTTAGTCTCTCTGTTTATCCCGAGGTTTATCCCGGATCTGGGCCCTGTCCGGATCGGATGGAGGACCTGCCTGGACATGACCAACGCATCCTGGAGTGTCTGCTGAGCCGTGTCAAATGGTGTCTCCTCCGAATTTGCCTCACTGGCACGACATGCTCAAAACCCGTCTTCGGCGCAATAATTCCGATCTTTCATGTATTCATACTCTTGTGTAATCGACGCCCCATCCTAAATAAATCTGTCTCTTCCGTGATACCCTGAAAATTTTGAATAATCCGATCTAATATGATTTCCGACCTGTAAGGTTGCCAGAATAATAATCTTACACGGTGTGTTAATAGGCCAGAGGAGAACTGGCACCCCGACTGAGTCTGGTTTCTCCCAAGGTTTATTTTTCTCCATCACGCCCCGATGGAGTTTTGGTTCCTTGCCACTGTCGCCTTTGGCTTGGCTTGCTCAGTTGGGGACACTAAAAATATGATTAAAGTTATTCAACTGATTATACAAATAAAATGTATGAATTAGGCTTTTTTTAATTCTATAAACTTTAATACTGATCTGCCAACATTGTCACTATATGATAAATTAAACTAAGCTGATAACATCACTTAACATCATGTTTTCTCCAGTACGACTGTACAGCCAAATCTAATTTTGTCGCAATATTATCCTGTTTGACACTGTGAAGCTGCTTTGACACAATCGTGATTGTAAAAGGGCTATATAAATAAAGTTGATTGATTGATTGATTGATTGAGGCCTGCTTCTGAAGACATACAGATGTGCAAGGGGCTCTACTTCTCTCGAGTCCTTTCATTTACATCTGAACCGGTTCATCCCAGGTATGTCTTTGTCACATACAATGTGCATGTGTAAAGAAAGCTCATTAAGTGTCTGTGTTTCTTTAACACCTACCATATGCTTGTGTCTATTTACAGGGACCAGTGCGAACAGTCTGAACTTTCAGATTTATCTGCTGGAGGGTCTACACCGGTGGAACCAGGACCGGGAGGCTGCTTCCCTGTCAATGGAGCCATCAACTTTGCGTAGTTACACAGGAGAACTTGTTCACTGTGTAAACACCAACTTAGAAAAGCTGTTTGGCAGGAAAGTGGTCCCCACATTTTGTTCCCCTGCACGTTACACCGGTGAGAGAATTTGTTATTGTTCATGATTTTACAATTTCTGTGTAATCTCAGTCAATATATTAGATATAACTCTATAGTCTCTGTACTGCAAATTTCTAAAGGCCTGTTAGTCCACTGACAGCAAGTTTGCTGAACCCAAGTTCAGTCTAATCAAAATATCCAAAACATTAAAAAAAAGACTTGGCAATTAGAGTGCGGATCGGGCTGCATTTTTCTGTCCGAGCCCGACCCGCGTCCGACAGAGCAGTAACCGAACCCGACCCGAGCCCGACATGCATTCAAAATTTTTATGTCCGAGCCCGACCCGAGCCCGACAGTTAAAATCGATTTTTTCCCCTCATATACTAATGACACGCACGTTTGTTTGTGTGGAAATCCTGCTTTTATTAAGCAACTGTAAGGAAGGCATTCTGAAATGTTTACAGACGAGCGCATCAGCACGCACACGGGGCATCAAACGTTACACAGAGCCCAATCAAATAGCCAACTGAAATTAAATGAACAAAGGTCTGCTAAAAATGGCCCAAGCTAACAGAACAAAACATTAATGTAACACAATTTAAATGCTTATTGAAATGAAAGTCATCTTACCAATTTTCTCAAACTGTGGTTCCTAAACTGCAACATGGGATCTATTTACATAATCTATTCATCAAAGTTTAGGCTAATCGAGGTTTTATGTAGAAAAAGGATTGCATCAACTGCGGATGGCTTCAAGGCTGTCCTGCTGCCAGCAGCGCTGAAGTTGCGCTCACTGGAATGACAAGGATGCCGCGGGCAATATGCATGCACGTGTTGCGAGTTGTTGTCACGGCGACATAAACAAATTTCCGCATGCAGGAAGACGGATGTTAGGGTTATATAATGCATGTATTTCAATCACAAAAACAATCCATTGCATCAAGTTAAACAGGCCCATTGGCTACTTGCATAATAAGCAGTTTTAAATTTAAAAGGTTCAATGCCTTTTCGCACTGACGTGACCGAGCCCGACCCGAACCCGAACGTCATTTCTAAATATCTGTCCGAACCCGGCCCGACCCGTCGGGTACCGTCGGAACCCGTCGGGCTCGGGTCGGGTATCCATCCTCTATTGGCAATACAAGAAACATAGATTTCACGTTGGCTAAACAAAACTCACCAACAGCACAGCAGTTCAAAATGTTGCATTCAATACTAGACAAAGACTGAGGGCTAGAGACAAGGGCTAGAGACATGGGCTAGACACAAGTGCTAGAAACAAGGGCTAGAGAAGGGCTAGACAAGGGCTACAGAAGGGCTAGAGAAGGGATAGACACAAGGGCTAGAGACAAGGGCTAGAGAAGGGCTAGAGACAAGGGCTAGAGAAGGGCTAAATAAGGGCTAGAGACAATGATGATGATGATGATGATGATGAGGGAGAGATGGTAAATACCACTCCTTTGTATTTCTTTCAAATCAAGTATAATAATTCAAACAGTGATGAATTAACATCCATTGCTTTAAATCCAGACTTTCCACATATCTAAATGTAAAAGAATAGCCTAAAGTCATAAGTAAGCAGGAAATATGCATCAAGTCAGATTTATTTCTATACACAGCAAAAACTCCAGTGTTAAATTAACTCTCCTCAGAGTTTATTTGGCTCCACACTCAAGAGTGTTAAAAGTAACTCTGAAGAAGTGTTAAAGGTAATGAGATAATTAAGAGATTAATTAAGTGATGATTGACCATTAGTGATGACACCTGATGATAACAAGCAGAATCACTGAAGGAAAGAGTCACCATTTTTAAGTCACCATTATGGAGATCAGTGTTTGCTTTAGTTGGGCTCTTGACTTTATAACATTAGTCTTTGTCTGCCTACTTTAAAGCAGCCTCACAAGTGGACAGAAAATGTGACAACATGTTGATGGTTATGTTTTGACCTAATCATCATGAGCCAAATTACTGATGTCATTTAGAGGCTAATCTTTGAGTTAGGTTTACTTTATTGATTATAGCAGCTCTGTGATTCTACAGCATAAGCTCAGAAGTTTACATTTTAAAAAATTATTCTGTTCTAAAAAAAAGGTTTGAATCTCTTGTCATTCAGCCACACAGAGACATCAATAATCAGCGTATGAATCTCAACAATGGTGGCCATCAAAAAGCTTTTGCAGTGCATTCTGGGTGCACCAATCAAAACTCACCCATGGCTCCCAGCATGCATTGCAGCATGCATAAATTATCAGATGAACTGATTTATTGATTTCTTTCTATTCTCATCATTTTCTTTTTGCAGTTTTATGTGATGTTTTAGTAGCTTGTTTTGTGATGTTCAGAGTTGATCTGTGTATCTGATATGCTGTTTGTCACCATTGTTGAGATTCATACACTGATTCTTGATGTCTGTGAGTGTCTAATGCAACAAAGTAGTTTGAAATCTTTTTTTGTGCAGAATCTCACCCTATTATCTTCAGAGCTGTTGTAATTAATAATGTAAAATCAACACATGCCCCATATAGCTAGAAATTTGTCCAGAATGATATTAGTTGATCCAGTGACTAAATGATGATTATGTTAATCAAAACATCACTATCTCCTGAACAGATTTGCGCTGTGCTTTCTTTGCCAAAATGTATGTTCTAAACACACAGTTAAAGCAGCCAGAAAAAATAGCTAATGTTAAAAAGCCAAGGGTCAAGAGCCCAACTAAAGCAAACACTGATCTCCATAATGGTGACTTAAAAATGGTGACTCTTTCCTTCAGTGATTCTGCTTGTTATCATCAGGTGTCATCACTAATGGCCAATCATCACTTAATTAATCTCTTAATTATCTCATTACCTTTAACACTTCTTCAGAGTTACTTTTAACACTCTTGAGTGTGGAGCCAAATAAACTCTGAGGAGAGTTAATTTAACACTGGAGTTTTTGCTGTGTAATGCTTTGTACTATACATATTGTGTCAAAAGAGCTTTATGGTGATAAACAGGAAAATAACAGAATTTTGCATCAAATAGATGCTAATATGATGTACTATAGATAGTGATGTGATAATTTCATTGTTTGTGTGTTTGGATTTTTAATTGGCTGTTGACTACCAAAATGTCCCGGGTTATCAGCATGTGGACAGGCTGGCAGAATATCTGGTGGAACTCCGGGGTCACACAGCCCTCAGCCTGACCAACCAGGAAGCCAACACCATAATTGCTCTTTGGCAGAACCTGGATGACCAGGACAAGAAAGGGGTGGTGAAAGCAGCTCGACACCAAAAGAGACTGCTGAGTGGATGCTTCAGAGTCCCAAAGAGACCCACTCAGAACCCGGGGGTAGAGAGCACCATCAGATGTGTGCTAGGTTCAAGCGGCAGAGCTGCTCAGTGGCCTGACTGTTGCCGTCTGGTGGAGACCATCTTCATTAGACTTTGCAATGCTTACCCAAGCCCCAAAAGAAAAGGCAAAGGAGCCCTGTCGAGATGGTCTCTGATCGTGCAAGACTATCGCAGGATAAGGCAGCTTGTACTGGGCAACGGCTTGGTGATGGGAGGGACGTCAATCCAGCTGGTGGAGGTTAACCAGAACACCCTGATTCAGTGGTACAACAACAAACAGAAAAAGCAGGAACTGTCTGTGCTGCTTCAGGGTATTCAGTTGCCTCAGCCCCTCCATGTAGCTCAGGAGCCTCTCCAGGTTGCCAAACGCTTATGGACTGAGCCAGAACAACCAGGGGAACAGCACCAGTTTAAGCTGCCAGGGAGCACAGCAGGTCAGGCAAAGCAGAGGCAGACTTATGTTGGGCGACCCCCTCTCAGACCCAAGGCACCAGCGCAGAGCCAGATGTTGGTGACACCATCAGCCCCTGGATCATCACTGCAGATGGTACCAAATATTCTGAGACCAGCAGCACCAGGTTTCCAGGGTGTGCCAATTTTTCAGGTGCCAATGTTCCAGGGAGTCCAAATGGTCCAGGGAATCCCAATGGTCCACCACATCCCATCCAGAGCACTACGGTCAGCTGACCTACTGCTGTTGGAAGTGCCCAGAACCAGACTAAAAACCAAGGGGGATAGAGCCTTTGCAGTAGCAGCCCCCAGACTCTGGAACTGCCTTCCCCTCAACATCCGTGCAGCACAGTCTATAAACATTTTTAAGTCTCTTTTGAAAACTCACCTTTTTTCTCTAGCATTTGATTAATGTCTCTTTTTAAGGGCCAGTATAGTGACCCATGTCTACTTTTCTAATTGTTCTTTTACATTATTTTAACTCCTGCACTTATTGCCTTGTCGCGCTTTTCATTTTTCATTTTAAATATTATAACTATTATTTTCTTCTTTGCCTTGATATGCTTGTTGCACTTAGCACTTTATTGTGAAGCACTTTGGTGTGGCTCAGCCATCTGTAAATGTGCTATAGAAATAAATTTGACTTTGACTTTGACAAGGAGTACAAATGGTACAGGGAATGCCAATGATGCAGCCACTGTTACAGCCTACAGTGGTGCAGGGCACCAGCTCACAGCCTGCTACACCAGAAACCATGCCCAAGAGACCCTACAGGTGAACTGTAGAGACGAACACTTGCAAAAAATTAGTTTGCAGTTCAACATTTAATTTCCTCAGTTCCTTTCCTTCAGCAATAGCCTCTTGATATTTTCGGGCGAGGGATTTGTATCTGTTCTCAAGTTCATCAAATTTAGATTTTGGAATTAATTCATCTTCACTCTCACTTGATGTCTCATCGACAATATATTTTCCCTTTTTGGGTGTAGAATGTGCAGGAAACAGCGGTTGCTTCCTTTTCAAGGCTTGTCTCTTCTTCAAAATGTCCATCAGAAAGGTCTGCTTTCCTTCTTCAATGCTTGCCTTCTGGGATGCCTGAAAATACAAGTAACAAAAGTATGAGTCTTTTAAATGTTTTAGTTAATGGAGTTCATCTAGCAGTCTTTTCATGTTACCTACAGCATTATCCTTAGCTTCCTTCTTTTCTGAAGTTTTGTTCTCTTGTGGACTTTTATCAAAAAGCTTAGGCACTCAAATCCTTCTTCCAGTTGCCAGCACATTTCTCAATTTCCTCACAAGTTTCTGGCAAAGCAATAAGAATAGCTGTATTATTTATTTTTATTTATTTTTTACCAAGTAATTGTTTATGTTCAGTCTAAGATTACACTAATGTAGTTCTACTTGATTCAACCCTCTAAACTGTTATATAAACTAATGTGATATCAATTTAAGCATTGTTTAGAATCTTAATAAAGCTAAATACATTAACGTTCTCAGATTACGTTACATAACACATCAGGGTTACAAAGATGGATACAAAGAGGCAAGTAAACGTTAGGTAACAGCAGGATATTATTAGCAGCACATTATTATTATCGGGTTCAAATATGTCACAAAAACGTCCTCAGATTTGTAAGCTGTTCTTGTCCACATTTGTAGATATTGTAAAAGAAAAGATACTTGCCTTTCATCCACAAAATTTGTCCCTTAAAGGGGGGGTGAAACACTCAGTTTCAGTCAATCTCATGTCAATCTTGAGTACCTATAGAGTAGTATTGCATCCTTCATATCTCCGAAAAGTCTTTAGTTTTCTCATATTTATAAAAGAAATATAGGCTGTACCGAGTCTTTCCGGAAAAAACCGAGCGCCTGGAGGCGTATCGTGTGGGCGGAGCTAAAGAATGACAAGCACGCAAAGCGGTGACGTCCTCAAGCGTGGACGAACCCATCGCTATCTCAGCTAATACAGATAATGATCCAGAATCAAATCTGAGGGAGAAATAAATTGAACAGGAGAAACGGCAACATCAGGACGTCCGTCTCTGTGGTATGTAAGTTACTGTATTTAGTGGTCTCTCCACATTTCTGTGTCTTTACTCGCAGTGTATGAGGACATGATTCGGTTTATTGACTATTGTATGCGACCAACGTTAGACCTTAGAAGTAGCAAGCAAAACGATTTTGCACGTCAGAATACTGTAACGTTATACAGAACAACAATGGAGTAACCGTTAGCGCATTTGAATGACGAAGCACGCGATCGTGTCGTTTACTGATGTTTACTCATGCGTCCGTAGCCAAAAGCAGAGACATTTGAAGCAGTTTAACTCACCGGCTGCTTCCAAAGCAGGACCGAACCTTTATCGCTGGGACTGCTCCGTCAAAAACACACTTCTTTGGTATGATATGGTAAAGTCCTGACAGCAGTGGCGTGTAAATCCATTTTGAGACGCGACTGAAACGATGTTGTGAAGCTTCCCGTCATCTGCGTTCAAATCAGTTCAAATGCAGCGCTGCCTTCCCGGAATGCTGTGCTGAAGCGTTGAAGTCGCTCGACGTCACCCATAGGAATAAAGAGAAGCGCGGCGCCGCATAAGTGTTCACGGACGACTGGATCTGCATCTGAGAGACTGTTTACGGCGTGCTCTAGTCACGCGCGCGCACACCCTACCGGGAGAAGAGCCCGTACGGCCCATACAAGGACCTTCCGATCTATTAACGTCAAGTAGACCCATACTCGAAAAAAACTTGCTGAAACTTGTGAGAAACCAGAAGGAGTATTTTTGACACAGAAATACTCCATCAAACGTCCAACATTAGTTTTTAAAACTCTGTCTATGTTTAGGATGGGAATCCAAGTCTTTAACAGTGTAAAAAGCTCAGTATGCATGAAACAGCATTTCACCCCCCCTTTAAGGAAGCGTCCCTTCCGCAGGATCTAGTAAGTGTGAGCTGAGAAATCCGCCGTATTTTTCGGGTCAAAGTGTCTAATGTCTTTAACATTAACAACATTTTTAACCCCATCGTCTAAATAATGTACATATGCGAACATTTTTTTGTACAGACGCTGTTAATATCTGAAGATATGCAGGCTCTTTGTATCCGTATTCTAAAAGTAACCGTTAAACACGTCATGTGAATGCGCGTGATACTTTGTGGCTCGCGCAGTAGTTATGCACTTTGTGGCTCGCGCAGTAGTTATGCAGTAACGTTAGTTGCGCATAGAAACGCACAATAGTGTAAAAATTACTGTAAAAGTTAGGTTATATGTATGATATTGTCACTTTCACTTTGTTACATTTAGTAGTGAGGTGCAAAAAAAATTATTTTGAATAATAATAATAGTATTTTATTCCAACTATAGTCAATAGGGTATTTTACTTATGACATTTAAAGCATTTAAATGTGCTTATAATAATTTATATTTGTACACTGTATTTTTTACAATGCATGAATTATATATAAAGTTCCCTATCTGGGAACTCGAGCTGCGTCGAAACGCTGTGAGAACGCCTCTGCGTGATTGCATCGTGAAGCGCGTGTAGAACCAGTCCATTCGGGAGATCAATCGTCATAGACGTGGTGACGTCATCGACCGGAAACTATAAAGCGTCCGCGAACACAAACAGGAACTAGCTTCTGTGCCTTCAGTCAGCGATCTGTGTGAACCTGTCTGTCTATTTGGTGTTTTTGTCTGTCAATATCGAGAGAATTTTCCACCCTTTTGTTAAATATTATAGATATATTTACAAAAAAAGAGAAAATAGAGATTATGGCGAGTGAAAAGCAGTTTAAGAGGTGTGTTCATCCCTGCCAACGCTACATCACGGGTGGGGATACACACGCTCTTTGTGTGATCTGCTTGGGAGCGCAGCATGCCCAGGCAGCCCTCGAGGGGGCTGTTTGCGAGCATTGCGAGCAGCTTCCCCTAAGAACGCTGCGCTCCCGCCGGGCACTCTTCGAGGAGGGTGCCTCGGCTCATGTTCCCCGCGGCTCGGGTCCCGCTGCTGCCGAGGCAGAGCGGAGGCTTCAGTTGTGGGGTTCACAATTGGACCTTGCAGAGGGGTTTGAGACGGGCCCAGCCTTATCTCAGCCCTCACCTGCACCGTCCAGCGCCTCATCTCGGGGTTTGGAAGCCCGCCCTGCGGTTTCTTCCCCCCCGAGCTTGGCGCCGGTGCTCCAACTATCCAGCTCTGAGGAGGTGGACGTGGAGAGCATCGCGACTGAAGACTGACCACTTCAGTCGCCTGCGAGCGAGGAGCTCATTGAGGTGCTCACAAGAGCGGTGGCCAGGTTGAACATCGACTGGCCCACTGAGAGAACTGAAGCTCACAGAAAAAGGCAGAGTAAATTAGACGAAAGATTTCTGCCCTCTTGTGCAGCGGAGCCTCAATGTCGGGGCCTGCCGTTCTTCCATGATCTGCACACCGAGGTGTCTAGATCATGGAGGAAGCCGGCATCATATCGTGTCTTCAGCCCACAGACATCCACGTACAGTAATATCGTGGGGCTGAAGCAGTATGGTTACGTGGGCGATGCCGAAGGTCGAAGAGACGCTTGCGAGCCATCTCACGCCTTCGTCAGCGTCGTCCCTAAAGGCCCCGACTTTACCCACCAAGCCGCTTCCCAGCTAACACAGTTACGTTGTGAAGACGTAACCGGACCGGACCATATTCGTCGTAGCGACGTACCAAATAACGTTCCAGTGACGTAACTTTGTGATTCCCATAATCGTCGTGGCGACGTTATAGTGGGACGTTGCTGGAACGTGACGAGCACGTCCCAACGACCAAACTGGCACGTTGTGAGAACGTAACCTTAAAGGACCATATTCGTCGTAGCGACGTACCTAATAACGTTCCAGTGACGTAACTTTGTGATTCCCATAATCGTCGTGACAACGTTATACTGGTACGTTGCTATAACGTGATGATCACGTCTCAACGATCTAACTGGTATGTTGTGAGGACGTAACCTCAATGGACCATATTAGTCGCAGCGACATACCAGGTAACGTTCCAGCGACGTAACTTTGTGATTCCTGTATTCGTCGTGGCGACGTTATTATGATATGTCGCTGGAACATGGCAGGTACGTCCTAACGACCAAAATACCACGTCCACCTTTATTTGAATATTCTCACCTTTAGTCCGGGAAATGAAGATGTGCTTGGTCCATAACCGTGAAATCCACATAGAACTGATACACTCAAACATTTAATTATCTGTTGTAAAACCTTATTAATACATTTGTTTTGTTTTTAGTTAATATATTTAGGAATTTGTATGTACTTGTAGATAATAAAAAACGATACAAACCCCTATTAAATTGTTATAGAAAATGGCTCAAAACCACACTGCATTAATTTAATAATCAGCATTTATTCAGTGTTAGCCTACTTTGTACATATATTAGGCAACATTTGAACAGTGTAAAGTGTTTACAAATTATGAGTACAGAAATGTAACACGTCCATTCATTAATCAAACAAACAACATAAGCAATGTAACCAATTATTAAAATATTTTATTGTCTTATTAGGGATGGGAGTAGTTAAGGATTTTCTCACTTATACTTATCAATACTCATATTGGTACAACTCTCAATAATTTAGCACAAAAAAGACATGGAAAAAAAGATTTATCAGTTTCTTTATTATTACTTTTATTTACAGAAATTTCCTGCGTGTCCTGTGAGGCACCTGCTACAAATGTCTGGTGGTGATGTGCTTTATTGACAATTACAAAAGATATATAGTCCTTGAGCTATAGTCCTACGTTCATAAAGAGATATGTAAAAAACACTACATAGAGTCCTAGCATCTTTTCTGTATTATTGGGCCAAAATATACATCAACAGGGTTTTTTTTTGTTCAAGAAAATGAGCATGATGACTTTCTCAGGAAGAATCTGAGACCTCTCATTCCTGACTGTGTCCCAGCTGTGGAAAAAGCTTCAGACAGTGTTGATGAGGCAGAGGGAGATGGAGAGCTGTGAGAGAAGAGGAAGAGGGTCTTTCTTACCCCACCAGCGGAGGGCAGGGTCTTCTGAGGATAGGATAGGAGGATGGCCTCTATATATTCACTTTGGATCTTTGTAAACTGGAAGCTGAAAAAAAAGCCATACTATTGTAGGTGTATTGCTTTTTGTTAAAAAGGTATAATAATTGTTTGTTTTTTTCACTTACGTGTTCTTCCTCCTCTTCATCCTCTTCCTTATCCCGAGCTACACTGTCACATCTTCATCATTTTCTGGCAGCTGAAACAGAGGAGAACCTTATTAATGTTGCTAATCTATGTTTTTTATGCTTTTGAAAGAGTCTCTTTTACTCAACAGTCACCAAGGCTGTATTTATTTGATCAAAAATACAGTACATACTGTAATATATATTTAAAGTGATAATTCACCCAAAAATGTCAATTCTGTCATTAATTCCTCACCTTATGTTGTTCCAAACCTGTAAGACCTTTGTTCATCTTCAGACACAAATGAAAATATTTTTGATGAAATCCAAAAGCTTTCTGACCCCTCCATAGACTGCAACACAAGGCCCAGAAAGGTAGTAAAAACATTGTTAAAATAGTCCATGTGACTCCAGTGGTTCAACCTTAATGTTACGAAGCAACAAGAATACTTTTTGTGTGCAAAAATAACTTAATTCCACAATTTTGATCTAGCCTGTGCCAGTCTCCTTAACATTGTAATTATTGATGTCTTTACATCCTTTCTGGGCCTTGAAAGTGTTAATTAAATTGCTGTCTGAAGATGAATGAAGGTCTTACAGGTTTGTAACAACATGAGGGAGAGGAATTGATGACAGGATTTAAAGGTTTGGTTGAACTAACCCTTTAAATTGAAAACAGTTATTTTACATTGTATTATTATTATTATTATTATTATTATTATTATTATTATTATTATTATTAATTTAATATTCCTGTGATCAAAGCTGAATTTTCAACATCAATACACCAGTCTTCAGTGTTACATGATCCTTCAGAAATCATTCTCATATGATGATTTGCTGCTCACAAAAACATTTATGATTATTGTTGACAACAGTTGTGCTGTTTCATATTTTTGTGTAAACCATTTTTCAGGATTCTTTGATGAATAAAATCCTCATATTAGAATGATTTCTGAAGGATCATGTGACACTGAAGACTGGAGTAATGATGCTGAAAATTAAGCTTTGATCACAAGAATAAACTACATTTTATAATATATTCAAATAGAACCCAATTATTTAGAATTTTAATATTATTTCAAAATATTAGATTTTACTGATTTTTTTTTAATCAAGCAAATGCAATCTTGGTGAACATTAGAGACCTTTTTCAAAGAATTGTACCAAAACCAAACTTTTGAACATTATTGTATGTTTGAGGTTTTACTTACTAGTCACATGGTTCATAATGCCAGGGTTAGGTCATCCCAAAATGAAAATTATCCCATGATTTACTCACCCCCAAGCCATCCCTAGGTTCTTCAGGCGAACACAATCAGAGTTATATTTTAAAATGTCCAGGCTAATCCAAGCTTTATAATGGCAGTGAATGTTGCTTCATTTTTGAAGTCCATAAAAGTGCAACTATCCATCATATTATTGCGCCACACAGCTCCGGGGGTTAATAAAGGCCATCTGAAGCAAAGTGGCATGTTTGTGTGAGAAAAATATCTATATTTAAAACTTTATAGACTAAAATAACTAGCTTCCAGTGGTCAGCAATACGCGAGTCGACTTGCGCTAAAAAGAATAACCCTTGACGCATGCGTATTGACGAACGCAGAAGTACAGAAATTAGAGCAAAACAAAACATAGCATGGGGGGGTCACCCTTTTAGCGCAAGTCGACTCGCGTAGCCTACCGCTTATCACCAAGCAAACCAAGCAATATTCACTGCCATTATAAAGCTTGGAAGAGCCAGGACATTTCTTTATATAACTCTGATTGTGTTCGTCTGAAAGAATAATGTCGTATACACATAGGATGGCTTGCAGGTGAGTAAATCCTCACCATTTAAGAGATGTTGTCCGATAGGAGATCTGCTCCAACTCTGCTAACTTTACAGTGCAGGCTGCAGGGCATCAGCATGGAAGCATCAACAATTTATCAGAGCCAAATATATAAATTATACAACGCCAGGTTTATTAAAAGGAAAGAAGCTACAGCAAAGGTTAAATGCAGAAAAGAGAAAGAATGGGTTAAAATATTATTAAAAATGGACAAGGTTAATCAATCACCTTTTTCAGTTCACCTGTGTTTTCTACTTCTCTTTCAGCAGCTTCCTTCAGAAATGTTGGAAACTTGCTGGGAGCTTCACCTCTGTTGTAGAGGGGTTATTTTGTCCCTTCTGAAAATCACAGAACATTTTATTATATGTTAACACGTTTTTTTCGCGCTCCGTGTTAATGTTTTTAATGTAAGTGACTTCGTCGATTAACAGCAAACACATAACGTTAACGTTAGTTCAATTAATTAGCCACCTTCAATGACCCATTCAATTCCCAGAAGAAAAAAACTTTATAAAACTATCAAAACCTCATTTACACATGTGATTCAAAGCCTAAACAAGAGATTAACTTTATAGAGTTAACGTTAGCCTCGTTAACTTAACTTACTGTTCGGAAAACGGTTGATGTGCTTACGGACTTTTTTCCAAAGACTCTAACGTTACATTTCTATAAAGTAAATATTCAACAGAACAGAAGCGTGTCAATGACACATAAGAAATGTCAGGAAAATGTCAGTAACAGCTGTGTGTAATATTTGTGTAACTTTAAAGACAACTCACCTGAAAGTATAGTGAAAACAACAACGACAGAGGGAGTTTTGCGGCTTGTCAGTTGTGTTGCTGCACCGTTTCCATGGCAACTCTGCGCCGCTCCAGTGTTTGACACATCAACACACCATGTCAAAGTCACGCAGCAAGAATTACATGAATAAAATCAAGAATAATAAATAATGAATTTAGAACTCATTTTGAAGTTCTATGACCCGCTCAGATGCAAAATGCTGGCACCGCACGTGATAGTGGGACAATTGTGGCATTTTTTTTTTGTTAGATTTTTTTATTGTTTTTGCCAATACGATTTGCAAACATGGTGGATTCATTTAAAAAATATTTGTTAAATTAAGTAAATGTCCCATATAAATCAAAATGGCATACATTTGATAATACTTGTAAATTAATAATGCAATTTGGAAAGTTATGAAGACCAGTGGGCCACGTCGCTACAACATTCTCCGTGGGATAAACACGCGACGTCTTTTGAGGACGTGCCCACAACGTTTCTGCAACTTTAGTCAAGATTTAAAAAAAAATGGAACTTTACCACGACGTCCTTACAACGTTCTCTTTGGGGTAAACTAGCGACGTCTTTTGAGGACGTGCCCACAACGTTTCTGCAACTTTAGCCAAGATTAAAAAAAAATTGAACTTTACCACGACGTCCTTACAACGTTCTCTGTGGGATAAACTAGCGACGTCTTTGAGGACGTGCCCATGACGTTTCTGGAACGTTAGCCAAGATTCTAAAACAATAGAACTTTACCACGACGTCCTTACAACGTTCTCTGTGGGATAAACTAGCGACTTCTTTTGAGGACGTTCCCACAAAGTTTCTGGAATGTTAGCCAAAATTTTTAAAAATGGAACTTTACCACAACGTCCTCACAACGTTGTCATAAAGTAATGTCACGCTGACCAAATGACGACCAACTGACGACGTTGTCACAACGTACTGTGTTTGCTGGGTTAAGACGATGTCACGGAGTGACCTCAAAGGGCAGAACTTAAAATGGCGGAAATTGTCCGCCCGGACCATTGCACATGGAACACGCGATCAGTTCCGGTAACTCCGGGCAACTAAAAGAGCGTGTTATTGGGAACAGGTGTGTGTATTGGACGTGGCGATCGATGGTTGGGCAAATTAGAGCAAAGGAGGCATACTGGGAGAACAGGAGGGGAAGAGTTGATTCCGGCAAACGGAGAGGTTGATTCCGGCAAACGGGGGCGGAAGGCGGAAGTTGATTCGGGCCAACGCTGCAGGGTGAGCACAGTTGATGTGGGCGATCGCGGTGGGTGAGACGGAGTGATTGGTGGATCAGAGGGACGTCTCGAGGCGGATGATACAGACTGGGCGAAGTGAGAACAAAGTACTGGGCTAAAGAAAACATGAGCTAAGTGTTGGAAGCATTCATTGTTGAAACAACTGTGTTGATATGTATTGTTACTGCCTTGGAGAAATTGTTTACATGAAGAAGGCGTTGGGAACGAATTGAAAAGAGGAAGGAGCGTGCTGAAAGATCGTGGTCTTGACGTTTTCATATGGTCATCTTTTGCACTGATCCTTTCTACTACCCAGGACTTGTCTCCCGGCCCAATGTGGTGATCCTGACCCTAATTCACCGTGAGTGTGTGTGGAGTGCAGTGGGTGAGTCTTTCTTTTGATGTGTGTCCACCGAAGAATTATAGTGTTGTGCTGTGCAAACGTTGTCAGCGATCCCTCCCTAGGTCGAAGAGAAAGCCCTGCATCAGAGGAAGCACTGAAACCGACTTCTGCCTGACTACGGATCTGTGAGTTGAAACTAGTAACCGCCTGTATACTCACCTGTATGCCCAAAGCTAAGAGCCCAGTGTACCGCCTGTATACTCACCTGTATGCCCAAAGCTAAGAGCCCAGTGTACCGCCTGTATACTCACCTGTATGCCCAAAGCTAAGAGCCCAGTGTACCGCCTGTATACTCACCTGTATGCCCAAAGCTAAGAGCCCAGTGTACTGCCTGTATACTCACCTGTATGCCCAAAGCTAAGAGCCCAGTGTACCGCCTGTATACCCACCTGTATGCCCAGAGCTAAGAGCCCGGTGTACCACCTGTATACTCACCTGTATGCCCAAAGCTAAGAGCCCAGTGTACCGCCTGTATACTCACCTGTATGCCCAAAGCTAAGAGCCCAGTGTACCGCCTGTATACTCACCTGTATGCCCAAAGCTAAGAGCCCAGTGTACCGCCTGTATACTCATCTGTATGCCCAAAGCTAAGAGCCCAGTGTACTGCCTGTATACTCACCTGTATGCCCACAGCTAAGAGCCCCGTGTACCGCCTGTATACTCACCTGTATGCCCAGAGCTAAGAGCCCAGTGTACCGCCTGTATACTCACCTGTATGCCCAAAGCTAAGAGCCCAGTGTACTGCCTGTATACTCACCTGTATGCCCAAAGCTAAGAGCCCAGTGTACCGCCTGTATACTCACCTGTATGCCCAAAGCTAAGAGCCCAGTGTACCGCCTGTATACTCACCTGAATGCCCAGAGCCAAGAACCCAGTGTACCGCCTGCATAGTCACCTGCAAACCTAGGCGTGAATGACGACAAGAGAGAGCTGGGAGGATCTGTCGAAAATCAGGAGCGACTCAAGAAACCAAGGCCTCAGTCCTGGAGGACTGGTGTTCCCCTTTTTAGTATCCCTCCCTCCCCTTTTTCATAAATCTCTTTTAAATTAATAAATATTGGTTCTTAACTTACCCGTACTCGTCTGTCTGGTCATTGGGGTGTTTCTGGGACCTCCTCTGGGTGGAAACTAAGGGAGGAGCGGGACTCGCGCTAAGTGGCGGTCCGCTCCGGCCTGTGACAACAACATCGGCGCTGGTGGGTAAAGCGTACTCGGCGGCAGGTTGGCCGCGGCATGCCTGCACACAATGGCCATCATGCAGGCGTACCAGGCCGACCTGCTTAGGGATCTGGATGGTAGAGATGAGGTGGGGGGCGAAGTCATTAATGAATTAAGGCAGTCTGCCGATCTCGCTCTCCGGGCCACCAAGGAGACGGCCAGATGTGTGGGCCGCTCTATGGCAGCCTTGGTGGCCACGGAGAGGCACTTTTGTGGCTGAACCCGACCAAGATCAAAGAGAGGGAGAAGAGCTTTCTGCTCGATGCGCCGCTGTCTCCTGCGGGCCTCTTCGGTGACGCAGTTCAATCTGTCACCGAGAGGTTCCAGGAATCCAAAAAGCAGGCAGCGGCGCTGAAACAGTTCCTCCCTCTCCGCATCCAGGTCCCAGGGGCTGCGGCTGACAAACAGGAGCCCAAGCCGAGTACGAGCTCCTCGTACAGGGCACAGCAAAGGCAGAGCGTCGCTATCCGCACTCCCCCACAAAGAGATCAGGAGGAGGGGCGGCACTCTCAGACGAGGTCTTTGAGGGGCAGGGCTGATCTGAGGACAGTCCTGATCGCCAAGAAGGCCTCGTCGAAGCGCTCCTGACACCAGAAGCGTCAGGGCGCTGAGGGTAGTCCCCTCCGCAGGAAAACGGTGCTTACCTCTGCACACGGTACAGGTTTTCCTGCGGCGCCCTCTGGGAAACTGGGCTGCCAACCCCGCCGCAATGCCGGGGCGCAGATGGTCCCCGCGGTCCACCCGAGGGTGGCCCGCTCCCCCTTCGGGGGGGCTCCCGAGCAGTCAAGTCAGTCGTTCCATGCCGGTTCGCAGCTTCAGGGCACTGTGCTTGCTGTTCAAAGTACACCAGAGGCCAGCCTCGAGAGGCTGGTTCCCTTAGTAAATTTTCTAGACGAGTGGAAACGTCTATCAAATATATCTCGTTGTGTCCTGCAGATAGTGGAAAGGGGGTACGCCATTCTATTCAAAAGGCGGCCACCTCTGTTCAGCGGTATCCTACCCACAGAGGTGGGCCCGGAGCAGGCTCTGGTAATGGCACAGGAAGTAGAGACACTCCTGCGAAAGGGGGCTATAGAAAGGGTTCCTCCTCCCGGCAGGGAGTCAGGGTTTTACAGCCGTTACTTCATTGTGCCAAAGAAGGATGGGGGGTTGCGCCCGATATTAGATCTGCGCCTATTAAATCGCTCTGTGGCAAAGCTCAAATTCAAGATGTTCACACTCAGACAGATTGTATCGCAGATCAAGTCGGAGGATTGGTTTGTGACCATAGACCTCAAAGACGCATATTTCCATGTCTCCATCGTTCCACATCACAGGAAGTTTCGGAGGTTTGCCTTCGGGGGAGAGGCATACCAATATTGAGTACTTCCCTTCGGTCTAGCACTGTCACCCCGCACATTCACCAAGTGTGTGGATGCAGCTCTGGCGCCGTTGCATCTGCAGGGCATCCGCATACTAAATTACATCGACGACTGGTTGATCTTAGCTCACACCGAGCAGATGGCGGTTCAGCATCGAGATGCTGTTCTCGCACACATGTCAAAGTTGGGGTTGAGGCTGAATGCCAAGAAGAGTGTGCTTTCTCCGGCTCAGAGAACCACTTTTTTAGGCGTGAACTGGGACTGTAATTATGCGGGCGCAATTATCGCCGTTACGCATAGCATCGATCCTGGCAGCAGTCAAAGAACCGGAGCTAGACCGTGCCGTCACTGTAAAGCAGTTCCAGAAACTGTTTGGCCTCATGGCAGCTGCGTCCAACGTGATACCTTTTGGCCTGCTGAACATGAGGCCATTACAGTGGTGGCTCAGAATGAAAGGGTTCTCCCCGAGGGTAAATCCACTCTGCACGATCAAAGTCACGCGGCGATGCCTTCGTGCTCTGGTCATGTGGAAAGATCCCGGGTTTCTGTCCCAGGGACCTGTGCTGGGAGCTCATGTTCGTCGCGTAACGCTAACGACAGATGCTTTCCTCACGGGGTGGGGTGCGACCATGAGTGGTCGTTCATCCCAGGGTCTATGACAGGAACACCAGCGGCTATGGCACATAAATCGGCTAGAGATGCTCGCTGTGTTTCTTGCGTTGAAACAGTTTCTGCCCGACCTCAGGGGCCATCATGTATTAGTCAGGACAGACAACACATCGGTGGTCGCCTATATAAACCATCAGGGGGGTCTGAGATCCCGTCCCTTATACAAACTGGCACGTCAGATCCTCCTGTGGGCCAAAGGGAAACTGCTTTCCGTCAGGGCAGTTTACATCCCAGGGGTCCTAAATCAGGAAGCGGACATCCTGTCGAGGCAGGGGCCGAGGCCCGGGGAATGGAGACTCCACCCCGAGGCGGTGGAGCTCCTGTGGCAAAGGTTTGGGAGAGCAGAGATAGATTTGTTTGCTTCGGCAGAGAATTCTCACTGTCCTCAGTGGTTCTCTCTGTCTCATTCAGCCCCACTGGGGCTGGACGCCATGGTACAGGAGTGGCCGAGGCTGCCCCTGTACGCATTTCCCCGATTGCTCTGCTTCAGGGAGTTCTGGAGAGGGTGCGCCGGGACAGGGCCCTTGTACTTCTAGTGGCTCCGTACTGGCCGACCAGAATCTGGTTCTCGGACCTAATCTCTCTCCTGGAAGGCTCTCCTATGGAGATTCCGACTAGGAGGGATCTCCTCTCTCAAGCGGGCAGGAGATTCCTTCATCCCCGCCCAGAGTTATGGAAACTGTGGGCCTGGCCTCTGAGGGGGCCAGGCTCCTAGAGGAGGGTCTCTCGACTGAGGTCGTAGAGACCATCCTTCACTCCAGAGCTCCATCCACGAGGAAACTGTACACTCTGAAATGGAGACTGTTCTCAGCATGGTGCAGAGAACGCCAGTTGGACCCAGTTAACTGCCCGGTTGGTACAGTGCTGGAGTTCCTGCAGGCGAGGTTCTCGGCAGGGTTGACCCCCTCCACAATAAAGGTGTACGTGGCAGCCTTAGCTGCTTTCCACACTCCTTTGGGTGGAGTGTCTTTGGGAAGACAGCCGCTAGTTACACGTTTCCTCCGTGGCACTTTAAGGTTGAGGCCGGTGGTTCATTCGAGGGTCCCGACCTGGGATTTGGCCATTGTTTTACGGGGCTTGTCTGAGCCCCCGTTCGAACCGATAGAGGGAGTATCAGAGAAGTTCCTCACCCTGAAAACGATCTTTCTTCTGGTCATCTCGTCCCTTAAAAGGATAGGGGACATTCAGTCCCTGTCGGTAGGGCCCTCATGTCTAGAGTTTGCGCCTGGCATGGTAAAGGCTTTCCTTCACTCCAGACCAGGTTATATCCCCAAGGTTCCTACGAGCCCTAGGGGTCCTATTACTCTTCAAGCCTTTTGTCCTCCTCCCTTTGTGACGTCAGACCAGGAAAAACTAAATCTGCTGTGCCCAGTTAGGACGCTTGACGCGTACATCCACAGAGCTGCCCTGTGGAGAAAATCTGATCAGCTTTTTGTCTGTTTTGGAGCCCCAAAAAAGGGGGCACCTGTGTCTAAGCAAAAGAGGAGCAAGTGGTTGGTCGAGGCCATTTCACTTGCTTATGAAGCGGCCGGACAGCCGTCTCCTTTGGCTGTCCGAGCGCATTCTACCAGGGGTATGGCTGCTTCTAAAGCACTTTCGTCGGGGGCTTCCCTCCAAGATATTTGTAATGCGGCAGGCTGTTCTTCGCCGCTTACTTTTCGTAAGATTTTACGAACTGGATGTTGCATCTACAGTTGGGGCGCACGTGCTATCGTAGTCGTGTGCGCTACGGTTTCACACATACGAGGCACTTGGTCCACCAGCTCAACCAGGTCATCACCAGATTAGCTGAGCTGGTCCACCAGCTCAACAAGCTAATGACCAGCTTGTACCAGTTACCAGCTTGAGCTGGTTTTAGCTGGTTTTTCCACTAGGGACATTTATTAAAAATGTTGCTATATTACTTAAATTAATATTGCAGCATATAAATCACTTTTATAGAGGCTGTTTTCGTATTTTTTACAGGTGAATATTTTTTTACTTACAAATATAATAGTTTATTATATGTGTTTTATATAGTTTAGAAACCATATAGCCATATAATCAGGAGCAAGGTTTTTACAGTCTATGTTTTTTACCTTATGACTACCATGATCTTACATTTTAATGAAACTGGCCTAGAGTTAAACTATAGTCTATAAAACAGTTTTAAAGTCTGGATCCCATGAATTAAGGACAAAGCTTTTTTTCCTCATTAAAAGTTTTATTAACTTTTTTTAATAGATTTAATGAAATTTAATAGCCTCATGAAAGATTAATATCAGTGTCTTACTTAAATGATGTGTTAACTCTTAAAAAATACTATTGTTCAACCCAAAAATGTGATCATTTACCCTAATGTAATTCCAAACCTAAATTAATTTATTTCTGTGTAGCATAAAATAAAATAATTTGAGCCTGTTTTTTTGTTCATACAATATTCAAATTGTAGCCTAACCAAAATGGCTTGGTTGCCAACATTCTTCAAAACATTTTCTTTTGTGTTTCACAGAAGTCATACAGGTTTGGAATGACACAAGAGTGAGTAAATGATCACACCATTTGAAAGAAGTAAATTTACTTTACTGCATCCTAGCTCAAAATCATCAATGCTTTACTGCTAAGGGCATTTCTGTTTTGACAAAAAAGCAATATTAAAGTTTATCTGCATTTGCTGCAAATTCGATAATATCTATCATTATTTGTCCTTGTCCTAGTTTTATTTATATACGCCAATTTAAGGCCTAAACCCAGCAAAAACATTCACGGGGAACTCATGGGCCGGATGTTCTGGGTATACCAGAGCCGAATTTTAGCCCCAGTCCAGCCCTGATAATGGCGATATGGGCAGTGTGTGCAGCTGTGTATATGACTCAACGAAGAGAGGGGGATAAGGAGGGAGAGGGATAGGTATGTAATATGGTATGTGTATGAGTTATACAGGATACAGGCTGGTGTAGATACCGTGAATGAAGAGGTATGACTCTGGTTCTGGAGTGGCGTCAGCATTTCTTGTTTAGCATTCAAAACACAAGGATCACAATTGAAGTTCAGCCTACAGTCATAATGAACAAAAACAAACAGGACATACAAGCAAACAAAACATAGACAAAACATAGTGAACAAAACATTGTAAACACTCAACATTGAGAGAAAAAGAGAAAGAGTGGACAGGGGGGAGATTGAGACATAGGAAGAGAGAGGACAGAGTTCGCATTCGGAGTGTCAGGGCCAGGTTACTGCAAGTTTAAGGGAGGGTGACAAAATTAAAATCAAGATGAATATTGGCGTGGTATAAGAACTGCTAAAACCAGGTGCTGATATCTGGGTTGTGGTAGAGTATTCCATCTACATACAGTTTATCGACAGACAGTGTGGCTCGTTTCCCCTCCTGTCTGAGTTGTTTCATTATGGGCAGGAGGGCTCTTCTTCTTTCCTGTATTTCTTTAGGGAATTGGTCGTTTAGACCGAATGCTGTGCCTTTCAGTTCATTTCCTTTGCTTTTAATTAGTTATTTATGCTTGTAATGCTCGAATTTCGCTATTATCGGAGGTGGCTTTTTATTGTCTTTGGAAGTGAGACGGTGTACTCGGTGGAAGATAACCCTGGTAACTGTCTCTGGTGGAATTTTCTTTAACTGCTTTCTCCGGGTCGGCAGGTGTAGATGTTGGTAGAGGGAGTCCTGAAAAAATTAGGTTATCGTGCATGCTGCGGCATTGGAGGCAGTGCCGTTTCTAGGCATAGGCAAACTAGGCGGTCGCCTAGGGCGCCAACAGCTGGGGGGCGCCAGTGAGCCCCCGCCCCAACAAGATTTTTTAGTTATTTCATATATATTTTATTATTAATATTTCGTACCTTTGCTATTTCAAGGCATTATGATTAGTTGCGATTATTGGAGTGGAGTCACCATGGTGATATTGGCGCTGCTGTAATGAAATGAGATCATGTAGAGGGCGGCAGGGAACGTCGTCATCCGTGGTGTTGTAACGGTTGTAACGCTTGTGTCCGAGTGAAAAATGCTGATAGCTCACTTAATGTAACTGGAGTGGATGCAAACACGGAGGCGATTAACATCAAACAGATCGCACTTTATTCCCGCTGAACTCTCATCACAAACTCCCTTTCCGTCCACAGCATTACTTAATAAAACAAAATAACTGACTGTTAGCAACAGAAAACAGAAAATAATCCCCACACATAGGAGCTCAAGCCTCAGTGCGCATATACACAAAAGGCAGACTTCGTTTGCAGGGAGCGCGCGCAACTCTTAAAGGGGCCACACTATATTTCTACTCGTTACAGCCAAGGGGGTAATCTAGTGCTCGGAAAGCGTTCCACCCCTAGGGGCTGCCATTGCTAACCAAGCCATCACCTGCTGTTAGCATCCCATTGACTCCCATTCATTTTTGAGTCACTTTGACAGTGAATAACTTTACATCTGAGACGTTTAAAGACTCCATTTGTCCATTGTTTATTTCTAAAGAAACACGACAATGTATAAAAGGCTCCATTACCTTGTATCTTACACTATCGCCCCGCAGAAGCTGTTTTTGTAAAAATAGGCTAACTATTGCGTCATAACCAACGCGACTCTGTAGCACAGTTGAGAAATTACCGTATAGACCTGAGGAGACGCTCGCAGGCAATCTTTTACTGTCTATGAGACAGTCGGGGGGACGTGGAGACATAAAGTCTGATAAAGTCAAGGGGGAAGAATGGGGAGAAGCCCATAGTGAGCCAAAAGTAACGGGAGAAAATATTTAAACAACGTGATTCAGCTTTCACTGTCCACATCTACTAGAAGACCTACAGCTGTCAGACAGGAGGCTCACGTCACATCTACGTCGTCAAGCTCAGTCTGAGCCTGCACAGTTCGCTCAGCCATCAGGAAGTGAGTGCCCCTATACTGACATCACTTAACGCCGTAGAAGTCAATGGGATCGCTCCGTCCATTTCTTTTACTGTCTATGGTTAGAGCGTGCTTTAGTTTCATCATCATGAAAAGGTCAAAGCCATCAGGGGCTCAGTATCGTAAAAAGAAAAAAGAGGAAAAGAAAGCGAAATATACAGGTATGTTAGCCTCTCATTGGTTACTTGTTCTCTACTAAGCTGGTCTCTCTATCATAACGTTGAGCAAAACATTACACTGAATATTAGTACTGGACGGACTACACGCCATGCTCATTTCAGGTGCAGAACATTATAGCATAGTTCATTTGAATAAAAAAATCTTTACATCAGAAATAGCTGTTTAGTGGAAATTGATCAAGTAGGCTAATACTGTCATAACCATGGGTGTCACTAGGCCCATTTTTATGAACTTATGCCTCAGCCCCCCCCAGGGGCGTGGGACTGGGGGGATAAAGGGTACTGAGTAACCAGGGCCCAAGGCAGGGAAGTCCGTTTTCTATACATACACATACATGGTACGGGGGCCCAGCAAGATGGTTTGTACCCAGGGCCCAAAATTTGGTGCTACGCCCCTGGCCCCCCCTAAAAAAATATGTGATTAACCTTTAAAACATATGAAACTGGCGCGAGGCTTCGGCTACGGCTTCGTCCCGTCTTTTAGTCTTTGTGTCACTGTGTTCTTCAATCCGCAGCGGCACCGAGGGACATGGTTTTCAAGCTATTGTTATCTAATTTTTTGGCCTTCAGAACATCTTAAAATACACATATGAAGATCATAGAAATCAAAATTCTCTCGGGGGAGCATTCCCCCGAACCCCCCCAACATCTGTGATCTCAGTGATAATAAACCTAGCTACATTATTGGATTAATGCATGTACAATATGCCCATGAAATAAGGAAGTCATATTTGCTTTATAAGTTATAGTTAAAAAAAAAGAAAAAAAAAGGGGGGGGGGGGGGTTTGGGGACATATGAATCTTGCCTAGGGTGCCGGAAAGGCTAGAAACGGCCCTGATTGGAGGTCTAGCAATTTTTCTTTCATGATTCAATTTTCGCTGGTCAGATGATTAACCTGGTTCAATAAGTTTGTGACAGTTCCTTTTAACTCACGATTTTCTAATGCAAGTGTGTCGATCTGTGATTGAGAAAATTCGAGGCTGGCTTTTAAATCCTTAATGTCTGCATCAAGATGTTCCAGTATAGAAAGTTTGCTGTTTATGGATTGCAGTAAACTGACCTCGATGGTGACTGTAGAAGAAGCAAGAGCGGGAGGTGATTCTGGTTAAGTCTCAGTTGAGCCGTCACGGGTGCGTTTCTTGCTGGGTTCGGATGACATAGTGACCAAAATGAAGAGATGGCCGTCGGAAAAGGTAGAGCAAATCTGCCCTACAAAGGCAAAAGACCTTATCTCACTGGAGTTTGGAACTGAGAAAAATGACTTTAAAGATTTTTTGTTGTCCAGCCAAATTAGTTATAGGTAGGACACTGGAAATCTGCCATTTAGATGTTTTAGTAATGACAATTATCTACATACACTTTTTTTTTTACTCAAACTTGACTTTTGACCCCTATTTTGAAGTTACGGCACTCTGCCTTTGTATTGTCTGCAAAAAATGTGGAGTCATGCCAAGGCAAAAGGCAGTAACTTCCATATTATCAATATTTGGTTGCGGATCACCATTTGCAAAATCAATATAGTAACACCTTTATAAAATCTAATGATCACGGCATTTATTTTGGATGATTTACAATTAATTATAGCTATCTTCTTATTATTAAGGACACAATACCTCTAGTAAAGAGAATCTTCATTGGTGTGCAGCAAAACTTACAGGTTGATAGGTGACACTGAATTATATGAACAAGATAAGATTATTTCTAATGAGTAAACATTTGCATATATAATGCAAAGATATAAAAAATAGAACAAATAAAAAATCTTGTAAAAATGCATGGGATTGGAATAAGATAAATAGCAAATAGTGCCGCTGGGTAATCAAGGGTTAAGTTTGGCTATCACGCTCTAATGACAGCGCTAACTGGATCGGATTGCCCATTCAATGGCTAAACAGTGTAATTATTTATTGCAATATGTTTTTAATGTTTTTATCTAGTAAAAAAAGATACAATAGGCTACATAGCTTATACTTTTACATCTTTGAATGAAAATCGCCTAAAAGGACAACTAAAAGGACAACTTTTAGATTGATGTGAACGACAAGTAGGAATAATTCTCAGAATGCTTGTGGATTAAACATCTCCGATGAAGTTCATTGCCATGGATTTTATCGGGTTTACAAGAAAAGGTAGGATATATGGATATAATTGCGAACTGTTACTACTGATTGAATGCGTGATCGCACGCTGTCACTGCATTCGAGTAGCCTACACACACTCGTGCAGTGGGCAGCCCCAAACTGCCTGACATGCGCGCTGAGTGAATATTCTGCATTATGAAAACATGTATGACAGTACACAGGCTACACCGTAACTTAAACGCGGCAAACTTTAATAGACAGTAAAACAAAGGCAGGACACCATAACTGCATGTCGGTACCGTAACTTAATTTAGACGCATGGCTAAACAAAGGCAGAGTACCGTAACTCAGTTTGAGCGTTCTAAAACAAAGGCAAAGAGCGGTAACTGCTGTACGGTGTTCTGCCTTGGTTTCTCCTGGGCTTTTGGAAGTTACTGTTAAGACAATCCATAATTTTCTCGAAAAAACAACATAATTGACTAACGATATTTATCCACATGATAAAGGAGGTCTTGAATGTCCCAAAAATGTCAATAACTCATTTTCGACCAAAAACGAAGTTACCGCCTTTTGCCTTTGCACGGCAGAAATATTGTCCAGTTCTTGTTGAGAGTTGTTGAAAGGTAATAACCAGTTTAAGCAGGAGAAAAATATATATATGTATTCCTGTTTACATACGGTGTTCAGTGCGCCGCCATGTTGGATCTCACCCAAAGTCTCGCGATAGTCTCAGTGCATCTCCGAACCGGTGAAAAAAATGTACTCCACTACATTTCTACAGCGTTTCGTTACATTTTCTGATCAGTTTCAGGGCTCGAGATTAAGGCTTGTTCGGATAATTAATGGATGATAATAGGCTAATGTATGAACTGACGGTTGCGCTGTTGACAATCGCGCAGCCTCTCGAGGAGAAATGGAAACAAACCAGCGCCGCTCGTACAGAGAAACTAACATACTGCAGTAAATATTCAAAATGTGAAGGTTTTTTTGTATTTTATAACATGTAATACAGTTAAAAAAACATCACGACACGACCAAGAGTGCTGTTCTCCTGAATACCATCACGACTGAAAATGTGACACTGATTTCATGACAGTTCCATAAACAATTAATTAAAATTAGCCACTTACATTTTAGATGCAATATAAACTGCTTTTGTTCTATTACAGCAGCAAAAATATTTCCAAGATCAGATCATATTTCCACATCAGAACCACAACGCATCTCACAGCATTGTGTGAATGATTCAGCGTTTGAATTAATCGGTTGAATCAAAGATTCAATGACCTGTTCGTAAAAACCTGCCTCATTCATAAACGAATCAGCCGTTTGAACGAACCGACTCAATGAATCACTCATTAAGACCTGCCGCCACCTACTGGTAGTTCAGTTTCATGTTTAAACATTCTTTCCAACGTTTCTTATTGTATTAAATATATTTATTTAAAACAATCTCATAACATTATTTAATGCAGTTGTAATTTGTCAGTGTAAATGATTTAATTTAACAACCCTATAGTGATATTCTAATTTAATTTATTGATCAAATTTAAGAATATAAAAGGAAAGCTGAAGCATATCCTATATTTAAGATTAATCCTCATAAATATGAAGATTTAAATAAATCAAAGCTGATGAAAATTTTACTTCTGAATATTGATATTATACTGAATATTGTAAACTGGGCAACGGATGATGAGAACAATTAGCCTACATTAACCCAAAACAAATTTAATTAAAACGCCACAACCCATACGGTTTTCTTCTTTTAATTATTAGAATATAGACATTAAGATAATACATTGTTATACAGGTACTTTTACTTTTAATACTAAAAGTACATTAAAATCAAGTACTTTTTTACTTTTAATTAAGTAGGATTGTCGTTTTAGTACTTCTACTTTTACTTAAGTAAATATGGCTCTGGTTATTTGTACTTTTACTTAAGTACTGAGATTCAGTACTTCCTCCACCACTGGAAATAACAGGAAAAAGTCAGGCATGGTCACAAGCATTATGTACATGTCAAAGGAAAAGAAGATTCCTCAAGGTAAATCATAAATAGGTGTAGGGAATTAAAAAAAAAAAAGTGGCTATCTCCAAATCATTGACCATGCAGTGTCAGCTGATCATTTAAAAAAATGCAGATAATTTGTTTTGGGTCACATTTAGCTAGGGCGTGAACGTAGCCTTGATTTTACACAGATACGTAATTTCTGGTGCCATTTTAAATTGCTGAGCCATTTAAAACTCTTTCCACACGTGGAACACAAATAGGGTCTTACATTTGCATGGCCTTTCAGGTGTATCTGTAGGTGAGACAACAAAAGAAACTTTTTATTACACTGATCACAATTAAATTGCCTTCCCCCAGAGTGAATGGGCAGGTGACCCTTAAAACGACCCCTTTTTGTTAACCTCCTATCACTCTGCATTTTCTTTTCAGAATGGGTTTGCAAATGATGTTTCAGGTCACGTTGATACGTGAAACTCTTTTCACACTCAAGACACGTGTAAGGCTTCTCCCCAGTGTGAAGTCTCACATGAGTTTGGAGGCTTACATTATGTCTGAAACTCTTTCCACATTGATGGCATGAGAAAGGCTTCTCTCCAGTGTGAAGTCTCATGTGAGTCTTGAGGCTTCCTTTAAATGTGAAACTCTTTCCACAATAATGGCACATGAAAGGCTTCTCTCCAATATGAGTTATTACATGATCCTTAAGTTGTTTACTGTCTGTAAATGTCTTTCCACACTGCTGACATATGAAACGGTTCTCTCTTGAATGAATCCTCATGTGGTAATTAAGGGTTACTTTACATCTGAAACCATTTCCACACTGAGCACATATGAATGGCTTCTCTCCAGTGTGAATTCTCATGTGAGTCTTAAGATTGCCTTTTTGTGAGAAGCTCTTCCCACATAGTTCGCATGTGTGCGGAGTCTCTCCAGTGTGGCTTCTCATGTGGGCATTTAGGGTTGATTTATATGTGAAACACTTTTTGCACTGAGGGCATGTATAAGGCTTCTCTCCAGTGTGAAGTCTTGTGTGAGTCTTAAGGCTTACTTTGTGACTGAATCTCTTTCCACAGTGATGGCATGTGAAAGGCTTCTCTCCAGTGTGAATTCTCATGTGTGTCTTAAGGTTTTTCTTATATTTAAAACCCCTTCCGCACTGCTGGCATTTAAAAGGCTTCTCTCCAGAGTGAGTTATCACATGCCTGTTAAAGCGATTCTTGTCTGGTAAACTCATTCCACACTCATGACATTTAAAAAATATATTTTTTGAGTGAACTCTCATGTGGTTAGAAAGGCCTACTTTACGTGTAAAACGCTTTTTACATTGATCACATGAGAATGGCTTCACTCCATTGTGAATGTTCATATGGTATCTAAGGTTTAGTTCTCGTGTAAAACTCTTTCCACAAAGTTCGCAGGTGAAAGGCTTCTCTCCGGTGTGAATTCTCATGTGACTTTTAAGCGTTCCATTTTGAGTAAAACATTTTCCACACAGTTGGCAGGTATAAGGGCTCTCTCCAGTATGACTTTTCATGTGGACTTTAAGGTTTCCTTTTTCAGTGAAACTCTTCCCACACTTTTGGCAGATGAAATGGCTCTCTCCAATATGAATTCTCATGTGGACTATAAGGTTTCCATGTTGATTGAATCTCAATCCGCACTGAAAGCAAGTAAAAAAACTAGTTCCTGTCTTAGCTCTTTTCTGTAAGGAACTATTATCAGTCTGTGTGCATGTTTCTCCATTGACAGAATCAAGATCTTCCTCAATTCCTTCCTCAATGAAATATTTCTCATCTATTTCATTCAGTTCTTGACTCTCCATTTTCAGCGGCATCGGGTCTAGGGCAAAAAAAAGCAAATACAAGTTAACTTCTGTTTAATGGAATAAGGCAACATACATCAAAACATTAAAATAACTGAACCAACACCATATGTCAGATATTAAAATGACTAAGGTCTTGAAAACAGAAGAACTGGTTAATTATAGACAGATTTCAAATTTCAGTTTCCCCTCAACTATGTTCAGTTTTTTTAGAGAAACAGTATTTGTAGAATTTGAGATTTCAGTCAGAATGTATGCCCTATCATAGCCCACTTTGCTAATTCAAGTTACAACCTGCCTGCTTTGGCATCGTTGTGTGCTTTGTATCTTTTAGCAACAAGGAAGGTCACACATTTTTTTTGTTTTTTTTTGCCATTTTGGACAAGCATTAGCGCAAGGTCTTATATCCGACAAATTTGTGTAAATTAAGGGACATCTCCTTAAACCAAGTATAGAGTGCCAAAGAGTCCAGTATTAGGTCCTCAGCATTTCTCACTGTATACCAGGCCCATTAATAGAGGTGGGTAATATACCAGTAGACACAATAAACCGGTTAAAACAACTGGCCAACTGGAGCACCAGACATTTCCTGGTGACCTGACTTGTTCTGACCTGCTGTGCGTGCAGTCAGCTTGAAGTGTGATAGGCTCATATGAATTGACGGACCTCAGAATCTACAAATCAGGCAATCGCATGCAAATGACACCACCACATGACCCAATGTCAGTGACTAATGCTGCCTTCACATGCTATCGGAAGTTTCCTACTTCCCACTTCAGAAATCATGATTACGAGATTGTTGTGTTCAGGTGCTTTGTTGTCGTAAAGAATGGAGGACGCCAGGTTCATACTTTTGTGCGTCTTTGGAAAATGTTATTTTAACACTAGCCTATACCATTTCAGTCATTTCCTGGTCCCAGAAAATTATAGAATCACTGGCAAACATAGCAGCACAACACGAAAGCAAATTGTTTGTAATCTAATTCACAATAAATGCATAATGTAGACAATAAAGGCTGCTTAAAGACTAAAATGGCAATAGTTTTCAGCCATACATGATCCTATTGTATAGCTACTTTTACCACACTAACTAGATAGTCAGCTTGCTCACTATTCTGGAATGATGGTCAACTAGATGCGATTTTCAATGTGTTTAAAATACACAATATGCTTCAAATGATTATTAATTTATGTAAATGTGTACTACTTTAATGACAAGTCAAGACAATGAAATTGTTGTGAGAGAAAAAAAACTAATAAAACCTGCCACAGTGGAAATTTGTCTCCCATCTGCCAATTTTAACGGTTATGCCATGCCCATCTCGGGAACTTGGGTATCAAAATTATTTCCGAACTTCACAGTGGTAAACACGACATCAGGGGGCGTTCATGTGCAATTTTTACCTCGAAAACTCGTATTTACGATAATTCCGATAGCATGTGAAGGCAGCAATACTGCTTGTTTGGTTTCCCAAAAAAGAGAAAAAGGGGAGCAGAAAAGGAGTAGCATGTTCGCCGGTAAGGGAGCAGGTCAGTCAGAATTACCTACACATTTACACATCTACAGCGTGGCTAGCTAGCAGGATTTATTTATTTATAGCACAGAAAAAAATGACAGGAATACGTATAGTGGGCACAGCATAGTTTAAAATTTGTTTATAAATGCATTATTCTCCAGTGAAGCTATACTCGGGATAAATTCACATGGATCCATTATTAATGCAGTGTAACAGGACATTCTAAAACACTTAACATATCATACTGTACTTCGACAGTGATATTAAATGACCACTGAGTAAACAACACCCGTAAAAAATAAATAATAATAATATGAACAGAAAAGCAGATGAGCCCAAAATTTGCACACAAGTTTAATTAGCCTGCACGTTAAGCATTTCCTCTCATAGAAAAGGGCAATTCCAGCATTATGGGCATGACATTTGCAGTCAAAACTTGCATTTAATACCAATATATTTAACCTTTTTCTTATATATTCATAGTCCCTTAATAAAGAAGCCCAGAATTTAAAGGTCCCGTTTTTCATGTGTTTTTGAAGCCTTGATTGTGTTTACAGTGTGCAATAACATGAGTTCATGTTTCGCGTGTAAAAAAACACACAATTTACTTATCTGTACACCAGTTTTCTCTGTCCTAAAAACGGCTTGATGATTTCCTTGTTCTATGAAGTCCCTCCTTCAGAAATACGTAACAAATTCTAATTGGGCCAGCGCTTGCCGTGTTGTGATTGGACAGCAGCTTAGCGCACTTTGCTCGCAAAGGTCCCGCCTCTTACCATAACGGGCAGATGCAAGCTCTCAATGTCCGCTCTTCTCCACATGGAAGAACAACAAGACCACGCCCCCTTTTTTGCGTATTCTTGTGGGCGGAGGGTTAGTCAACAAACTGTTCTAGTGACATCATTCCTGCAAGCAAGTGCAGGGGTGTAGTTCAAAGCAGCAGTTCGCTGTAGGCTTTGAAAGGGAACTTCTGTTAAATAAATATCTTGCTTGGCATTGAACTTTGAGCATGATAATTTTACAGGTATTATTTATGCTCTAACAGCAACATATCACACTAACTAAAGTGTGAAAGATGCCATCGCGTAGAACAGGACCTTTAAAAAAAATTGCAGTGTACACATGTGTTTTTTATTTTAGATGAGGGAACCATACAGGTCCTTCTCAAAAAAATAGCATATTGTGATAAAGTTAATTATTTTCCATAATGTAATGATAAAAATTAAACTTTCATATATTTTTGATTCATTGCACACCAACTAAAATATTTCAGGTCTTTTATTGTTTTAATACTGATGATTTTGGCATACAGCTCATGAAAACCCCAAATTCCTGTCTCAAATTTGCATATCATAAAAAGGTTCTCTAAACAAACTATTAACCTAATCATCTGAATCAACTAATTAACTCTAAACACCTGCAAAAGATTCCTGAGGCTTTTAAAAACTCCCAGCCTGGTTCATTACTCAAAACCGCAATCATGGGTAAGACTGCCGACCTGACTGCTGTCCAGAAGGCCATCATTGACACCCTCAAGCGAGAGGGTAAGACACAGAAAGAAATTTCTGAACGAATAGGCTGTTCCCAGAGTGCTGTATCAAGGCACCTCAGTGGGAAGTCAGTGGGAAGGAAAAAGTGTGGCAAAAAACACTGCACAACGAGAAGAAGTGACCGGACCCTGAGAAAGATTGTGGAGAAGGACCGATTCCACACCTTGGGGGACCTTCGGAAGCAGTGGACTGAGTCTGGAGTAGAAACATCCAGAGCCACCGTGCACAGGCGTGTGCAGGAAATGGGCTACAGGTGCTGCATTCCCCAGGTCAAGCCACTTTTGGGCTACAGACTACGGGCTGGACTGTTGCTCAGTGGTCCAAAGCAGAGCTGAACAGCCCTATACGCTCACTACGCAAGCTGCGCAGGGCCCCGCAATTTACTCAAGGCCCCGCCTCCCCCTCGTGTCAAAGCGCGTCAATCAATGTTAAACACTGATGATAAAATTAAGCGGAATTCTGGCCATGAAAAGAGGGGAAAACACTATGAGAGTGATTTGCGGGAACAGCAATCAGGTAAACTTGCGTTCTCTCCTCTCCAAGTTTGATGTCAGCATATAACAGTAGCCTAAAGTTAAGTTGATGTGCATCTCTCTTCAGTTTGCTAAGATGCAGGCTATGCATCTCTTGAGCCCCTTTCACACTGCGATTCCGGCAAATACACGGATAATGCGACCCGGCATTTGTTCCCGGGCCGCTAGATTTGGTCCATTCACACTGCCAGCGAAATACCGTAATATGTGCGCTTTCACACACAACGCTTAACGGCCCCGGGTCGAGTTGACACGTGACATCCTGATGTGACGTATAATGCCGAGCGATCTCAGCTTCAGCGCTGAGCTCCTCTCAGTAAGGAGCTCCGTGGTCTCGACTTGTGTCCAGTTTGCGCACATTTCTGCTTGTTTAATTTTAGTTTCTTTTGTATACGAACACTCTCTGCGTTTAAAACACAGACGAGCTCTTCTGGCACTGCAGGGTTGTATTATTGAAAAAACAAGCGCTAGGAGTCGCACGATAACTACGTACACGTTGCGGCATTAGTTTCGGCTTTTCTTCACACAGCGCTCGTCCCGGGTCGAATACCGCAATATTACTAGGTCCCCGACCCGGGTCGAATTCGGTAATCAATGCCGGGACGTGGTTGCTTTCACACAGAAGGCAACCCGGCAATGTTCCGGAAATATTGCGGGTCCGACGTGCAGTGTGAAAGGGGCTTTGGTCTGTCTAGCTAGGTAATGTCAGCCGCTTTCAGGGCTGTTCTGTGTTGTTGTGCCTGAGAAATAAAATTATCCATGTTTTTTTTTGTTTTGTTTTTGATAAACGACAAAGGGTAGCGGTGTTTGTTTACTGCAGCTCAGAAAAGATCCGCGTCCACGAAATTAAACGTGCATTTTACAGCAGAAATATCTGTGTGGATACCAGACCGACAGAACAACATATGGGCATGATGGTCCTCCTCCTCATCATAAGTGCACATAGGCAGTGAAAGCATATCTAGTCTTAGTCAATGTTTAGTTAAAACTCAACTACTGCACAAATTATGCAAGATGGAAAGCAATGTATTGAGAAGTTGACATTGATTGACTATTGATTTATAGGCTATATTGATTTTAAAATGTTGATATTAACTAGCTGGACATACAGGTCAATATGGATGCACATCCCTCAGTAAATCATAACCATAAATCAAATATTGCTTTAACATACATAATATAAAACAGAGTAGCATGCTATGGCAAGCCATTTTAGCTTTTATTCATTTGAAATGTATGCATTTTTAATATCAATGATTAAATGTTCACTATTCACAATGTGAATTCTTGATATTAGCTGGGGAATTTTACTAGTAACACTATCTTTTTGATATCAGGGATTACATGTTCTTTTGTACAAAAGTGAATTCTTGATATCAACAATGATGCCTTCACTCACAGAGATTCTTGATATCTGAATCACTAGTTCACTAGTTAAACATTACAAGAGCCAAGCCATAGTATAAATAGTATTTTATATTTGCAAATGTATAAAAGGAAATTAGAGGGAGCCCGTTTGAATGGGTCTGATGCTGCTTATACAATTTGTTATCTATAATTTGCAGGTGCTATGCTTAAGTTTGTAAGTAGAGGAGATGCTTGATCATCTGCCAGTACAAGCACAGACCCAGATGATCCACATCCAGCCTCAGTCAGTACTAGCACAGACCCAGATGATCCACATCCAGCCTCAGCCAGAACTAGCACAGACCCAGATGATCCACATCCAGCCTCAGCCAGTACTAGCACAGAGCCAGTAAAGACAGACCTACCAACAGTAAAGTTGTCTTCAGCAAGTACTATCTTAAGATTCTATAGAAAATACGGTTTAGTAAATAGTGTTTGTTTGAACCTCATTCTTTGACTGTTTTGTTCAAAGGAGGGAGCACTGAGGTGTCAGGTGTAACTGCATGGCAATGGCAAATGGTTTACATAGCTCATGGGTCAGGAGGGCCCCTTAGCAGAATTTTGCTTAGAGCCCCAGGGAGGTCAGGATCGGCTCTGGTCCAAAGTGCTTTTTTCGGATGAAAGCAAATTTTGCATGTCATTCGGAAATCAAGGTGCCAGAGTCTGGAGGGAGACTGGGAAGAAGGAAATGCCAAAATGCCTGAAGTCCAGTGTCAAGTACCTACAGTCAGTGATGGTCTGGGGTGCCATGTCAGCTGCTGGTGTTGGTCCAGTGTGTTTTATCAAGGGCAGGGTCAATGCAGCTAGCTATCAGGAGATTTTGGAGCACTTCATGCTTCCATCTGCTAAAAAGCTTTATGGAGATGAAGATTTAGTTTTTCAGCACGACCTGACACCTGCTCACAGTGCCAAAACCACTGGTAAATGGTTTACTGACCATGGTATTACTGTGCTCAATTGGCCTGCCAACTCTCCTGACCTGAAACCCATAGAGTATCTGTGGGATACTGTGAAGAGAAAGTTAAGAAACGCAAGACCCAACACTCTGGATGAGCTTAAGGCCACTATTGAAGCATCCTGGGCTCCATAACACCTCAGCAGTGCCACAGGCATACGAATCTCACTCTCTAATTAATTCAAATAAACATATATTACTTGAAACACTATTTTATCTCTGTGTCTAATTTAAATGAGGCAGAATGCTGGACCTAACGAGCTGTAACTGATAAAAATAACCATCAATGTTACCCTTCCGGTCAAATATTGCACTCCAAACATCAATAACAGCTTTAAGTTGTCAATGGGGGCGTTTACATGCACATTCTTAAGCCGATTATGCCCGATAAGCCTAAAATGAACATGGTCACGTAAACACGGTAACCCGTTTACGTTTATCAGAGTAAAGTCATCAACGGCGTAAGCATAAACCATTCGGGACAGGTAGTTTTCTTCCTCTTACCTCGATTTTGCGCTGCATGTAAACGCATTAACCTGCTTTCTGTCAGCTTATTGAAGTGCGCATGTGTGATGGGTGACAAAAACGCAAACTTAGAGCAGATTTAAATGCATCCAGACAGAGCGAGCTAGCATTTTGCATGAAATAAGGACATATATCACAAACGCACTCGTTTAAGACCCAGAAAATTGTTAAGAGGTGTTCTCTTTTCTCATGCAGCAGAAGTAGCCTAGAAGGGGTTCAGTCAAAACGCTGCACAACTGCATAATGGATAACATGAGCCGTAAATCTACCGCTGACACCGTGCACGCTTTATTTAACATCACAACAGACGTAACATTTGAAAAGATATACAGACATTATTATTTTTGACGTCACTACAAGGAAATAACCCGGTTTATTAACAAAGTCATGTAAACACGGTTTACTTGTGTTGTCTGTTTACTGGTTTGCATGTAAACGGGAAAAACTGGTTATTTCAATAAGCTGATTTTTTGGAGTTATCAGCTTACTGGTGTGCATGTTAACACACCCAATGTTATGTCAGTTGTCAAGGGCTGACCTCTTGTAACCAAGTAGCTCCCTATTTAGGTACTAAATCGTCATCGGAGGCTGACATGCTGCTCTTTGCATATCTCAGACAGGTATTGTTGAGTGCACCAGGGAAAGTAATTGCGCCATATGTCATTGTGTCACTATATCATTGATATTGCGTTATGATACTTTTTTATCTTCGGTATAATCGTGGACGGTATGATATGACACAGCCCTATCCAACACAGTGTTCAGCATCTTTGATGGCGACTTGACTTGCTCACACATGAATGATCTGAATTGTATGAGCTTGTTGGCAAAGCTGCTGTTTAGGTCTGATGGATATGCACAGAGTAGTGCATTGGGGTGTTTTGTGACCTCACTGTTGCTCATTGTTTCTTCCTCATCTGAGCTGGCTATATTTGCAAGTGCCTCCTGTCTCTATGCATAGTTTTTCGAGCTTTGGTGGCATCAGCTCAACAGCTCCATCATGTACCTGAAAGATTTCAGTTTCAAACTTATCCCATTGGTATTGTGGAAAACTTCTCCCCATCAGTTGGCAGAGGAGAAACAAGATGTATACAGTGACTGCAACATGCTAAAGTAATTTCCAACTTCTGGATTGCTTGCCTCTATGGTTATTGACAGGTATTATTTATGCTCTAACAGCAACATTACACTCTAACTAAAGTTTGAAAGATGGAATCGCAAAGAATGGGACCTTTAAGAAAGGATCAAATGACCGAGTTCAGCTTTGAGAATGAAACCAACCTGCTTGTTGTTCAGTCTCTTCCTGTTTAACTCTGAATGCTTCTTCAATCTCCATGTCCTCACGCTCCTCTTTAATAAACGCCATCTTTATAAAGGTGTCACATGGATCTCAGTTGCTTCGCCAGGAGTTTTTTTTTCCTGTGTTTAGACACTATGTTTAAGAGGTGAATAATTAAAAGAAAAAGAAAAAAATAAATCCAAATTAAATTTCTGGGTACGTCTCAATAAGCTCCCTGGTTCAGTAGTCGGTGTACTGGTAAGGGAGTCGGTCCTTCGCTAAATTCCTCAATCAAACCTAAATGACAAGGCAATTTTATATATATATATATATATATATACATACACACACACACACACACACACACACACACACATATACACATAATGAATTTGCTTACACAAAAATGTACTTGTTTTGTTCTTGAACAAAAAGAATATATATATATATATATATATATTTATTGTATATTTTTTGTACAAGAACAAAACAAGTAATTACATTTTGTGTAAGCAAATTCATTATGCTTACAGACTCTTCATATATAGAATTTATATATTGGGTATTTAAAAATTTGTAGATATTTAATAGAATACGCTTTAATGAAGAAAAAAAAATTCTACAAATTGTCTACTCGTTTGTAGTGTTTTTGTTGCAAATTACATGTTTTGACCAGCAGGCGGTCAAAACAATGTAAATGCACCGCCTGCCTGCGCAAGGCGTTTCGAGATATTCGAAACATTTAATCATTTAGCCTAACAATTTGTTCCATTAATAATTTCTAATCGTACATGTTCTCCAATCAATTGCCTTTTTTCACGATTTAGAGAGCGACATGAGACGGTCCCTTCTGCAACTCATGTGCGGGTGCTTTACACATCAAAATAACATTTATAAATGTCTTAACGTTGCATTTATAATTAATTCACTGTAAAGCTATAACGTTACATCGATTGTACAACATTAAAACACCTACAATTTCCCAAAGCACAAACCTTTCTTTGGGTGAATCATAACCATCATAACAGACGCAGGAACGCGGCGCATGTTTATGACATGCCACAACCCACACCAAAATAAAAGTCCAGGAGGGTATTTCAGACATTTTTCAGAATAGAGGTGACATACCCGGCAAGGTAGTTTAATGTTTCAGTGCTAGTTTACTTTTGAGGTATTCAGTGCGCGTTACCTATTGATGATTATATTATATTTAATTCAAATATCTAATTCTTAAATTAAAACAAGCAAAATTATCCGCAAATGGGGAAAGAAAATAATTAACCAATGTTGTTTTATGCTATTTTATTTATGTGTTTCTAAAGGTTTTTTTTAATGGAAAGGGACATATCATTTACTGTATGACATTTCACAAATGTGGAAGTAGCCTAATATACCTAATCATAAACAAAATAACATATACAGGCATATTTAGAAGCAAACTAGACTTTTGTTTTGTTCATTTTCAATTACAGTTTATGACATTTTGCGTCATGCATGCAATGGCCGTCTCTTCATTTAGCTGTTGATCATCTTCTGTAGGGCCGGCCAGCTCTCACCTTACTTCAGGTCCCTTGGGGAGACCATAGGAGGATTTTTGAGGATGAAAGATTGCTTAAATCGGTCAAGAGCAGCCAAAAATAGCCATGGAAAAAGTCTTGGTGAGTAGAGGCATGTCCTCTTTTCTTCTTTTGCATTGAAATGTTTTATTTTATCAAGTTTTGTTTTCCAACTTATATATAGTTTGATTGATTAAGAATGTGAAGTGTTTATGAAGTAACTGAAATGGTCTCTGAAATATACAAAAACCTTGACCAGCTGGCTATTTTCACAAAGGTGCCATTATGATAGTTTCATCCAGATTCATAATATAAGATTAATGGAAACCACTGTAACAACTGTAACAGGCCTACCACCAAGAGATGGGATGCAGGGGGCTGGTGCAAGATTTACTTTTGGTTGGGGCACGAGATGCAGCAGTCCTCCCTTGCTCCTCTTCCCCCTCTTCTTCATTACTGCTTAATATAATTTTACAGCCTCTAACGTTGATTACATTGGGGTGTCAGTTTGTCATTGCAGTGAATAATAAATTATATTTAATTAAAAAAAATTGTTTAAGTTGGTTTTGTCAGGAGGTTGGGGGATGAATTGTAAGGCCCTCTAGCTTTTGACCTAATTGTTTGCCCAGGTGTATTGTAACGTTTGACACGGCCATTCAAATGCTTTGAATGAAATTATGGGTTACTCCTACCTATTCTTTCTCTTCATGTACTCTGGCCTGTTGTCCTCATCTTCAGAATTTAGATCAGAGGTAATTGTAGACTCTAGCAGCTATGCACGGGTAATCTCATACACGTCTGTCAACACATATGCAGATTAGGTCTAAATGGAAGGGCTCTTTATTATGTTACTTGTGCAGTAAGGTTTCAATTCAATAAGTGTGGAATTGTGTAATTGGAGAATGAATTATTACAATACCATGTAAATACATCACATGGACTCTGAATCGAGTCCATTCAGCACCTGGCATCACCCCATCTTAGTTGCCCTATGCAGCAAGAGATAAAAAAGGGGCCCAAAACTTTGGCCTCCTTTCAGCCAGTAAGAGTGGACAGCTTCAGCCTCCTTTAAATTAACAAGCTCCATGACATGATACATTATATAAAGAAGAAATGTACGTCGCCAGCTATAGATCAACAACAACAACATAATAATAATAATTACATATAGAATCATTTTAAAACAACCTCAACCATCGATATGTATGTGCTCCAAACGTGGAATGTCTTGTTGGTGGTGTTTTATTTTGATAAAATGTTCATACCCTCTCATAACTGTCAAGAAGTTCTCAGACATTACCAAAACTTCAAAGTCTTCAAGAAGGCTGTCTGCAGATCAGCAGCTATCTTCATAGCAGTTTCACTGTTGTCTTCTGAAAGGATGTCAAGGTATGCCTTCTAGCGGAGTGTTTGAAGTGCCTCACACATTAACTTGTGGGTATTCATGCTTCTGTTGTACTGATGTCTAGTTATGACTCCTTCTAATAGATCAACGACTTCAGCTTTAAGGGTAACATCTTGAAATCCTGCGTCCCTAAAGCGCTTCCCAATACAGGACAGGTATGCCACGGCTTTATGAAATTCCACCATTCTCAGGAATAGTTGTTCCTTAAATGTGGTGTTCATCCAACGGATCCATGACCAAAACGGATCCATTACCAAACAATTTCATTCAGCTCCAGTTTGCTGCTTTTTCTATTGAACGAGTGAGGATGGTGTGTACTGTGTCTAGGTCTGTTGCACTGGGATCAATCACGGGCAGGTAACCAATGTTAGACTGCTGTGGAATCGTACTTCTCTGTAGCAGTGTACCAGTCCATACAGGTAAAACACTGCCATGGACTTCTTGAGTCTCCATGAAAAAGTAGGCACCATCCAGTCTTCATGCAGAGTCCTGTGTATACATCTGTTTCTCGTGTCCCAGTTCAACTTCTGATCTAAAAGGTTTTGGACCTGTCATCTTTCTTCTAATGTAGGTGTCAATAATTCCCTTTCTAAATAGTGTTTCTTCACCAAAGTCATTGTTGTCCCATACAAGAGTTGCTTGAACTAAGGAGGAATGCTTTGGCATTAGCCAGTATCCTCTCATCGCAAGATTTGTGATATCCTGACACAATCTTCTGATTATTCTCCAAACTAACAATAGCACACAAACCATCAGTTCTAAATTATGTAGTCATAGCTATTGACCAAGCCAGAACATTGTATAATTCATTAGGTACCAGATTTGAGGCAGTGTCCATCTGAAGGTCTTGAGCTGTGGGTGGCCATGGCAGTTTAGGAGGAGTTTTGCACTTGGCCTTTATAATCTCCCTGAGTGACATGGCTGCATGATACAGACGTCTTGAGTTTTTTGTCCCTTGGCCTTCTCCAACATGACGTGGTTCTGTGTCATCTTCACTATGGTCTGATGATGATGGCTTTGTAGCTTCATCATTGATTACTTCATCATCAGTTAAATCATCACCATACACTCAATAATTTCTTGAAGATTTCAGAAATCTCAAAAATGAATGTGACTTTTGAAGTCTGGCTTTTAAGGAAAAAGCTTTGTAAGATGAAATGTCAACACCTTTTTTTTTTTTCTTAACTTTTTTTTAACGACCATTTAGCCAGGACAGCCGTTGCTGGTTTCTCAGCAACCTCTTTTCCACCACTGATTTACAGAAATGGGTGTAGCCTACCTGATATTGATTTGATTGCTTTCTGGTGTTCCCACTCAAGGAATTTTGGACGGATGTCTTGTGTAACGTCTGTAGCAGCTCAAATGATACATGGCCTCTGAAGCTACAAGATCCCTCCCACGTATGTGCACGTATGTTTTCTTTTGACCTTTTTCTGCTGTGACCATCAGTTATGTATTGGTTCTTTCTGCATATGAGGCATCCAGCAGGCAGGAGATGGGAAGCTATTTTTGTGAGGCTTGGGCCATCTGATGCAGAATGCAAAACCCGAACCTTGGAAATAGTGTCATCACTGACTTCCTCTGGCAGCAGCTAGGCTTTATCTGCATGTTTATGGGACACCAGGTAGGGTACAGAACCAAGGGACAAAAAATGTGTTTATCAAAGGTGGTTACTTTTAATCTAGTAATCTCACTGTTTAGATTTGGAATAATACCATGTAATGTCTTTGTTTCAAAACAAAACATTCCTAAATCTTATTTTGAATCGATGCTTTTTGCCCTGGTTAAATGTCCATCTTCTCAATACACATTTTAAGAAACAAAGCGTTCAAAAATAAACATTAATTAAAAATCACATAGTGTAATTAAGATTCACTGGTAGTGAGAGATTTATTTAACCAATCAGACATGCTTATCCACCTGGCACCCTATTGGCAGGTTTAACTCAATGATGGATAGAGAAGCGATGGGTCATTACGCCTCTTGTGGTCTGATTGGTTGAAGGACTATCCAATTGCATACAGAGTCATTTGAATTATGCTTGTTTATCATGCCTCTTCAGTGGTAGAAAATAAATAGCAGACTCCCTAGACTAATGTTCAGTCTTAAATTGAGCTTAGTCAGACAAGGTTGTACCAGCATACTTTCTACTTTTTACATTCAATGCACTACAGTAAGCTGCTCGTAGCTCGCAATTATCTAATACTGCTAAATGCTATCTTTTTGTAATAATAAGTACACGGTGTGATAGTGGGCTGAAAAAAAATCTTTAGTCTTTATTGTGGTGTTTGATATTCAGTGAAAACTTTAACTTCATAAAAGTCTTTAGCTACAAAAATAATTTGACTTTTAAAATGATCATATGTCATACAGCTAGACATTATTTCAAGTACTGTTTCTGTAGTTGAATAATTGTTTGGTCTACAGGTTTACATATGAACTATGCTCAGTTCAATACAAGAACACAATGTGAGTCTACCAGAGTAAAAGATTATATGATTGCATAGTTCAGTACAAAACAAACATCATCTCTTTATTGTTCAAACATGTATGTGTCGAATCATAACTGAAGACCTACTTTACTGATTCCAACACACCAGTAAAATAAGAATAAAATATCAAACATTATTTGCTCTTTTTCAGCAACAACCCAATGAAACATAAAATGTTTTTTTTTTTCTATAATGTACAGCCTGCAGTTTTTATCACCTACTAATGTCAAATCACTGGATGCTTTTGAAGGGCTGTTGTGACAGCAGCATCATCCCGTGTCGGATCAGTCACAGCGACGGTAGAACTGGAAGTGGTAGTCAGTAAATAAAACTTCTGCATAGTTGGGATCAGTGCTACAATCAGCCAAACCCTGTGCAAAAGGAACATGTTCATACTGACAAAATATGACCAAAAGATTCAAAATACAATATACATTGGTGTTTAGTTTAACACTATAGACAGAAGTACAGTCTGTTCGATATTTTATACTGTTAAAGCTGCAGTCTGTAACTTTTTTGGGGTTAAACGTTATAATGAAAAATAATTATTTGAGAAAGTACATAACCAGCCAGTGTTCAACCCTATCTCCTTACCTTAGCCCGATTCATAACGGTAAGCTTGTAATAATGTTTTGTAATTTGAGTGGTACTGGTGGGTTTCAGAGGGAAATAAATTATGTCATGTCCGTTTAAATAAAGGAAGATTCCCGGATAGTAGTCTATATCATGTGTGAGGATCGCATACGGTCTATGGTGAGGAAGGATGCTGCAGGTGGGAGATCATTTATAGCCTTTTCTGCTGCTGGAATAATGAAATGTATTGCTCTACGTCGTGGTGCTTTGTGAGTTCACGTCAGAAGCCCAGATGGGAGACAAGAACTTTTTGAATAAAGCCATTCTTTTAAAAAAAAATGTTTTTTTTTTTTTTGTGACAAAAACTTTTCGTCACTTCGTAAAATTATTGTAGAACCACCGAAGGAGATGGGCTTTTTAATGACTTCTTTAGTACCTTTTATGGGTTTTGATAGAGGAAATGTCATTGTTGCCAATGGAGATCGTTCTGACCCATTTCAACAAAAACATCTTAATTTGTGTTCCGAAGATGAATGGAGGTCTTACAGGTGTCTAACGACATGAGGGTAAGTCATTAACATAGACTGTAAAAAAATATGGACGTAGTGTCCGTGACATCACCCATAGGATTCTGATAAGCCGTTCTGAAGCTTAAAGTAGAGATGAGCTGGGCGTTGCCATCTTGTGAGCGAGTCAACGCGTGTCACTCCCGGATAACAGAAAATGGGCAAAAAGGCGGGATGTGCGCGGAGCTGAGGTGACGCAATAACTATAGACGGCGGATAAATGGCTATCCACTTGTAACCACGCCCTTAATTATGCAGAACCTTAAGGCTTTATATAACGTAAACGAATGAGTTATAAAAAAATTCACCCCCCTCAGAGTTGTCATGAAGATCAAAATTAGCCTTATAAGCCAAAACCACAATTTGTACCAGGCTGTAAACATGTTTTTTTCTGCTTTAAAGTTGAGAATTTTAACATGGGGCTCAATGAGATTCTGCTCCCTTCTGGAGCCTGTCCCTAGTGGCCAGTTTAGGAACTACAGTTTACATTACTTCCGTATTGGCTTCAAGAGAGATCGCGGGAGGTTGCCGCTTGGTCATTAATGACAGAATTGTTGGGTGTACTAACCCTTTAAGCTTGTTGTAGTCCACTGGACAGACTGTACTTCACAGTGTCATTTTCATTCACGTTATATTAATTATGGTGTTTACCCTGACTAAAGTCTTTGAATAAAAATGTGCATTCAAAGATTCACACACAAACACAAAGAAACTCACAGCTACTGAAGAGCGGAAATGGTAAGAGGAGCGATGGTGATTCGCCACTGCCAATGTCCACTTATGTATGTAGCCCTATGGAAAAGAGAAGGACTTAAAGCATTTTTCAGGAAATTAAAATTATTGATCTAATCCATAATGATTTGCATTATCAATAATTTTCATTAACAGAATCAAATCAATTCTGAGGTGGGAAATTATTCATATCAGTTCAGTTAGAATAGTTTGCAACAAATCAATGGTTTTATCAAATAATTATTATAGAATTGGTCTAAATGTAAAAATATTATAAATATATAACACTATTAATATATGTATTATTAATTTTGTAATATTTTTTCCTATAAGTGCTGAAGTACCTGTGTGTTGAGAGCAGTCTTTGACTCTAGGCTGTTGTAGTCAAGTACTGAAGAGCACTGTTCACTCTCATCATATGAACACAAGTGGATTACCAGTGATTCATTTGTTCTGCTCAAGTAGGGGAGCAAAAAAAAAAAACATTCTATGAGAATGTGACCCACATATGCAGACAGTTTTTCACATTTATCATAATATACTATAAATGTCTATAAATATTGCACAAGCAAGAGTGCGATATGGGTCTTCTAGCTGGCTGAGATTAATCCACCTGACCAGAATGAAGCTGCAGTTCTTCATATAAACATCAACATGTACAATATTTTTATTTTGAATAAAATACAGCTAATATAAAAAGTTTGAACAGCCTTGTTAAAATTACCACCTTTTGAGATTATCCAGGAAAAATCATGCCAGATAACAAAAAATAAGGGAAAACAAAGAAAAATTAAATAACATGGTTTAATAACCAAGAGGATAATATAATGAAGACTGTATGCAGTATGAACAGTCTACTCACTTCATTTGGAGGGTTATGGGCATGTTGGGTGGTATGTGTTTACTGAGGGGAATGTGGTACATGTAGTTTCCTTTCCTACAAAACATAGATCAATGGGTAAAATGCGAATTCATATACATTCTTTAATCATTTTAGTAAAGTAAGTCAAGAAATCCCTATACAGTGCCTTGCGAAAGTATTCGGCCCCCTTGAACTTTGCGACCTTTTACCACATTTCAGGCTTCAAACATAATAATATGAAACTGTAATTTTTTTTTTGTGAAGAATCAACAACAAGTGGGACACAATCATGAAGTGGAACGAAATGTATTGGATATTTCAAACTTTTTTAACAAATCAAAAACTGAAAAATTAGGCATGCAAAATGATTCGGCCCCCTTAAGTTAATACTTTGTAGCGCCACCTTTTGCTGCGATTACAGCTGTAAGTCGCTTGGGATATGTCTCTATCAGTTTTGCACATCAAGAGACTGAAATTTTTGCCCATTCCTCCTTGCAGAACAGCTCGAGCTCAGTGAGGTTGGATGGAGAGCGTTTGTGAACAGCAGTTTTCAGTTCTTTTCAGTTCTTTGGATTCAGGTCTGGACTTTGACTCGTCCATTCTAACACCTGGATATGTTTATTTTTGAACCATTCCATTGTAGATTTTGCTCTATGTTTTGGACCATTGTCTTGTTGGAAGACAAATCTCCGTCCCAGTCTCGGGTCTTTTGCAAACTCCATTAGGTTTTCTTCCAGAATGGTCCTGTATTTGGCTCCATCCATCTTCCCATCAATTTTAACCATCTTCCCTGTCCCTGCTGAAGAAAAGCAGGCCCAAACCATGATGCTGCCACCACCATGTTTGACAGTGGTGATGGTGTGTTCAGCGTGATGAGTTGTGTTGCTTTTACGCCAAACATAACGTTTTGCATTGTTGCCAAAAAGTTCAATTTTGGTTTCATCTGACCAGAGCACCTTCTTCCACATGTTTGGTGTGTCTCCCAGGTGGCTTTTTATGAATATCTTTAAGAAATGGCTTTCTTCTTGCCACTCTTCCATAAAGGCCAGATTTGTGCAGTATACGACTGATTGTTGTCCTATGGACAGAGTCTACAACATCAGCTGTAGATCTCTGCAGTTCATCTAGAGTGATCATGGGCCTCTTGGCTGCATCTCTGATCAGTCTTCTCCTTGTATGAGCTGAAAGTTTAGAGGGACGGCCAGGTCTTGGTAGATTTGCAGTGGTCTGATTCTCCTTCCACTTCAATATTATTGCTTGCACAGTGCTCCTTGGGATGTTTAAAACTTGGGAAATATTTTTGTATCCAAATCCGGCTTTAAACTTCTCCACAACATTATCTCGGACCTGCCTGGTGTGTTCCTTGTTCTTCATGATGCTCTCTGCGCTTTAAACGGACCTCTGAGACTATCACAGTGCAGGTTCATTTATGCAGAGACTTGATTACACACAGGTGGATTCTATTTATCATCATTAGTCATTTAGGTCAACATTGGATCATTCAGAGATCCTCACTGAACTTCTGGAGAGAGTTTGCTGCACTGAAAGTAAAGGGGCCGAATAATTTTGCACACCCAATTTTTCAGTTTTTGATTTGTTAACATTTTTTGAAATATCCAATAAATTTCGTTCCACTTCATGATTGTGTCCCACTTGTTGTTGATTCTTCACAAAAAATTACAGTTTCATATCATTATGTTTAAAGCCTGAAATGTGGCAAAAGGTCGCAAAGTTCTAGGGGGCCGAATACTTTCGCAAGGCACTGTATGTGCTATAAACACTGCTGAATAAAGCCCGGGATACACTGCATGGTTTTCAGCTGTCCCAAACTAAAGATTGCCATTGTAGAACAATCGTGACGATTTCTGTGATCATGGCTCCTAATCGTTTGTCCTGTGTCGTACATTGAGAGAGGTTCAAAGACGGCCGTTGTCTTGAGACCAAAGATAGCCTACGATCAGAAATTCAGCATGATCACCACAGAGTTTGTTTGCTGCTACGACCTACCTCTACTGACCAGCCAATAAAAATGCGACAAAATCAATGCAACATGGCAGTAAAACTTAAAAATGCTTACGTCAAGCTCTTTGCCCTTTCACCGCGTCCCCTTTTCTTCAGCACACATAAAAACTACAACTGCCAAAGTGTGATTTATCATAGTCGTTTTGTTTAACACTAGCGCCTGATAATGACATTTTATTATTCTATAGAAACTTGTCATAAAACCTATGAGTCATTAGGTGCCATCATCGTACAGTCTACATGAACGTCGTACCCAAGTTTAATAGATCCATGTTGCACAGTGTGATTTGTAACGATCTTATAGATATAGGACTAAAATTGTGCAGTGTATCCCAGCCTTAGAAGTATTTATAATTAAATCAAAATTACATGTCCACATAGGTGTTAGTAATTATTTGGTGAGTAGCTGTGTAATAAACCAGTACATTAAACCTTGCTTACATCCTTGTCTTGTTTGAACTTGATTTTCTTCATGGAAGCTTACAGGTGAGCTAATAAGTGAATATGTATATCCAATTATTTTTTACTGTGTTGAGCAGTCATGTAATAAGCAGGACAATTATAGAGACTTCACATTTTGAATTCCATCAAGGCTTTTTTTTTCCTTCCATTTTAGCTTTGGGGTCATAATCACTCTGTCCAGGTTTATTTTGTGATAAATAAGGCTGTATATTATGCTTTACATAAACCCAGTCAGGGTGATCAGGACCCTTGATGTGAATATGATTTTCAGAAATAGCTAGTTATGGATTTCATAAAGTAAAACATGATTGGTCACAGCATAATGTGTTATACTAAAAGAAGAAATAAAAAATAAACTTCCTGTTAAACATCGGTGTATATTGAAAATGTAAGTTTGATGCTTACCCACAGTCCTCTAGCTGACAGTACTGGTGGTCTATAACTTGTTGATTTTGTGTTATGAGGATGGACTGAATGGTTGTGTTTGTCCCTGTGAAGAAGACATGAACAACAACGTAAATGTCTGAATCATTAGTTTGGCCAAACCTCCATTTCATTTAGTTTTTAAGATTAATGAATGTTTTGACAAAATAGATTTATCCTAAGAAGACTTTTGCACATAAAACTACCCACTAAAGCCATTATTTGATTCAAGTTAATATAGCTGAAACAAAGCTTCTAAATAAAACAATGATGGCTCATATTACAATATTTCCTTTTAAAATTAAATGTGTCGTTTATCTTGTTTGTCTACTTACAATCAGTAGAATTTTTGAGTTTCTCTGGCAGTTTTTCTAACCATTTCTCTGAAAGGGAACAAATGAAAATGACATGAAGACAACAACAAAAAAATCATTGCAAATGTATCATCACAAAGATTGAACGCTGTTACTGTGCCTCTGACCTTTTAGTGTTTTTCTCAGATTGATGATTGCATTTGAAAGAAAATTATCGGGGATGGTTGTGCCTTTCAGTTGGGTTTTATGATTATGAATTAAAGTTGAAGGACAGCAGTAGACCTCATCTGAATAAAACACATTGGAGAAATCGATGTCTGGAGGCCAGGGACCAGGAGGGGTGGTGGAAAACACTGCAAACAATCAAGATTAAATTCACCACATAAAATAAACAATGATCATAATGTACAGACCAACTCGCACAAGGGCTTTTCACACTGTGCTTAACCCTGGGTTATAGTCTGAACTTTAACCTTGGGTAAAAGAACATTTTAGATTTGTATTTAAAACCAGGTTTAGCACTGCTTTTTAACCGGGGTTAACCCTCCAGAGTAAGCGACAGCGGCAGTGTTAATACATTGCGATGCCAAACGTGTACCGTGGGAATTCTGTGAAACTATGCGGTGTCAGAATATTACTAGTAGATGTTTAGCAACAGACACCCAATAGAGTGGCTTATATCAGTGGTTCCTATCTCTGGTCCTGGGGTACGCCCACAACATTTGAGCTTGGCCAGTTCGGTCTGGACTTGATCCATAGAGGAGTAATTATGCGTGAAAAGAAATTGTTCGGACCAATGAAATTGTCAGGGCGGTCTTTATGGATAGATGATAAACAGTAGCGTAATCATCCACGTTGTCAAAGGTGCTTGGGTTGAATTTGTTATAATCCTAAACGGAGAACTTGTTTGTATATGCATTCACTGTCACTATTTCTCTCAGAAATGATGATCGTGTTGGTAAGTACTCTGTGTATCTTTAAATTCTTTTTTTACAACACCAGCAAAGATTGTTTACACTCATCTTTTTCTTCTAACATTATTAATTCCAGCGTGTGTGCAGACAGGGGTGTCAAGTTTTTACAACAAAATCCGCCAACTACTAGCCCAAAACAAGCCCAATAGCTTTTCGGGGGGAATATCTGGAAAAAATGGCGTTTGGGAGGTAAAATGTGTTATTTTGGCAAGGTTTCCTGCTAAAATTCGCATTACTGGGTCTATATATCACATAGTTACGTTGCTACAAACCGCGGACTTGGCAACACAGTACAGTTGAGTTCTGTTGACATTTGACAACTAATGGTATGCGTCGCTCTGTTGCTCTGATTGGTTTTAGGTCTAGCCCATTGATTTCTTTCCTGGTTCGGTTGAAACACACCCCATAATTACAGTCCAATGGAGCAATATCAGACTCATATTCTGAATAGAACTGAGTATGACGATGTCAGGCTAGGGGTACCAACTCTGAACAGTTTGTATGTCTCCCTAATAAAACACACCTGTTGACATCCAAAATGTGTACAGTTAGAGGTGCTCCAGGACCATGGTTGGAAGCCACTGCCTTATATTCAAATGCATTGAACAGTCACTGAAACAGTGTGTGCGTATAAACATTAGTTTCAGTGTTTGAGGGGGGAAATGTCAAATGGTAATGAAAAAAATGTTTCCAAAATTATTTTTTTTAATAATAAATATGGAAAGTCTATTCAGGGGAAAAAATTATACTACAGTAGGCAATGTATAATATGAGGATGCACAATGTTAGAGTCTTTATGTTTCAAGTGTGAAAATCCCTATACAGTATCACTAAATATCTACATACAGTACCTGTGGTCAGTGCTTGTGGTGTAGTGTAAGGCGGTATAACGTTGGTGTTGTTGAGACTGTATGACAAAAACATAAAGTTAAATATCACTCAAATAACAATCAATTAAGTAGCGCTAACAGTACAAAACAAAAATGGCAAGCAATGTAATTTAACCGAATCGATCTGCAGCAAACACATTGTATGTAGTAATAAAACATCACATTGTACCTGTTATTGAAGTCCATGTCCTCTTGTAATGTTAACATGTAGAGTGCAGTAATACAAATGACACTGCAAAATAAAAGGGCACAATAAAGTCATAAGCAGGCCTATCTTGTCATGTTTAGTGAAATATTCGGTCAAGATCCAGTAAAATTTACTTTTGTCTCAAACTGTCCTTAAGACCTTAATTTAAAGAAATATTCCCAGTTTGTTATTTGAGCTGCATAAGTCTCATAATGAGAATGCATTTCTAGACATACACAGTTTTTATTCAGCGTTATATGTTGATGGACCAATTGATTAATTTTTGTGGTAACTATTAGCTGAGCATTGACAAATTACATCTAACAGGGAATACGTTTTTTCTTGGAAGTTCGGAGTCCTGCACATAACATTCAAAGGGGGAAAAAATAGATATTTTGGCCACAAATTAGGAATTTGTTCCCATATATTAATCAATTCCCTCATTTTATGTAAATCATACCATGATTTAACTACATTAAAACGAGGGAACAAATTAGTACAGCATGGCCACAGACTAATTAAGGCAAGAATTTTAACTAAAAGGGGTCATGACATTAATCAGATTTGTCTTGATCTTTATAAAAGTTATTTGTACCATTAAAAAATCCTGAAAATGTCATAGTTCACATATGTATATACAAGACATCACTGGCCACAGGAATTCAGTTGCCTAATGGCTGAGATTTGCCAACACTTGATGTTGAATGTCGTGTCAAAAGCAAACAACCCAATGTAATAACTAATGCTGTCTACACTCGATACAGTATACTGTACAGATATGTGTTCATTTTCTGACATGCCCCACATGCTTGAGTCTGTAGACAACAGGACAAATGGAAAAGTGAAAGATCATTTGAGTTGATATAGTCTGTTAAATAGTTTGTTTGCACCTCTGTACAGACTTTAGATGTATCCCAGTGTCTAAAACAAGTAGATGATTTATTTTAATGGTGTCCTAGATCAGATGTTTGCTCCAAGCATTTAGTTTTGTAAATGAGGCACAGTCTAATGAAGAGTTTGCAAAAAAAACTTTGTTTAAAGATGAAGCAGCCAACAGTTTTGAATATGTAATCCAATGGAATGATTGTATAATGCTTTTTCTGTCATATATTATTAGGGGGACATTATATATAATATAATGTCATATATTATATTATATACATTATAAATAAACCTCAAATAATAAAAAATAGCCCCTTTAACGACTAGATATTGCCATACATTCTCCAGTTGTCTAAAAACGTTTAAGACAATTGTTTCATATAACATGTTTTCTGAAATGTTGTTTCATTATGCTAATGAGGCTTTATCTAGTTATATATGCAGCCATCTGAACAAATCCAGTTAAATGTTTTTACAGAGGGAATATTTATTGGATGTTTCAGTCCATACAATTAATGAGAAACCACTGTCAACATCCAAAAAGGGGTGAATAAATAAATAGATAAAAATAGTTTATCTTGAATGCTTTCTTTCCTGTAGTTAGATAGAAATTATGGAGGCCAAATAGCCCAAAATCTAAAAATGTACTAGTGCCTGGGGGAACAAAACAAATAAATGTTCCTGTAGTGTCTTGCCTTAATCAAACGTGGCCATGAATTGGGATCTTATTTTGTGGCCAAAATGTCTTAACGTGTGTATTTAAGTGTGTGTTGTGTCTCACCAAAGAGCCATGGTTGTTACTAGCATGATGATGCTAGCTTGGAATACTCTATGTTGAAGACAGTGATGATATCTCCCACAGAAGTAGTTCTGAAAGGAAAATATGATGAGCGGTCACATTTGTCACATTCATTGTAGAAAATTATAAGAAATGTGATTTTCACATACTTTGCTAGACTGCAGTGGCGGTGAGTTTGGTGATGAAAGTTTTGAATGAGGTGTGTTTTTCATGTTGTTTTTCCTATGACAAATATTTCAGTAGAACAAAAGATTAAAGATGATCTCATGAGAGCACATACGTTCAAGTCTCCATTGATTCACACTGGAAAATCAGCAGTCAGCAATTATGGATTAAAAATATATATAATGACATTATTTATATAATTTATGATATAAATATAATAATTAAAAAAAGGTTTTGAAACATGTTCCTTTGGAGTTTGATTTAGACTGACTAAAGGTCAATGCGTTTTGAATTTCCTGTGTATTCATTTCATTACTGCCACCATGACTCCCGTGACCTCAAACTGCTCTTTACAGCTAACTCGACCAACTCCAACCTTGAAGAAGCTGTGTATCTGTGTATGTGCGGTAGCGTTCTTTGTTACAGTATTGGTGAGGTGAACAAATGGCACCCTAGGCAAATGGAATGACTTGTTTCCTCCGACATGCTGGCGCCTAGGCGCACAGTTTCGTGACTTCGGGGGGCCACTCTGGGTGTCATCAGCGTGATTAATGGAGATATGCTTCTGTCTATTAGTCCATGTGTGGAAATTTTCTTTTTATCTATTTCTTAGCCAATCCAAATAATTCAACCTAAAGGGATGACGTGATTTAAGGTAGCCTATAATTGTGATGAAAAACAAATGCATAGCTACAAACTCCTCATGAGTGCTGAAGCTGGCTTCTGCTGATCAAACTGCAAACTATTCTTCACAAAATGTTTCTTCTAAATAATTTAAACTCCAGGTTTAAAAAACTCACTCAAAAAAATATTTTGATCTAAATTTAAGTTATGTATTTGAATTACATTACAATTTTCCATCCATTTGGATTTCACAGTTTTAACATGAACAAACTAATAAACTTAATGTGATTCATATTTGTCAGTCATAGGTAAATGAAATGCCAAATTAAATGCAGTAAACAGCAAAATGCCACTGCTAAAATTCAGACCAAAATATTTTTTGGAGTGCTCTGGGTCGTGATATCTGATCCTTGGGTCTTTAACTGTACATTCTCCTACACTAGACAGAGATTTTAAAACTGCTTTTTTAAATGTGATGTCAACCTTGGCAGTCCTAAAACAAAATTCCAAAATAACTAGAAAGGTAAACTTGAAAGGTAAAACTGAACAATGACTAATTGAAAATAAACAAAAATTAAACTGAAACAAGCAGAAAATTAAAAACAAAACTGAAATGAGCTAAACTATTTTAGTCACCATAATTTGCATGGGAGTTGAAATTCGGGAACAACACCGGTAAATTTCCTTTATATGTCACCATTATGCTTCATTTTGTTATTGTTTTCTGTCAGCCTGTCTAGTCACCCCCCCCCCCCCCCCCCCAGCAATCAGTCAACATGGACCTTTATTAATCACCACAGCTGTTCTTTATTATGTTCATCATCACTGTGTACATGTCTCAGGGTGCGTCTCAATCAGCTCCCTAGTTCAGTAGTCAGGGCACTGATCAGGGAGTCAGCCCATATTGACTTAAGTCCTGATCAGTGTCCTGACTACTGAACTAGGGAACTGATTGAGACGCAGGCACAGAGTCAAAATGTGTTTTTGACATTGCCTGCGGCTGGATGTATCCGATCGGCGAGACGAGCTGCATAAAGACGGGGAGGAGCTGCAAATGGAGACGTGAAGTGCGACACTTTTTGCTTCCCGTAGTGACGCTTGGGCTATATTTGCATACTTTATCACAGCTGAAGTTAAATAAATGCAATATTTGTCAAATACACAAATGTTTCGCAATACATTTTTATTAAATTCTTTATGTACTGCTTAATACAGCCTCTGTTTGTATAAGAATAAAGTTCAACATATAAACCTACACTATCAATGATGTGGAGTCTATGGTTTTTATTAGTTTTAGTTTGATTAACATGACAATATAACATTGCGACTACATGAAAAGAGGTTTTACTGTTATAAAAAAATAATTTGTGAGCAGTAGAGGAACAGAAGGTTTTAGAATAAACACGAAACACACATGATCGTTGTCATGTGGTGAATCCGGCCAAACGTGTAACAGCTGTGTCGTAATCAGAGTTTGTGCAGCCGTTCTTGAGAATCGTGATCGCGTTACTTTGTTGACATACATCACAGTCATGTGCCGTCGCCGCTGCCTCAATTCAGACAACAATTCTAACCGGCATGCGCTGCTTCTAGTCAGCCACCGCTCGGTCTGCAAATTGCTGTATCAAGTCAAACAAGCCTACAGCCATCAGACATGCATCGTCACCAGATCTCCACACTCCGCCCACTCGTTCACAATCACCGGAGTACTCATCACCTGCACCTCATCATCACATACACTTTATAAACACACTCTCCCTGCACATCTTTGTCTGGTCTCGTCAAACGTACCTGGACTCTTTACCTGCTACTCACCTGAGATACTCTTTCTTCTACGCCTTCCTCGTCTCCAGTTCCTCGTCCCTTGTGTTCTCCAATTTCCAACATTCTACACACTCTGAAACTCTCAGCTAAGTGACTGTCTGAAGAGCTAGTTCAAAGTACACAATCAACTCTACCACATTCACCATGGGGAAGAAACTGTGAGTATGTATGCCCTCTGTTGCCACTAGTGGTTGGAATGAGTCTGGGATAACAGCCATTCGACAAGGTCTTAATCCTCATGTGAAACAGTTGTACATGTACAATGATACTATGGGGCTTGAAGTCCTGATCCAGAAAACCATCCCAATGTGGCTCAGCGCTATTCTGCATGCACGCTTCATCAAACCGATGTCAATCCTCAGCCTTCCAGCACCTGGACCCATATAGGTGGACTTCAATTGCCTGACTCATGCAGAGTCTCAGAGAAGAATTCTCCATCGTCTCTGTCTTTATTGTGGGTGAGAAAATTACATCATTGCCACCTGTCCCATCTGGCCACCATGTCTGAGCAGTGAGTACCATCCAACTTCCGGCCCGTATTGCATCTCTCACTAGAACTTCAGTGCATCTCATTAATTCACATGACTCACATGATTTGCATTTCAGCTAAAGCCCTCATCGATTCCGGCTCTGCAGGGAACTTCATCAGCCCCCAAAGTCTCCAAAAATGTAACATTCGTTAAAAGCGCTGCCAACAGGATCTCCTTGTGAGTGCTGAAGCTGGATTCTGCTGATGAAACTGCAAGCTATTCTTCACAAAATGTTTCTTCTAATAATTTAAATACACACTATCCAAGGAAAACCACTGTGCCGTGGTCACATCCGGCATTACTTCCCTACACTGACGCTCCACATAGTCTGTCTGCACAAGGAGGACATGTTCATGGGGCTGGAAGGCTCCAATGCGGACATCATCCTAGGACGCCCCTGGCTCACACAGCACCAGCCAAACATCCAGTGGAGTACTGGTGAGATCCTCCAATGGAGTGAAGAATGTATATTAAACTGTATATATCCTATCAAGAAATCATCTGAGAGTCTCCGTCCTTCTTCTCCCGACTCTGAGGTCCTTCCTCTCCATTTCCATTGAGAGCCCTAAATATCATAGACAGGGGACGTCGCTGGGTTCTGGACACAGGTTGATGGCCCAGATGCAGTGACCATCCCGGCCAAAGTTCTCACCGCAAAGTCTCCCCTACCACAGAGTTGCCTTAAAGTCTTCCTCTCCGATGGCCCTGGCCACTGGGATGTCTAACCTGGTGACTCCCGCCACCAACTCTGAGCCCTTAGCTGAAGTGCACAGGCCGCATAGCACTCCAGAGTCCAGTCAGGGTCCCATAGCAGCATTCATGAATGGAGTGGCTCTGATAATTCCCCCCGAAAGAAGGTCATTAGACATGTTTCACTCATTTTAGTCAGGCGGGCCAGCCTGATAAATTCCAGCTCATAGTCTTCAGTGCTGTGCTCTCCTTGATGGAGATGTGTTATTCTTTCTGCTGGATCCATAATTGGTCGGCCGTTCTGTCAAGTAACGGGAAATAACAGGTAGCAGGCTGAGATGCAGGATCCAAATGCAGGGGACATATTTAATGAAAATAAACAATCAAAAACAAGACTCAGGAACAAAACAAACCAGAAAAACCACAGAGAACTGAGAACAGGGAACAGGATAACCTACATGACATGAAACAATGATCAACCGTGAACAACTGAAGCACTGGAACAAGGAGGTGGCTAATATGGAACACTAATATGGTGAAAACTAATCATAATGAAAAACTACAAAGAATTAAGAAATACCACATTAACAGGACACAGAAACAATGCACATATAAATTTCAACATAAAAATTCCACAGAGTGCCAGACACAAAAACAGATACACTGTATCGTAAATGGACCTATGTACCAGGGACTCAGAGGCAGCTCAATGAGGTTACCATTTGGTTCGTTTAAAACAAACTGGTGCGGTTCATTTGAATAAGTGTGAATATTGCCATCTGAACCCTGGTGCGCACCAAACAAGCAGGCCGAGACTGCAGAAAAGATGGTCTCGGTCTGTTTTCAAAAACAAACTCTAAACTCTGTTTGAATGTAATATGAACGCAACACAGACCAAAGACATACAAACAGACAAAAAACAGGACATGATGTCACAAGATGCAACCCTAAAAAGGACAGAATGCTCAAGTATACCTGTTTTCACTTGTCATATTCATGATGTTGCCCATCATAGTTTGGTACAGGCATCAGAACCGCGTCTGTGTGTGTCGGGAGGGATATCTGCCAGTGTTTTGACTCCTTTATTCATTTTATAAACTTTTCACAAGTTTTCAGCTGGTCAAAATGTAATAATACGTATACACATACGACAAGCACATTTAGCCCAGAACACAGCATTATTTTGGACATTTGTTAAGTTCCGTTGCATATGTTTGTTTTTTTGTGTGTTGTTGTTTGTTGGTTTTATGTTTAGGTTGGGTCTTTAAAATGACAAAAAAATTAGCGCTAAGCGGACCAGGACAAAATGTACTGTTTTCTTTTTGGTCCAGACTAAAAGAACTACAAGTGTAAACTTACACAGCAAAAACTCCAGTGTTAAATTAACTCTCCTGAGAGTACATGTGAGACCACACTCAAGAGTGTTAAAGTGTTAAAATAAGAGTGTTAAAGTAACACTGAAGCAGTGTTAAAATTAATAAGATAATTAACTGATTATTGGCAATTATTGAAGATACCTGATGATAACAAGCAGAATCACCAAATGAGAACATCACAATTCACAAGTGGACATATTTTCCATTTGTAATTGCAAAGCAACTCACAGACAAAGTGTGTTTATCCAAAAATCATAAAAACAAAATTAACAGATAATTAGATATTGATGATTTATGGTTTATTTGAAGTCACCATTGTGGAGGGAAGCGTTTGCTTTAGTTGGGCTCTTGGTCCCCGTACGTGTGTTAACGTTTCTGAGGCTGCTGTAACTGTGTGTGTGTGAAACACAAGAGTTGTGGCTGAGAAAGCAAAGCTAAAGTGACATCAGGTGTTGTCAGCTCCTTGTTGATGATAACTAAATCATCAGAAAGTGTGCATCTGATATTATGTTTTTATTTGGTACAATAGTAATTTGTTTATAGCCTCTGCAGTACTGGCACCAATAGCCTTATCCTGAAGGATGATAAAGTACATACACCCAATGTTTTAAGAAAATATTTCCCATGATCACACACAGACATCAAGGTTTGGCCTATGTTTCACAACAACGGTGACAAAAAAACGCTTCCTTCTGCAATGCATGATGGGTGGCTTCGTAGTACAAAACTGATGCTTGATTGTCACCATTGCTGTGAATCATAGGCCAAATCTTGATATCTGTGTGTGACCATGGGAAATATTTCCTCAAAACATTGGGTACACATACTTTTTTTCTCATCCGTCAGGGTAGGTGGTCCTTTTATTGCTATTGGTGCCAATAATGCAGATTCACAAGATTATAGAGGCTATAAACAAATAACTATTGTGCCAAACAAGAACACAAAAAACAACATCAGATGCTCACTTTCTGATGATTAAGTTATCATCAACAAGGAGCTGACAACATCTGATGTCACATTAGCTTTGCTTTCGCAGCCACAACCCTTGTGTTTCACACACACAGTTACAGCAGCCTAAGAAACGCTAACACACGTACGGGGACCAAGAGCCCAACTAAAGCAAACGCTTCCCTCCACAATGGTGACTTCAAATGAACCATAAATCCTCAACATCTAAGCCTCTGTTAATTCTCAGTAAGAGCTTCTGTAGACGTCTGACTCTGACAGAAATAGTCAAAGTGTGTCTTATATCTGTGATTAAGGGCAGCACAGTGTCTCAGTGGGAAACACTGGCTCCTCACAACAAGAAGATCCTGGATTGAATCCTAAGCCAGAGAGTCTTTCCTTCAGGTCTGGTTTCTCTCATGATCCAAAAATGTGTGAATTACAGATGATAAGTTGTCTAAAGTGTCTAAAGGTGTGAGTGAAATTTCTTTTATTTTTATGATTTTCGGACAAACACATACTGTCTGAGTTGCTTTGCAATTACAAATGGAAAATATGTCCACTTGTGAATTGTGATGTTCTCATTTGGTGATTCTGCTTGTTATCATCAGGTATCTTCAATAATTGCCAATAATCAGTTAATTATCTTATTAACTTTAACACTGCTTCAGTGTTCCTTTAACACTCTTATTTTAACACTTTAACACTCTTGAGTGTGGTCTCACATGTACTCTCAGGAGAGTTAATTTAACACTGGAGTTTTTGCTGTGTAGGTAATATGTACCCTCCAGGAAACACTGAAGCATGGACTTCCATGTGTGTTGAGAAAATGGGAAAGAAACTTGGGGAAAGAGCATCTGAGAGAGATAAATACTGAACAGAGAAGTTAAAACATTCCATACCCTTTAGCAGGAGGGCCGCTGTTGGAGCGCATGCTTCCCAGCGTCTTCAATTTCGCCAGGCGAGTGTTCCAGACCTCAAGCTCTTGAATACGATTCTCAAGGTTATCTGTGAGTTTACACAGCTGCTTTACAGCACCCACGTTCTCCATAAAAATCTGCTCCTTTAAGAAAAAAACAACCAAAATTATTTTACATACTGTCCATGTCTAGAAGTATTTAATACAATTAATAACAAGTATTTGTCAGACTTACTTTGTCCACCATAAGAAAATGATCGATCTTCTCCCCGTTTATGCAAGTGATATCACCCATTTCTCTCACAGCTGAAGGCAGAAGTTCTCTGACTTCCTGCGCTATGATTCCTAATAAAAGAAAGACAGATGATGGTGAAGATCTCTCTTCAGAACATTGTTTTATTTAAAGTGCAGTGCATACACTAATTTAGGTTGTACCTGTTTCATGATGTTGGTCAATCCCCATCCTTGAGGCAAACTCTGGTTTATAATCATACTCCACAATTCTCATCTGAGCTATCCTCTTAAGCTGCTCTGTTGAGTCCACCTACAACATTTACATTTTTACATTTATGCATTTGGCAGACGTTTTTATCCAAAGCGACTTACATTGCATTCAAGGTACACATTTTACATTATTGTCAGTTCTTGTCTACAACATTGCAGACACAAGATATCCTTTCAGACATACAGTCTTACAGTCTCTAGTAAATTGCAGAGAACATTTGCACACATTTTGTCATGTGTAAACAGGACTTATAAAAAAATACTAGTAAATCAGTTTTCCCGTAATGTAAAGCCATTTTCCAGTATCAGAGGTTGTAACATTACCAGTAAATTACTGGTATAATGATATTTGTAATATTTATAATGATATTTGTGTTACCAGTATGAGCATGTAAAAGGAGCCCGGTTACACCTACTAATATAATGTTTCTCAAATGTGCATCCTGGGATCAACGGGTCTCAAGTTTTTTACACTGATCAGATTTCTCAAGATGGAGGTTAAAACCAGGTATAAACAGAATCACTTTGGGGAGGCAATCCACATAGAAAAGCCATTAACACTGCTGTCTTAACCTTAATTGAATATCATTTTGTTCAGTCTTTGACTAGCAGAGAGACACACTCACTTCCTGAATGTTTTCTTTGGCCCTTCTGTCTGAGGGATGCATGACGTTGCCCATTATCTTGGCGTTCCCACAAACCACCAAAGCCTCATCGGGGCTGTCTGTGTTAATGCCGATCCTCCCGTGACACACTACAGACTCTAGGTTCTGTCCTCTTTGCCAGAGCATGTCACTATCATTCTCAAACTGACCTGGATTGGAGGCCTTTAGATAGAGAGATGATAAAAGTTTTAAAAACCACTGTACAGTTTCTTACACCATCAAGACACATTAGGGCTCGTCTCAATCAGCTTCCTAGACTCCTAGGTCATGAATCAGTATATCGTGTACACATATTTGCACTCACTAATTGGGGCATTGATGACTCTGTTTCTGGCGACATGACAATATCCTCGTTACACATCGTCACTACTGGTATTTATGAACAACAGCAGAATTGATATCTTCCTGACATTTTCTCATGCTATTTAATTATTATTAATACTTTTCTTGTTACATATATGTGCAACATTTCAGCCATGAATAAATGTTAGTTAAATCATTCATTACCTGTCTAGTGCATTATGGAACTTTATAGGGAGTATATTTTTCATTGCACTGGTAGAACTGTGCAATTGAGACAGCCCTTAAAATGGCAGACTCCCTGATCAGTGCCGAGATTACTGAACTAGGAAACTGATTGAGATGCACCCACCCACTGTCAAGGCCAATGGTTTTCAACACTAAAGCAGCAATTCTTAGAGTTCATAGAAGGATATGTTTGTGCGATATATTGTGCTAATAAAGTAGTCTGTTATTATTCCTTCTGGATACGTAACTGTTTAGACCACAACTCTGTGAAAGTATAAGATGGATTCTTACAAGGAGATTTATTGCTAGATACATAATTTAGTTATTTAAATTCTTAAGGACTGCAGTCCAACTCATGGTTATCATACAACAGCAGGAAGACTTACCCTGACAATGATTTTTTCAGAAACTCTAGCAACCAGCAGGAACATTTCTTCTTTAACAGTAGCATACAGACCAACCACCATCATAAAATACCTATCAAGAATAAACAGTAACATACAGTACATATATTTTCCGTTAAATAGATAAAACAAGTATCTTTCAGCCAATTAATTTCACAGGTGTAAACTCATCATGAGCAAGAACTGGCAAATCTGGTGCAGTCCATGAGGATGAGGTGTACTGTAGTACTTAAAACAGCTGCTGGCCACACCAGATACTGACTGATAATTTGTGTCGAGCAGTGATTTATTTAACTGGGTATGTTGGGTGATGCATCATGTAAAAAAATACTCCTGATGCAGAAACATTAGATGGGTTTATAATAAATGAAAAATAACAGAAGTGGAAATAACCTAGGTGGTGTATTGCCCCCTTACAATTTACATTTAAGTGTTAATTACAAATAAATGACAATGCAAAAGATGTGTTGAGACACATCATAACTTAACCTAGAAATCTAGACGCACCCTAGCGGCAGCAAATCTAATCTGCCCGTGAGTGTCGTCTAGCAACTCTCAATACCCTTCTGAGCTGTAATCGCCAAACTCTTGCCGGGCCAATCACATCGTGTATAGAGTCGGTGGGCGGGGCCATAATGACGATGACCGAGTTGCGTTTGCGTGCTTCTAGTAAACACAGAAGCTGGCGAATGACGGTCTTTCGAATCAGCTTTGACTACGACTCTGGAAGACTTGGAGTTAAGCTTTTCTCTGAGAAAAGAACAAAGAACAGCACTGAAGTCATCCTTAAAAGGGGAAGATGTGTTCGGAGTTTTGCTGACCGGATACGGCGAATGTTTAATCTATCAACAAGCTCTGTTTCTCCTTCGTTGCTCTGGTTGGTTGTAGCGCTATCCTATTGCGTGCAGAGGGAAGTTTGAAAGACAACCGTCTATCCCGCCCCTCGGATTGAGCCCTGTCAATGGTGAGTTTCCAGACCAAACATCTTGATGTGGGTCTGGCTTGTCAGGCTAATCTTAACTAGCATCCGTAAGAAATATTATATTCATGCAATACCAGAGGCTGCAGTTTCAGGGATCGCATTTCTAGGAACCTAGTTTTTCGCAACAGCCCCACAGAGCCAATCCTAGAATTTAAGTCCTGAAACTGCAGGAATTCCATTCTTTTACAGATATATATTCCATAAGAGCTTAATTGTGATGATTGAGTTGAGGGAGGTGTGAAATATGCAAAATATGCCTTAAAATATATCTTCCACTAGGTGCCACCAGTTGCTTAAACGCATACACTTGTGTATGCATACAGTTTGAATGTGCAACAATCTTTCAACATAAAATCCATTTGATAGCTTGTGCGAACGCAGGTGGTCGACACATGCACTCTAGAAAGTTTCATCTTTGTCCAGTGTGTGCAATATTTTTCAGTAATCTTGTGTGTACTCAGATATTTCTTGAAACAAGGTTAAAAAAAAAGATCGGCTTGGGAAAGCACTGTCTTAATGTGGGCGGGGCCTAAGTGGTTCTGCATTCACTGTGGGAGTTGCAGAAGAGGAACAGGAAGTGCAGGCCCTGCTTGAAAATTTTCTAAATTTTTCAGTTGGCCAAATTGAATTTCTGTGAATTGATGCAATTTAATTCACAGAAATTAAATTTGGCCAATGAAAAAATTGGCTAATGGATGTGATCAGTCACTAGAAAATTTTCAATTGGGGTCTGATTTTCTTTTTTTTTTTACAGTGTACCCATCCATGGAGGCTGGCCCTGAAGGGTCTATGCGGCCATGGCTCCCTGAACTGCTCCACAGCCCATGTCCGCCAACGCTTTACGACCTAGTTCCACCCACTCCATGGCAGGTCCGCTCATGCTTCCATCTATACCATGCCATCCCCTTCCCCTTGTCCACCGCCACTCAAACTCCTACCTGAACTCTTTGTTTTTGGCATTTTCTTGTGAGCATCTGGATGCTGCTCTTAAGTGGAGGGTTCTCTCATAAATTCCTTCTGTGTTTGTGGACTCCTTTGTAGTTTTTCATGTTGATTAGTCTTCCCAGGTGTTTCTCATTTACCACACCCCCTCGATATCATGTTAACCTTGTTTCCCTTTGTGTATATTTACCCCAGAGGGGATCAGGTTGTTGATTGTGGCCTGTGGAATGTTGGTCCACTCCTCTTCAACTCTTCAAGTTGGAGGATATTGGCAGGAACTGGACCATGCTGTTGTATACGCCGATCCAGAGCATCCCGAATATGTAAGATCTGGGATGTTTTCAGCTTCAAGGAATTGTGTACAGATCCTTGCAACATGGGGCTGTGCATTATCAGGCTGCAACATGAGGTGATGGTCGTGGATGAATGGCACAACAATGGACATCAGGATCTTTTCACGGTATCTCTGTGCATTTTAAAATGCCATCAATAAAATACCTGTTTTCGTTGTCCATAATATACACCTGCCCATACCATAACCCCACCGCCACCATCGGCCACTCGATCCACAACATTGACATCAGCAAACCACACAATGTCATACACTTCTTTGGAATACACATCTTTTGGACTGTTTGTTCTTAGAATCTCTATGTTCATGAGTTGAATTCTCATTACAGACACACATACAGTCATCAACACAATACCTCGCCTGACCGGAATCCAGCAGAGATATCACAAGTACAGGTTGCGTTTGCTTACCAAACTGAAATGATTAATGATTAAATGTATCTAATATGATAAACAGAGCTGCATTACCCCATAATCATAACCGGAAGAGCGGATCAGTGCAGGCGCCCGGCAAATGTGTCCCATCCCGTCATAATAAAAGTCCCGGTGTTAGCGAGGTGGGTATTGAGCTGTGGAGCTGAGCGGCCATGCTCAGCTCCACAACACTCGGCCCTGCTCTGCTTCACACTACAGTAACGTTAATAACCATATCCATCAACGTGATTTCTGCCCGAGTCCTATTTTCCACCGGCTGTGAGGTGAAGACCACATGTCCCAAGATGCTGCACTCAAACTTTGCATCATCAAACTACACATTTGTTTTGAATAGGCGCCCTCCAGTGGACGGATAGTTGCATAGTGCACCTTTAAAGATAACTCCAAAAGACTTTTGTTTCAGTTGTCTGGAGCGAAACTCCTCAAGAAATCTTTTTAAAAGCTATGTTTGGAAAATTACTCTCCGTAAAGGATCTAAGAATTACAACTGAACCGAAATGGCCAGAAATCGTGAAATATTAAGGATTGGCCTGCACAAGAGAATGTGAAAAATCTAATAAAACTGTACACGAAAGTGCTACTTTAGTTAGTTCAGATTTTTCTCTTTATGAAAAGAGACTCTTTACATAAAGAACTCTATGTCCAAAGGTTAGACTTTCAAAAGAAATGTATTTAACAAATCTGACCACTAACCTTTGGTCAGGATTGGGTTTGCCCTTTTTCCTCATGTTATTTGCCGTAGTTTCACCAAAATGCAAGCGTCCTAATGTCACTTTGGTGATTCTGTCTCCTGGCAGATTAACTCTAAAAGAGATTTTACACACAAAAAAAACCCATAAAAAATTATACATATTTATACACATTCTAAACATATTTTTCCACATGCTTAATTTTAAGTATCCTGACACTCACCTGACCGGCAGGAAAGGCTTCTTGCTGCGATCAGCCTGAGACTGCTCGATGGTGATGAAATGGTTTTGTGCTTCAAGCTACAAAAAGGTTTCAAGCGTCAAACAAACCATCAGCATTCCGAACATAAATTATAAAGGTTTTTGGCCATGTTGTTACTACCTTGACACCAAACACCTTCACATGGAAGCTCTCGACGGGCATGAGACCTGCTGGGGTTCTGACGAATCTAGGATCTCCAACCATCCCTATGTGAACCGTCACCTGGAAGTGGTTCTTCTTTTGACACACAAAGGCTTCATCAGCTGTGGAGTAGCTGAAGCCCTTATCTGTGTCCACATGGTAACCTGGAGGTGGTCTACACAGAAAAAAGTATAAGTATAAGATGTCTACTAATGATCAACTAGGGGTGTGCGTGCACATGAGCAGTTCAGTTGAAACAGTTCAATGAGTTACATTTTAAGCACGATATTGTAAATATTGTCTGCTTTTGCCAAAATAGTTGTAAACAAAGCCACAGTAGAACGTTGTGCGTCTATCAGTAACATACAGTGATGTTTCACTACTGAATGAATCAGCATTTATGAATGAATCAATGATTCAATGATCCATTCATAAAGACAGTCACTGGCTGCATCCAAAACATACCCTACTATGTAGTAGGCGAAAGTACCCGGATTACCTACTTCTTTCCATAGTGTATATACAATGAACATTTTATTGTCCCATGAGGCAACAGGACAGGATTTATGAATGGCAGTGAAGTGACGTAACTGACGCTAGTAGGTCACATGATAATGACAACATGGTGAATGTATGTTCAGATTGCATTCATACAACACACATTCATACTATATAGAATGTACTTTTTTTAGCGACGTGAAGTAATTTCTTATTCAAAATAAGTACATACTCAAGAGATTATGTGATTTCAAACACAGCCACTATGAAACCCTATGATTACTTGCTTTCATTTTAAAGGCTTGCTTCAATTTAAAGGCTATTGTTCGCTTAGGTCTATTTGTTACCACAAAAAAAGAGGACATATTACTTGATTAGGTTTACTTGATTACTTGATTACTTGTCAGGTTAGGAAGTCTTGGTACTAGCTACTCACAGTGTTTCAGATCTGCTGTTGTGGAGCGAGCACCACTGACTGGGCTGATACTGGTCCCATGTGAGCAGCTGGTGCACACTGCCCGCTGGACTTCCACCAGTAGCATCACTGTCATAAGACTGTGCTTCATAGGATCCACTCTCTGGACCTTAAGACAACACAGACATTAGGCAAAGACATACACAAAATTATTTGTATAGGCTGGAATATACTACATGACTTAATTGCAGTAAATTAAAGTTGAAGTTAGCTGCAGAGAGTTGACACATTTCCCTGAAAATCACAGACTCAAGATTTTTAAGCTTCAGAATAATATATCCATCCAGTCAAAAGATATTAAGCATGTTTAATAGTTTTTGACATTCTACATACATTCTATAATTTAAGGTACATTTCACATCAGCAGAAAAGTGTAAACACTCTTGGTTTCAGTTTACAGAATTATTTTAAAATATTTCTAAAAAATTTATTTTTGTATGTAAATTTTTAGCACAGTCACTGAGGACAAAAGTTTTTATCATAAATCTTATTTTCAAGATCATTTTGATAGTTTTAAGAATGTTTTCCAAAAATCCAGTCCATGTGGTTGTAAACTATACCCTAAAAAACCTATATCAAAAGCAGCAGATATTTGAAATGTAAATCAGTAAAAACATATTTGGCCATGACAGAAACATAGTTGACAAAAATGTAACAGTAGACATAGTAGACAATTTCACCATTTTGCCTCACAATTTCAATGGCAGGCCTTGTCTAGACAAGCAAATGTTATTTTCTTGCTCAGGTTAACCTCACATTTTAATATTTATTTGAAATAAAATCATAAAATATTGCAAACCATTAGTATACTCATTGACAATGGGTCATTGGTGATAAAATATAGATAACAATTAAGATGATATTTACAATAATGTGTTCAAAATATCTGCTGCAGTTTTTAGGGAGTGTTTGGTTACAAACAGTTGACAGGATTTTGAAAGAAAATTAAATTTACCCTCAGTGTATTTTCTATTGTAGAAATACACATAATATTTAATAATCTTGACTTTTATAGACTTTTATATCTATTATTTTGAACTCTTACAAAAACTGTAATGGACATTTTAAGCAAAATGAAACTGAGTGCATAAAATATCAGTGTGAGATTATAATATGCATCCTCTTAATGAATAAAATATTATATTTCCGGAAAAAAAGTTTTGTTTTTAATCATGAATTTGTTGTGTGTCAGATCAACGAGTGTGAGACGAAGTGTTTTAAACAAAGAAAGTCTGGTTTAGGGCATAATGCCCATTTTTTCACTTACAAAAGTGTTAAAAGTAAAATAAAAAAAATGCCTAGTGTTCAAATCTGTTCATGTTTTAAAAGTTGTGTAGTGTAGCCTTAACAGGGGAACATTTCCTTTGAGCGTCTTTACACTGTCACCGCTGCAGAATGCTTTAATTGCCTATTCACAATGACGTTACTGGTTTGTATTTTTTTTTAAAAATTCTAACGTTAAAAACTGTTTATATAACACATAAGATCACCCTCATGAAAGCACCATTTTATAGCATTTTACATTGGATCTGACCAATATATTGCAAGATGTAATGCCACAAAGCAACATTTATAAACTGGCAAATGCCACAAAGCAACATTTGTAGACTGACTGGTCACCTCAGATTGGACTAAAATGTTCTGCATATGATGTAATACTTACAGAATGAAGGTTTGGCCCAAACTGTGTCAGCGCACATGTGTTGTTCAGTGTTCCCCTCAAAAGAGTTTGACCTTCTTCTTTTCTTATTTTTGTGTAAGGAATTTCTGTTAAAGCAAGCACTGCAGACTGTAAATAGACTGAATAAACTGCATAATGAAGCAGAACAATACATGCAGCACACGTCTTACCCTACGTGTTGGTCGTGTTTTGGGGGCATGTGAGGGTACACAGTCTCTGGGTGCACAGCATGGGGCACACATGAAGAGGCCGTAGCAGCATTAGCTGGCATATTTCCAGTTGAAAGACCCATCGGTAAGCACTGAGTATACTGCGAGATACCATGGACAGGTGCATTATGGGACGTGGTTGCCTGTATGTAACTCTCAGCTGTGTTGAGACTGTACTGAGGTAACGGAGCAGGTGAAATGGTTTTGATGTGGTTCCCAAGAGTTCTTCCAACATCATATGTGAGTCCTGGTCCAGCACAGTGTTCTAGTTTTCTCTCTTTAAAGGGACAAGATGGAGGGAAGGAGTCTTCTGATTGGCTATACATGTCTCGGCTGCTTTGTTCAGTAGACCATCTGGAATCTGGTGCAAAAACAGATTACAGACTATAACAAATGTGTTTTAACTCTTTCACCCGCAATTGACAGAATTTTCCGTCATTTATGAGACTAAGTTTCCCCTCCATTGAGGGAATTTTCCGGCTTTCCGTGTTTTTACTGTAACTGGTAGGGGGCACTATTACGCATCTTCTGAAAGAGTACAGAATCTCCGGATCAACAGGCGAAGAAGAAGCAGAAACATGCGACAGCATATGTAAAGTAATGTGATCATCAAGGTTAAACAGCATACATTAAAACTGCCTTAGCCTACTGAATGTAATGTTGACCCAGGACTAGTCAACAATAATATAGCCCTCATAGAACTTTGAAGCTTTGGGGGTGTTAATGGACTCAATTATCTCCATCCATGTTTTGATTATTGTTCTGAATCTGATACAGATGAAGTTTTTGAAAAAACGTTTAAAAAAAATTATGAAACTTGCCCACATTCAAGTGTAGATAAAAATGAAGGCATGAAGCTAAAACAGGTTTTTATGTTTTGTTTAAAAGCAGAGGGTCTGCTCTTTCTTGTCATATATTGCATGTTCATTTATACAACAAAATATTCTGGGGGCCATTAAACTTTTGTGAAAATGACCAAAAATGCTGGACCTGGCTGGCAACTATTTTTCAAAAACGCTTGCAAGGAAAGAGTTAAGAACTTTGAGGTTGGGATTTTAGATTGCAGAAGTCTTCACCTGGTATTTGTGGTGGAGAACTACGTTCTGATCCTGAATCTGGTGGTGACTCGGGTAACATGCTGAGAAATGAGAAACATGTAATAAGAAGAACAAATAACCATGTTTTGATGTCAAACTGTCATTTAGAGGAGGTTAAGTGGGCTTTATTATTTTTTATCTAGAATATCTGAAAGAACTCACAAAGTATGATCTGTCTCATTGCTCAAATACTGCTCCAGAATGCTGGTGTCTACCACGGCGCTCTCCAACACACCACTCACATCTTGTCCTGATGAAAAAATATATATTTTCTCCTGTTGAATGTGGTAATTTTGATGAATGAGGTGCTTAAGCAGCTCAAGACCCAGATTTCAGGCTGTATTGTGCTTTGGGGTTATGCTACAAGTTCGCTGTTGGATTTACAGTCATTCTTTATACTGATACACTTTTGTTAATCTTTAAAATATAAAGAGATAGCAAGAATAATCCATATTACTCCGGTGGATTGACCCTGACCCCGCGGAGGTCAGTGCACGCTATAGCAAGTCTTCTGAAAAGAGACGATTGCTATAAATGATGAACCAAATTAATTTAGGCTTTTATTCACTCATTGATTCTCTCCAATCAAGCAAGAACATTTGAACTTCAGTTTACCATAATATTAAATAACTGGAAAAGTCTGGCAACATGGGCTGGTTGCACCATAAATAGTGCCTTAATTACTGTGCACCTGTTGCATCATATAGGCAGTTCTGTGTCTGAGACTTAATCTTATGTCTAGTCACAGGTATGTGTAAAGTGAATAGTCATGTTTTGTTCCCAGATGGGATTCGTTGTTAAGATTCCTGTCTGTGAATGAATTGTTACTGTACAAGTAAACTGTAATGTTTATGGTCCATTCACTCAGCATGTTTGATATAGCTGTCGTTAAGATGGGTGTGTCTACTGAACACTACTCAAACAAGTAATTAACATAACACAAATATATAATTATTTGTGTAACTATGCAGGAAATATTAAATATAAACATATATCTGGATCTGCAGAAAGCATATACCATACAAACAAATATTTTTGGGACATTATTTGTTCAGAGACTCTTATTTTCATATTCATTTCATTCCATTGCTCTTTTTTTTCTAATTTCCTGATTTTAGTTCCTGCTTCCTTGGTTGCTTTCATCAGTTCATAGTTTTGTTTTTCTTTACCCTTTTGTTTTAGTGGGCTGTACTGTGTTCCAGAATTGTTTAATAAATACACCATTCCCAAGTGACCCTTACCTCAATTCGTTCTCCTTTGCAACCACACTGTGGCAGAAGAACAAAACCAAAATGGATCTTGCAGGAGTACCGACCCTCCTCCTCACTACCCCCGACGAGTCCCTGTGCTTTCTATTATGTTGGAGTCAGTGGGCAGATGAAAATGTCTGTCCTGAAGCACGTGTCCAAGGCTGATTCAGTGTCTGTCCTCAACCAGTTCCTACCCTAAGGTCAACTTCTTTCCGCTCCGCTAAACTAGTCTGCTAAACTCGACTGCCTATAATCCTAAATTCCATCCTAGACCTTCCTCTTCTACTGGCCCCTTCCAGCACGAATGATTCTCTTGTTCCATCCAGTTCCCTCATCCTTTCTCTTCCAATGGTTTTGTACAGTCCCCAGGCCATAAATCTTGTTCCACAAACATGACCACAGTCTCCTGGCTAGCCACTTCCACCATAGTATTCTGATTTGAGCCTAAAAGCTCTGACCCTCCACCTCCACTTTGGCCCTCCGAACCCATGACTCCTGTGGCTCCACTGTGGCTCACTGATCCCTCGACTCACTGTTGTCAATAATCCCTCTAGCTCCACCGAGCTACATCGTCTCAATGACTCTGTCTAGGTTTGTCATCTCAAGTTCCTCATTTCGTCTGTGTAAATATAGCCCTCAGTTGTTATTTGTCCATTATTTGTCTGTTCTCCCATGTTCCATAATGTTTTTTTTTCTTCTTGTTTTTTTGTTTTGTTTAATGAATAAACCTTTTGCAACTATATCCTCGCCTCAACTCTCCTCCTTTGCAACCACACCATTGCAATATATGCATGGAAACATTATTTCACAACATTATTTCACACATTATTTCAAGTCCTTTGACAACCAGTGATATTTCTCTGAATAAGTTGTGAAGAGCGTTTTTTTTTTTTTTTTTTTTACTTTCTGATGTCGTCTTTTGGACCATGCATTTTATACTCTACAATTTGACTGTAGAATTTGAGAAATAATAATACAGGATTTTTAATAGCATCTCAGTTCACCTAGGAATTAAGTGTCATATTGTTAAATTAAATGTAAATATAACCAACATTTAAGCTGTAAAATGAACTGCTTTAAAATACATGCTGTTGACCAAACCACTGTTGAATAATTTAAAATACAGTAAGTTACTGTACTTATAAAACAATAATTTACTAACTCATAATTACATAACCACAGTTAATAAATGCAGGCTGCGAGGCAAATTAAGTTATCCTTAAAAAAGCATGAATCTGTATTCATATTTCAGAATAAGCACGTTTGACATTTGCTTTAGCCTATATGTAGTTTGCTCCCACTTTATATAGCAGGGAAATGTCATAATTTTAAATAAATAACCATTTACATGCTTAGGTAAATGAGCAGTTGCTGCGTCATGAGCAGTTATTTATTATTACTCAATGCAGGTTTGTAACCATAGCTACGTTAACCGTGTATAATTGAATGCAGGGCTTACGCCCAACTTTACATCCAGCAAGTGCAAATGGCCCCAGAAGCCGCTCTTACATTTGAAATAAGTCGTTTAGTTCTAAAGTCAAGACTCCTAACATTGCAACCATAAAATGCTTTAAAGACTTTCTGGCTTAGACACTTCTGAGAGATTTCAAAAGATCCACAAACATGTCTCACCAATCAAATAAAGTAATCGACTTACACTTCAGACAAAATAATGTCCCGATTATGGACTGTAAGGATAACAAGGATGAACATGAGGTAACTCGGCAAGACAAAACACGCTGAATGGACATTCATCATAGATTGGATTGAACTGACTGAAGTAAAGCACCGATGATGGTGATACAAACACAAGCCAACAAGATTGAGAGATCTTCACAGCAGGCAAACTGATCAGCCACAACATTAAAACCACCTGCCAAATAAACATAATTCTTCAGATCAGAAAACCTTCTTCCATTGCTCCATGGTTCTGTTGCCCAATATAGGTGCTTTTAGTTTTGGATGGGGAACATAATTATTTGCTTGTCTAGCCATCACTATTTTGCTCATGTCAAAGTCACTGCTTTCGGCACATAAATTCAAGAACCACTGTTAATTTCTTTATAATATACCCCACTCTTTTATGTGTCTTTTATATTTTAGGTGCCAATGTAATGATTTAAACAATGTTAATTCAATTCACCGCCAGTGTTTTTACACCTGATCAGTGTATAATAAAACCACCACATTGTATAACAATGAAATACGTTTAAATTCTAGAAACAGCAAGGAAACAGTGAAAGGGCCTTGATCTTTTTGCCTGTCTGACTTGTTTTATAGATCTGTGACCTTGAACTATATAGTAAACTGTACCTTATACTGTATAGATTACAGCCACCTACGTTATATGATTGGAATGCTTTGAAATGCCACGAAGACCATGTTAAACACAACCTCCATGAAATACTAACATTTAAAAGTCTTTATCTACAGTTGTTTGTTTGCATAAAATAAAATAAATAAAATAAAATAAATCTTGTAACCAGATTTCTGAGATAATGGCTGGTATACACTTTTTATAAACTGACATACATTTTAAAAAGCAAACGGTTACGCTTTCCAAAATTTTCAATTAAATATCAAGAAAAATGCGTATAAATAGTACAAGTGTGCAATGTCGTGGAATGTATACGCCAAAACTCATTTTGGCGAGCATATGATACGCACTTTATGGCTTATTATACATACGAACCCCCCATCCCACTACCCTAAACCTACCCAAGAGAGCGTGTCATATATACGCCATAAAGCGCATAATAACCCATAAAATGAGTTTTGGCGTATACATTCCACGACATTGCATATACTATTTATACGCATTTATGTGTGATCGGGTTTAAATATCAGTAAAGATTTTACTTACTGACTTCTTAGATAGACTGTATCTTATATTGTGCAAACCCAAACGATTATTTATAAAATAATATATTTACATTGAATAAATTTAGGAACATGTATTGCACTGTAAAAAAATATTTAGAAAAAAAGTTACCTGGTTGCCTTAAAATTTTGAGTTAATTGAAATTAAGATTTTGAGTTAATACAATGAACATTTTTTGAAATTAGACAACCTTTATTAAAAAATTTTTTTTTAAGATTTTGTAAGCATATTGGGTAATTGTGTGTGTTTTATTTCTGATGACGCAGTGAAACATGCCAAATAGTGCTAGTTTCATGATTTATCACATTTTTTAAGTGGTTCAGATACAATAATATTTTGAGTTTCTATTTATTAAACAAATTTCCTTCATTGTATCAACTCAAATTTTTAATTTTAATAAACTCATAATTTTAAGGCAACCAGGTTACTTACTATTTTAAGTTAAACCAACAAAAAAACAACCAAAATTTTTTACAGTGTGTATTAACGTATTATGGGTATTATTTACACAATGTAAGAATGAGTTACATATTATTATATTTCATATAGCATTATTATTATGTTAATTTATTTATGGTTAAACTAAAAGACAAAGAAAACATGAAAATATGGTCCGAGGTAAATCAGGTGAATGTTGTTTATGTGTCTTACCATTAAAAAATTGCTGTAGTGCCTCATTTTCCCCAAGAACATCCATTGGATCAGCTCCGGGTCTCCTGAATTTCTTTTAGTGCTGCGTATTTCAAACCAACTACTGTAAAAGCCTTGTGTGAAAGACACAGGACAGGTTGTATCTTAGACATGGACAGATAGCTTGAACTTACTCAAATAATCGCATTACATTTCCCCAATTCAGAGAAACTGAAAAAGATCAACAGCTTGTTTTTGTCAAGCACACGACAGTCTTAGTTTCCTTTTTGTTGTGCTTCTAATGTAATGCGACAAACACAATTGTATGATCTCACACAAAGTACATTCAGTTTAGACTGATCCACCTCAAATATGACACTTTTCAATAATATTGCTGTAATCATTGAATAGCATTAAATATTGTTGAATATTTTAAAGTCAAAATAGAGCAAAACTGAAAATGTACGCTCTGTTGACACAGGCTCACGGTAATCATGGCCTGGAATGGCGGCAGCCATCTGACTGTGCGCAAACTACACATACACATATGATTAACAGAAATGGCCACTTAAGATAATACTGTACTTATACTACTCAATTTAATGTAGGCGTAAATCCAATTTCATTCTTCCAAATGTATTTTTTTCTTCCAGTTTATACAACAAAAAAGGTTGTACCTTTTCCCTCGAAACATAGATGTCCGTTCTTTTGGTTTCGACCCATTAAAGTGAGCAGCCCAAGTGTAATCCATCAGTAACTCCAGATGTATCACAGATAGATGGTCTTTAGTGAAGGCCCCTATATCCCTACATTAAAAATAATAATTAATAATGTATATAGAAAAAAAGGTTCTTATTCATTGAAAATGGCAGCTGTGGCGCAGTCTTGCATGTACTTTGTTCACTGACCCTAGAGGCAAAATCCACCCACATCCGAGCAAACACCTGTAGGAGGCCATAAAGGAAGCTTTGCTTTATGAGGTAATTGCACACAGACATGCTGCGCGAGCTGAAGGAAAAGATGGGTGTGTTTCTGTGCAAAAAGATCAATGATATCCTGGACCCTGTGGATTTGACAGGAACAAATAATGGAGCAAGCGCTTCAATGGCATTGATAATACTATGAGAGAAAAAAATACACTTAGAACTTGTATATGGACACAATTCAAGAATTCTTATAGTTATATACAGCTCTGGAAAAAAATAAGAGACCACTTAAAACTGAGAAATGTTAAGTGGTCTCTTAATGTTTTCCAGCAAATTTTTCATATTTGCTATCATTAGGTGTTCTGGCTTGTTTGGTGCCCTACGCAAAATCAAACGTTTGTGCATTTTGGTTTGGTTGTGTTTGTTTGTGTGTGTGTGTGTGTGTGTGTGTGTGTGTGTGTGTGTGTGTGTGTGTGTGTGTGTGGGCTGGTAATCACTACATTATGGGGACAAAATGTTCCCACAAAGATGGCCATATCCGAAATCCTTGTGGGGACATTTTTTGGTCCCCATGAGGAAAACATCTTATAAATCATACAGAAGGAGTTTTATTGAGAACGTAAAAATGCAGAATGTTTCCTGTGATGGGTAGGTTTGAAAGGCAGAGGCAGTGTAGGATGAAAGAAAATACGGATTGTACAGTATGAAATCCATTACGCCTATGGAAAGTCCCCATAAAACATGGAAACACTACGTGTGTGTGTGTGTGTGTGTGTGTGTGTGTGTGTGTGTGTGTGTGTGTGTGTGTGTGTGTTGTGTCTGTATTTTCCATCTATGTTTTCCGCAGGTGATTGGACATATAAAATGAAAATAAATAAACAATAGAACAAATACAATAGACAACATATAACAATTAAATAAAACTAGGCTACTGTACCTGAAAAAAACGTAAATTATTTAACGTTATACTACAGAAATTAAATAATCAAATATAAAAAATAAAACTATAGTCTTTGCTGTATGATTTAAATATAAATTGATTCATAATAAAGATACAAAAGAGATTCAGTGAAAAGAAATGTGTTTTTCAGTTTGTTTGTTTTTTACATTAAATGGATGGCAAGTTTATTTGTCCGCTGACCCTTTAAAAACAAATGTAAGGATCTAATATACTGTTACACATTTGATTTGATTCCAAGTGTTTAAGTTCATGTAGGACATAGCAGGCTGTGTTTATGTGACTACTCCATATGATGTGTGAGATTGCAAGCATCTGTGCTCACGCACCGGCTGTGGTCAGTGTGACCACCACATGTAGTCCATTTTCGGAGCTTATTTTGATCAATAACACTCTTAATGTGTCAATAGCTTTAAAGGGGTGGTTGCATGCGATTTCACTTTTTTAACTTAAGTAAGTGTGTAATGTTGCTGCTTGGGCATAAACAGTTACAGCGGCAACTTGTTACTTGGGCAAAAGTTACAGCGCTGAAAGTTCAATGCAAACAGAGATATTGGGCCCTATTTTAACGATCTGAAACGCAAGTGTCAAAGCCATAGACTGTAAAAAAAAATATGGACGTAGTTTCCGTGACGTCACCCATAGGATTCTGATAAGCCGTTCTGAAGCTTAAAGTATGGCCGAGCTGGGCGTTGCCATCTTGTGAGCGAGTCATCGCGTGTCACTCCCGGATAACAGAAAATGGGCAAAAAGGCGGGATGTGCGCGGAGCTGAGGTGACGCAATAACTATAGACGGCGGATAAATGGCTATCCACTTGTAACCACGCCCTTAATTATGCAGAACCTTAAGGCTTTATATAACGTAAACGAATGAGTTATAAAAAAATTCACCCCCCTCAGAGTTGTCATGTAAATCAAAATTAGCCTTATAAGCCAAAACCACAATTTGTACCAGGCTGTAAACATGTTTTTTTCTGCTTTAAAGTTGAGAATTTTAACATAGGGCTCAATGAGATTCTGCTCCCTTCTGGAGCCTGTCCCTAGTGGCCAGTTTAGGAATTACAGTTTACATTACTTCCGTATTGGCTTCAAGAGAGATCGCGGGAGGTTGCCGCTTGGTCAAAGCGCAGAGCGCAAGTAACTTTGTGGGCGGGTCTCGGCGCTGTTGCTATTTTAAATGGCTCTTGCGCCCGGCGCAAATCTAAAATGGGTTGGTCTGAAGTAGCTTCATTATTCATAGGTGTGGTTTGGGCGTAACGTGAATAAACCAATCAGGGCGCCATCCAACATTCCCTTTAAAAGCAGGTGCACAAGTTCCATTATGGGATGCTATTATTATGGCGTATTTACCAGACGCACGCCAGGAGCGGTTCACAGCCGAGGAGACTAATGTTCTTGTAAGAGCAGCCCTTACGAAACAAAAATATATTGCAGTATATTGGAAAATTTCATGCAATACATTAGGAAATATATTAACATATATGGAAATTAATATTTATATCTTTCAATATATTGCAATATATTGAAAGCGGCAATCATTTGTATATTTTGCAATATATTACATGAATATAGGCCTATAATATATTTTATAATACCATCAATATATTATTCCATATATTTACAATATTTTAAAATATATTTCAACTAATATATTGGTAAATATATTTTCCTTTCGTAAGGGAGTGAAAGACAGAGAAGTTGTGTTGTATGGGGATGGGAGAAACCCACCCAAAATAGGGTCGGTTAAACAGTTTTTTTATTTTTTCAGTCTTTTTTTTTTCCTGGTTCTTGACGGACAAACCAATTTGTCAGATGTCCATATATATATATATATCTTGCCACTATTGGGCAAACAGGTCTGATCCTTAATTACTACAATAAGCCTGAATAATTTGTAAGCTAGATTTTTGCCTATTTTTTCACATCTTCGTGGCACATCACAATGTGTTAATATTTTTTTTTTAGTGTAACAATTTATGATTTGCAAAAATAACTGTTGCATCTGTGTAGATTACATGAGCAAAGTGTATGCGCGTTGTACACGCTATACATTATGGTCAAGCATGCGCCCTTAAAATAGCATAATGAACAACGCGCAACGCGCCACTGACTTTAGACTAGGTTTTTTCTGGTCAGTGGCGCAACTGTTTAATGGAACAGCAAAATAGCACCAGGGATTGTTTGCGCCGGAACACGCCTCCTTTTTTGCGCTGAATCGCCCAGGGAGCGCAAGTTCATTCACTAGTTTAGCGACGTGCTTCAGTGGAGGGAAAAGCACGCTTTGCGCGGGTCCAAAATAGGAATGACACATGCGTCGGTGTACAAAGTCAATTGCGCTGGGTGCAAGATAGGGCCCATTGTCTTTTAAAGTTATGGCAGTTTATTGCCTACAAAAACGGCCGGTTTGGACTACAACAAGCTTCTTCCCAGGTTGGTGACATCATAAACCCTTGCTAGTCACCGCAGATGTGACTTCTGCCCGTAATGATAAGGGGCGTGGCGTTTCCGGACAACCTGTGCTTGGTACATGAAACTACATTCGGCCATCTAACCAACCTAAGACCATTGCGTTTTTCGGAGGGATGGGCTTCATTCAAGCAGGAAGCAAATGAGCCATTCAAAGGACAGTGAAGACAGCGGTGTGGAATAAAGGTAAAATATAAGAAAAATACAGCGTTTAAAAAAAGAAAGAAATATTAAGACAGGTTATACTGCGCCCTATAAACACAACCAAGCCTATAAAAAAACAGAACCATCCCTTTAAGTAGTACAGCATGTTTAACAAATGTAACACTTTAGAATATAGATTTTTGAAATTTGTGAATCGTTGAGAATCAGCAGAAAGAATTGCGATTCATATGTTAATTGATTAACCAAGGATTACATGAGAGTCAGCCGGCTCAAATTACTTCCTGAAGGGAAGAATACCAATCAACGAATAGACTCCACTTTAAGGCATAAGCTTGCATAGAAGAAAGTGCTGTGGCTCGAGTGATAGTGTCCACCACTGCTGGTGGTAGGCCACTTAAGTCTGTCAAGGGTGCCAAATGGTACCCCTTCCCTGAGAAAAAGGTCTTTCCTCAGGGAAATCCACCAGGCAGGAGGGGCTGTTTTGAGGTCATTAGGTCCAAGAACCAGGTCTGGTTGGGCCAGAAAGGCACAACCGCCAAAATCTCCTCCTCGTCCCCCCCTGACCTTGCAGCATGTCTGTGCAGGCCTACTCTCCTGCCACTCACTGAGGGAAGGACATATTTACGTAGGCCCTGGAGCCAGCAGTCTCCATTCCTGAACCGCTGTTGACCCCATAGGAGGAGATAGGGGGAGAGTTGCAAGATGAACGTAAACCGTCCTGGTTATTGATGTAGGCCACCACTGCAGTGTTGTCCAATACATGTCTGCCCTGCAGCAACGGATAAAACCAGTGCAGGACCAGCAGTTTTGCTAGCAACTGAAGGCAGTTGATATGCCACTGCAGTTGATGTCCTGTCCAGAAGCCCAAAACTGCATGCACATTGCATCCAGCGCCCCAGCCCAATTTAGAGGCAACATCTTGTGACAACAACATGCCTGTAAGCTTGTCCTGAAAAGATCCCGTGCCCTTAGAAATGCAGGGTCCAACCATAGGCTGAAAGTGCGACAACAGATCGGTGTGCCGGAGTGAGGCATGTAGCCAGTGCTGTTGACCAATTTCAAATCTATGACAAGAAAAAAGAGATACTCTGCACAGGGAAGAGCAGAACAATGCTCGAAAGTGAGCCAGAAGGATTCAGTCATAAAGAATTGAGTTTAGAATACGGAAATCACACTTTCCTTAATGGGGCAAGGGCACCCTCTATGACCTTTGCGAAGACGTGGGGAAACCCAAAGTGAAGGACCTTGTACTGGTATACATGACCCTCGAAAGCAAACTGTAGGAAAGGTTTGTCAAGGAAAACATGTAATTACACATCCTTCAGGTTGATCCTGCAAACCAATCTTGGGGGTGAACGTACACGAGAATGCGTTTCTCTGTTAGTGTCTTAAACAAGAGCTTGTTAAGGGCCCAGTTGGATCTTGGATGCTCTGTGACTATCGTCAGTCGACATGGACAGTTCCTGCATCAAACATGCCTTGTGCAGTGTTTGCAAGAGAGCAATAGCATGCACGCCTGTCTAGCAGTGGTAAACCTTGGCAGCAAGCACAGCTGATAATTTACAGACCTTGGATGGGAGACACAGGCATAAAAGTCATGGAAATATTCAAAATATTTATGTTTCCTGAGGCTTTAATAACTTTTGGACTGGGCTCCAACACTGGAATGGACTCTGGACTGCAGTCTGGGGCTGGAGTGTCCTCTGGAGCAAATTAAACAGTCCCGATGTTGAGGAATGTGGAGGGTTTGGTTGTAGGCTTGAGTGAGCTGGGCACATAAGCATTTTGAGATGGAACTGGGTGAGGGTTGTATTTATATTCCTTAACTTCTTAAACAAAGAAATTGGAACCATTAACCAGAAGGTAAAGTTAATGGACTCAACCAAGGGCAAATAATGCCCAAACCTCCTCATCTAGTCCCATCTGAAAGTAAACACTGAGCTTATTATCACTCCAGCTCACCAGATGAGAAAACTCCACAGACCCCTCCATATACTTTTCCAAAGGACGACCATCTTGTGGGAGGTTGAGGAGATTATCTTCAGCCCAGTTGATTTAGTTTGGTCCAGTCATCTGTAACGGTGTGGTAATCTAAGGAACAAACTGAAGAATCAGAAGATCAAATCCAAACCAAAAACTTTATATAATGCTGGATCATCAGTCATCAGATTTCACGGATTTCTCTACTATGTATCACACTTTTTGCTTTGGCTTCAGGTTGTGGATTACAGATATTCCCTTGCATGGCTCAGACCAGACTCTCACCTGCCCCTGACTTCGGTCCTGAACTTTCCCCTGGTTTTGCTGGTTACTGATCTCCCAACTGTTTGACCTTGCTCTCTGCATTTGCCTTTGGACTGCTTTCTGTTATTCATCCCTGCCTGGTTAACGGCCCCCTCTTCAGCATCAGAATTCTTCGCAACTCTATTTGGTGGAACCTGGCGGTGCTTATTGTAAGTCACAGGCATTTTGTGCCGCCCAGCCATTCCTTGCCATACCTTGCAATAACATGTGCTAAAAAAATAATTATAAATAAAATGCATCAAGAATTCAAGATATACATTCTTAAATTAGTTGTAGAAAATAATAATACATTGACAGATGAAAGCGTGAGCAGGGAATTTTTTCTCTTTTATCCATTTTGGGTCCTCATTAGGAGACGACACATACGTTGTGCTGTACTGCTTTATATATATATATATATATATATATATATATATATATATATATATATATATATATATATATATATATATATATATATATATATATATATATATATATCAAACAGTAAAAACGCCTCTTCCTGCACTCAATATAAAGTGCAGATGAGAGTATGAAGTGAGGACTGAGGGAAAGTTGTTCTGCTCCACTTCACAGACTAGAATTTTAGAATAACACTCATTCATGACATTTTATTTAACAAAAACTGCCATTTGTACGTCATTGCAAATGTGTAGTCCTTTCCAGTTTCGGTTTTCAATCCAAAATCTGTACTTTTTTTTCTTCTAAATTACGTCAGTTAAAAAACATGGGGTAATGTGAATTATTCCGGTACATTCACACTTTTAGAGGCCCACCTATCACCCACTTTCTTGCTTCCACCACTGCAGACATGTCCTTCTTAATGATTTCTTTATATTGTTTATCCTGCCCAAAAAGATCAAACACATTCGTATTACTTAGAGTATTACTTAATGTACTACATACATATATCTTAAAAACGATTCATGTGTGACTGATACGCTGCAAATCAGGTGATTTTAGGTCAATGTTTTGGCTTTAAGTCAATCATGGAATCACAAGATGGCCGATCGAATACTTCCTGCTGGCAGTTTAGAACGCAATGAGCAAAACAGTCATTATACTGATCAGTGGTCACATCACATACGTTTGATTCAGCAGACAAAAGTTTTCAGTTTCGTTTCACTTTTTTTAAAAAAAAGAAATAATAATAAAGGGTAATTAATTGCATTTTTAAAAGGTCCAATTTTGTTGGTTAGATTTTTACATCAACAACTTACATCATTTAGAAATTAAAGCTCTCTTATTAAAACACCATTTAAAGGGTGGTTATTAGGTGGCTTCTCCACTGTTTCTTAGTGATTTTTTAGTGGTAGTTAATCAGGAAGATGTGATTATGTTCTCTTTGACTCACAGGATGGAAATGGTGCTTCATTTGCTGTTTTATGCGATATTGCAGTTTTGTGAACAAGTTCCAGTCACAATTTTGGATGGATACATAGCTAGTGGCTTAATTTAATTAACACATCAACAGCAATAAAAAAATTTGCAACAAAGAACATCTGACTGAACACGAGTAAATACCTATCAAAAATCACTGAGGCAACCCGTAACCCATGTTTTTCCAAATTTCAACCTGTGAAAGTGCACTGGAACGGCCGTTTAAGCCGTGACTTCCCACCCATGAACTCGTACTAGTATGATGTACTCCCAGTTACGAGTTCTGAAGTCACATAAACCGTGAAACAACAATGGCACACCCTACGGATGTGGTTATGAAAGGTGTACATAAAAAAAAAAAATGTGTTTATTAAGATAAGGTAGTGCTCTAATGTTATTTATCAGCAAATGTTATGCATCATCAGCAGCTTTTCTAGCGTTAGCGAGTTTTCAGTCCATTGAGTCCAAGAATAAATTAAAACCAAATACATTTCCTAATATACAAATAACGTAAAGTAAAAGTATAACAGCTTCTCTTGCCTTATGTACTATTTTTTTCTCCTCCTTTCGGGGGATCAATTGGCGATATAAATGATTGTAAATGAGCATAAGCCCGTACAGTCCGCAATGCTTTGTTTTCATCTTGCTACCACAATTTCTTGCTCTCAGGCAGTTTGGCGTGACTTTGCCTGGAACGCTACAAAGTCGTGAGTCGTGTTTTGAAGGCGTAACTTACGGGCTCAGAAGCCTGCCTGGAACTTTGGAGTATTGCATGTTGCATTATGGTCAGGTCCATATCTTTAAGTAAAAATCTGTTTGGAAAACCTGTGTGCAATTACAACTGGTTTACCAAAAAAATCCAGAGTGAAATGAATCGAACAAACAAAGAATGTTCTACTGAGATATTCACCTATTTTAAAATAAACACCCACTTTCCTAACATTTTTTGGAAGGTAATTTAAATCATTTAATAAGCCCTTTTTTCTACATTTTAATACCAGGACAGTTGTATCACCGTTTTCCAATGAATTCCGATCAGATTGTTTTGTCAGAACGATGTTTTATAAACGCGAGTATTAAGAAAGATAATATTCTCACCAGCAACTTTTAAGGGCCCATCAACACCATCAGACGATAACGTTCTGTTTATTATCAATGAGCGCTGCAGTTGTCATCAGCTGCTTTAAATGCTAAAGCTTTTTAAGTCAGGTGGTTTCTGATTGGCTGTATATGTTTGATCATTCATTGGTTGGAAAGAAATTGTTCTGAAAGTGATTCCAGCGATAACATTTCTTTGCGTAGTTATAATTATAGCTGTGGTGTGGACTTCCCTGTTCTCATGGAATTAGAACAGTTATACATTTTTTTGTCCTTGGTCTGAACTGCCCTTAACAGCATAGAAAGTCTTCCCGTACCTTCACATGCTGTGACTCTGAGAGGTCACCGCTTCATGAGGACAAAAAACAGAGTTTATACTCCTCTGGAGGTGCAGAACTTTATTCAGGCTTCCAGAAAGGCACTAAAATCAAAATGAGGGAGGCTAGATGAGACTCATGAGGAAATACACGTGGTGGTCTGAGAGGATACAAACGGAACATTCCAGATACACAAACACAACAGCACACAGCTAGCTACACCACTGAACATTTCAATTTAAGAGAGGCTGAGACACTTTTATTTGAGTGCGTTTCATCCTTCATTGTACGGATTCTTCAGAGAGAACACAGCCTCCAGCTACAGTTCATGCTTTAGTGTCTCCTCGCCATTCTGCTTCAATAAATATGATGAGGGGTGGTGGTCCCTTGAAGCCACTCTGACAGGACTGGTAAACTCCATCATGTCAAGGAGAGGCCAGGTTAAGACGATGACGTTCCCAATACTGTCATGGCTCTGTTCACAGTTCGTCTTTGTAGAACCCCAACTTGGCGTTGGACATCTCCTTCCGTAGCTGCATGACCTCCCAGAACATCTGCTCTGCTTGGAAAAACACAGCAGCATGTACATGTTAGAGGGGAAACCTTTAAAAGAACAAGCGTCTGCTTCTGCACATTTACTTTCACCACTTGCTGCATTTACATTGACCCAAATAATCCGATGGTAATCGGACTAGTAGCACAGCTGGAATAAAAAAGTCACATGCAACCACATCAATCGAAATTAATTGGCCAAATACAATTTAAATTTCATTGCAAATGGGTGATTTAAACCTTTTTCTAATCCGTTTGATTAGGATTTGATCCGTTTAGACATTTAGGTTATATTTACACTTGCAATTCAGTTCTTTTGGTCTGGACCAAAAAAGAAAATTATACATTTAGTCCTGGTTAGTTCCTTTCACTGGAACTAAGGGTCCAAGCCCAACCCCTGAAAAACAACACCACACCATAATTTACCCATTGAAACCCATTCCTTGAAGCTCTTTACACACTGTTCTTGAGCTAATCTGAAGCCCACACAAAGTTTGGAGGTCTGTAGCTATTAAAGGGTTAGTTCACCCAAAAATGAAAATATGATGTTTATCTACTTACCCCCAGAGCATCCAATATGTAGGTGTGTTTGTTTCTTCAGTAGAACACAAATGAAGATTTTTAACGCCAACCATTGCTTATATAATGCACGTCAAAGGGGTCTGATTCGAATTCTACTGAAGAAACAAACACACCTGCATCTTAGATGCCCAGGGGGTAAGCAGATAAACATCAAATTTAAATTTTTGGGTTGAACTATACCTTTAACAACTAAAAGTTGGCAACTTCTGCACACTGTGCACCTCAGCACTACCACTTCATGGATGAGTTGTTGTTGTTCTCAATCGCTTCCATTTTTGTTATAATACCACTACTAGTTGACCATGGAATATTTAGTTAGTAGTCAGGAAATGGTGGACTTATTGCACTGGTGGCAACCTATCGGTACCACGCTTGAATTCACTGAGCTCCTGAGAGTGACCCATTCTTTCACAAATGTTTGTAGAAGCAGTCTGCATGCCTAGGTGCTTGATTTTATACACCTGTGGCCATGGAAGTGACTGGAAAGCCTGAATTCAATGATTTGGAGAGGTGTCCCAATACTTTTGGCAATATAGTGTATGTAGCTTTGAACCATGTTTATAACATTAACCAAGTCTATAAGACAGATAAATTATAAGCTTACCATCTTGTTGTTTGACTAGTCCTTGGAGGATGTAACGGATATAGGTGAAGAAGTTGCAGACAGATGTAATCTGAGGTAAGTAGAGAAGAAAAGCGAAAGTCATTCACATTCAAACCTCAGTACTACATATGAGAACAATGCGACGATACCATTGAAAAAAGCGTAAAAACGGAATACTAAAAAGTTAATTTATTAATTTTTAAATAATTTACAATATTTATCAAGACTGGATTATATAAAATTTACATAAATATTTTCCAAACAAGGATTAAATGAGTTCGTAGGCAGTTTTCTTTCTCAGTTACAAAGTTGTGGGCAGATTTGCCTGGTAATGTTTCCGCAGATTTTGCTTTCTGTTTGTATCTCTTGATACATTTATGAACCACTTGTCCTATGTTGTGAGGGTTGGTTCAAATGACGTGAGATGAGGATCTTTTTCCAAGCAGATGAAAATAAGAACAAAATAAACTCAGGAGAACTGGAGCACAGGATTACAGAAAACTAAACCATGTTTAAATAACATCAAGAATGGACAACAAACTCAAACTGAAAGATACACAGGCTCTGTCCACACGGAGATGCGTTTAGCTGTATACATACAAATTTTGTATCGTTATCAGCACTTTGTCCAGACAGATCTGGCGTTTTAGGAGCCTGAAACCAGTATTTTTTTAAACCGGGTCCCAGAGTGGATAAATCTGAAACCGACACCCTTGCATTTCATGTGTACAGCCAATCCATATATTTTGTGAAACGGTGATGTCATCACACCAAGTCCCGCATGGTAAAGACTATTAAGGATACAGCTACGGCCACTGGGCATGCGGACATCAATATTGCGTCATTTCATTTCTGTATTTGCATTATTGTAAGGGTAAGTTTAGGTTTGGGGTAGGTGTAGGCGTTAATTAAACAATCTGGTAAGTTTATTTATTGTTACTTTATTGTGAGATTTTGCATCACTTCTGACTGTTGCTGTACCCCTTCAAGTCACAACTCCTCTTCTCCTTTTTTAGTGTATTTCTGTGGCAGAATTACTGCACCACATACTGGTCTGGCATGTATACTACATCGTTTTGAGTCGGTTTCAGTGGTTTTGTGTGTACGGAGATATTCTTGAGACAAGGGGGGAAAAAGATTGGATAGGGAAAGCTCTGGCTTCGTGTGGATGTGGCCTAGATGATAGGTGAAACAAGGACCAGGGGAGAGAATCAATTACCAAATGAGTAACCATAGCAACAAATGAGCAGGGACTAAATAACTAAACACAAATAACTAAACTAAGCAGACCAAGGGGCTGTTTACACGACACCTAAAAACGTATACGTTTTGGCTAATCATGGCCTATTGGAAAAAGCCTGAAAACGCGAACTCTTAGAAACCGGTTTCAAGTTTTTAAAAACTATTCTATTATCGTCTCTGTGTAAACTACAAAAATGCAAATTTGTGAAAACCATGTCATGACGTGTATGCTTATTACGTGTTCATTATATAGGCACATACTTTTTCTTTGCAAAGTGACATCGCCAACTACTGGCCTGGCATGAATAATACAGAGGTCGTTTTCGCGGATTGGTGCGAACGGGAATTCATTTGATAATGTTTTTGCCTGTACGCGGTATACGCAAAACCTTTTAGTACATCGCTGTCGTGTACCCTAAATGTGACACATGAATCAGATATGAATTTACCCTCCAGAATGATAAACACCTTCCTCACCGCTGGCTTCACATTCAGGCGAAATGATTAATGGTAGTCTCTATTTTATCACTGAGGTTTCGTCTCTTGTCTGCATCAGTGTCCAGATGTGACTTCATGTCAGTTTTCATCATTAGAGCCTTTAATCTAGTCACTTTCTCAGAGGGCAAATCTGCTGAAGTGTATGTAGATTTCACGGTTTCTTTGCCATTCTCACAGTAATTTTTTGCAATTGCTCTTTTTCCCACTTGCTCAATTTGGTAGAATGGTCTGAAGTCAAATACATTTGACTTTGATATTCAAAACATTCCTGCTATAACTACAGAAATATAAATATGCCTTAATTTGAACATTCAAAATAATAATAGATACATAACATCTGAACACCTATCTAGGCAAGCATTAATATTTCACTAAACCCCAAGATGTATTTCTTCAATAATTTCGACAGAAATGCTGTGAAGTCTTTCCACCTTATTTTTAATGCAAGACTTGGAGCCGCTATTGTGTAATTGAAATGTGTCTTGGATAACAAGTCAAAAAGGCAATACTCACCCGATAACGGCAGAACGGCGACACATAGTAATAGTTGCTGGAATCGCCAAATTTGATTCTGTGCTTGCAGGTTTTGGTTTGACCACACAGGGCACATTTCCTACACAGCAGGAAAGAGATGGAAAGCAATTAGAAATATATTACAGCACAAATTTTATGGACATCTGAGGAGGGATTTACGACTAAAACACCTGGGTGAGTAACTAAATGAAGCACACACAAACAGTTCTGAGGCACAACTCCCTGAAACACAGACACAAGGGAAATCAGGATATAGGGCGGCACGGGCCAGATCAGAAGGACTGAGGGTCCGATCAAAATTCACTTACACAAGAGTCTGTGCCATCCTGCCACAGGAAAAGCCCATCAGAAAAAGAACAAAACCAAACAAAGAGCACAAATACAGAAAAAAAGATTGATGAATGAAAGTCATGCAGACAGACATGAAATAAAAAATAGCAACATTAGAGAAATTGCGTTCAGATACATATCTCATAAAAAGTTTTTGGCTAAATGTAAATGAATTTATAACGGAGAGAGTATATTTAACATGCAAGTTTTTTGTTTTGTTTTATAAATTACAAAATTTACACCTGATCAAAAGCTCTTCATACGCGTTTCCTCGTGCAGTATCAGTATCTGTGGGTTTTTTGTCATTGTGTAGCTTTTGGTGAAGCTGCCCACTGTTCATGAAAGGTTTGCGGTTTACAGCAGGTTCTTCCTTTAAGTTATTGTACTGTCTTGATGAATATACATTAATCTGCTCTGCTTCTTCGGGGTTGTAGTGCATTAAAAAATAATTACCTTAAAAAAAAAAATACTATCTAATTTCCTCATTTTTTAGAAAGGCTAAATGTCTTGAATGAGCACAGTGAATATGGTAACTGTCACTATTAAATAAAAATGGAAAATTCATTTTTTAAAGAATATTGCAAGGTTTATTATAAATTATTTATCCGTGCACATAATTTTTTAGTTTCTTATGATGTGTTTACTGGTGTGAGGGTGGGACAAACTCACATGACATCACAAGGGTAATTACACAAATTATTAAATATTAATTAACTACATGTACTTAAAAATGTAGTATTATTACCTCAGTAAGTACATCTAATGTGTAACTAGGTCACATAAAAACAAAGTGTAACACGATAAATTAGTTTACAAATAAAAGGCAACTATTAAAGTCTGTGTAAAGGCAATTCAGAGATTTGTTTCTAAACACATTATAAATGGAAGAAATGTATTGCTGAAAACACATTACAAAGACTGTAAACTATGAGTACTGAATTGTGGAGTTAAACCGTTACTATGTTTGAGTTCAAGATTTTTTGGGCGGTCCAGAAATCATGGCTTGAGTCACTGAGAATATGGTTTGTCAGCTCAATTGCGAGTTACTGTCATTACTGTTATTTTAGTTACTACAGCCTACAGTTTGCTAGCTAGCTATGCCTTCGTCACGTAAATGCATATTAGGCCTACCTGGTTGCGATAATTTACAAAGCAGCTATCCTTATTTAAGTTTCCTAAAAACGATGATATCAAGAAGAGGTGGATTAATTTTGTGAAGAGCCACCTTGATGGAGAGCTGAGGATCACCACCAATACCCGCCTCTGCAGTGGACATTTTACACCGGATAGATTTACAAACTTTCATCGGAGACTGGGATTCACTGATAATCCACTGTTACTGGTAAATGGGGCCGAACCGAGAACACATATTTAATATTGTCTTTACAAGGACTTTAATCTAATTCTTAGTTATATTTGATGCCATTATTACATTCGCTGGATATTTGCATGATATATGGCTCATATTAGGAGTGTTGTGGATTTATAAAACTACTTCCTCCAAAGAATAATGGAGCGACAGGCCTCGTGTCAAGTGAAGTCACTCACTTAGGTCCTCCGCACTCGACGGCAGACGCTTTGACCACCGGCAGCGGCTGGAATCCCACCGGCTCCACGCTGAGTGTGTTCTGCTCCACCGCCTCCAGGATCGCCGATCCAAGCTGCAGATCGCACAAACTATTCATTAGCCACACACAAAAAATTTTCCTAAACTGCCCTGTCTCTTTCAAAATGTAGTTGGAAGTCTGATTAAATTTTTCTTTTTTGTTTGTAAAATTGTCTTTGGTTGTTTACATGAGCCATTTTAAAAAACTGGTTTAATAATTTATGATTTTAATGGTTCACTGATTCATTCGAATATTTAACCATCAGTTAATCCCTTACTCCATTAAAAGGAGTCCAAAAAAGATTTGTGCAATGAATTAAATTGAGTTAAATGAGTTAAATAATGTTAAAGGGGTGTTTTTTTTCTAGGCTTGGTTGTGTTTATGGGAAGCAGTATAACATATTTTAATTTAAAATAATAATAATTTAAACACTGTATTTTTCTTATATTTGACCTTTATTCCACACAGCTGTCTCCACTGTCCTTTGAACAGTTTGCTTCCTGCTTCTATGAAGCCCATCCCTCCGAGAAAGGCAATGGTCTTAGATTGGTTAGATATCCAAATGTAGTTTCATGTATTTTTATTGGCTGAAGTGCCAAGCACAGGTTGTCCGGAAACGCCACGCCCCTTACCATTACGGGCAGAAGTCACATCTGCGGTGACTAGCAAGGGTTTATGATGTCACCAACCTGGAAAGAAGCTTGTTGTAGTCCAAACCGGCCGTTTTTGTGGTCAATAAACTGCCATAATTTTAAAAGACAATATCTCCGTTTGCATTGAACTTTCAGCGCTGTAACTTTGCAGATACACTCAAGCAGCAACATTACACACTTGCTAAAGTTAAAAAAGTGAAATCGCATGCAACCACCCCTTTAAAGCTACACTATATATTTTTTCGCCACTAGGGGTCGCTAACCTCTTCAAAAGGAAACACTGAAAAAAATGAAAACAAAGGCGTAGCTTGATGAATGAGCATGGAATCATGGAACTTGTCATCATACAGATGGATCTAATAATGTTAATGGGGAAATAATGTTTATGGATGAGTGAATCCATTCATGTTTTTTAAAGCAGGATGTGAAAACTAATAACACGCAGATATGCAGTCGACCACGTCTGTTGCCATGGTTTCTACGGCAGTAAAAGTGGAAACCAAAGGTAACGCGGACATGACGCCATTGACAGGCGACTCCGTCACACATCCCGGTTCCTTGGTTAAAATCGTAATTTTCTCATGATTTACAAATAGTTGGAAACATTTGGGATATTGTAACTCAACTAAACAAAATATATAACACTGGTCTTGTGGTTTTTGGATACTTTACTGCAAAAATCTTACATATTGTGTCTCTGATGTATTGGAGACCTGTGTGAGTATGGCCGCATATGTGTCAACATCAAAAGTTTGAACCCATTTCAAACCTAAGCGCTGTTATTTACTTTTCCATTAGTTACATGCAGTGTACTTCACTACTTTTTTAAATTAGGTAGCTTAACTGAAATGAATTACTTCACAATATAGACAGCATGTAGCTTTATAAACTACAGTTTCATATAGCTGACATTTTTAGCAATTCATGACTAGATTTAACCGCCAGAGAGCAGCTGTAGATCCGTCATGTGCCCAGATTCTCAACCATTAGCTGAGCTGCCATGATTGTTTAGTTAATTACAGCTAATCATTTACAGACACTAATGTCCATAAAATAATAACAGTTGAAGGAGGTGCTCATAAGTCCTACAGAAGGATGACAGCAGAAGCATACCTCGCTTTTAGAAAACGTCAGACATGGGTAGATGTCTTCTCTGTAAATGCGCTCGAGGAAGGAGCAGCTTCTTTCCAGGTTCGGCTCCTCTTTCCACGCTTTGAACTCAGTGAAGAGCAGTGAATCCACCTAACAAATGCCAAAAACACATATATACCATTTAATATCTACCATTATAACGACTCTTATAGCCTATTACAGAATGCTGGATGAGAGGAAGATGATCAGCGAACTTTGAAGTAAGTTTCAGACTGTGCTTCACACAGCTTTATTATATTGTGTAGTCACACTTGACTTTGATTATATGGAAAACAAAGCCAGTATGTAATATTTAAATATCTTCTTTTCTGTTCCACAGAAGAAAGTAAGTCATTTCCCAAAGAACTGTTAGCCAACCTTGAGCTTAAGTTCCCAAAATCATAGTTCCAATGAACATTTGCACACAAAAAAATGCAAAATTGTGTGGTTGAAGTACAGGTCTCAACCTGTGGTTGGAAGTTTGTTAATATGATGTGCACAAAATTAATAAATAATTAATATTAAAAGTAAAGCAATATATTCTATACATCAAATCTTAACTGCTTGATTGTTCATATCATTGCAAAATATAACTATATTATTATCACCCAGCTCTTTATATAAAGATGGATAAGTATGTCCAACTTTATTTGCATACATACTGTATATTATGTGTAGGGTTAGGGTAATAGCATGTTTTAGTTGACTTGACTTCAATTGACTTGACTACTTTTCATTGTTTAAGCATGCCATGGCGTAACCTTCTCAAAAATGTTTAGTCTTGACCCTTTAATTTTGAACACTTATTAGTTGTTTCTAAATTAACTGTCATATCTAATATCTTGGATAATGCTTTTCTATCCTCAGCTCCTCTCATTTAAAAAAAAAAAAATTACACATTTCAGTCTTGTTTTCCATATATGCGCTACCAATAGTTTCTATTTGTCAAAAACACAATGCCGCTTATCATTGTAATGGAGCTTATCATTGTAATGCTGACGACACACAACTATCTTCCTTTGAAGGCCAATGGTAGTTCTGCATTGACCTTCTTGCTGGATTGTTTGAGTGACATCAAAACGTGGATAGCTTGTAAATCAAGCTAAAACTGAAGCAGTGTTTGGAACTATCAGTTCAACCAAACATATAATTAATAATCTATCTAATATAATCTATAATCTATCTAATCCCCTTCATTTCTAATTAAAAAAAATATATTTTAATGAAACCTTAGAGATGCTGTCCCTCCATTGAAAGTCTATTCCAGCAAAACTTACTTCAGAAAGTTCATAAAATATATTGTTAAAGTAATTTATAAGGGGGGAAAAAATAAAATATATATATATATTTTTTTATGTGCTATAGAAATAATTGTGAATGACTGGATGTAATTAAGCGATTAGTTCATAAATTGGACAGTATGTTTGCTTTAGCATGCAGTCCGAAAAGACATTTGAAAATGTAGGTTCTCACCTACTTTTGTAGGTTTTTGTAGGTTCTCACCTACATATCAACTTGACAGATAAAAATATATGTTGATGCTTGTGATTAATAAAAAAAAATCATGGTTGACATGGGAAACGTATATGAATGGGAGAGTGTTGCTAAACACACAAACATACACAAGCAGATACAGACCTCTTTACACTCACGTACAATGGGCTGCGTTACTGCAACCTCCTGCTGGCTGCCCAACATGGCGCTGCTCGTGCTCTTGTTGCGAGTGTGGCCTTTCTTAAAAGGGGCTTTGGGTCCGGGGGGCATTTCCATACAGGGGGACGTGGGAGAGGTTGACAGGACCAGAGTCTTCAGAGCAGCCACCTCAGCCTGCAGAACATCGATCTGAACCCAGGAGAAAGAGAAGGACTTGTTAGATTACAAATTTGAGAGGGGTTTAATTTAAAGTATTTACAAAATATCACAAAGTATATCACAAAAAGGTCATCCCCACAGAACATGCTTTGCATTTAAAAATGTTAGACGAAGGCCTAGACGTGTGTGTTCACATATGGTACATCTAGTCATATTTATAATGTTGTTTATTTCTAACTCAAGTATTTCCAAATGTGAAACTGAGTTATGTTCAATGCGTTAAATTCAATGTGATTTCATTTTCCAAGCAAGTCACTAGATTATCAAAAAACAGACATTATTAAATGACCAATGTAATATATACAAGCTCTTGGGGTTAAATTTACTGCAACAATAACTACATAGTCAAATTTTTGACAGTACAGTATATTTTACAATTAAAATCAGACTGATATTAGATTTTACCTTTTAATGCTAGAGAACGTTGGAGCACTTAAACTGCAGTTTAAGTTCAGTCATACTTTGAGCCATTTTCTGACCAATTTTAACAGTTTAGTGAGATGTTAATTAAGCATTGTTTCTTTTCTGTCACTGTGTCACTGTGAGTTCACTGTGTCATTTAGCTCATTGATTTGCAGTCATGTAAAAAAAAGTGCTGTCTTGACATTTAGCCATAATAAAATTCATGTCAGCATAACTCACCTTTCCCAGCGCCTCCTTCAGCTGTTTTTCCGCAGTGGCCTGCTTCAGGTTTGCCTCGTGCACCATCTTATGAGCCTCCTGTTTAGAACGTCACAGATCAAACTCAAACTCGTCTCTGTGAAAAACCTACATCAAGAGACACCTCTACCACAACAGACCAGATCAGAAGCACCTCGCAGAACAGCGCTAGAGGACAAGGACACTCAAGGACTCTGACTAACAGAAACAAAGGAAAACAGAAAGAAGGACATGAAAAAGGAAATGGATGAGGAAAGTATGGAATGCATAACAGAGGAGCGGGTTACCTAATCACTCAGCACATCTGTATTCATATGGTATAAAGATCTACATAATGTAGGTATGTCATATGGTGACTGTGGCAAGGGGGGCGTGGTTCAGCGAGGTCTGCAGCGGGAGAGAGAGCCGCGGGACAAGCGGTACGTGAGTGGGTTGGAAGCAGATTAATAACACCTGTCTCTTGTTCTAGTAATGAGCGCGGAGAGGGGATAAAACATCAGTGGAACCGGAGATCGAGGAGAGAGAGAGCCCGGACGGTTGATGCCAAACCCCCCTTACAGAGACTGAGTTACCGGAAGCCGGAAGTGCCGACCCGGAAGTGACTGAGCGATCGTTGTTCATTGAGATACCACACCACAGTGTGTGTTGGCAAAGATATTGAGTTTAATAAAGATACAGCATCAACCGTCCAGCCGACCCCTTGTCCTCTTCCTTCCTTATCATATCGAACTTTGCTACAGTGGTGCCGAAACCCGGGAAGGAAGTAGGACCGCGCCGCCGCCATGACTACTCCAACGCCCTCCGCCACGCCGTTTGCGGACATTATCACCTCTCTCGCGGCCCTCCACCAGAATCAACATCAGGCCATGCTGGAGCTGCGGGCGGACCAGGAGCGTCGATTCGAGGCCATCGTCCGCGGCCAGCAAGAGGACCGCGAGAGGTTCCGGAGCTGGATAGACCGGGAGGTTCACACCGAAGCCGCCGGGCTCGCCAGCGCACCGGTCCACGTGCCCCTACACAAGATGGGGCCACAGGACGATCCCGAGGCCTTCATAGACCTTTTTCAGAAAGCGGCGGAGGCCTGCGGGTGGCCCCGGGCACAGTGGCCGGTGCGCCTTATTCCATTGCTCAGCGGAGAAGCCCAGGCGGCCGCCCAACAACTGCCGGTGGCGAACCTCCTGGATTACGACGATCTGAAGAGGGCCATCATTCAGCGGGTCGGTCGGACCCCCGAACAACACCGTCAGCGTTTCCGCTCGCTTGAGTGGGGGGAGACCGGCCGGCCCTTCGCGATGGCCCACCAGCTCCGGGACGCCTGCCGCAAATGGCTATTGGCCGGTGGAAGCGACGTGGACCACATCGTCGATCTGGTGGTACTGGAAATGTTCATCGCTCGGCTTCCCAAGAAGACCGCCGAGTGGGTCCAGTGCCACCGGCCCACGTCGCTGACGACGGCCATCAACCTGGCGGAGGACCATCTGGTGGCGTGCCCAGGGGTCGGCGAACCCCGTTTAACTTCTCCCTCTTTCTCTCCCCCCTCTGTCTCTCCTTCTCCTCCTGTCCCTCTCCCTAGGTCCCGCCCTCCAGGGCCCCCTCGTATTCCCCCCAGAGGTCGGGGTGGAATGGGCCCAGGGCAATACGGGAGTTCGAGGGCCCCGCCCAGGGGGGCGGGGCTGCTGGGGTCGGGCGGGGATATCGGTTCCGGTTTCACCCCCCCTCCGCGCTCATATTCCAACCCACTCCCCGCCGCAGGGGCGGCGGGCAGGCCTGGGCTGGCCTGCTGGCGGTGCGGTGACCCGGACCATTTTGTGGACCGATGTCCAATGATGGATATCGGGACAATGATCCGGGTCCCGGACGTCCAGCGGACCACCCCTGATCAAGCAGGAGAGTACCAAGTTCCTGTGAGTATCAAGGGGGGTACATATCAGGCCTTGGTGGATTCAGGATGTAACCAAACCTCGATCCATCAAAGCCTGATGCAGCCTGGGGCATTGGATACAAGCCGCATGGTTAAGGTGCGGTGTGTGCACGGGGATGTGGTGGAATATCCGCTTGTACCAGTCACGATTCAGTTCAGGGGAGAAAATCATAGTGTTGAGGTGGCGGTTAGTCCCCACCTCCGGCATCCGCTAATTCTGGGGACGAATTGGCCCGCCTTTCCGGCGTTATTGGGGTCGATATGCGCGGATGCCGCTTGGGGGAGCCAGGCTAGGAACGGGGCGGTGCGGGTGCAGGTTGGCGAGACTGATACGGGGCCCTCGGAAACGGCTTCAGAGGAACCGAGCGGGGTCGAGAGACTGATTCTCTCGGACCGCGATGACTTTCCTCTGGAGCAGTCTCAGGACGATACCCTAAAACATGCTTTCCAACAGGTCCGCACTATCGACGGTCAGTCCCTTCAACCCGCCCTGCCCGTCACGTATCCTTATTTTGCCATAATTAAGGACAGGTTGTATCGAGTGACCCAAGACGCTCAGACAAAGGTAGATACAACCCAGTTGTTAGTACCAAAGAGCCGCCGGGAAATGCTTTTCCAGGCGGCTCATTCTAACCCAATGGCGGGCCACCTGGGACAGGCGGCCACGCTGAATCGTTTAATGACCCGATTTTTTTGGCCAGGCATTCACGACAATGTGCGCAGGTGGTGCGCGTCTTGTCCTGAATGTCAGTTGGTGAATCCACTGGCCTCCCCAAAAGCGCCATTGCGCCCCCTTCCATTAATGCAGGTCCCCTTCGAGAGAATTGCGATGGACCTCATCGGGCCATTAGAGCGATCCGCACGCGGACATCGTTTTGCGCTAGTTATCGTGGACTACGCAACGCGATATCCGGAAGCAGTGGCTCTCCGCAACATCTCGGCGAAGAGTGTTGCGGACGCACTGTTTCGTTTAATCTCCCGAGTGGGGATTCCGAAGGAAATCCTCACTGATCAAGGCACGGCGTTTATGTCACGCACGCTAAGCGAATTATACGGGTTATTGGGCATCAAATCGATTCGGACAAGCGTCTATCACCCACAAACAGACGGCTTGGTCGAACGATTTAATCGCACTCTTAAATCCATGATCCGTAAATTCGTACAGGAAGACGCCAAAAATTGGGATCGGTGGTTAGAACCCCTCTTATTCGCTGTGCGGGAGGTCCCACAAGCCTCCACGGGGTTTTCCCCCTTCGAGCTTCTCTACGGACGACAGCCCCGGGGGGTGCTGGACGTCCTACGAGAAACTTGGGAGGAGGGACCTTCTTTGGCCAAAAACGAAATTCAATATGTGCTGGACTTGCGAACAAAACTCCACACCTTGGGGCGGCTATCTAGGGAGAATTTGTTGCAAGCCCAGGACCGCCAAAGCCGGTCGTATAACAGGGGTACGAGACTACGCAAATTTACACCGGGAGAGAAAGTGCTCGTATTACTCCCTACATCGAGCTCTAAATTAATGTCGAAGTGGCAGGGGCCGTTTGAGGTCGCACGACAGGTGGGAGACCTCGATTATGAAGTGATACGGTCCGATAGGAACGGGGCACGGCAAATTTATCACCTCAACCTCCTGAAAAAATGGAATGAGGTGGAATCAGTGTTGTTGGCGACGGTGATCGGGGGAGAGGATGATCTCGGGCCAGAGGCGAGCATCAAAGCACAATCGGTCGCATTGGCCCCTGGGGGAGATCACCTCTCACCGTCCCAACTCACTGATCTCTCAAAGCTACAGGCGGAATTCGCCGACGTGTTCTCGCCCCTACCGGGACGTACCGACTTAATTCAGCACCATATCGAGACCGAGCCGGGCGTGGTAGTTCGCAGCCGGCCGTATCGCTTACCTGAACACAAGAAAAAAGTAGTTCAGGAAGAATTAGGGGCAATGCTCGATATGGGAGTAATAGAGGAGTCCAACAGTGACTGGGCGAGCCCGATCGTTTTAGTTCCTAAAACCGACGGCTCGGTCAGGTTCTGTGTGGACTACCGCAAGGTGAACGCAGTGTCGAAATTCGACGCGTATCCAATGCCGCGGGTTGACGAGTTGCTTGATCGGCTGGGCACGGCTCGATTTTATTCGACATTGGACTTAACGAAGGGCTATTGGCAGATCCCCTTGTCTCCATTGTCCAAAGAAAAGACGGCCTTCACCACGCCGTTCGGATTGCACCAATTCGTCACGCTTCCCTTCGGCTTGTTCGGGGCACCCGCTACCTTTCAGCGACTCATGGACAGGATTTTGCGTCCCCATGCCGCATATGCTGCTGCCTACCTGGACGATATCGTGATTTACAGTCACGATTGGCAGCGGCATATGCAGCATGTCCGGGCGGTCTTGAGGTCGTTGAGGGGAGCGGGGCTCACGGCCAACCCGAAGAAGTGTGCAATTGGGCGGGTGGAGGTAAGGTATCTGGGCTTCCACTTGGGTCATGGGCAGGTGCGTCCCCAAATTGATAAGACCGCCGCAATTGCAACCTGTCCGAGGCCCAAGACCAAAAAGGAGGTAAGGCAGTTCTTGGGGCTGGCGGGATATTATAGACGGTTTATTCCAAATTATTCGGACCTCACCAGCCCTCTGACTGACCTTACTAAAAAGGGGCTACCAGATACGGTCCAATGGACGGAGCCGTGCCAGCAGGCCTTCACCCGAGTTAAGGCTGCTCTATGTGGCGGGCCGCTGTTACACTCCCCTGACTTTTCTCTCCCTTTTCTGTTGCAGACTGACGCGTCGGACAGGGGGCTGGGCGCAGTCCTGGCCCAGGAGGTGGAGGGGGGAGAGCGGCCGGTGCTGTACATTAGCCGTAAGCTCTCGAAGAGAGAGGCTAAGTACAGCACCATCGAAAAAGAGTGCCTTGCCATCAGGTGGGCCGTTCTCACCCTCCGCTACTACCTTCTGGGGCGGGAGTTCACCCTCTGTTCGGACCACGCTCCTCTCCAATGGCTCCACCGCATGAAGGATACCAACGCGCGGATCACTCGTTGGTATCTAGCTCTTCAGCCTTTTAAGTTCCAGGTGGTCCACAGGCCGGGTGCTCAGATGGCTGTGGCCGACTTCCTCTCCAGAAATGGGGGGGGGGGGGGCTGCAGGCCGGACGGCTCCCCGGCCTGAGTCGGGCGGTGGGGGTATGTGGCAAGGGGGGCGTGGTTCAGCGAGGTCTGCAGCGGGAGAGAGAGCCGCGGGACAAGCGGTACGTGAGTGGGTTGGAAGCAGATTAATAACACCTGTCTCTTGTTCTAGTAATGAGCGCGGAGAGGGGATAAAACATCAGTGGAACCGGAGATCGAGGAGAGAGAGAGCCCGGACGGTTGATGCCAAACCCCCCTTACAGAGACTGAGTTACCGGAAGCCGGAAGTGCCGACCCGGAAGTGACTGAGCGATCGTTGTTCATTGAGATACCACACCACAGTGTGTGTTGGCAAAGATATTGAGTTTAATAAAGATACAGCATCAACCGTCCAGCCGACCCCTTGTCCTCTTCCTTCCTTATCATATCGAACTTTGCTACAGTGACCCTGTCCACATAATTCGAGGAACATCGTATTTGGAGTTGGGCAATTCAGTATGATTCTTAAATAACTTAGGAAATAAGGCTGGGTTTTGAAATGTGTTTCACAATTTGATCACAAAGATCTCAATTAAATTCGATCCTGATCTCGATTTGATACAAATTAATTTGGAAATGACTATATATATATATATATATATATACATACATACACACACACACACACACACACACACACACACACACACACACACACACACACACGTGAAATGCTTGCAGAATCTGTGAAAATGTGAATAATTTTAACAAAATAAAAGAGATAATACAAAATGCATTCATTTTTTATTTTATGCTGTCCTGAATTAGATTATTTGTTTTGCATATACCGGTAGTCTACAAGACAAAGAAATAGCTAAATTTAATAAAAATGACCCCATTCAAAAGTTTATGAACCATTGATTCTTAATACTGTGAACACTTTTTAACAATTTTTTTCTCATTTTGTTCAAATTGTTTTCCATTTAGTACTACAGTTCGGAAGCACAGGAAGATATTTAAATGTTTCCCGGAAGACAAATTAACTACAATTTCTTCATCTCATCAATGTTTCAACTTCTTGTAAAAGTAGTGTTTGAGTCCCTCAATTGTACTCTGTAAGATTTTGAGATTCTACTTTTCACACTGGTCACTGCCGGGAAGGGTTCATATATGCAAAAGATGCTGGAAAACTGAAGATTTTGCAAGACCTGGCAGGTTTTTCTGAAGAACATTGGGCAGTTTAACTGCTCAGGACAAAAAAGGGATAAACCCTCACAACCCCACCCCACCAAAAAAAACAGCTATGGATCACCCAGGGAACGACAAACAGTATTAAGAATCAATGGTTCACAAATTTTTGAACGGCGGAATTTAAATGAATTCAGCTATTTATTTGATTGCTTGTGGACTATATGTAAACATATTTAATATAAAATATCTTATTCAGGACAGTTCTAAATAAAGAATAAAAATATATATTTTTTAATTATTCACATTTTCACAGATTCTGCAAGCATTTAACTTTTTTTTCTTGCAACTGTGTATATAAAGAGTTAAAATCAAGGAAATCAATATTTTCAGCCCAATCCTATTTAGAAATATGACCCATGAGTCATGACCACAAAACCAGTCATAAATTGCACAGGTATATTTGTGGCAATAGGGTCAAAATTATCCATTTTTCTTTTATGCTAAAAAATCATTAGGATATTAAGTAAATATCATGTTCCATTAAGATATTTAGTACCGTAAAAAAAAAAAAAAGTATTACTATTAGCATTAGGCCTTGCTAAGGAATTAATTTGGACAAGTTTAAAGGCAATTCTTTTTCAATATTTTGAGTTGTATCTCTGCCAAATATTGTCCTAACAATATCTTAACAAACCATACATCAATGAAAAGCTTATTTATGATGTAAACATTTTATTTATGATTTTAAAAAAATGGACCCTTATGACAAGGTCTGTGGTCCAGGGTCACAAATATCCATTTTACTCAAAATGACCCCTCATGCATTTATGATAAATAGTATAATTTATACACCGGATTGGAACATCAGACAAAACTCAACTGTGCTTTATTCTACAGCTCATATACGTAACTCTGAATGACACAACAGTTTGTTCGGTTGAACTTTAGTTTTATTTTATAAACAGCTAAAGCAATGTGAAGTGGACTAACATCTACCATACTGTAGTTTTAATAGCACCCTAAAAGCAAATGATGCAGTAAAACATGTTGCAATAGTTTCAGCCAGATAACAATCTTAATGTCAATTTCTAGGTTTGTAATGAAAGCTTGTCAAAAGCTGACTTGATGTGAACTGCTTTACAACCCTTATAGCACACACAGGTTTCAGGCGTATTCAATGGGTGTGTTTTTATGGATGATCTAATACAGTGGTTCTCAACCTTTTTTCAGTGACGTCCCTATATTATTATTAACACTAATTGTATTTTTGGTCTGGATTTAATACAATAAAATACATTTTAAAAGACTATAAAAACAGTTAAGCTAGCCATTGTAAATAAGCAATTTAAAACAATATTGTAACAAGACTTAACAAAAACACATTACAAAAATAAAACAAATATGATAAATAAAACTATTCAATAATATTTTAATATTTTATAATTGTATTTAAAGTTATACTATATAAATTACTGTTTTTACTTCAAAAGTTTTGTTACGTTTATGCTTGAAAATAATAGTAATGCTTACTATCTTACTATACTAATTCTTACTATTGGTCATGTTATTATGCATTTTAGGCTTATTTTAAGCAGAAAGTATATGTATTCTGCACATGTATTGTTTTTAAGTGTAATTGTTTTGGGGGGTTTTATATTTAAGTTATATTTCAGAGGTATGGTGATCATTGCGTTGTGACTGCGGAACTTTTGGGGCAAAACAATACCGCACCTTTTTGAGGCTCTGTTATTAAGCACATACAAACAATATTACTTTACATTAAAAACCAATAGTTAGTATGTTACTACCTTGAAAGCGAAAACGAGGTTTCGTTTGATATTTGACGATAATGACGCTGCTCTCGATGTTCTTCATGAAGTAGAAGCGGTGTGCGCGACAAAGTAGCGTCAGCGTAGCTTACAGCGCCATCTGCTGGTGAAAATAATCACTAAACTCTTGCTCCTAAAACCAGCGGCTGCTGTATGATGTTGGTTTGCGCACTTTTTTCCCAATATATCTGCGGGTTGTTCGGAATGAGCTGTAAAACGGGGACATTTGCGAGGACAGCTCCATTCGGGGACAGAACATAAAAAAACAGGACTGTCCCCAGGAAACGAGACGTCTGGTCACCTTATTGTTGATCCAAGTGATTGACAGGTTCTGGGTTTTTAGGATAATGAAATTGTCATTTTATGACAAATTCATTTTATGAACTTATATTTATACTTATATTTTCCTGAAATATTTATGAAATAATTATTTTTAAAGGATTTTTGCATGGATGTTACATTTTAAATATATGTAGGCTATATTTTAAAATCTCACGTACCCCCTGGAGTGCCTTCACGTACCCCCAGGGGTACGCGTACCCCTATTTGAGAACCACTGATCTAATATATGGGGCTCTTGCTACACTAGTTTTTAAAAGTTCCCTGTCAGATGTTAACTGTCTGGAGATTATGTTTATGACTGTGACTGTGCTTATTTTAAAATATTTATCATTTGTACACAAATATGACGCATTTGGCTTCCTTAGTGGGTGACTTAATATTCAGCAATATTATTGATTTGACTGCATTGACACTATTGGACGAGTACTGAACGGAGCTGGATGATGACATCACTGTTTTCTACAGAGCTGCTTTATAGGTGAACTGAACTCATTCCATAATCAATGGACTTTACACAGTTATTGAACGGAACTGAATCGACACTGAATGGATTTCAGTTTAACAATGTCTTTTGTCAATGTCTATTGTCTTTTTATGGCTGGTTAACAGCAGAATTGAACTCTGTTTGCATCATTGATTATTTTTCTGTTAATGTTATCACTTTGAAACAATCTGTATTGTATAAAGCACTATGTAAATTAAGGTGACTTGACATTTAAAACATGTGCGATATACTGGATTAAATATTGGTATTATTTATATCTGATGGCAATATCAGAATGGCAACAGATATAGGCTGTTTGTGAATCCTCTTTTTTTTTCAGAATTTAAAACTCTAATGTTCACGAACATATTCATGTGACAATAATTATGTAATTAGGACTTTTAATAAATATACACTACCAGCCAAATATTGGGGGTCAGCAAGATCAGTTTGAAAGAAGAGCTGACTCTTCTTTCAAATGGAAACAGCTATTTTAAATGTAATAATAGTAACCATTTTTAATCAAAGTCTTGGTGAACAGAAGAAACTTTTAAAACTATTAATGCAAATGAACGTGCTATATTAAGGCATATCACGGTTTATAACTTTGTATTGTTAAAAAGGTGTCTATAAATGAAAAAGATTAAATATGATTTTTTTTTTGTGTTCATTTACTTAAAACAAACTGTGAGGAAAATGCCTTGATTATTTTATTCTTACTGTTTTACTTCTTGCATTAAATATGTAAAATATACCCACCTTATCAATGGTACAATACCTCAATTTACATTTTAACACCTTTAGGAAAATTTCATAGCAAATAAATGAATATATAATGAATAAGTGTGGACAGAGTCTGATACACAGATGTGCCATCAATACGTCATGAATCATTTGTCTATTTGAGTTGACCCATCACAGTGCTGAATGTTCAGAGTAACTCCAGACGATCAAGTGCTCACAGACACACACAGATCTGCTCTGTTATTTGGCAAACAAACCTCAAAAAGGCTAGCAGTGAGTTCCTCCAGCTCCTGCCCCAGCTGGTCTCTCACTTTAGAAAGCCTCTCACACTCCTCGTCTTTTAACTTAAGCTCCTTCAGACACATGCAATGACATGAACAGAAAACAAAAATGAAAAACAGAACAGAAAAACAGGGAATGTATGGCTCATTCTCTCATTTAGCCCATGGCATCAATGTAAAAGGGTGGATGATACAGCACACACGCTACAGCGTTCTTTACAAACAAAAAAAGTAAAAAATGTACTGAAATTATTCAAAATATGTTAATTTTTATTTATTGAAATGAAGCTGAAATAAACAAAATATATAAATTATTTGGTGAAATACTAAAATTACTGAAACTAATATTTAATAACTTAATTAAATGATTAAAATGCAAACTAAATTAAGCCAAAACACTGAAAATATAAAAAATAAAGGACTTCAGATGGATCCCTGCATCCAAAACAAGTGGATGATTTATTTGAATGGTATCCTGAATCAGAGTATATGTTTTTTTCAAACATTTAGTTTTGTAAATGAGGCACAGTGTAATGGAGAGTTTGCAAAGAAACTTTGTTGAAAGATGAAGCAGCTGCATCATAAAACCTATAAAAGGTGTTTCTTGCGTTTGAACCAAGAGGCCGGCAACCTCTGTCTCTCTCAAAACCAACATGGAAGTGACTTAGCCCAGATCCGATAGAATCCGTTTAGACAGAACACATTCAGGTTTTAAAATGTGAGGTGCATCGCTGCAGTTTTTTTTAAAGTTTTTTTTTCCGTTTTTGTAGTTTTTTTAATGTTTACCCCTGAATCAGCTGTGCTGTAAGTCTAATCAAGATAACTGTCACCACAACGGAAGGCCCGCCTCTCCATTCATTCGATTGGACAATGGGGGGAAAAACCACAATGACGTCGGGTACTTTTCTGCTCAGAGTTAATTTTTCTAAAAACTTCAGGCGTTCAGAGCGCTCCTCGAAAAACGCAAGGCTTAGCGGGCGGTTAAAATGGCCTCTGTCCATCATGGCCTCCTAATAATCCCCAAATAATGATTGGCCTAATCACTCTGTCTCCTCTCCACCAATCAGCTGGTGTGTGGTGAGCGTTCTGGCGCAAATGGCTGCCGTTGCATCATCCAGGTGGATGCTGCACATTGGTGGTGGCTGAGGAGATTCCCCCTTTCTATATGTAAAGCGCTTTGGGTGTCTAGAAAAGCGCTATATAAATGTAATGAATTATTATTATTATTAAAATGCGAGGCGCCCGGGGCCTTAAACACTGCAATTCATCGACTGGCCGCTAGAGGCGGGCTCCAAAAGGGAGTCAAATCTGTATCCCCATGTTAAAATGTCCAACTTTACAGGAGAAAAAACATGTTTACAGCCTGGTATAAAAAGTGGTTTTGGCCTATATTTTTTTAGCTAATTTTGCCATTCATGACAACTGTGAGGGGGTGAATTTTTTTATAACTCATCCGTTTAAATGATATAAAGCTTTAAAGTTCTGCATAATTAAGGGCGTGGCCACTCAGGTGACAGGTGGATTGCCACTATGGTCAAACTAGGCAGCATGGTTTCATTAACCAGGCACCTCAGGTCCATTCACGTCCCGCCTCCCTGCACAATTTCATTTACCGGGAGTGATACGCAATGACACCTGGTTTTTAGGCTTCAAAAATTCTCTTTGGAAACCTATGGGTGACGTCATGGACACTACATCCATATTTTTTTTGCAGTCTATAGTTTGAACTTGTTTTGAGGATGGCACTCTTGGCATTGTATGAGGATCTTTCTACCTGGGCTCTCAGACGAGAACGTGTTTTTAGAGAGCGTCATGTGTGCTGAGAGTGACGAAAGAAAAAGGGCATGTGGAAAGTCCTTATATGGACATGGTTTGGGCATGTTTTATGTAAATGACTTACCTCGGGATGCAGTCACTCATTTAGAATACTCCAAATTCGTCAACATTAGAACGAGGTTCAGAACAAATTCATGCGCGTGTTGTGGATTGATCTATTGGTAAAAACCCTCCCCTTGAATGCAGGTGAACCAATGACAGTTGAGTAATAGTTGCACGGGGACCAGAACTCAGATATCTTTAGTTTTCAGCACCATAGAGAAACACTGAAAGATCTGAAGCTCTCATCGGTGGTGTTTATGCTACAAAAAAGGTAAAACAATGAATCTGAAGTACTGTAGCACTGATTCCATGTATTCTGAGTAGATGGGCAATGGTATTTATTTTATTCCATTTCCTAAACCCAAACAAGACAGAGCAAAATGTCTGCTTTGGAATTAACATCCAGAAGATCAACAAGGATGTATTACATTCTTTAAGTTGAAGCAACAATGCTTTTAATTCTGTTAACATCACCTAAAGTTATTTAGTCACCAACCTAAATAGCTAACTGTTCCCACGTCAGTGTAGTACATGTACAGTGTAGGTCAAAAACACATAAACAAAGGTCTACATTTCAGTGCCTCTCCATATTAAACTGGTTAAACTGGTTCAAATGTACATTTATTTAATCATACATGAACAGTGTTGATCCTGGATGTTGTCATCTGCGATTATGACGACAGTAACATGAGGCTGCTCCCACTTGCATAGTGATCTGTAAACCCTCCCTTTTTAAATGAATCTCATTCCCCATTTATTTAAAAATATTTTATATATCCCTCCATGGCATATTTAAGTCCCACTTGAATGCTCCTTGATGAGAGGTCCTTCTGTGTCCCAAATTTATCAAAAACATCTTGGGACAAGTTTTTCACACTGCTGTCATAGTAAGACATAGTAGCTCCGTTTGTTTGTCCGAGTTAGCAACAGTAACTAAGGGGAGTGGGGCTTACCAATAGGTCAATTGGGTGGAAAGTTTTCGTGAGGAGTTAAAATACGCATATAAATACGAATAGTGTATTAATTATTAGTGAATGAGACCCATTGTGTTCATATTTTATTGGTTGTAAGAAAAGACTTGTGAGCATGCAGAACTCGCACTGGAAAAAAACCAACATTTGGCCGTTTTGAGCGGATTCTGACTAACTTAAACACATCTGATTGAACATTGCGTTTATGCGCACAACAGACATGTCTGTGATTGGTTAAAAAACTCAATGTTAAACATTTTTTTGTTGTAAATAAAAAACCTTTGACGGTCGTCACAGAGAGCTTACACAAACACTCATAGTGTTTAAAGCAGCCGACTATCAGCAGATAGCAGTAATACAGAACAGTTATCGACACATTAAATGATCGAACCAGTTAATACAGTTCATCATTAATACACGTCATCCTCAATAAACCCATCTCTGGCGCGATGACACCTATCCTTCAAATATTTATATTTTTGTTTAATCGACGGGTCATCTTCAATAAACCTGTCTCTTGCGTGATACCTCGAACTTTTGAATATTCCGATCTAATATGATTTCTGCCCTGTATAGGGGGTCGCACACCGGACGCGGAGCTCGGCGGCGCACCACGTCTTTAAAATTCGAACACATTGTTTTCAATGAGTGTACGCACACCGGTGGCGGCATTCGGCGCCTGTCCGCGGCGACTCAGGAAGTTGTTCTAAATCCTGCCGCGCCACAGAGCGCCATTTCAAGGCTTTATATTAAAAGTATATTATCGTTAAGGTATACTGATTTCAACCTTTGCTACAAGACACATTTGTTTTACATTCTGAGTTCAACAGCTTGAATAAAGTCTAAACATATTTTGGGGAAATGTATAATAAACGTAGCCTTTTAAAATGTGCGCGTCTGGTGTACGATACCTGAGACGCTGCGCGCCGCACCGCCGAGTGCCGCCGAGCTCCGCGTCCGGTGTGCGACCCCCTTAAGGTTCCCCGAATAATAATCATACACTGTGTGTTAATAGGCCAGAGGAGAACTGGCAGCCTGACTGAGTCTGGTTTCTCCCAATGTTTATTTTTCTCCATCATGTCCTGATGGAGTTTTGGTACCTTGTCACTGTCGCCTTTGGCTTGGCTTGCTCAGTTGGAGACACTAAAATTTTGAAGTTTTCAACTAAATATCCAAATAAAAATAATTTATTAGGTCTTAATTAATTGTGCAAACTATAATACTGATCTGCCCACATTGTCGCTATATGATAAATTAAAATAAGATGATAACATCACTGTTTTCTCCAAAACGACACTGTGAAGCTGCTTTAAAACAATCGTCATTGTAAAACCGCTATATAAATAAAGTTGACTTGACTTGCCAATTCTTCAGAATAACTAGAAACTTCTAGGCAGGGGTTCTAGGCTCCAGGAGCAGGATTGGACACCCCTGACTTTAACTGCTGCTTATTCTTATTTGGTCAGAATAATGTGATTTTTACTAATTTGTCTTTGCACCTTTGGGTGATAGATATAAGTAACGCTTGTAAGTTGTAATGTGATGCAGATGCAGACACACTCTCAATCACTACAAGGAACTCATCAGACCAATATCTGTGTGTTCCTATGCTAGCAAAGCACGTTCTCCACATCAGGTCTCTTTAAACCCTTTCCTTTCTGGGTGTAAGAAACTAAATTGCCATTACCATATCTGAATTTCAGCTCTGGCTGCTTCCTCAGCACTCGATACACCGTGATACGAACAGTAACGATGCTATTGGCATTCCCGCATCAAGTCAAGCCCGAGTCCTCATTATTTGGAAGTGCATGAAAAGTAGATTTCCTTTCGCTGCACAGAACACAGCGTCTTCTCAAAATGACAACAACAAGAAGCAAACTCTTCCAGGCCTCAGCTACAACTACAGTGTTTGAGATGTTATTATTAGAGCTAACGAAGACTATATGTGGGCATTATGCAAATATTGTTACAGCAACATGGGATTGAACAGGAACAACGAATTACAAACAACTCTGATCAAGCAGATCAGAATCAGTTCTTTCATTTGGCTCAATTTATCGAGCACTTTGATCATTGAAACATGGCAGACTCTTCAGAGTATGAAAAATTGCTTGTGATGTTAAGTAATTTTGCAAATTAATAAATGTAGACGAGTGTGAATGTTTGTTTGCTGTCTCACCCGTTGTGCTTTAGCGAGCTCCTCCTTCAGCTTCTCGTAGCCTTTCTCTCGGACCTCCATAACTGATGGACTTCTGAGACGGGACAGACTGTCTGTGCTGAGGCCCAAAACCTCTTCTCCATCAGCCGACGGAATGTTGCCATCCTCCACAGCGGCTGCAGGATCATTTCCACTGTGGAGACAAACATCAATTAAGTTTTGAAACTTCCTCTCTGGTCTAAAAGTTAATCTGGGTAGTTATACAGGCAGTAAAAAAAAAAATTCTTCTGTAAAACAAATTTTCAGGATTTTTTGAACACCGAGGCTATTTACAGGGCAAATACAAGGTCAATATCAATACATTCAGGAGACACATTCTAAAATATTCCATGTAAACAAGTTTCTGGAGAGACATTGCAATATTCCAACCCCCAAAAAATAAGATGTGTCAATTTTGGTTTCATGGTGACTAACTCCCTCATCACCCATACATAAAACATTGAGGTACATACATTTTACTCGCATACATCACCTTGTGATTATAAGGTTTTGATGGCACCTCCTCAAAGTAATACAAAATACTTATTCTGTGATACTATTTTTGGCTGTTGACAAATACAGTGGGACAGGAAACAGAACTGGGACAGTGTGGACAGGACTCAAACCTGCATTTCTGTATTTCTAGAATGATAGAAGCACCAAAGAAAGGTTTTTATAATTTGTCATATTTAATTTAGTTATTATTGCCATTTATAGTTATATACAGTATATATATATATATATATATACAGTATATACAGTATATATATACAGCGTTGACAATACATTTTATATATATATATATATATATATATATATATATATATATATATATATATATATATATATATATAAATAAAATGTATTGTCAATGCTTCAAAAGAGTCACATATGGACTACTTTGATGATGTTTTCATTACCTGCTGGATGTGTACAGCAAGTGGGCATACACTTACATTCAAAGGACAGAAAGCCCTTGGACTAAATCTAAAATATCTTAAACTGTGTAGAACCAAGGATGAACAGAGATCTTACAGGTGTGGAACGACATTGGGGTGAGTCATTAATGAAAGAAATTTCATTTTTAGGTGAACTAACCCTTTAAGAGTTAAGGGGACAGTTTACCCCAAAATAAATATACTGTCATCATACCTCTGGTTGTTACAAACCTATACCTGTCTTTTTTGATCAACATATATGAAGGTATTTTGAAGAATGTTGGTAACCAAACCATAAGACATTTCTCAAAATATATTTTATGTTCCACAGAAGTCAGTCATACAGATTTGGAATGACATGAAGAGTTAATAATGAAAGAATTGTAATTTTGTGTGATGATTTAAATACATTTAATGCTCTTAAATTTAACACAGTAGCCAAAATGGTTGTACGAATAAATGCAAGGCTAGGCAAACATGCTGTGTGTGTGTGTGTATATATATATATATATATATATATATATATATATATATATATATATATATATATATATATATATATATATATATATATATATATATATATATATATATATATATAAACTAAAGTTAATGTGCAGACAAAAAAAAAATGGACTGGAGCTTCTATTGTAGATGCCGTATTTGGTTCTGCACCCGCTGTCTCACGTTCCAAGTCTTACCTGCCATTGAGGGCGTCCTCTGCGCCCAGGTGTCGGGGGGCTGAATACACGGGTTGGGTGGGCAGCTGGTCCCCTCGGAAAGCATTGGCTGCATTCTGGCCGGAGGACAGCGAGTGTGTGCGGTACAGTGTGCTAGGAGGAGCGTTGTGCTTTGGTGGACTCGGGTCGATAACGCCATGAAGATCTGGAGTGGTGGGTGACGCCAGGTTCACCTCATGGAAACCTTCGAGCGGTTCACTGGCCATAGCCACAAATATCTTCATACAATACTCTGTAAAAACATCAGGAGGACATATAGTTGAATTACTAGACCTAATAAAAGCAAAATCCAATGTCTATGACCAAAACCATCTAATTTAGTGTTAAATATATGTTGGGCAAAGCGTTATAGGCATGAATATCAGCATAATTTATATTAAGAGATAAACTGTAAGGACACATTATTTTGATAGTAAGGAAATGTAAACGTACCATTGTGATGAAATGATGATTAAAGCTTTAGAACATAAGTCAACAGGAAGGGCAGAACGAAGTTTTCACCTCATAAACCACGTCTGATTCCTGATTTACCTTCACCTACGGACACACAAAACAAGAACACAGGCATGACACATCACATTTGAATGAACGATCAATAAATCCCTGAAATAACAGAAGAATTATGACCAAAATCTGAGGGTAAATTACATGAACCTTCACATTTTTAAGGGTCATATATTAACTCACCCTCCCGTTGGTCCAAACCCATAAGACTTTTGTTCATTTTCAAAACACAAATTACGATATTTTTCATTAAACTAGGTTTCTGTCTCTTCACTGAAAGTCCATTTCACCAAAAAGTTCATAAAGCATAAAGATCTAAAGAATCGTAATCCATATACATCGTGATTTAACAAAAGTCTTCTGAAGAGACATTATCGCTTTATATGAATTTAATTTAGGATTTTATTGATATAAACACTGATCAGTACACAGAGCACATAAAAAATATGGCAAATTAAAGCAAGACATCTCACGTAACACGTGAGAACAAACTTCATTGCTTGTCTGAACTTCCATTTATCATAGTTGATATGCTCTGTGTATGTGCATGAATCAGTTTATATGCGAATAAAAGCCTAAATTAAATCTGTTCTTATAGAGCGATCGTGTCTCTTCAGAGAAGACTTGGATTAAACAGCTCAATTCATATGGATTACTAATTTCATGTTCAATTCATGCACTTTATGAAGCATCAAAGTTTTGGTGGAATGGACTTCTTTCAATGAAGGGATAAAAATCTCTCATATTGCATTAAAATATCGTCATATGTGTTTTGAAGTCGAGCAAATGTCTTGCTGGTATGGAATGACACAAGGATGAGTAAATAATGACAGGAGTTTCATTTCATTCATACAAGAATATGCGGAAATTACTCTAAACTAAACACAGATGCGTGTACCTAGTTTAATATTTGATTGTTTCAGAGAATATGGTTTTGTACACAAAAATATGCAAGTAAACAACTTATTTAAGAAAGTTAGAAGAGGTTACATTATAAGCTATAGACAGCCATGACACACATGACAAGAATGCCAATGATGTAGTTAGGAAAACACTCTTATATTTGAGCTTCTTTTAGATTCTCTCTGGACATTCATCAGCCAACTTTATGAGGTTCATCCTGGGCTGCTTTTAAACCGTACTGAACACGTGTGATAAACACTTCATGACGCTTCACCGGGTAAGATCAGTAAAGTTGGAAAGTTGTGGAAGATTATGAGAAACAATAGACATCCATTGTGTCAAAACATGCAATGAATGTCTAAACTCAATGTTTAGATGACAATCTGTGGAGAAGTCATATCTAGGCATAAGTGTTGTGCTCATGAACGCTGTAATAAACCTAACAGACACCTGATAAGCTAGAGTTGCTTGTCATTAAATATTGAGTCCCGCTTCTCCTGGAAGCGCTCCAGCTTATCTTCACTAGCTCTTACTTTCACCAGTGGAAAAAAATCACTAGATATCTGTTGCACAAGTGTTTATAACCAGGGGTGCACGTAACTTTTTAGGTCTGGTTCTCAAGGAAGCAGCTTGGTTTTCACACTTTATACCCCACACTTATCCTACAAGCTTTCGTCATCCCTTTCCTCCTGACTTCTCTCCTCACTATCTTATTTTCTCTCAAAAGTGATAGATGATGATGGTACTTCTGCTTCTTTCTCCCTGATTGTGATTTGCTGTTTGTGTCCACAAGTCAACAGCTGGCTTTGGGCCAAAAGTTGATATTTCTGTCAAGTTAAACCGAACGTTTATCTTCCGCTATGTGAGGCACAATCAAGTAAAAATCGCTGTGCAGTGTAAATGATCAGGCAGTCTATTAGTGGAAGTGCTTTTCTTCCTGTTTTCTTCAAAACAAAAAGTTGCATAGAATGACGTAAGAGAAATGTGAGTGCAGGCCAGTGGGGGAGGGGGACAATCGCGCCAGGGAATGGTACCAAGGGGGTAATCCAGCACTCGGAAAGCGTTCCACCCATAGGGGCGGCCATTGCTATAACCAAGCCATCACCTGCTGTTAGCATCCCATTGACTCCTATTCATTTTTGAGTCACTTTGACAGTGAATAACTACATCTGAGGCGTTTAAAGACTCCATTTGTCCATTGTTTATTTCTAAAGAAACACGACAATGCATAAAATGCTCCGTTACTATCGCCCTGCAGAAGCTGTTTTTGTTTTTGTAAAAATAGGCTAACTATTGCGTCATAACCAACGCGACTCTGTCGCACAGTTGAGAAATTACCGTATAGACCTGAGGAGACGCTCGCAGGCAATCTTTTACTGTCTATGAGACAGTCGGGGGGACGTGGAGACATAAAGTCTGATAAAGTCAAGGGAGAAGAATGGGGAGAAGCCCATAGTGAGCCAAAAGTAATGGGAGAAAATATTTAAACAACGGGATTCAGATTTCACTTTCCACAACTACTAGAAGACCTACAGCTGTCCGACAAGTTGCTCACGTCACATCTACGTCGTCAAGCTCAGTCTGAGCCTGCGCAGTTCGCTCAGCCATCAGGAAGTGAGTGCTCCTTTACTGACATCACTTAACGCCATAGAAGTCAATGGGATAGCTCTGTCCATTTCTTTTACTGTCTATGAATGGTACAAGACAACTGTGCCTAGTGTGAGTAAACCCCAAGCTGCAACTTACCCCAGTTTCTCTTGAAGCCAATACGGAAGTGACTGAACTGTGATAAACTGTACTTCGTCGATGGTCGCTACTAGAGACAGGCTACTAAAGGGAGCAGAATCTCATTAAGCTCTGTTAAACTGTTAAAATGCCTAAATGTACAGCTGAAAAAAACATGCTTACAGCCTGGTACAAATTGTGTTTTTGGTCTATACGGCAAATTTCGCCCTTCATGACAACTGTGAGGGGGGTGATTTTTTTTAAATAACTTATTTGTTTACATTATATAAAGCCTTAAAGTTCTGCATAATTAATGGCGTGGCCACCAGTGACAGGTGAATAGCAGTTTGTCTGCTGTCTGTTAGTCATCACGTCAACTCAGCTCCAGCCATGTCCCGCCTCTTTACCCATTTTCAGTTAGCCGGGAGTGACGTGTAGTAACACCGAAAGGGTTATTCTGAAATCCACTGCCGCTTCCATATACCCTTTTGTTTATATCCTATTTAATTTCATAATCAAAACCTTCCTCCTATATTATTATAATGATCCTTTCCAGTTATGATTTTACTTAATTAGTAGAACCACTGATTGTTTTTCTTCCTTTATGTTTTCTAAAGTTTGTATTTGATCTCTGAGGAGTGACTGAGGGTCCCCTAGGGATGTGTGATGTGTCGCTAAACACTTGATAGCAACATGTTGTTATGTGTTTGGATTTTGGTGATATCACACACTTCCAGAGATTAAATATGGATTTGTCTTTCTTTTTTTATTAACTTTATATTTCCTTTTACTGAAACATTAAAGAACCAAGATGAATATTGCCTGTACTATTGTCTGTACCTTTCACCGAGAGAAAGCACGTTATCAGTATGTTTTGGGAAAAGAACTGATCTCAATCAACTCTAACCTTGGAGAGACTGTGTATCTGTGTGTTTGTGCAATATTCTGTGTTACAGATCATTGGAGGTGGATTAAGGGCATCCTAATTCCGGAGTGAAAGCATTAACAAGTGACACATGTATGGACACTGACAATATGTGGAAATTTACCATGACTGTTCATTTTCTCTTAGCCAATCAGAATCATCCACCTTGCAGTAATGACATGGATAGACTTTGAAAACAGTATAACTGTTGGGACAATTGTATACAGTACAACGGACAGGTAAAGGGGAAGCGCGGCCTATGAACTCCTTGTGAGACTTGAAGCTAGCTTTTGCTGATTAAACTGCAAACTATTCTTCAGTAAATTTTTCTTTAATTAATTACACTCCTGGCTCTTGGCCTTTATTTTTTATTACTGGTCTTGGGCAAGCCTGCAGTCTCCCTCTCATTTACTGAAGCTTTCGCGCCTCGATCGCCCCCCGGTGACCGGTCCCAGTATAGCCGCACCTCTGTGTTTTCTAATGGACGCGAGGCAAACTAAATAATAAAATTACACTTCAAAAATTTTCCCCCAAAGTTAGTTTATGTCACTGAAGGCAGTTATCATCACGATGATTTCATTTCAGGTGTTCGTTTTAAAAATAAGTTTAGTTTTAGTTAGTTATCTGATGCTATAAAAACGGGGGGTGTGACGTCATGATTGACAGCTGAGACTGACTGCTTCTCTGAGTGAAGTTGTCACTGAGGCACTAACGGACTTTTTTCGAAATTTTTGGGAGCAGATTAGAGCTTTAGCTTTAATTTCTACATTTCCATAACTGTTTATTTCACACCAACATAATTAATTGTTCTGCATCTGCGAGAGTGTGGGCGGGCTTTTGATTTCGCAGCTGTACTTCCTGCTCTACTTCCTGCGCTCTACTGCGCAACTCCGGTCCCGAAATCGCTACTGCGCAGACTCGGTCCCAAGATGTCCGCGCCGTGCAAGGCTGCCTGAAAGCTTCAAATCTGCCAAGCGGAAACGGATGATGTCGAGTCGTCCATATTTTTTTACGGTCTATGGTCTTGGGTCATTAACTGCTACAAAGATGGCAACGGCTGGCTTTGAGGCTTCAAAATCTCTTCAGAAACCTACCAGGCATGTCACGGACACTACGTCCATTTTTTTTTTACAGTCTACGGTAAACCCTAAGTAGTTTATTATGCTGAAAATTCAGCCTTTATCACAAGAATACGTTTTTTCTGGTGATGTCATGTAGTAAACATGAAACATGCACAAATACAGTGTGGGTTTGACATCCATCTTTCGTGATTTGATTTTCATTCTTATCATACCCAACTGTTTTTGTGCAAGATGGCAACATAGGATGCAGAGTACAGATTGTGTTCATGCATTGTCACAGGGCGGCATTAGTTCATCTTCTTCAGTAACTGGAGTCATATGAACACAATCCATCTAACTGCACAATAGAGGAGACTATCACTCCAGCAGACACACAGACAGTGTGTGTTCCTGAGACTAATTTAATGCTGGCTGTGTCTGACTGTTTGCAGCTCAATACAGTGCTGGCCAAAATTATTAGAACACTTGACAGATCTGAAAATATTTACCTGAAAATAATAATAATAATATTTAAAGCATCTATAAATATAAATGTTTGCCTCCAAAGCATAATTTAATTTCACAATGTTCCTGAAACATCCAGACGGTTGCTCTGACCATCATATATCAGATGAAGTGAGTTGTATTGTTTTCATCCACTTTACAATATTTGGTATGTCCACCTCTCTGTCATAAGCCCCGTTCCCACCGAGATTCCTCCCAGTAGAATTTGCCCCAGGAACTTTTTTCACAGGAACTCTTTTCCCCTAGACCTGCTGCTGTCTCTGTTTCTATCGCGGTCTAAAGTACCGTAGAGATTAGTCCGGTGATGTAGGTCAGCGTGACTTTCCAGTTCCCACTGGATTTTGTCCTTCGCAAATAAACTTAATAAAGTCAAGCCAACTTTATTTATATATCGCTTTTACAATGACGATTGTTTCAAAGCAGCTTCACAGTGTTAAACAGGACAATATTGCGACCAAATTTGATTCGGCTGTACAGTCGTTCTGGAGAAAACAGTGATGTTATCAGCTTATTTTAATTTATTATATAGCGACAATGTTGGAAGATCAGTATTATAGTTTATAGAATTAATTAAGACCTAATAAATTACCTTTATTTGGATATTTAGTTGAAAAACTAAGATCAAAATTTTAGTGTCCCCAACTGAGCAAGCCAAGCCAAAGGCGACAGTGACAAGGTACCAAAACTCCATCAGGGCATGATGGAGAAAAGTAACCAAAAGGAGAAACCAGACTCAGTCAGGCTGCCAGTTCTCCTCTGGCCTATTAACACACAGTGTATGATTATTATTCTGGCAACCTTACAAGTCAGAAATCATATTAGATCAGAATATTCTAAATTTCTGGGTATCACACAAGAGACGGGTTTATTGAGGACGATGCGTAAATTACACAATAATATTAAACATTGAAATTATATGACAAATAAAGCCTGAACCTAGTCGTGGGATAATCAGTTGTTGTTTTTTTAAACTCTATTGTTGTTTCCAATAGTAAACAACTCTTACTGCACACACCGCAACAATATTTTAGGTTGAAATAAAATGCAGTGTGAACTCAACCAATCAGCATGTTCAGTGCTCAAGTCCCACCCCCGAAAGTTCCTGAACTTTGAAAAAGTACTACCTTGCCAGCAGGGCCATTTTGAGGGGGAAATTTTAACCCGGAACTTTATTTAGACCCAGGTTTCTACAGTCAAAACACACAGAGTACCACCCCAAAATCCCTAGTTACTGGGGAAAGTTCCCGCGGTGGAAATGCGGCTATAGTGTTAATACGTATTTCCTCTGAGAACTTCAACACTATTGTTATCCCATGCCTTCTGTAACTGAAGCCAAAGGGTTTCCTTTGAGTGTACAATAGATCTGTCCAGTTTATTTTCCAACTTGCCCCAAATGTATTTGAAGGGGTTGAGGTCTGGACTTTAAAGGGGGGGTGAAATGCTGTTTCATGCATACTGATCTTTTTACACTGTTAAAGACTTGGAATCCCATACTAAACATAGACAAAGTTTCAAAAGTTAAGGTGGACGTTTGATGGGAGTATTTCTTTGTCAAAAATACTATTTCCGGTTAGTCATAAGTTTCGGCAAGTTTTTTGAGATCATGCGTCCCCATTGACGTTAGTGGGGGCGGAATTTCCTTGTATGGGCCTTACGGACAATTCTACCGGAAGCGCGTGAGAGAGAGCGAGGGAGAGAGCGAAAGCAACAGCCTACGCCCATCAAAGCGGGGCTTGTAGGATGCTGGACAGGTGACAATTACACATAGCACATAACAATGTCACCAAAAAATTGGGTTTTTGGTTGCCAGACCAAGACAGTCCTGCACAGATTCGCCAAAAACCCCGCGTTAAGGCAACAGTGGATGTAATTTGCTTTTCCGGATCAGCAACTGAGTTGCGCGAATGTTTATATCTGTTCGCTGCATTTCGGTGCCGACTGTTTCATAAACAAGGCCCAGCTCGACGCCGAATTTTCCCAATCGCCTAATGCTGAAGGATGGAGCAGTCCCAACGTTAGAAGGGTGAGTGAGACTGCTTTTAGTCCGCTTACTGTCTACACAAACCACGCGTAAACACACAAACACACGTGCACAACTGCACTTCCCACATGTACACCTTCAAAGACAAAAATACGACGATATAATTCAAGTATAAATATGTAAATAACACAAGCCGCTAAGCATATTATATAGTTAGTGTATAACTTGTAACACATATAGACGTCCTGCTCTAGTCGTTTTTGCTGCTGCTCCTGTTCAACTGCAGCCTCTGGGTCTGATTCCGGATCATAGATGTATGGCTGTATCTGATTAAAAGCCATATTTTTATTTTGAATAAAGTTTTTTTCCGCTGTTAGGGATGACGCTCGACTCAACACACAGCGCGCTGCTGCACACGTCATTATTTAGCTCCGCTCACACGACACGCCCCCACCCGCTCGGCTTTTTTCGGAAAGACTCGGAACAGCGCATCTTTCTTATATAATTATTAAAAAAATAAAAACTTTTCGGAGATATGCAGGATGCAATGCTACTCTATAGGTACTCAAGATTGACATGACACTGACTGAAACTGAGTGTTTCACCCCCCCTTTAAGAGGGCTAGTTCATCATTTTCAATGTTCCAGCAAAATATTTCCATCGCAGGTAGTTCCGGAAATAGTTAAAATAATGTTTTGCGATATTGTTACTTTTAAAAGCAATGCATTGCAATATTGCGTCACTCTCTAAAAAAGTAACTAATTGTGGTACTTATGAAGAGTAATGTATTACATTACTTTAGCGTTACTTTTTCTCACCTGGGCTGGTTATTTTTTGTAAAGGTCCTTTTTTACCAAAAGTGAAATGAAATGGTAGCCATTGACTTCCATTGTATTATTTCCCTACTACGGAACTCAATGTGGCCCATCAGATGTTTGATCACCAAATTTCTTCTTTTGTGTTCAACAGAAGAAAGAAACTCAAACAGTTTTCGGACAAATTGGGGGAGAGTATAATGAAAAAATATTTATTTTCGAGTGGACGGTCAAGTCACCTTTATTTATATAGTGCTTTATTTACATAGTGCTCCCCCATCCCTTCTTCTCAGATTCAATACGGGTTTCCAGATTGAGGAAACGCAACAGGAACAAATTCGACCGGTCTTAAGGTGATCAGTTGATTTATTCACGTTTTAATATTTTTCTAGACATACACCTTTGTAGATGGATGCCAACGCTTTTTATGTCAAGAAGAATCTACGATCTCTGACTCAGTGAACATGCCCTTAGCATATTTCCTAAATAGCTGCAAAAAATTATAGCAACTTTAGAGAGTTGTTGCTCTTAATTTTAGAAGTAATTCACATGGGCAACCATTTCGGGCATCCAAGACCAAATCCTATCTAAGGGAAATCTCAAACACTGCTTGCCACACTTACATTTAAAAAAACATCACTCAAATCAGCTTATATGAAACATCCAATAAATGTTGTTTGTTATGCTCAAATAGCAATAAAAAAAGCTTAAATTTCAGGCCGGACAAGCCAATACGCATGCAGACATAAGCTTGCTTCTCAGTACACTGAACACTTCTATGGCAACCGGAGCTTCCAACGACAGCTGCAGTGACGCAATGACTTTAGCATGTTTGTTCTCTAGGAATCGAACCCATGACCATGGCGTCGTGAGCACCACGCTCGACTGTTTGAGCTACAGGAACCACCCCATAACCTCATAACAACCATGTCATGCTTTTAGAACAAAACTGCGTTAAATAAAAGATGGAGGAGCAATTATGAATGAAAGACTTGTTTGATTCTCTGCTGACAAATCACATGAACTTCCTCTTAAAAAGCTGTTGTAAGAAAACATCTAGGAAAAGAGGTTCTGCAGGTCTGTCTGAAAGTATCCATCAGTAACAGCACTGAGGATCTGATGTGTGTATTTTTGAATAACTACATTACAACTACATATTTTAGTCTTCTATGGGAGACGCAGTAGATGACACTAATAGCAATGGTTATAATAGGTGCACAATGACTCCAGTCAGCAGTACATGGATCAGGTATCCGCCTGACCTGAAGGCATTCGACCCCCACATGCTATTTACTACATAGGGCTCATTGTTTTAAGACAAGATGAAGTGAGGGGCTGAACAAATTCCCTCAGGAGTTCCCCAGCAGACACTGCAAGTACACTACAGAAAAGAGCAAGTATGCTGCATACACACTGTCATTAAGGTTATATTAAGCTTCCAGAGCGAGATGGACCAGAAGTGCTGGATGCAGAAACAACTCCATATTATTACATAAACACACCTGCTATCTTTATATGGGCGTGTTTGAATGTAAAAGGGGATTAAGGCCTGAAAACAAACTGTGTTATAATATATGCTTTCAGCAAACCCTGAAGAGTAAGACATTGCAATTAAAGACATGCAAGGGTGTTCCTCAACGCCATGTCATAGATATAAACCCCTTATGAATAATGCATCACAAAGTCTCATTACCACAATGACATAATACGTTGGAGTTGTCATTGATGCAATACATAAAGGCAATAATGATTGTTATTAGCGCAAGATGGCTGTCTAATGTATGTACACTCACATGTCCTGAAGGGATTGTGTGTCTGTCATGTATCCCGCTCTTCCTTCAAGAAAATACACGAATATGATTAATATTAATACATTAACGATTGCACGGTCACACAGTTCGCGCTTTTCCTCTCATAAGGCATGTCTTTCTCGTGATAAGCTAGTCCTCGGTTAAAGACAGTAACCAGGGCCAGACAAAGACACAACAGAGCCACCGGCTGCCACCATCCTGCTTCATGATTGTGCTGTTCAGACAGTGTTCAATTACGATTCCTACTATTGCGACGGTTTCTTCATGAATATTAATTAGGTCCCGCTGACGTTTCGCAGGTACGTTCAGTACGTTCATTCGGGTCCAGGCACGTGATCTAATTAATATTCATAACGTAGTATTACACTTCTTTTATTCGTCAGCTGTCCAGCGCCCGCCTACCAACGCCTGCCTTTCAGCCAATCAGAAAGGCCTATTGATCGAAGATGAAGTTACCTAATTAATATTTCACGAGCCAAGCGGTTGCCATAGTACGACATCCAACTACTATCCTGTCACCCAGATTAGGCGGAGGCTCAGACCGGCTCACGCAAGCGCTGTTAAAGCGCTGTTAAAGCGCTTCCATAAAACATGTAGCCTTTAAGGGTTTAATACTCATAAAACAATGAAACAAAGATAACTTATAAACCTCAAGTAATAATAATAATAATAATAATAATAATAAACCCCACTCAGCTGTTTGTTTAGGATTATATCCCATATAGCCATCTTTTTAAAATATAACTGACAACGATGATTATCTAGTTATAGCTGAATACTCTCTCTCTCTCTCTCTCTCTCTCTCTCTCTCTCTCTCTCTCTCTCTCTCTCTCTCTCTCTCCATATTACATATCAAATTTCATTGGATCAAAACCTTGTTCTAATTGCAAGAAAACTGGAGATCAGGGAAATATTAAGCAGGATAGTTTTACAAATCTGATCTATATAAATGGCATTCATTGATTGGTTAAGACTCTTGACTCAAGAGGCTGGCGGAGAATCTGTTGCATCATCATCCAGTGCAGGTTACCAGACACATCATCACAGACATGGGTACCCTGTTCCCCCAAAACACATTTTAACACACGAATTGGCCTTGCCTGTTACAGCCAACTATTTAATGTAGCTTAAGGGGAGAGTGGGGTAAGATGAGACTTTTTTTTTACTTGTGGTCCTAAAGATAAGATATAAGTTGCAGGGACAATATGCAAGTAATTTTAGGATGTTTGCTATCATTTTAAATGATCAGAATCTATGACAAAGGGTTCTAAAAAAAAAAAAAAAGGCTTCTTATATTTAAAAAAAAAAAGGTGTAATGTGGCTCAATTTACCATTAGGGGTAGGTACGTTGATTCAAGTCAGTTGGTAAATTGCACCATCTAGGTGTAAATAGACCATCTAACTGAATCTGAATCAAACCCATGTGAAATTGTAAAGAAAATGTGCTCTTTTAAAAAAAAACACCTTCAATAATGAAATTTCCTTTTACACACAGACCTATTTCTTTTTTTATAGCTAATCTAAACAACGTGAAACCAACCAATTTATGTTAAAATGTCAATCTTTAATTGTTTGCATTTCTGAAACACTATGTTAAACACCAAACAGCCTAAACAGAGTTTGAGTAAAATTAAATCAAATAAAAACTGAAATAGAATAAATTAATAAATCTCATTAAAATTTTAATTTAGTCAATTTAGTCAAAAGGTTCTTGGCATAGACTCTTTTAAGAAAGAACTAAAAACCTTTCCTTTTTAAACAAGCATTTTTTACTTTTTGCTAACTTTTTTTTTTTTAAGTGTTCTTTCCGGTTTTTAATTTTGTTTTATTTGTTTTATGTGTAGCACTTTGGGATTGTTTTTAACTATGAAAAGGGCTTTGCAAATAAAATATATTATTATTATTATTATTATTATTATTATTATTATTATTATGGTAGTTTTTCTGCTATGTTGAACATGTTAAGTCATTAGGGACTACATGTGGAAAGATATATATCATCTTCAAACTTCATTTTAGTTTTAAGAAAATTCTAAACTAAACCAGTTGTGTAACATTACATTGAAATTATACCAGTTTATAGATTTAATTTACTGAACTGCAGTGCCTTATGGTAGGGTAATTTAACACGCTGGCTCAATTTACCCCACTGCAATTGCCTCACTTTGCCCCATAGCTGCCATTTTGGATTACACTTGAACAATTCAGGCTAACATTTAGCTAAATAATTTGCATGGTTTTATACATTGCTAACAAACCAATATGGATCATAAATATTTCAGACCTGGACAAATTTGTTTTGCAAATCAGCTATTACATCTGTTATGTAAAAATGTTACTTTTACAAGCCAAAAACTGTTTTTAAAGTAAAGGCGCCTTCCACTCATCCCATGTTCGTCTCATTTTCACAGTCTGGCAGAAAATATATGGTCACATGACGATAAAGTAGGCTACAGTGGGCCAATATAAAGGCGGTGGGTCAAAATCCTACATCTGACTGACATTGGATTAGATGGACTCCAATATCTTACTGACATTACATTCACATATTGTGACTGGGTTACATATTGGGGCAGTACGTGTCCCCCTCAATGTGTGTGGTTGTTACGGCCCTGCTTGTTTTGTTTTTTTTAGAGTGCTTAGCTAATCAGGCCAATTAGAGAGAATTACTACTAATTTCCCCCTTTTTATTTATAACAATGTTAATAATTAATCAATGATGCTTATGCTATATTATTAAACTAACCGAGACAAAATGTAGAATTCAGAACATTTTAGAAAAATCGAATAGCCTCGTTTGAGTAACCTTTTCCCACACAAGTTTGAAATGTTCCTAATGACCCCCAGACATTTATTATAACGGGTTTGTGAGAAGATTGTTTTAAGTTCACTTGGAATTGATTATTGATTTATTAGCTTATATTTATATTGTGATGTTGAATGTCTTTATTTAAATTAATTGTATTATTTTGTATGTACATTTCTATCCGTATTTGTGATTAGAGACAGCAGCATGTAAAGAGAAAAGTTTTTTTTATATATATTCAGGCGTTGTGACGTCATAAGGCTGCGTCGCGGTCCTGCGTCTGCTGTGATTCGGCTGCAGAAAGGTTTGTGTTTTTTAAAGCATTTACGGTGTTTAAATCTTTACAAATCGTTTAGTTGATTAATTATTACAATATAATCAATTAAAATGTGTATTATGGAATGTAAGATTGTAATGCTTTATCTAACATTTGTGAACAATGTTTTTGTTAGTTAAGCGCATCCATGAGTACAAAAGGTGCGTCTCATTTCGCTCCCTGTATCAGGAATCACTTTACCTTATTCGGGCACTGGCAATTACAGATGGGAGAAACGTTGTTAAGGTTTAACTGGTGTTTGTGTTCATTGTAACTTCTAATGCAGATGTGAACGATCGGGCGCATGTTCATCAGTTCTGAAAAACCTGCGCAATTAAAATAGATTTTATATATGATGTTGCTATTATTTTTCTAATCTCTGCTATAATAATACCAACATCATTTAGTGAGAACGTTTATTTGTGATTTCATTAAGTGTAACGGCATGCAGCTGCTGCTGCAGAACGGGGAAGATTAAATTCCTTGACTTTTAAAGGGATAGTTCACCCCCAAAAAATTGTTTCGCCCATACTCCCTGTCAAGTTATCCTCCAATATTGGGGAAAGTTACTTTGAAAAGTAATACATTACAATTACTGTTGGGTAAGTTACACTAAAAAAGTAATTACTAGTTACTAATTACATCTTCAGTAGTGTAATTAGATTACTGTACAAATTGCTCTATCCAAAAAGTATTAAATTATGTATTAATAATTACTTTTTAATTACTTTCTAAATCCTATATCAACCTCGAGTTAAGCAATTCAAGGATAGACATGAAACGGCTCTTTTAATTCATTCAAATAAATAATATAAAACTACATAAATTACTCTTATTAACTGTAAGTATTACAAATGTGGGAAGCATACATAAAACATGCATTTTAAAGTTATGACTTTAAATGTTGATGTTATGTCCACTATTGAATTATGTATAATTATGTTTAGTATTTAGTTCAATTACATCTGAAGTAACTGTAATTAAATTACCGAAAAAATAAGAGTAATCCCTTACTTTACTTTTTTAAGGGAAAAGTAATTAAATTACAGTAACTAATGACTAATTACAGTAACTAATTACACCCAACACTGATTACAATATTGCATTACTCCCTTAAAAAGTAACAAACTGCGTTACTTAGTTACTTTTTAAGAAAAGTAATGTTGCATTACTTTTGTGTTACTTTTTCTTACCTTTTGGGTTTTTTTATAACAAAAAAGTTATATTTTTGTGCAAATGCAAAGGCCTCTTCACAACAAAATTGAAATAATAAACGTATTTACAAGGTAAAACAAACCTTTCAGCTGTGCTGCCGTTCTGGATAATGGGAAATAGGATGCAGGAGAAAAAAGTGTAACACTCTTATTTAAAAATTGAATGTAATTTTTGCTTTTGCTTTAACTGAATCATCGAAAGTCAGCAGCAAAACATTGGTCAATAAAGATAGATTAGATGCATAAAAATACTTGTTTTTAATATTTAATTATTGGAGGTTTGCATAGTATTCTGATTTTGCATTTGACAGATTTTATTCATTTTGAGGAGTACTAAATCTTTACTGGCCAAGTGAGATGAATAAAATATCTGAAGATGAATAAAATATGCTTATATTTAGTCTAGAACTACAATAACCTGTTCACACACAACGTCTTTGCACTTAATCTCGATTTCTCATGGGGATTTTACATGGGGATTTTATTTCAACAAAATAAATGTGAAAAAGTAACACAGATATTTTGTTGTAAATGTTAAAATGCGTTCCTTTACTAGTTACTTGAAAAAGTAATCTGATTACGTAACTCAAGTTACTTGTAATGCGTTACTACCCCCAACACTGTATATGACATTCTTCTTTCAGAGGAACACAATCGGAGTCATATATAAAAATGTCCTGGCTCTTCTCAGCTTTATAATGGTAGTAGGCTGTTTCTGGTTTGAAGTCCTTAAAAGTGCATCTTTCCATCATTAAAGTGCTCCACACTGCTAATTAAGGACACTGTTAATAAAGGCCATCTGAAGCGATGTATTTATTTAAGAATAATAATATACATATTTAAAACTGTAATCTCTAAATTCTGCTAACTGTCATTAGCCTTTATTAACCCCCAGAGCCGTTTTAATGATGGATAGATGCACTTTTATGGACTTCAAAACATGTCCTATTGTAAGAAAATATCAGAGTGGCTGAATTGCATCAATAAACTTTTGTTTTACCTGGCAAACTTAAATCCTTTAGACATAAATGATAATGATAGCATTTACTAGTGGTGTCGAAATTAATAATTTCTTTGATGCATTGCGATGCAGACGAGGAGGATTCGGTATTGGTTCAGTAATAGACCATAACCGATAATAATGTGCTGATTCACGTTTTTGACTTTAATGAACAATCTGAAATTTGGTGCCACCTATTGTTGTGGGTATATTATTGACATGTAAAAGTCTAGAAAAAAACTGTTGTATCTAATTAATTTATAAGAAAAAAACATTGTCTTGTATTCGGAACAATACAGTAGTTAAGCATCCAAATCCATCGCAAATATGGATTTGTGTCGAATGAGAGAGGTAGGAGGCTATGTGAGCCCGATGCTGGTTTCTGTTTCGCTTTAATTCGTTTTGGCTTGACGTTTATATATGCTTTATATTTTATATATACATTTCTTATTATTTGTTTTGTTTTGAATATTGTTTAACCTGAAAGGATTTGTTGTGGAGTGAGAGGAACTAAAATAGTGTATAAGTTAGGGCTGCACGATTAATCGTAATCAAATCTCAATCGCTATTTGGGTAATGTTCTATTATGAAAGCTCAAAGGCAATGATTTTAATTAAATAAATAAATGCCCAGTGTGTTAGCCAAGAGCAGTTTTGTGATCAGGAGTAAATGCTGCTCCGTCTGAACTGCGTGCTTGAGTCGCTTATATTGTTCGTTTGAAAAAGCAACATTTTTTTTTGTTTATTTATCCTACAGCGTTGCTTCACATAAGGGATTTCCTCTGAAAAGGAATAATATTAATAATAATAAACTTAAAAAATAATAAATTTATAGGACAATCCATGTTTTTCTTCAATGTACATAAGTTTTTTTCCCCACAGTGTATGCACGAGAGGTTCATGTTTCATATTAAAGACATAGGCTTTAAGAAATTGATATCACAGACACAACACAGACACAGACTAATTTGTAATCATGAAAATGTTATTTTAATGGTAATATTTCTTCATAAACATTATGATGTATGTGTAGCATATCTTTTTAACCATGCAGCAAATGTTTTAAAAATATCTTGAAAAATTACTTAATTTAGTTTTTAAACAATTTAATTAATAGTGTTATTCAGTCAATATTATTACTGTCTGTTAACAGTTAACATGTTAATTATGAGCAACCCCAATTGCAATGTTATGCACTAACTGTGTTTTATACACCAGGCAAATTAATGTGTACGGAGGGTGCCTTGTCCAAACTGCATCCTCTTGTGAAAAGTTGACAGAAGACATCCAAGCATATGTGGAACACGGTTGTAGAAGTCTTCCCTGTTGCTGATACCGAGATGAAAATGCTGTGTGTGTTAAAGGGTTAGTTCACCCAAAAATTAAAAATATTTCATTAATTGCTCACCCTCATGTCGTTGGACACCTGCAAGACCTTCGTTCATCTTCGGAACACAAATGAAGATATTAAGTTGAAAGCTGATGGCTGAGAAAGGCTTCTATTGGCATTCGGTATTTTTCCACTGACCCACTCACAAGACCCATAAAAGGCACTAAAGACATCGCTACAAAGTCCATCTCACTACAAGTGGCTGTACAATAATTTTACAATGCGACGAAAATAGTTATTGTGCGCACAAAAATCAAAATAACGACTTGACGCATGCGCAAGAATATGACGCAGCTCTGCCGTTCGAATACATGACCCGGAAAAGGAGGAGCGCTGTTATCGCGTGAGTTCCAGGTGAGTTCACGTCAAAGACCTACACGGAAGACAATAGCTTGGCGGATAAAGTCATTATTTAGATTTTTTTTGCGCACAAAAACTATTCTCGTCCCATTGTAAAATTATTGTACAGCCACTGTAGTGAGATGGACTTTGTAACGACGTCTTAAGTGCCTTTTATGGGTCTTGAGAGTGGGTCAGTGGAAATGTACTGAATGCCAATGGAGGCCTTTTTGAAGCCTTTCTCAGCCATCAGCTTTCAACAAAAATATCTTCATTTGGGTTCCAAAGATGAAAGAACAGGGTGTCCGCGGGGTTTTAAAAAGCATTAAAAAGTGATAAATCAAAATTGTCAAATTTAAGGCCATTAAAGGGATAGTTCACTTTAAAATGAAAAGTCTGCTGTCATCCTTTACTCACCCTCAAGTTGTTTTAAACCTGCATGAGTTTCTTTTTTTAGCTGAACACAAGGGAAGATATTTTGAAGAATGTCAGTAACCAATCAGTTAACTGGAGCCATTGGCTTCCATAGTATTTTTTTTCCTACTATGGAAGTCAATGGCTCCAGTTAGCTTTTTGGTTTTTGACATTCATAAAAATATCTTCCCTTGTGTTCAGCTGAAGAAAGAAATTCATACAGGTTTGAAACAACTTGAGGATGAGTAAAGGATGACAGAATTTTCATTTTAAAGTGAACTATCCCTTTAAAAGTGTTAAATTTGGTCTCAGAGGTATTCTTTTTTTCCAAATTAGGTATTATTTTTTCAGACTATCAGGTGTCCTATTTTGATTGAAATTCTATCTGCGTTTGCGTTAGTTCATTTAAATATGGGCTTTAGCATATCTGGGCACATAATCAAAGATCTTTCGTCTCCGTCTCAACGTATGTTTGATGCTGACGTCATGTTCAGTGGTCGTTCGGCATCATCTCAGAACACAGCGCGCTCAACAGAAGTGGCTGGCTTACGTTTTATTTTAGACTTGCTTCAAGGCATATCTTCAACGCCTATCCTCATAAGAGCAATCTGAAATGATTTATATAAAGTCTAAAATGAACAAAAAGAGTTGAGAGAATAAGGTGAGATCCATAGACAGTAAACAGTGAGATCCGCGTGTCTGTCTGCTCTTAAAGGGACAGCAGCCAATAAAGCTTGCTGCCAGTAAAGTTAAAGAACAAAGGGAACAGAGAAAATGACTCGCTGCTCTTGGCTAAATAACTTTTGTAGCTTTAATAAGGATTAACTATTTAATTTATAGTTTATAACTTTATAAAATTTCTGTATATTTCCTAACTGTTTAAACAGGAAGGGCAGGAGTAAACATGACATGTATTATGGGTTTATGTTAGCATTTTTTAAAGTTTACTTAAATTAAAAACTGTTATATTTTTGAAGCCTAATAATAAATGTAAAATTAAAAAAAATCAGTAGCTGTATTAATATCAGTAATACTGGCCTTCATTCATAAAAATACTTGCCATTTAAACAAGTATTTAAAATGTCTTTGTTTTTTCTACATTAATTTGATTAACTGTGAAATTATTATATTAAAAAATATATTAAAAATGTACAAAAACATTTCTTTTTATTTTGATTAATTGCGACTAATCACAGAAGAAATTTGTGATTAATCTAGTTAAAGTTTTTAATCGATTGACAGCACTAGGTTTTAGTATTTTGTTAAATTCAACAACTTATCACAGTTAAAGAAATGTAATATTTGGCTCAGGTTTTGTTGTTGGAAAAAAACACTAAATAATTTAATTGCTGAATTACCAATTATTAATTGAAATCAAATGTGTATGCAGTAATGCTCCTCCTTAACCAACCTTTGTGAATGTTGAGATCTATTTTACTGTGTCTGAATGATAACTTATAACAGATTTCCTCCTGCTGTCGATTCTAAATCTATTCTTTTTTGTACGTTAAAATCTGTGTAAATAATAGAAAGGTTGCTGATTAACACTTTGCCGTGATTCAAGTGTCGTGGTGGTTTTAAAAAATATTCTGAAGGTAGTAAAAAAGGTATTAAAAAGTAGTAAATTTAACTTAAGGTTTGCTGTATATACCCTGGTGTTACGGGTGTCCAACGACATGAGGGTGTGTAATTAATTAATAATTTTCATTTTTGGGTGAACTAACCCTTTAATGCAAAGAGAAAAAACGAAATCAAAAGCTTGGGCAGGTGAAGCATTCTACTATAAACGGTTGGTCGGGTGAAAAGCTGTATTGCTACTGAAATTTTGTTGCAAATGTTTATGAATTGCAGATTTGAATTACCTGTGTGATGAAGTTTTATACAACTGTGATTCCGAAAAGTATGAGAACCATGAAGGGCATTTGGGAATCGAAAAGTATCAATAGAGAAAATGTAATGTTATGTATTAGCCTGGAATTAATCAGGACATTTTAACTGTCGCATCCAAATATTGGACTGTTGAGCCACATTTCCACCGCAGGAACTTTACCCAGGAACCAGGAACTTTGGGTGGTACTCGGTGTGTTTAGACCGCAGGAACCAGGGTCTAAATGAAGTTCCGGGTAAATATTTCCCCCTCCAAACGGCCCTGCTCGCGAGGTAGTACTTTTTCAGAGTTCAGGAACTTTCAAGGGCGGGACTTGGGCGCTGAACATGCTGATTGGTTGAGCTCACGCAGCATTTTATTTCAACCGGCATTTTTAAAAGTCTTTTGTGAGGTTCGTTCTGCGTTCAGTAAATATCAGTCTTGCTCTCTGTCTGATGGCGCGCGTTCGTCTCAGCCATCTCACGTTCAATGTCCGTAATAGCTGATAATAATCTACATTGTCATTTTAAATCTAGCTTTACAAGCTTTCTGAATATGCTGCTCTTCTCTGTCGTTGTTAATTACCTCTTTAGTAAACCTATACATAACCAGCAAAAGCAGCCCAGCTTGATTCTCTTCCATACTCGTTATTCATTTTTTTACAGTCTATTTTTCACCATGTAAACAACCTGACCGATTACTTTTAAGGGTGCGTCCTTACATGATGTGATAGCGCGCACCGCGCTCATGTTGACAAGAGAGGAAAGTTAATTTTTCTGAAGGGTAAACTTTTATTTCGTAAGTTATGAAGATAATGTTGGAATAATGACACAGCGTTTATTGCCCCGGGCAGTTTTTAATTTAACTGCATCTGATAGAAGATTTATTTTTTTTCTGAGATGATTATTTCACTTTACAACAGATAAATAGCTTATATAATACTGTATTAGTCCTGGTGAGAAATTTTTGGAATCGATTCCGATTCCAGTTCCTGTTTCCGGAATCGACTCCGCACTGTTGTTTTCGATTCCTTTTCGATTCTGCTTTTTTTAACAAAATCGATGGAGGAACCTAGTTCCGGAGTGACCATAGGATACAAGGATGTAGAAAGTATCCTTCTCCAAAACTTTATTTGTAAAATGATGATACATTTCCATAACTCTGAATTTTAAATGATGGATTCTCCTGAAATGGCCCATATAGCCCAGAAGTAAATGTGATTTAGCCTAATAAATAAAAAGGATAGCACACTATTCATGGATGTGCATTTATTGCATGTTTAAAACTACATGACATGTCTAAAATGCATGTAAACAGTTAAGTTAAATGACTACGTTTAAATAAGTGCTTTTGCACAGAATGTACGAGGCAAAATAACGACAATATTAACAAAAACAATAATATAAGAGTGCGCAGTTTATTTGTCAATCAGATGCGCGAGCAAGTTGCGTTCATTACTATAGCAACATTAGACTCGGTCATTAAGCTGTACTCTTGTCTAGGCTAGTCTATACTCTTGTCTAGGCATTTTCTTTCAGTTATCAATGGATAAAAGAAAATAGAAAATTAAAATAAGACCCTCACATCTGCATCTGTAAGCAGCGCTCAAAACCTACCGTTGTGGACAACAGAACCATTTCACAATTTAAAATTATGGAGTTTTTTTGTGCAGAATGTAGCAAACTTGTCCACGATGCAGGATCACAGAAGGAAACAATGACAATAAACACTATTAAACTAAGTGAATGAAAGGTATAGTAATAATCAGCGATATGCGTTCACATATGGCTTGAATTGAACGTTTCATACCATAAAAATAAGTAGTTAGAATTACGTTCTATTGATGTCATCACTCAATGACGGAAAAAAAAAAACGCTGAATTGCTTTATTTTTAACTCATTATTTGAAACTAACTGTTCAAAAGAACCTTTTGGAAAAATGAAATAGACTTCCAATCATTATTAGTAAGCGAGAGACAAGTGAATAAAGAGGAGTCGATTCCCTGCGATGGAATCGACTCTCGGTTCCCAACGCCTTGGAATCGAGGAATCGATTCTTTTTGGAATCGATTCCCAGCCCTAGAGAAAACAGCGTTGACATTTTTGATGCGGCAGACAAACTGCATGTGACAAAATGATTGCGTTTGAAAAGCATCACATGTAAACACCAGATCGGTTTAGATAACGTTCAGTAAACAGTCCACTAAATTTTCCAATCGGTACAAAAAATGTCATAATTTTTTTGTCCATTTTTGCGGTTGCACAAAAATGATTACTGTCGATCACTGACTTGGAGGAGCAGTCGCGCGCAGTCCTACATCACCGGACTTATTTGCCTAATCTTCACGGAACTTTAGATCGCGGTGGAAACGCAGACAGTTGCAGTTCTGGGGGGGAGAAAAGTTCCTGTAAAAAAGTTCCTGGTACAAATTGTTCCTGGTAATTTTGGTGGAAACGGGGCTCAAAGTAAGGATATAAAGTACTGTTGGAATAGTTAAGATTGATTGATGCAAAAGCAAGTGATGGTGGAAGAACTTTTTATATGGGATTCAACATAGTACACCTCTTGAATGTGGATATTCACCAGCATATCTCTTGATGAGATGATGTCTTCATTTAAATTAGCCTATATCTATATCTGCGACTCTTCTCCTGAAAGAAGACGGTGAAAAAATTAAAAAGTACATTGAAGAACAAAAGGCTAAGCAAACAACCTGTTATGACAAAGGAACTCCATTTGACTGAGGTTCGTGTTGGCAAAGAGGTCAGACACAAAGATAAAACTACTGGAACAAATGCAACCAATACACATGTTGCGCATATCACACAGTTTTTTATTTTATTTTATTTTTTATTTTTTTTATTTGGGGATAATTATTTTCATCTGCAGTCGAAGTTATAACTTGACATGGACACCAGTTAAACCAGTTTTTAAAAATCAACTGAATGAAGTGCTTTGCAAAACGCAGTGCACCGATGACATCTGCACCTTTTACATGTGTGAAGTTGCAAATGTTTGCATGAAAATGTAATCTTGTAAATATATGTACAAGTCATTAAATACCAAAATAAATAAATATGAAGCGCCTGTATAATTTGTTGTCTTTTATTCATTTGAAGTGCTAGTTTTGAGAGTTTTTTTGAGAGGGCTTGGATAATCAGACCATTCAAGACTATCAACTATCACTCTAACTCACTCCCTTGCCTGTGCTCTTACTAGTAAACTAGGAGCTGTTTGAGACGCACCGATATATTTAGTTTGGATTTATTTTTCTTTCTGTTGAAGGTGTAGATCATCCAGAAAACTAAAATTTCCCCATGATTTACTCACCCTCAAGCCACCTTAGGGGTGTATATGACTTTCTTCTTTCAGAATACAATGAGATTTATATTAAAACTTGTCCTGGCTAATCCAAGCTTTATAATGGCAGTGAATGGGAGCCCAAAATTTGAAGTCCAAAAAATTGCATCCATTCATCACAAAAGTAATCCACATGGCTCCAGGGGACTAATAAAGGCCTTCTGAAGTGAAGAAATTCGTTTTTGTAAGAAAAATATCCATATTTAAAACTTTATAAAGTAAAATATCTAGCTTCCACCAGACCGCCGTCCGTATTCAAATTATTTAGAAAGTGTTAACGCCTCTTACAGTTCAAAACACTTATGTAATGTAATTTAAATTGTAATTTTTTCATAAGGAATAAAAATTCCATAAATATGGAAGGCGGTCTGGCCGAAAGCTAGATATTTGACTTTATAACGTGTTAAATATGGATATTTTTATTACTGGATTACTTTCATAATGGATAGATGCACTTTTTGGTCTTTAAAATTTTGGGCTCATATTATAAAGGTTGGATTAGCCAGGACATTTTTTTTATATAACTCTGATTGTATTTGTCTGAAAGAAGAATGTCATACACACCTAGGATGGCTTGAGGGTGAGTAAATCATAGGCTAATTTTCATTTTTGGGTAAACTATCCCTTTAATTATTCTCTTCTTAAACATGACAGAGTGTCCAAACACAGAAAATCTCCTGGTGAATTAACTGAGATCCATGTGACACTACTATAAAGATGGCGTTTATTAAAGAGGAGAGTGAAGACATGAAGATTGAAGAAGCATGCAGAATGAAACATGAAGATACTGATGAACAAACAGGTTGGTTTCATTCTCAACGATGAACTCAGTCATTTGATCATTATTTAAATGTTTCCCTCTGTCATATAAGTGGCCTAATAGGGCTGCAGGAGTAATCGCAATTAACCTGAAATTGCGCTTAAACCGATTTGGCTTATTGTGATTATGAAATGGCGAAGGCTGTATTTATAATTTTTAATGAACATAATATTTCATAACATACAGAGGGCCATAAATACTTGGTCCATAAGTTGACAAACAAAATATTATCATACTAACAAATATACTCCTGTCAGGACCACTATTGTCAAAGATTTTTGACAATTAGCATACAGTTTGGAAAAAAAATGATAAAAGATAAATAACGCACAGCCAATATGAGCGCATAAGTCTAGCAAGCATTTTTACTGAAAACGACTAGATTCACGTGGTTGTTGTTTTTTAATTTAAATACTTGTTTCATTAATCTGTTATATAAAAGCAATATCACACTCAGCCGTGCAATATGGCTCTATATCAGCATAGCTGTGACACTGCCTGCAGCGTTAGCCAGACTTCTCACAGATGGTTCCAGCCAAAGTGAACACACCTATTGGTTTACTGTCCTTGACTGTACATCTGGTTCCTGGTTGCATTGGAAATTACTGAAGTGAGCAAATCTTCTCTCTCAATTTGGTGGGCCAAATTTGGTACACTTCCTTGGTATCTCAGTTTCTTGAGGATGCACACTGATTGTGCCTAAAGAGAGTTCTGAGGTCAACCTCATGGGATCTTACAATTGTCAGTCACTGACCAAACCCTGACATGGAAGACTGGGTTTCTTGTATAGGTTTTTATGCTAAATTATTGTTTTGATGCTTTAATCCTTTTGTGTTGGTTTTGATGTATATTGCTTTGTGATATTAAAGAGATACTTCACCGCTTTTTCATATTAAAGTGTTATTCCCTTAACTAAAACAAGTTGATACATACCTCTCTCGTCTGAGTGCGTGCACTTAATCTCTCTGACGCGCTGTAACATTCTGATAGCATTTAGCTTAGCCCACTAAGCCCAGTTCATTCACTATGCTACCAAACAGAGATCAAGTTAGAGTGACCAAAGACCTCCACGTTTTTCCTATTTAAATACAGTTACACAAATAGTTGAACGATTAAGTATGGTGACACAAAATAAAACGTGGCGCTTTTCTAAGCGGGTTAAAATGGAACTATAATGAACAGCAAAATAGCACTTCTGAGAGTACTTCGACTCTGCGCAGTAAAAAGTCCCGGCTGAAACATCCTCCCTCACATCTCCCCCTCCCTCCTATTGACAGAAATGAGAGGGAGGGGGAGAAGTGAGGGAGGATGTTTCAGCCGGGACTTTTTACTGCACCGAGTTGAAGTACTCTCAGAAGTGCTATTCCGCCATACATTAAAGTTCTCCTTTTTAATCCGCTTAGAAAAGCGACATGTTTTATTTTGTGTCACCATACTAGGCCGTTCAACTATTTGTGTAACTGTATATAAATAAGGAAAACGTGGAGGTGTTTGGTTGCTTCTAACTTGATCTCTGTTTGGTACCATAGTGAATGAACTGTGCTTAGTGGGCTAAGCTAAATGCTATCAGAATGTCAGAGCAATTAAGTGCACGCAGAGACGAGAGAGGTATGTATCAACTTGTTTTAGTTAATGAAATAACAGTTTAATATGAAAAATCGGTGAAGTATCCCTTTACACTAATGGGTTCACTTTTATTTGTCTTTTTACTTTAGACCTGATTGTATTGAAGGAAGAAAGTGAAGAACTGATGGAAGAAAAAGATCAGTATGAGAAACATCATGATTTCATGACTGGAGAAAAATCCATACAGATTGAAAAATCTTTAGAAGTCAGAAAGAAGTCAAAAAGAGCTCAGAAGACTGACACTAACAGTTGTTTTACCTGCTGTCAATGTGGAAAGAGTTTTAATCAAAAACAAAACCTTGAAGTCCACATGAGAATACACACTGGAGAGAAGCCTTTCACCTGCCAACAGTGTGGAAAACGTTTCACTCAAAAAGGAAACCTTAAAAGCCACTTGAGAATTCACACTGGAGAGAAGCCTTACTCCTGCCAACAGTGTGGAAAGAGCTTCACAGCAGAACCAAACCTTAGGTATCACATGAATATTCACAATGGTGTGAAGCCTTTCGCATGTGATCAGTGCGGAAAAAGTTTTACACGTAAAGTAACCCTTAATTACCACATGAGGATTCACTCAAAAGAGAATGTTTTAATATGTCATCATTGTGAAAAGATTTTCAGTCATAAAGTAAGCCTCAAGACTCACATGAGACTTCACACGGGAGAGAAGCCTTACAGTTGCCCACATTGCGGAATGAGTTTTACATATAAAGCATCACTTGATTCCCACGTGGGAATTCACACTGGAGAAAACCCTTTCCCCTGCAAAGTGTGTGGGAAGAGCTTCTCACTAAAAGGAAATCTTAAGACTCACATGAGAGTTCACACTGGAGAAAAGCCATTCATGTGTGTTCAGTGTGGAAAATGTTTCACACGTAAAATAACCCTAAATTGCCACATGAAGATTCACTCAAGAGAAGACTGTTATATATGTCATCAGTGTGGAAAGAGTTTCCCAGACATGAAATGCCTTAACAGGCATGTGATAGTTCACTCGGGAGAGAAGCCTTTCATGTGCCAGCAGTGTGGAAGGGGTTTCAAATTCAATAAAAATCTTAAGGCTCATATGAGAATTCACAGCAGAGAGAAGCCTTTCAAATGCCCTTCCTGTGAAAAGAATTTCAGTCATAAAGCAAGCCTTAAGACTCACATGAGACTACACACTGGAGAGAAGCCGTACACATGCCATCAGTGCGGAAAAAGTTTCACATATACAGCAACACTTAATGCCCATGTGAGAAGTCACACTGGAGAGAGGCCGTTCAAATGTGGTCAATGTCGAAAGAGTTTCACACGTAAAGGAAATCTTAATTACCACATGAGGATTCACTCAAGAGAGAACTATTTAATATGTCTGCATTGTGGAAAGAGTTTCCCAGACAGGAATCACCTTAAGAATCATGTAATAACTCACACTGGAGAGAAGCTTTTTATGTGCCAGCACTGTGGAAAGAGTTGCACAAACAAAGCAAATCTTGAGGTTCACATAAGAGTTCACACTGGTGAGAAGCCTTTCACCTGCCCTCAGTGTGGGAAGAGTTTCACACTTAAAGGAAATCTTAAGACTCACATAAGAGTTCACACTGGAGAGAAGCCTTTCACGTGTCTTGAGTGTGAAGAGAGTTTCACGTATCAAAAAGACCTGAAACGTCATTTGCAAACTCATTCCGGAAAGAAGTTACAGTGTTCCGAGTGTGGCAAGACATTTAGAAAAAGTAGCAACTTCAATAATCACCTGCGCATTCACTCTGGAGGAAGGAGATTTAATTGTGATCAGTGTAATAAAAAGTTTCTTTTGCCATCACACTTACAGATACACCTGAAAAGTCATGCAGATGTGAGACCCTATTTGTGTTCCTTGTGTGGAAGGAGTTTTAAATGGCCCAGCAATTTAAAATGGCACCAGAAAATACGTGTCTGTGTGAAGCTTAGTCTGTGTTCACCTAGCAGCAAAATGTGAGGCAAATCTGATTGTCCCCCTTCATGAATATCTGCATCTTTTACGTCTGTATTCACTGCTTTTTTGTTTTCTTTTGTTATGTACATATTAACTTTTGCATCCACACCTTACCAACTCTTTTGTTATAGTTTAAAATATTGAGTGGTTGCGGTAGACGCCCTCTAATTGAGACATCGCTCTATTCCATTTATTGATATCTCAGAACTTCTTTCTTGGTGTGAATTACCACAATATAAAGGAAATGTAGTAAAGAACATGAACTGGATGAAACAATAAACATTGAACTGAATTATGTAATTACATTTTATTGAGAGAATGCACAGGTAAACAAACACCAATTAGGCATAACATTATGATCGGTGATGGTAATCACACTGATGACACTTCATCACGGCACCTGTTAGTGGGTGGGATATATTAAGCAGAAAGTGAACATTTTGTCCTCAAAGTTGATGTGTTAGAAGCAGGAAAAATGGGCAAGCTTAAGGATTTGACCGAGTTAGACAAGGGCCAAATTGTCATGGCAAGACGATTTGGTCAGAGCATCTCCAAAACTGCAGCTCTTGTGGGGTGTTCCCAGTCTGCAGGGGTCAGTATCTACCAAAATTGGTTCAAGGAAGGAACAGTGTTGAACCGGCAACAAGGTCATAGGTGGCTTTGGCTTTGGGCAATATTCTGCTGGTAAACCTTGGGCCCTGCCATCCATGTGGATGTTACTTTGACATGTACCACCTACCTAAGCATTGTTGCAGAACATGTACACCCTTTCATGGAAACAGTATTCCCTGTTGGCTGTGGCTTCTTTCAGCAGAATAATGGACCCTGCCAGAAACCAAAAATAGTTCAGGAATGGTTTGAGGAGCACAATAAGAAGTTTGAGGTGTTGACTTGGCCTCCAAATTAGCAAGATCTCAATTGAGCATCTGTGGGATGTGCTGAACAAACAAGTCCGATCCATGGAGGCCCTACCTTACAATTTAAAGGATCTGCTTCTAACATCTTGGTATCAGATAACACAGCACCTTCAGGGGTCTAGTGGAGTCCATTTCTCGACGGGTCAGGGCTGTTTTTGCAGCAAAAGGGAGACCAATCAAATATTAGGAAGTTGGTAACAATGCTATGCCTGATCGGTGATTGTTGTCAGCCTGGAATTTAACATGTTGAGCTCACCTGGTAACACTGGAAGCTGGTTCCAGCTGTGGGTTGAGTAATTGCTTATTAATTAGTCAAGTTTATTTAACTTACATAATGCACACTAAAGCCCTATTCAAATGGGATTAGTATTATCTGGGGACCTCTGGTGATTTGTAATAATTGCAGAGAATGTCTGTGATCTTAATCCCGTGTGAATCGGTCATGTATGTATTTTGTGAAGTAAAAATCACAGGTGTTACAGAGGTCCCTGGATAATACTAATCCCGTGGGAATACGGTTTAACAGCTTTACAATTTTTTTTTTAGTAAAGGTCAAAGAATGCATCAGATTAAATACAAATGTTAAGCATATCTGTACAGCCGAACTCATAGCCTTTTAAAGTATACTCCCTTTGATAGCATGCACAAACACAGCCAAGCAATACATGTCTGCGTTGTGTCTATTTAGAAGTTAGAAGTGATCAAATGTATTGCGTCTCCAGAAGTTTGTTGTTGTTGTTCCATCAATTTGGTTTCTTTTTTGAATGCAAAACAATGTGCCACCTTGCCACCCTGTGTAAAAACTACACTTAAAAAAAACTTAAGCAATGGTGGAATGACTGCCAAACAAAAACCTTAAAATTAAAGTAAAATATCCTAATTTAAATAACACCCAAAATAAATTTACAGAAATTTTCATAAAAAAATATTTTACAGGTTCTTCCTGGATTATTTTGATCTCTCGCAGTTAACTGTTAGCTAACAATAGCATTCAGGCATGCTAATGTATATAGACATCGCTGTGTTAGTAATTATAGTTACTGCCTCTAAATAAAGCAATGTGCAGCCTATTGTCTATGTTTTCGTTGTTTTTCTAAACACTAACAAACCTCTCAAGATCACAGCATCTTCACTTATTACAATCCTTATTACAATGAACTTCAGTTCAAACATAAACATCTAAAACTCGTTTGTGTGAAATAATCTAACCAGATTATTTCACACAAAAGAGTTTTAAATGTTGATGTTTTATTAAAAATAATGTTTGAACTGAAGTCACCATTATTGTGATCAGTGTTTGTTCTTGAGCATTTGTTTTTCTCTGGTTACTGTAACGGTTTTAAACCACATTTCTTCTTGAGAGCCTAATCATAGAGAACCTAATATTCAGATAAACAGATCAAATCTGTAGTTAAGACACTGCTGGGATTTTTGATTATTTTCACAAAATCTTCATGGCTCCCAGAATATTTTGTATGTCTTTTGACATATTGCATATCTGAACATACAATATGTCAAAAGAAATAACAGGGCATGAGGCTAGAATAAACCGTTTTATTCTAGCTTTATCCTTTTTTTATTAACACTTGAATGTGGGTAAGTTTAATACTTTACAAAAAAGTATTATTTTGAAAAGTATTATCAAATTATTGAGCAAAAAGCTGAAAAATAATATTTTGTCAAAGACTGCATCTGAATCCTATTCAGGACGATAATCATAACAGATATAACTCTTCCACTACTTGATTCAATCAACCAAAACACATCTTAATACCAGGTGTAAACAGGTCCTAAAAGACAGCTGAAAAAAATAGAATACCTGATTACACTGATGGCATAACATCCATATGTTGTTGCCACTAATGTGAATATACTCTTTTAGATTTGACTCTCAGCGAGATTAGTTAATTAGGCCACTATATGATGACTATATCATCACCAACATGTAGCCAACTTCATCTGATCATATTTTCTCTTGCATGTTTTGCCATAACAAAATTGCTTTAGAAACACAGTTACAGCAGTAACAACAACAAATATGTTAAAAAGTCAAGGGTCTGTAAGAAAAAAAAAAGAATTCTGTAAAAACTTTGCTCTGTCAAAAAAATGTTTTTGTTTTGCGTTGTAGATTTTTTTTTTTTTTTTACAATGATCATTGGTGCCAACTGTCCCTTTGTGTCATCTGGTGGTTTTAAGAATTATTATAAACATTATTTTTGTAGTTTTACATACATTTAAATGTGATGTAAGAAAACAGAAAGAAAATTCTTTACAATTACTGTAATTTGTCATTAATGGCATAATACTTAAAATAACAGCTGAGTTGTTACTTTTACATGTGTTGTTTGTCATTTTGCATTTGACATTTGTTTGTCATTTTTTGAGTTTTGAGTACAATTTGAAAGAAAAGAAAACAACTGTAAAAAAAATTAAAAATAAATAAATAAAAAAGTGCCAAAGTGCAAATAAATTCAAGATGCATGAGCTAAGTGTACAGAGAATGCAGTTACAAAAATCTGGCTTTGCTGATGATGAAATATATCTCTTGCACTGGATGCGTGCAGTGAATTGAGCATGCTCCTACACTGTAAAAAAAATCCCCGTAAAATTTAAAAAAACGGTAGCTGTGGTTGCCAGATTTTTACCGTAAAAAATATGGCAGTTACGTTTTAGTTTTTACGGGGCAACAACATATAATTTAAAGGTTTATATTATGGTAATTACGGCTAAAAACTGTTTATTTTACAGTTCAAAACCATATAATTTGAAAGTTTATATCGTAATAATAATGTGTACACAGTGCACTATAAACAATTATGGAAAAAATATTTAACTGAAATAATATTAAATTACCAACTTATTGAAATGCTAATATCTGTTATATACCTTTGATATAGATTGACAGCCACCAATTACAGTGGTGATGAGAATCACATGATAAATCAAAGCTCATCACAAGCAACTTTTCTATATTAATATATAGAAGGTGCACACACAAACACTAAACACCAAACACCATCATGGTAACACACATGATGTTTTAAAGATGCAATAAACATTAAAGGGGGGGGGGTGAAACACTCAGTTTCAGTCAGTGTCATGTCAATCTTGAGTACCTATAGAGTAGCATTGCATCCTGCATATCTCCGAAAAGTCTTTATTTTTTTTATAATTATATAAGAAAGATGCGCTGTTCCGAGTCTTTCCGGAAAAAGCCGAGCGGGTGGGGGCGTGTCGTGTGAGCGGAGCTAAATAATGACGTGTGCACGCTGCTGCTATTGTGTTGAGTCGAGTGCGTCGTAAAGCTGTGTCATCCCTAACAGCGGGAAAAAAACTTTATTCAAAATAAAAATATGGCTTTTAATCAGATACAGCCATACATCTATGATCCGGAATCAGACCCAGAGGCTGCAGTTGAACAGGAGCAGCAGCAAAAACGACTAGAGCAGGACGTCTCTATGTGGTACAAGTTATACACTAACTATATAATATGCTTAGCGGCTTGTGTTATTTACATATTTATACTTGAATTATATCGTCATATTTTTGTCTTTGAAGGTGTACATGTGGGAAGTGCAGTTGTGGACGTGTGTTTGTGTGTTTACGCGTGGTTTGTGTAGACAATTGTAACGTTATTAAGCGGACTGGTTTTGCACGGCAGGCTAAGTTAGTGTTTACATAGAAAGACATGGAATAGTAGCGCATTTGAATGAAGAAGCGCGCTTATTTAGTTCAACATATTTCCCCCCTCTTTGTGTATTGTTGTTTGGAGTGCTTTTACAATACACAAACATAAAGTTACACAAATAATGGCCAGCTAAACAAATGTACACGCACTACACATCGCATGCTCCATTGATCAATTAACTATACGTGATCATGTTTGGGCTACTTGATGAGCATAGGCAAAAACACAGACATTTGAAGCAGTCTTACTCACAGCCTGCGGTTCTAACGTTGGGACCTTTATCGTTGGGACTGCTCCATCCTTTAGCAATATGCAATCGGAAAATCCGGCGTCGAGCTGGGCCTTGTTTATGAAACAGTCGGCACCGAAATGCAGCGAACAGATATAAACATTCGCGCAACTCAGTTGCTGATCCGGAAAAGCAAATTATATCCACTGTTGCCTTAACGCGGGGTTTTTGGGGAATCTGTGCAGGACTGTCTTGGTCTGGCAACCAAAAACGCACTTTTTTGGTGACATTGTAATTGTGCACATCACCTGTGCAGCAGCCTACGAGCCAGCGCTTTGATGGGGGTAGCCTGTTACTTTTGCTCTCTCCCTCTCTCTCTCTCTCTCTCTCTCTCTCTCACGCTCTTCCGGTAGAATTGTCCGTACGGCCCATACAAGGAAATTCCGCCCCCATTAACGTCAAAGGGGACGCATGATCGCCAAAAACTTGCCGAAACTTATGACTAACCGGAAGTAGTATTTTTGACAAAGAAATACTCCCATCAAACGTCCACCTTAACTTTTGAAACTGTCCATGTTTAGTATGGGAATCCAAGTCTTTAACAGTGTAAAAAGATCAGTATGCATGAAACAGCATTTCACCCCCCCCCCCCTTTAATTTAACAACATTAGATGTAAAATAAAACCTTAATGTACATAAGTGATTAGAAAAAACTACAAGAAGAAACATAGTTAATTCAATGAAAATGCATCAAATGCGAAGTGTCACGTGGGGAATTCTGGGAATGTCAATCTACGGTTTTTCACTGTTAATTACACAATTAACTGTTCTTTTTCACTTCGAAAAACTGTACATTTAACAGTGTTTTACTGTTAAATAAAATAACATGTATAAACCTTTAAATTATACAGTTTAGACCTGTAAAATAAATGGTTTTTAACCGTAATTATTACATTATAAACCTTTAAATTATATGGTGCTCTCCCGTAGAAACCTAAAATGTTACTGCCGTATTTTTTTACGGTAAAGTTCTGGCAACCACAGCTGCCGGTTTGACCATAATGTAATAATACAAATTTAACTTGCAAATATTTTAGATTCATTGCACAGCAACTGAAATATTTCAGGTCTTTTATTGTTTTAATACTGATGATTTTGGCATACAGCTCATGAAAACCCAAAATTCCTGTCTCAAAAAATTAGCACGTCACGAAAAGTTTCTATAAATGAGCTATTAACCTAATCATCTGAATCAACTAATTAACTCTAAACTAGGGGTGACCCCGAATAGTCGAAGATTCGGTGTATAGATTTGCGGAGCCTGATTCGACCACCGATCTCACGGTCGCGGGTGTTATTAAACGAGGATCATACCATTTTGGCAATATGGGGGGTGCTCAATATTTTAAAGACGTGTCGCGGCACTGAGCTGAGCTGAGCATCAGTGTGCGACCCCTTTAAGGGCGCAGAGCTTCGCACCGCGCCTTTAAAATTGGAACACGTTCAATGAGTGTACACACACTGGCGGCAGCATTCAGCACCTGTCCACGGTCACTCAGGAAGTTGTTTAAAATCCTTAATCCGCTTTCGTGCAGCTCATTTGTCAGTCAATTCAAAATTGAGCTTGCGTGTATATAATGTGCGAGTCAGGTGGCAGTGTGAGATCCTGAGGCGTGGGGCTAAGCTTCGCGTCCTTCACCCCCTTTAGGGACAATCGGCTTACGAACGTGCTTGTAAACGCACTCATAGTGTTCTTTTCCTCTCTAGGCAGGTATTTTTTTTTTAGGTTTATTTATCAAAATGTTCTTTTATATATTTGTGTGATGTTCTGTATTTCGATCGCGGCTTTAACATGTTATGAGAAAACGAGGTAACACTTTATAATAACGTTCAGTTGTAAGTCATTTGGCAAGTGGTTAGTTAATGATGAACTAATCATTTACAAAACATTCATAAATGATTATCAAGTGATATGCTAACATTTTATAAATGTTTTGTAAATTCCGTTACAAGTCATTTACAAATGTTTAGTTAATAATGAACTAATGATTTACAAAACATGACAATGGCCTATCTTAAAAAAAAAAAAAAAAAACATTTCATAAAATAATCAAAGAGATCCTTAGTAAATGGTTAATGTAATGCGGTTCGTAGATGGGAAGGAGGCGGGAACCGGCGAACCTTCAACAAACTTTAATTCAACATAAATAAACAAAATGAAAGTAAAACCGCGGGCAGCCCCTCACGGACGACTGCCCGCAGACACACAAAATAAAACGTGGGCAGCCCCTCACGGACGACTGCCCACAAACACATAATAACACGTAAAACAAAACATAACATAAAGTCCAGGCCTGGTCCTCTCTCGTCTTCCGCTGTCCTTGCTCCTCCTTTAACCTGGGGGTAAGGACAGAGAGGCGAGAGAAATGTAGACGGGAGCACGAGGAGTCCACGGACGAGAGAGGGGAGAGAGGGAAAAAAGAAAGAAAGAGAAAAAAAAAATTCTGGTCCGGTTCCCAGACACACTCCCGTTTGGCCCTCCGCCTGCCGAGAGGCTCTTCCTCGCGGTGCTGTGCGATGGCACTGGACGCCTGGTGGGCAGCTCGATCCTCCTCCATCCCTGGTGGCCGGCGGTGACTCCTCCTTCCGAGGGACCCGGCAGCGACCCCCGCGCTCCCTGCTCCTCCCCTATCAGGCGGATGGCAGCAGGCTCCGGCCCACGGCAAGCGCGGCAACTCCTCCGCTCCCTCTCGGACGGCAGCCACCCCACCTCGACCCAGGGGCATGGCAGCGAGGTCTCTGTCTCACCTTTCTCGCTCCAGCACCATCGCCTCGGGCAGCCCTCGCGGTCCTCATTCATCCGCGCTGCCCGACCTCCTCAGCACCGCGATCCCCCTCAGCAGCGAGGGCTCTTCGACAGCATGTCCCTCCTTCCCCCCGGGTTTTGGCACCAGTGTAACGCGGTTCGTAGATGGGAAGGAAGGAGTCGGGAACCGGCGAATGTTCAACAAACTTTAATTCAACATAAATAAACAAAATGAAAGTAAAACCACAGGCAGCCCCTCACGGACGACTGCCCGCAGACACACAAAATAAAACGTGGGCAGCCCCTCACAGACGACTGCCCACAAACACATAACAACACGTAAAACAAAACATAACATAAAGTCCAGGCCTGGTCCTCTCTCGTCTTCCACTGTCCTTGCTCCTCCTTTTATGCTCCCGTCACATGGCCGCGAGACGAGACCGGTGTGTCATTCAGCTGGCACTTGTCAACACTAATAACCGGCCCGCTCTCGCGGTCCCTCGCCCCGCTGCCTGTCACACCACAGTTAAGTTACTAGTTAATATATTATTAATCAACGAAATGTCAATATACTATTATCTCAATAAATTGTTAATCATGAACAAATGATGATCAAACCATTAGTAAATGATGAGTAGCCTATATAATGTATTGTTGCATATCCCAATGCATCAGATCAATACGCATTTAATTATTTGCATTTGTAAAAGTAGACATGATTTTATAAATATAAATAGGCTACTTTTTATTGCAAAAACTGACCAAAACAGTATAAAAGTATTAGCTCATGTTGTATTCAACGTTTTCTGAAGTCATACGATATCTTTATGTGAAGAATAGAGTTGATCTTAATGTTTTAATCATTGAAATGTTGATCCCTTTATGAACGCATATTTATCCTATTATCATTCAAATAATACTCCTGTCCTGACTCTTTAGCAGGACGCAATCAGTCACATGACACACGAAAGCCAATTACATTTTACAATCAAAGCTGACGTAATGACGCAATTGGTCACATGACACACGAGAGCCAATTACATTTTACAATCAAAGCTGACGTAATGACGCAATTGGTCACGAGACACACAACAGCCAGTGCTGTCAAAGCTGACGTGACGTTTCTTCCGGAAGTTCCGGGCGGCAAATTTTGAAATGTGTCAATCATTAATCATCGGCGGGTTGATGAACTCGACGCTGCTGATCGCTTCTGGGGATTTACTTCACACAAACCAATCGTTTGGCCTCGAGACACTTGGAATATTTGTACTTTTGAATAAATTGTTCCTGCAGTCGTATCTGCCTGTTTTTTTATTTTATTTATAAAACACAAACGGGTAGGTTTAGGGAAGGGATTGGTTATGTGACAAATAGGAGTTAACTTAAATGCTTACAGTAATTCGACGAATTACCTATTTACACATTTCTATTGCAACAGGTGAGGAATAGCAGAATTTAATTTTCACATTGAATGTTACATTTGAGCAATCAATGGACGCATTTGCAACGGGTGAGAAATATCTACAAATGATGTGTAAAACATTTACAAGTAATGAATAGTCTACACTTTAGATTAGGGGATGTTAAAAGCATTGTAAATGCCTTGTATACATGTGCAGATCATTTGTAACGGGTAAGAAATATCTACGAATGATGTGTAAAACATTAACAAGTGATGAATAGTCTACACTTTAGATTAGGGGACGCACACTGTAAAAAAATCCCCGTAAAATTTACGGTAAAAAAAACGGCAGCTGTGGTTGCCAGAATTATACCGTAAAAAATACGGCAGTTACGTTTTAGTTTTTACAGGGCAACAACAAAAGCGCTGTAAATGCTTTGTATACAGTCTTGTTCAAAATAATAGCAGTACAATGTGACTAACCAGAATAATCAAGGTTTTTAGTATATTTTTTATTGCTACGTGGCAAACAAGTTACCAGTAGGTTCAGTAGATTCTCAGAAAACAAACAAGACCCAGCATTCATACGCTGTTAAGGCTGTGCAATTGGGCAATTAGTTGAAAGGGGTGTGTTCAAAAAAATAGCAGTGTCTACCTTTGACTGTACAAACTCAAAACTATTTTGTACAAACATTTTTTTTTTCTGGGATTTAGCAATCCTGTGAATCACTAAACTAATATTTAGTTGTATGACCACAGTTTTTTAAAACTGCTTGACATCTGTGTGGCATGGAGTCAACCAACTTGTGGCACCTCTCAGCTGTTATTCCACTCCATGATTCTTTAACAACATTCCACAATTCATTCACATTTCTTGGTTTTGCTTCAGAAACAGCATTTTTGATATCACCCCACAAGTTCTCAATTGGATTAAGGTCTGGAGATTGGGCTGGCCACTCCATAACATTAATTTTGTTGGTTTGGAACCAAGACTGCCCGTTTACTAGTGTGTTTTGGGTCATTGTCTTGTTGAAACAACCGTTTCAAGGGCATGTCCTCTTCAGCATAGGGCAACATGACCTCTTCAAGTATTTTAACATATGCAAACTGATCCATGATCCCTGGTATGCGATAAATAGGCCCAACACCATAGTAGGAGAAACATGCCCATATCATGATGCTTGCACCTCCATGCTTCACTGTCTTCACTGTGTACTGTGGCTTGAATTCAGAGTTTGGGGGTCGTCTCACAAACTGCCTGTGGCCCTTGGACCCAAAAAGAACAATTTTACTCTCATCAGTCCACAAAATGTTCCTCCATTTCTCTTTAGGCCAGTTGATGTGTTCTTTGGCAAATTGTAACCTCTTCTGCACATGCCTTTTTTTTAACAGAGGGACTTTGCGGGAGATTCTTGAAAATAGATTAGCTTCACACAGACGTCTTCTAACTGTCACAGTACTTACAGGTAACTCCAGACTGTCTTTGATCATCCTGGAGGTGATCATTGGCTGAGCCTTTGCCATTCTGGTTATTCTTCTATCCATTTTGATGGTTGTCTTCCGTTTTCTTCCACGTCTCTCTGGTTTTGCTCTCCATTTTAAGGCATTGGAGATCATTTTAGCTGAACAGCCTATCATTTTTTGCACCTCTTTATAGGTTTTCCCCTCTCTAATCAACTTTTTAATCAAAGTACGCTGTTCTTCTGAACAATGTCTTGAAAGACCCATTTTCCTCAGCTTTCAAATGCATGTTCAACAAGTGTTGGCTTCATCCTTAAATAGGGGCCACCTGATTCACACCTGTTTCTTCACAAAATTGATGACCTCAGTGATTGAATGCCACACTGCTATTTTTTTGAACACACCCCTTTCAACTAATTCAACTAATTGCCTAATTGCACAGCCTTAAGAGCGTGCATATCATGAATGCTGGGTCTCATTTGTTTTCTGAGAATCTACTGAACCTACTGGTAACTTGTTTGCCACGTAGCAATAAAAAAATATACGAAAAACCTTGATTATTCTGGTTAGTCACATTGTACTGCTATTATTTTGAACAAGACTGTACATGTACAGATAATTTGTAATGGGTGATAAAGATTTGTAAATTATTTATTCATGCGTTTACAACATCATCTCTAAGAGGTGATGAACTCTTTGTAGTGTGTACTTTAATGTAAATGCTGACTGGTGAGGGTATAGACAGCTGTCTTCTCTGACACGTGCACCTGATGCTTCACTGGAGGGTAAACCAGTTCACACAAGTCTGCACCACTGATGAGGATTTAACTTAACGCACTGATATCCCGTGACTTTAAGTCATTCTAAAATGTTTATTAATTTGACAACTATAATTTATCATTCTTTAAAAAAAATGCTTTAGCATACATGCATTTTGTAGGTTTTAACAGACCAGCTTAAAAATGTAATGATGCATCAATAAATTATATATATTCAGTATTTACTAATGGTTTGATCATCATTTGTTCACAATTAACAATTGTTTATTGACATAATGGTACACTGACATTTCAGTGATTAATAATATATTAACTAGTAACTTAACCATTTACTATGGATCTGTTTGGTTATTTTATGATAGGCTATTTTTTTAAAGATAACTTACAGATTTGCAAATTGTTAGCATATTATACTTAATCATTTATGAATGTATAGTCATGATTTGTAAATGATTATCATTATCTAATAACTTATAAATAATGTATAACTGAATCTACAAAATATACAAAAAAGTAACAATTTAGTAACATTTATGAAATGCATTGTCATGTTTTGTAAACCAATAGTTCATTATTAACTATTAAACTGTAAATTACTTATAACTTAATCTACTAAATATATGTAAAATAATTAACAAATCACTCATTAATCATTAATGAACACGTAGTCATGTTTCATAAATCATTAGTTAATTATTTACTAATCACTTGTAAATGACTTGTAACGGAATTTACAAAACATTTAAAAAATGTTACCATATCACTTGATAATCATTTATGAATGTTTTGTAAATGATTAGTTCATCATTAACTAACCACTTATAAATGACTTACAACTGAACGTTATTATAAAGTGTTACCGAAAACGGTTTATGAATGTTTATCCATTACCTTTTAGGCTATTTAAACCTAAATAAGAAAGCCATTGTCAGTTCGTCTGTCAGTTGGCAGGCAGTTTTGGTTGCTTTATTAAAAGTTGTTGCTGTGTGCAGTATGTAAAGGAAAATAAAAATAGTTGTACCCTTCTGCTGACAAGTGTCTTGCCCCTCCCAACCCATTCACACACACATAGATGATTCAACTATCGGTCGACCATAGAGAGATTCGACAATTCTGATTCGAATGTTTAAATCGAGGACATCCCTACTCTAAACACCTGCAAAAGATCCCTGAGGCTTTTAAAAACTCTCTCATTACTCAAAACTGCAATCATGGGTAAGTCTGCCGACCTGACTGCTGTCCAGAAGGCCATCCTTGACACCCTCAAGCGTGAGGGTAAGACACAGAAAGAAATTTCTGAACGACTAGGCTTTTCCCAGAGTGCTGTATCAAGGCACCTCAGTGGGAACTGGGAAGTCTGTGGGAAGGAAAAAGTGTGGCAAAAAACGCTGCACAACGAGAAGAGGTGACCGGACCCTGAGAAAGATTGTGGAGAAGGACTGATTCCTGACCTTGGAGGACCTGTGGAAGCAGTGGACTGAGTCTGGAGTAGAAATATCGAGAGCCACCCTGCACAGGCGTTTGCAGGAAATGGGCTACAGGTGCGCACAGGCGTTTGCAGGAAATGGGCTACAGGTGCCGCATTCCCCAGGTCAAGACACTTTGGGCTACAAAGAAGCAGCACTGGACTGTTGCACAGTGGTCCAAAGTACACTGTAAAAAAATACCCATCAAATATACGGTAAAAAAACAAAGCTCTGGTTGCCAGAACTTTACCATAAAAAATACGGCAGTAACGTTTTAGGTTTTACGGGACAACAGCATATGATTTAAAGGTTTATAATGTGGTAATTACGGTTAAAAATTGTTTATTTTACAGTTAAAAAACTATAATTTGAAAGTTTATATTGATATAATTATGTGTACACAGTACACTATAAAACAATAATGGTAAAAAAAAAATGTATTGAACTGAAATATTAAATTACCAACTTATTGAAATGCTAATATCTGTTATTTTCCTTTTATATAATTTGACAATCACCAGTTCAAGTGGTGATGAGAATCACATGATGAATCAAAGCTCATCACACGCAGCTTTTGGAGGGACAATATTAATATATAGAAGGTGCACACACAAACTCTAAACACCAAACACCATCATGGTAACACACATGATGTTTTAAAAATGCAATAAACATTAATTTAACAACATTAGATGTAAAATAAAACCTTAATGTACATAAGTGATTAGAAAAAAACTAAGAAGAAACAGTTAATTCAATGAAAATGCATCAAATGCGAAGTGTCATGGGGGAATGTCAATTTACGTTTTTTCACTGTTAATTACACAATGCCCTGTTCATTTTCATTTCGAAAAACTGTAAATTTCAGTTTACATAAATATGTAATAAATATGTTTAATAAAATAAAATGTATAAACCTTTAAATTATACAGTTTTGAACTGTAAAATAAATGGGTTTTAACCGTAATTATTACATTATAAACCTTTAAATTATATGCTGCTGTCCCGTAAAACCTTAAAAGTTACTGCCCTATTTTTTACAGTAAAGTTCTGGCAACCACAGCTGCCGGTTTTTTACCGTAAATTTTATGGGGATCTTTTTTACAGTGTACACTGTAAAAAAAAAACTACAAAAAAAATGTTATTTTTACAGGAAAATGTTGGCAGCTGTGGTTACCAGAGAATTATGAAACTATGCGCACTATGAAATTCAAAATTAGGCGGACAAGTACAAGTCTGTGGTTAGAGGAGGCACAATTTTTTTATTATTATTAAAAATAAATAAAAAAAAACAGTAAGTATTACATTAAAATGTAAAGCATAAGATTTATGTATGTCAACTGCATATACATTTTCAATGCAGTTGGATTATTTTTACATAGACAAATTAATAAACTGAAGGTGATTGATATATGCCAGTTATACGTACATGAAACAGTTAGGAATTATGTAAAAGTACACAGAAAAACGCCCATGTTAAATTAAATTAATCCTAGTGTTCAAGTGTGTGCTTACTAATGAGTTAAAGTACCATTGAAGCAGTGTTGAAGTTAATGAGATAATTAATTGAGGATTGAGCATTAATGATGAACACCTGATGATAATGAGCAGAATCACTGAAGGAAAGAGAAACACAAGAACTACGACTGACTTCAGCTACAGCTTTAGAGGAAATCAACTGAAGATAAAAGAAGACATTAAATCTCTGAAGATCTCAGCAGAGGATTAAACAACTCCACAAACAGCATTACCAGCTTCATGCATTACTAACCAAACTGACTTTATTGTTGTAATTTCTGTTTTAATTAAAATTATATGAAGTCACCATGATGCTGAGCAGTGTTTGCTTTAGTTGGGCTCTTGACCCTGAACTCTCCAACATTAGTTTTCTAGCTGCTTAACCTCTGTTTATAAAGCACTTTTGTTATGGCATGGAAAGCCAAAAACCATGTCCAGGTGATTTGGCTCTTTAATGATGATTATATAATCATCATGTAGTGACTGAGTCACAAAACTCATTCAGATTCTAATGCTCTGGTTATAGAGGTAATGTGTTAATTGTGTAGTATGCGTAATAAAAGCGATGTTGTTTAAATTATAAACTCATGCATTGTTGTGGCAATCAAACAATTTAAAGGACCAAAAAAAAAGGTTTAATCTACTGCATTATTTAGACAAACACAGACATCAAGAATCAGTGTGTGGATCTCTACAATGGTGACAAAAATAAAATAAAAAAAATAATCACAATTCAGATGCATAATTTATTCATGCCACAATGCATGCTGGGACCCATGCAGGAGTTTTGATTGGTGGTACCCAGCATGCACTGCAGCATTAAGCTTTTCATTGATTGTCACCATTGTTGAGATTCATACACTGATTCTTGATATCTGTTTGTGTCTAATAATTGCCATAGATTAAAACCTTATGTGCACTATTTTATTTTATAAATTCTGCATATTAGATTGCCACAACAGGGATCATGCTATAGAATCAACTGGCCACTATTACAAACAAAACAAAATTAATAACACATAAACAGAGTCTTAGACTCTGAACAAGACCAGTGATCACTAGATGATGATTATATAATCATGAACAAATAGACAAATCATCTGACCATGATTTTGCTTGGCTTTCCATACTGTAACAAAAGTGCTTTATAAACACAGTTAAAGCAGCCAGAAACTAATGTTGGAGAGTCAAGGGTCAAGAGCCCAACTAAAGCAAACACTACTCAATATAAACACTATCCACAGAAATAAAGTCAGTCTGGTTAGTAATGTGTGAAGCTTGTAATGCTGTTTGTGGAGTTGTTTAATCCTCTGCTGAGATCTTCAGAGATTTAATGTCTTATTTTATCTTCAGTTGATTTCATCTAAAGCTGTGGCTGAAGTCAGTCGTAGTTCTCGTGTTTCTCTTTCCTTCAGTGATTCTGCTCATTATCATCAGGTGTTCATCATTAATGCTCAATCATCTCTTAATTATCTCATTAAATTCAACACTGTTTCAATGGTACTTTAACCCATTAGTGAGCACACACATCAACACTAGGAAGTGTTCATTTAATGTCTGCAATTTTTCTGTGTACTATTACATAAATCTTAACTGTTTAATTTACGTGTAACTCACATTATCAGTCACATTCAGTTTATTAATATAATTAAATAAATCTTACCGGTTTCATTTATAAATGATTTACAAATAAGATTTTTATTACTGATTCTTAGATAGTGATTCTTAGTAAGTTGATTAATTTGTTTGTTAAAATTGCATAATCCAAATGCATGGAACATTTATATGCAATACAAATACATGTTTAGACATTTTTAAGTGCATAAACGTGTAAAGTGAATTACATTTTTAAGAACTGACAAAAAAAAATAATTGTCACAATATTTGCATGTCAAATTAACAAAATAGTTTTTACAGTATTTTCACAAAAAACGTACAGGTTTTTAATACCAATATTTGTAGTTTTATCAAATAAAATTGATTATAATCACGTGTTGTTGTAAATATAACAAAATATTCTGTTTAATAGTTTACAAAAGTTCACTGTGATTCAAACAAAAAAATATATGCTTTTGGGTTTTCTATAATTTTCTGTTGGGATTTACATTGTTTTTCTGTAAATTTCATGGGCATTAAGGTTAGATCTATTGCAGTTATTCACCGTATATAGTAAGGAAACTTTGTGTTAACCAAATAACAGTTTTTAACTGTAGCATTTTTACAACCTTTGACTGTTAAAATCACGATAATTTTTTACAGTGTACTTTTTTCAGATGAAAGCAAATTTTGCATGTCATTCGGAAATCAAGGTGCCAGAGTCTGGAGGAAGACTGGGGAGAAGGAAATGCCAAAATGCCTGAAGTCCAGTGTCAAGTACCCACAGTCAGTGATGGTCTGGGGTGCCATGTCAGCTGCTGGTGTTGGTCCACTGGGTTTTATCAAGGGCAGGGTCAATGCAGCTAGCTATTAAGAGATTTTGGAGCACTTCATGCTTCCATCTGCTGAAAAGCTTTATGGAGATGAAGGTTTCGTTTTTCAGCACGAACTGGCACCTGCTCACAGTGCCAAAACCACTGGTAAATGGTTTACTGACCATGGTATTATTGTGCTCAATTGGCCTGCCAACTCTCCTGACCTGAACCCCATAGAGAATCTGTGGGATATTGTGAAGAGAAAGTTGAGAGACGCAAGACCCAACACTCTGGATGAGCTTAAGGCTGCTATCGAAGCATCCTGGGCCTCCATAACACCTCAGCAGTGCCACATGCTGATTGGCTCCATGCCAAGCCGCATTAAAGCAGTCATTTCTACAAAAGGACTCCCGACCAAGTATTGAGTGCATAACTGAACATAATTATTTGAAGGTTGACCTTATTTAGTATTAAAAACACTTTCTTTTATTGGTCGGATGAAATATGCTAATTTTTTGAGACAGGAATTTTGGGTTTTCATGAGCTGTATGCCAAAATCATCAGTATTAAAACAATAAAAGACCTGAAATACTTCAGTTGGTGTGCAATGAATCTAAAATATATGAAAGTTAAATTTTTATCATTACATTATGGAAAATAATGAACTTTATCATAATATGCTAATATTTTCAGAAGGACCTGTATATGGTTACTATATATATTTTCATGTAAAAAAAAGTGTCATGAAGTGAGAAGCACAGAAAAGTGAAGAGCAAATGGGAAAACAGTATCGCAGAATAAAAGGAGTGCTCCAAATGAAACCACTGTATTTTCCTATTGCAATTCTTTATATTTGTTCACAGAGCTTCTTTTTTTTTTCTCAATAATTTTTTGTGTGCAATTCTTTATTTTCCTTTGGAATACTTTTTTTGTTTTGCAAATCGATGTGGCATTAAATTGATTCAACGGTCTTAAGCTATCAGCGTATCATTTAAAGGCTTTTTTATAATATGCAGGCAACTTTGGGGAACAGAATAAAAACACAAGAATATATTTGTTTATATTTATTTCAACCTGCAATCATACACATTTAAAAAGCTTAATCTCATTCATTCATATTTTTACAGTAGAATGTCAACAACAACTAATCTGGGGAAAATATACAGAATATTTCAGGAACCGAATATATTGTAACAGCGGTGTTAAAATATATTCGGTTCCTGAAATATTTGGTTCCAATGGGTGGAGCTTTCATGAATATTCATGACATCATGTCGAAGGCAGGTCTACCAATACAGGGTAATGGAACAGAAATTATTAACGTGAACACCTCAGATAGCGTTTTGTTTTATGGATTATTTCAAACAGGTTATAACATTGAACAAAATTATTTTTAACTACTGACAACTGCACACCTACAATAAAGGCATATTTCACAATTTTTTCCCCAGATTAGTTGTTGTTGACATTCTATAGGCTAGTAAAAATATAAATTAATCATTTTTGAAAATGTTTGTCTCCCAACCCACAATGAAAATTTGTGATGCTCCTTTCAGAGTGTGAACTGTGCACAGAGCGGCGACTTTGTTTGTGAACTCTGTGCTGTTGATGACCGTTCTGTATTGCTCTTTGCAATATTGAAGAAAGGGGTGTGTTCTGAGTGGTGTTTGTTGTTCAAGTCTCATTTGGAGATTATTGTTTTTTGGGGCCTGCATCCCCTATAAAGCAAACTTTGTCCAAATGTGCAGTCAAGTGCTAGGAGTAGGTTGTGTGAGGCAGCAGTTTTGTTCAATCGTCCGCGTGTCCACCTGCTTGTTCTCCAAATATAGAACCACCTACAGGTGTAGCCAATGATGACTTTATGGACTTCATCATAAAATTGGGAACTGTACTTCTCTCAAGGCTGGATGGTCTTGAGTACAGACTCTTTCAGGATGAGGTGCTGATGCACAGGTTGGCCAAAGAGAAACCGGCTGAAGAGTAAAGGACAGAGTTAACCTTGCAACGTCTTCTTTACCGTCTTTGCTTTTCTTCTGTTCCGTCTCCCCCCCTTTAAGGTGGTCCAGCATTGAAACAGATGTGGGGAACAAAGCCTCCATGCATACCCCAGCCCTGGAAGAACCTAAGTTCTCGGTTAAATAAAAGATCATTTCTGTTAACCTGGATCCCGTCTCCCTTGTGATTGTGTTTTGTGGCAGATTAAATCTCGCCTCGGCTCTGGGCCCATGTCACAACGTCCTTTGTGTAAAGCGAACATTGTCTCATAAGACACAATACCACATCACTGCGAAAAGTTGACATGTTTGCAGCGTTGTGGTATTGCACCTCGGATAATACAGCAGATATACGAAATGAGATTTCATGGGAAAACCGGGCCTGTCACTGGGTAGTTGGGATATCAAAGTCAGCCTGAGCTCTTTTTTCTAAGTGCGCAACCAACATCAAGTTTCTGAAATGTCTACATTAAGAATCGTTAGTGCGTGTGTGGCTTTTTTCCTCTAAAAGATTTTCTACATTTAGCTTCAACGAGTGGACTACAAAGCATCACACCGGTAGCAATGCTCCAAAAAAAGTATGACTTTAAGGATTGTTGTTTGCATTCCACATATCTTAACAGTAGGCTTCAAGGAGATTGTGGAAGTGCCTTTGGCTCCGACGTGAGTGCTAAAATGTTCCGTAAACCTTAAAGCCCGCAGATTTCAACTACGCAAAACCGTTTGAGAGGAGAGGCGCATCAGAATGGAATGTCGGTTGAGTGCCCATGACTCGTTAAAACTATATTTTCAGGAATCATTTCTATAGTTCTTTGCTTGGAAATGTGTTTTGAATATGTTTGTCTCCCAACCCACGATGAAGAGTTGTGATGCTCCTTTCAGAGCGTGAACTGGGCACAGAGCAGCGACTTTGATTGTGAACTCTGTGCTGTTGATGACCGTTCTGTATTGCTTTTTGCAATATTGAAGAAAGGGGTGTGTTCTGAGTGGTGTTTGTTGTTCAAGTCTCATTTGGAGATTATTGTTTTTTTGGGCCTGCATCCCCTATAAAGCAAACTTTGTCCAAATGTGCAGTCAAGTGCTAGCGTAGGTTGTGTGAGGCAGCAGTTTTGTTCAATCGTCAGCGTGTCCACCTGCTTGTTCTCCAAATATAGAACCACTCACAGGTGTAGCCAATGATGACTTTATGGACTTCATCATAAATTTGGGAACTCTACTTCTCTCAAGGCTGGATGGTCTTGAGTACAGACTCTTTCAGGATGAGGTGCTGATGCACAGGTTGGCCAAAGAGAAACCGGCTGAAGAGTAAAGGACAGAGTTAATCTTGCAACGTCTTCTTTACCGTCTTTGCTTTTCTTCTGTTCCGTCTCCCCCCTTTAAGGTGGTCCAGCGTTGAAACAGATGTAGGGAACAAAGCCTCCATGCATACCCCAGCCCTGGAAGAACCTAAGTTCTCTAAATAAAAGATCATTTTCTGTTAACCTGGCTCCCGTCTCCCTTGTGATTGTGTTTTGTGGCAGATTAAATCTCGCCTCGGCTCTGGGCCCATGTCACAACGTCCTTTGTGTAAAGCAAACATTGTCTCATAAGACACAATACCACATCACTGCGAAAAGTTGACATGTTTGCAGCGATGTGGTATTGCACCTCGGATAATACAGCAGATATACGAAATGAGATTTCATGGGAAAACCGGGCCTGTCACTGGGTAGTTGGGATATCAAAGTCAGCCTGAGCTCTTTTTTCTAAGTGCGCAACCAACATCAAGTTTCTGAAATGTCTACATTAAGAATCGTTAGTGCGTGTGTGGCTTTTTTCCTCTAAAAGATTTTCTACATTTAGCTTCAACGAGTGGACTACAAAGCATCACACCGGTAGCAATGCTGCAAAAAAAGTATGACTTTAAGGATTGTTGTTTGCATTCCACATATCTTAACAGTAGGCTTCAAGGAGATTGTGGAAGTGCCTTTGGCTCCGACGTGAGTGCTAAAATGTTCCGTAAACCTTAAAGCCCGCAGATTTCAACTACGCAAAACCATTTGAGAGGAGAGGCGCATCAGAATGGAATGTCGGTTGAGTGCCCATGACTCGTTAAGACTATATTTTCAGGGATCATTTCTATAGTTCTTTGCTTGGAAATGTGTTTTGAAAATGTTTGTCTCCCAACCCACGATGAAGAGTTGTGATGCTCCTTTCAGAGCATGAACTGGGCACAGAGCGGCGACTTTGTTTGTGAACTCTGTGCTGTTGTTGACCGTTCTGTATTGCTTTTTGCAATATTGAAGAAAGGGGTGTGTTCTGAGTGGTGTTTGTTGTTCAAGTGTCATTTGGAGATTATTGTTTTTTTGGGCCTGCATCCCCTATAAAGCAAACTTTGTCCAAATGTGCAGTCAAGTGCTAACGTAGGTTGTGTGAGGCAGCAGTTTTGTTCAATCGTCAGCGTGTCCACCTGCTTGTTCTCCAAATATAGAACCACTCACAGGTGTAGCCAATGATGACTTTATGGACTTCATCATAAATTTGGGAACTCTACTTCTCTCAAGGCTGGATGGTCTTGAGTACAGACTCTTTCAGGATGAGGTGCTGATGCACAGGTTGGCCAAAGAGAACCCGGCTGAAGAGTAAAGGACAGAGTTAGCCTTGCAACGTCTTCTTTATCGTCTTTGCTTTTCTTCTGTTCCGTCTCCCCCCTTTAAGGTGGTCCAGCGTTGAAACAGATGTGGGGAACAAAGCCTCCATGCATACCCCAGCCCTGGAAGAACCTAAGTTCTCGGTTAAATAAAAGATCATTTCTGTTAACCTGGCTCCCGTCTCCCTTGTGATTGTGTTTTGTGGCAGATTAAATCTCGCCTCGGCTCTGGGCCCATGTCACAACGTCCTTTGTGTAAAGCGAACATTGTCTCATAAGACACAATACCACATCACTGCGAAAAGTTGACATGTTTGCAGCGTTGTGGTATTGCACCTCGGATAATACAGCAGATATACGAAATGAGATTTCATGGGAAAACCGGGCCTGTCACTGGGTAGTTGGGATATCAAAGTCAGCCTGAGCTCTTTTTTCTAAGTGCGCAACCAACATCAAGTTTCTGAAATGTCTACATTAAGAATCGTTAGTGCGTGTGTGGCTTTTTTCCTCTAAAAGATTTTCTACATTTAGCTTCAACGAGTGGACTACAAAGCATCACACCGGTAGCAATGCTGCAAAAAAAGTATGACTTTAAGGATTGTTGTTTGCATTCCACATATCTTAACAGTAGGCTTCAAGGAGATTGTGGAAGTGCCTTTGGCTCCGACGTGAGTGCTAAAATGTTCCGTAAACCTTAAAGCCCGCAGATTTCAACTACGCAAAACCGTTTGAGAGGAGAGGCGCATCAGAATGGAATGTCGGTTGAGTGCCCATGACTCGTTAAGACTATATTTTCAGGGATCATTTCTATAGTTCTTTGCTTGGAAATGTGTTTTGAAAATGTTTGTCTCCCAACCCACGATGAAGAGTTGTGATGCTCCTTTCAGAGCGTGAACTGGGCACAGAGCAGCGACTTTGTTTGTGAACTCTGTGCTGTTGATGACCGTTCTGTATTGCTTTTTGCAATATTGAAGAAAGGGGTGTGTTCTGAGTGGTGTTTGTTGTTCAAATCTCATTTGGAGATTATTGTTTTTTGGGGCGTGCATCCCCTATAAAGCAAACTTTGTCCAAATGTGTAGTCAAGTGCTAGGAGTAGGTTGTGTGAGGCAGCAGTTTTGTTCAATCCTCAGCGTGTCCACCTGCTTGTTCTCCAAATATAGAACCACCTACAGGTGTAGCCAGTGATGACTTTATGGACTTCATCATAAAATTGGGAACTCTACTTCTCTCAAGGCTGGATGGTCTTGAGTACAGACTCTTTCAGGATGAGGTGCTGATGCACAGGTTGGCCAAAGAGAACCCGGCTGAAGAGTAAAGGACAGAGTTAGCCTTGCAACGTCTTCTTTACCGTCTTTGCTTTTCTTCTGTTCCGTCTCCCCCCTTTAAGGTGGTCCAGCGTTGAAACAGATGTGGGGAACAAAGCCTCCATGCATACCCCAGCCCTGGAAGAACCTAAGTTCTCGGTTAAATAAAAGATCATTTCTGTTAACCTGGATCCCGTCTCCCTTGTGATTGTGTTTTGTGGCAGATTAAATCTCGCCTCGGCTCTGGGCCCATGTCACAACGTCCTTTGTGTAAAGCGAACATTGTCTCATAAGACACAATACCACATCACTGCAAAAAGTTGACATGTTTGCAGCGATGTGGTATTGCACCTCGGATAATACAGCAGATATACGAAATGAGATTTCATGGGAAAACCGGGCCTGTCACTGGGTAGTTGGGATATCAAAGTCAGCCTGAGCTCTTTTTTCTAAGTGCGCAACCAACATCAAGTTTCTGAAATGTCTACATTAAGAATCGTTAGTGCGTGTGTGGCTTTTTTCCTCTAAAAGATTTTCTACATTTAGCTTCAACGAGTGGACTACAAAGCATCACACCGGTAGCAATGCTGCAAAAAAAGTATGACTTTAAGGATTGTTGTTTGCATTCCACATATCTTAACAGTAGGCTTCAAGGAGATTGTGGAAGTGCCTTTGGCTCCGACGTGAGTGCTAAAATGTTCCGTAAACCTTAAAGCCCGCAGATTTCAACTACGCAAAACCGTTTGAGAGGAGAGGCGCATCAGAATGGAATGCCGGTTGAGTGCCCATGACTCGTTAAGACTATATTTTCAGGGATCATTTCTATAGTTCTTTGCTTGGAAATGTGTTTTGAAAATGTTTGTCTCCCAACCCACGATGAAGAGTTGTGATGTTCCTTTCAGAGCGTGAACTGGGCACAGAGTGACGACTTTGTTTGTGAACTCTGTGCTGTTGATGACCGTTCTGTATTGCTTTTTGCAATATTGAAGAAAGGGGTGTGTTCTGAGTGGTGTTTGTTGTTCAAATCTCACTTGGAGATTATTGATTTTTGGGGCGTGCATCCCCTATAAAGCAAACTTTGTCCAAATGTGCAGTCAAGTGCTAGGAGTAGGTTGTGTGAGGCAGCAGTTTTGTTCAATCCTCAGCGTGTCCACCTGCTTGTTCTCCAAATATAAAACCACCTACAGGTGTAGCCAATGATGACTTTATGGACTTCATCATAAAATTGGGAACTCTACTTCTCTCAAGGCTGGATGGTCTTGAGTACAGACTCTTTCAGGATGAGGTGCTGATGCACAGGTTGTCCAAAGAGAAACCGGCTGAAGAGTAAAGGACAGAGTTAGCCTTGCAACATCTTCTTTACCGTCTTTGCTTTTCTTCTGTTCCGTCTCCCCCCTTTAAGGTGGTCCAGCGTTGAAACAGATGTGGGGAACAAAGCCTCCATGCATACCCCAGCCCTGGAAGAACCTAAGTTCTCGGTTAAATAAAAGATCATTTCTGTTAACCTGGCTCCCGTCTCCCTTGTGATTGTGTTTTGTGGCAGATTAAATTTCGCCTCGGCTCTGGGCCCATGTCACAACGTCCTTTGTGTAAAGCGAACATTGTCTCATAAGACACAATACCACATCACTGCGAAAAGTTGACATGTTTGCAGCGATGTGGTATTGCACCTCGGATAATACAGCAGATATACGAAATGAGATTTCATGGGAAAACCGGGCCTGTCACTGGGTAGTTGGGATATCAAAGTCAGCCTGAGCTCTTTTTTCTAAGTGCGCAACCAACATCAAGTTTCTGAAATGTCTACATTAAGAATCGTTAGTGCGTGTGTGGCTTTTTTCCTCTAAAAGATTTTCTACATTTAGCTTCAACGAGTGGACTACAAAGCATCACACCGGTAGCAATGCTGCAAAAAAAGTATGACTTTAAGGATTGTTGTTTGCATTTCACATATCTTAACAGTAGGCTTCAAGGAGATTGTGGAAGTGCCTTTGGCTCCGACGTAAGTGCTAAAATGTTCCGTAAACCTTAAAGCCCGCAGATTTCAACTACGCAAAACCGTTTGAGAGGAGAGGCGCATCAGAATGGAATGTCGGTTGAGTGCCCATGACTTGTTAAGACTATATTTTCAGGGATCATTTCTATAGTTCTTTGCTTGGAAATGTGTTTTGAAAATGTTTGTCTCCCAACCCACGATGAAGAGTTGTGATGTTCCGTTCAGAGCGTGAACTGGGCACAGAGCGGTGACTTTGTTTGTGAACTCTGTGCTGTTGATGACCGTTCTGTATTGCTTTTTGCAATATTGAAGAAAGGGGTGTGTTCTGAGTGGTGTTTGTTGTTCAAGTCTCATTTGGAGATTATTGTTTTTTTGGGCCTGCATCCCCTATAAAGCAAACTTTGTCCAAATGTGCAGTCAAGTGCTAGGAGTAGGTTGTGTGAGGCAGCAGTTTTGTTCAATCGTCAGCGTGTCCACCTGCTGGTTCTCCAAATATAGAACCACTCACAGGTGTAGCCAATGATGACTTTATGGACTTCATCATAAATTTGGGAACTCTACTTCTCTCAAGGCTGGATGGTCTTGAGTACAGACTCTTTCAGGATGAGGTGCTGATGCACAGGTTGGCCAAAGAGAACCCGGCTGAAGAGTAAAGGACAGAGTTAGCCTTGCAACGTCTTCTTTACCGTCTTTGCTTTTCTTCTGTTCCGTCTCCCCCCTTTAAGGTGGTCCAGCGTTGAAACAGATGTGGGGAACAAAGCCTCCATGCATACCCCAGCCCTGGAAGAACCCAAGTTCTCGGTTAAATAAAAGATCATTTCTGTTAACCTGGCTCCCGTCTCCCTTGTGATTGTGTTTTGTGGCAGATTAAATCTCGCCTCGGCTCTGGGCCCATGTCACAACGTCCTTTGTGTAAAGCGAACATTGTCTCATAAGACACAATACCACATCACTGTGAAAAGTTGACATGTTTGCAGCGATGTGGTATTGCACCTCGGATAATACAGCAGATATACGAAATGAGATTTCATGGGAAAACCGGGCCTGTCACTGGGTAGTTGGGATATCAAAGTCAGCCTGAGCTCTTTTTTCTAAGTGCGCAACCAACATCAAGTTTCTGAAATGTCTACATTAAGAATCGTTAGTGCGTGTGTGGCTTTTTTCCTCTAAAAGATTTTCTACATTTAGCTTCAACGAGTGGACTACAAAGCATCACACCGGTAGCAATGCTGCAAAAAAAGTATGACTTTAAGGATTGTTGTTTGCATTCCACATATCTTAACAGTAGGCTTCAAGGAGATTGTGGAAGTGCCTTTGGCTCCGACGTGAGTGCTAAAATGTTCCGTAAACCTTAAAGCCCGCAGATTTCAACTACGCAAAACCGTTTGAGAGGAGAGGCGCATCAGAATGGAATGTCGGTTGAGTGTCCATGACTCGTTAAGACTATATTTTCAGGGATCATTTCTATAGTTCTTTACTTGGAAATGTGTTTTGAAAATGTTTGTCTCCCAACCCACGATGAAGAGTTGTGATGCTCCTTTCAGAGCGTGAACTGGGCACAGAGCGGTGACTTTGTTTGTGAACTCTGTGCTGTTGATGACCGTTCTGTATTGCTTTTTGCAATATTGAAGAAAGGGGTGTGTTCTAAATGGTGTTTGTTGTTCAAGTCTCATTTGGAGATTATTGTTTTTTTGGGCCTGCATCCCCTATAAAGCAAACTTTGTCCAAATGTGCAGTCAAGTGCTAACGTAGGTTGTGTGAGGCAACAGTTTTGTTCAATCGTCAGCGTGTCCACCTGCTTGTTCTCCAAATATAGAACCACTCACAGGTGTAGCCAATGATGACTTTATGGACTTCATCATAAATTTGGGAACTCTACTTCTCTCAAGGCTGGATGGTCTTGAGTACAGACTCTTTCAGGATGAGGTGCTGATGCACAGGTTGGCCAAAGAGAACCCGGCTGAAGAGTAAAGGACAGAGTTAGCCTTGCAACGTCTTCTTTACCGTCTTTGCTTTTCTTCTGTTCCGTCTCCCCCCTTTAAGGTGGTCCAGCGTTGAAACAGATGTGGGGAACAAAGCCTCCATGCATACCCCAGCCCTGGAAGAACCCAAGTTCTCGGTTAAATAAAAGATCATTTCTGTTAACCTGGCTCCCGTCTCCCTTGTGATTGTGTTTTGTGGCAGATTAAATCTCGCCTCGGCTCTGGGCCCATGTCACAACGTCCTTTGTGTAAAGCGAACATTGTCTCATAAGACACAATACCACATCACTGTGAAAAGTTGACATGTTTGCAGCGATGTGGTATTGCACCTCGGATAATACAGCAGATATACGAAATGAGATTTCATGGGAAAACCGGGCCTGTCACTGGGTAGTTGGGATATCAAAGTCAGCCTGAGCTCTTTTTTCTAAGTGCGCAACCAACATCAAGTTTCTGAAATGTCTACATTAAGAATCGTTAGTGCGTGTGTGGCTTTTTTCCTCTAAAAGATTTTCTACATTTAGCTTCAACGAGTGGACTACAAAGCATCACACCGGTAGCAATGCTGCAAAAAAAGTATGACTTTAAGGATTGTTGTTTGCATTCCACATATCTTAACAGTAGGCTTCAAGGAGATTGTGGAAGTGCCTTTGGCTCCGACGTGAGTGCTAAAATGTTCCGTAAACCTTAAAGCCCGCAGATTTCAACTACGCAAAACCGTTTGAGAGGAGAGGCGCATCAGAATGGAATGTCGGTTGAGTGCCCATGACTCGTTAAGACTATATTTTCAGGGATCATTTCTATAGTTCTTTACTTGGAAATGTGTTTTGAAAATGTTTGTTTCCCAACCCACGATGAAGAGTTGTGATGCTCCTTTCAGAGCGTGAACTGGGCACAGAGCGGTGACTTTGTTTGTGAACTCTGTGCTGTTGATGACCGTTCTGTATTGCTTTTTGCAATATTGAAGAAAGGGGTGTGTTCTGAGTGGTGTTTGTTGTTCAAGTCTCATTTGGAGATTATTGTTTTTTTGGGCCTGCATCCCCTATAAAGCAAACTTTGTCCAAATGTGCAGTCAAGTGCTAACGTAGGTTGTGTGAGGCAGCAGTTTTGTTCAATCGTCAGCGTGTCCACCTGCTTGTTCTCCAAATATAGAACCACTCACAGGTGTAGCCAATGATGACTTTATGGACTTCATCATAAATTTGGGAACTCTACTTCTCTCAAGGCTGGATGGTCTTGAGTACAGACTCTTTCAGGATGAGGTGCTGATGCACAGGTTGGCCAAAGAGAACCCGGCTGAAGAGTAAAGGACAGAGTTAGCCTTGCAACGTCTTCTTTACCGTCTTTGCTTTTCTTCTGTTCCGTCTCCCCCCTTTAAGGTGGTCCAGCGTTGAAACAGATGTGGGGAACAAAGCCTCCATGCATACCCCAGCCCTGGAAGAACCCAAGTTCTCGGTTAAATAAAAGATCATTTCTGTTAACCTGGCTCCCGTCTCCCTTGTGATTGTGTTTTGTGGCAGATTAAATCTCGCCTCGGCTCTGGGCCCATGTCACAACGTCCTTTGTGTAAAGCGAACATTGTCTCATAAGACACAATACCACATCACTGTGAAAAGTTGACATGTTTGCAGCGATGTGGTATTGCACCTCGGATAATACAGCAGATATACGAAATGAGATTTCATGGGAAAACCGGGCCTGTCACTGGGTAGTTGGGATATCAAAGTCAGCCTGAGCTCTTTTTTCTAAGTGCGCAACCAACATCAAGTTTCTGAAATGTCTACATTAAGAATCGTTAGTGCGTGTGTGGCTTTTTTCCTCTAAAAGATTTTCTACATTTAGCTTCAACGAGTGGACTACAAAGCATCACACCGGTAGCAATGCTGCAAAAAAGTATGACTTTAAGGATTGTTGTTTGCATTCCACATATCTTAACAGTAGGCTTCAAGGAGATTGTGGAAGTGCCTTTAGCTCCGACGTAAGTGCTAAAATGTTCCGTAAACCTTAAAGCCCGCAGATTTCAACTACGCAAAACCGTTTGAGAGGAGAGGCGCATCAGAATGGAATGTCGGTTGAGTGCCCATGACTCGTTAAGACTATATTTTCAGGGATGATTTCTATAGTTCTTTGCTTGGAAATGTGTTTTGAAAATGTTTGTCTCCCAGCCCACGATGAAGACTTGTGATGCTCCTTTCAGAGCGTGAACTGGGCACAGAGCGGCGACTTTGTTTGTGAACTCTGTGCTGTTGATGACCGTTCTGTATTGCTTTTTGCAATATTGAAGAAAGGGGTGTGTTCTGAGTGGTGTTTGTTGTTCAAGTCTCATTTGGAGATTATTGTTTTTTTGGGCCTGCATCCCCTATATAGCAAACTTTGTCCAAATGTGCAGTCAAGTGCTAGGAGTAGGTTGTGTGAGGCAGCAGTTTTGTTCAATCGTCAGCGTGTCCACCTGCTTGTTCTCCAAATATAGAACCACCTACAGGTGTAGCCAGTGATGACTTTTTGGACTTCATCATAAAATTGGGAACTCTACTTCTCTCAAGGCTGGATGGTCTTGAGTACAGACTCTTTCAGGATGAGGTGCTGATGCACAGGTTGGCCAAAGAGAACCCGGCTGAAGAGTAAAGGACAGAGTTAGCCTTGCAACGTCTTCTTTACCGTCTTTGCTTTTCTTCTGTTCCGTCTCCCCCCTTTAAGGTGGTCCAGCGTTGAAACAGATGTGGGGAACAAAGCCTCCATGCATACCCCAGCCCTGGAAGAACCTAAGTTCTCGGTTAAATAAAAGATAATTTCTGTTAACCTGGATCCCGTCTCCCTTGTGATTGTGTTTTGTGGCAGATTAAATCTCGCCTCGGCTCTGGGCCCATGTCACAACGTCCTTTGTGTAAAGCGAACATTGTCTCATAAGACACAATACCACATCACTGCGAAAAGTTGACATGTTTGCAGCGATGTGGTATTGCACCTCGGATAATACAGCAGATATACGAAATGAGATTTCATGGAAAAACCAGGCCTGTCACTGGGTAGTTGGGATATCAAAGTCAGCCTGAGCTCTTTTTTCTAAGTGCGCAACCAACATCAAGTTTCTGAAATGTCTACATTAAGAATCGTTAGTGCGTGTGTGGCTTTTTTCCTCTAAAAGATTTTCTACATTTAGCTTCAACGAGTGGACTACAAAGCATCACACCGGTAGCAATGCTGCAAAAAAAGTATGACTTTAAGGATTGTTGTTTGCATTCCACATATCTTAACAGTAGGCTTCAAGGAGATTGTGGAAGTGCCTTTAGCTCCGACGTAAGTGCTAAAATGTTCCGTAAACCTTAAAGCCCACAGATTTCAACTACGCAAAACCGTTTGAGAGGAGAGGCGCATCAGAATGGAATGTCGGTTGAGTGCCCATGACTCGTTAAGACTATATTTTCAGGGATCATTTCTATAGTTCTTTGCTTGGAAATGTGTTTTGAAAATGTTTGTCTCCCAGCCCACGATGAAGACTTGTGATGCTCCTTTCAGAGCGTGAACTGGGCACAGAGCGGCGACTTTGTTTGTGAACTCTGTGCTGTTGATGACCGTTCTGTATTGCTTTTTGCAATATTGAAGAAAGGGGTGTGTTCTGAGTGGTGTTTGTTGTTCAAGTCTCATTTGGAGATTATTGTTTTTTTGGGCCTGCATCCCCTATATAGCAAACTTTGTCCAAATGTGCAGTCAAGTGCTAGGAGTAGGTTGTGTGAGGCAGCAGTTTTGTTCAATCGTCAGCGTGTCCACCTGCTTGTTCTCCAAATATAGAACCACCTACAGGTGTAGCCAGTGATGACTTTTTGGACTTCATCATAAAATTGGGAACTCTACTTCTCTCAAGGCTGGATGGTCTTGAGTACAGACTCTTTCAGGATGAGGTGCTGATGCACAGGTTGGCCAAAGAGAACCCGGCTGAAGAGTAAAGGACAGAGTTAGCCTTGCAACGTCTTCTTTACCGTCTTTGCTTTTCTTCTGTTCCGTCTCCCCCCTTTAAGGTGGTCCAGCGTTGAAACAGATGTGGGGAACAAAGCCTCCATGCATACCCCAGCCCTGGAAGAACCTAAGTTCTCGGTTAAATAAAAGATAATTTCTGTTAACCTGGATCCCGTCTCCCTTGTGATTGTGTTTTGTGGCAGATTAAATCTCGCCTCGGCTCTGGGCCCATGTCACAACGTCCTTTGTGTAAAGCGAACATTGTCTCATAAGACACAATACCACATCACTGCGAAAAGTTGACATGTTTGCAGCGATGTGGTATTGCACCTCGGATAATACAGCAGATATACGAAATGAGATTTCATGGAAAAACCAGGCCTGTCACTGGGTAGTTGGGATATCAAAGTCAGCCTGAGCTCTTTTTTCTAAGTGCGCAACCAACATCAAGTTTCTGAAATGTCTACATTAAGAATCGTTAGTGCGTGTGTGGCTTTTTTCCTCTAAAAGATTTTCTACATTTAGCTTCAACGAGTGGACTACAAAGCATCACACCGGTAGCAATGCTGCAAAAAAAGTATGACTTTAAGGATTGTTGTTTGCATTCCACATATCTTAACAGTAGGCTTCAAGGAGATTGTGGAAGTGCCTTTAGCTCCGACGTGAGTGCTAAAATGTTCCGTAAACCTTAAAGCCCGCAGATTTCAACTACGCAAAACCGTTTGAGAGGAGAGGCGCATCAGAATGGAATGTCGGTTGAGTGCCCATGACTCGTTAAGACTATATTTTCAGGAATCATTTCTATAGTTCTTTGCTTGGAAATGTGTTTTGAAAATGTTTGTCTCCCAACCCACGATGAAGAGTTGTGATGCTCCTTTCAGAGCGTGAACTGGGCACAGAGCGGTGACTTTGTTTGTGAACTCTGTGCTGTTGATGACTGTTCTGTATTGCTTTTTGCAATATTGAAGAAAGAGGTGTGTTCTGAGTGGTGTTTGTTGTTCAAGTCTCATTTGGAGATTATTGTTTTTTTGGGCCTGCATCCCCTATAAAGCATTTTTGTCCAAATGTGCAGTCAAGTGCTAGGAGTAGGTTGTGTGAGGCAGCAGTTTTGTTCAATCGTCAGCGTGTCCACCTGCTTGTTCTCCAAATATAGAACCACTCACAGGTGTAGCCAATGATGACTTTATGGACTTCATCATAATTTTGGGAACTCTACTTCTCTCAAGGCTGGATGGTCTTGAGTACAGACTCTTTCAGGATGAGGTGCTGATGCACAGGTTGGCCAAAGAGAACCCGGCTGAAGAGTAAAGGACAGAGTTAGCCTTGCAACGTCTTCTTTACCTTCTTTGCTTTTCTTCTGTTCCGTCTCCCCCCTTTAAGGTGGTCCAGCGTTGAAACAGATGTGGGGAACAAAGCCTCCATGCATACCCCAGCCCTGGAAGAACCCAAGTTCTCGGTTAAATAAAAGATCATTTCTGTTAACCTGGCTCCCGTCTCCCTTGTGATTGTGTTTTGTGGCAGATTAAATCTCGCCTCGGCTCTGGGCCCATGTCACAACGTCCTTTGTGTAAAGCGAACATTGTCTCATAAGACACAATACCACATCACTGTGAAAAGTTGACATGTTTGCAGCGATTTGGTATTGCACCTCGGATAATACAGCAGATATACGAAATGAGATTTCATGGGAAAACCGGGCCTGTCACTGGGTAGTTGGGATATCAAAGTCAGCCTGAGCTCTTTTTTCTAAGTGCGCAACCAACATCAAGTTTCTGAAATGTCTACATTAAGAATCGTTAGTGCGTGTGTGGCTTTTTTCCTCTAAAAGATTTTCTACATTTAGCTTCAACGAGTGGACTACAAAGCATCACACCGGTAGCAATGCTGCAAAAAAAGTATGACTTTAAGGATTGTTGTTTGCATTCCACATATCTTAACAGTAGGCTTCAAGGAGATTGTGGAAGTGCCTTTGGCTCCGACGTGAGTGCTAAAATGTTCCGTAAACCTTAAAGCCCGCAGATTTCAACTACGCAAAACCGTTTGAGAGGAGAGGCGCATCAGAATGGAATGTCGGTTGAGTGCCCATGACTCGTTAAGACTATATTTTCAGGGATCATTTCTATAGTTCTTTGCTTGGAAATGTGTTTTGAAAATGTTTGTCTCCCAGCCCACGATGAAGAGTTGTGATGCTTCTTTCAGAGCGTGAACTGGGCACAGAGCGGCGACTTTGTTTGTGAACTCTGTGCTGTTGATGACCGTTCTGTATTGCTTTTTGCAATATTGAAGAAAGGGGTGTGTTCTGAGTGGTGTTTGTTGTTCAAGTCTCATTTGGAGATTATTGTTTTTTTGGGCCTGCATCCCCTATAAAGCAAACTTTGTCCAAATGTGCAGTCAAGTGCTAGGAGTAGGTTGTGTGAGGCAGCAGTTTTGTTCAATCGTCAGCGTGTCCACCTGCTTGTTCTCCAAATATAGAACCACCTACAGGTGTAGCCAGTGATGACTTTATGGACTTCATCATAAAATTGGGAACTCTACTTCTCTCAAGGCTGGATGGTCTTGAGTACAGACTCTTTCAGGATGAGGTGCTGATGCACAGGTTGGCCAAAGAGAACCCGGCTGAAGAGTAAAGGACAGAGTTAGCCTTGCAACGTCTTCTTTACCGTCTTTGCTTTTCTTCTGTTCCGTCTCCCCCCTTTAAGGTGGTCCAGCGTTGAAACAGATGTGGGGAACAAAGCCTCCATGCATACCCCAGCCCTGTAAGAACCTAAGTTCTCGGTTAAATAAAAGATCATTTCTGTTAACCTGGATCCCGTCTCCCTTGTGATTGTGTTTTGTGGCAGATTAAATCTCGCCTCGGCTCTGGGCCCATGTCACAACGTCCTTTGTGTAAAGCGAACATTGTCTCATAAGACACAATACCACATCACTGCGAAAAGTTGACATGTTTGCAGCGTTGTGGTATTGCACCTCGGATAATACAGCAGATATACGAAATGAGATTTCATGGGAAAACCGGGCCTGTCACTGGGTAGTTGGGATATCAAAGTCAGCCTGAGCTCTTTTTTCTAAGTGCGCAACCAACATCAAGTTTCTGAAATGTCTACATTAAGAATCGTTAGTGCGTGTGTGGCTTTTTTCCTCTAAAAGATTTTCTACATTTAGCTTCAACGAGTGGACTACAAAGCATCACACCGGTAGCAATGCTGCAAAAAAAGTATGACTTTAAGGATTGTTGTTTGCATTCCACATATCTTAACAGTAGGCTTCAAGGAGATTGTGGAAGTGCCTTTGGCTCCGACGTGAGTGCTAAAATGTTCCGTAAACCTTAATGCCCGCAGATTTCAACTACGCAAAACCGTTTGAGAGGAGAGGCGCATCAGAATGGAATGTCGGTTGAGTGCCCATGACTCGTTAAGACTATATTTTCAGGGATCATTTCTATAGTTCTTTGCTTGGAAATGTGTTTTGAAAATGTTTGTCTCCCAACCCACGATGAAGAGTTGTGATGCTCCTTTCAGAGCGTGAACTGGGCACAGAGCAGCGACTTTGTTTGTGAACTCTGTGCTGTTGATGACTGTTCTGTATTGCTTTTTGCAATATTGAAGAAAGGGGTGTGTTCTGAGTGGTGTTTGTTGTTCAAATCTCATTTGGAGGTTATTGTTTTTTGGGGCGTGCATCCCCTATAAAGCAAACTTTGTCCAAATGTGTAGTCAAGTGCTAGGAGTAGGTTGTGTGAGGCAGCAGTTTTGTTCAATCCTCAGCGTGTCCACCTGCTTGTTCTCCAAATATAGAACCACCTACAGGTGTAGCCAGTGATGACTTTATGGACTTCATCATAAAATTGGGAACTCTACTTCTCTCAAGGCTGGATGGTCTTGAGTACAGACTCTTTCAGGATGAGGTGCTGATGCACAGGTTGGCCAAAGAGAACCCGGCTGAAGAGTAAAGGACAGAGTTAGCCTTGCAACGTCTTCTTTACCGTCTTTGCTTTTCTTCTGTTCCGTCTCCCCCCTTTAAGGTGGTCCAGCGTTGAAACAGATGTGGGGAACAAAGCCTCCATGCATACCCCAGCCCTGGAAGAACCTAAGTTCTCGGTTAAATAAAAGATCATTTCTGTTAACCTGGAAACCCGTCTCCCTTGTGATTGTGTTTTGTGGCAGATTAAATCTCGCCTCGGCTCTGGGCCCATGTCACAACGTCCTTTGTGTAAAGCGAACATTGTCTCATAAGACACAATACCACATCACTGCAAAAAGTTGACATGTTTGCAGCGATGTGGTATTGCACCTCGGATAATACAGCAGATATACGAAATGAGATTTCATGGGAAAACCGGGCCTGTCACTGGGTAGTTGGGATATCAAAGTCAGCCTGAGCTCTTTTTTCTAAGTGCGCAACCAACATCAAGTTTCTGAAATGTCTACATTAAGAATCGTTAGTGCGTGTGTGGCTTTTTTCCTCTAAAAGATTTTCTACATTTAGCTTCAACGAGTGGACTACAAAGCATCACACCGGTAGCAATGCTGCAAAAAAAGTATGACTTTAAGGATTGTTGTTTGCATTCCACATATCTTAACAGTAGGCTTCAAGGAGATTGTGGAAGTGCCTTTAGCTCCGACGTAAGTGCTAAAATGTTCCGTAAACCTTAAAGCCCGCAGATTTCAACTATGCAAAACCGTTTGAGAGGAGAGGCGCATCAGAATGGAATGTCGGTTGAGTGCCCATGACTCGTTAAGACTATATTTTCAGGGATCATTTCTATAGTTCTTTGCTTGGAAATGTGTTTTGAAAATGTTTGTCTCCCAACCAACGATGAAGAGTTGTGATGCTCCTTTCAGAGCGTGAACTGGGCACAGAGCGGCGACTTTGTTTGTGAAATCTGTGCTGTTGATGACCGTTCTGTATTGCTTTTTGCAATATTGAAGAAAGGGGTGTGTTCTGAGTGGTGTTTGTTGTTCAAGTCTCATTTGGAGATTATTGTTTTTTGGGGCCTGCATCCCCTATAAAGCAAACTTTGTCCAAATGTGCAGTCAAGTGCTAGGAGTAGGTTGTGTGAGGCAGCAGTTTTGTTCAATCGTCAGCGTGTCCACCTGCTTGTTCTCCAAATATAGAACCACCTACAGGTGTAGCCAGTGATGACTTTATGGACTTCATCATAAAATTGGGAACTCTACTTCTCTCAAGGCTGGATGGTCTTGAGTACAGACTCTTTCAGGATGAGGTGCTGATGCACAGGTTGGCCAAAGAGAAACCGGCTGAAGAGTAAAGGACAGAGTTAGCCTTGCAACGTCTTCTTTACCGTCTTTGCTTTTCTTCTGTTCCGTCTCCCCCCTTTAAGGTGGTCCAGCGTTGAAACAGATGTAGGGAACAAAGCCTCCATGCATACCCCAGCCCTGGAAGAACCTAAGTTCTCGGTTAAATAAAAGATCATTTCTGTTAACCTGGATCCCGTCTCCCTTGTGATTGTGTTTTGTGGCAGATTAAATCTCGCCTCGGCTCTGGGCCCATGTCACAACGTCCTTTGTGTAAAGCGAACATTGTCTCATAAGTCACAATACCACATCACTGCGAAAAGTTGACATGTTTGCAGCGATGTGGTATTGCACCTCGGATAATACAGCAGATATACGAAATGAGATTTCATGGGAAAACCGGGCCTGTCACTGGGTAGTTGGGATATCAAAGTCAGCCTGAGCTCTTTTTTCTAAGTGCGCAACCAACATCAAGTTTTTGAAATGTCTACATTAAGAATCGTTAGTGCGTGTGTGGCTTTTTTCCTCTAAAAGATTTTCTACATTTAGCTTCAACGAGTGGACTACAAAGCATCACACCGGTAGCAATGCTGCAAAAAAAGTATGACTTTAAGGATTGTTGTTTGCATTCCACATATCTTAACAGTAGGCTTCAAGGAGATTGTGGAAGTGCCTTTGGCTCCGACGTGAGTGCTAAAATGTTCCGTAAACCTTAAAGCCCGCAGATTTCAACTACGCAAAACCGTTTGAGAGGAGAGGCGCATCAGAATGGAATGTCGGTTGAGTGCCCATGACTGGTTAAAACTATATTTTCAGGAATCATTTCTATAGTTCTTTGCTTGGAAATGTGTTTTGAATATGTTTGTCTCCCAACCCACGATGAAGAGTTGTGATGCTCCTTTCAGAGCGTGAACTGGGCACAGAGCAGCGACTTTGTTTGTGAACTCTGTGCTGTTGATGAGAGTTCTGTATTGCTTTTTGCAATATTGAAGAAAGGGGTGTGTTCTGAGTGGTGTTTGTTGTTCAAGTCTCATTTGGAGATTATTGTTTTTTTGGGCCTACATCCCCTATAAAGCAAACTTTGTCCAAATGTGCAGTCAAGTGCTAGCGTAGGTTGTGTGAGGCAGCAGTTTTGTTCAATCGTCAGCGTGTCCACCTGCTTGTTCTCCAAATATAGAACCACTCACAGGTGTAGCCAATGATGACTTTATGGACTTCATCATAAATTTGGGAACTCTACTTCTCTCAAGGCTGGATGGTCTTGAGTACAGACTCTTTCAGGATGAGGTGCTGATGCACAGGTTGGCCAAAGAGAAACCGGCTGAAGAGTAAAGGACAGAGTTAATCTTGCAACGTCTTCTTTACCGTCTTTGCTTTTCTTCTGTTCCGTCTCCCCCCTTTAAGGTGGTCCAGCGTTGAAACAGATGTAGGGAACAAAGCCTCCATGCATACCCCAGCCCTGGAAGAACCTAAGTTCTCGGTTAAATAAAAGATCATTTCTGTTAACCTGGATCCCGTCTCCCTTGTGATTGTGTTTTGTGGCAGATTAAATCTCGCCTTGGCTCTGGGCCCATGTCACAACGTCCTTTGTGTAAAGCGAACATTGTCTCATAAGACACAATACCACATCACTGCAAAAAGTTGACATGTTTGCAGCGATGTGGTATTGCACCTCGGATAATACAGCAGATATACGAAATGAGATTTCATGGGAAAACCGGGCCTGTCACTGGGTAGTTGGGATATCAAAGTCAGCCTGAGCTCTTTTTTCTAAGTGCGCAACCAACATCAAGTTTCTGAAATGTCTACATTAAGAATCGTTAGTGCGTGTGTGGCTTTTTTCCTCTAAAAGATTTTCTACATTTAGCTTCAACAAGTGGACTACAAAGCATCACACCGGTAGCAATGCTGCAAAAAAAGTATGACTTTAAGGATTGTTGTTTGCATTCCACATATCTTAACAGTAGGCTTCAAGGAGATTGTGGAAGTGCCTTTAGCTCCGACGTAAGTGCTAAAATGTTCCGTAAACCTTAAAGCCCGCAGATTTCAACTATGCAAAACCGTTTGAGAGGAGAGGCGCATCAGAATGGAATGTCGGTTGAGTGCCCATGACTCGTTAAGACTATATTTTCAGGGATCATTTCTATAGTTCTTTGCTTGGAAATGTGTTTTGAAAATGTTTGTCTCCCAACCCACGATGAAGAGTTGTGATGCTCCTTTCAGAGCGTGAACTGGGCACAGAGCGGCGACTTTGTTTGTGAAATCTGTGCTGTTGATGACCGTTCTGTATTGCTTTTTGCAATATTGAAGAAAGGGGTGTGTTCTGAGTGGTGTTTGTTGTTCAAGTCTCATTTGGAGATTATTGTTTTTTGGGGCCTGCATCCCCTATAAAGCAAACTTTGTCCAAATGTGCAGTCAAGTGCTAGGAGTAGGTTGTGTGAGGCAGCAGTTTTGTTCAATCGTCAGCGTGTCCACCTGCTTGTTCTCCAAATATAGAACCACCTACAGGTGTAGCCAGTGATGACTTTATGGACTTCATCATAAAATTGGGAACTCTACTTCTCTCAAGGCTGGATGGTCTTGAGTACAGACTCTTTCAGGATGAGGTGCTGATGCACAGGTTGGCCAAAGAGAAACCGCCTGAAGAGTAAAGGACAGAGTTAGCCTTGCAACGTCTTCTTTACCGTCTTTGCTTTTCTTCTGTTCCGTCTCCCCCCTTTAAGGTGGTCCAGCGTTGAAACAGATGTAGGGAACAAAGCCTCCATGCATACCCCAGCCCTGGAAGAACCTAAGTTCTCGGTTAAATAAAAGATCATTTCTGTTAACCTGGATCCCGTCTCCCTTGTGATTGTGTTTTGTGGCAGATTAAATCTCGCCTCGGCTCTGGGCCCATGTCACAACGTCCTTTGTGTAAAGCGAACATTGTCTCATAAGTCACAATACCACATCACTGCGAAAAGTTGACATGTTTGCAGCGATGTGGTATTGCACCTCGGATAATACAGCAGATATACGAAATGAGATTTCATGGGAAAACCGGGCCTGTCACTGGGTAGTTGGGATATCAAAGTCAGCCTGAGCTCTTTTTTCTAAGTGCGCAACCAACATCAAGTTTCTGAAATGTCTACATTAAGAATCGTTAGTGCGTGTGTGGCTTTTTTCCTCTAAAAGATTTTCTACATTTAGCTTCAACGAGTGGACTACAAAGCATCACACCGGTAGCAATGCTGCAAAAAAAGTATGACTTTAAGGATTGTTGTTTGCATTCCACATATCTTAACAGTAGGCTTCAAGGAGATTGTGGAAGTGCCTTTGGCTCCGACGTGAGTGCTAAAATGTTCCGTAAACCTTAAAGCCCGCAGATTTCAACTACGCAAAACCGTTTGAGAGGAGAGGCGCATCAGAATGGAATGTCGGTTGAGTGCCCATGACTGGTTAAAACTATATTTTCAGGAATCATTTCTATAGTTCTTTGCTTGGAAATGTGTTTTGAATATGTTTGTCTCCCAACCCACGATGAAGAGTTGTGATGCTCCTTTCAGAGCGTGAACTGGGCACAGAGCGGCGACTTTGTTTGTGAACTCTGTGCTGTTGATGAGAGTTCTGTATTGCTTTTTGCAATATTGAAGAAAGGGGTGTGTTCTGAGTGGTGTTTGTTGTTCAAGTGTCATTTGGAGATTATTGTTTTTTTGGGCCTACATCCCCTATAAAGCAAACTTTGTCCAAATGTGCAGTCAAGTGCTAACGTAGGTTGTGTGAGGCAGCAGTTTTGTTCAATCGTCAGCGTGTCCACCTGCTTGTTCTCCAAATATAGAACCACTCACAGGTGTAGCCAATGATGACTTTATGGACTTCATCATAAATTTGGGAACTCTACTTCTCTCAAGGCTGGATGGTCTTGAGTACAGACTCTTTCAGGATGAGGTGCTGATGCACAGGTTGGCCAAAGAGAACCCGGCTGAAGAGTAAAGGACAGAGTTAGCCTTGCAACGTCTTCTTTATCGTCTTTGCTTTTCTTCTGTTCCGTCTCCCCCCTTTAAGGTGGTCCAGCGTTGAAACAGATTTGGGGAACAAAGCCTCCATGCATACCCCAGCCCTGGAAGAACCTAAGTTCTCGGTTAAATAAAAGATCATTTCTGTTAACCTGGCTCCCGTCTCCCTTGTGATTGTGTTTTGTGGCAGATTAAATCTCGCCTCGGCTCTGGGCCCATGTCACAACGTCCTTTGTGTAAAGCGAACATTGTCTCATAAGACACAATACCACATCACTGCGAAAAGTTGACATGTTTGCAGCGTTGTGGTATTGCACCTCGGATAATACAGCAGATATACGAAATGAGATTTCATGGGAAAACCGGGCCTGTCACTGGGTAGTTGGGATATCAAAGTCAGCCTGAGCTCTTTTTTCTAAGTGCGCAACCAACATCAAGTTTCTGAAATGTCTACATTAAGAATCGTTAGTGCGTGTGTGGCTTTTTTCCTCTAAAAGATTTTCTACATTTAGCTTCAACGAGTGGACTACAAAGCATCACACCGGTAGCAATGCTGCAAAAAAAGTATGACTTTAAGGATTGTTGTTTGCATTCCACATATCTTAACAGTAGGCTTCAAGGAGATTGTGGAAATGCCTTTGGCTCCGACGTGAGTGCTAAAATGTTCCGTAAACCTTAAAGCCCGCAGATTTCAACTACGCAAAACCGTTTGAGAGGAGAGGCGCATCAGAATGGAATGTCGGTTGAGTGCCCATGACTCGTTAAGACTATATTTTCAGGGATCATTTCTATAGTTCTTTGCTTGGAAATGTGTTTTGAAAATGTTTGTATCTCAACCAACAATGAAGAGTTGTGATGCTCCTTTCAGAGCGTGAACTGGGCACAGAGCGGCGACTTTGTTTGTGAACTCTGTGCTGTTGATGACCGTTCTGTATTGCTTTTTGCAATATTGAAGAAAGGGGTGTGTTCTGAGTGGTGTTTGTTGTTCAAATCTCACTTGGAGTTTATTGTTTTTTGGGGCGTGCATCCCCTATAAAGCAAACTTTGTCCAAATGTGTAGTCAAGTGCTAGGAGTAGGTTGTGTGAGGCAGCAGTTTTGTTCAATCCTCAGCGTGTCCACCTGCTTGTTCTCCAAATATAGAACCACCTACAGGTGTAGCCAGTGATGACTTTATGGACTTCATCATAAAATTGGGAACTCTACTTCTCTCAAGGCTGGATGGTCTTGAGTACAGACTCTTTCAGGATGAGGTGCTGATGCACAGGTTGGCCAAAGAGAACCCGGCTGAAGAGTAAAGGACAGAGTTAGCCTTGCAACGTCTTCTTTATCGTCTTTGCTTTTCTTCTGTTCCGTCTCCCCCCTTTAAGGTGGTCCAGCGTTGAAACAGATTTGGGGAACAAAGCCTCCATGCATACCCCAGCCCTGGAAGAACCTAAGTTCTCGGTTAAATAAAAGATCATTTCTGTTAACCTGGCTCCCGTCTCCCTTGTGATTGTGTTTTGTGGCAGATTAAATCTCGCCTCGGCTCTGGGCCCATGTCACAACGTCCTTTGTGTAAAGCGAACATTGTCTCATAAGACACAATACCACATCACTGCGAAAAGTTGACATGTTTGCAGCGTTGTGGTATTGCACCTCGGATAATACAGCAGATATACGAAATGAGATTTCATGGGAAAACCGGGCCTGTCACTGGGTAGTTGGGATATCAAAGTCAGCCTGAGCTCTTTTTTCTAAGTGCGCAACCAACATCAAGTTTCTGAAATGTCTACATTAAGAATCGTTAGTGCGTGTGTGGCTTTTTTCCTCTAAAAGATTTTCTACATTTAGCTTCAACGAGTGGACTACAAAGCATCACACCGGTAGCAATGCTGCAAAAAAAGTATGACTTTAAGGATTGTTGTTTGCATTCCACATATCTTAACAGTAGGCTTCAAGGAGATTGTGGAAATGCCTTTGGCTCCGACGTGAGTGCTAAAATGTTCCGTAAACCTTAAAGCCCGCAGATTTCAACTACGCAAAACCGTTTGAGAGGAGAGGCGCATCAGAATGGAATGTCGGTTGAGTGCCCATGACTCGTTAAGACTATATTTTCAGGGATCATTTCTATAGTTCTTTGCTTGGAAATGTGTTTTGAAAATGTTTGTCTCCCAACCCACGATGAAGAGTTGTGATGCTCCTTTCAGAGCGTGAACTGGGCACAGAGCAGCGACTTTGTTTGTGAACTCTGTGCTGTTGATGACTGTTCTGTATTGCTTTTTGCAATATTGAAGAAAGGGGTGTGTTCTGAGTGGTGTTTGTTGTTCAAATCTCATTTGGAGATTATTGTTTTTTGGGGTGTGCATCCCCTATAAAGCAAACTTTGTCCAAATGTGTAGTCAAGTGCTAGGAGTAGGTTGTGTGAGGCAGCAGTTTTGTTCAATCCTCAGCGTGTCCACCTGCTTGTTCTCCAAATATAGAACCACCTACAGGTGTAGCCAGTGATGACTTTATGGACTTCATCATAAAATTGGGAACTCTACTTCTCTCAAGGCTGGATGGTCTTGAGTACAGACTCTTTCAGGATGAGGTGCTGATGCACAGGTTGGCCAAAGAGAACCCGGCTGAAGAGTAAAGGACAGAGTTAGCCTTGCAACGTCTTCTTTATCGTCTTTACTTTTCTTCTGTTCCGTCTCCCCCCTTTAAGGTGGTCCAGCGTTGAAACAGATGTGGGGAACAAAGCCTCCATGCATACCCCAGCCCTGGAAGAACCTAAGTTCTCGGTTAAATAAAAGATCATTTCTGTTAACCTGGCTCCCGTCTCCCTTGTGATTGTGTTTTGTGGCAGATTAAATCTCGCCTCGGCTCTGGGCCCATGTCACAACGTCCTTTGTGTAAAGCGAACATTGTCTCATAAGACACAATACCACATCACTGCAAAAAGTTGATATGTTTGCAGCGTTGTGGTATTGCACCTCGGATAATACAGCAGATATACGAAATGAAATTTCATGGGAAAACCGGGCCTGTCACTGGGTAGTTGGGATATCAAAGTCAGCCTGAGCTCTTTTTTCTAAGTGCGCAACCAACATCAAGTTTCTGAAATGTCTACATTAAGAATCGTTAGTGCGTGTGTGGCTTTTTTCCTCTAAAAGATTTTCTACATTTAGCTTCAACGAGTGGACTACAAAGCATCACACCGGTAGCAATGCTCCAAAAAAAGTATGACTTTAAGGATTGTTGTTTGCATTCCACATATCTTAACAGTAGGCTTCAAGGAGATTGTGGAAGTGCCTTTGGCTCCGACGTGAGTGCTAAAATGTTCCGTAAACCTTAAAGCCCGCAGATTTCAACTACGCAAAACCGTTTGAGAGGAGAGGCGCATCAGAATGGAATGTCGGTTGAGTGCCGATGACTCGTTAAGACTATATTTTCAGGGATCATTTCTATAGTTCTTTGCTTGGAAATGTGTTTTGAAAATGTTTGTATCTCAACCAACAATGAAGAGTTGTGATGCTCCTTTCAGAGCGTGAACTGGGCACAGAGCGGCGACTTTGTTTGTGAACTCTGTGCTGTTGATGACCGTTCTGTATTGCTTTTTGCAATATTGAAGAAAGGGGTGTGTTCTGAGTGGTGTTTGTTGTTCAAATCTCACTTGGAGTTTATTGTTTTTTGGGGCGTGCATCCCCTATAAAGCAAACTTTGTCCAAATGTGCAGTCAAGTGCTAGGAGTAGGTTGTGTGAGGCAGCAGTTTTGTTCAATCCTCAGCGTGTCCACCTGCTTGTTCTCCAAATATAAAACCACCTACAGGTGTAGCCAATGATGACTTTATGGACTTCATCATAAAATTGGGAACTCTACTTCTCTCAAGGCTGGATGGTCTTGAGTACAGACTCTTTCAGGATGAGGTGCTGATGCACAGGTTGTCCAAAGAGAAACCGGCTGAAGAGTAAAGGACAGAGTTAGCCTTGCAACGTCTTCTTTACCGTCTTTGCTTTTCTTCTGTTCCGTCTCCCCCCTTTAAGGTGGTCCAGCGTTGAAACAGATGTGGGGAACAAAGCCTCCATGCATACCCCAGCCCTGGAAGAACCTAAGTTCTCGGTTAAATAAAAGATCATTTCTGTTAACCTGGCTCCCGTCTCCCTTGTGATTGTGTTTTGTGGCAGATTAAATTTCGCCTCGGCTCTGGGCCCATGTCACAACGTCCTTTGTGTAAAGCGAACATTGTCTCATAAGACACAATACCACATCACTGCGAAAAGTTGACATGTTTGCAGCGATGTGGTATTGCACCTCAGATAATACAGCAGATATACGAAATGAGATTTCATGGGAAAACCGGGCCTGTCACTGGGTAGTTGGGATATCAAAGTCAGCCTGAGCTCTTTTTTCTAAGTGCGCAACCAACATCAAGTTTCTGAAATGTCTACATTAAGAATCGTTAGTGCGTGTGTGGCTTTTTTCCTCTAAAAGATTTTCTACATTTAGCTTCAACGAGTGGACTACAAAGCATCACACCGGTAGCAATGCTGCAAAAAAAGTATGACTTTAAGGATTGTTGTTTGCATTCCACATATCTTAACAGTAGGCTTCAAGGAGATTGTGGAAGTGCCTTTGGCTCCGACGTGAGTGCTAAAATGTTCCGTAAACCTTAAAGCCCGCAGATTTCAACTACGCAAAACCGTTTGAGAGGAGAGGCGCATCAGAATGGAATGTCGGTTGAGTGCCCATGACTCGTTAAGACTATATTTTCAGGGATCATTTCTATAGTTCTTTGCTTGGAAATGTGTTTTGAAAATGTTTGTCTCCCAGCCCACGATGAAGAGTTGTGATGCTCCTTTCAGAGCGTGAACTGGGCACAGAGCGGTGACTTTGTTTGTGAACTCTGTGCTGTTGATGACCGTTCTGTATTGCTTTTTGCAATATTGAAGAAAGGGGTGTGTTCTGAGTGGTGTTTGTTGTTCAAGTCTCATTTGGAGATTATTGTTTTTATGGGCCTGCATCCCCTATATAGCAAACTTTGTCCAAATGTGCAGTCAAGTGCTAGGAGTAGGTTGTGTGAGGCAGCAGTTTTGTTCAATCGTCAGCGTGTCCACCTGCTTGTTCTCCAAATATAGAACCACCTACAGGTGTAGCCAGTGATGACTTTATGGACTTCATCATAAAATTGGGAACTCTACTTCTCTCAAGGCTGGATGGTCTTGAGTACAGACTCTTTCAGGATGAGGTGCTGATGCACAGGTTGGCCAAAGAGAACCCAGCTGAAGAGTAAAGGACAGAGTTAGCCTTGCAACGTCTTCTTTACCGTCTTTGCTTTTCTTCTGTTCCGTCTCCCCCCTTTAAGGTGGTCCAGTGTTGAAACAGATGTGGGGAACAAAGCCTCCATGCATACCCCAGCCCTGGAAGAACCTAAGTTCTCGGTTAAACAAAAGATAATTTCTGTTAACCTGGATCCCGTCTCCCTTGTGATTGTGTTTTGTGGCAGATTAAATCTCGCCTCGGCTCTGGGCCCATGTCACAACGTCCTTTGTGTAAAGCGAACATTGTCTCATAAGACACAATACCACATCACTGCGAAAAGTTGACATGTTTGCAGCGATGTGGTATTGCACCTCGGATAATACAGCAGATATACGAAATGAGATTTCATGGAAAAACCAGGCCTGGCACTGGGTAGTTGGGATATCAAAGTCAGCCTGAGCTCTTTTTTCTAAGTGCGCAACCAACATCAAGTTTCTGAAATGTCTACATTAAGAATCGTTAGTGCGTGTGTGGCTTTTTTCCTCTAAAAGATTTTCTACATTTAGCTTCAACGAGTGGACTACAAAGCATCACACCGGTAGCAATGCTGCAAAAAAAGTATGACTTTAAGGATTGTTGTTTGCATTCCACATATCTTAACAGTAGGCTTCAAGGAGATTGTGGAAGTGCCTTTGGCTCCGACGTGAGTGCTAAAATGTTCCGTAAACCTTAAAGCCCGCAGATTTCAACTACGCAAAACCGTTTGAGAGGAGAGGCGCATCAGAATGGAATGTCGGTTGAGTGCCCATGACTGGTTAAAACTATATTTTCAGGAATCATTTCTATAGTTCTTTGCTTGGAAATGTGTTTTGAATATGTTTGTCTTCCAACCCACGATGAAGAGCTGTGATGCTCCTTTCAGAGCGTGAACTGGGCACAGAGCAGCGACTTTGTTTGTGAACTCTGTGCTGTTGATGAGAGTTCTGTATTGCTTTTTGCAATATTGAAGAAAGGGGTGTGTTCTGAGTGGTGTTTGTTGTTCAAGTCTCATTTGGAGATTATTGTTTTTTTGGGCCTACATCCCCTATAAAGCAAACTTTGTCCAAATGTGCAGTCAAGTGCTAGCGTAGGTTGTGTGAGGCAGCAGTTTTGTTCAATCGTCAGCGTGTCCACCTGCTTGTTCTCCAAATATAGAACCACTCACAGGTGTAGCCAATGATGACTTTATGGACTTCATCATAAATTTGGGAACTCTACTTCTCTCAAGGCTGGATGGTCTTGAGTACAGACTCTTTCAGGATGAGGTGCTGATGCACAGGTTGGCCAAAGAGAAACCGGCTGAAGAGTAAAGGACAGAGTTAATCTTGCAACGTCTTCTTTACCGTCTTTGCTTTTCTTCTGTTCCGTCTCCCCCCTTTAAGGTGGTCCAGCGTTGAAACAGATGTAGGGAACAAAGCCTCCATGCATACCCCAGCCCTGGAAGAACCTAAGTTCTCGGTTAAATAAAAGATCATTTCTGTTAACCTGGATCCCGTCTCCCTTGTGATTGTGTTTTGTGGCAGATTAAATCTCGCCTTGGCTCTGGGCCCATGTCACAGCGTCCTTTGTGTAAAGCGAACATTGTCTCATAAGACACAATACCACATCACTGCAAAAAGTTGACATGTTTGCAGCGATGTGGTATTGCACCTCGGATAATACAGCAGATATACGAAATGAGATTTCATGGGAAAACCGGGCCTGTCACTGGGTAGTTGGGATATCAAAGTCAGCCTGAGCTCTTTTTTCTAAGTGCGCAACCAACATCAAGTTTCTGAAATGTCTACATTAAGAATCGTTAGTGCGTGTGTGGCTTTTTTCCTCTAAAAGATTTTCTACATTTAGCTTCAACGAGTGGACTACAAAGCATCACACCGGTAGCAATGCTGCAAAAAAAGTATGACTTTAAGGATTGTTGTTTGCATTCCACATATCTTAACAGTAGGCTTCAAGGAGATTGTGGAAGTGCCTTTAGCTCCGACGTAAGTGCTAAAATGTTCCGTAAACCTTAAAGCCCGCAGATTTCAACTATGCAAAACCGTTTGAGAGGAGAGGCGCATCAGAATGGAATGTCGGTTGAGTGCCCATGACTCGTTAAGACTATATTTTCAGGGATCATTTCTATAGTTCTTTGCTTGGAAATGTGTTTTGAAAATGTTTGTCTCCCAACCCACGATGAAGAGTTGTGATGCTCCTTTCAGAGCGTGAACTGGGCACAGAGCGGCGACTTTGTTTGTGAAATCTGTGCTGTTGATGACCGTTCTGTATTGCTTTTTGCAATATTGAAGAAAGGGGTGTGTTCTGAGTGGTGTTTGTTGTTCAAGTCTCATTTGGAGATTATTGTTTTTTGGGGCCTGCATCCCCTATAAAGCAAACTTTGTCCAAATGTGCAGTCAAGTGCTAGGAGTAGGTTATGTGAGGCAGCAGTTTTGTTCAATCGTCAGCGTGTCCACCTGCTTGTTCTCCAAATATAGAACCACCTACAGGTGTAGCCAGTGATGACTTTATGGACTTCATCATAAAATTGGGAACTCTACTTCTCTCAAGGCTGGATGGTCTTGAGTACAGACTCTTTCAGGATGAGGTGCTGATGCACAGGTTGGCCAAAGAGAAACCGGCTGAAGAGTAAAGGACAGAGTTAGCCTTGCAACGTCTTCTTTACCGTCTTTGCTTTTCTTCTGTTCCGTCTCCCCCCTTTAAGGTGGTCCAGCGTTGAAACAGATGTAGGGAACAAAGCCTCCATGCATACCCCAGCCCTGGAAGAACCTAAGTTCTCGGTTAAATAAAAGATCATTTCTGTTAACCTGGATCCCGTCTCCCTTGTGATTGTGTTTTGTGGCAGATTAAATCTCGCCTCGGCTCTGGGCCCATGTCACAACGTCCTTTGTGTAAAGCGAACATTGTCTCATAAGTCACAATACCACATCACTGCGAAAAGTTGACATGTTTGCAGCGATGTGGTATTGCACCTCGGATAATACAGCAGATATACGAAATGAGATTTCATGGGAAAACCGGGCCTGTCACTGGGTAGTTGGGATATCAAAGTCAGCCTGAGCTCTTTTTTCTAAGTGCGCAACCAACATCAAGTTTCTGAAATGTCTACATTAAGAATCGTTAGTGCGTGTGTGGCTTTTTTCCTCTAAAAGATTTTCTACATTTAGCTTCAACGAGTGGACTACAAAGCATCACACCGGTAGCAATGCTGCAAAAAAAGTATGACTTTAAGGATTGTTGTTTGCATTCCACATATCTTAACAGTAGGCTTCAAGGAGATTGTGGAAGTGCCTTTGGCTCCGACGTGAGTGCTAAAATGTTCCGTAAACCTTAAAGCCCGCAGATTTCAACTACGCAAAACCGTTTGAGAGGAGAGGCGCATCAGAATGGAATGTCGGTTGAGTGCCCATGACTGGTTAAAACTATATTTTCAGGAATCATTTCTATAGTTCTTTGCTTGGAAATGTGTTTTGAATATGTTTGTCTCCCAACCCACGATGAAGAGTTGTGATGCTCCTTTCAGAGCGTGAACTGGGCACAGAGCAGCGACTTTGTTTGTGAACTCTGTGCTGTTGATGAGAGTTCTGTATTGCTTTTTGCAATATTGAAGAAAGGGGTGTGTTCTGAGTGGTGTTTGTTGTTCAAGTGTCATTTGGAGATTATTGTTTTTTTGGGCCTACATCCCCTATAAAGCAAACTTTGTCCAAATGTGCAGTCAAGTGCTAACGTAGGTTGTGTGAGGCAGCAGTTTTGTTCAATCGTCAGCGTGTCCACCTGCTTGTTCTCCAAATATAGAACCACTCACAGGTGTAGCCAATGATGACTTTATGGACTTCATCATAAATTTGGGAACTCTACTTCTCTCAAGGCTGGATGGTCTTGAGTACAGACTCTTTCAGGATGAGGTGCTGATGCACAGGTTGGCCAAAGAGAACCCGGCTGAAGAGTAAAGGACAGAGTTAGCCTTGCAACGTCTTCTTTATCGTCTTTGCTTTTCTTCTGTTCCGTCTCCCCCCTTTAAGGTGGTCCAGCGTTGAAACAGATTTGGGGAACAAAGCCTCCATGCATACCCCAGCCCTGGAAGAACCTAAGTTCTCGGTTAAATAAAAGATCATTTCTGTTAACCTGGCTCCCGTCTCCCTTGTGATTGTGTTTTGTGGCAGATTAAATCTCGCCTCGGCTCTGGGCCCATGTCACAACGTCCTTTGTGTAAAGCGAACATTGTCTCATAAGACACAATACCACATCACTGCGAAAAGTTGACATGTTTGCAGCGTTGTGGTATTGCACCTCGGATAATACAGCAGATATACGAAATGAGATTTCATGGGAAAACCGGGCCTGTCACTGGGTAGTTGGGATATCAAAGTCAGCCTGAGCTCTTTTTTCTAAGTGCGCAACCAACATCAAGTTTCTGAAATGTCTACATTAAGAATCGTTAGTGCGTGTGTGGCTTTTTTCCTCTAAAAGATTTTCTACATTTAGCTTCAACGAGTGGACTACAAAGCATCACACCGGTAGCAATGCTGCAAAAAAAGTATGACTTTAAGGATTGTTGTTTGCATTCCACATATCTTAACAGTAGGCTTCAAGGAGATTGTGGAAATGCCTTTGGCTCCGACGTGAGTGCTAAAATGTTCCGTAAACCTTAAAGCCCGCAGATTTCAACTACGCAAAACCGTTTGAGAGGAGAGGCGCATCAGAATGGAATGTCGGTTGAGTGCCCATGACTCGTTAAGACTATATTTTCAGGGATCATTTCTATAGTTCTTTGCTTGGAAATGTGTTTTGAAAATGTTTGTATCTCAACCAACAATGAAGAGTTGTGATGCTCCTTTCAGAGCGTGAACTGGGCACAGAGCGGCGACTTTGTTTGTGAACTCTGTGCTGTTGATGACCGTTCTGTATTGCTTTTTGCAACATTGAAGAAAGGGGTGTGTTCTGAGTGGTGTTTGTTGTTCAAATCTCACTTGGAGTTTATTGTTTTTTGGGGCGTGCATCCCCTATAAAGCAAACTTTGTCCAAATGTGTAGTCAAGTGCTAGGAGTAGGTTGTGTGAGGCAGCAGTTTTGTTCAATCCTCAGTGTGTCCACCTGCTTGTTCTCCAAATATAGAACCACCTACAGGTGTAGCCAGTGATGACTTTATGGACTTCATCATAAAATTGGGAACTCTACTTCTCTCAAGGCTGGATGGTCTTGAGTACAGACTCTTTCAGGATGAGGTGCTGATGCACAGGTTGGCCAAAGAGAACCCGGCTGAAGAGTAAAGGACAGAGTTAGCCTTGCAACGTCTTCTTTATCGTCTTTGCTTTACTTCTGTTCCGTCTCCCCCCTTTAAGGTGGTCCAGCGTTGAAACAGATTTGGGGAACAAAGCCTCCATGCATACCCCAGCCCTGGAAGAACCTAAGTTCTCGGTTAAATAAAAGATCATTTCTGTTAACCTGGCTCCCGTCTCCCTTGTGATTGTGTTTTGTGGCAGATTAAATCTCGCCTCGGCTCTGGGCCCATGTCACAACGTCCTTTGTGTAAAGCGAACATTGTCTCATAAGACACAATACCACATCACTGCGAAAAGTTGACATGTTTGCAGCGTTGTGGTATTGCACCTCGGATAATACAGCAGATATACGAAATGAGATTTCATGGGAAAACCGGGCCTGTCACTGGGTAGTTGGGATATCAAAGTCAGCCTGAGCTCTTTTTTCTAAGTGCGCAACCAACATCAAGTTTCTGTAATGTCTACATTAAGAATCGTTAGTGCGTGTGTGGCTTTTTTCCTCTAAAAGATTTTCTACATTTAGCTTCAACGAGTGGACTACAAAGCATCACACCGGTAGCAATGCTGCAAAAAAAGTATGACTTTAAGGATTGTTGTTTGCATTCCACATATCTTAACAGTAGGCTTCAAGGAGATTGTGGAAATGCCTTTGGCTCCGACGTGAGTGCTAAAATGTTCCGTAAACCTTAAAGCCCGCAGATTTCAACTACGCAAAACCGTTTGAGAGGAGAGGCGCATCAGAATGGAATGTCGGTTGAGTGCCCATGACTCGTTAAGACTATATTTTCAGGGATCATTTCTATAGTTCTTTGCTTGGAAATGTGTTTTGAAAATGTTTGTCTCCCAACCCACGATGAAGAGTTGTGATGCTCCTTTCAGAGCGTGAACTGGGCACAGAGCAGCGACTTTGTTTGTGAACTCTGTGCTGTTGATGACCGTTCTGTATTGCTTTTTGCAATATTGAAGAAAGGGGTGTGTTCTGAGTGGTGTTTGTTGTTCAAATCTCATTTGGAGATTATTGTTTTTTGGGGTGTGCATCCCCTATAAAGCAAACTTTGTCCAAATGTGTAGTCAAGTGCTAGGAGTAGGTTGTGTGAGGCAGCAGTTTTGTTCAATCCTCAGCGTGTCCACCTGCTTGTTCTCCAAATATAGAACCACCTACAGGTGTAGCCAGTGATGACTTTATGGACTTCATCATAAAATTGGGAACTCTACTTCTCTCAAGGCTGGATGGTCTTGAGTACAGACTCTTTCAGGATGAGGTGCTGATGCACAGGTTGGCCAAAGAGAACCCGGCTGAAGAGTAAAGGACAGAGTTAGCCTTGCAACGTCTTCTTTATCGTCTTTACTTTTCTTCTGTTCCGTCTCCCCCCTTTAAGGTGGTCCAGCGTTGAAACAGATGTGGGGAACAAAGCCTCCATGCATACCCCAGCCCTGGAAGAACCTAAGTTCTCGGTTAAATAAAAGATCATTTCTGTTAACCTGGCTCCCGTCTCCCTTGTGATTGTGTTTTGTGGCAGATTAAATCTCGCCTCGGCTCTGGGCCCATGTCACAACGTCCTTTGTGTAAAGCGAACATTGTCTCATAAGACACAATACCACATCACTGCAAAAAGTTGATATGTTTGCAGCGTTGTGGTATTGCACCTCGGATAATACAGCAGATATACGAAATGAAATTTCATGGGAAAACCGGGCCTGTCACTGGGTAGTTGGGATATCAAAGTCAGCCTGAGCTCTTTTTTCTAAGTGCGCAACCAACATCAAGTTTCTGAAATGTCTACATTAAGAATCGTTAGTGCGTGTGTGGCTTTTTTCCTCTAAAAGATTTTCTACATTTAGCTTCAACGAGTGGACTACAAAGCATCACACCGGTAGCAATGCTCCAAAAAAAGTATGACTTTAAGGATTGTTGTTTGCATTCCACATATCTTAACAGTAGGCTTCAAGGAGATTGTGGAAGTGCCTTTGGCTCCGACGTGAGTGCTAAAATGTTCCGTAAACCTTAAAGCCTGCAGATTTCAACTACGCAAAACCGTTTGAGAGGAGAGGCGCATCAGAATGGAATGTCGGTTGAGTGCCGATGACTCGTTAAGACTATATTTTCAGGGATCATTTCTATAGTTCTTTGCTTGGAAATGTGTTTTGAAAATGTTTGTATCTCAACCAACAATGAAGAGTTGTGATGCTCCTTTCAGAGCGTGAACTGGGCACAGAGCGGCGACTTTGTTTGTGAACTCTGTGCTGTTGATGACCGTTCTGTATTGCTTTTTGCAATATTGAAGAAAGGGGTGTGTTCTGAGTGGTGTTTGTTGTTCAAATCTCACTTGGAGTTTATTGTTTTTTGGGGCGTGCATCCCCTATAAAGCAAACTTTGTCCAAATGTGCAGTCAAGTGCTAGGAGTAGGTTGTGTGAGGCAGCAGTTTTGTTCAATCCTCAGCGTGTCCACCTGCTTGTTCTCCAAATATAAAACCACCTACAGGTGTAGCCAATGATGACTTTATGGACTTCATCATAAAATTGGGAACTCTACTTCTCTCAAGGCTGGATGGTCTTGAGTACAGACTCTTTCAGGATGAGGTGCTGATGCACAGGTTGTCCAAAGAGAAACCGGCTGAAGAGTAAAGGACAGAGTTAGCCTTGCAACGTCTTCTTTACCGTCTTTGCTTTTCTTCTGTTCCGTCTCCCCCCTTTAAGGTGGTCCAGCGTTGAAACAGATGTGGGGAACAAAGCCTCCATGCATACCCCAGCCCTGGAAGAACCTAAGTTCTCGGTTAAATAAAAGATCATTTCTGTTAACCTGGCTCCCGTCTCCCTTGTGATTGTGTTTTGTGGCAGATTAAATTTCGCCTCGGCTCTGGGCCCATGTCACAACGTCCTTTGTGTAAAGCGAACATTGTCTCATAAGACACAATACCACATCACTGCGAAAAGTTGACATGTTTGCAGCGATGTGGTATTGCACCTCAGATAATACAGCAGATATACGAAATGAGATTTCATGGGAAAACCGGGCCTGTCACTGGGTAGTTGGGATATCAAAGTCAGCCTGAGCTCTTTTTTCTAAGTGCGCAACCAACATCAAGTTTCTGAAATGTCTACATTAAGAATCGTTAGTGCGTGTGTGGCTTTTTTCCTCTAAAAGATTTTCTACATTTAGCTTCAACGAGTGGACTACAAAGCATCACACCGGTAGCAATGCTGCAAAAAAAGTATGACTTTAAGGATTGTTGTTTGCATTCCACATATCTTAACAGTAGGCTTCAAGGAGATTGTGGAAGTGCCTTTGGCTCCGACGTGAGTGCTAAAATGTTCCGTAAACCTTAAAGCCCGCAGATTTCAACTACGCAAAACCGTTTGAGAGGAGAGGCGCATCAGAATGGAATGTCGGTTGAGTGCCCATGACTCGTTAAGACTATATTTTCAGGGATCATTTCTATAGTTCTTTGCTTGGAAATGTGTTTTGAAAATGTTTGTCTCCCAGCCCACGATGAAGAGTTGTGATGCTCCTTTCAGAGCGTGAACTGGGCACAGAGCGGCGACTTTGTTTGTGAACTCTGTGCTGTTGATGACCGTTCTGTATTGCTTTTTGCAATATTGAAGAAAGGGGTGTGTTCTGAGTGGTGTTTGTTGTTCAAGTCTCATTTGGAGATTATTGTTTTTATGGGCCTGCATCCCCTATATAGCAAACTTTGTCCAAATGTGCAGTCAAGTGCTAGGAGTAGGTTGTGTGAGGCAGCAGTTTTGTTCAATCGTCAGCGTGTCCACCTGCTTGTTCTCCAAATATAGAACCACCTACAGGTGTAGCCAGTGATGACTTTATGGACTTCATCATAAAATTGGGAACTCTACTTCTCTCAAGGCTGGATGGTCTTGAGTACAGACTCTTTCAGGATGAGGTGCTGATGCACAGGTTGGCCAAAGAGAACCCAGCTGAAGAGTAAAGGACAGAGTTAGCCTTGCAACGTCTTCTTTACCGTCTTTGCTTTTCTTCTGTTCCGTCTCCCCCCTTTAAGGTGGTCCAGTGTTGAAACAGATGTGGGGAACAAAGCCTCCATGCATACCCCAGCCCTGGAAGAACCTAAGTTCTCGGTTAAACAAAAGATAATTTCTGTTAACCTGGATCCCGTCTCCCTTGTGATTGTGTTTTGTGGCAGATTAAATCTCGCCTCGGCTCTGGGCCCATGTCACAACGTCCTTTGTGTAAAGCGAACATTGTCTCATAAGACACAATACCACATCACTGCGAAAAGTTGACATGTTTGCAGCGATGTGGTATTGCACCTCGGATAATACAGCAGATATACGAAATGAGATTTCATGGAAAAACCAGGCCTGGCACTGGGTAGTTGGGATATCAAAGTCAGCCTGAGCTCTTTTTTCTAAGTGCGCAACCAACATCAAGTTTCTGAAATGTCTACATTAAGAATCGTTAGTGCGTGTGTGGCTTTTTTCCTCTAAAAGATTTTCTACATTTAGCTTCAACGAGTGGACTACAAAGCATCACACCGGTAGCAATGCTGCAAAAAAAGTATGACTTTAAGGATTGTTGTTTGCATTCCACATATCTTAACAGTAGGCTTCAAGGAGATTGTGGAAGTGCCTTTAGCTCCGACGTAAGTGCTAAAATGTTCCGTAAACCTTAAAGCCCGCAGATTTCAACTACGCAAAACCGTTTGAGAGGAGAGGCGCATCAGAATGGAATGTCGGTTGAGTGCCCATGACTCGTTAAGACTATATTTTCAGGGATCATTTCTATAGTTCTTTGCTTGGAAATGTGTTTTGAAAATGTTTGTCTTCCAACCCACGATGAAGAGTTGTGATGCTCCTTTCAGAGCGTGAACTGGGCACAGAACGGTGACTTTGTTTGTGAACTCTGTGCTGTTGATGACCGTTCTGTATTGCTTTTTGCAAAATTGAAGAAAGGGGTGTGTTCTGAGTGGTGTTTGTTGTTCAAGTCTCATTTGGAGATTATTGTTTTTTTGGGCCTGCATCCCCTATAAAGCAAACTTTGTCCAAATGTGCAGTCAAGTGCTAACGTAGGTTGTGTGAGGCAGCAGTTTTGTTCAATCGTCAGCGTGTCCACCTGCTTGTTCTCCAAATATAGAACCACTCACAGGTGTAGCCAATGATGACTTTATGGACTTCATCATAAATTTGGGAACTCTACTTCTCTCAAGGCTGGATGGTCTTGAGTACAGACTCTTTCAGGATGAGGTGCTGATGCACAGGTTGGCCAAAGAGAAACCGGCTGAAGAGTAAAGGACAGAGTTAATCTTGCAACGTCTTCTTTACCGTCTTTGCTTTTCTTCTGTTCCGTCTCCCCCCTTTAAGGTGGTCCAGCGTTGAAACAGATGTAGGGAACAAAGCCTCCATGCATACCCCAGCCCTGGAAGAACCTAAGTTCTCGGTTAAATAAAAGATCATTTCTGTTAACCTGGATCCCGTCTCCCTTGTGATTGTGTTTTGTGGCAGATTAAATCTCGCCTCGGCTCTGGGCCCATGTCACAACGTCCTTTGTGTAAAGCGAACATTGTCTCATAAGACACAATACCACATCACTGCAAAAAGTTGACATGTTTGCAGCGATGTGGTATTGCACCTCGGATAATACAGCAGATATACGAAATGAGATTTCATGGGAAAACCGGGCCTGTCACTGGGTAGTTGGGATATCAAAGTCAGCCTGAGCTCTTTTTTCTAAGTGCGCAACCAACATCAAGTTTCTGAAATGTCTACATTAAGAATCGTTAGTGCGTGTGTGGCTTTTTTCCTCTAAAAGATTTTCTACATTTAGCTTCAACGAGTGGACTACAAAGCATCACACCGGTAGCAATGCTGCAAAAAAAGTATGACTTTAAGGATTGTTGTTTGCATTCCACATATCTTAACAGTAGGCTTCAAGGAGATTGTGGAAGTGCCTTTAGCTCCGACGTAAGTGCTAAAATGTTCCGTAAACCTTAAAGCCCGCAGATTTCAACTACGCAAAACCGTTTGAGAGGAGAGGCGCATCAGAATGGAATGTCGGTTGAGTGCCCATGACTCGTTAAGACTATATTTTCAGGGATCATTTCTATAGTTCTTTGCTTGGAAATGTGTTTTGAAAATGTTTGTCTTCCAACCCACGATGAAGAGTTGTGATGCTCCTTTCAGAGCGTGAACTGGGCACAGAACGGTGACTTTGTTTGTGAACTCTGTGCTGTTGATGACCGTTCTGTATTGCTTTTTGCAATATTGAAGAAAGGGGTGTGTTCTGAGTGGTGTTTGTTGTTCAAGTCTCATTTGGAGATTATTGTTTTTTTGGGCCTGCATCCCCTATAAAGCAAACTTTGTCCAAATGTGCAGTCAAGTGCTAACGTAGGTTGTGTGAGGCAGCAGTTTTGTTCAATCGTCAGCATGTCCACCTGCTTGTTCTCCAAATATAGAACCACTCACAGGTGTAGCCAATGATGACTTTATGGACTTCATCATAAATTTGGGAACTCTACTTCTCTCAAGGCTGGATGGTCTTGAGTACAGACTCTTTCAGGATGAGGTGCTGATGCACAGGTTGGCCAAAGAGAACCCGGCTGAAGAGTAAAGGACAGAGTTAGCCTTGCAACGTCTTCTTTACCGTCTTTGCTTTTCTTCTGTTCCGTCTCCCCCCTTTAAGGTGGTCCAGCGTTGAAACAGATGTGGGGAACAAAGCCTCCATGCATACCCCAGCCCTGGAAGAACCCAAGTTCTCGGTTAAATAAAAGATCATTTCTGTTAACCTGGCTCCCGTCTCCCTTGTGATTGTGTTTTGTGGCAGATTAAATCTCGCCTCGGCTCTGGGCCCATGTCACAACGTCCTTTGTGTAAAGCGAACATTGTCTCATAAGACACAATACCACATCACTGTGAAAAGTTGACATGTTTGCAGCGATGTGGTATTGCACCTCGGATAATACAGCAGATATACGAAATGAGATTTCATGGGAAAACCGGGCCTGTCACTGGGTAGTTGGGATATCAAAGTCAGCCTGAGCTCTTTTTTCTAAGTGCGCAACCAACATCAAGTTTCTGAAATGTCTACATTAAGAATCGTTAGTGCGTGTGTGGCTTTTTTCCTCTAAAAGATTTTCTACATTTAGCTTCAACGAGTGGACTACAAAGCATCACACCGGTAGCAATGCTGCAAAAAAAGTATGACTTTAAGGATTGTTGTTTGCATTCCACATATCTTAACAGTAGGCTTCAAGGAGATTGTGGAAGTGCCTTTAGCTCCGACGTAAGTGCTAAAATGTTCCGTAAACCTTAAAGCCCGCAGATTTCAACTACGCAAAACCGTTTGAGAGGAGAGGCGCATCAGAATGGAATGTCGGTTGAGTGCCCATGACTCGTTAAGACTATATTTTCAGGGATCATTTCTATAGTTCTTTGCTTGGAAATGTGTTTTGAAAATGTTTGTCTTCCAACCCACGATGAAGAGTTGTGATGCTCCTTTCAGAGCGTGAACTGGGCACAGAACGGTGACTTTGTTTGTGAACTCTGTGCTGTTGATGACCGTTCTGTATTGCTTTTTGCAATATTGAAGAAAGGGGTGTGTTCTGAGTGGTGTTTGTTGTTCAAGTCTCATTTGGAGATTATTGTTTTTTTGGGCCTGCATCCCCTATAAAGCAAACTTTGTCCAAATGTGCAGTCAAGTGCTAACGTAGGTTGTGTGAGGCAGCAGTTTTGTTCAATCGTCAGCGTGTCCACCTGCTTGTTCTCCAAATATAGAACCACTCACAGGTGTAGCCAATGATGACTTTATGGACTTCATCATAAATTTGGGAACTCTACTTCTCTCAAGGCTGGATGGTCTTGAGTACAGACTCTTTCAGGATGAGGTGCTGATGCACAGGTTGGCCAAAGAGAACCCGGCTGAAGAGTAAAGGACAGAGTTAGTCTTGCAACGTCTTCTTTACCGTCTTTGCTTTTCTTCTGTTCCGTCTCCCCCCTTTAAGGTGGTCCAGCGTTGAAACAGATGTGGGGAACAAAGCCTCCATGCATACCCCAGCCCTGGAAGAACCTAAGTTCTCGGTTAAATAAAAGATCATTTCTGTTAACCTGGCTCCCGTCTCCCTTGTGATTGTGTTTTGTGGCAGATTAAATCTCGCCTCGGCTCTGGGCCCATGTCACAACGTCCTTTGTGTAAAGCGAACATTGTCTCATAAGACACAATACCACATCACTGCAAAAAGTTGATATGTTTGCAGCGTTGTGGTATTGCACCTCGGATAATACAGCAGATATACGAAATGAAATTTCATGGGAAAACCGGGCCTGTCACTGGGTAGTTGGGATATCAAAGTCAGCCTGAGCTCTTTTTTCTAAGTGCGCAACCAACATCAAGTTTCTGAAATGTCTACATTAAGAATCGTTAGTGCGTGTGTGGCTTTTTTCCTCTAAAAGATTTTCTACATTTAGCTTCAACGAGTGGACTACAAAGCATCACACCGGTAGCAATGCTCCAAAAAAAGTATGACTTTAAGGATTGTTGTTTGCATTCCACATATCTTAACAGTAGGCTTCAAGGAGATTGTGGAAGTGCCTTTGGCTCCGACGTGAGTGCTAAAATGTTCCGTAAACCTTAAAGCCCGCAGATTTCAACTACGCAAAACCGTTTGAGAGGAGAGGCGCATCAGAATGGAATGTCGGTTGAGTGCCGATGACTCGTTAAGACTATATTTTCAGGGATCATTTCTATAGTTCTTTGCTTGGAAATGTGTTTTGAAAATGTTTGTATCTCAACCAACAATGAAGAGTTGTGATGCTCCTTTCAGAGCGTGAACTGGGCACAGAGCGGCGACTTTGTTTGTGAACTCTGTGCTGTTGATGACCGTTCTGTATTGCTTTTTGCAATATTGAAGAAAGGGGTGTGTTCTGAGTGGTGTTTGTTGTTCAAATCTCACTTGGAGATTATTGTTTTTTGGGGCGTGCATCCCCTATAAAGCAAACTTTGTCCAAATGTGCAGTCAAGTGCTAGGAGTAGGTTGTGTGAGGCAGCAGTTTTGTTCAATCCTCAGCGTGTCCACCTGCTTGTTCTCCAAATATAAAACCACCTACAGGTGTAGCCAATGATGACTTTATGGACTTCATCATAAAATTGGGAACTCTACTTCTCTCAAGGCTGGATGGTCTTGAGTACAGACTCTTTCAGGATGAGGTGCTGATGCACAGGTTGTCCAAAGAGAAACCGGCTGAAGAGTAAAGGACAGAGTTAGCCTTGCAACGTCTTCTTTACCGTCTTTGCTTTTCTTCTGTTCCGTCTCCCCCCTTTAAGGTGGTCCAGCGTTGAAACAGATGTGGGGAACAAAGCCTCCATGCATACCCCAGCCCTGGAAGAACCTAAGTTCTCGGTTAAATAAAAGATCATTTCTGTTAACCTGGCTCCCGTCTCCCTTGTGATTGTGTTTTGTGGCAGATTAAATTTCGCCTCGGCTCTGGGCCCATGTCACAACGTCCTTTGTGTAAAGCGAACATTGTCTCATAAGACACAATACCACATCACTGCGAAAAGTTGACATGTTTGCAGCGATGTGGTATTGCACCTCAGATAATACAGCAGATATACGAAATGAGATTTCATGGGAAAACCGGGCCTGTCACTGGGTAGTTGGGATATCAAAGTCAGCCTGAGCTCTTTTTTCTAAGTGCGCAACCAACATCAAGTTTCTGAAATGTCTACATTAAGAATCGTTAGTGCGTGTGTGGCTTTTTTCCTCTAAAAGATTTTCTACATTTAGCTTCAACGAGTGGACTACAAAGCATCACACCGGTAGCAATGCTGCAAAAAAAGTATGACTTTAAGGATTGTTGTTTGCATTCCACATATCTTAACAGTAGGCTTCAAGGAGATTGTGGAAGTGCCTTTGGCTCCGACGTGAGTGCTAAAATGTTCCGTAAACCTTAAAGCCCGCAGATTTCAACTACGCAAAACCGTTTGAGAGGAGAGGCGCATCAGAATGGAATGTCGGTTGAGTGCCCATGACTCGTTAAGACTATATTTTCAGGGATCATTTCTATAGTTCTTTGCTTGGAAATGTGTTTTGAAAATGTTTGTCTCCCAGCCCACGATGAAGAGTTGTGATGCTCCTTTCAGAGCGTGAACTGGGCACAGAGCGGCGACTTTGTTTGTGAACTCTGTGCTGTTGATGACCGTTCTGTATTGCTTTTTGCAATATTGAAGAAAGGGGTGTGTTCTGAGTGGTGTTTGTTGTTCAAGTCTCATTTGGAGATTATTGTTTTTTTGGGCCTGCATCCCCTATAAAGCAAACTTTGTCCAAATGTGCAGTCAAGTGCTAGGAGTAGGTTGTGTGAGGCAGCAGTTTTGTTCAATCGTCAGCGTGTCCACCTGCTTGTTCTCCAAATATAGAACCACTCACAGGTGTAGCCAATGATGACTTTATGGACTTCATCATAAATTTGGGAACTCTACTTCTCTCAAGGCTGGATGGTCTTGAGTACAGACTCTTTCAGGATGAGGTGCTGATGCACAGGTTGGCCAAAGAGAACCCGGCTGAAGAGTAAAGGACAGAGTTAGCCTTGCAACGTCTTCTTTACCGTCTTTGCTTTTCTTCTGTTCCGTCTCCCCCCTTTAAGGTGGTCCAGCGTTGAAACAGATGTGGGGAACAAAGCCTCCATGCATACCCCAGCCCTGGAAGAACCCAAGTTCTCGGTTAAATAAAAGATCATTTCTGTTAACCTGGCTCCCGTCTCCCTTGTGATTGTGTTTTGTGGCAGATTAAATCTCGCCTCGGCTCTGGGCCCATGTCACAACGTCCTTTGTGTAAAGCGAACATTGTCTCATAAGACACAATACCACATCACTGTGAAAAGTTGACATGTTTGCAGCGATGTGGTATTGCACCTCGGATAATACAGCAGATATACGAAATGAGATTTCATGGGAAAACCGGGCCTGTCACTGGGTAGTTGGGATATCAAAGTCAGCCTGAGCTCTTTTTTCTAAGTGCGCAACCAACATCAAGTTTCTGAAATGTCTACATTAAGAATCGTTAGTGCGTGTGTGGCTTTTTTCCTCTAAAAGATTTTCTACATTTAGCTTCAACGAGTGGACTACAAAGCATCACACCGGTAGCAATGCTGCAAAAAAAGTATGACTTTAAGGATTGTTGTTTGCATTCCACATATCTTAACAGTAGGCTTCAAGGAGATTGTGGAAGTGCCTTTAGCTCCGACGTAAGTGCTAAAATGTTCCGTAAACCTTAAAGCCCGCAAATTTCAACTACGCAAAACCGTTTGAGAGGAGAGGCGCATCAGAATGGAATGTCGGTTGAGTGCCCATGACTCGTTAAGACTATATTTTCAGGGATCATTTCTATAGTTCTTTGCTTGGAAATGTGTTTTGAAAATGTTTGTATCTCAACCAACAATGAAGAGTTGTGATGCTCCTTTCAGAGCGTGAACTGGGCACAGAGCGGCGACTTTGTTTGTGAACTCTGTGCTGTTGATGACCGTTCTGTATTGCTTTTTGCAACATTGAAGAAAGGGGTGTGTTCTGAGTGGTGTTTGTTGTTCAAATCTCACTTGGAGTTTATTGTTTTTTGGGGCGTGCATCCCCTATAAAGCAAACTTTGTCCAAATGTGTAGTCAAGTGCTAGGAGTAGGTTGTGTGAGGCAGCAGTTTTGTTCAATCCTCAGTGTGTCCACCTGCTTGTTCTCCAAATATAGAACCACCTACAGGTGTAGCCAGTGATGACTTTATGGACTTCATCATAAAATTGGGAACTCTACTTCTCTCAAGGCTGGATGGTCTTGAGTACAGACTCTTTCAGGATGAGGTGCTGATGCACAGGTTGGCCAAAGAGAACCCGGCTGAAGAGTAAAGGACAGAGTTAGCCTTGCAACGTCTTCTTTATCGTCTTTGCTTTACTTCTGTTCCGTCTCCCCCCTTTAAGGTGGTCCAGCGTTGAAACAGATTTGGGGAACAAAGCCTCCATGCATACCCCAGCCCTGGAAGAACCTAAGTTCTCGGTTAAATAAAAGATCATTTCTGTTAACCTGGCTCCCGTCTCCCTTGTGATTGTGTTTTGTGGCAGATTAAATCTCGCCTCGGCTCTGGGCCCATGTCACAACGTCCTTTGTGTAAAGCGAACATTGTCTCATAAGACACAATACCACATCACTGCGAAAAGTTGACATGTTTGCAGCGTTGTGGTATTGCACCTCGGATAATACAGCAGATATACGAAATGAGATTTCATGGGAAAACCGGGCCTGTCACTGGGTAGTTGGGATATCAAAGTCAGCCTGAGCTCTTTTTTCTAAGTGCGCAACCAACATCAAGTTTCTGAAATGTCTACATTAAGAATCGTTAGTGCGTGTGTGGCTTTTTTCCTCTAAAAGATTTTCTACATTTAGCTTCAACGAGTGGACTACAAAGCATCACACCGGTAGCAATGCTGCAAAAAAAGTATGACTTTAAGGATTGTTGTTTGCATTCCACATATCTTAACAGTAGGCTTCAAGGAGATTGTGGAAATGCCTTTGGCTCCGACGTGAGTGCTAAAATGTTCCGTAAACCTTAAAGCCCGCAGATTTCAACTACGCAAAACCGTTTGAGAGGAGAGGCGCATCAGAATGGAATGTCGGTTGAGTGCCCATGACTCGTTAAGACTATATTTTCAGGGATCATTTCTATAGTTCTTTGCTTGGAAATGTGTTTTGAAAATGTTTGTCTCCCAACCCACGATGAAGAGTTGTGATGCTCCTTTCAGAGCGTGAACTGGGCACAGAGCAGCGACTTTGTTTGTGAACTCTGTGCTGTTGATGACCGTTCTGTATTGCTTTTTGCAATATTGAAGAAAGGGGTGTGTTCTGAGTGGTGTTTGTTGTTCAAATCTCATTTGGAGATTATTGTTTTTTGGGGTGTGCATCCCCTATAAAGCAAACTTTGTCCAAATGTGTAGTCAAGTGCTAGGAGTAGGTTGTGTGAGGCAGCAGTTTTGTTCAATCCTCAGCGTGTCCACCTGCTTGTTCTCCAAATATAGAACCACCTACAGGTGTAGCCAGTGATGACTTTATGGACTTCATCATAAAATTGGGAACTCTACTTCTCTCAAGGCTGGATGGTCTTGAGTACAGACTCTTTCAGGATGAGGTGCTGATGCACAGGTTGGCCAAAGAGAACCCGGCTGAAGAGTAAAGGACAGAGTTAGCCTTGCAACGTCTTCTTTATCGTCTTTACTTTTCTTCTGTTCCGTCTCCCCCCTTTAAGGTGGTCCAGCGTTGAAACAGATGTGGGGAACAAAGCCTCCATGCATACCCCAGCCCTGGAAGAACCTAAGTTCTCGGTTAAATAAAAGATCATTTCTGTTAACCTGGCTCCCGTCTCCCTTGTGATTGTGTTTTGTGGCAGATTAAATCTCGCCTCGGCTCTGGGCCCATGTCACAACGTCCTTTGTGTAAAGCGAACATTGTCTCATAAGACACAATACCACATCACTGCAAAAAGTTGATATGTTTGCAGCGTTGTGGTATTGCACCTCGGATAATACAGCAGATATACGAAATGAAATTTCATGGGAAAACCGGGCCTGTCACTGGGTAGTTGGGATATCAAAGTCAGCCTGAGCTCTTTTTTCTAAGTGCGCAACCAACATCAAGTTTCTGAAATGTCTACATTAAGAATCGTTAGTGCGTGTGTGGCTTTTTTCCTCTAAAAGATTTTCTACATTTAGCTTCAACGAGTGGACTACAAAGCATCACACCGGTAGCAATGCTCCAAAAAAAGTATGACTTTAAGGATTGTTGTTTGCATTCCACATATCTTAACAGTAGGCTTCAAGGAGATTGTGGAAGTGCCTTTGGCTCCGACGTGAGTGCTAAAATGTTCCGTAAACCTTAAAGCCTGCAGATTTCAACTACGCAAAACCGTTTGAGAGGAGAGGCGCATCAGAATGGAATGTCGGTTGAGTGCCGATGACTCGTTAAGACTATATTTTCAGGGATCATTTCTATAGTTCTTTGCTTGGAAATGTGTTTTGAAAATGTTTGTATCTCAACCAACAATGAAGAGTTGTGATGCTCCTTTCAGAGCGTGAACTGGGCACAGAGCGGCGACTTTGTTTGTGAACTCTGTGCTGTTGATGACCGTTCTGTATTGCTTTTTGCAATATTGAAGAAAGGGGTGTGTTCTGAGTGGTGTTTGTTGTTCAAATCTCACTTGGAGTTTATTGTTTTTTGGGGCGTGCATCCCCTATAAAGCAAACTTTGTCCAAATGTGCAGTCAAGTGCTAGGAGTAGGTTGTGTGAGGCAGCAGTTTTGTTCAATCCTCAGCGTGTCCACCTGCTTGTTCTCCAAATATAAAACCACCTACAGGTGTAGCCAATGATGACTTTATGGACTTCATCATAAAATTGGGAACTCTACTTCTCTCAAGGCTGGATGGTCTTGAGTACAGACTCTTTCAGGATGAGGTGCTGATGCACAGGTTGTCCAAAGAGAAACCGGCTGAAGAGTAAAGGACAGAGTTAGCCTTGCAACGTCTTCTTTACCGTCTTTGCTTTTCTTCTGTTCCGTCTCCCCCCTTTAAGGTGGTCCAGCGTTGAAACAGATGTGGGGAACAAAGCCTCCATGCATACCCCAGCCCTGGAAGAACCTAAGTTCTCGGTTAAATAAAAGATCATTTCTGTTAACCTGGCTCCCGTCTCCCTTGTGATTGTGTTTTGTGGCAGATTAAATTTCGCCTCGGCTCTGGGCCCATGTCACAACGTCCTTTGTGTAAAGCGAACATTGTCTCATAAGACACAATACCACATCACTGCGAAAAGTTGACATGTTTGCAGCGATGTGGTATTGCACCTCAGATAATACAGCAGATATACGAAATGAGATTTCATGGGAAAACCGGGCCTGTCACTGGGTAGTTGGGATATCAAAGTCAGCCTGAGCTCTTTTTTCTAAGTGCGCAACCAACATCAAGTTTCTGAAATGTCTACATTAAGAATCGTTAGTGCGTGTGTGGCTTTTTTCCTCTAAAAGATTTTCTACATTTAGCTTCAACGAGTGGACTACAAAGCATCACACCGGTAGCAATGCTGCAAAAAAAGTATGACTTTAAGGATTGTTGTTTGCATTCCACATATCTTAACAGTAGGCTTCAAGGAGATTGTGGAAGTGCCTTTGGCTCCGACGTGAGTGCTAAAATGTTCCGTAAACCTTAAAGCCCGCAGATTTCAACTACGCAAAACCGTTTGAGAGGAGAGGCGCATCAGAATGGAATGTCGGTTGAGTGCCCATGACTCGTTAAGACTATATTTTCAGGGATCATTTCTATAGTTCTTTGCTTGGAAATGTGTTTTGAAAATGTTTGTCTCCCAGCCCACGATGAAGAGTTGTGATGCTCCTTTCAGAGCGTGAACTGGGCACAGAGCGGCGACTTTGTTTGTGAACTCTGTGCTGTTGATGACCGTTCTGTATTGCTTTTTGCAATATTGAAGAAAGGGGTGTGTTCTGAGTGGTGTTTGTTGTTCAAGTCTCATTTGGAGATTATTGTTTTTATGGGCCTGCATCCCCTATATAGCAAACTTTGTCCAAATGTGCAGTCAAGTGCTAGGAGTAGGTTGTGTGAGGCAGCAGTTTTGTTCAATCGTCAGCGTGTCCACCTGCTTGTTCTCCAAATATAGAACCACCTACAGGTGTAGCCAGTGATGACTTTATGGACTTCATCATAAAATTGGGAACTCTACTTCTCTCAAGGCTGGATGGTCTTGAGTACAGACTCTTTCAGGATGAGGTGCTGATGCACAGGTTGGCCAAAGAGAACCCAGCTGAAGAGTAAAGGACAGAGTTAGCCTTGCAACGTCTTCTTTACCGTCTTTGCTTTTCTTCTGTTCCGTCTCCCCCCTTTAAGGTGGTCCAGTGTTGAAACAGATGTGGGGAACAAAGCCTCCATGCATACCCCAGCCCTGGAAGAACCTAAGTTCTCGGTTAAACAAAAGATAATTTCTGTTAACCTGGATCCCGTCTCCCTTGTGATTGTGTTTTGTGGCAGATTAAATCTCGCCTCGGCTCTGGGCCCATGTCACAACGTCCTTTGTGTAAAGCGAACATTGTCTCATAAGACACAATACCACATCACTGCGAAAAGTTGACATGTTTGCAGCGATGTGGTATTGCACCTCGGATAATACAGCAGATATACGAAATGAGATTTCATGGAAAAACCAGGCCTGGCACTGGGTAGTTGGGATATCAAAGTCAGCCTGAGCTCTTTTTTCTAAGTGCGCAACCAACATCAAGTTTCTGAAATGTCTACATTAAGAATCGTTAGTGCGTGTGTGGCTTTTTTCCTCTAAAAGATTTTCTACATTTAGCTTCAACGAGTGGACTACAAAGCATCACACCGGTAGCAATGCTGCAAAAAAAGTATGACTTTAAGGATTGTTGTTTGCATTCCACATATCTTAACAGTAGGCTTCAAGGAGATTGTGGAAGTGCCTTTAGCTCCGACGTAAGTGCTAAAATGTTCCGTAAACCTTAAAGCCCGCAGATTTCAACTACGCAAAACCGTTTGAGAGGAGAGGCGCATCAGAATGGAATGTCGGTTGAGTGCCCATGACTCGTTAAGACTATATTTTCAGGGATCATTTCTATAGTTCTTTGCTTGGAAATGTGTTTTGAAAATGTTTGTCTTCCAACCCACGATGAAGAGTTGTGATGCTCCTTTCAGAGCGTGAACTGGGCACAGAACGGTGACTTTGTTTGTGAACTCTGTGCTGTTGATGACCGTTCTGTATTGCTTTTTGCAAAATTGAAGAAAGGGGTGTGTTCTGAGTGGTGTTTGTTGTTCAAGTCTCATTTGGAGATTATTGTTTTTTTGGGCCTGCATCCCCTATAAAGCAAACTTTGTCCAAATGTGCAGTCAAGTGCTAACGTAGGTTGTGTGAGGCAGCAGTTTTGTTCAATCGTCAGCGTGTCCACCTGCTTGTTCTCCAAATATAGAACCACTCACAGGTGTAGCCAATGATGACTTTATGGACTTCATCATAAATTTGGGAACTCTACTTCTCTCAAGGCTGGATGGTCTTGAGTACAGACTCTTTCAGGATGAGGTGCTGATGCACAGGTTGGCCAAAGAGAAACCGGCTGAAGAGTAAAGGACAGAGTTAATCTTGCAACGTCTTCTTTACCGTCTTTGCTTTTCTTCTGTTCCGTCTCCCCCCTTTAAGGTGGTCCAGCGTTGAAACAGATGTAGGGAACAAAGCCTCCATGCATACCCCAGCCCTGGAAGAACCTAAGTTCTCGGTTAAATAAAAGATCATTTCTGTTAACCTGGATCCCGTCTCCCTTGTGATTGTGTTTTGTGGCAGATTAAATCTCGCCTCGGCTCTGGGCCCATGTCACAACGTCCTTTGTGTAAAGCGAACATTGTCTCATAAGACACAATACCACATCACTGCAAAAAGTTGACATGTTTGCAGCGATGTGGTATTGCACCTCGGATAATACAGCAGATATACGAAATGAGATTTCATGGGAAAACCGGGCCTGTCACTGGGTAGTTGGGATATCAAAGTCAGCCTGAGCTCTTTTTTCTAAGTGCGCAACCAACATCAAGTTTCTGAAATGTCTACATTAAGAATCGTTAGTGCGTGTGTGGCTTTTTTCCTCTAAAAGATTTTCTACATTTAGCTTCAACGAGTGGACTACAAAGCATCACACCGGTAGCAATGCTGCAAAAAAAGTATGACTTTAAGGATTGTTGTTTGCATTCCACATATCTTAACAGTAGGCTTCAAGGAGATTGTGGAAGTGCCTTTAGCTCCGACGTAAGTGCTAAAATGTTCCGTAAACCTTAAAGCCCGCAGATTTCAACTACGCAAAACCGTTTGAGAGGAGAGGCGCATCAGAATGGAATGTCGGTTGAGTGCCCATGACTCGTTAAGACTATATTTTCAGGGATCATTTCTATAGTTCTTTGCTTGGAAATGTGTTTTGAAAATGTTTGTCTTCCAACCCACGATGAAGAGTTGTGATGCTCCTTTCAGAGCGTGAACTGGGCACAGAACGGTGACTTTGTTTGTGAACTCTGTGCTGTTGATGACCGTTCTGTATTGCTTTTTGCAATATTGAAGAAAGGGGTGTGTTCTGAGTGGTGTTTGTTGTTCAAGTCTCATTTGGAGATTATTGTTTTTTTGGGCCTGCATCCCCTATAAAGCAAACTTTGTCCAAATGTGCAGTCAAGTGCTAACGTAGGTTGTGTGAGGCAGCAGTTTTGTTCAATCGTCAGCATGTCCACCTGCTTGTTCTCCAAATATAGAACCACTCACAGGTGTAGCCAATGATGACTTTATGGACTTCATCATAAATTTGGGAACTCTACTTCTCTCAAGGCTGGATGGTCTTGAGTACAGACTCTTTCAGGATGAGGTGCTGATGCACAGGTTGGCCAAAGAGAACCCGGCTGAAGAGTAAAGGACAGAGTTAGCCTTGCAACGTCTTCTTTACCGTCTTTGCTTTTCTTCTGTTCCGTCTCCCCCCTTTAAGGTGGTCCAGCGTTGAAACAGATGTGGGGAACAAAGCCTCCATGCATACCCCAGCCCTGGAAGAACCCAAGTTCTCGGTTAAATAAAAGATCATTTCTGTTAACCTGGCTCCCGTCTCCCTTGTGATTGTGTTTTGTGGCAGATTAAATCTCGCCTCGGCTCTGGGCCCATGTCACAACGTCCTTTGTGTAAAGCGAACATTGTCTCATAAGACACAATACCACATCACTGTGAAAAGTTGACATGTTTGCAGCGATGTGGTATTGCACCTCGGATAATACAGCAGATATACGAAATGAGATTTCATGGGAAAACCGGGCCTGTCACTGGGTAGTTGGGATATCAAAGTCAGCCTGAGCTCTTTTTTCTAAGTGCGCAACCAACATCAAGTTTCTGAAATGTCTACATTAAGAATCGTTAGTGCGTGTGTGGCTTTTTTCCTCTAAAAGATTTTCTACATTTAGCTTCAACGAGTGGACTACAAAGCATCACACCGGTAGCAATGCTGCAAAAAAAGTATGACTTTAAGGATTGTTGTTTGCATTCCACATATCTTAACAGTAGGCTTCAAGGAGATTGTGGAAGTGCCTTTAGCTCCGACGTAAGTGCTAAAATGTTCCGTAAACCTTAAAGCCCGCAGATTTCAACTACGCAAAACCGTTTGAGAGGAGAGGCGCATCAGAATGGAATGTCGGTTGAGTGCCCATGACTCGTTAAGACTATATTTTCAGGGATCATTTCTATAGTTCTTTGCTTGGAAATGTGTTTTGAAAATGTTTGTCTTCCAACCCACGATGAAGAGTTGTGATGCTCCTTTCAGAGCGTGAACTGGGCACAGAACGGTGACTTTGTTTGTGAACTCTGTGCTGTTGATGACCGTTCTGTATTGCTTTTTGCAATATTGAAGAAAGGGGTGTGTTCTGAGTGGTGTTTGTTGTTCAAGTCTCATTTGGAGATTATTGTTTTTTTGGGCCTGCATCCCCTATAAAGCAAACTTTGTCCAAATGTGCAGTCAAGTGCTAACGTAGGTTGTGTGAGGCAGCAGTTTTGTTCAATCGTCAGCGTGTCCACCTGCTTGTTCTCCAAATATAGAACCACTCACAGGTGTAGCCAATGATGACTTTATGGACTTCATCATAAATTTGGGAACTCTACTTCTCTCAAGGCTGGATGGTCTTGAGTACAGACTCTTTCAGGATGAGGTGCTGATGCACAGGTTGGCCAAAGAGAACCCGGCTGAAGAGTAAAGGACAGAGTTAGTCTTGCAACGTCTTCTTTACCGTCTTTGCTTTTCTTCTGTTCCGTCTCCCCCCTTTAAGGTGGTCCAGCGTTGAAACAGATGTGGGGAACAAAGCCTCCATGCATACCCCAGCCCTGGAAGAACCTAAGTTCTCGGTTAAATAAAAGATCATTTCTGTTAACCTGGCTCCCGTCTCCCTTGTGATTGTGTTTTGTGGCAGATTAAATCTCGCCTCGGCTCTGGGCCCATGTCACAACGTCCTTTGTGTAAAGCGAACATTGTCTCATAAGACACAATACCACATCACTGCAAAAAGTTGATATGTTTGCAGCGTTGTGGTATTGCACCTCGGATAATACAGCAGATATACGAAATGAAATTTCATGGGAAAACCGGGCCTGTCACTGGGTAGTTGGGATATCAAAGTCAGCCTGAGCTCTTTTTTCTAAGTGCGCAACCAACATCAAGTTTCTGAAATGTCTACATTAAGAATCGTTAGTGCGTGTGTGGCTTTTTTCCTCTAAAAGATTTTCTACATTTAGCTTCAACGAGTGGACTACAAAGCATCACACCGGTAGCAATGCTCCAAAAAAAGTATGACTTTAAGGATTGTTGTTTGCATTCCACATATCTTAACAGTAGGCTTCAAGGAGATTGTGGAAGTGCCTTTGGCTCCGACGTGAGTGCTAAAATGTTCCGTAAACCTTAAAGCCCGCAGATTTCAACTACGCAAAACCGTTTGAGAGGAGAGGCGCATCAGAATGGAATGTCGGTTGAGTGCCGATGACTCGTTAAGACTATATTTTCAGGGATCATTTCTATAGTTCTTTGCTTGGAAATGTGTTTTGAAAATGTTTGTATCTCAACCAACAATGAAGAGTTGTGATGCTCCTTTCAGAGCGTGAACTGGGCACAGAGCGGCGACTTTGTTTGTGAACTCTGTGCTGTTGATGACCGTTCTGTATTGCTTTTTGCAATATTGAAGAAAGGGGTGTGTTCTGAGTGGTGTTTGTTGTTCAAATCTCACTTGGAGATTATTGTTTTTTGGGGCGTGCATCCCCTATAAAGCAAACTTTGTCCAAATGTGCAGTCAAGTGCTAGGAGTAGGTTGTGTGAGGCAGCAGTTTTGTTCAATCCTCAGCGTGTCCACCTGCTTGTTCTCCAAATATAAAACCACCTACAGGTGTAGCCAATGATGACTTTATGGACTTCATCATAAAATTGGGAACTCTACTTCTCTCAAGGCTGGATGGTCTTGAGTACAGACTCTTTCAGGATGAGGTGCTGATGCACAGGTTGTCCAAAGAGAAACCGGCTGAAGAGTAAAGGACAGAGTTAGCCTTGCAACGTCTTCTTTACCGTCTTTGCTTTTCTTCTGTTCCGTCTCCCCCCTTTAAGGTGGTCCAGCGTTGAAACAGATGTGGGGAACAAAGCCTCCATGCATACCCCAGCCCTGGAAGAACCTAAGTTCTCGGTTAAATAAAAGATCATTTCTGTTAACCTGGCTCCCGTCTCCCTTGTGATTGTGTTTTGTGGCAGATTAAATTTCGCCTCGGCTCTGGGCCCATGTCACAACGTCCTTTGTGTAAAGCGAACATTGTCTCATAAGACACAATACCACATCACTGCGAAAAGTTGACATGTTTGCAGCGATGTGGTATTGCACCTCAGATAATACAGCAGATATACGAAATGAGATTTCATGGGAAAACCGGGCCTGTCACTGGGTAGTTGGGATATCAAAGTCAGCCTGAGCTCTTTTTTCTAAATGCGCAACCAACATCAAGTTTCTGAAATGTCTACATTAAGAATCGTTAGTGCGTGTGTGGCTTTTTTCCTCTAAAAGATTTTCTACATTTAGCTTCAACGAGTGGACTACAAAGCATCACACCGGTAGCAATGCTGCAAAAAAAGTATGACTTTAAGGATTGTTGTTTGCATTCCACATATCTTAACAGTAGGCTTCAAGGAGATTGTGGAAGTGCCTTTGGCTCCGACGTGAGTGCTAAAATGTTCCGTAAACCTTAAAGCCCGCAGATTTCAACTACGCAAAACCGTTTGAGAGGAGAGGCGCATCAGAATGGAATGTCGGTTGAGTGCCCATGACTCGTTAAGACTATATTTTCAGGGATCATTTCTATAGTTCTTTGCTTGGAAATGTGTTTTGAAAATGTTTGTCTCCCAGCCCACGATGAAGAGTTGTGATGCTCCTTTCAGAGCGTGAACTGGGCACAGAGCGGCGACTTTGTTTGTGAACTCTGTGCTGTTGATGACCGTTCTGTATTGCTTTTTGCAATATTGAAGAAAGGGGTGTGTTCTGAGTGGTGTTTGTTGTTCAAGTCTCATTTGGAGATTATTGTTTTTTTGGGCCTGCATCCCCTATAAAGCAAACTTTGTCCAAATGTGCAGTCAAGTGCTAGGAGTAGGTTGTGTGAGGCAGCAGTTTTGTTCAATCGTCAGCGTGTCCACCTGCTTGTTCTCCAAATATAGAACCACTCACAGGTGTAGCCAATGATGACTTTATGGACTTCATCATAAATTTGGGAACTCTACTTCTCTCAAGGCTGGATGGTCTTGAGTACAGACTCTTTCAGGATGAGGTGCTGATGCACAGGTTGGCCAAAGAGAACCCGGCTGAAGAGTAAAGGACAGAGTTAGCCTTGCAACGTCTTCTTTACCGTCTTTGCTTTTCTTCTGTTCCGTCTCCCCCCTTTAAGGTGGTCCAGCGTTGAAACAGATGTGGGGAACAAAGCCTCCATGCATACCCCAGCCCTGGAAGAACCCAAGTTCTCGGTTAAATAAAAGATCATTTCTGTTAACCTGGCTCCCGTCTCCCTTGTGATTGTGTTTTGTGGCAGATTAAATCTCGCCTCGGCTCTGGGCCCATGTCACAACGTCCTTTGTGTAAAGCGAACATTGTCTCATAAGACACAATACCACATCACTGTGAAAAGTTGACATGTTTGCAGCGATGTGGTATTGCACCTCGGATAATACAGCAGATATACGAAATGAGATTTCATGGGAAAACCGGGCCTGTCACTGGGTAGTTGGGATATCAAAGTCAGCCTGAGCTCTTTTTTCTAAGTGCGCAACCAACATCAAGTTTCTGAAATGTCTACATTAAGAATCGTTAGTGCGTGTGTGGCTTTTTTCCTCTAAAAGATTTTCTACATTTAGCTTCAACGAGTGGACTACAAAGCATCACACCGGTAGCAATGCTGCAAAAAAAGTATGACTTTAAGGATTGTTGTTTGCATTCCACATATCTTAACAGTAGGCTTCAAGGAGATTGTGGAAGTGCCTTTAGCTCCGACGTAAGTGCTAAAATGTTCCGTAAACCTTAAAGCCCGCAGATTTCAACTACGCAAAACCGTTTGAGAGGAGAGGCGCATCAGAATGGAATGTCGGTTGAGTGCCCATGACTCGTTAAGACTATATTTTCAGGGATCATTTCTATAGTTCTTTGCTTGGAAATGTGTTTTGAAAATGTTTGTCTTCCAACCCACGATGAAGAGTTGTGATGCTCCTTTCAGAGCGTGAACTGGGCACAGAACGGTGACTTTGTTTGTGAACTCTGTGCTGTTGATGACCGTTCTGTATTGCTTTTTGCAATATTGAAGAAAGGGGTGTGTTCTGAGTGGTGTTTGTTGTTCAAGTCTCATTTGGAGATTATTGTTTTTTTGGGCCTGCATCCCCTATAAAGCAAACTTTGTCCAAATGTGCAGTCAAGTGCTAACGTAGGTTGTGTGAGGCAGCAGTTTTGTTCAATCGTCAGCGTGTCCACCTGCTTGTTCTCCAAATATAGAACCACTCACAGGTGTAGCCAATGATGACTTTATGGACTTCATCATAAATTTGGGAACTCTACTTCTCTCAAGGCTGGATGGTCTTGAGTACAGACTCTTTCAGGATGAGGTGCTGATGCACAGGTTGGCCAAAGAGAACCCGGCTGAAGAGTAAAGGACAGAGTTAGTCTTGCAACGTCTTCTTTACCGTCTTTGCTTTTCTTCTGTTCCGTCTCCCCCCTTTAAGGTGGTCCAGCGTTGAAACAGATGTGGGGAACAAAGCCTCCATGCATACCCCAGCCCTGGAAGAACCTAAGTTCTCGGTTAAATAAAAGATCATTTCTGTTAACCTGGCTCCCGTCTCCCTTGTGATTGTGTTTTGTGGCAGATTAAATCTCGCCTCGGCTCTGGGCCCATGTCACAACGTCCTTTGTGTAAAGCGAACATTGTCTCATAAGACACAATACCACATCACTGCAAAAAGTTGATATGTTTGCAGCGTTGTGGTATTGCACCTCGGATAATACAGCAGATATACGAAATGAAATTTCATGGGAAAACCGGGCCTGTCACTGGGTAGTTGGGATATCAAAGTCAGCCTGAGCTCTTTTTTCTAAGTGCGCAACCAACATCAAGTTTCTGAAATGTCTACATTAAGAATCGTTAGTGCGTGTGTGGCTTTTTTCCTCTAAAAGATTTTCTACATTTAGCTTCAACGAGTGGACTACAAAGCATCACACCGGTAGCAATGCTCCAAAAAAAGTATGACTTTAAGGATTGTTGTTTGCATTCCACATATCTTAACAGTAGGCTTCAAGGAGATTGTGGAAGTGCCTTTGGCTCCGACGTGAGTGCTAAAATGTTCCGTAAACCTTAAAGCCCGCAGATTTCAACTACGCAAAACCGTTTGAGAGGAGAGGCGCATCAGAATGGAATGTCGGTTGAGTGCCGATGACTCGTTAAGACTATATTTTCAGGGATCATTTCTATAGTTCTTTGCTTGGAAATGTGTTTTGAAAATGTTTGTATCTCAACCAACAATGAAGAGTTGTGATGCTCCTTTCAGAGCGTGAACTGGGCACAGAGCGGCGACTTTGTTTGTGAACTCTGTGCTGTTGATGACCGTTCTGTATTGCTTTTTGCAATATTGAAGAAAGGGGTGTGTTCTGAGTGGTGTTTGTTGTTCAAATCTCACTTGGAGATTATTGTTTTTTGGGGCGTGCATCCCCTATAAAGCAAACTTTGTCCAAATGTGCAGTCAAGTGCTAGGAGTAGGTTGTGTGAGGCAGCAGTTTTGTTCAATCCTCAGCGTGTCCACCTGCTTGTTCTCCAAATATAAAACCACCTACAGGTGTAGCCAATGATGACTTTATGGACTTCATCATAAAATTGGGAACTCTACTTCTCTCAAGGCTGGATGGTCTTGAGTACAGACTCTTTCAGGATGAGGTGCTGATGCACAGGTTGTCCAAAGAGAAACCGGCTGAAGAGTAAAGGACAGAGTTAGCCTTGCAACGTCTTCTTTACCGTCTTTGCTTTTCTTCTGTTCCGTCTCCCCCCTTTAAGGTGGTCCAGCGTTGAAACAGATGTGGGGAACAAAGCCTCCATGCATACCCCAGCCCTGGAAGAACCTAAGTTCTCGGTTAAATAAAAGATCATTTCTGTTAACCTGGCTCCCGTCTCCCTTGTGATTGTGTTTTGTGGCAGATTAAATTTCGCCTCGGCTCTGGGCCCATGTCACAACGTCCTTTGTGTAAAGCGAACATTGTCTCATAAGACACAATACCACATCACTGCGAAAAGTTGACATGTTTGCAGCGATGTGGTATTGCACCTCAGATAATACAGCAGATATACGAAATGAGATTTCATGGGAAAACCGGGCCTGTCACTGGGTAGTTGGGATATCAAAGTCAGCCTGAGCTCTTTTTTCTAAGTGCGCAACCAACATCAAGTTTCTGAAATGTCTACATTAAGAATCGTTAGTGCGTGTGTGGCTTTTTTCCTCTAAAAGATTTTCTACATTTAGCTTCAACGAGTGGACTACAAAGCATCACACCGGTAGCAATGCTGCAAAAAAAGTATGACTTTAAGGATTGTTGTTTGCATTCCACATATCTTAACAGTAGGCTTCAAGGAGATTGTGGAAGTGCCTTTGGCTCCGACGTGAGTGCTAAAATGTTCCGTAAACCTTAAAGCCCGCAGATTTCAACTACGCAAAACCGTTTGAGAGGAGAGGCGCATCAGAATGGAATGTCGGTTGAGTGCCCATGACTCGTTAAGACTATATTTTCAGGGATCATTTCTATAGTTCTTTGCTTGGAAATGTGTTTTGAAAATGTTTGTCTCCCAGCCCACGATGAAGAGTTGTGATGCTCCTTTCAGAGCGTGAACTGGGCACAGAGCGGCGACTTTGTTTGTGAACTCTGTGCTGTTGATGACCGTTCTGTATTGCTTTTTGCAATATTGAAGAAAGGGGTGTGTTCTGAGTGGTGTTTGTTGTTCAAGTCTCATTTGGAGATTATTGTTTTTATGGGCCTGCATCCCCTATATAGCAAACTTTGTCCAAATGTGCAGTCAAGTGCTAGGAGTAGGTTGTGTGAGGCAGCAGTTTTGTTCAATCGTCAGCGTGTCCACCTGCTTGTTCTCCAAATATAGAACCACCTACAGGTGTAGCCAGTGATGACTTTATGGACTTCATCATAAAATTGGGAACTCTACTTCTCTCAAGGCTGGATGGTCTTGAGTACAGACTCTTTCAGGATGAGGTGCTGATGCACAGGTTGGCCAAAGAGAACCCAGCTGAAGAGTAAAGGACAGAGTTAGCCTTGCAACGTCTTCTTTACCGTCTTTGCTTTTCTTCTGTTCCGTCTCCCCCCTTTAAGGTGGTCCAGTGTTGAAACAGATGTGGGGAACAAAGCCTCCATGCATACCCCAGCCCTGGAAGAACCTAAGTTCTCGGTTAAACAAAAGATAATTTCTGTTAACCTGGATCCCGTCTCCCTTGTGATTGTGTTTTGTGGCAGATTAAATCTCGCCTCGGCTCTGGGCCCATGTCACAACGTCCTTTGTGTAAAGCGAACATTGTCTCATAAGACACAATACCACATCACTGCGAAAAGTTGACATGTTTGCAGCGATGTGGTATTGCACCTCGGATAATACAGCAGATATACGAAATGAGATTTCATGGAAAAACCAGGCCTGGCACTGGGTAGTTGGGATATCAAAGTCAGCCTGAGCTCTTTTTTCTAAGTGCGCAACCAACATCAAGTTTCTGAAATGTCTACATTAAGAATCGTTAGTGCGTGTGTGGCTTTTTTCCTCTAAAAGATTTTCTACATTTAGCTTCAACGAGTGGACTACAAAGCATCACACCGGTAGCAATGCTGCAAAAAAAGTATGACTTTAAGGATTGTTGTTTGCATTCCACATATCTTAACAGTAGGCTTCAAGGAGATTGTGGAAGTGCCTTTAGCTCCGACGTAAGTGCTAAAATGTTCCGTAAACCTTAAAGCCCGCAGATTTCAACTACGCAAAACCGTTTGAGAGGAGAGGCGCATCAGAATGGAATGTCGGTTGAGTGCCCATGACTCGTTAAGACTATATTTTCAGGGATCATTTCTATAGTTCTTTGCTTGGAAATGTGTTTTGAAAATGTTTGTCTTCCAACCCACGATGAAGAGTTGTGATGCTCCTTTCAGAGCGTGAACTGGGCACAGAACGGTGACTTTGTTTGTGAACTCTGTGCTGTTGATGACCGTTCTGTATTGCTTTTTGCAATATTGAAGAAAGGGGTGTGTTCTGAGTGGTGTTTGTTGTTCAAGTCTCATTTGGAGATTATTGTTTTTTTGGGCCTGCATCCCCTATAAAGCAAACTTTGTCCAAATGTGCAGTCAAGTGCTAACGTAGGTTGTGTGAGGCAGCAGTTTTGTTCAATCGTCAGCGTGTCCACCTGCTTGTTCTCCAAATATAGAACCACTCACAGGTGTAGCCAATGATGACTTTATGGACTTCATCATAAATTTGGGAACTCTACTTCTCTCAAGGCTGGATGGTCTTGAGTACAGACTCTTTCAGGATGAGGTGCTGATGCACAGGTTGGCCAAAGAGAACCCGGCTGAAGAGTAAAGGACAGAGTTAGCCTTGCAACGTCTTCTTTACCGTCTTTGCTTTTCTTCTGTTCCGTCTCCCCCCTTTAAGGTGGTCCAGCGTTGAAACAGATGTGGGGAACAAAGCCTCCATGCATACCCCAGCCCTGGAAGAACCCAAGTTCTCGGTTAAATAAAAGATCATTTCTGTTAACCTGGCTCCCGTCTCCCTTGTGATTGTGTTTTGTGGCAGATTAAATCTCGCCTCGGCTCTGGGCCCATGTCACAACGTCCTTTGTGTAAAGCGAACATTGTCTCATAAGACACAATACCACATCACTGTGAAAAGTTGACATGTTTGCAGCGATGTGGTATTGCACCTCGGATAATACAGCAGATATACGAAATGAGATTTCATGGGAAAACCGGGCCTGTCACTGGGTAGTTGGGATATCAAAGTCAGCCTGAGCTCTTTTTTCTAAGTGCGCAACCAACATCAAGTTTCTGAAATGTCTACATTAAGAATCGTTAGTGCGTGTGTGGCTTTTTTCCTCTAAAAGATTTTCTACATTTAGCTTCAACGAGTGGACTACAAAGCATCACACCGGTAGCAATGCTGCAAAAAAAGTATGACTTTAAGGATTGTTGTTTGCATTCCACATATCTTAACAGTAGGCTTCAAGGAGATTGTGGAAGTGCCTTTAGCTCCGACGTAAGTGCTAAAATGTTCCGTAAACCTTAAAGCCCGCAGATTTCAACTACGCAAAACCGTTTGAGAGGAGAGGCGCATCAGAATGGAATGTCGGTTGAGTGCCCATGACTCGTTAAGACTATATTTTCAGGGATCATTTCTATAGTTCTTTGCTTGGAAATGTGTTTTGAAAATGTTTGTCTTCCAACCCACGATGAAGAGTTGTGATGCTCCTTTCAGAGCGTGAACTGGGCACAGAACGGTGACTTTGTTTGTGAACTCTGTGCTGTTGATGACCGTTCTGTATTGCTTTTTGCAATATTGAAGAAAGGGGTGTGTTCTGAGTGGTGTTTGTTGTTCAAGTCTCATTTGGAGATTATTGTTTTTTTGGGCCTGCATCCCCTATAAAGCAAACTTTGTCCAAATGTGCAGTCAAGTGCTAACGTAGGTTGTGTGAGGCAGCAGTTTTGTTCAATCGTCAGCGTGTCCACCTGCTTGTTCTCCAAATATAGAACCACTCACAGGTGTAGCCAATGATGACTTTATGGACTTCATCATAAATTTGGGAACTCTACTTCTCTCAAGGCTGGATGGTCTTGAGTACAGACTCTTTCAGGATGAGGTGCTGATGCACAGGTTGGCCAAAGAGAACCCGGCTGAAGAGTAAAGGACAGAGTTAGTCTTGCAACGTCTTCTTTACCGTCTTTGCTTTTCTTCTGTTCCGTCTCCCCCCTTTAAGGTGGTCCAGCGTTGAAACAGATGTGGGGAACAAAGCCTCCATGCATACCCCAGCCCTGGAAGAACCTAAGTTCTCGGTTAAATAAAAGATCATTTCTGTTAACCTGGCTCCCGTCTCCCTTGTGATTGTGTTTTGTGGCAGATTAAATCTCGCCTCGGCTCTGGGCCCATGTCACAACGTCCTTTGTGTAAAGCGAACATTGTCTCATAAGACACAATACCACATCACTGCAAAAAGTTGATATGTTTGCAGCGTTGTGGTATTGCACCTCGGATAATACAGCAGATATACGAAATGAAATTTCATGGGAAAACCGGGCCTGTCACTGGGTAGTTGGGATATCAAAGTCAGCCTGAGCTCTTTTTTCTAAGTGCGCAACCAACATCAAGTTTCTGAAATGTCTACATTAAGAATCGTTAGTGCGTGTGTGGCTTTTTTCCTCTAAAAGATTTTCTACATTTAGCTTCAACGAGTGGACTACAAAGCATCACACCGGTAGCAATGCTCCAAAAAAAGTATGACTTTAAGGATTGTTGTTTGCATTCCACATATCTTAACAGTAGGCTTCAAGGAGATTGTGGAAGTGCCTTTGGCTCCGACGTGAGTGCTAAAATGTTCCGTAAACCTTAAAGCCCGCAGATTTCAACTACGCAAAACCGTTTGAGAGGAGAGGCGCATCAGAATGGAATGTCGGTTGAGTGCCGATGACTCGTTAAGACTATATTTTCAGGGATCATTTCTATAGTTCTTTGCTTGGAAATGTGTTTTGAAAATGTTTGTATCTCAACCAACAATGAAGAGTTGTGATGCTCCTTTCAGAGCGTGAACTGGGCACACAGCGGCGACTTTGTTTGTGAACTCTGTGCTGTTGATGACCGTTCTGTATTGCTTTTTGCAATATTGAAGAAAGGGGTGTGTTCTGAGTGGTGTTTGTTGTTCAAATCTCACTTGGAGATTATTGTTTTTTGGGGCGTGCATCCCCTATAAAGCAAACTTTGTCCAAATGTGCAGTCAAGTGCTAGGAGTAGGTTGTGTGAGGCAGCAGTTTTGTTCAATCCTCAGCGTGTCCACCTGCTTGTTCTCCAAATATAAAACCACCTACAGGTGTAGCCAATGATGACTTTATGGACTTCATCATAAAATTGGGAACTCTACTTCTCTCAAGGCTGGATGGTCTTGAGTACAGACTCTTTCAGGATGAGGTGCTGATGCACAGGTTGTCCAAAGAGAAACCGGCTGAAGAGTAAAGGACAGAGTTAGCCTTGCAACGACTTCTTTACCGTCTTTGCTTTTCTTCTGTTCCGTCTCCCCCCTTTAAGGTGGTGCAGCGTTGAAACAGATGTGGGGAACAAAGCCTCCATGCATACCCCAGCCCTGGAAGAACCTAAGTTCTCGGTTAAATAAAAGATCATTTCTGTTAACCTGGCTCCCGTCTCCCTTGTGATTGTGTTTTGTGGCAGATTAAATTTCGCCTCGGCTCTGGGCCCATGTCACAACGTCCTTTGTGTAAAGCGAACATTGTCTCATAAGACACAATACCACATCACTGCGAAAAGTTGACATGTTTGCAGCGATGTGGTATTGCACCTCAGATAATACAGCAGATATACGAAATGAGATTTCATGGGAAAACCGGGCCTGTCACTGGGTAGTTGGGATATCAAAGTCAGCCTGAGCTCTTTTTTCTAAGTGCGCAACCAACATCAAGTTTCTGAAATGTCTACATTAAGAATCGTTAGTGCGTGTGTGGCTTTTTTCCTCTAAAAGATTTTCTACATTTAGCTTCAACGAGTGGACTACAAAGCATCACACCGGTAGCAATGCTGCAAAAAAAGTATGACTTTAAGGATTGTTGTTTGCATTCCACATATCTTAACAGTAGGCTTCAAGGAGATTGTGGAAGTGCCTTTGGCTCCGACGTGAGTGCTAAAATGTTCCGTAAACCTTAAAGCCCGCAGATTTCAACTACGCAAAACCGTTTGAGAGGAGAGGCGCATCAGAATGGAATGTCGGTTGAGTGCCCATGACTCGTTAAGACTATATTTTCAGGGATCATTTCTATAGTTCTTTGCTTGGAAATGTGTTTTGAAAATGTTTGTCTCCCAGCCCACGATGAAGAGTTGTGATGCTCCTTTCAGAGCGTGAACTGGGCACAGAGCGGCGACTTTGTTTGTGAACTCTGTGCTGTTGATGACCGTTCTGTATTGCTTTTTGCAATATTGAAGAAAGGGGTGTGTTCTGAGTGGTGTTTGTTGTTCAAGTCTCATTTGGAGATTATTGTTTTTATGGGCCTGCATCCCCTATATAGCAAACTTTGTCCAAATGTGCAGTCAAGTGCTAGGAGTAGGTTGTGTGAGGCAGCAGTTTTGTTCAATCGTCAGCGTGTCCACCTGCTTGTTCTCCAAATATAGAACCACCTACAGGTGTAGCCAGTGATGACTTTATGGACTTCATCATAAAATTGGGAACTCTACTTCTCTCAAGGCTGGATGGTCTTGAGTACAGACTCTTTCAGGATGAGGTGCTGATGCACAGGTTGGCCAAAGAGAACCCAGCTGAAGAGTAAAGGACAGAGTTAGCCTTGCAACGTCTTCTTTACCGTCTTTGCTTTTCTTCTGTTCCGTCTCCCCCCTTTAAGGTGGTCCAGTGTTGAAACAGATGTGGGGAACAAAGCCTCCATGCATACCCCAGCCCTGGAAGAACCTAAGTTCTCGGTTAAACAAAAGATAATTTCTGTTAACCTGGATCCCGTCTCCCTTGTGATTGTGTTTTGTGGCAGATTAAATCTCGCCTCGGCTCTGGGCCCATGTCACAACGTCCTTTGTGTAAAGCGAACATTGTCTCATAAGACACAATACCACATCACTGCGAAAAGTTGACATGTTTGCAGCGATGTGGTATTGCACCTCGGATAATACAGCAGATATACGAAATGAGATTTCATGGAAAAACCAGGCCTGGCACTGGGTAGTTGGGATATCAAAGTCAGCCTGAGCTCTTTTTTCTAAGTGCGCAACCAACATCAAGTTTCTGAAATGTCTACATTAAGAATCGTTAGTGCGTGTGTGGCTTTTTTCCTCTAAAAGATTTTCTACATTTAGCTTCAACGAGTGGACTACAAAGCATCACACCGGTAGCAATGCTGCAAAAAAAGTATGACTTTAAGGATTGTTGTTTGCATTCCACATATCTTAACAGTAGGCTTCAAGGAGATTGTGGAAGTGCCTTTAGCTCCGACGTAAGTGCTAAAATGTTCCGTAAACCTTAAAGCCCGCAGATTTCAACTACGCAAAACCGTTTGAGAGGAGAGGCGCATCAGAATGGAATGTCGGTTGAGTGCCCATGACTCGTTAAGACTATATTTTCAGGGATCATTTCTATAGTTCTTTGCTTGGAAATGTGTTTTGAAAATGTTTGTCTTCCAACCCACGATGAAGAGTTGTGATGCTCCTTTCAGAGCGTGAACTGGGCACAGAACGGTGACTTTGTTTGTGAACTCTGTGCTGTTGATGACCGTTCTGTATTGCTTTTTGCAATATTGAAGAAAGGGGTGTGTTCTGAGTGGTGTTTGTTGTTCAAGTCTCATTTGGAGATTATTGTTTTTTTGGGCCTGCATCCCCTATAAAGCAAACTTTGTCCAAATGTGCAGTCAAGTGCTAACGTAGGTTGTGTGAGGCAGCAGTTTTGTTCAATCGTCAGCGTGTCCACCTGCTTGTTCTCCAAATATAGAACCACTCACAGGTGTAGCCAATGATGACTTTATGGACTTCATCATAAATTTGGGAACTCTACTTCTCTCAAGGCTGGATGGTCTTGAGTACAGACTCTTTCAGGATGAGGTGCTGATGCACAGGTTGGCCAAAGAGAACCCGGCTGAAGAGTAAAGGACAGAGTTAGCCTTGCAACGTCTTCTTTACCGTCTTTGCTTTTCTTCTGTTCCGTCTCCCCCCTTTAAGGTGGTCCAGCGTTGAAACAGATGTGGGGAACAAAGCCTCCATGCATACCCCAGCCCTGGAAGAACCCAAGTTCTCGGTTAAATAAAAGATCATTTCTGTTAACCTGGCTCCCGTCTCCCTTGTGATTGTGTTTTGTGGCAGATTAAATCTCGCCTCGGCTCTGGGCCCATGTCACAACGTCCTTTGTGTAAAGCGAACATTGTCTCATAAGACACAATACCACATCACTGTGAAAAGTTGACATGTTTGCAGCGATGTGGTATTGCACCTCGGATAATACAGCAGATATACGAAATCAGATTTCATGGGAAAACCGGGCCTGTCACTGGGTAGTTGGGATATCAAAGTCAGCCTGAGCTCTTTTTTCTAAGTGCGCAACCAACATCAAGTTTCTGAAATGTCTACATTAAGAATCGTTAGTGCGTGTGTGGCTTTTTTCCTCTAAAAGATTTTCTACATTTAGCTTCAACGAGTGGACTACAAAGCATCACACCGGTAGCAATGCTGCAAAAAAAGTATGACTTTAAGGATTGTTGTTTGCATTCCACATATCTTAACAGTAGGCTTCAAGGAGATTGTGGAAGTGCCTTTAGCTCCGACGTAAGTGCTAAAATGTTCCGTAAACCTTAAAGCCCGCAGATTTCAACTACGCAAAACCGTTTGAGAGGAGAGGCGCATCAGAATGGAATGTCGGTTGAGTGCCCATGACTCGTTAAGACTATATTTTCAGGGATCATTTCTATAGTTCTTTGCTTGGAAATGTGTTTTGAAAATGTTTGTCTTCCAACCCACGATGAAGAGTTGTGATGCTCCTTTCAGAGCGTGAACTGGGCACAGAACGGCGACTTTGTTTGTGAACTCTGTGCTGTTGATGACCGTTCTGTATTGCTTTTTGCAATATTGAAGAAAGGGGTGTGTTCTGAGTGGTGTTTGTTGTTCAAGTCTCATTTGGAGATTATTGTTTTTTGGGGCCTGCATCCCCTATAAAGCAAACTTTGTCCAAATGTGCAGTCAAGTGCTAGGAGTAGGTTGTGTGAGGCAGCAGTTTTGTTCAATCGTCAGCGTGTCCACCTGCTTGTTCTCCAAATATAGAACCACCTACAGGTGTAGCCAGTGATGATTTTATGGACTTCATCATAAAATTGGGAACTCTGCTTCTCTCAAGGCTGGATGGTCTTGAGTACAGACTCTTTCAGGATGAGGTGCTGATGCACAGGTTGGCCAAAGAGAAACCGGCTGAAGAGTAAAGGACAGAGTTAGCCTTGCAACGTCTTCTTTACCGTCTTTGCTTTTCTTCTGTTCCGTCTCCCCCCTTTAAGGTGGTCCAGCGTTGAAACAGATGTAGGGAACAAAGCCTCCATGCATACCCCAGCCCTGGAAGAACCTAAGTTCTCGGTTAAATAAAAGATCATTTCTGTTAACCTGGATCCCGTCTCCCTTGTGATTGTGTTTTGTGGCAGATTAAATCTCGCCTCGGCTCTGGGCCCATGTCACAACATCCTTTGTGTAAAGCGAACATTGTCTCATAAGACACAATACCACATCACTGCGAAAAGTTGACATGTTTGCAGCGATGTGGTATTGCACCTCGGATAATACAGCAGATATACGAAATGAGATTTCATGGGAAAACCGGGCCTGTCACTGGGTAGTTGGGATATCAAAGTCAGCCTGAGCTCTTTTTTCTAAGTGCGCAACCAACATCAAGTTTCTGAAATGTCTACATTAAGAATCGTTAGTGCGTGTGTGGCTTTTTTCCTCTAAAAGATTTTCTACATTTAGCTTCAACGAGTGGACTACAAAGCATCACACCGGTAGCAATGCTGCAAAAAAGTATGACTTTAAGGATTGTTGTTTGCATTCCACATATCTTAACAGTAGGCTTCAAGGAGATTGTGGAAGTGCCTTTAGCTCCGACGTAAGTGCTAAAATGTTCCGTAAACCTTAAAGCCCGCAGATTTCAACTACGCAAAACCGTTTGAGAGGAGAGGCGCATCAGAATGGAATGTCGGTTGAGTGCCCATGACTCTTTAAGACTATATTTTCAGGGATCATTTCTATAGTTTTTTGCTTGGAAATGTGTTTTGAAAATGTTTGTCTCCCAACCCACGATGAAGAGTTGTGATGCTCCTTTCAGAGCGTGAACTGGGCACAGAGCGGCGACTTTGTTTGTGAACTCTGTGCTGTTGATGACCGTTCTGTATTGCTTTTTGCAATATTGAAGAAAGGGGTGTGTTCTGAGTGGTGTTTGTTGTTCAAGTCTCATTTGGAGATTATTGTTTTTTTGGGCCTGCATCCCCTATAAAGCAAACTTTGTCCAAATGTGCAGTCAAGTGCTAACTTAGGTTGTATGAGGCAGCAGTTTTGTTCAATCGTCAGCGTGTCCACCTGCTTGTTCTCCAAATATAGAACCACTCACAGGTGTAGCCAATGATGACTTTATGGACTTCATCATAAATTTGGGAACTCTACTTCTCTCAAGGCTGGATGGTCTTGAGTACAGACTCTTTCAGGATGAGGTGCTGATGCACAGGTTGGCCAAAGAGAACCCGGCTGAAGAGTAAAGGACAGAGTTAGCCTTGCAACGTCTTCTTTATCGTCTTTGCTTTTCTTCTGTTCCGTCTCCCCCCTTTAAGGTGGTCCAGCATTGAAACAGATGTGGGGAACAAAGCCTCCATGCATACCCCAGCCCTGGAAGAACCTAAGTTCTTGGTTAAATAAAAGATAATTTCTGTTAACCTGGCTCCCGTCTCCCTTGTGATTGTGTTTTGTGGCAGATTAAATCTCGCCTCGGCTCTGGGCCCATGTCACAACGTCCTTTGTGTAAAGCGAACATTGTCTCATAAGACACAATACCACATCACTGCGAAAAGTTGACATGTTTGCAGCGATGTGGTATTGCACCTCGGATAATACAGCAGATATACGAAATGAGATTTCATGGGAAAACCTGGCCTGTCACTGGGTAGTTGGGATATCAAAGTCAGCCTGAGCTCTTTTTTCTAAGTGCGCAACCAACATCAAGTTTCTGAAATGTCTACATTAAGAATCGTTAGTGCGTGTGTGGCTTTTTTCCTCTAAAAGATTTTCTACATTTAGCTTCAACGAGTGGACTACAAAGCATCACACCGGTAGCAATGCTGCAAAAAAGTATGACTTTAAGGATTGTTGTTTGCATTCCACATATCTTAACAGTAGGCTTCAAGGAGATTGTGGAAGTGCCTTTAGCTCCGACGTAAGTGCTAAAATGTTCCGTAAACCTTAAAGCCCGCAGATTTCAACTACGCAAAACCGTTTGAGAGGAGAGGCGCATCAGAATGGAATGTGGGTTGAGTGCCCATGACTCTTTAAGACTATATTTTCAGGGATCATTTCTATAGTTCTTTGCTTGGAAATGTGTTTTGAAAATGTTTGTCTCCCAACCCACAATGAAGAGTTGTGATGCTCCTTTCAGAGCGTGAACTGGGCACAGAGCGGTGACTTTGTTTGTGAACTCTGTGCTGTTGATGACCGTTCTGTATTGCTTTTTGCAATATTGAAGAAAGGGGTGTGTTCTGAGTGGTGTTTGTTGTTCAAGTCTCATTTGGAGATTATTGTTTTTTTGGGCCTGCATCCCCTATAAAGCAAACTTTGTCCAAATGTGCAGTCAAGTGCTAACGCAGGTTGTGTGAGGCAGCAGTTTTGTTCAATCCTCAGCGTGTCCACCTGCTTGTTCTCCAAATATAGAACCACTCACAGGTGTAGCCAATGATGACTTTATGGACTTCATCATAAATTTGGGAACTCTACTTCTCTCAAGGCTGGATGGTCTTGAGTACAGACTCTTTCAGGATGAGGTGCTGATGCACAGGTTGGCCAAAGAGAACCCGGCTGAAGAGTAAAGGACAGAGTTAGCCTTGCAACGTCTTCTTTACTGTCTTTGCTTAAAGCCCGCAGATTTCAACTACGCAAAACCGTTTGAGAGGAGAGGCGCATCAGAATGGAATGTCGGTTGAGTGCCCATGACTCTTTAAGACTATATTTTCAGGGATCATTTCTATAGTTCTTTGCTTGGAAATGTGTTTTGAAAATGTTTGTCTCCCAACCCACGATGAAGAGTTGTGATGCTCCTTTCAGAGCGTGAACTGGGCACAGAGCGGCGACTTTGTTTGTGAACTCTGTGCTGTTGATGACCGTTCTGTATTGCTTTTTGCAATATTGAAGAAAGGGGTGTGTTCTGAGTGGTGTTTGTTGTTCAAGTCTCATTTGGAGATTATTGTTTTTTTGGGCCTGCATCCCCTATAAAGCAAACTTTGTCCAAATGTGCAGTCAAGTGCTAACTTAGGTTGTATGAGGCAGCAGTTTTGTTCAATCGTCAGCGTGTCCACCTGCTTGTTCTCCAAATATAGAACCACTCACAGGTGTAGCCAATGATGACTTTATGGACTTCATCATAAATTTGGGAACTCTACTTCTCTCAAGGCTGGATGGTCTTGAGTACAGACTCTTTCAGGATGAGGTGCTGATGCACAGGTTGGCCAAAGAGAACCCGGCTGAAGAGTAAAGGACAGAGTTAGCCTTGCAACGTCTTCTTTATCGTCTTTGCTTTTCTTCTGTTCCGTCTCCCCCCTTTAAGGTGGTCCAGCATTGAAACAGATGTGGGGAACAAAGCCTCCATGCATACCCCAGCCCTGGAAGAACCTAAGTTCTCGGTTAAATAAAAGATAATTTCTGTTAACCTGGCTCCCGTCTCCCTTGTGATTGTGTTTTGTGGCAGATTAAATCTCGCCTCGGCTCTGGGCCCATGTCACAACGTCCTTTGTGTAAAGCGAACATTGTCTCATAAGACACAATACCACATCACTGCGAAAAGTTGACATGTTTGCAGCGATGTGGTATTGCACCTCGGATAATACAGCAGATATACGAAATGAGATTTCATGGGAAAACCTGGCCTGTCACTGGGTAGTTGGGATATCAAAGTCAGCCTGAGCTCTTTTTTCTAAGTGCGCAACCAACATCAAGTTTCTGAAATGTCTACATTAAGAATCGTTAGTGCGTGTGTGGCTTTTTTCCTCTAAAAGATTTTCTACATTTAGCTTCAACGAGTGGACTACAAAGCATCACACCGGTAGCAATGCTGCAAAAAAGTATGACTTTAAGGATTGTTGTTTGCATTCCACATATCTTAACAGTAGGCTTCAAGGAGATTGTGGAAGTGCCTTTAGCTCCGACGTAAGTGCTAAAATGTTCCGTAAACCTTAAAGCCCGCAGATTTCAACTACGCAAAACCGTTTGAGAGGAGAGGCGCATCAGAATGGAATGTCGGTTGAGTGCCCATGACTCTTTAAGACTATATTTTCAGGGATCATTTCTATAGTTCTTTGCTTGGAAATGTGTTTTGAAAATGTTTGTCTCCCAACCCACAATGAAGAGTTGTGATGCTCCTTTCAGAGCGTGAACTGGGCACAGAGCGGTGACTTTGTTTGTGAACTCTGTGCTGTTGATGACCGTTCTGTATTGCTTTTTGCAATATTGAAGAAAGGGGTGTGTTCTGAGTGGTGTTTGTTGTTCAAGTCTCATTTGGAGATTATTGTTTTTTTGGGCCTGCATCCCCTATAAAGCAAACTTTGTCCAAATGTGCAGTCAAGTGCTAACGCAGGTTGTGTGAGGCAGCAGTTTTGTTCAATCCTCAGCGTGTCCACCTGCTTGTTCTCCAAATATAGAACCACTCACAGGTGTAGCCAATGATGACTTTATGGACTTCATCATAAATTTGGGAACTCTACTTCTCTCAAGGCTGGATGGTCTTGAGTACAGACTCTTTCAGGATGAGGTGCTGATGCACAGGTTGGCCAAAGAGAACCCGGCTGAAGAGTAAAGGACAGAGTTAGCCTTGCAACGTCTTCTTTACTGTCTTTGCTTTTCTTCTGTTCCGTCTCCCCCCTTTAAGGTGGTCCAGCGTTGAAACAGATGTGGGGAACAAAGCCTCCATGCATACCCCAGCCCTGGAAGAACCCAAGTTCTCGGTTAAATAAAAGATCATTTCTGTTAACCTGGCTCCCGTCTCCCTTGTGATTGTGTTTTGTGGCAGATTAAATCTCGCCTCGGCTCTGGGCCCATGTCACAACGTCCTTTGTGTAAAGCGAACATTGTCTCATAAGACACAATACCACATCACTGTGAAAAGTTGACATGTTTGCAGCGATGTGGTATTGCACCTCGGATAATACAGCAGATATACGAAATGAGATTTCATGGGAAAACCGGGCCTGTCACTGGGTAGTTGGGATATCAAAGTCAGCCTGAGCTCTTTTTTCTAAGTGCGCAACCAACCTCAAGTTTCTGAAATGTCTACATTAAGAATCGTTAGTGCGTGTGTGGCTTTTTTCCTCTAAAAGATTTTCTACATTTAGCTTCAACGAGTGGACTACAAAGCATCACACCGGTAGCAATGCTGCAAAAAAAGTATGACTTTAAGGATTGTTGTTTGCATTCCACATATCTTAACAGTAGGCTTCAAGGAGATTGTGGAAGTGCCTTTGGCTCCGACGTGAGTGCTAAAATGTTCCGTAAACCTTAAAGCCCGCAGATTTTAACTACGCAAAACCGTTTGAGAGGAGAGGCGCATCAGAATGGAATGTCGGTTGAGTGCCCATGACTCGTTAAGACTATATTTTCAGGGATCATTTCTATAGTTCTTTGCTTGGAAATGTGTTTTGAAAATGTTTGTCTCCCAGCCCACGATGAAGAGTTGTGATGCTCCTTTCAGAGCGTGAACTGGGCACAGAGCGGCGACTTTGTTTGTGAACTCTGTGCTGTTGATGACCGTTCTGTATTGCTTTTTGCAATATTGAAGAAAGGGGTGTGTTCTGAGTGGTGTTTGTTGTTCAAGTCTCATTTGGAGATTATTGTTTTTTTGGGCCTGCATCCCCTATAAAGCAAACTTTGTCCAAATGTGCAGTCAAGTGCTAGGAGTAGGTTGTGTGAGGCAGCAGTTTTGTTCAATCGTCAGCGTGTCCACCTGCTTGTTCTCCAAATATAGAACCACCTACAGGTGTAGCCAGTGATGACTTTATGGACTTCATCATAAAATTGGGAACTCTACTTCTCTCAAGGCTGGATGGTCTTGAGTACAGACTCTTTCAGGATGAGGTGCTGATGCACAGGTTGGCCAAAGAGAAACCGGCTGAAGAGTAAAGGACAGAGTTAGCCTTGCAACGTCTTCTTTACCGTCTTTGCTTTTCTTCTGTTCCGTCTCCCCCATTTAAGGTGGTCCAGCGTTGAAACAGATGTAGGGAACAAAGCCTCCATGCATACCCCAGCCCTGGAAGAACCTAAGTTCTCGGTTAAATAAAAGATCATTTCTGTTAACCTGGATCCCGTCTCCCTTGTGATTGTGTTTTGTGGCAGATTAAATCTCGCCTCGGCTCTGGGCCCATGTCACAACGTCCTTTGTGTAAAGCGAACATTGTCTCATAAGACACAATACCACATCACTGCGAAAAGTTGACATGTTTGCAGCGATGTGGTATTGCACCTCGGATAATACAGCAGATATACGAAATGAGATTTCATGGGAAAACCGGGCCTGTCACTGGGTAGTTGGGATATCAAAGTCAGCCTGAGCTCTTTTTTCTAAGTGCGCAACCAACATCAAGTTTCTGAAATGTCTACATTAAGAATCGTTAGTGCGTGTGTGGCTTTTTTCCTCTAAAAGATTTTCTACATTTAGCTTCAACGAGTGGACTACAAAGCATCACACCGGTAGCAATGCTGCAAAAAGTATGACTTTAAGGATTGTTGTTTGCATTCCACATATCTTAACAGTAGGCTTCAAGGAGATTGTGGAAGTGCCTTTAGCTCCGACGTAAGTGCTAAAATGTTCCGTAAACCTTAAAGCCCGCAAATTTCAACTACGCAAAACCGTTTGAGAGGAGAGGCGCATCAGAATGGAATGTCGGTTGAGTGCCCATGACTCGTTAAGACTATATTTTCAGGGATCATTTCTATAGTTCTTTGCTTGGAAATGTGTTTTGAAAATGTTTGTCTCCCAACCCACGATGAAGAGTTGTGATGCTCCTTTCAGAGCGTGAACTGGGCACAGAGCGGCGACTTTGTTTGTGAACTCTGTGCTGTTGATGACCGTTCTGTATTGCTTTTTGCAATATTGAAGAAAGGGGTGTGTTCTGAGTGGTGTTTGTTGTTCAAGTCTCATTTGGAGATTATTGTTTTTTTGGGCCTGCATCCCCTATAAAGCAAACTTTGTCCAAATGTGCAGTCAAGTGCTAGGAGTAGGTTGTGTGAGGCAGCAGTTTTGTTCAATCGTCAGCGTGTCCACCTGCTTGTTCTCCAAATATAGAACCACCTACAGGTGTAGCCAGTGATGACTTTATGGACTTCATCATAAAATTGGGAACTCTACTTCTCTCAAGGCTGGATGGTCTTGAGTACAGACTCTTTCAGGATGAGGTGCTGATGCACAGGTTGGCCAAAGAGAAAACGGCTGAAGAGTAAAGGACAGAGTTAGCCTTGCAACGTCTTCTTTACCGTCTTTGCTTTTCTTCTGTTCCGTCTCCCCCCTTTAAGGTGGTCCAGCGTTGAAACAGATGTAGGGAACAAAGCCTCCATGCATACCCCAGCCCTGGAAGAACCTAAGTTCTCGGTTAAATAAAAGATCATTTCTGTTAACCTGGATCCCGTCTCCCTTGTGATTGTGTTTTGTGGCAGATTAAATCTCGCCTCGGCTCTGGGCCCATGTCCCAACGTCCTTTGTGTAAAGCGAACATTGTCTCATAAGACACAATACCACATCACTGCGAAAAGTTGACATGTTTGCAGCGATGTGGTATTGCACCTCGGATAATACAGCAGATATACGAAATGAGATTTCATGGGAAAACCGGGCCTGTCACTGGGTAGTTGGGATATCAAAGTCAGCCTGAGCTCTTTTTTCTAAGTGCGCAACCATTATCAAGTTTCTGAAATGTCTACATTAAGAATCGTTAGTGCGTGTGTGGCTTTTTTCCTCTAAAAGATTTTCTACATTTAGCTTCAACGAGTGGACTACAAAGCATCACACCGGTAGCAATGCTGCAAAAAAGTATGACTTTAAGGATTGTTGTTTGCATTCCACATATCTTAACAGTAGGCTTCAAGGAGATTGTGGAAGTGCCTTTAGCTCCGACGTAAGTGCTAAAATGTTCCGTAAACCTTAAAGCCCGCAGATTTCAACTACGCAAAACCGTTTGAGAGGAGAGGCGCATCAGAATGGAATGTCGGTTGAGTGCCCATGACACTTTAAGACTATATTTTCAGGGATCATTTCTATAGTTCTTTGCTTGGAAATGTGTTTTGAAAATGTTTGTCTCCCAACCCACGATGAAGAGTTGTGATGCTCCTTTCAGAGCGTGAACTGGGCACAGAGCGGCGACTTTGTTTGTGAACTCTGTGCTGTTGATGACCGTTCTGTATTGCTTTTTGCAATATTGAAGAAAGGGGTGTGTTCTGAGTGGTGTTTGTTGTTCAAGTCTCATTTGGAGATTATTGTTTTTTTGGGCCTGCATCCCCTATAAAGCAAACTTTGTCCAAATGTGCAGTCCAGTGCTAACGTAGGTTGTGTGAGGCAGCAGTTTTGTTCAATCGTCAGCGTGTCCACCTGCTTGTTCTCCAAATATAGAACCACTCACAGGTGTAGCCAATGATGACTTTATGGACTTCATCATAAATTTGGGAACTCTACTTCTCTCAAGGCTGGATGGTCTTGAGTACAGACTCTTTCAGGATGAGGTGCTGATGCACAGGTTGGCCAAAGAGAACCCGGCTGAAGAGTAAAGGACAGAGTTAGCCTTGCAACGTCTTCTTTACCGTCTTTGCTTTTCTTCTGTTCCGTCTCCCCCCTTTAAGGTGGTCCAGCGTTGAAACAGATGTGGGGAACAAAGCCTCCATGCATACCCCAGCCCTGGAAGAACCCAAGTTCTCGGTTAAATAAAAGATCATTTCTGTTAACCTGGCTCCCGTCTCCCTTGTGATTGTGTTTTGTGGCAGATTAAATCTCGCCTCGGCTCTGGGCCCATGTCACAACGTCCTTTGTGTAAAGCGAACATTGTCTCATAAGACACAATACCACATCACTGTGAAAAGTTGACATGTTTGCAGCGATGTGGTATTGCACCTCGGATAATACAGCAGATATACGAAATGAGATTTCATGGGAAAACCGGGCCTGTCACTGGGTAGTTGGGATATCAAAGTCAGCCTGAGCTCTTTTTTCTAAGTGCGCAACCAACATCAAGTTTCTGAAATGTCTACATTAAGAATCGTTAGTGCGTGTGTGGCTTTTTTCCTCTAAAAGATTTTCTACATTTAGCTTCAACGAGTGGACTACAAAGCATCACACCGGTAGCAATGCTGCAAAAAGTATGACTTTAAGGATTGTTGTTTGCATTCCACATATCTTAACAGTAGGCTTCAAGGAGATTGTGGAAGTGCCTTTAGCTCCGACGTAAGTGCTAAAATGTTCCGTAAACCTTAAAGCCCGCAGATTTCAACTACGCAAAACCGTTTGAGAGGAGAGGCGCATCAGAATGGAATGTCGGTTGAGTGCCCATGACTCGTTAAGACTATATTTTCAGGGATCATTTCTATAGTTCTTTGCTTGGAAATGTGTTTTGAAAACGTTTGTCTCCCAGCCCACGATGAAGAGTTGTGATGCTCCTTTCAGAGCATGAACTGGGCACAGAGCGGCGACTTTGTTTGTGAACTCTGTGCTGTTGATGACCGTTCTGTATTGCTTTTTGCAATATTGAAGAAAGGGGTGTGTTCTGAGTGGTGTTTGTTGTTCAAGTCTCATTTGGAGATTATTGTTTTTTGGGGCCTGCATCCCCTATAAAGCAAACTTTGTCCAAATGTGCAGTCAAGTGCTAGGAGTAGGTTGTGTGAGGCAGCAGTTTTGTTCAATCGTCAGCGTGTCCACCTGCTTGTTCTCCAAATATAGAACCACCTACAGGTGTAGCCAGTGATGACTTTATGGACTTCATCATAAAATTGGGAACTCTACTTCTCTCAAGGCTGGATGGTCTTGAGTACAGACTCTTTCAGGATGAGGTGCTGATGCACAGGTTGGCCAAAGAGAAACCGGCTGAAGAGTAAAGGACAGAGTTAGCCTTGCAACGTCTTCTTTACCGTCTTTGCTTTTCTTCTGTTCCGTCTCCCCCCTTTAAGGTGGTCCAGCGTTGAAACAGATGTAGGGAACAAAGCCTCCATGCATACCCCAGCCCTGGAAGAACCTAAGTTCTCGGTTAAATAAAAGATCATTTCTGTTAACCTGGATCCCGTCTCCCTTGTGATTGTGTTTTGTGGCAGATTAAATCTCGCCTCGGCTCTGGGCCCATGTCACAACGTCCTTTGTGTAAAGCGAACATTGTCTCATAAGACACAATACCACATCACTGCGAAAAGTTGACATGTTTGCAGCGATGTGGTATTGCACCTCGGATAATACAGCAGATATACGAAATGAGATTTCATGGGAAAACCGGGCCTGTCACTGGGTAGTTGGGATATCAAAGTCAGCCTGAGCTCTTTTTTCTAAGTGCGCAACCAACATCAAGTTTCTGAAATGTCTACATTAAGAATCGTTAGTGCGTGTGTGGCTTTTTTCCTCTAAAAGATTTTCTACATTTAGCTTCAACGAGTGGACTACAAAGCATCACACCGGTAGCAATGCTGCAAAAAAGTATGACTTTAAGGATTGTTGTTTGCATTCCACATATCTTAACAGTAGGCTTCAAGGAGATTGTGGAAGTGCCTTTAGCTCCGACGTAAGTGCTAAAATGTTCCGTAAACCTTAAAGCCCGCAGATTTCAACTACGCAAAACCGTTTGAGAGGAGAGGCGCATCAGAATGGAATGTCGGTTGAGTGCCCATGACTCTTTAAGACTATATTTTCAGGGATCATTTCTATAGTTCTTTGCTTGGAAATGTGTTTTGAAAATGTTTGTCTCCCAACCCACGATGAAGAGTTGTGATGCTCCTTTCAGAGCGTGAACTTGGCACAGAGCGGCGACTTTGTTTGTGAACTCTGTGCTGTTGTTGACCGTTCTGTATTGCTTTTTGCAATATTGAAGAAAGGGGTGTGTTCTGAGTGGTGTTTGTTGTTCAAGTCTCATTTGGAGATTATTGTTTTTTGGGGCCTGCATCCCCTATAAAGCAAACTTTGTCCAAATGTGCAGTCAAGTGCTAGGAGTAGGTTGTGTGAGGCAGCAGTTTTGTTCAATCGTCAGCGTGTCCACCTGCTTGTTCTCCAAATATAGAACCACCTACAGGTGTAGCCAGTGATGACTTTATGGACTTCATCATAAAATTGGGAACTCTACTTCTCTCAAGGCTGGATGGTCTTGAGTACAGACTCTTTCAGGATGAGGTGCTGATGCACAGGTTGGCCAAAGAGAAACCGGCTGAAGAGTAAAGGACAGAGTTAGCCTTGCAACGTCTTCTTTACCGTCTTTGCTTTTCTTCTGTTCAGTCTCCCCCCTTTAAGGTGGTCCAGCGTTGAAACAGATGTAGGGAACAAAGCCTCCATGCATACCCCAGCCCTGGAAGAACCTAAGTTCTCGGTTAAATAAAAGATCATTTCTGTTAACCTGGATCCCGTCTCCCTTGTGATTGTGTTTTGTGGCAGATTAAATCTCGCCTCGGCTCTGGGCCCATGTCACAACGTCCTTTGTGTAAAGCGAACATTGTCTCATAAGACACAATACCACATCACTGCGAAAAGTTGACATGTTTGCAGCGATGTGGTATTGCACCTCGGATAATACAGCAGATATACGAAATGAGTTTTCATGGGAAAACCGGGCCTGTCACTGGGTAGTTGGGATATCAAAGTCAGCCTGAGCTCTTTTTTCTAAGTGCGCAACCAACATCAAGTTTCTGAAATGTCTACATTAAGAATCGTTAGTGCGTGTGTGGCTTTTTTCCTCTAAAAGATTTTCTACATTTAGCTTCAACGAGTGGACTACAAAGCATCACACCGGTAGCAATGCTGCAAAAAAAGTATGACTTTAAGGATTGTTGTTTGCATTCCACATATCTTAACAGTAGGCTTCAAGGAGATTGTGGAAGTGCCTTTGGCTCCGACGTGAGTGCTAAAATGTTCCGTAAACCTTAAAGCCCGCAGATTTCAACTACGCAAAACCGTTTGAGAGGAGAGGCGCATCAGAATGGAATGTCGGTTGAGTGCCCATGACTCGTTAAGACTATATTTTCAGGGATCATTTCTATAGTTCTTTGCTTGGAAATGTGTTTTGAAAATGTTTGTCTCCCAGCCCACGATGAAGAGTTGTGATGCTCCTTTCAGAGCGTGAACTGGGCACAGAGCGGCGACTTTGTTTGTGAACTCTGTGCTGTTGATGACCGTTCTGTATTGCTTTTTGCAATATTGAAGAAAGGGGTGTGTTCTGAGTGGTGTTTGTTGTTCAAGTCTCATTTGGAGATTATTGTTTTTTGGGGCCTGCATCCCCTATAAAGCAAACTTTGTCCAAATGTGCAGTCAAGTGCTAGGAGTAGGTTGTGTGAGGCAGCAGTTTTGTTCAATCGTCAGCGTGTCCACCTGCTTGTTCTCCAAATATAGAACCACCTACAGGTGTAGCCAGTGATGACTTTATGGACTTCATCATAAAATTGGGAACTCTACTTCTCTCAAGGCTGGATGGTCTTGAGTACAGACTCTTTCAGGATGAGGTGCTGATACACAGGTTGGCCAAAGAGAAACCGGCTGAAGAGTAAAGGACAGAGTTAGCCTTGCAACGTCTTCTTTACCGTCTTTGCTTTTCTTCTGTTCCGTCTCCCCCCTTTAAGGTGGTCCAGCGTTGAAACAGATGTAGGGAACAAAGCCTCCATGCATACCCCAGCCCTGGAAGAACCTAAGTTCTCGGTTAAATAAAAGATCATTTCTGTTAACCTGGATCCCGTCTCCCTTGTGATTGTGTTTTGTGGCAGATTAAATCTCGCCTCGGCTCTGGGCCCATGTCACAACGTCCTTTGTGTAAAGCGAACATTGTCTCATAAGACACAATACCACATCACTGCGAAAAGTTGACATGTTTGCAGCGATGTGGTATTGCACCTCGGATAATACAGCAGATATACGAAATGAGATTTCATGGGAAAACCGGGCCTGTCACTGGGTAGTTGGGATATCAAAGTCAGCATGAGCTCTTTTTTCTAAGTGCGCAACCAACATCATGTTTCTGAAATGTCTACAGTAAGAATCGTTAGTGCTTGTGTGGCTTTTTTCCTCTAAAAGATTTTCTACATTTAGCTTCAACGAGTGGACTACAAAGCATCACACCGGTAGCAATGCTGCAAAAAAGTATGACTTTAAGGATTGTTGTTTGCATTCCACATATCTTAACAGTAGGCTTCAAGGAGATTGTGGAAGTGCCTTTAGCTCCGACGTAAGTGCTAAAATGTTCCGTAAACCTTAAAGCCCGCAGATTTCAACTACGCAAAACCGTTTGAGAGGAGAGGCGCATCAGAATGGAATGTCGGTTGAGTGCCCATGACTCTTTAAGACTATATTTTCAGGGATCATTTCTATAGTTCTTTGCTTGGAAATGTGTTTTGAAAATGTTTGTCTCCCAACCCACGATGAAGAGTTGTGATGCTCCTTTCAGAGCGTGAACTGGGCACAGAGCGGCGACTTTGTTTGTGAACTCTGTGCTGTTGATGACCGTTCTGTATTGCTTTTTGCAATATTGAAGAAAGGGGTGTGTTCTGAGTGGTGTTTGTTGTTCAAGTCTCATTTGGAGATTATTGTTTTTTTGGGCCTGCATCCCCTATAAAGCAAACTTTGTCCAAATGTGCAGTCAAGTGCTAGGAGTAGGTTGTGTGAGGCAGCAGTTTTGTTCAATCGTCAGCGTGTCCACCTGCTTGTTCTCCAAATATAGAACCACCTACAGGTGTAGCCAGTGATGACTTTATGGACTTCATCATAAAATTGGGAACTCTACTTCTCTCAAGGCTGGATGGTCTTGAGTACAGACTCTTTCAGGATGAGGTGCTGATGCACAGGTTGGCCAAAGAGAAACCGGCTGAAGAGTAAAGGACAGAGTTAGCCTTGCAACGTCTTCTTTACCGTCTTTGCTTTTCTTCTGTTCCGTCTCCCCCTTTTAAGGTGGTCCAGCGTTGAAACAGATGTAGGGAACAAAGCCTCCATGCATACCCCAGCCCTGGAAGAACCTAAGTCTTCGGTTAAATAAAAGATCATTTCTGTTAACCTGGATCCCGTCTCCCTTGTGATTGTGTTTTGTGGCAGATTAAATCTCGCCTCGGCTCTGGGCCCATGTCACAACGTCCTTTGTGTAAAGCGAACATTGTCTCATAAGACACAATACCACATCACTGCGAAAAGTTGACATGTTTGCAGCGATGTGGTATTGCACCTCGGATAATACAGCAGATATACGAAATGAGATTTCATGGGAAAACCGGGCCTGTCACTGGGTAGTTGGGATATCAAAGTCAGCCTGAGCTCTTTTTTCTAAGTGCGCAACCAACATCAAGTTTCTGAAATGTCTACATTAAGAATCGTTAGTGCGTGTGTGGCTTTTTTCCTCTAAAAGATTTTCTACATTTAGCTTCAACGAGTGGACTACAAAGCATCACACCGGTAGCAATGCTGCAAAAAAAGTATGACTTTAAGGATTGTTGTTTGCATTCCACATATCTTAACAGTAGGCTTCAAGGAGATTGTGGAAGTGCCTTTGGCTCCGACGTGAGTGCTAAAATGTTCCGTAAACCTTAAAGCCCGCAGATTTCAACTACGCAAAACCGTTTGAGAGGAGAGGCGCATCAGAATGGAATGTCGGTTGAGTGCCCATGACTCGTTAAGACTATATTTTCAGGGATCATTTCTATAGTTCTTTGCTTGGAAATGTGTTTTGAAAATGTTTGTCTCCCAGCCCACGATGAAGAGTTGTGATGCTCCTTTCAGAGCGTGAACTGGGCACAGAGCGGCGACTTTGTTTGTGAACTCTGTGCTGTTGATGACCGTTCTGTATTGCTTTTTGCAATATTGAAGAAAGGGGTGTGTTCTGAGTGGTGTTTGTTGTTCAAGTCTCATTTGGAGATTATTGTTTTTTGGGGCCTGCATCCCCTATAAAGCAAACTTTGTCCAAATGTGCAGTCAAGTGCTAGGAGTAGGTTGTGTGAGGCAGCAGTTTTGTTCAATCGTCAGCGTGTCCACCTGCTTGTTCTCCAAATATAGAACCACCTACAGGTGTAGCCAGTGATGACTTTATGGACTTCATCATAAAATTGGGAACTCTACTTCTCTCAAGGCTGGATGGTCTTGAGTACAGACTCTTTCAGGATGAGGTGCTGATGCACAGGTTGGCCAAAGAGAAACCGGCTGAAGAGTAAAGGACAGAGTTAGCCTTGCAACGTCTTCTTTACCGTCTTTGCTTTTCTTCTGTTCCGTCTCCCCCCTTTAAGGTGGTCCAGCGTTGAAACAGATGTAGGGAACAAAGCCTCCATGCATACCCCAGCCCTGGAAGAACCTAAGTCTTCGGTTAAATAAAAGATCATTTCTGTTAACCTGGATCCCGTCTCCCTTGTGATTGTGTTTTGTGGCAGATTAAATCTCGCCTCGGCTCTGGGCCCATGTCACAACGTCCTTTGTGTAAAGCGAACATTGTCTCATAAGACACAATACCACATCACTGCGAAAAGTTGACATGTTTGCAGCGATGTGGTATTGCACCTCGGATAATACAGCAGATATACGAAATGAGATTTCATGGGAAAACCGGGCCTGTCACTGGGTAGTTGGGATATCAAAGTCAGCCTGAGCTCTTTTTTCTAAGTGCGCAACCAACATCAAGTTTCTGAAATGTCTACATTAAGAATCGTTAGTGCGTGTGTGGCTTTTTTCCTCTAAAAGATTTTCTACATTTAGCTTCAACGAGTGGACTACAAAGCATCACACCGGTAGCAATGCTGCAAAAAAAGTATGACTTTAAGGATTGTTGTTTGCATTCCACATATCTTAACAGTAGGCTTCAAGGAGATTGTGGAAGTGCCTTTGGCTCCGACGTGAGTGCTAAAATGTTCCGTAAACCTTAAAGCCCGCAGATTTCAACTACGCAAAACCGTTTGAGAGGAGAGGCGCATCAGAATGGAATGTCGGTTGAGTGCCCATGACTCGTTAAGACTATATTTTCAGGGATCATTTCTATAGTTCTTTGCTTGGAAATGTGTTTTGAAAATGTTTGTCTCCCAGCCCACGATGAAGAGTTGTGATGCTCCTTTCAGAGCGTGAACTGGGCACAGAGCGGCGACTTTGTTTGTGAACTCTGTGCTGTTGATGACCGTTCTGTATTGCTTTTTGCAATATTGAAGAAAGGGGTGTGTTCTGAGTGGTGTTTGTTGTTCAAGTCTCATTTGGAGATTATTGTTTTTTGGGGCCTGCATCCCCTATAAAGCAAACTTTGTCCAAATGTGCAGTCAAGTGCTAGGAGTAGGTTGTGTGAGGCAGCAGTTTTGTTCAATCGTCAGCGTGTCCACCTGCTTGTTCTCCAAATATAGAACCACCTACAGGTGTAGCCAGTGATGACTTTATGGACTTCATCATAAAATTGGGAACTCTACTTCTCTCAAGGCTGGATGGTCTTGAGTACAGACTCTTTCAGGATGAGGTGCTGATGCACAGGTTGGCCAAAGAGAAACCGGCTGAAGAGTAAAGGACAGAGTTAGCCTTGCAACGTCTTCTTTACCGTCTTTGCTTTTCTTCTGTTCCGTCTCCCCCCTTTAAGGTGGTCCAGCGTTGAAACAGATGTAGGGAACAAAGCCTCCATGCATACCCCAGCCCTGGAAGAACCTAAGTTCTCGGTTAAATAAAAGATCATTTCTGTTAACCTGGATCCCGTCTCCCTTGTGATTGTGTTTTGTGGCAGATTAAATCTCGCCTCGGCTCTGGGCCCATGTCACAACGTCCTTTGTGTAAAGCGAACATTGTCTCATAAGACACAATACCACATCACTGCGAAAAGTTGACATGTTTGCAGCGATGTGGTATTGCACCTCGGATAATACAGCAGATATACGAAATGAGATTTCATGGGAAAACCGGGCCTGTCACTGGGTAGTTGGGATATCAAAGTCAGCATGAGCTCTTTTTTCTAAGTGCGCAACCAACATCATGTTTCTGAAATGTCTACAGTAAGAATCGTTAGTGCGTGTGTGGCTTTTTTCCTCTAAAAGATTTTCTACATTTAGCTTCAACGAGTGGACTACAAAGCATCACACCGGTAGCAATGCTGCAAAAAAGTATGACTTTAAGGATTGTTGTTTGCATTCCACATATCTTAACAGTAGGCTTCAAGGAGATTGTGGAAGTGCCTTTAGCTCCGACGTAAGTGCTAAAATGTTCCGTAAACCTTAAAGCCCGCAGATTTCAACTACGCAAAACCGTTTGAGAGGAGAGGCGCATCAGAATGGAATGTCGGTTGAGTGCCCATGACTCTTTAAGACTATATTTTCAGGGATCATTTCTATAGTTCTTTGCTTGGAAATGTGTTTTGAAAATGTTTGTCTCCCAACCCACGATGAAGAGTTGTGATGCTCCTTTCAGAGCGTGAACTGGGCACAGAGCGGCGACTTTGTTTGTGAACTCTGTGCTGTTGATGACCGTTCTGTATTGCTTTTTGCAATATTGAAGAAAGGGGTGTGTTCTGAGTGGTGTTTGTTGTTCAAGTCTCATTTGGCGATTATTGTTTTTTTGGGCCTGCATCCCCTATAAAGCAAACTTTGTCCAAATGTGCAGTCAAGTGCTAGGAGTAGGTTGTGTGAGGCAGCAGTTTTGTTCAATCGTCAGCGTGTCCACCTGCTTGTTCTCCAAATATAGAACCACCTACAGGTGTAGCCAGTGATGACTTTATGGACTTCATCATAAAATTGGGAACTTGAGTACAGACTCTTTCAGGATGAGGTGCTGATGCACAGGTTGGCCAAAGAGAAAACGGCAGAAGAGTAAAGGACAGAGTTAGCCTTGCAACGTCTTCTTTACCGTCTTTGCTTTTCTTCTGTTCCGTCTCCCCCCTTTAAGGTGGTCCAGCGTTGAAACAGATGTAGGGAACAAAGCCTCCATGCATACCCCAGCCCTGGAAGAACCTAAGTTCTCGGTTAAATAAAAGATCATTTCTGTTAACCTGGATCCCGTCTCCCTTGTGATTGTGTTTTGTGGCAGATTAAATCTCGCCTCGGCTCTGGGCCCATGTCACAACGTCCTTTGTGTAAAGCGAACATTGTCTCATAAGACACAATACCACATCACTGCGAAAAGTTGACATGTTTGCAGCGATGTGGTATTGCACCTCGGATAATACAGCAGATATACGAAATGAGATTTCATGGGAAAACCGGGCCTGTCACTGGGTAGTTGGGATATCAAAGTCAGCTTGAGCTCTTTTTTCTAAGTGCGCAACCAACATCAAGTTTCTGAAATGTCTACATTAAGAATCGTTAGTGCGTGTGTGGCTTTTTTCCTCTAAAAGATTTTCTACATTTAGCTTCAACGAGTGGACTACAAAGCATCACACCGGTAGCAATGCTGCAAAAAAGTATGACTTTAAGGATTGTTGTTTGCATTCCACATATCTTAACAGTAGGCTTCAAGGAGATTGTGGAAGTGCCTTTAGCTCCGACGTAAGTGCTAAAATGTTCCGTAAACCTTAAAGCCCGCAGATTTCAACTACGCAAAACCGTTTGAGAGGAGAGGCGCATCAGAATGGAATGTCGGTTGAGTGCCCATGACTCGTTAAGACTATATTTTCAGGGATCATTTCTATAGTTCTTTGCTTGGAAATGTGTTTTGAAAATGTTTGTCTCCCAGCCCACGATGAAGAGTTGTGATGCTCCTTTCAGAGCGTGAACTGGGCACAGAGCGGCGACTTTGTTTGTGAACTCTGTGCTGTTGATGACCGTTCTGTATTGCTTTTTGCAATATTGAAGAAAGGGGTGTGTTCTGAGTGGTGTTTGTTGTTCAAGTCTCATTTGGAGATTATTGTTTTTTGGGGCCTGCATCCCCTATAAAGCAAACTTTGTCCAAATGTGCAGTCAAGTGCTAGGAGTAGGTTGTGTGAGGCAGCAGTTTTGTTCAATCGTCAGCGTGTCCACCTGCTTGTTCTCCAAATATAGAACCACCTACAGGTGTAGCCAGTGATGACTTTTTGGACTTCATCATAAAATTGGGAACTCTACTTCTCTCAAGGCTGGATGGTCTTGAGTACAGACTCTTTCAGGATGAGGTGCTGATGCACAGGTTGGCCAAAGAGAAACCGGCTGAAGAGTAAAGGTCAGAGTTAGCCTTGCAACGTCTTCTTTACCGTCTTTGCTTTTCTTCTGTTCCGTCTCCCCCCTTTAAGGTGGTCCAGCGTTGAAACAGATGTAGGGAACAAAGCCTCCATGCATACCCCAGCCCTGGAAGAACCTAAGTTCTCGGTTAAATAAAAGATCATTTCTGTTAACCTGGATCCCGTCTCCCTTGTGATTGTGTTTTGTGGCAGATTAAATCTCGCCTCGGCTCTGGGCCCATGTCACAACGTCCTTTGTGTAAAGCGAACATTGTCTCATAAGACACAATACCACATCACTGCGAAAAGTTGACATGTTTGCAGCGATGTGGTATTGCACCTCGGATAATACAGCAGATATACGAAATGAGATTTCATGGGAAAACCGGGCCTGTCACTGGGTAGTTGGGATATCAAAGTCAGCCTGAGCTCTTTTTTCTAAGTGCGCAACCAACATCAAGTTTCTGAAATGTCTACATTAAGAATCGTTAGTGCGTGTGTGGCTTTTTTCCTCTAAAAGATTTTCTACATTTAGCTTCAACGAGTGGAGTACAAAGCATCACACCGGTAGCAATGCTGCAAAAAAGTATGACTTTAAGGATTGTTGTTTGCATTCCACATATCTTAACAGTAGGCTTCAAGGAGATTGTGGAAGTGCCTTTAGCTCCGACGTAAGTGCTAAAATGTTCCGTAAACCTTAAAGCCCGCAGATTTCAACTACGCAAAACCGTTTGAGAGGAGAGGCGCATCAGAATGGAATGTCGGTTGAGTGCCCATGACACTTTAAGACTATATTTTCAGGGATCATTTCTATAGTTCTTTGCTTGGAAATGTGTTTTGAAAATGTTTGTCTCCCAACCCACGATGAAGAGTTGTGATGCTCCTTTCAGAGCGTGAACTGGGCACAGAGCGGCGACTTTGTTTGTGAACTCTGTGCTGTTGATGACCGTTCTGTATTGCTTTTTGCAATATTGAAGAAAGGGGTGTGTTCTGAGTGGTGTTTGTTGTTCAAGTCTCATTTGGAGATTATTGTTTTTTTGGGCCTGCATCCCCTATAAAGCAAACTTTGTCCAAATGTGCAGTCCAGTGCTAACGTAGGTTGTGTGAGGCAGCAGTTTTGTTCAATCGTCAGCGTGTCCACCTGCTTGTTCTCCAAATATAGAACCACTCACAGGTGTAGCCAATGATGACTTTATGGACTTCATCATAAATTTGGGAACTCTACTTCTCTCAAGGCTGGATGGTCTTGAGTACAGACTCTTTCAGGATGAGGTGCTGATGCACAGGTTGGCCAAAGAGAACCCGGCTGAAGAGTAAAGGACAGAGTTAGCCTTGCAACGTCTTCTTTACCGTCTTTGCTTTTCTTCTGTTCCGTCTCCCCCCTTTAAGGTGGTCCAGCGTTGAAACAGATGTGGGGAACAAAGCCTCCATGCATACCCCAGCCCTGGAAGAACCCAAGTTCTCGTTTAAATAAAAGATCATTTCTGTTAACCTGGCTCCCGTCTCCCTTGTGATTGTGTTTTGTGGCAGATTAAATCTCGCCTCGGCTCTGGGCCCATGTCACAACGTCCTTTGTGTAAAGCGAACATTGTCTCATAAGACACAATACCACATCACTGTGAAAAGTTGACATGTTTGCAGCGATGTGGTATTGCACCTCGGATAATACAGCAGATATACGAAATGAGATTTCATGGGAAAACCGGGCCTGTCACTGGGTAGTTGGGATATCAAAGTCAGCCTGAGCTCTTTTTTCTAAGTGCGCAACCAACATCAAGTTTCTGAAATGTCTACATTAAGAATCGTTAGTGCGTGTGTGGCTTTTTTCCTCTAAAAGATTTTCTACATTTAGCTTCAACGAGTGGACTACAAAGCATCACACCGGTAGCAATGCTGCAAAAAAGTATGACTTTAAGGATTGTTGTTTGCATTCCACATATCTTAACAGTAGGCTTCAAGGAGATTGTGGAAGTGCCTTTAGCTCCGACGTAAGTGCTAAAATGTTCCGTAAACCTTAAAGCCCGCAGATTTCAACTACGCAAAACCGTTTGAGAGGAGAAGGCGCATCAGAATGGAATGTCGGTTGAGTGCCCATGACTCGTTAAGACTATATTTTCAGGGATCATTTCTATAGTTCTTTGCTTGGAAATGTGTTTTGAAAACGTTTGTCTCCCAGCCCACGATGAAGAGTTGTGATGCTCCTTTCAGAGCGTGAACTGGGCACAGAGCGGCGACTTTGTTTGTGAACTCTGTGCTGTTGATGACCGTTCTGTATTGCTTTTTGCAATATTGAAGAAAGGGGTGTGTTCTGAGTGGTGTTTGTTGTTCAAGTCTCATTTGGAGATTATTGTTTTTTGGGGCCTGCATCCCCTATAAAGCAAACTTTGTCCAAATGTGCAGTCAAGTGCTAGGAGTAGGTTGTGTGAGGCAGCAGTTTTGTTCAATCGTCAGCGTGTCCACCTGCTTGTTCTCCAAATATAGAACCACCTACAGGTGTAGCCAGTGATGACTTTATGGACTTCATCATAAAATTGGGAACTCTACTTCTCTCAAGGCTGGATGGTCTTGAGTACAGACTATTCTGTCCTGGCAATAGTGTTCTGAACCAAGCGCTGACAGATAGCTAACAGAAATAAAGCTCCATCACACGTTCTTCTTTTGTGCTTATGTGATGCACACTTTACTTTACTGTAAAACTGAAAAGAAACACAAATATACAAATTACAAAATGGTTCACAAAATACAATGGATATTTTTCTCATTCACAAACATCCACTTACACATTTAAACAACTAAATAAACAACCGATATATATATATAAATATCTATATATATATACATCAATCACATGCTTGAGGAAAAAGATCTCACAACTCAATTAGCATAATAGCCGCTAGATCGCGCTAGCTTTCAGTATTAAACATTGATCCCTAAGCCTCTCAATAATGACCAGCTTTAACTTAACTTACGTAATAATACTACAGTTGTTGTTTAATATGAAATTTGTAACTTACGATCGTATCTACTCCAAGGATTAGACAGCAAACAATGACGTGGTTCTAAACGCTGGTCACCGAACACGAGTATCTTCTTCTACTGCTTTACGAGCTTCCTGTTGCGTCCTATCAAGCAGTGTGATAACATTTTTTGCCACTAGGTGTCACACCAGGACTACTTAAACAAATCCAAATACACTTACAAACAGAAACTAACACTGCACAGAACACTCCCCGCATGGTATAACTTGTTATACCACTATACATTTTGATTACTTGACAAAAGTAAGACTATGTCACAAATAGGTCTTAGATATTCTCTGACAGTGCCCTGCTTAGCAGTCTTTACCATGACCTTACGAATTTTTCCGTCGGATGAGGCTACCATCTTTGTTATGAGACCAATTGGCCACTCACTGCGCTTCACTTCCCCATCCTTCAACAGAACTACATCCCCTTCTTGAACATTATCTCTCTCCTCTGTCCATTTCCTCCTTGGTTGCAAGGTAGACAAGTACTCCTGCTTCCATCGCTTCCAGAATGAATCTGCCAACATCTGGACTTGGCGCCATTGATTTTTGTGCAGGTGACCTAACTCAAAGTTTCCTGGAGGAGCAGGAGCAACACTCGCCTTCTGAGTTAAGAGCATCGCTGGTGAGAGCACTTGAGGCATGCCCGCATCTGTTGAAATTGGGGTTAAGGGTCGGGAATTCATAATGGCCATGACTTCCGCCATTTATGTTGTTAAGACCTCATGCGTGAGTCTTGTGGGAGTTTTCATCAAGAGAGCATCCAGAATACGTCTGGCTATGCCGATCATTCTTTCCCACACCCCCCCCCATATGGGAGGAGTGCGGAGCATTAAATGTCCAAGTACAGCCTTGATTCTTTAAGAAACATTTCAACTCGGTTGGGGATGAATCGGAACTGTCAATTTGGAGTTCTTTAACTGCTCCGACAAAATTCGTCCCTCTGTCTGAACGAAAATGCTTAACGGGTCCTCTGACAGCCAAGAAGCGTCGCAAAGCACAAATGAAACTGGATGCTGATAGAGACTCCATGACCTCCATGTGAACTGCCCTGGTACTCAAGCAACTGAATATGACAGTCCACCGCTTGTTCTCAGTACTGTTCCCTCTTGTCTTGCGTGTCACCACAGTGAATGGACCAAATACATCAAGACCTGTGTGTGTAAAAGGTGGATCCATAGAAACTCTGTCCAAGGGCAAGGCAGACATCTTTTGACTCTCCATTCTACCCCTTAGCTTCTTGCATAACACACATTTGTGGATAACACTTGAGATTAGTCTTTTGCCATTAACAATCCACAAACCAGCACTGCGTATTGCACCCTCTGTAAAATGACGGCCTTGATGAGCCACTTGATCGTGGTAATACTGAATTAAGAGATCAACCACGTAATTGTTAGGTGGGATTATCAAGGGATGCTTCTTTGGTTCTGAGACATCAGCACAGTGAATGCGGCCCCCTACTCTTAACAACCCAATATCGTCCACAAAAGGGTCAAGTCTTTGGAGTGTGCTACGCTGCGAGACTTTACCATGCTTGGTCAGACTCTCAAATTCCTCTCTGTACACTTCTCGCTGTACAGTTTTGATTATAGTTGACTTAGCTTGTGAAATCTCCACATCTGAGGTTTTAGCACATTGATGCCACTTTCTGCATAGATTGTTAGATCGAGATTGCGAGAACGATCTTGCAATGTGAGTAAGGGTAGTGACAGCCCTCACTAAAGATCTCCAGCTTGAGAAACGTTCAAATCTGCTTGAGCCAAGTGACTGCTCTGTAATGTTAGTCATCTGTGTGTTCACCTGAGGGTGAATTTCAACATCCTCTTCTGCTCTGACAAGTCCATATGACGAATCTACACTACATGCTATAGGACCACTTTCCTTAAGAAACCCTGGACCTGAGAACCAGTTGGTTAGGGGTAAGTGGGCTGCTGCCACAAACCTAGTAGCATGATCTGCTGGGTTCTGTTCAGAACAGACGAAATGCCATTGGCTAGGTTCCGTGTTTTTTCTTATGCGTGCAACCCTATTAGCCACATACATGTAGAATCTTCGTGTCACATTGTGAATGTAACCAAGCACTATACGACTGTCAGTGTAGAAATGGATGTTGTTAAGCTCTGTGTCAAGTTCTTCCTTTATGAGCTCCATCAACTCAACAGCCAGAACTGCTGCACATAGCTCGAGTCGTGGAACAGTGTGAGCAGGGAAAGGGGCCAATTTGGATCTTCCCATTACAAACCCTACATGAGGCTTCCCATTTGAGTCTATTACTCTTAAGTACGCTACTGCAGCAATAGCTAAAGTAGAAGCGTCTGAGAAAACGCACAGCTCTCTGTGCTGAGCTCCAAATACTGATGTTGGAACGTAAGCTCTGGGTATTTGCAGTTGATCAAGCTCGGCCAGAGATGAAGTCCATGCTTTCCATTGGTCTCCTTTTTCTAATGGAAGAATGGCGTCCCAATCCTGTTGCATAGTTGAAAGTTCTCTTACTAGAGCTTTGCCTTGCATGGTGACTGGGCAGACAAACCCGAGAGGATCATACAAACTATTGACTGTTGAAAGGATACCTCTTCTAGTGAAAGGTTTGTGATCCTGAGAAACTCTGAATGTAAAGCAGTCCGCTTTGAGGTTCCAACTTATGCCAAGGCTGCGTTGGAGGGGTATTGGATCCTTATCAAAATCTAAGTCTTTGAGATCTTTGGCCCTCTCACTAGATGTAAAAGCTTCCATAACTGAAGCACTGTTGGAGGCTACTTTATGCAGGTTCAGACTTGACTTCGCCAACATTGTCTGTGTGCGCCTTAAGAGATCAACAGCTTCTCTTTCAGTAGGGACAGATATGATGCCATCATCAACATAGAAATTGCGGAGTACAAAATCCTTGGCGTCCGTTCCGCACTCCGATTCACCACGCTCTGCCGCTCGTCTTAGAGCGTATATAGCGACTGCTGGCGAAGGACTGTTGCCAAAGACATGTACAGTCATTCTGTAATCAATGATTTCCTTTTCTGCACAGTTGTCTTTATGCCAAAGGAAACGAAGATAGTTGCGATGCTGCTCTTTTACTTTGAAACAATAGAACATTTGTTCTATGTCTGCCATCACCGCTATCTTCTCCCTACGGAAACGCAACAGCACTCCTAATAGAGTATTGTTGAGGTCAGGTCCGCTCAGTAAAACATCATTGAGGGAGATCCCTCCACACTGCGCACTCGAATCAAAGACCACCCGAATTTTGTCAGGTTTGTGGGGGTGGTAAACTCCAAAAATTGGTAAATACCAACATTCTTCTCTGGATTGCAAGGGTGGAGCAGGTTCTGCTTGTTTGTTTTCAATCACTTTTTGCATGAAATCAAAGAAATGCGTTTTCATTTTTGGTTTCTTTAAGAGAGTACGCTGTAATGAGTTCAGCCTCTGCATAGCTTGCTCTCTGTTGTTTGGTAGTTGAATTCTTGGAAAACGGAATGGAAGTGGCGCCACCCAGTGATTATCCTCGTCGACATACACCTCCTTGTCCATTATTTCTAGGAAGATTTTATCCTCCACAGACAAAGCAACTTTATCATCCTCTGGAGATAAGAAGAACACATTCTCCTTCAAGCACTTTGTATAGCTCTCACTAGATTTTAAACGTTTGAGAGAACATGGTGGATCAGGTAAGTATGACAAAAGAGGTGACTCCCCCCGTTCTACAATGTTGATGCCTTTTGTGCATGGAGAGAAGAATGAAGTTCGTCCATTTGGAAGTATGTTGGTCTTGTAAGCGTTCACACTAGACTGCCGATGAGTCCCATCAAGACAAACTTCTCCCACTATTACCCAGCCTAAGTCCAAGCGTTGTGCATAAGGTGTATCTTGGGGTCCATTGTACTGCTCACGCACTTTGTGTACACTAAGAATGTCTCGTCCCAAAAGCAGAAGCATAGGAGCGCTAGGATCTAAAGGTGGGATTTTCTCTGCCACCGCAGTGAGGTGAGGGAAATGCAAAGCTACCTCAGGCGTAGGAATCTCAGATCTATCATCTGGTAAGGTGTTGCACTCTAACAAGGGCGGAAGAGCAACTACAGTTTTCCCATCAAGCGACTCAATTGAAAATCCACTTACTTTCCTCCCCGCCGTGGACACAATGCCTGAACACGTCTTCAGTGTATAGGGGGAAGACCTGCTTACGATGTTGAACAGATCAAAGAACTGTGACTTTGCCAATGACCTATTACTCTGTTCATCCAGTACAGCATAAATACATTTGGCTTTTTCACGTTGGTTAGAGGGATAAACCTTTACGAGACAAATCTTCGAACACGACTTGGGTTTATTAGCTTCTCCGCAAATCTCAGTGCACTTGTTGTTAACCTCGGCAGTGTCTTCCTCTGTTTTTTCCTTGATTTGGTCTGCTGTTGATACCGATGCTTCAATAGACCACGGAGCAGGACCCGGATGCATGGCTGCATTGTGTCGGTCACTGTCACATTCTCTGCACTTAACAGATGCTCTGCAGTCTCTTGCAACATGCTTAGTGGAAGCACAACATCTAAAACAGATGGACTTTTCCTTCAGATGAGCTTTTCGTTCGTCTAGGTGTTTAGTTCTAAACGTGCGACACTTATGAAGTGGATGAGGCTTATTGTGTATGGTGCAAAACTTATCTGGATCTACATTCTCATCTGGGTTTCCGTCTTTGTTTGGTCGTGCAGCCATTATTTCAGTTTTCTTGACGAAGACAGATGTTCTGTTATTTGACCTCACAGCTCCATCAAATTTTGAGTTGTTCAAACGGCCGGTTGTGGCGAGTGCAAAACTAGGATCGTTTCTAGTTCTTGCTTGTCTACAAACAAATTCGACGAAGAAGCAGAATGGAGGAAAATACACATTATGGTCCTCCTTATACCTGGAACCTTGTGTAATCCATTTGTCTTGGAGACTGAATGGCAGCTTTTCTGCGATGGGGTTAACTCCCCTCGCTGTATCAAGGTAAGCGAGTCCGGGTAAACGACCACTCTGCTTTGCAGATTGCAGTTCAAGCAACAAGTCCCCAAGATCTCTCAGACGATAGGTGTCCTTGTTTGTGATGTGAGGGAAAGCCTCAAGTCTCCTTAACATTGCCTGCTCAATGACCTCTGGACATCCATAACAGTCTTCAAGGCGACACCATATCATTTGCACTCCTAAAGCAGGGTTACTGACATGAACGGATTTAATTCGTTTGGCATGTTTAGATGAATCAGGACCGAGCCATCTGACGAGAAGGTCAATCTCCTCTCTACTAGTTATACTGAGTTCACTGGTTACAGCTTGAAAAGATGTTTTCCACGCCCAGTAATTTTCCGGACAGTCATCAAATTGGAACAAGCCTGAACTCACCATTTCTTTTTTCAACAAATATGTAGTGAAGTCACTAACTTGTGGTGGTGCTGGAGTAGAGCACCCAGCTGGGACTTGAGAAGGTAGGCCCGATTCACGCTGCATTCGTACTGGATAGTTTTGATGCCGTACTTCATCAGCTCCATCAAATGGCTCAATTTTTACATTTGAAGGAAAACACTGAAAGTCGTGTTGAATTTTCTGTTCCTGGCTCATAGGAATTGTTTCAGCATTCGAGTCCTCTTTTGCCATTGCACAATGAGAAGTAATTGAGCCTGCAGCATGACTCTGAGTCACATAACTTGCATTCTCACTTGCATGTTGGGAATTAGGAGCATTTTGTAGCTGTGAGTATTTCTGCACATACTCTTTGGTGCGTTCAGCTCTGCTTGAGATGAACGATTCTTTTCCTAGGTCGACACTGGCTTCATCTTCTCCATAACCCGCAGCTTCGTAAACCTCTGCCTCTGTAGATGCTGCTACAGCTTCTTTCTGCAGTTGTAACACATATAAATCAGCTTCAACCTCTGCTTTTCTGCGTGCTGCTTCCGCTAGTGTTTTCTGTTGATGTTCTTCAATTTCAGCTCTCTCTCTCATAATGCTGGCTTCCTTCTCTGCATAAGAGGCTTTTACTTTGTATGATGCTGCTTTAGCTCTAGCCGTGGTTGCCGCTACACTAGCTGAAGATCTACTTGAACGATGTGATCTGCTTGACCGTGATTTTGTTTCAAGAGCTTGATCAGCTTCCTTGAGAGGCTGTGACTCATCCATCTTGATATTATATTAACTGTCAGCTGGACGAAATCAAGTTTGTTTGTCCTCACCCGCCGTGCAGACGATCTTTTACTATTCTGTCCTGGCAATAGTGTTCTGAACCAAGCGCTGACAGATAGCTAACAGAAATAAAGCTCCATCACACGTTCTTCTTTTGTGCTTATGTGATGCACACTTTACTTTACTGTAAAACTGAAAAGAAACACAAATATACAAATTACAAAATGGTTCACAAAATACAATGGATATTTTTCTCATTCACAAACATCCACTTACACATTTAAACAACTAAATAAACAACCGATATATATATATAAATATCTATATATATATACATCAATCACATGCTTGAGGAAAAAGATCTCACAACTCAATTAGCATAATAGCCGCTAGATCGCGCTAGCTTTCAGTATTAAACATTGATCCCTAAGCCTCTCAATAATGACCAGCTTTAACTTAACTTACGTAATAATACTACAGTTGTTGTTTAATATGAAATTTGTAACTTACGATCGTATCTACTCCAAGGATTAGACAGCAAACAATGACGTGGTTCTAAACGCTGGTCACCGAACACGAGTATCTTCTTCTACTGCTTTACGAGCTTCCTGTTGCGTCCTATCAAGCAGTGTGATAACATTTTTTGCCACTAGGTGTCACACCAGGACTACTTAAACAAATCCAAATACACTTACAAACAGAAACTAACACTGCACAGAACACAGACTCTTTCAGGATGAGGTGCTGATGCACAGGTTGGCCAAAGAGAAACCGGCTGAAGAGTAAAGGACAGAGTTAGCCTTGCAACGTCTTCTTTACCGTCTTTGCTTTTCTTCTGTTCCGTCTCCCCCCTTTAAGGTGGTCCAGCGTTGAAACAGATGTAGGGAACAAAGCCTCCATGCATACCCCAGCCCTGGAAGAACCTAAGTTCTCGGTTAAATAAAAGATCATTTCTGTTAACCTGGATCCCGTCTCCCTTGTGATTGTGTTTTGTGGCAGATTAAATCTCGCCTCGGCTCTGGGCCCATGTTACAACGTCCTTTGTGTAAAGCGAACATTGTCTCATAAGACACAATACCACATCACTGCGAAAAGTTGACATGTTTGCAGCGATGTGGTATTGCACCTCGGATAATACAGCAGATATACGAAATGAGATTTCATGGGAAAACCGGGCCTGTCACTGGGTAGTTGGGACATCAAAGTCAGCCTGAGCTCTTTTTTCTAAGTGCGCAACCAACATCAAGTTTCTGAAATGTCTACATTAAGAATCGTTAGTGCGTGTGTGGCTTTTTTCCTCTAAAAGATTTTCTACATTTAGCTTCAACGAGTGGACTACAAAGCATCACACCGGTAGCAATGCTGCAAAAAAGTATGACTTTAAGGATTGTTGTTTGCATTCCACATATCTTAACAGTAGGCTTCAAGGAGATTGTGGAAGTGCCTTTAGCTCCGACGTAAGTGCTAAAATGTTCCGTAAACCTTAAAGCCCGCAGATTTCAACTACGCAAAACCGTTTGAGAGGAGAGGCGCATCAGAATGGAATGTCGGTTGAGTGCCCATGACTCTTTAAGACTATATTTTCAGGGATCATTTCTATAGTTCTTTGCTTGGAAATGTGTTTTGAAAATGTTTGTCTCCCAACCCACGATGAAGAGTTGTGATGCTCCTTTCAGAGTGTGAACTGGGCACAGAGCGGCGACTTTGTTTGTGAACTCTGTGCTGTTGATGACCGTTCTGTATTGCTTTTTGCAATATTGAAGAAAGGGGTGTGTTCTGAGTGGTGTTTGTTGTTCAAGTCTCATTTGGAGATTATTGTTTTTTGGGGCCTGCATCCCCTATAAAGCAAACTTTGTCCAAATGTGCAGTCAAGTGCTAGGAGTAGGTTGTGTGAGGCAGCAGTTTTGTTCAATCGTCAGCGTGTCCACCTGCTTGTTCTCCAAATATAGAACCACCTACAGGTGTAGCCAGTGATGACTTTATGGACTTCATCATAAAATTGGGAACTCTACTTCTCTCAAGGCTGGATGGTCTTGAGTACAGACTCTTTCAGGATGAGGTGCTGATGCACAGGTTGGCCAAAGAGAAACCGGCTGAAGAGTAAAGGACAGAGTTAGCCTTGCAACGTCTTCTTTACCGTCTTTGCTTTTCTTCTGTTCCGTCTCCCCCCTTTAAGGTGGTCCAGCGTTGAAACAGATGTAGGGAACAAAGCCTCCATGCATACCCCAGCCCTGGAAGAACCTAAGTTCTCGGTTAAATAAAAGATCATTTCTGTTAACCTGGATCCCGTCTCCCTTGTGATTGTGTTTTGTGGCAGATTAAATCTCGCCTCGGCTCTGGGCCCATGTCACAACGTCCTTTGTGTAAAGCGAACATTGTCTCATAAGACACAATACCACATCACTGCGAAAAGTTGACATGTTTGCAGCGATGTGGTATTGCACCTCGGATAATACAGCAGATATACGAAATGAGATTTCATGGGAAAACCGGGCCTGTCACTGGGTAGTTGGGATATCAAAGTCAGCATGAGCTCTTTTTTCTAAGTGCGCAACCAACATCATGTTTCTGAAATGTCTACAGTAAGAATCGTTAGTGCGTGTGTGGCTTTTTTCCTCTAAAAGATTTTCTACATTTAGCTTCAACGAGTGGACTACAAAGCATCACACCGGTAGCAATGCTGCAAAAAAGTATGACTTTAAGGATTGTTGTTTGCATTCCACATATCTTAACAGTAGGCTTCAAGGAGATTGTGGAAGTGCCTTTAGCTCCGACGTAAGTGCTAAAATGTTCCGTAAACCTTAAAGCCCACAGATTTCAACTACGCAAAACCGTTTGAGAGGAGAGGCGCATCAGAATGGAATGTCGGTTGAGTGCCCATGACTCTATAAGACTATATTTTCAGGGATCATTTCTATAGTTCTTTGCTTGGAAATGTGTTTTGAAAATGTTTGTCTCCCAACCCACGATGAAGAGTTGTGATGCTCCTTTCAGAGCGTGAACTGGGCACAGAGCGGCGACTTTGTTTGTGAACTCTGTGCTGTTGATGACCGTTCTGTATTGCTTTTTGCAATATTGAAGAAAGGGGTGTGTTCTGAGTGGTGTTTGTTGTTCAAGTCTCATTTGGAGATTATTGTTTTTTTGGGCCTGCATCCCCTATAAAGCAAACTTTGTCCAAATGTGCAGTCAAGTGCTAACTTAGGTTGTATGAGGCAGCAGTTTTGTTCAATCGTCAGCGTGTCCACCTGCTTGTTCTCCAAATATAGAACCACTCACAGGTGTAGCCAATGATGACTTTATGGACTTCATCATAAATTTGGGAACTCTACTTCTCTCAAGGCTGGATGGTCTTGAGTACAGACTCTTTCAGGATGAGGTGCTGATGCACAGGTTGGCCAAAGAGAACCCGGCTGAAGAGTAAAGGACAGAGTTAGCCTTGCAACGTCTTCTTTACCGTCTTTGCTTTTCTTCTGTTCCGTCTCCCCCCTTTAAGGTGGTCCAGCGTTGAAACAGATGTAGGGAACAAAGCCTCCATGCATACCCCAGCCCTGGAAGAACCTAAGTTCTCGGTTAAATAAAAGATCATTTCTGTTAACCTGGATCCCGTCTCCCTTGTGATTGTGTTTTGTGGCAGATTAAATCTCGCCTCGGCTCTGGGCCCATGTCACAACGTCCTTTGTGTAAAGCGAACATTGTCTCATAAGACACAATACCACATCACTGCGAAAAGTTGACATGTTTGCAGCGATGTGGTATTGCACCTCGGATAATACAGCAGATATACGAAATGAGATTTCATGGGAAAACCGGGCCTGTCACTGGGTAGTTGGGATATCAAAGTCAGCATGAGCTCTTTTTTCTAAGTGCGCAACCAACATCATGTTTCTGAAATGTCTACAGTAAGAATCGTTAGTGCGTGTGTGGCTTTTTTCCTCTAAAAGATTTTCTACATTTAGCTTCAACGAGTGGACTACAAAGCATCACACCGGTAGCAATGCTGCAAAAAAGTATGACTTTAAGGATTGTTGTTTGCATTCCACATATCTTAACAGTAGGCTTCAAGGAGATTGTGGAAGTGCCTTTAGCTCCGACGTAAGTGCTAAAATGTTCCGTAAACCTTAAAGCCCGCAGATTTCAACTACGCAAAACCGTTTGAGAGGAGAGGCGCATCAGAATGGAATGTCGGTTGAGTGCCCATGACTCTTTAAGACTATATTTTCAGGGATCATTTCTATAGTTCTTTGCTTGGAAATGTGTTTTGAAAATGTTTGTCTCCCAACCCACGATGAAGAGTTGTGATGCTCCTTTCAGAGCGTGAACTGGGCACAGAGCGGCGACTTTGTTTGTGAACTCTGTGCTGTTGATGACCGTTCTGTATTGCTTTTTGCAATATTGAAGAAAGGGGTGTGTTCTGAGTGGTGTTTGTTGTTCAAGTCTCATTTGGAGATTATTGTTTTTTTGGGCCTGCATCCCCTATAAAGCAAACTTTGTCCAAATGTGCAGTCAAGTGCTAGGAGTAGGTTGTGTGAGGCAGCAGTTTTGTTCAATCCTCAGCGTGTCCACCTGCTTGTTCTCCAAATATAGAACCACCTACAGGTGTAGCCAGTGATGACTTTATGGACTTCATCATAAAATTGGGAACTCTACTTCTCTCAAGGCTGGATGGTCTTGAGTACAGACTCTTTCAGGATGAGGTGCTGATGCACAGGTTGGCCAAAGAGAAACCGGCTGAAGAGTAAAGGACAGAGTTAGCCTTGCAACGTCTTCTTTACCGTCTTTGCTTTTCTTCTGTTCCGTCTCCCCCCTTTAAGGTGGTCCAGCGTTGAAACAGATGTAGGGAACAAAGCCTCCATGCATACCCCAGCCCTGGAAGAACCTAAGTTCTCGGTTAAATAAAAGATCATTTCTGTTAACCTGGATCCCGTCTCCCTTGTGATTGTGTTTTGTGGCAGATTAAATCTCGCCTCGGCTCTGGGCCCATGTCACAACGTCCTTTGTGTAAAGCGAACATTGTCTCATAAGACACAATACCACATCACTGCGAAAAGTTGACATGTTTGCAGCGATGTGGTATTGCACCTCGGATAATACAGCAGATATACGAAATGAGATTTCATGGGAAAACCGGGCCTGTCACTGGGTAGTTGGGATATCAAAGTCAGCATGAGCTCTTTTTTCTAAGTGCGCAACCAACATCATGTTTCTGAAATGTCTACAGTAAGAATCGTTAGTGCGTGTGTGGCTTTTTTCCTCTAAAAGATTTTCTACATTTAGCTTCAACGAGTGGACTACAAAGCATCACACCGGTAGCAATGCTGCAAAAAAGTATGACTTTAAGGATTGTTGTTTGCATTCCACATATCTTAACAGTAGGCTTCAAGGAGATTGTGGAAGTGCCTTTAGCTCCGACGTAAGTGCTAAAATGTTCCGTAAACCTTAAAGCCCGCAGATTTCAACTACGCAAAACCGTTTGAGAGGAGAGGCGCATCAGAATGGAATGTCGGTTGAGTGCCCATGACTCTTTAAGACTATATTTTCAGGGATCATTTCTATAGTTCTTTGCTTGGAAATGTGTTTTGAAAATGTTTGTCTCCCAACCCACGATGAAGAGTTGTGATGCTCCTTTCAGAGCATGAACTGGGCACAGAGCGGCGACTTTGTTTGTGAACTCTGTGCTGTTGATGACCGTTCTGTATTGCTTTTGCAATATTGAAGAAAGGGGTGTGTTCTGAGTGGTGTTTGTTGTTCAAGTCTCATTTGGAGATTATTGTTTTTTTGGGCCTGCATCCCCTATAAAGCAAACTTTGTCCAAATGTGCAGTCAAGTGCTAACTTAGGTTGTATGAGGCAGCAGTTTTGTTCAATCGTCAGCGTGTCCACCTGCTTGTTCTCCAAATATAGAACCACTCACAGGTGTAGCCAATGATGACTTTATGGACTTCATCATAAATTTGGGAACTCTACTTCTCTCAAGGCTGGATGGTCTTGAGTACAGACTCTTTCAGGATGAGGTGCTGATGCACAGGTTGGCCAAAGAGAACCCGGCTGAAGAGTAAAGGACAGAGTTAGCCTTGCAACGTCTTCTTTATCGTCTTTGCTTTTCTTCTGTTCCGTCTCCCCCCTTTAAGGTGGTCCAGCGTTGAAACAGATGTAGGGAACAAAGCCTCCATGCATACCCCAGCCCTGGAAGAACCTAAGTTCTCGGTTAAATAAAAGATAATTTCTGTTAACCTGGCTCCCGTCTCCCTTGTGATTGTGTTTTGTGGCAGATTAAATCTCGCCTCGGCTCTGGGCCCATGTCACAACGTCCTTTGTGTAAAGCGAACATTGTCTCATAAGACACAATACCACATCACTGCGAAAAGTTGACATGTTTGCAGCGATGTGGTATTGCACCTCGGATAATACAGCAGATATACGAAATGAGATTTCATGGGAAAACCTGGCCTGTCACTGGGTAGTTGGGATATCAAAGTCAGCCTGAGCTCTTTTTTCTAAGTGCGCAACCAACATCAAGTTTCTGGAATGTCTACATTAAGAATCGTTAGTGCGTGTGTGGCTTTTTTCCTCTAAAAGATTTTCTACATTTAGCTTCAACGAGTGGACTACAAAGCATCACACCGGTAGCAATGCTGCAAAAAAGTATGACTTTAAGGATTGTTGTTTGCATTCCACATATCTTAACAGTAGGCTTCAAGGAGATTGTGGAAGTGCCTTTAGCTCCGACGTAAGTGCTAAAATGTTCCGTAAACCTTAAAGCCCGCAGATTTCAACTACGCAAAACCGTTTGAGAGGAGAGGCGCATCAGAATGGAATGTCGGTTGAGTGCCCATGACTCTTTAAGACTATATTTTCAGGGATCATTTCTATAGTTCTTTGCTTGGAAATGTGTTTTGAAAATGTTTGTCTCCCAACCCACAATGAAGAGTTGTGATGCTCCTTTCAGAGCGTGAACTGGGCACAGAGCGGTGACTTTGTTTGTGAACTCTGTGCTGTTGATGACCGTTCTGTATTGCTTTTTGCAATATTGAAGAAAGGGGTGTGTTCTGAGTGGTGTTTGTTGTTCAAGTCTCATTTGGAGATTATTGTTTTTTTGGGCCTGCATCCCCTATAAAGCAAACTTTGTCCAAATGTGCAGTCAAGTGCTAACGCAGGTTGTGTGAGGCAGCAGTTTTGTTAAATCCTCAGCGTGTCCACCTGCTTGTTCTCCAAATATAGAACCACTCACAGGTGTAGCCAATGATGACTTTATGGACTTCATCATAAATTTGGGAACTCTACTTCTCTCAAGGCTGGATGGTCTTGAGTACAGACTCTTTCAGGATGAGGTGCTGATGCACAGGTTGGCCAAAGAGAAACCGGCTGAAGAGTAAAGGACAGAGTTAGCCTTGCAACGTCTTCTTTACCGTCTTTGCTTTTCTTCTGTTCCGTCTCCCCCCTTTAAGGTGGTCCAGCGTTGAAACAGATGTAGGGAACAAAGCCTCCATGCATACCCCAGCCCTGGAAGAACCTAAGTTCTCGGTTAAATAAAAGATCATTTCTGTTAACCTGGATCCCGTCTCCCTTGTGATTGTGTTTTGTGGCAGATTAAATCTCGCCTCGGCTCTGGGCCCATGTCACAACGTCCTTTGTGTAAAGCGAACATTGTCTCATAAGACACAATACCACATCACTGCGAAAAGTTGACATGTTTGCAGCGATGTGGTATTGCACCTCGGATAATACAGCAGATATACGAAATGAGATTTCATGGGAAAACCGGGCCTGTCACTGGGTAGTTGGGATATCAAAGTCAGCCTGAGCTCTTTTTTCTAAGTGCGCAACCAACATCAAGTTTCTGAAATGTCTACATTAAGAATCGTTAGTGCGTGTGTGGCTTTTTTCCTCTAAAAGATTTTCTACATTTAGCTTCAACGAGTGGACTACAAAGCATCACACCGGTAGCAATGCTGCAAAAAAGTATGACTTTAAGGATTGTTGTTTGCATTCCACATATCTTAACAGTAGGCTTCAAGGAGATTGTGGAAGTGCCTTTAGCTCCGACGTAAGTGCTAAAATGTTCCGTAAACCTTAAAGCCCGCAAATTTCAACTACGCAAAACCGTTTGAGAGGAGAGGCGCATCAGAATGGAATGTCGGTTGAGTGCCCATGACTCGTTAAGACTATATTTTCAGGAATCATTTCTATAGTTCTTTGCTTGGAAATGTGTTTTGAAAATGTTTGTCTCCCAACCCACGATGAAGAGTTGTGATGCTCCTTTCAGAGCGTGAACTGGGCACAGAGCGGCGACTTTGTTTGTGAACTCTGTGCTGTTGATGACCGTTCTGTATTGCTTTTTGCAATATTGAAGAAAGGGGTGTGTTCTGAGTGGTGTTTGTTGTTCAAGTCTCATTTGGAGATTATTGTTTTTTTGGGCCTGCATCCCCTATAAAGCAAACTTTGTCCAAATGTGCAGTCAAGTGCTAGGAGTAGGTTGTGTGAGGCAGCAGTTTTGTTCAATCGTCAGCGTGTCCACCTGCTTGTTCTCCAAATATAGAACCACCTACAGGTGTAGCCAGTGATGACTTTATGGACTTCATCATAAAATTGGGAACTCTACTTCTCTCAAGGCTGGATGGTCTTGAGTACAGACTCTTTCAGGATGAGGTGCTGATGCACAGGTTGGCCAAAGAGAAAACGGCTGAAGAGTAAAGGACAGAGTTAGCCTTGCAACGTCTTCTTTACCGTCTTTGCTTTTCTTCTGTTCCGTCTCCCCCCTTTAAGGTGGTCCAGCGTTGAAACAGATGTAGGGAACAAAGCCTCCATGCATACCCCAGCCCTGGAAGAACCTAAGTTCTCGGTTAAATAAAAGATCATTTCTGTTAACCTGGATCCCGTCTCCCTTGTGATTGTGTTTTGTGGCAGATTAAATCTCGCCTCGGCTCTGGGCCCATGTCACAACGTCCTTTGTGTAAAGCGAACATTGTCTCATAAGACACAATACCACATCACTGCGAAAAGTTGACATGTTTGCAGCGATGTGGTATTGCACCTCGGATAATACAGCAGATATACGAAATGAGATTTCATGGGAAAACCGGGCCTGTCACTGGGTAGTTGGGATATCAAAGTCAGCCTGAGCTCTTTTTTCTAAGTGCGCAACCAACATCAAGTTTCTGAAATGTCTACATTAAGAATCGTTAGTGCGTGTGTGGCTTTTTTCCTCTAAAAGATTTTCTACATTTAGCTTCAACGAGTGGACTACAAAGCATCACACCGGTAGCAATGCTGCAAAAAAGTATGACTTTAAGGATTGTTGTTTGCATTCCACATATCTTAACAGTAGGCTTCAAGGAGATTGTGGAAGTGCCTTTAGCTCCGACGTAAGTGCTAAAATGTTCCGTAAACCTTAAAGCCCGCAGATTTCAACTACGCAAAACCGTTTGAGAGGAGAGGCGCATCAGAATGGAATGTCGGTTGAGTGCCCATGACTCGTTAAGACTATATTTTCAGGGATCATTTCTATAGTTCTTTGCTTGGAAATGTGTTTTGAAAATGTTTGTCTCCCAGCCCACGATGAAGAGTTGTGATGCTCCTTTCAGAGCGTGAACTGGGCACAGAGCGGCGACTTTGTTTGTGAACTCTGTGCTGTTGATGACCGTTCTGTATTGCTTTTTGCAATATTGAAGAAAGGGGTGTGTTCTGAGTGGTGTTTGTTGTTCAAGTCTCATTTGGAGATTATTGTTTTTTGGGGCCTGCATCCCCTATAAAGCAAACTTTGTCCAAATGTGCAGTCAAGTGCTAGGAGTAGGTTGTGTGAGGCAGCAGTTTTGTTCAATCGTCAGCGTGTCCACCTGCTTGTTCTCCAAATATAGAACCACCTACAGGTGTAGCCAGTGATGACTTTTTGGACTTCATCATAAAATTGGGAACTCTACTTCTCTCAAGGCTGGATGGTCTTGAGTACAGACTCTTTCAGGATGAGGTGCTGATGCACAGGTTGGCCAAAGAGAAACCGGCTGAAGAGTAAAGGTCAGAGTTAGCCTTGCAACGTCTTCTTTACCGTCTTTGCTTTTCTTCTGTTCCGTCTCCCCCCTTTAAGGTGGTCCAGCGTTGAAACAGATGTAGGGAACAAAGCCTCCATGCATACCCCAGCCCTGGAAGAACCTAAGTTCTCGGTTAAATAAAAGATCATTTCTGTTAACCTGGATCCCGTCTCCCTTGTGATTGTGTTTTGTGGCAGATTAAATCTCGCCTCGGCTCTGGGCCCATGTCCCAACGTCCTTTGTGTAAAGCGAACATTGTCTCATAAGACACAATACCACATCACTGCGAAAAGTTGACATGTTTGCAGCGATGTGGTATTGCACCTCGGATAATACAGCAGATATACGAAATGAGATTTCATGGGAAAACCGGGCCTGTCACTGGGTAGTTGGGATATCAAAGTCAGCCTGAGCTCTTTTTTCTAAGTGCGCAACCATTATCAAGTTTCTGAAATGTCTACATTAAGAATCGTTAGTGCGTGTGTGGCTTTTTTCCTCTAAAAGATTTTCTACATTTAGCTTCAACGAGTGGACTACAAAGCATCACACCGGTAGCAATGCTGCAAAAAAGTATGACTTTAAGGATTGTTGTTTGCATTCCACATATCTTAACAGTAGGCTTCAAGGAGATTGTGGAAGTGCCTTTAGCTCCGACGTAAGTGCTAAAATGTTCCGTAAACCTTAAAGCCCGCAGATTTCAACTACGCAAAACCGTTTGAGAGGAGAGGCGCATCAGAATGGAATGTCGGTTTGAGTGCCCATGACACTTTAAGATTATATTTTCAGGGATCATTTCTATAGTTCTTTGCTTGGAAATGTGTTTTGAAAATGTTTGTCTCCCAACCCACGATGAAGAGTTGTGATGCTCCTTTCAGAGCGTGAACTGGGCACAGAGCGGCGACTTTGTTTGTGAACTCTGTGCTGTTGATGACCGTTCTGTATTGCTTTTTGCAATATTGAAGAAAGGGGTGTGTTCTGAGTGGTGTTTGTTGTTCAAGTCTCATTTGGAGATTATTGTTTTTTTGGGCCTGCATCCCCTATAAAGCAAACTTTGTCCAAATGTGCAGTCCAGTGCTAACGTAGGTTGTGTGAGGCAGCAGTTTTGTTCAATCGTCAGCGTGTCCACCTGCTTGTTCTCCAAATATAGAACCACTCACAGGTGTAGCCAATGATGACTTTATGGACTTCATCATAAATTTGGGAACTCTACTTCTCTCAAGGCTGGATGGTCTTGAGTACAGACTCTTTCAGGATGAGGTGCTGATGCACAGGTTGGCCAAAGAGAACCCGGCTGAAGAGTAAAGGACAGAGTTAGCCTTGCAACGTCTTCTTTACCGTCTTTGCTTTTCTTCTGTTCCGTCTCCCCCCTTTAAGGTGGTCCAGCGTTGAAACAGATGTGGGGAACAAAGCCTCCATGCATACCCCAGCCCTGGAAGAACCCAAGTTCTCGGTTAAATAAAAGATCATTTCTGTTAACCTGGCTCCCGTCTCCCTTGTGATTGTGTTTTGTGGCAGATTAAATCTCGCCTCGGCTCTGGGCCCATGTCACAACGTCCTTTGTGTAAAGCGAACATTGTCTCATAAGACACAATACCACATCACTGTGAAAAGTTGACATGTTTGCAGCGATGTGGTATTGCCCCTCGGATAATACAGCAGATATACGAAATGAGATTTCATGGGAAAACCGGGCCTGTCACTGGGTAGTTGGGATATCAAAGTCAGCCTGAGCTCTTTTTTCTAAGTGCGCAACCAACATCAAGTTTCTGAAATGTCTACATTAAGAATCGTTAGTGCGTGTGTGGCTTTTTTCCTCTAAAAGATTTTCTACATTTAGCTTCAACGAGTGGACTACAAAGCATCACACCGGTAGCAATGCTGCAAAAAAGTATGACTTTAAGGATTGTTGTTTGCATTCCACATATCTTAACAGTAGGCTTCAAGGAGATTGTGGAAGTGCCTTTAGCTCCGACGTAAGTGCTAAAATGTTCCGTAAACCTTAAAGCCCGCAGATTTCAACTACGCAAAACCGTTTGAGAGGAGAGGCGCATCAGAATGGAATGTCGGTTGAGTGCCCATGACTCGTTAAGACTATATTTTCAGGGATCATTTCTATAGTTCTTTGCTTGGAAATGTGTTTTGAAAACGTTTGTCTCCCAGCCCACGATGAAGAGTTGTGATGCTCCTTTCAGAGCGTGAACTGGGCACAGAGCGGCGACTTTGTTTGTGAACTCTGTGCTGTTGATGACCGTTCTGTATTGCTTTTTGCAATATTGAAGAAAGGGGTGTGTTCTGAGTGGTGTTTGTTGTTCAAGTCTCATTTGGAGATTATTGTTTTTTGGGGCCTGCATCCCCTATAAAGCAAACTTTGTCCAAATGTGCAGTCAAGTGCTAGGAGTAGGTTGTGTGAGGCAGCAGTTTTGTTCAATCGTCAGCGTGTCCACCTGCTTGTTCTCCAAATATAGAACCACCTACAGGTGTAGCCAGTGATGACTTTATGGACTTCATCATAAAATTGGGAACTCTACTTCTCTCAAGGCTGGATGGTCTTGAGTACAGACTCTTTCAGGATGAGGTGCTGATGCACAGGTTGGCCAAAGAGAAACCGGCTGAAGAGTAAAGGACAGAGTTAGCCTTGCAACGTCTTCTTTACCGTCTTTGCTTTTCTTCTGTTCCGTCTCCCCCCTTTAAGGTGGTCCAGCGTTGAAACAGATGTAGGGAACAAAGCCTCCATGCATACCCCAGCCCTGGAAGAACCTAAGTTCTCGGTTAAATAAAAGATCATTTCTGTTAACCTGGATCCCGTCTCCCTTGTGATTGTGTTTTGTGGCAGATTAAATCTCGCCTCGGCTCTGGGCCCATGTTACAACGTCCTTTGTGTAAAGCGAACATTGTCTCATAAGACACAATACCACATCACTGCGAAAAGTTGACATGTTTGCAGCGATGTGGTATTGCACCTCGGATAATACAGCAGATATACGAAATGAGATTTCATGGGAAAACCGGGCCTGTCACTGGGTAGTTGGGATATCAAAGTCAGCCTGAGCTCTTTTTTCTAAGTGCGCAACCAACATCAAGTTTCTGAAATGTCTACATTAAGAATCGTTAGTGCGTGTGTGGCTTTTTTCCTCTAAAAGATTTTCTACATTTAGCTTCAACGAGTGGACTACAAAGCATCACACCGGTAGCAATGCTGCAAAAAAGTATGACTTTAAGGATTGTTGTTTGCATTCCACATATCTTAACAGTAGGCTTCAAGGAGATTGTGGAAGTGCCTTTAGCTCCGACGTAAGTGCTAAAATGTTCCGTAAACCTTAAAGCCCGCAGATTTCAACTACGCAAAACCGTTTGAGAGGAGAGGCGCATCAGAATGGAATGTCGGTTGAGTGCCCATGACTCTTTAAGACTATATTTTCAGGGATCATTTCTATAGTTCTTTGCTTGGAAATGTGTTTTGAAAATGTTTGTCTCCCAACCCACGATGAAGAGTTGTGATGCTCCTTTCAGAGCGTGAACTGGGCACAGAGCGGCGACTTTGTTTGTGAACTCTGTGCTGTTGATGACCGTTCTGTATTGCTTTTTGCAATATTGAAGAAAGGGGTGTGTTCTGAGTGGTGTTTGTTGTTCAAGTCTCATTTGGAGATTATTGTTTTTTGGGGCCTGCATCCCCTATAAAGCAAACTTTGTCCAAATGTGCAGTCAAGTGCTAGGAGTAGGTTGTGTGAGGCAGCAGTTTTGTTCAATCGTCAGCGTGTCCACCTGCTTGTTCTCCAAATATAGAACCACCTACAGGTGTAGCCAGTGATGACTTTATGGACTTCATCATAAAATTGGGAACTCTACTTCTCTCAAGGCTGGATGGTCTTGAGTACAGACTCTTTCAGGATGAGGTGCTGATGCACAGGTTGGCCAAAGAGAAACCGGCTGAAGAGTAAAGGACAGAGTTAGCCTTGCAACGTCTTCTTTACCGTCTTTGCTTTTCTTCTGTTCCGTCTCCCCCCTTTAAGGTGGTCCAGCGTTGAAACAGATGTAGGGAACAAAGCCTCCATGCATACCCCAGCCCTGGAAGAACCTAAGTTCTCGGTTAAATAAAAGATCATTTCTGTTAACCTGGATCCCGTCTCCCTTGTGATTGTGTTTTGTGGCAGATTAAATCTCGCCTCGGCTCTGGGCCCATGTCACAACGTCCTTTGTGTAAAGCGAACATTGTCTCATAAGACACAATACCACATCACTGCGAAAAGTTGACATGTTTGCAGCGATGTGGTATTGCACCTCGGATAATACAGCAGATATACGAAATGAGATTTCATGGGAAAACCGGGCCTGTCACTGGGTAGTTGGGATATCAAAGTCAGCCTGAGCTCTTTTTTCTAAGTGCGCAACCAACATCAAGTTTCTGAAATGTCTACATTAAGAATCGTTAGTGCGTGTGTGGCTTTTTTCCTCTAAAAGATTTTCTACATTTAGCTTCAACGAGTGGACTACAAAGCATCACACCGGTAGCAATGCTGCAAAAAAAGTATGACTTTAAGGATTGTTGTTTGCATTCCACATATCTTAACAGTAGGCTTCAAGGAGATTGTGGAAGTGCCTTTGGCTCCGACGTGAGTGCTAAAATGTTCCGTAAACCTTAAAGCCCGCAGATTTCAACTACGCAAAACCGTTTGAGAGGAGAGGCGCATCAGAATGGAATGTCGGTTGAGTGCCCATGACTCGTTAAGACTATATTTTCAGGGATCATTTCTATAGTTCTTTGCTTGGAAATGTGTTTTGAAAATGTTTGTCTCCCAGCCCACGATGAAGAGTTGTGATGCTCCTTTCAGAGCGTGAACTGGGCACAGAGCGGCGACTTTGTTTGTGAACTCTGTGCTGTTGATGACCGTTCTGTATTGCTTTTTGCAATATTGAAGAAAGGGGTGTGTTCTGAGTGGTGTTTGTTGTTCAAGTCTCATTTGGAGATTATTGTTTTTTTGGGCCTGCATCCCCTATAAAGCAAACTTTGTCCAAATGTGCAGTCCAGTGCTAACGTAGGTTGTGTGAGGCAGCAGTTTTGTTCAATCGTCAGCGTGTCCACCTGCTTGTTCTCCAAATATAGAACCACTCACAGGTGTAGCCAATGATGACTTTATGGACTTCATCATAAATTTGGGAACTCTACTTCTCTCAAGGCTGGATGGTCTTGAGTACAGACTCTTTCAGGATGAGGTGCTGATGCACAGGTTGGCCAAAGAGAACCCGGCTGAAGAGTAAAGGACAGAGTTAGCCTTGCAACGTCTTCTTTACCGTCTTTGCTTTTCTTCTGTTCCGTCTCCCCCCTTTAAGGTGGTCCAGCGTTGAAACAGATGTGGGGAACAAAGCCTCCATGCATACCCCAGCCCTGGAAGAACCCAAGTTCTCGGTTAAATAAAAGATCATTTCTGTTAACCTGGCTCCCGTCTCCCTTGTGATTGTGTTTTGTGGCAGATTAAATCTCGCCTCGGCTCTGGGCCCATGTCACAACGTCCTTTGTGTAAAGCGAACATTGTCTCATAAGACACAATACCACATCACTGTGAAAAGTTGACATGTTTGCAGCGATGTGGTATTGCACCTCGGATAATACAGCAGATATACGAAATGAGATTTCATGGGAAAACCGGGCCTGTCACTGGGTAGTTGGGATATCAAAGTCAGCCTGAGCTCTTTTTTCTAAGTGCGCAACCAACATCAAGTTTCTGAAATGTCTACATTAAGAATCGTTAGTGCGTGTGTGGCTTTTTTCCTCTAAAAGATTTTCTACATTTAGCTTCAACGAGTGGACTACAAAGCATCACACCGGTAGCAATGCTGCAAAAAAGTATGACTTTAAGGATTGTTGTTTGCATTCCACATATCTTAACAGTAGGCTTCAAGGAGATTGTGGAAGTGCCTTTAGCTCCGACGTAAGTGCTAAAATGTTCCGTAAACCTTAAAGCCCGCAGATTTCAACTACGCAAAACCGTTTGAGAGGAGAGGCGCATCAGAATGGAATGTCGGTTGAGTGCCCATGACTCGTTAAGACTATATTTTCAGGGATCATTTCTATAGTTCTTTGCTTGGAAATGTGTTTTGAAAACGTTTGTCTCCCAGCCCACGATGAAGAGTTGTGATGCTCCTTTCAGAGCGTGAACTGGGCACAGAGCGGCGACTTTGTTTGTGAACTCTGTGCTGTTGATGACCGTTCTGTATTGCTTTTTGCAATATTGAAGAAAGGGGTGTGTTCTGAGTGGTGTTTGTTGTTCAAGTCTCATTTGGAGATTATTGTTTTTTGGGGCCTGCATCCCCTATAAAGCAAACTTTGTCCAAATGTGCAGTCAAGTGCTAGGAGTAGGTTGTGTGAGGCAGCAGTTTTGTTCAATCGTCAGCGTGTCCACCTGCTTGTTCTCCAAATATAGAACCACCTACAGGTGTAGCCAGTGATGACTTTATGGACTTCATCATAAAATTGGGAACTCTACTTCTCTCAAGGCTGGATGGTCTTGAGTACAGACTCTTTCAGGATGAGGTGCTGATGCACAGGTTGGCCAAAGAGAAACCGGCTGAAGAGTAAAGGACAGAGTTAGCCTTGCAACGTCTTCTTTACCGTCTTTGCTTTTCTTCTGTTCCGTCTCCCCCCTTTAAGGTGGTCCAGCGTTGAAACAGATGTAGGGAACAAAGCCTCCATGCATACCCCAGCCCTGGAAGAACCTAAGTTCTCGGTTAAATAAAAGATCATTTCTGTTAACCTGGATCCCGTCTCCCTTGTGATTGTGTTTTGTGGCAGATTAAATCTCGCCTCGGCTCTGGGCCCATGTTACAACGTCCTTTGTGTAAAGCGAACATTGTCTCATAAGACACAATACCACATCACTGCGAAAAGTTGACATGTTTGCAGCGATGTGGTATTGCACCTCGGATAATACAGCAGATATACGAAATGAGATTTCATGGGAAAACCGGGCCTGTCACTGGGTAGTTGGGATATCAAAGTCAGCCTGAGCTCTTTTTTCTAAGTGCGCAACCAACATCAAGTTTCTGAAATGTCTACATTAAGAATCGTTAGTGCGTGTGTGGCTTTTTTCCTCTAAAAGATTTTCTACATTTAGCTTCAACGAGTGGACTACAAAGCATCACACCGGTAGCAATGCTGCAAAAAAGTATGACTTTAAGGATTGTTGTTTGCATTCCACATATCTTAACAGTAGGCTTCAAGGAGATTGTGGAAGTGCCTTTAGCTCCGACGTAAGTGCTAAAATGTTCCGTAAACCTTAAAGCCCGCAGATTTCAACTATGCAAAACCGTTTGAGAGGAGAGGCGCATCAGAATGGAATGTCGGTTGAGTGCCCATGACTCTTTAAGACTATATTTTCAGGGATCATTTCTGTAGTTCTTTGCTTGGAAATGTGTTTTGAAAATGTTTGTCTCCCAACCCACGATGAAGAGTTGTGATGCTCCTTTCAGAGCGTGAACTGGGCACAGAGCGGCGACTTTGTTTGTGAACTCTGTGCTGTTGATGACCGTTCTGTATTGCTTTTTGCAATATTGAAGAAAGGGGTGTGTTCTGAGTGGTGTTTGTTGTTTAAGTCTCATTTGGAGATTATTGTTTTTTGGGGCCTGCATCCCCTATAAAGCAAACTTTGTCCAAATGTGCAGTCAAGTGCTAGGAGTAGGTTGTGTGAGGCAGCAGTTTTGTTCAATCGTCAGCGTGTCCACCTGCTTGTTCTCCAAATATAGAACCACCTACAGGTGTAGCCAGTGATGACTTTATGGACTTCATCATAAAATTGGGAACTCTACTTCTCTCAAGGCTGGATGGTCTTGAGTACAGACTCTTTCAGGATGAGGTGCTGATGCACAGGTTGGCCAAAGAGAAACCGGCTGAAGAGTAAAGGACAGAGTTAGCCTTGCAACGTCTTCTTTACCGTCTTTGCTTTTCTTCTGTTCCGTCTCCCCCCTTTAAGGTGGTCCAGCGTTGAAACAGATGTAGGGAACAAAGCCTCCATGCATACCCCAGCCCTGGAAGAACCTAAGTTCTCGGTTAAATAAAAGATCATTTCTGTTAACCTGGATCCCGTCTCCCTTGTGATTGTGTTTTGTGGCAGATTAAATCTCGCCTCGGCTCTGGGCCCATTTCACAACGTCCTTTGTGTAAAGCGAACATTGTCTCATAAGACACAATACCACATCACTGCGAAAAGTTGACATGTTTGCAGCGATGTGGTATTGCACCTCGGATAATACAGCAGATATACGAAATGAGATTTCATGGGAAAACCGGGCCTGTCACTGGGTAGTTGGGATATCAAAGTCAGCCTGAGCTCTTTTTTCTAAGTGCGCAACCAACATCAAGTTTCTGAAATGTCTACATTAAGAATCGTTAGTGCGTGTGTGGCTTTTTTCCTCTAAAAGATTTTCTACATTTAGCTTCAACGAGTGGACTACAAAGCATCACACCGGTAGCAATGCTGCAAAAAAAGTATGACTTTAAGGATTGTTGTTTGCATTCCACATATCTTAACAGTAGGCTTCAAGGAGATTGTGGAAGTGCCTTTGGCTCCGACGTGAGTGCTAAAATGTTCCGTAAACCTTAAAGCCCGCAGATTTCAACTACGCAAAACCGTTTGAGAGGAGAGGCGCATCAGAATGGAATGTCGGTTGAGTGCCCATGACTCGTTAAGACTATATTTTCAGGGATCATTTCTATAGTTCTTTGCTTGGAAATGTGTTTTGAAAATGTTTGTCTCCCAGCCCACGATGAAGAGTTGTGATGCTCCTTTCAGAGCGTGAACTGGGCACAGAGCGGCGACTTTGTTTGTGAACTCTGTGCTGTTGATGACCGTTCTGTATTGCTTTTTGCAATATTGAAGAAAGGGGTGTGTTCTGAGTGGTGTTTGTTGTTCAAGTCTCATTTGGAGATTATTGTTTTTTGGGCCCTGCATCCCCTATAAAGCAAACTTTGTCCAAATGTGCAGTCAAGTGCTAGGAGTAGGTTGTGTGAGGCAGCAGTTTTGTTCAATCGTCAGCGTGTCCACCTGCTTGTTCTCCAAATATAGAACCACCTACAGGTGTAGCCAGTGATGACTTTATGGACTTCATCATAAAATTGGGAACTCTACTTCTCTCAAGGCTGGATGGTCTTGAGTACAGACTCTTTCAGGATGAGGTGCTGATGCACAGGTTGGCCAAAGAGAAACCGGCTGAAGAGTAAAGGACAGAGTTAGTCTTGCAACGTCTTCTTTACCGTCTTTGCTTTTCTTCTGTTCCGTCTCCCCCCTTTAAGGTGGTCCAGCGTTGAAACAGATGTAGGGAACAAAGCCTCCATGCATACCCCAGCCCTGGAAGAACCTAAGTTCTCGGTTAAATAAAAGATCATTTCTGTTAACCTGGATCCCGTCTCCCTTGTGATTGTGTTTTGTGGCAGATTAAATCTCGCCTCGGCTCTGGGCCCATGTCACAACGTCCTTTGTGTAAAGCGAACATTGTCTCATAAGACACAATACCACATCACTGCGAAAAGTTGACATGTTTGCAGCGATGTGGTATTGCACCTCGGATAATACAGCAGATATACGAAATGAGATTTCATGGGAAAACCGGGCCTGTCACTGGGTAGTTGGGATATCAAAGTCAGCATGAGCTTTTTTTTCTAAGTGCGCAACCAACATCATGTTTCTGAAATGTCTACAGTAAGAATCGTTAGTGCGTGTGTGGCTTTTTTCCTCTAAAAGATTTTCTACATTTAGCTTCAACGAGTGGACTACAAAGCATCACACCGGTAGCAATGCTGCAAAAAAGTATGACTTTAAGGATTGTTGTTTGCATTCCACATATCTTAACAGTAGGCTTCAAGGAGATTGTGGAAGTGCCTTTAGCTCCGACGTAAGTGCTAAAATGTTCCGTAAACCTTAAAGCCCGCAGATTTCAACTACGCAAAACCGTTTGAGAGGAGAGGCGCATCAGAATGGAATGTCGGTTGAGTGCCCATGACTCTTTAAGACTATATTTTCAGGGATCATTTCTATAGTTCTTTGCTTGGAAATGTGTTTTGAAAATGTTTGTCTCCCAACCCACGATGAAGAGTTGTGATGCTCCTTTCAGAGCGTGAACTGGGCACAGAGCGGCGACTTTGTTTGTGAACTCTGTGCTGTTGATGACCGTTCTGTATTGCTTTTTGCAATATTGAAGAAAGGGGTGTGTTCTGAGTGGTGTTTGTTGTTCAAGTCTCATTTGGAGATTATTGTTTTTTTGGGCCTGCATCCCCTATAAAGCAAACTTTGTCCAAATGTGCAGTCAAGTGCTAACTTAGGTTGTATGAGGCAGCAGTTTTGTTCAACCGTCAGCGTGTCCACCTGCTTGTTCTCCAAATATAGAACCACTCACAGGTGTAGCCAATGATGACTTTATGGACTTCATCATAAATTTGGGAACTCTACTTCTCTCAAGGCTGGATGGTCTTGAGTACAGACTCTTTCAGGATGAGGTGCTGATGCACAGGTTGGCCAAAGAGAACCCGGCTGAAGAGTAAAGGACAGAGTTAGCCTTGCAACGTCTTCTTTATCGTCTTTGCTTTTCTTCTGTTCCGTCTCCCCCCTTTAAGGTGGTCCAGCGTTGAAACAGATGTAGGGAACAAAGCCTCCATGCATACCCCAGCCCTGGAAGAACCTAAGTTCTCGGTTAAATAAAAGATCATTTCTGTTAACCTGGCTCCCGTCTCCCTTGTGATTGTGTTTTGTGGCAGATTAAATCTCGCCTCGGCTCTGGGCCCATGTCACAACGTCCTTTGTGTAAAGCGAACATTGTCTCATAAGACACAATACCACATCACTGCGAAAAGTTGACATGTTTGCAGCGATGTGGTATTGCACCTCGGATAATACAGCAGATATACGAAATGAGATTTCATGGGAAAACCGGGCCTGTCACTGGGTAGTTGGGATATCAAAGTCAGCCTGAGCTCTTTTTTCTAAGTGCGCAACCAACATCAAGTTTCTGAAATGTCTACATTAAGAATCGTTAGTGCGTGTGTGGCTTTTTTCCTCTAAAAGATTTTCTACATTTAGCTTCAACGAGTGGACTACAAAGCATCACACCGGTAGCAATGCTGCAAAAAAAGTATGACTTTAAGGATTGTTGTTTGCATTCCACATATCTTAACAGTAGGCTTCAAGGAGATTGTGGAAGTGCCTTTGGCTCCTACGTGAGTGCTAAAATGTTCCGTAAACCTTAAAGCCCGCAGATTTCAACTACGCAAAACCGTTTGAGAGGAGAGGCGCATCAGAATGGAATGTCGGTTGAGTGCCCATGACTCGTTAAGACTATATTTTCAGGGATCATTTCTATAGTTCTTTGCTTGGAAATGTGTTTTGAAAATGTTTGTCTCCCAGCCCACGATGAAGAGTTGTGATGCTCCTTTCAGAGCGTGAACTGGGCACAGAGCGGCGACTTTGTTTGTGAACTCTGTGCTGTTGATGACCGTTCTGTATTGCTTTTTGCAATATTGAAGAAAGGGGTGTGTTCTGAGTGGTGTTTGTTGTTCAAGTCTCATTTGGAGATTATTGTTTTTTTGGGCCTGCATCCCCTATAAAGCAAACTTTGTCCAAATGTGCAGTCAAGTGCTAACGCAGGTTGTGTGAGGCAGCAGTTTTGTTCAATCCTCAGCGTGTCCACCTGCTTGTTCTCCAAATATAGAACCACTCACAGGTGTAGCCAATGATGACTTTATGGACTTCATCATAAATTTGGGAACTCTACTTCTCTCAAGGCTGGATGGTCTTGAGTACAGACTCTTTCAGGATGAGGTGCTGATGCACAGGTTGGCCAAAGAGAACCCGGCTGAAGAGTAAAGGACAGAGTTAGCCTTGCAACGTCTTCTTTACCGTCTTTGCTTTTCTTCTGTTCCGTCTCCCCCCTTTAAGGTGGTCCAGCATTGAAACAGATGTGGGGAACAAAGCCTCCATGCATACCCCAGCCCTGGAAGAACCCAAGTTCTCGGTTAAATAAAAGATCATTTCTGTTAACCTGGCTCCCGTCTCCCTTGTGATTGTGTTTTGTGGCAGATTAAATCTCGCCTCGGCTCTGGGCCCATGTCACAACGTCCTTTGTGTAAAGCGAACATTGTCTCATAAGACACAATACCACATCACTGTGAAAAGTTGACATGTTTGCAGCGATGTGGTATTGCACCTCGGATAATACAGCAGATATACGAAATGAGATTTCATGGGAAAACCGGGCCTGTCACTGGGTAGTTGGGATATCAAAGTCAGCCTGAGCTCTTTTTTCTAAGTGCGCAACCAACATCAAGTTTCTGAAATGTCTACATTAAGAATCGTTAGTGCGTGTGTGGCTTTTTTCCTCTAAAAGATTTTCTACATTTAGCTTCAACGAGTGGACTACAAAGCATCACACCGGTAGCAATGCTGCAAAAAAAGTATGACTTTAAGGATTGTTGTTTGCATTCCACATATCTTAACAGTAGGCTTCAAGGAGATTGTGGAAGTGCCTTTGGCTCCTACGTGAGTGCTAAAATGTTCCGTAAACCTTAAAGCCCGCAGATTTCAACTACGCAAAACCGTTTGAAAGGAGAGGCGCATCAGAATGGAATGTCGGTTGAGTGCCCATGACTCGTTAAGACTATATTTTCAGGGATCATTTCTATAGTTCTTTGCTTGGAAATGTGTTTTGAAAATGTTTGTCTCCCAGCCCACGATGAAGAGTTGTGATGCTCCTTTCAGAGCGTGAACTGGGCACAGAGCGGCGACTTTGTTTGTGAACTCTGTGCTGTTGATGACCGTTCTGTATTGCTTTTTGCAATATTGAAGAAAGGGGTGTGTTCTGAGTGGTGTTTGTTGTTCAAGTCTCATTTGGAGATTATTGTTTTTTGGGGCCTGCATCCCCTATAAAGCAAACTTTGTCCAAATGTGCAGTCAAGTGCTAGGAGTAGGTTGTGTGAGGCAGCAGTTTTGTTCAATCGTCAGCGTGTCCACCTGCTTGTTCTCCAAATATAGAACCACCTACAGGTGTAGCCAGTGATGACTTTTTGGACTTCATCATAAAATTGGGAACTCTACTTCTCTCAAGGCTGGATGGTCTTGAGTACAGACTCTTTCAGGATGAGGTGCTGATGCACAGGTTGGCCAAAGAGAAACCGGCTGAAGAGTAAAGGACAGAGTTAGCCTTGCAACGTCTTCTTTACCGTCTTTGCTTTTCTTCTGTTCCGTCTCCCCCCTTTAAGGTGGTCCAGCGTTGAAACAGATGTAGGGAACAAAGCCTCCATGCATACCCCAGCCCTGGAAGAACCTAAGTTCTCGGTTAAATAAAAGATCATTTCTGTTAACCTGGATCCCGTCTCCCTTGTGATTGTGTTTTGTGGCAGATTAAATCTCACCTCGGCTCTGGGCCCATGTCACAACGTCCTTTGTGTAAAGCGAACATTGTCTCATAAGACACAATACCACATCACTGCGAAAAGTTGACATGTTTGCAGCGATGTGGTATTGCACCTCGGATAATACAGCAGATATATGAAATGAGATTTCATGGGAAAACCGGGCCTGTCACTGGGTAGTTGGGATATCAAAGTCAGCCTGAGCTCTTTTTTCTAAGTGCGCAACCAACATCAAGTTTCTGAAATGTCTACATTAAGAATCGTTAGTGCGTGTGTGGCTTTTTTCCTCTAAAAGATTTTCTACATTTAGCTTCAACGAGTGGACTACAAAGCATCACACCGGTAGCAATGCTGCAAAAAAGTATGACTTTAAGGATTGTTGTTTGCATTCCACATATCTTAACAGTAGGCTTCAAGGAGATTGTGGAAGTGCCTTTAGCTCCGACGTAAGTGCTAAAATGTTCCGTAAACCTTAAAGCCCGCAAATTTCAACTACGCAAAACCGTTTGAGAGGAGAGGCGCATCAGAATGGAATGTCGGTTGAGTGCCCATGACTCGTTAAGACTATATTTTCAGGGATCATTTCTATAGTTCTTTGCTTGGAAATGTGTTTTGAAAATGTTTGTCTCCCAGCCCACGATGAAGAGTTGTGATGCTCCTTTCAGAGCGTGAACTGGGCACAGAGCGGCGACTTTGTTTGTGAACTCTGTGCTGTTGATGACCGTTCTGTATTGCTTTTTGCAATATTGAAGAAAGGGGTGTGTTCTGAGTGGTGTTTGTTGTTCAAGTCTCATTTGGAGATTATTGTTTTTTGGGGCCTGCATCCCCTATAAAGCAAACTTTGTCCAAATGTGCAGTCAAGTGCTAACGCAGGTTGTGTGAGGCAGCAGTTTTGTTCAATCCTCAGCGTGTCCACCTGCTTGTTCTCCAAATATAGAACCACTCACAGGTGTAGCCAATGATGACTTTATGGACTTCATCATAAATTTGGGAACTCTACTTCTCTCAAGGCTGGATGGTCTTGAGTACAGACTCTTTCAGGATGAGGTGCTGATGCACAGGTTGGCCAAAGAGAACTCGGCTGAAGAGTAAAGGACAGAGTTAGCCTTGCAACGTCTTCTTTACCGTCTTTGCTTTTCTTCTGTTCCGTCTCCCCCCTTTAAGGTGGTCCAGCATTGAAACAGATGTGGGGAACAAAGCCTCCATGCATACCCCAGCCCTGGAAGAACCCAAGTTCTCGGTTAAATAAAAGATCATTTCTGTTAACCTGGCTCCCGTCTCCCTTGTGATTGTGTTTTGTGGCAGATTAAATCTCGCCTCGGCTCTGGGCCCATGTCACAACGTCCTTTGTGTAAAGCGAACATTGTCTCATAAGACACAATACCACATCACTGTGAAAAGTTGACATGTTTGCAGCGATGTGGTATTGCACCTCGGATAATACAGCAGATATACGAAATGAGATTTCATGGGAAAACCGGGCCTGTCACTGGGTAGTTGGGATATCAAAGTCAGCCTGAGCTCTTTTTTCTAAGTGCGCAACCAACATCAAGTTTCTGAAATGTCTACATTAAGAATCGTTAGTGCGTGTGTGGCTTTTTTCCTCTAAAAGATTTTCTACATTTAGCTTCAACGAGTGGACTACAAAGCATCACACCGGTAGCAATGCTGCAAAAAAAGTATGACTTTAAGGATTGTTGTTTGCATTCCACATATCTTAACAGTAGGCTTCAAGGAGATTGTGGAAGTGCCTTTGGCTCCTACGTGAGTGCTAAAATGTTCCGTAAACCTTAAAGCCCGCAGATTTCAACTACGCAAAACCGTTTGAGAGGAGAGGCGCATCAGAATGGAATGTCGGTTGAGTGCCCATGACTCGTTAAGACTATATTTTCAGGGATCATTTCTATAGTTCTTTGCTTGGAAATGTGTTTTGAAAATGTTTGTCTCCCAGCCCACGATGAAGAGTTGTGATGCTCCTTTCAGAGCGTGAACTGGGCACAGAGCGGCGACTTTGTTTGTGAACTCTGTGCTGTTGATGACCGTTCTGTATTGCTTTTTGCAATATTGAAGAAAGGGGTGTGTTCTGAGTGGTGTTTGTTGTTCAAGTCTCATTTGGAGATTATTGTTTTTTGGGGCCTGCATCCCCTATAAAGCAAACTTTGTCCAAATGTGCAGTCAAGTGCTAGGAGTAGGTTGTGTGAGGCAGCAGTTTTGTTCAATCGTCAGCGTGTCCACCTGCTTGTTCTCCAAATATAGAACCACCTACAGGTGTAGCCAGTGATGACTTTTTGGACTTCATCATAAAATTGGGAACTCTACTTCTCTCAAGGCTGGATGGTCTTGAGTACAGACTCTTTCAGGATGAGGTGCTGATGCACAGGTTGGCCAAAGAGAAACCGGCTGAAGAGTAAAGGACAGAGTTAGCCTTGCAACGTCTTCTTTACCGTCTTTGCTTTTCTTCTGTTCCGTCTCCCCCCTTTAAGGTGGTCCAGCGTTGAAACAGATGTAGGGAACAAAGCCTCCATGCATACCCCAGCCCTGGAAGAACCTAAGTTCTCGGTTAAATAAAAGATCATTTCTGTTAACCTGGATCCCGTCTCCCTTGTGATTGTGTTTTGTGGCAGATTAAATCTCACCTCGGCTCTGGGCCCATGTCACAACGTCCTTTGTGTAAAGCGAACATTGTCTCATAAGACACAATACCACATCACTGCGAAAAGTTGACATGTTTGCAGCGATGTGGTATTGCACCTCGGATAATACAGCAGATATACGAAATGAGATTTCATGGGAAAACCGGGCCTGTCACTGGGTAGTTGGGATATCAAAGTCAGCCTGAGCTCTTTTTTCTAAGTGCGCAACCAACATCAAGTTTCTGAAATGTCTACATTAAGAATCGTTAGTGCGTGTGTGGCTTTTTTCCTCTAAAAGATTTTCTACATTTAGCTTCAACGAGTGGACTACAAAGCATCACACCGGTAGCAATGCTGCAAAAAAGTATGACTTTAAGGATTGTTGTTTGCATTCCACATATCTTAACAGTAGGCTTCAAGGAGATTGTGGAAGTGCCTTTAGCTCCGACGTAAGTGCTAAAATGTTCCGTAAACCTTAAAGCCCGCAAATTTCAACTACGCAAAACCGTTTGAGAGGAGAGGCGCATCAGAATGGAATGTCGGTTGAGTGCCCATGACTCGTTAAGACTATATTTTCAGGGATCATTTCTATAGTTCTTTGCTTGGAAATGTGTTTTGAAAATGTTTGTCTCCCAGCCCACGATGAAGAGTTGTGATGCTCCTTTCAGAGCGTGAACTGGGCACAGAGCGGCGACTTTGTTTGTGAACTCTGTGCTGTTGATGACCGTTCTGTATTGCTTTTTGCAATATTGAAGAAAGGGGTGTGTTCTGAGTGGTGTTTGTTGTTCAAGTCTCATTTGGAGATTATTGTTTTTTTGGGCCTGCATCACCTATAAAGCAAACTTTGTCCAAATGTGCAGTCAAGTGCTAACGCAGGTTGTGTGAGGCAGCAGTTTTGTTCAATCCTCAGCGGGTCCACCTGCTTGTTCTCCAAATATAGAACCACTCACAGGTGTAGCCAATGATGACTTTATGGACTTCATCATAAATTTGGGAACTCTACTTCTCTCAAGGCTGGATGGTCTTGAGTACAGACTCTTTCAGGATGAGGTGCTGATGCACAGGTTGGCCAAAGAGAACCCGGCTGAAGAGTAAAGGACAGAGTTAGCCTTGCAACGTCTTCTTTACCGTCTTTGCTTTTCTTCTGTTCCGTCTCCCCCCTTTAAGGTGGTCCAGCGTTGAAACAGATGTGGGGAACAAAGCCTCCATGCATACCCCAGCCCTGGAAGAACCCAAGTTCTCGGTTAAATAAAAGATCATTTCTGTTAACCTGGCTCCCGTCTCCCTTGTGATTGTGTTTTGTGGCAGATTAAATCTCGCCTCGGCTCTGGGCCCATGTCACAACGTCCTTTGTGTAAAGCGAACATTGTCTCATAAGACACAATACCACATCACTGTGAAAAGTTGACATGTTTGCAGCGATGTGGTATTGCACCTCGGATAATACAGCAGATATACGAAATGAGATTTCATGGGAAAACCGGGCCTGTCACTGGGTAGTTGGGATATCAAAGTCAGCCTGAGCTCTTTTTTCTAAGTGCGCAACCAACATCAAGTTTCTGAAATGTCTACATTAAGAATCGTTAGTGCGTGTGTGGCTTTTTTCCTCTAAAAGATTTTCTACATTTAGCTTCAACGAGTGGACTACAAAGCATCACACCGGTAGCAATGCTGCAAAAAAAGTATGACTTTAAGGATTGTTGTTTGCATTCCACATATCTTAACAGTAGGCTTCAAGGAGATTGTGGAAGTGCCTTTGGCTCCTACGTGAGTGCTAAAATGTTCCGTAAACCTTAAAGCCCGCAGATTTCAACTACGCAAAACCGTTTGAGAGGAGAGGCGCATCAGAATGGAATGTCGGTTGAGTGCCCATGACTCGTTAAGACTATATTTTCAGGAATCATTTCTATAGTTCTTTGCTTGGAAATGTGTTTTGAAAATGTTTGTCTCCCAGCCCACGATGAAGAGTTGTGATGCTCCTTTCAGAGCGTGAACTGGGCACAGAGCGGCGACTTTGTTTGTGAACTCTGTGCTGTTGATGACCGTTCTGTATTGCTTTTTGCAATATTGAAGAAAGGGGTGTGTTCTGAGTGGTGTTTGTTGTTCAAGTCTCATTTGGAGATTATTGTTTTTTGGGGCCTGCATCCCCTATAAAGCAAACGTTGTCCAAATGTGCAGTCAAGTGCTAGGAGTAGGTTGTGTGAGGCAGCAGTTTTGTTCAATCGTCAGCGTGTCCACCTGCTTGTTCTCCAAATATAGAATCACCTACAGGTGTAGCCAGTGATGACTTTTTGGACTTCATCATAAAATTGGGAACTCTACTTCTCTCAAGGCTGGATGGTCTTGAGTACAGACTCTTTCAGGATGAGGTGCTGATGCACAGGTTGGCCAAAGAGAAACCGGCTGAAGAGTAAAGGACAGAGTTAGCCTTGCAACGTCTTCTTTACCGTCTTTGCTTTTCTTCTGTTCCGTCTCCCCCCTTTAAGGTGGTCCAGCGTTGAAACAGATGTAGGGAACAAAGCCTCCATGCATACCCCAGCCCTGGAAGAACCTAAGTTCTCGGTTAAATAAAAGATCATTTCTGTTAACCTGGATCCCGTCTCCCTTGTGATTGTGTTTTGTGGCAGATTAAATCTCGCCTCGGCTCTGGGCCCATGTCACAACGTCCTTTGTGTAAAGCGAACATTGTCTCATAAGACACAATACCACATCACTGCGAAAAGTTGACATGTTTGCAGCGATGTGGTATTGCACCTCGGATAATACAGCAGATATACGAAATGAGATTTCATGGGAAAACCGGGCCTGTCACTGGGTAGTTGGGATATCAAAGTCAGCCTGAGCTCTTTTTTCTAAGTGCGCAACCAACATCAAGTTTCTGAAATGTCTACATTAAGAATCGTTAGTGCGTGTGTGGCTTTTTTCCTCTAAAAGATTTTCTACATTTAGCTTCAACGAGTGGACTACAAAGCATCACACCGGTAGCAATGCTGCAAAAAAGTATGACTTTAAGGATTGTTGTTTGCATTCCACATATCTTAACAGTAGGCTTCAAGGAGATTGTGGAAGTGCCTTTAGCTCCGACGTAAGTGCTAAAATGTTCCGTAAACCTTAAAGCCCGCAAATTTCAACTACGCAAAACCGTTTGAGAGGAGAGGCGCATCAGAATGGAATGTCGGTTGAGTGCCCATGACTCGTTAAGACTATATTTTCAGGGATCATTTCTATAGTTCTTTGCTTGGAAATGTGTTTTGAAAATGTTTGTCTCCCAACCCACGATGAAGAGTTGTGATGCTCCTTTCAGAGCGTGAACTGGGCACAGAGCGGCGACTTTGTTTGTGAACTCTGTGCTGTTGATGACCGTTCTGTATTGCTTTTTGCAATATTGAAGAAAGGGGTGTGTTCTGAGTGGTGTTTGTTGTTCAAGTCTCATTTGGAGATTATTGTTTTTTTGGGCCTGCATCCCCTATAAAGCAAACTTTGTCCAAATGTGCAGTCAAGTGCTAGGAGTAGGTTGTGTGAGGCAGCAGTTTTGTTCAATCGTCAGCGTGTCCACCTGCTTGTTCTCCAAATATAGAACCACCTACAGGTGTAGCCAGTGATGACTTTATGGACTTCATCATAAAATTGGGAACTCTACTTCTCTCAAGGCTGGATGGTCTTGAGTACAGACTCTTTCAGGATGAGGTGCTGATGCACAGGTTGGCCAAAGAGAAAACGGCTGAAGAGTAAAGGACAGAGTTAGCCTTGCAACGTCTTCTTTACCGTCTTTGCTTTTCTTCTGTTCCGTCTCCCCCCTTTAAGGTGGTCCAGCGTTGAAACAGATGTAGGGAACAAAGCCTCCATGCATACCCCAGCCCTGGAAGAACCTAAGTTCTCGGTTAAATAAAAGATCATTTCTGTTAACCTGGATCCCGTCTCCCTTGTGATTGTGTTTTGTGGCAGATTAAATCTCGCCTCGGCTCTGGGCCCATGTCACAACGTCCTTTGTGTAAAGCGAACATTGTCTCATAAGACACAATACCACATCACTGCGAAAAGTTGACATGTTTGCAGCGATGTGGTATTGCACCTCGGATAATACAGCAGATATACGAAATGAGATTTCATGGGAAAACCGGGCCTGTCACTGGGTAGTTGGGATATCAAAGTCAGCCTGAGCTCTTTTTTCTAAGTGCGCAACCATTATCAAGTTTCTGAAATGTCTACATTAAGAATCGTTAGTGCGTGTGTGGCTTTTTTCCTCTAAAAGATTTTCTACATTTAGCTTCAACGAGTGGACTACAAAGCATCACACCGGTAGCAATGCTGCAAAAAAGTATGACTTTAAGGATTGTTGTTTGCATTCCACATATCTTAACAGTAGGCTTCAAGGAGATTGTGGAAGTGCCTTTAGCTCCGACGTAAGTGCTAAAATGTTCCGTAAACCTTAAAGCCCGCAGATTTCAACTACGCAAAACCGTTTGAGAGGAGAGGCGCATCAGAATGGAATGTCGGTTGAGTGCCCATGACACTTTAAGACTGTATTTTCAGGGATCATTTCTATAGTTCTTTGCTTGGAAATGTGTTTTGAAAATGTTTGTCTCCCAACCCACGATGAAGAGTTGTGATGCTCCTTTCAGAGCGTGAACTGGGCACAGAGCGGCGACTTTGTTTGTGAACTCTGTGCTGTTGATGACCGTTCTGTATTGCTTTTTGCAATATTGAAGAAAGGGGTGTGTTCTGAGTGGTGTTTGTTGTTCAAGTCTCATTTGGAGATTATTGTTTTTTTGGGCCTGCATCCCCTATAAAGCAAACTTTGTCCAAATGTGCAGTCAAGTGCTAACTTAGGTTGTATGAGGCAGCAGTTTTGTTCAATCGTCAGCGTGTCCACCTGCTTGTTCTCCAAATATAGAACCACTCACAGGTGTAGCCAATGATGACTTTATGGACTTCATCATAAATTTGGGAACTCTACTTCTCTCAAGGCTGGATGGTCTTGAGTACAGACTCTTTCAGGATGAGGTGCTGATGCACAGGTTGGCCAAAGAGAACCCGGCTGAAGAGTAAAGGACAGAGTTAGCCTTGCAACGTCTTCTTTATCGTCTTTGCTTTTCTTCTGTTCCGTCTCCCCCCTTTAAGGTGGTCCAGCGTTGAAACAGATGTGGGGAACAAAGCCTCCATGCATACCCCAGCCCTGGAAGAACCTAAGTTCTCGGTTAAATAAAAGATAATTTCTGTTAACCTGGCTCCCGTCTCCCTTGTGATTGTGTTTTGTGGCAGATTAAATCTCGCCTCGGCTCTGGGCCCATGTCACAACGTCCTTTGTGTAAAGCGAACATTGTCTCATAAGACACAATACCACATCACTGCGAAAAGTTGACATGTTTGCAGCGATGTGGTATTGCACCTCGGATAATACAGCAGATATACGAAATGAGATTTCATGGGAAAACCTGGCCTGTCACTGGGTAGTTGGGATATCAAAGTCAGCCTGAGCTCTTTTTTCTAAGTGCGCAACCAACATCAAGTTTCTGGAATGTCTACATTAAGAATCGTTAGTGCGTGTGTGGCTTTTTTCCTCTAAAAGATTTTCTACATTTAGCTTCAACGAGTGGACTACAAAGCATCACACCGGTAGCAATGCTGCAAAAAAGTATGACTTTAAGGATTGTTGTTTGCATTCCACATATCTTAACAGTAGGCTTCAAGGAGATTGTGGAAGTGCCTTTAGCTCCGACGTAAGTGCTAAAATGTTCCGTAAACCTTAAAGCCCGCAGATTTCAACTACGCAAAACCGTTTGAGAGGAGAGGCGCATCAGAATGGAATGTCGGTTGAGTGCCCATGACTCTTTAAGACTATATTTTCAGGGATCATTTCTATAGTTCTTTGCTTGGAAATGTGTTTTGAAAATGTTTGTCTCCCAACCCACAATGAAGAGTTGTGATGCTCCTTTCAGAGCGTGAACTGGGCACAGAGCGGTGACTTTGTTTGTGAACTCTGTGCTGTTGATGACCGTTCTGTATTGCTTTTTGCAATATTGAAGAAAGGGGTGTGTTCTGAGTGGTGTTTGTTGTTCAAGTCTCATTTGGAGATTATTGTTTTTTTGGGCCTGCATCCCCTATAAAGCAAACGTTGTCCAAATGTGCAGTCAAGTGCTAACGCAGGTTGTGTGAGGCAGCAGTTTTGTTCAATCCTCAGCGTGTCCACCTGCTTGTTCTCCAAATATAGAACCACTCACAGGTGTAGCCAATGATGACTTTATGGACTTCATCATAAATTTGGGAACTCTACTTCTCTCAAGGCTGGATGGTCTTGAGTACAGACTCTTTCAGGATGAGGTGCTGATGCACAGGTTGGCCAAAGAGAACCCGGCTGAAGAGTAAAGGACAGAGTTAGCCTTGCAACGTCTTCTTTACCGTCTTTGCTTTTCTTCTGTTCCGTCTCCCCCCTTTAAGGTGGTCCAGCGTTGAAACAGATGTGGGGAACAAAGCCTCCATGCATACCCCAGCCCTGGAAGAACCCAAGTTCTCGGTTAAATAAAAGATAATTTCTGTTAACCTGGCTCCCGTCTCCCTTGTGATTGTGTTTTGTGGCAGATTAAATCTCGCCTCGGCTCTGGGCCCATGTCACAACGTCCTTTGTGTAAAGCGAACATTGTCTCATAAGACACAATACCACATCACTGTGAAAAGTTGACATGTTTGCAGCGATGTGGTATTGCACCTCGGATAATACAGCAGATACACGAAATGAGATTTCATGGGAAAACCGGGCCTGTCACTGGGTAGTTGGGATATCAAAGTCAGCCTGAGCTCTTTTTTCTAAGTGCGCAACCAACATCAAGTTTCTGAATTGTCTACATTAAGAATCGTTAGTGCGTGTGTGGCTTTTTTCCTCTAAAAGATTTTCTACATTTAGCTTCAACGAGTGGACTACAAAGCATCACACCGGTAGCAATGCTGCAAAAAAAGTATGACTTTAAGGATTGTTGTTTGCATTCCACATATCTTAACAGTAGGCTTCAAGGAGATTGTGGAAGTGCCTTTGGCTCCTACGTGAGTGCTAAAATGTTCCGTAAACCTTAAAGCCCGCAGATTTCAACTACGCAAAACCGTTTGAGAGGAGAGGCGCATCAGAATGGAATGTCGGTTGAGTGCCCATGACTCGTTAAGACTATATTTTCAGGGATCATTTCTATAGTTCTTTGCTTGGAAATGTGTTTTGAAAATGTTTGTCTCCCAGCCCACGATGAAGAGTTGTGATGCTCCTTTCAGAGCGTGAACTGGGCACAGAGCGGCGACTTTGTGAACTCTGTGCTGTTGATGACCGTTCTGTATTGCTTTTTGCAATATTGAAGAAAGGGGTGTGTTCTGAGTGGTGTTTGTTGTTCAAGTCTCATTTGGAGATTATTGTTTTTTTGGGCCTGCATCCCCTATAAAGCAAACTTTGTCCAAATGTGCAGTCAAGTGCTAACGCAGGTTGTGTGAGGCAGCAGTTTTGTTCAATCCTCAGCGTGTCCACCTGCTTGTTCTCCAAATATAGAACCACTCACAGGTGTAGCCAATGATGACTTTATGGACTTCATCATAAATTTGGGAACTCTACTTCTCTCAAGGCTGGATGGTCTTGAGTACAGACTCTTTCAGGATGAGGTGCTGATGCACAGGTTGGCCAAAGAGAACCCGGCTGAAGAGTAAAGGACAGAGTTAGCCTTGCAACGTCTTCTTTACCGTCTTTGCTTTTCTTCTGTTCCGTCTCCCCCCTTTAAGGTCGTCCAGCGTTGAAACAGATGTGGGGAACAAAGCCTCCATGCATACCCCAGCCCTGGAAGAACCCAAGTTCTCGGTTAAATAAAAGATCATTTCTGTTAACCTGGCTCCCGTCTCCCTTGTGATTGTGTTTTGTGGCAGATTAAATCTCGCCTCGGCTCTGGGCCCATGTCACAACGTCCTTTGTGTAAAGCGAACATTGTCTCATAAGACACAATACCACATCACTGTGAAAAGTTGACATGTTTGCAGCGATGTGGTATTGCACCTCGGATAATACAGCAGATATACGAAATGAGATTTCATGGGAAAACCGGGCCTGTCACTGGGTAGTTGGGATATCAAAGTCAGCCTGAGCTCTTTTTTCTAAGTGCGCAACCAACATCAAGTTTCTGAAATGTCTACATTAAGAATCGTTAGTGCGTGTGTGGCTTTTTTCCTCTAAAAGATTTTCTACATTTAGCTTCAACGAGTGGACTACAAAGCATCACACCGGTAGCAATGCTGCAAAAAAAGTATGACTTTAAGGATTGTTGTTTGCATTCCACATATCTTAACAGTAGGCTTCAAGGAGATTGTGGAAGTGCCTTTGGCTCCTACGTGAGTGCTAAAATGTTCCGTAAACCTTAAAGCCCGCAGATTTCAACTACGCAAAACCGTTTGAGAGGAGAGGCGCATCAGAATGGAATGTCGGTTGAGTGCCCATGACTCGTTAAGACTATATTTTCAGGGATCATTTCTATAGTTCTTTGCTTGGAAATGTGTTTTGAAAATGTTTGTCTCCCAGCCCACGATGAAGAGTTGTGATGTTCCTTTCAGAGCGTGAACTGGGCACAGAGCGGCGACTTTGTTTGTGAACTCTGTGCTGTTGATGACCGTTCTGTATTGCTTTTTGCAATATTGAAGAAAGGGGTGTGTTCTGAGTGGTGTTTGTTGTTCAAGTCTCATTTGGAGATTATTGTTTTTTGGGGCCTGCATCCCCTATAAAGCAAACTTTGTCCAAATGTGCAGTCAAGTGCTAGGAGTAGGTTGTGTGAGGCAGCAGTTTTGTTCAATCGTCAGCGTGTCCACCTGCTTGTTCTCCAAATATAGAACCACCTACAGGTGTAGCCAGTGATGACTTTTTGGACTTCATCATAAAATTGGGAACTCTACTTCTCTCAAGGCTGGATGGTCTTGAGTACAGACTCTTTCAGGATGAGGTGCTGATGCACAGGTTGGCCAAAGAGAAACCGGCTGAAGAGTAAAGGACAGAGTTAGCCTTGCAACGTCTTCTTTACCGTCTTTGCTTTTCTTCTGTTCCGTCTCCCCCCTTTAAGGTGGTCCAGCGTTGAAACAGATGTAGGGAACAAAGCCTCCATGCATACCCCAGCCCTGGAAGAACCTAAGTTCTCGGTTAAATAAAAGATCATTCATGTTAACCTGGATCCCGTCTCCCTTGTGATTGTGTTTTGTGGCAGATTAAATCTCACCTCGGCTCTGGGCCCATGTCACAACGTCCTTTGTGTAAAGCGAACATTGTCTCATAAGACACAATACCACATCACTGCGAAAAGTTGACATGTTTGCAGCGATGTGGTATTGCACCTCGGATAATACAGCAGATATACGAAATGAGATTTCATGGGAAAACCGGGCCTGTCACTGGGTAGTTGGGATATCAAAGTCAGCCTGAGCTCTTTTTTCTAAGTGCGCAACCAACATCAAGTTTCTGAAATGTCTACATTAAGAATCGTTAGTGCGTGTGTGGCTTTTTTCCTCTAAAAGATTTTCTACATTTAGCTTCAACGAGTGGACTACAAAGCATCACACCGGTAGCAATGCTGCAAAAAAGTATGACTTTAAGGATTGTTGTTTGCATTCCACATATCTTAACAGTAGGCTTCAAGGAGATTGTGGAAGTGCCTTTAGCTCCGACGTAAGTGCTAAAATGTTCCGTAAACCTTAAAGCCCGCAAATTTCAACTACGCAAAACCGTTTGAGAGGAGAGGCGCATCAGAATGGAATGTCGGTTGAGTGCCCATGACTCGTTAAGACTATATTTTCAGGGATCATTTCTATAGTTCTTTGCTTGGAAATGTGTTTTGAAAATGTTTGTCTCCCAGCCCACGATGAAGAGTTGTGATGTTCCTTTCAGAGCGTGAACTGGGCACAGAGCGGCGACTTTGTTTGTGAACTCTGTGCTGTTGATGACCGTTCTGTATTGCTTTTTGCAATATTGAAGAAAGGGGTGTGTTCTGAGTGGTGTTTGTTGTTCAAGTCTCATTTGGAGATTATTGTTTTTTGGGGCCTGCATCCCCTATAAAGCAAACTTTGTCCAAATGTGCAGTCAAGTGCTAGGAGTAGGTTGTGTGAGGCAGCAGTTTTGTTCAATCGTCAGCGTGTCCACCTGCTTGTTCTCCAAATATAGAACCACCTACAGGTGTAGCCAGTGATGACTTTTTGGACTTCATCATAAAATTGGGAACTCTACTTCTCTCAAGGCTGGATGGTCTTGAGTACAGACTCTTTCAGGATGAGGTGCTGATGCACAGGTTGGCCAAAGAGAAACCGGCTGAAGAGTAAAGGACAGAGTTAGCCTTGCAACGTCTTCTTTACCGTCTTTGCTTTTCTTCTGTTCCGTCTCCCCCCTTTAAGGTGGTCCAGCGTTGAAACAGATGTAGGGAACAAAGCCTCCATGTATACCCCAGCCCTGGAAGAACCTAAGTTCTCGGTTAAATAAAAGATCATTTCTGTTAACCTGGATCCCGTCTCCCTTGTGATTGTGTTTTGTGGCAGATTAAATCTCACCTCGGCTCTGGGCCCATGTCACAACGTCCTTTGTGTAAAGCGAACATTGTCTCATAAGACACAATACCACATCACTGCGAAAAGTTGACATGTTTGCAGCGATGTGGTATTGCACCTCGGATAATACAGCAGATATACGAAATGAGATTTCATGGGAAAACCGGGCCTGTCACTGGGTAGTTGGGATATCAAAGTCAGCCTGAGCTCTTTTTTCTAAGTGCGCAACCAACATCAAGTTTCTGAAATGTCTACATTAAGAATCGTTAGTGCGTGTGTGGCTTTTTTCCTCTAAAAGATTTTCTACATTTAGCTTCAACGAGTGGACTACAAAGCATCACACCGGTAGCAATGCTGCAAAAAAGTATGACTTTAAGGATTGTTGTTTGCATTCCACATATCTTAACAGTAGGCTTCAAGGAGATTGTGGAAGTGCCTTTGGCTCCGACGTGAGTGCTAAAATGTTCCGTAAACCTTAAAGCCCGCAGATTTCAACTACGCAAAACCGTTTGAGAGGAGAGGCGCATCAGAATGGAATGTCGGTTGAGTGCCCATGACTCGTTAAGACTATATTTTCAGGGATCATTTCTATAGTTCTTTGCTTGGAAATGTGTTTTGAAAATGTTTGTCTCCCAGCCCACGATGAAGAGTTGTGATGCTCCTTTCAGAGCGTGAACTGGGCACAGAGCGGCGACTTTGTTTGTGAACTCTGTGCTGTTGATGACCGTTCTGTATTGCTTTTTGCAATATTGAAGAAAGGGGTGTGTTCTGAGTGGTGTTTGTTGTTCAAGTCTCATTTGGAGATTATTGTTTTTTGGGCCCTGCATCCCCTATAAAGCAAACTTTGTCCAAATGTGCAGTCAAGTGCTAGGAGTAGGTTGTGTGAGGCAGCAGTTTTGTTCAATCGTCAGCGTGTCCACCTGCTTGTTCTCCAAATATAGAACCACCTACAGGTGTAGCCAGTGATGACTTTATGGACTTCATCATAAAATTGGGAACTCTACTTCTCTCAAGGCTGGATGGTCTTGAGTACAGACTCTTTCAGGATGAGGTGCTGATGCACAGGTTGGCCAAAGAGAAACCGGCTGAAGAGTAAAGGACAGAGTTAGCCTTGCAACGTCTTCTTTACCGTCTTTGCTTTTCTTCTGTTCCGTCTCCCCCCTTTAAGGTGGTCCAGCGTTGAAACAGATGTAGGGAACAAAGCCTCCATGCATACCCCAGCCCTGGAAGAACCTAAGTTCTCGGTTAAATAAAAGATCATTTCTGTTAACCTGGATCCCGTCTCCCTTGTGATTGTGTTTTGTGGCAGATTAAATCTCGCCTCGGCTCTGGGCCCATGTCACAACGTCCTTTGTGTAAAGCGAACATTGTCTCATAAGACACAATACCACATCACTGCGAAAAGTTGACATGTTTGCAGCGATGTGGTATTGCACCTCGGATAATACAGCAGATATACGAAATGAGATTTCATGGGAAAACCGGGCCTGTCACTGGGTAGTTGGGATATCAAAGTCAGCATGAGCTCTTTTTTCTAAGTGCGCAACCAACATCATGTTTCTGAAATGTCTACAGTAAGAATCGTTAGTGCGTGTGTGGCTTTTTTCCTCTAAAAGATTTTCTACATTTAGCTTCAACGAGTGGACTACAAAGCATCACACCGGTAGCAATGCTGCAAAAAAGTATGACTTTAAGGATTGTTGTTTGCATTCCACATATCTTAACAGTAGGCTTCAAGGAGATTGTGGAAGTGCCTTTAGCTCCGACGTAAGTGCTAAAATGTTCCGTAAACCTTAAAGCCCGCAGATTTCAACTACGCAAAACCGTTTGAGAGGAGAGGCGCATCAGAATGGAATGTCGGTTGAGTGCCCATGACTCTTTAAGACTATATTTTCAGGGATCATTTCTATAGTTCTTTGCTTGGAAATGTGTTTTGAAAATGTTTGTCTCCCAACCCACGATGAAGAGTTGTGATGCTCCTTTCAGAGCGTGAACTGGGCACAGAGCGGCGACTTTGTTTGTGAACTCTGTGCTGTTGATGACCGTTCTGTATTGCTTTTTGCAATATTGAAGAAAGGGGTGTGTTCTGAGTGGTGTTTGTTGTTCAAGTCTCATTTGGAGATTATTGTTTTTTTGGGCCTGCATCCCCTATAAAGCAAACTTTGTCCAAATGTGCAGTCAAGTGCTAACTTAGGTTGTATGAGGCAGCAGTTTTGTTCAATCGTCAGCGTGTCCACCTGCTTGTTCTCCAAATATAGAACCACTCACAGGTGTAGCCAATGATGACTTTATGGACTTCATCATAAATTTGGGAACTCTACTTCTCTCAAGGCTGGATGGTCTTGAGTACAGACTCTTTCAGGATGAGGTGCTGATGCACAGGTTGGCCAAAGAGAACCCGGCTGAAGAGTAAAGGACAGAGTTAGCCTTGCAATGTCTTCTTTATCGTCTTTGCTTTTCTTCTGTTCCGTCTCCCCCCTTTAAGGTGGTCCAGCGTTGAAACAGATGTAGGGAACAAAGCCTCCATGCATACCCCAGCCCTGGAAGAACCTAAGTTCTCGGTTAAATAAAAGATCATTTCTGTTAACCTGGCTCCCGTCTCCCTTGTGATTGTGTTTTGTGGCAGATTAAATCTCGCCTCGGCTCTGGGCCCATGTCACAACGTCCTTTGTGTAAAGCGAACATTGTCTCATAAGACACAATACCACATCACTGCGAAAAGTTGACATGTTTGCAGCGATGTGGTATTGCACCTCGGATAATACAGCAGATATACGAAATGAGATTTCATGGGAAAACCGGGCCTGTCACTGGGTAGTTGGGATATCAAAGTCAGCCTGAGCTCTTTTTTCTAAGTGCGCAACCAACATCAAGTTTCTGAAATGTCTACATTAAGAATCGTTAGTGCGTGTGTGGCTTTTTTCCTCTAAAAGATTTTCTACATTTAGCTTCAACGAGTGGACTACAAAGCATCACACCGGTAGCAATGCTGCAAAAAAAGTATGACTTTAAGGATTGTTGTTTGCATTCCACATATCTTAACAGTAGGCTTCAAGGAGATTGTGGAAGTGCCTTTGGCTCCTACGTGAGTGCTAAAATGTTCCGTAAACCTTAAAGCCCGCAGATTTCAACTACGCAAAACCGTTTGAGAGGAGAGGCGCATCAGAATGGAATGTCGGTTGAGTGCCCATGACTCGTTAAGACTATATTTTCAGGGATCATTTCTATAGTTCTTTGCTTGGAAATGTGTTTTGAAAATGTTTGTCTCCCAGCCCACGATGAAGAGTTGTGATGCTCCTTTCAGAGCGTGAACTGGGCACAGAGCGGCGACTTTGTTTGTGAACTCTGTGCTGTTGATGACCGTTCTGTATTGCTTTTTGCAATATTGAAGAAAGGGGTGTGTTCTGAGTGGTGTTTGTTGTTCAAGTCTCATTTGGAGATTGTTGTTTTTTTGGGCCTGCATCCCCTATAAAGCAAACTTTGTCCAAATGTGCAGTCAAGTGCTAACGCAGGTTGTGTGAGGCAGCAGTTTTGTTCAATCCTCAGCGTGTCCACCTGCTTGTTCTCCAAATATAGAACCACTCACAGGTGTAGCCAATGATGACTTTATGGACTTCATCATAAATTTGGGAACTCTACTTCTCTCAAGGCTGGATGGTCTTGAGTACAGACTCTTTCAGGATGAGGTGCTGATGCACAGGTTGGCCAAAGAGAACCCGGCTGAAGAGTAAAGGACAGAGTTAGCCTTGCAACGTCTTCTTTACCGTCTTTGCTTTTCTTCTGTTCCGTCTCCCCCCTTTAAGGTGGTCCAGCATTGAAACAGATGTGGGGAACAAAGCCTCCATGCATACCCCAGCCCTGGAAGAACCCAAGTTCTCGGTTAAATAAAAGATCATTTCTGTTAACCTGGCTCCCGTCTCCCTTGTGATTGTGTTTTGTGGCAGATTAAATCTCGCCTCGGCTCTGGGCCCATGTCACAACGTCCTTTGTGTAAAGCGAACATTGTCTCATAAGACACAATACCACATCACTGTGAAAAGTTGACATGTTTGCAGCGATGTGGTATTGCACCTCGGATAATACAGCAGATATACGAAATGAGATTTCATGGGAAAACCGGGCCTGTCACTGAGTAGTTGGGATATCAAAGTCAGCCTGAGCTCTTTTTTCTAAGTGCGCAACCAACATCAAGTTTCTGAAATGTCTACATTAAGAATCGTTAGTGCGTGTGTGGCTTTTTTCCTCTAAAAGATTTTCTACATTTAGCTTCAACGAGTGGACTACAAAGCATCACACCGGTAGCAATGCTGCAAAAAAAGTATGACTTTAAGGATTGTTGTTTGCATTCCACATATCTTAACAGTAGGCTTCAAGGAGATTGTGGAAGTGCCTTTGGCTCCTACGTGAGTGCTAAAATGTTCCGTAAACCTTAAAGCCCGCAGATTTCAACTACGCAAAACCGTTTGAGAGGAGAGGCGCATCAGAATGGAATGTCGGTTGAGTGCCCATGACTCGTTAAGACTATATTTTCAGGGATCATTTCTATAGTTCTTTGCTTGGAAATGTGTTTTGAAAATGTTTGTCTCCCAGCCCACGATGAAGAGTTGTGATGCTCCTTTCAGAGCGTGAACTGGGCACAGAGCGGCGACTTTGTTTGTGAACTCTGTGCTGTTGATGACCGTTCTGTATTGCTTTTTGCAATATTGAAGAAAGGGGTGTGTTCTGAGTGGTGTTTGTTGTTCAAGTCTCATTTGGAGATTATTGTTTTTTTGGGCCTGCATCCCCTATAAAGCAAACTTTGTCCAAATGTGCAGTCAAGTGCTAGGAGTAGGTTGTGTGAGGCAGCAGTTTTGTTCAATCGTCAGCGTGTCCACCTGCTTGTTCTCCAAATATAGAACCACCTACAGGTGTAGCCAGTGATGACTTTTTGGACTTCATCATAAAATTGGGAACTCTACTTCTCTCAAGGCTGGATGGTCTTGAGTACAGACTCTTTCAGGATGAGGTGCTGATGCACAGGTTGGCCAAAGAGAAACCGGCTGAAGAGTAAAGGACAGAGTTAGCCTTGCAACGTCTTCTTTACCGTCTTTGCTTTTCTTCTGTTCCGTCTCCCCCCTTTAAGGTGGTCCAGCGTTGAAACAGATGTAGGGAACAAAGCCTCCATGCATACCCCAGCCCTGGAAGAACCTAAGTTCTCGGTTAAATAAAAGATCATTCATGTTAACCTGGATCCCGTCTCCCTTGTGATTGTGTTTTGTGGCAGATTAAATCTCACCTCGGCTCTGGGCCCATGTCACAACGTCCTTTGTGTAAAGCGAACATTGTCTCATAAGACACAATACCACATCACTGCGAAAAGTTGACATGTTTGCAGCGATGTGGTATTGCACCTCGGATAATACAGCAGATATACGAAATGAGATTTCATGGGAAAACCGGGCCTGTCACTGGGTAGTTGGGATATCAAAGTCAGCCTGAGCTCTTTTTTCTAAGTGCGCAACCAACATCAAGTTTCTGAAATGTCTACATTAAGAATCGTTAGTGCGTGTGTGGCTTTTTTCCTCTAAAAGATTTTCTACATTTAGCTTCAACGAGTGGACTACAAAGCATCACACCGGTAGCAATGCTGCAAAAAAGTATGACTTTAAGGATTGTTGTTTGCATTCCACATATCTTAACAGTAGGCTTCAAGGAGATTGTGGAAGTGCCTTTAGCTCCGACGTAAGTGCTAAAATGTTCCGTAAACCTTAAAGCCCGCAAATTTCAACTACGCAAAACCGTTTGAGAGGAGAGGCGCATCAGAATGGAATGTCGGTTGAGTGCCCATGACTCGTTAAGACTATATTTTCAGGGATCATTTCTATAGTTCTTTGCTTGGAAATGTGTTTTGAAAATGTTTGTCTCCCAGCCCACGATGAAGAGTTGTGATGTTCCTTTCAGAGCGTGAACTGGGCACAGAGCGGCGACTTTGTTTGTGAACTCTGTGCTGTTGATGACCGTTCTGTATTGCTTTTTGCAATATTGAAGAAAGGGGTGTGTTCTGAGTGGTGTTTGTTGTTCAAGTCTCATTTGGAGATTATTGTTTTTTGGGGCCTGCATCCCCTATAAAGCAAACTTTGTCCAAATGTGCAGTCAAGTGCTAGGAGTAGGTTGTGTGAGGCAGCAGTTTTGTTCAATCGTCAGCGTGTCCACCTGCTTGTTCTCCAAATATAGAACCACCTACAGGTGTAGCCAGTGATGACTTTTTGGACTTCATCATAAAATTGGGAACTCTACTTCTCTCAAGGCTGGATGGTCTTGAGTACAGACTCTTTCAGGATGAGGTGCTGATGCACAGGTTGGCCAAAGAGAAACCGGCTGAAGAGTAAAGGACAGAGTTAGCCTTGCAACGTCTTCTTTACCGTCTTTGCTTTTCTTCTGTTCCGTCTCCCCCCTTTAAGGTGGTCCAGCGTTGAAACAGATGTAGGGAACAAAGCCTCCATGTATACCCCAGCCCTGGAAGAACCTAAGTTCTCGGTTAAATAAAAGATCATTTCTGTTAACCTGGATCCCGTCTCCCTTGTGATTGTGTTTTGTGGCAGATTAAATCTCACCTCGGCTCTGGGCCCATGTCACAACGTCCTTTGTGTAAAGCGAACATTGTCTCATAAGACACAATACCACATCACTGCGAAAAGTTGACATGTTTGCAGCGATGTGGTATTGCACCTCGGATAATACAGCAGATATACGAAATGAGATTTCATGGGAAAACCGGGCCTGTCACTGGGTAGTTGGGATATCAAAGTCAGCCTGAGCTCTTTTTTCTAAGTGCGCAACCAACATCAAGTTTCTGAAATGTCTACATTAAGAATCGTTAGTGCGTGTGTGGCTTTTTTCCTCTAAAAGATTTTCTACATTTAGCTTCAACGAGTGGACTACAAAGCATCACACCGGTAGCAATGCTGCAAAAAAGTATGACTTTAAGGATTGTTGTTTGCATTCCACATATCTTAACAGTAGGCTTCAAGGAGATTGTGGAAGTGCCTTTGGCTCCGACGTGAGTGCTAAAATGTTCCGTAAACCTTAAAGCCCGCAGATTTCAACTACGCAAAACCGTTTGAGAGGAGAGGCGCATCAGAATGGAATGTCGGTTGAGTGCCCATGACTCGTTAAGACTATATTTTCAGGGATCATTTCTATAGTTCTTTGCTTGGAAATGTGTTTTGAAAATGTTTGTCTCCCAGCCCACGATGAAGAGTTGTGATGCTCCTTTCAGAGCGTGAACTGGGCACAGAGCGGCGACTTTGTTTGTGAACTCTGTGCTGTTGATGACCGTTCTGTATTGCTTTTTGCAATATTGAAGAAAGGGGTGTGTTCTGAGTGGTGTTTGTTGTTCAAGTCTCATTTGGAGATTATTGTTTTTTGGGCCCTGCATCCCCTATAAAGCAAACTTTGTCCAAATGTGCAGTCAAGTGCTAGGAGTAGGTTGTGTGAGGCAGCAGTTTTGTTCAATCGTCAGCGTGTCCACCTGCTTGTTCTCCAAATATAGAACCACCTACAGGTGTAGCCAGTGATGACTTTATGGACTTCATCATAAAATTGGGAACTCTACTTCTCTCAAGGCTGGATGGTCTTGAGTACAGACTCTTTCAGGATGAGGTGCTGATGCACAGGTTGGCCAAAGAGAAACCGGCTGAAGAGTAAAGGACAGAGTTAGCCTTGCAACGTCTTCTTTACCGTCTTTGCTTTTCTTCTGTTCCGTCTCCCCCCTTTAAGGTGGTCCAGCGTTGAAACAGATGTAGGGAACAAAGCCTCCATGCATACCCCAGCCCTGGAAGAACCTAAGTTCTCGGTTAAATAAAAGATCATTTCTGTTAACCTGGATCCCGTCTCCCTTGTGATTGTGTTTTGTGGCAGATTAAATCTCGCCTCGGCTCTGGGCCCATGTCACAACGTCCTTTGTGTAAAGCGAACATTGTCTCATAAGACACAATACCACATCACTGCGAAAAGTTGACATGTTTGCAGCGATGTGGTATTGCACCTCGGATAATACAGCAGATATACGAAATGAGATTTCATGGGAAAACCGGGCCTGTCACTGGGTAGTTGGGATATCAAAGTCAGCATGAGCTCTTTTTTCTAAGTGCGCAACCAACATCATGTTTCTGAAATGTCTACAGTAAGAATCGTTAGTGCGTGTGTGGCTTTTTTCCTCTAAAAGATTTTCTACATTTAGCTTCAACGAGTGGACTACAAAGCATCACACCGGTAGCAATGCTGCAAAAAAGTATGACTTTAAGGATTGTTGTTTGCATTCCACATATCTTAACAGTAGGCTTCAAGGAGATTGTGGAAGTGCCTTTAGCTCCGACGTAAGTGCTAAAATGTTCCGTAAACCTTAAAGCCCGCAGATTTCAACTACGCAAAACCGTTTGAGAGGAGAGGCGCATCAGAATGGAATGTCGGTTGAGTGCCCATGACTCTTTAAGACTATATTTTCAGGGATCATTTCTATAGTTCTTTGCTTGGAAATGTGTTTTGAAAATGTTTGTCTCCCAGCCCACGATGAAGAGTTGTGATGCTCCTTTCAGAGCGTGAACTGGGCACAGAGCGGCGACTTTGTTTGTGAACTCTGTGCTGTTGATGACCGTTCTGTATTGCTTTTTGCAATATTGAAGAAAGGGGTGTGTTCTGAGTGGTGTTTGTTGTTCAAGTCTCATTTGGAGATTATTGTTTTTTTGGGCCTGCATCCCCTATAAAGCAAACTTTGTCCAAATGTGCAGTCAAGTGCTAGGAGTAGGTTGTGTGAGGCAGCAGTTTTGTTCAATCGTCAGCGTGTCCACCTGCTTGTTCTCCAAATATAGAACCACCTACAGGTGTAGCCAGTGATGACTTTTTGGACTTCATCATAAAATTGGGAACTCTACTTCTCTCAAGGCTGGATGGTCTTGAGTACAGACTCTTTCAGGATGAGGTGCTGATGCACAGGTTGGCCAAAGAGAAACCGGCTGAAGAGTAAAGGACAGAGTTAGCCTTGCAACGTCTTCTTTACCGTCTTTGCTTTTCTTCTGTTCCGTCTCCCCCCTTTAAGGTGGTCCAGCGTTGAAACAGATGTAGGGAACAAAGCCTCCATGCATACCCCAGCCCTGGAAGAACCTAAGTTCTCGGTTAAATAAAAGATCATTCATGTTAACCTGGATCCCGTCTCCCTTGTGATTGTGTTTTGTGGCAGATTAAATCTCACCTCGGCTCTGGGCCCATGTCACAACGTCCTTTGTGTAAAGCGAACATTGTCTCATAAGACACAATACCACATCACTGCGAAAAGTTGACATGTTTGCAGCGATGTGGTATTGCACCTCGGATAATACAGCAGATATACGAAATGAGATTTCATGGGAAAACCGGGCCTGTCACTGGGTAGTTGGGATATCAAAGTCAGCCTGAGCTCTTTTTTCTAAGTGCGCAACCAACATCAAGTTTCTGAAATGTCTACATTAAGAATCGTTAGTGCGTGTGTGGCTTTTTTCCTCTAAAAGATTTTCTACATTTAGCTTCAACGAGTGGACTACAAAGCATCACACCGGTAGCAATGCTGCAAAAAAGTATGACTTTAAGGATTGTTGTTTGCATTCCACATATCTTAACAGTAGGCTTCAAGGAGATTGTGGAAGTGCCTTTAGCTCCGACGTAAGTGCTAAAATGTTCCGTAAACCTTAAAGCCCGCAAATTTCAACTACGCAAAACCGTTTGAGAGGAGAGGCGCATCAGAATGGAATGTCGGTTGAGTGCCCATGACTCGTTAAGACTATATTTTCAGGGATCATTTCTATAGTTCTTTGCTTGGAAATGTGTTTTGAAAATGTTTGTCTCCCAGCCCACGATGAAGAGTTGTGATGTTCCTTTCAGAGCGTGAACTGGGCACAGAGCGGCGACTTTGTTTGTGAACTCTGTGCTGTTGATGACCGTTCTGTATTGCTTTTTGCAATATTGAAGAAAGGGGTGTGTTCTGAGTGGTGTTTGTTGTTCAAGTCTCATTTGGAGATTATTGTTTTTTGGGCCCTGCATCCCCTATAAAGCAAACTTTGTCCAAATGTGCAGTCAAGTGCTAGGAGTAGGTTGTGTGAGGCAGCAGTTTTGTTCAATCGTCAGCGTGTCCACCTGCTTGTTCTCCAAATATAGAACCACCTACAGGTGTAGCCAGTGATGACTTTATGGACTTCATCATAAAATTGGGAACTCTACTTCTCTCAAGGCTGGATGGTCTTGAGTACAGACTCTTTCAGGATGAGGTGCTGATGCACAGGTTGGCCAAAGAGAAACCGGCTGAAGAGTAAAGGACAGAGTTAGCCTTGCAACGTCTTCTTTACCGTCTTTGCTTTTCTTCTGTTCCGTCTCCCCCCTTTAAGGTGGTCCAGCGTTGAAACAGATGTAGGGAACAAAGCCTCCATGCATACCCCAGCCCTGGAAGAACCTAAGTTCTCGGTTAAATAAAAGATCATTTCTGTTAACCTGGATCCCGTCTCCCTTGTGATTGTGTTTTGTGGCAGATTAAATCTCGCCTCGGCTCTGGGCCCATGTCACAACGTCCTTTGTGTAAAGCGAACATTGTCTCATAAGACACAATACCACATCACTGCGAAAAGTTGACATGTTTGCAGCGATGTGGTATTGCACCTCGGATAATACAGCAGATATACGAAATGAGATTTCATGGGAAAACCGGGCCTGTCACTGGGTAGTTGGGATATCAAAGTCAGCATGAGCTCTTTTTTCTAAGTGCGCAACCAACATCATGTTTCTGAAATGTCTACAGTAAGAATCGTTAGTGCGTGTGTGGCTTTTTTCCTCTAAAAGATTTTCTACATTTAGCTTCAACGAGTGGACTACAAAGCATCACACCGGTAGCAATGCTGCAAAAAAGTATGACTTTAAGGATTGTTGTTTGCATTCCACATATCTTAACAGTAGGCTTCAAGGAGATTGTGGAAGTGCCTTTAGCTCCGACGTAAGTGCTAAAATGTTCCGTAAACCTTAAAGCCCGCAGATTTCAACTACGCAAAACCGTTTGAGAGGAGAGGCGCATCAGAATGGAATGTCGGTTGAGTGCCCATGACTCTTTAAGACTATATTTTCAGGGATCATTTCTATAGTTCTTTGCTTGGAAATGTGTTTTGAAAATGTTTGTCTCCCAGCCCACGATGAAGAGTTGTGATGCTCCTTTCAGAGCGTGAACTGGGCACAGAGCGGCGACTTTGTTTGTGAACTCTGTGCTGTTGATGACCGTTCTGTATTGCTTTTTGCAATATTGAAGAAAGGGGTGTGTTCTGAGTGGTGTTTGTTGTTCAAGTCTCATTTGGAGATTATTGTTTTTTTGGGCCTGCATCCCCTATAAAGCAAACTTTGTCCAAATGTGCAGTCAAGTGCTAGGAGTAGGTTGTGTGAGGCAGCAGTTTTGTTCAATCGTCAGCGTGTCCACCTGCTTGTTCTCCAAATATAGAACCACCTACAGGTGTAGCCAGTGATGACTTTTTGGACTTCATCATAAAATTGGGAACTCTACTTCTCTCAAGGCTGGATGGTCTTGAGTACAGACTCTTTCAGGATGAGGTGCTGATGCACAGGTTGGCCAAAGAGAAACCGGCTGAAGAGTAAAGGACAGAGTTAGCCTTGCAACGTCTTCTTTACCGTCTTTGCTTTTCTTCTGTTCCGTCTCCCCCCTTTAAGGTGGTCCAGCGTTGAAACAGATGTAGGGAACAAAGCCTCCATGCATACCCCAGCCCTGGAAGAACCTAAGTTCTCGGTTAAATAAAAGATCATTCATGTTAACCTGGATCCCGTCTCCCTTGTGATTGTGTTTTGTGGCAGATTAAATCTCACCTCGGCTCTGGGCCCATGTCACAACGTCCTTTGTGTAAAGCGAACATTGTCTCATAAGACACAATACCACATCACTGCGAAAAGTTGACATGTTTGCAGCGATGTGGTATTGCACCTCGGATAATACAGCAGATATACGAAATGAGATTTCATGGGAAAACCGGGCCTGTCACTGGGTAGTTGGGATATCAAAGTCAGCCTGAGCTCTTTTTTCTAAGTGCGCAACCAACATCAAGTTTCTGAAATGTCTACATTAAGAATCGTTAGTGCGTGTGTGGCTTTTTTCCTCTAAAAGATTTTCTACATTTAGCTTCAACGAGTGGACTACAAAGCATCACACCGGTAGCAATGCTGCAAAAAAGTATGACTTTAAGGATTGTTGTTTGCATTCCACATATCTTAACAGTAGGCTTCAAGGAGATTGTGGAAGTGCCTTTAGCTCCGACGTAAGTGCTAAAATGTTCCGTAAACCTTAAAGCCCGCAAATTTCAACTACGCAAAACCGTTTGAGAGGAGAGGCGCATCAGAATGGAATGTCGGTTGAGTGCCCATGACTCGTTAAGACTATATTTTCAGGGATCATTTCTATAGTTCTTTGCTTGGAAATGTGTTTTGAAAATGTTTGTCTCCCAGCCCACGATGAAGAGTTGTGATGTTCCTTTCAGAGCGTGAACTGGGCACAGAGCGGCGACTTTGTTTGTGAACTCTGTGCTGTTGATGACCGTTCTGTATTGCTTTTTGCAATATTGAAGAAAGGGGTGTGTTCTGAGTGGTGTTTGTTGTTCAAGTCTCATTTGGAGATTATTGTTTTTTGGGGCCTGCATCCCCTATAAAGCAAACTTTGTCCAAATGTGCAGTCAAGTGCTAGGAGTAGGTTGTGTGAGGCAGCAGTTTTGTTCAATCGTCAGCGTGTCCACCTGCTTGTTCTCCAAATATAGAACCACCTACAGGTGTAGCCAGTGATGACTTTTTGGACTTCATCATAAAATTGGGAACTCTACTTCTCTCAAGGCTGGATGGTCTTGAGTACAGACTCTTTCAGGATGAGGTGCTGATGCACAGGTTGGCCAAAGAGAAACCGGCTGAAGAGTAAAGGACAGAGTTAGCCTTGCAACGTCTTCTTTACCGTCTTTGCTTTTCTTCTGTTCCGTCTCCCCCCTTTAAGGTGGTCCAGCGTTGAAACAGATGTAGGGAACAAAGCCTCCATGTATACCCCAGCCCTGGAAGAACCTAAGTTCTCGGTTAAATAAAAGATCATTTCTGTTAACCTGGATCCCGTCTCCCTTGTGATTGTGTTTTGTGGCAGATTAAATCTCACCTCGGCTCTGGGCCCATGTCACAACGTCCTTTGTGTAAAGCGAACATTGTCTCATAAGACACAATACCACATCACTGCGAAAAGTTGACATGTTTGCAGCGATGTGGTATTGCACCTCGGATAATACAGCAGATATACGAAATGAGATTTCATGGGAAAACCGGGCCTGTCACTGGGTAGTTGGGATATCAAAGTCAGCCTGAGCTCTTTTTTCTAAGTGCGCAACCAACATCAAGTTTCTGAAATGTCTACATTAAGAATCGTTAGTGCGTGTGTGGCTTTTTTCCTCTAAAAGATTTTCTACATTTAGCTTCAACGAGTGGACTACAAAGCATCACACCGGTAGCAATGCTGCAAAAAAGTATGACTTTAAGGATTGTTGTTTGCATTCCACATATCTTAACAGTAGGCTTCAAGGAGATTGTGGAAGTGCCTTTGGCTCCGACGTGAGTGCTAAAATGTTCCGTAAACCTTAAAGCCCGCAGATTTCAACTACGCAAAACCGTTTGAGAGGAGAGGCGCATCAGAATGGAATGTCGGTTGAGTGCCCATGACTCGTTAAGACTATATTTTCAGGGATCATTTCTATAGTTCTTTGCTTGGAAATGTGTTTTGAAAATGTTTGTCTCCCAGCCCACGATGAAGAGTTGTGATGCTCCTTTCAGAGCGTGAACTGGGCACAGAGCGGCGACTTTGTTTGTGAACTCTGTGCTGTTGATGACCGTTCTGTATTGCTTTTTGCAATATTGAAGAAAGGGGTGTGTTCTGAGTGGTGTTTGTTGTTCAAGTCTCATTTGGAGATTATTGTTTTTTGGGCCCTGCATCCCCTATAAAGCAAACTTTGTCCAAATGTGCAGTCAAGTGCTAGGAGTAGGTTGTGTGAGGCAGCAGTTTTGTTCAATCGTCAGCGTGTCCACCTGCTTGTTCTCCAAATATAGAACCACCTACAGGTGTAGCCAGTGATGACTTTATGGACTTCATCATAAAATTGGGAACTCTACTTCTCTCAAGGCTGGATGGTCTTGAGTACAGACTCTTTCAGGATGAGGTGCTGATGCACAGGTTGGCCAAAGAGAAACCGGCTGAAGAGTAAAGGACAGAGTTAGCCTTGCAACGTCTTCTTTACCGTCTTTGCTTTTCTTCTGTTCCGTCTCCCCCCTTTAAGGTGGTCCAGCGTTGAAACAGATGTAGGGAACAAAGCCTCCATGCATACCCCAGCCCTGGAAGAACCTAAGTTCTCGGTTAAATAAAAGATCATTTCTGTTAACCTGGATCCCGTCTCCCTTGTGATTGTGTTTTGTGGCAGATTAAATCTCGCCTCGGCTCTGGGCCCATGTCACAACGTCCTTTGTGTAAAGCGAACATTGTCTCATAAGACACAATACCACATCACTGCGAAAAGTTGACATGTTTGCAGCGATGTGGTATTGCACCTCGGATAATACAGCAGATATACGAAATGAGATTTCATGGGAAAACCGGGCCTGTCACTGGGTAGTTGGGATATCAAAGTCAGCATGAGCTCTTTTTTCTAAGTGCGCAACCAACATCATGTTTCTGAAATGTCTACAGTAAGAATCGTTAGTGCGTGTGTGGCTTTTTTCCTCTAAAAGATTTTCTACATTTAGCTTCAACGAGTGGACTACAAAGCATCACACCGGTAGCAATGCTGCAAAAAAGTATGACTTTAAGGATTGTTGTTTGCATTCCACATATCTTAACAGTAGGCTTCAAGGAGATTGTGGAAGTGCCTTTAGCTCCGACGTAAGTGCTAAAATGTTCCGTAAACCTTAAAGCCCGCAGATTTCAACTACGCAAAACCGTTTGAGAGGAGAGGCGCATCAGAATGGAATGTCGGTTGAGTGCCCATGACTCTTTAAGACTATATTTTCAGGGATCATTTCTATAGTTCTTTGCTTGGAAATGTGTTTTGAAAATGTTTGTCTCCCAACCCACGATGAAGAGTTGTGATGCTCCTTTCAGAGCGTGAACTGGGCACAGAGCGGCGACTTTGTTTGTGAACTCTGTGCTGTTGATGACCGTTCTGTATTGCTTTTTGCAATATTGAAGAAAGGGGTGTGTTCTGAGTGGTGTTTGTTGTTCAAGTCTCATTTGGAGATTATTGTTTTTTTGGGCCTGCATCCCCTATAAAGCAAACTTTGTCCAAATGTGCAGTCAAGTGCTAACTTAGGTTGTATGAGGCAGCAGTTTTGTTCAATCGTCAGCGTGTCCACCTGCTTGTTCTCCAAATATAGAACCACTCACAGGTGTAGCCAATGATGACTTTATGGACTTCATCATAAATTTGGGAACTCTACTTCTCTCAAGGCTGGATGGTCTTGAGTACAGACTCTTTCAGGATGAGGTGCTGATGCACAGGTTGGCCAAAGAGAACCCGGCTGAAGAGTAAAGGACAGAGTTAGCCTTGCAATGTCTTCTTTATCGTCTTTGCTTTTCTTCTGTTCCGTCTCCCCCCTTTAAGGTGGTCCAGCGTTGAAACAGATGTAGGGAACAAAGCCTCCATGCATACCCCAGCCCTGGAAGAACCTAAGTTCTCGGTTAAATAAAAGATCATTTCTGTTAACCTGGCTCCCGTCTCCCTTGTGATTGTGTTTTGTGGCAGATTAAATCTCGCCTCGGCTCTGGGCCCATGTCACAACGTCCTTTGTGTAAAGCGAACATTGTCTCATAAGACACAATACCACATCACTGCGAAAAGTTGACATGTTTGCAGCGATGTGGTATTGCACCTCGGATAATACAGCAGATATACGAAATGAGATTTCATGGGAAAACCGGGCCTGTCACTGGGTAGTTGGGATATCAAAGTCAGCCTGAGCTCTTTTTTCTAAGTGCGCAACCAACATCAAGTTTCTGAAATGTCTACATTAAGAATCGTTAGTGCGTGTGTGGCTTTTTTCCTCTAAAAGATTTTCTACATTTAGCTTCAACGAGTGGACTACAAAGCATCACACCGGTAGCAATGCTGCAAAAAAAGTATGACTTTAAGGATTGTTGTTTGCATTCCACATATCTTAACAGTAGGCTTCAAGGAGATTGTGGAAGTGCCTTTGGCTCCTACGTGAGTGCTAAAATGTTCCGTAAACCTTAAAGCCCGCAGATTTCAACTACGCAAAACCGTTTGAGAGGAGAGGCGCATCAGAATGGAATGTCGGTTGAGTGCCCATGACTCGTTAAGACTATATTTTCAGGGATCATTTCTATAGTTCTTTGCTTGGAAATGTGTTTTGAAAATGTTTGTCTCCCAGCCCACGATGAAGAGTTGTGATGCTCCTTTCAGAGCGTGAACTGGGCACAGAGCGGCGACTTTGTTTGTGAACTCTGTGCTGTTGATGACCGTTCTGTATTGCTTTTTGCAATATTGAAGAAAGGGGTGTGTTCTGAGTGGTGTTTGTTGTTCAAGTCTCATTTGGAGATTGTTGTTTTTTTGGGCCTGCATCCCCTATAAAGCAAACTTTGTCCAAATGTGCAGTCAAGTGCTAACGCAGGTTGTGTGAGGCAGCAGTTTTGTTCAATCCTCAGCGTGTCCACCTGCTTGTTCTCCAAATATAGAACCACTCACAGGTGTAGCCAATGATGACTTTATGGACTTCATCATAAATTTGGGAACTCTACTTCTCTCAAGGCTGGATGGTCTTGAGTACAGACTCTTTCAGGATGAGGTGCTGATGCACAGGTTGGCCAAAGAGAACCCGGCTGAAGAGTAAAGGACAGAGTTAGCCTTGCAACGTCTTCTTTACCGTCTTTGCTTTTCTTCTGTTCCGTCTCCCCCCTTTAAGGTGGTCCAGCATTGAAACAGATGTGGGGAACAAAGCCTCCATGCATACCCCAGCCCTGGAAGAACCCAAGTTCTCGGTTAAATAAAAGATCATTTCTGTTAACCTGGCTCCCGTCTCCCTTGTGATTGTGTTTTGTGGCAGATTAAATCTCGCCTCGGCTCTGGGCCCATGTCACAACGTCCTTTGTGTAAAGCGAACATTGTCTCATAAGACACAATACCACATCACTGTGAAAAGTTGACATGTTTGCAGCGATGTGGTATTGCACCTCGGATAATACAGCAGATATACGAAATGAGATTTCATGGGAAAACCGGGCCTGTCACTGGGTAGTTGGGATATCAAAGTCAGCCTGAGCTCTTTTTTCTAAGTGCGCAACCAACATCAAGTTTCTGAAATGTCTACATTAAGAATCGTTAGTGCGTGTGTGGCTTTTTTCCTCTAAAAGATTTTCTACATTTAGCTTCAACGAGTGGACTACAAAGCATCACACCGGTAGCAATGCTGCAAAAAAAGTATGACTTTAAGGATTGTTGTTTGCATTCCACATATCTTAACAGTAGGCTTCAAGGAGATTGTGGAAGTGCCTTTGGCTCCTACGTGAGTGCTAAAATGTTCCGTAAACCTTAAAGCCCGCAGATTTCAACTACGCAAAACCGTTTGAGAGGAGAGGCGCATCAGAATGGAATGTCGGTTGAGTGCCCATGACTCGTTAAGACTATATTTTCAGGGATCATTTCTATAGTTCTTTGCTTGGAAATGTGTTTTGAAAATGTTTGTCTCCCAGCCCACGATGAAGAGTTGTGATGCTCCTTTCAGAGCGTGAACTGGGCACAGAGCGGCGACTTTGTTTGTGAACTCTGTGCTGTTGATGACCGTTCTGTATTGCTTTTTGCAATATTGAAGAAAGGGGTGTGTTCTGAGTGGTGTTTGTTGTTCAAGTCTCATTTGGAGATTATTGTTTTTTTGGGCCTGCATCCCCTATAAAGCAAACTTTGTCCAAATGTGCAGTCAAGTGCTAGGAGTAGGTTGTGTGAGGCAGCAGTTTTGTTCAATCGTCAGCGTGTCCACCTGCTTGTTCTCCAAATATAGAACCACCTACAGGTGTAGCCAGTGATGACTTTTTGGACTTCATCATAAAATTGGGAACTCTACTTCTCTCAAGGCTGGATGGTCTTGAGTACAGACTCTTTCAGGATGAGGTGCTGATGCACAGGTTGGCCAAAGAGAACCCGGCTGAAGAGTAAAGGACAGAGTTAGCCTTGCAACGTCTTCTTTACCGTCTTTGCTTTTCTTCTGTTCCGTCTCCCCCCTTTAAGGTGGTCCAGCATTGAAACAGATGTGGGGAACAAAGCCTCCATGCATACCCCAGCCCTGGAAGAACCCAAGTTCTCGGTTAAATAAAAGATCATTTCTGTTAACCTGGCTCCCGTCTCCCTTGTGATTGTGTTTTGTGGCAGATTAAATCTCGCCTCGGCTCTGGGCCCATGTCACAACGTCCTTTGTGTAAAGCGAACATTGTCTCATAAGACACAATACCACATCACTGCGAAAAGTTGACATGTTTGCAGCGATGTGGTATTGCACCTCGGATAATACAGCAGATATACGAAATGAGATTTCATGGGAAAACCGGGCCTGTCACTGGGTAGTTGGGATATCAAAGTCAGCCTGAGCTCTTTTTTCTAAGTGCGCAACCAACATCAAGTTTCTGAAATGTCTACATTAAGAATCGTTAGTGCGTGTGTGGCTTTTTTCCTCTAAAAGATTTTCTACATTTAGCTTCAACGAGTGGACTACAAAGCATCACACCGGTAGCAATGCTGCAAAAAAGTATGACTTTAAGGATTGTTGTTTGCATTCCACATATCTTAACAGTAGGCTTCAAGGAGATTGTGGAAGTGCCTTTAGCTCCGACGTAAGTGCTAAAATGTTCCGTAAACCTTAAAGCCCGCAAATTTCAACTACGCAAAACCGTTTGAGAGGAGAGGCGCATCAGAATGGAATGTCGGTTGAGTGCCCATGACTCGTTAAGACTATATTTTCAGGGATCATTTCTATAGTTCTTTGCTTGGAAATGTGTTTTGAAAATGTTTGTCTCCCAACCCACGATGAAGAGTTGTGATGCTCCTTTCAGAGCGTGAACTGGGCACAGAGCGGCGACTTTGTTTGTGAACTCTGTGCTGTTGATGACCGTTCTGTATTGCTTTTTGCAATATTGAAGAAAGGGGTGTGTTCTGAGTGGTGTTTGTTGTTCAAGTCTCATTTGGAGATTATTGTTTTTTTGGGCCTGCATCCCCTATAAAGCAAACTTTGTCCAAATGTGCAGTCCGGTGCTAACGTAGGTTGTGTGAGGCAGCAGTTTTGTTCAATCGTCAGCGTGTCCACCTGCTTGTTCTCCAAATATAGAACCACCTACAGGTGTAGCCAGTGATGACTTTATGGACTTCATCATAAAATTGGGAACTCTACTTCTCTCAAGGCTGGATGGTCTTGAGTACAGACTCTTTCAGGATGAGGTGCTGATGCACAGGTTGGCCAAAGAGAAACCGGCTGAAGAGTAAAGGACAGAGTTAGCCTTGCAACGTCTTCTTTACCGTCTTTGCTTTTCTTCTGTTCCGTCTCCCCCCTTTAAGGTGGTCCAGCGTTGAAACAGATGTAGGGAACAAAGCCTCCATGCATACCCCAGCCCTGGAAGAACCTAAGTTCTCGGTTAAATAAAAGATCATTTCTGTTAACCTGGATCCCGTCTCCCTTGTGATTGTGTTTTGTGGCAGATTAAATCTCGCCTCGGCTCTGGGCCCATGTCACAACGTCCTTTGTGTAAAGCGAACATTGTCTCATAAGACACAATACCACATCACTGCGAAAAGTTGACATGTTTGCAGCGATGTGGTATTGCACCTCGGATAATACAGCAGATATACGAAATGAGATTTCATGGGAAAACCGGGCCTGTCACTGGGTAGTTGGGATATCAAAGTCAGCCTGAGCTCTTTTTTCTAAGTGCGCAACCAACATCAAGTTTCTGAAATGTCTACATTAAGAATCGTTAGTGCGTGTGTGGCTTTTTTCCTCTAAAAGATTTTCTACATTTAGCTTCAACGAGTGGACTACAAAGCATCACACCGGTAGCAATGCTGCAAAAAAAGTATGACTTTAAGGATTGTTGTTTGCATTCCACATATCTTAACAGTAGGCTTCAAGGAGATTGTGGAAGTGCCTTTGGCTCCGACGTGAGTGCTAAAATGTTCCGTAAACCTTAAAGCCCGCAGATTTCAACTACGCAAAACCGTTTGAGAGGAGAGGCGCATCAGAATGGAATGTCGGTTGAGTGCCCATGACTCGTTAAGACTATATTTTCAGGGATCATTTCTATAGTTCTTTGCTTGGAAATGTGTTTTGAAAATGTTTGTCTCCCAGCCCACGATGAAGAGTTGTGATGCTCCTTTCAGAGCGTGAACTGGGCACAGAGCGGCGACTTGGTTTGTGAACTCTGTGCTGTTGATGACCGTTCTGTATTGCTTTTTGCAATATTGAAGAAAGGGGTGTGTTCTGAGTGGTGTTTGTTGTTCAAGTCTCATTTGGAGATTATTGTTTTTTGGGGCCTGCATCCCCTATAAAGCAAACTTTGTCCAAATGTGCAGTCAAGTGCTAGGAGTAGGTTGTGTGAGGCAGCAGTTTTGTTCAATCGTCAGCGTGTCCACCTGCTTGTTCTCCAAATATAGAACCACCTACAGGTGTAGCCAGTGATGACTTTTTGGACTTCATCATAAAATTGGGAACTCTACTTCTCTCAAGGCTGGATGGTCTTGAGTACAGACTCTTTCAGGATGAGGTGCTGATGCACAGGTTGGCCAAAGAGAAACCGGCTGAAGAGTAAAGGACAGAGTTAGCCTTGCAACGTCTTCTTTACCGTCTTTGCTTTTCTTCTGTTCCGTCTCCCCCCTTTAAGGTGGTCCAGCGTTGAAACAGATGTAGGGAACAAAGCCTCCATGCATACCCCAGCCCTGGAAGAACCTAAGTTCTCGGTTAAATAAAAGATCATTTCTGTTAACCTGGATCCCGTCTCCCTTGTGATTGTGTTTTGTGGCAGATTAAATCTCACCTCGGCTCTGGGCCCATGTCACAACGTCCTTTGTGTAAAGCGAACATTGTCTCATAAGACACAATACCACATCACTGCGAAAAGTTGACATGTTTGCAGCGATGTGGTATTGCACCTCGGATAATACAGCAGATATACGAAATGAGATTTCATGGGACAACCGGGCCTGTCACTGGGTAGTTGGGATATCAAAGTCAGCCTGAGCTCTTTTTTCTAAGTGCGCAACCAACATCAAGTTTCTGAAATGTCTACATTAAGAATCGTTAGTGCGTGTGTGGCTTTTTTCCTCTAAAAGATTTTCTACATTTAGCTTCAACGAGTGGACTACAAAGCATCACACCGGTAGCAATGCTGCAAAAAAGTATGACTTTAAGGATTGTTGTTTGCATTCCACATATCTTAACAGTAGGCTTCAAGGAGATTGTGGAAGTGCCTTTAGCTCCGACGTAAGTGCTAAAATGTTCCGTAAACCTTAAAGCCCGCAAATTTCAACTACGCAAAACCGTTTGAGAGGAGAGGCGCATCAGAATGGAATGTCGGTTGAGTGCCCATGACTCGTTAAGACTATATTTTCAGGGATCATTTCTATAGTTCTTTGCTTGGAAATGTGTTTTGAAAATGTTTGTCTCCCAACCCACGATGAAGAGTTGTGATGCTCCTTTCAGAGCGTGAACTGGGCACAGAGCGGCGACTTTGTTTGTGAACTCTGTGCTGTTGATGACCGTTCTGTATTGCTTTTTGCAATATTGAAGAAAGGGGTGTGTTCTGAGTGGTGTTTGTTGTTCAAGTCTCATTTGGAGATTATTGTTTTTTTGGGCCTGCATCCCCTATAAAGCAAACTTTGTCCAAATGTGCAGTCCGGTGCTAACGTAGGTTGTGTGAGGCAGCAGTTTTGTTCAATCGTCAGCGTGTCCACCTGCTTGTTCTCCAAATATAGAACCACCTACAGGTGTAGCCAGTGATGACTTTATGGACTTCATCATAAAATTGGGAAGTCTACTTCTCTCAAGGCTGGATGGTCTTGAGTACAGACTCTTTCAGGATGAGGTGCTGATGCACAGGTTGGCCAAAGAGAAACCGGCTGAAGAGTAAAGGACAGAGTTAGCCTTGCAACGTCTTCTTTACCGTCTTTGCTTTTCTTCTGTTCCGTCTCCCCCCTTTAAGGTGGTCCAGCGTTGAAACAGATGTAGGGAACAAAGCCTCCATGCATACCCCAGCCCTGGAAGAACCTAAGTTCTCGGTTAAATAAAAGATCATTTCTGTTAACCTGGATCCCGTCTCCCTTGTGATTGTGTTTTGTGGCAGATTAAATCTCGCCTCGGCTCTGGGCCCATGTCACAATGTCCTTTGTGTAAAGCGAACATTGTCTCATAAGACACAATACCACATCACTGCGAAAAGTTGACATGTTTGCAGCGATGTGGTATTGCACCTCGGATAATACAGCAGATATACGAAATGAGATTTCATGGGAAAACCGGGCCTGTCACTGGGTAGTTGGGATATCAAAGTCAGCCTGAGCTCTTTTTTCTAAGTGCGCAACCAACATCAAGTTTCTGAAATGTCTACATTAAGAATCGTTAGTGCGTGTGTGGCTTTTTTCCTCTAAAAGATTTTCTACATTTAGCTTCAACGAGTGGACTACAAAGCATCACACCGGTAGCAATGCTGCAAAAAAAGTATGACTTTAAGGATTGTTGTTTGCATTCCACATATCTTAACAGTAGGCTTCAAGGAGATTGTGGAAGTGCCTTTGGCTCCGACGTGAGTGCTAAAATGTTCCGTAAACCTTAAAGCCCGCAGATTTCAACTACGCAAAACCGTTTGAGAGGAGAGGCGCATCAGAATGGAATGTCGGTTGAGTGCCCATGACTCGTTAAGACTATATTTTCAGGGATCATTTCTATAGTTCTTTGCTTGGAAATGTGTTTTGAAAATGTTTGTCTCCCAGCCCACGATGAAGAGTTGTGATGCTCCTTTCAGAGCGTGAACTGGGCACAGAGCGGCGACTTGGTTTGTGAACTCTGTGCTATTGATGACCGTTCTGTATTGCTTCTTGCAATATTGAAGAAAGGGGTGTGTTCTGAGTGGTGTTTGTTGTTCAAGTCTCATTTGGAGATTATTGTTTTTTTGGGCCTGCATCCCCTATAAAGCAAACTTTGTCCAAATGTGCAGTCAAGTGCTAACGCAGGTTGTGTGAGGCAGCAGTTTTGTTCAATCCTCAGCGTGTCCACCTGCTTGTTCTCCAAATATAGAACCACTCACAGGTGTAGCCAATGATGACTTTATGGACTTCATCATAAATTTGGGAACTCTACTTCTCTCAAGGCTGGATGGTCTTGAGTACAGACTCTTTCAGGATGAGGTGCTAATGCACAGGTTGGCCAAAGAGAACCCGGCTGAAGAGTAAAGGACAGAGTTAGCCTTGCAACGTCTTCTTTACCGTCTTTGCTTTTCTTCTGTTCCGTCTCCCCCCTTTAAGGTGGTCCAGCGTTGAAACAGATGTGGGGAACAAAGCCTCCATGCATACCCCAGCCCTGGAAGAACCCAAGTTCTCGGTTAAATAAAAGATCATTTCTGTTAACCTGGCTCCCGTCTCCCTTGTGATTGTGTTTTGTGGCAGATTAAATCTCGCCTCGGCTCTGGGCCCATGTCACAACGTCCTTTGTGTAAAGCGAACATTGTCTCATAAGACACAATACCACATCACTGTGAAAAGTTGACATGTTTGCAGCGATGTGGTATTGCACCTCGGATAATACAGCAGATATACGAAATGAGATTTCATGGGAAAACCGGGCCTGTCACTGGGTAGTTGGGATATCAAAGTCAGCCTGAGCTCTTTTTTCTAAGTGCGCAACCAACATCAAGTTTCTGAAATGTCTACATTAAGAATCGTTAGTGCGTGTGTGGCTTTTTTCCTCTAAAAGATTTTCTACATTTAGCTTCAACGAGTGGACTACAAAGCATCACACCGGTAGCAATGCTGCAAAAAAAGTATGACTTTAAGGATTGTTGTTTGCATTCCACATATCTTAACAGTAGGCTTCAAGGAGATTTTGGAAGTGCCTTTGGCTCCTACGTGAGTGCTAAAATGTTCCGTAAACCTTAAAGCCCGCAGATTTCAACTACGCAAAACCGTTTGAGAGGAGAGGCGCATCAGAATGGAATGTCGGTTGAGTGCCCATGACTCGTTAAGACTATATTTTTAGGGATCATTTCTATAGTTCTTTGCTTGGAAATGTGTTTTGAAAATGTTTGTCTCCCAGCCCACGATGAAGAGTTGTGATGCTCCTTTCAGAGCGTGAACTGGGCACAGAGCGGCGACTTTGTTTGTGAACTCTGTGCTGTTGATGACCGTTCTGTATTGCTTTTTGCAATATTGAAGAAAGGGGTGTGTTCTGAGTGGTGTTTGTTGTTCAAGTCTCATTTGGAGATTATTGTTTTTTGGGGCCTGCATCCCCTATAAAGCAAACGTTGTCCAAATGTGCAGTCAAGTGCTAGGAGTAGGTTGTGTGAGGCAGCAGTTTTGTTCAATCGTCAGCGTGTCCACCTGCTTGTTCTCCAAATATAGAATCACCTACAGGTGTAGCCAGTGATGACTTTTTGGACTTCATCATAAAATTGGGAACTCTACTTCTCTCAAGGCTGGATGGTCTTGAGTACAGACTCTTTCAGGATGAGGTGCTGATGCACAGGTTGGCCAAAGAGAAACCGGCTGAAGAGTAAAGGACAGAGTTAGCCTTGCAACGTCTTCTTTACCGTCTTTGCTTTTCTTCTGTTCCGTCTCCCCCCTTTAAGGTGGTCCAGCGTTGAAACAGATGTAGGGAACAAAGCCTCCATGCATACCCCAGCCCTGGAAGAACCTAAGTTCTCGGTTAAATAAAAGATCATTTCTGTTAACCTGGATCCCGTCTCCCTTGTGATTGTGTTTTGTGGCAGATTAAATCTCGCCTCGGCTCTGGGCCCATGTCACAACGTCCTTTGTGTAAAGCGAACATTGTCTCATAAGACACAATACCACATCACTGCGAAAAGTTGACATGTTTGCAGCGATGTGGTATTGCACCTCGGATAATACAGCAGATATACGAAATGAGATTTCATGGGAAAACCGGGCATGTCACTGGGTAGTTGGGATATCAAAGTCAGCCTGAGCTCTTTTTTCTAAGTGCGCAACCAACATCAAGTTTCTGAAATGTCTACATTAAGAATCGTTAGTGCGTGTGTGGCTTTTTTCCTCTAAAAGATTTTCTACATTTAGCTTCAACGAGTGGACTACAAAGCATCACACCGGTAGCAATGCTGCAAAAAAAGTATGACTTTAAGGATTGTTGTTTGCATTCCACATATCTTAACAGTAGGCTTCAAGGAGATTGTGGAAGTGCCTTTAGCTCCGACGTAAGTGCTAAAATGTTCCGTAAACCTTAAAGCCCGCAAATTTCAACTACGCAAAACCGTTTGAGAGGAGAGGCGCATCAGAATGGAATGTCGGTTGAGTGCCCATGACTCGTTAAGACTATATTTTCAGGGATCATTTCTATAGTTCTTTGCTTGGAAATGTGTTTTGAAAATGTTTGTCTCCCAACCCACGATGAAGAGTTGTGATGCTCCTTTCAGAGCGTGAACTGGGCACAGAGCGGCGACTTTGTTTGTGAACTCTGTGCTGTTGATGACCGTTCTGTATTGCTTTTTGCAATATTGAAGAAAGGGGTGTGTTCTGAGTGGTGTTTGTTGTTCAAGTCTCATTTGGAGATTATTGTTTTTTTGGGCCTGCATCCCCTATAAAGCAAACTTTGTCCAAATGTGCAGTCAAGTGCTAGGAGTAGGTTGTGTGAGGCAGCAGTTTTGTTCAATCGTCAGCGTGTCCACCTGCTTGTTCTCCAAATATAGAACCACCTACAGGTGTAGCCAGTGATGACTTTATGGACTTCATCATAAAATTGGGAACTCTACTTCTCTCAAGGCTGGATGGTCTTGAGTACAGACTCTTTCAGGATGAGGTGCTGATGCACAGGTTGGCCAAAGAGAAAACGGCTGAAGAGTAAAGGACAGAGTTAGCCTTGCAACGTCTTCTTTACCGTCTTTGCTTTTCTTCTGTTCCGTCTCCCCCCTTTAAGGTGGTCCAGCGTTGAAACAGATGTAGGGAACAAAGCCTCCATGCATACCCCAGCCCTGGAAGAACCTAAGTTCTCGGTTAAATAAAAGATCATTTCTGTTAACCTGGATCCCGTCTCCCTTGTGATTGTGTTTTGTGGCAGATTAAATCTCGCCTCGGCTCTGGGCCCATGTCACAACGTCCTTTGTGTAAAGCGAACATTGTCTCATAAGACACAATACCACATCACTGCGAAAAGTTGACATGTTTGCAGCGATGTGGTATTGCACCTCGGATAATACAGCAGATATACGAAATGAGATTTCATGGGAAAACCGGGCCTGTCACTGGGTAGTTGGGATATCAAAGTCAGCCTGAGCTCTTTTTTCTAAGTGCGCAACCATTATCAAGTTTCTGAAATGTCTACATTAAGAATCGTTAGTGCGTGTCTGGCTTTTTTCCTCTAAAAGATTTTCTACATTTAGCTTCAACGAGTGGACTACAAAGCATCACACCGGTAGCAATGCTGCAAAAAAGTATGACTTTAAGGATTGTTGTTTGCATTCCACATATCTTAACAGTAGGCTTCAAGGAGATTGTGGAAGTGCCTTTAGCTCCGACGTAAGTGCTAAAATGTTCCGTAAACCTTAAAGCCCGCAGATTTCAACTACGCAAAACCGTTTGAGAGGAGAGGCGCATCAGAATGGAATGTCGGTTGAGTGCCCATGACACTTTAAGACTGTATTTTCAGGGATCATTTCTATAGTTCTTTGCTTGGAAATGTGTTTTGAAAATGTTTGTCTCCCAACCCACGATGAAGAGTTGTGATGCTCCTTTCAGAGCGTGAACTGGGCACAGAGCGGCGACTTTGTTTGTGAACTCTGTGCTGTTGATGACCGTTCTGTATTGCTTTTTGCAATATTGAAGAAAGGGGTGTGTTCTGAGTGGTGTTTGTTGTTCAAGTCTCATTTGGAGATTATTGTTTTTTTGGGCCTGCATCCCCTATAAAGCAAACTTTGTCCAAATGTGCAGTCAAGTGCTAACTTAGGTTGTATGAGGCAGCAGTTTTGTTCAATCGTCAGCGTGTCCACCTGCTTGTTCTCCAAATATAGAACCACTCACAGGTGTAGCCAATGATGACTTTATGGACTTCATCATAAATTTGGGAACTCTACTTCTCTCAAGGCTGGATGGTCTTGAGTACAGACTCTTTCAGGATGAGGTGCTGATGCACAGGTTGGCCAAAGAGAACCCGGCTGAAGAGTAAAGGACAGAGTTAACCTTGCAACGTCTTCTTTATCGTCTTTGCTTTTCTTCTGTTCCGTCTCCCCCCTTTAAGGTGGTCCAGCGTTGAAACAGATGTGGGGAACAAAGCCTCCATGCATACCCCAGCCCTGGAAGAACCTAAGTTCTCGGTTAAATAAAAGATAATTTCTGTTAACCTGGCTCCCGTCTCCCTTGTGATTGTGTTTTGTGGCAGATTAAATCTCGCCTCGGCTCTGGGCCCATGTCACAACGTCCTTTGTGTAAAGCGAACATTGTCTCATAAGACACAATACCACATCACTGCGAAAAGTTGACATGTTTGCAGCGATGTGGTATTGCACCTCGGATAATACAGCAGATATACGAAATGAGATTTCATGGGAAAACCTGGCCTGTCACTGGGTAGTTGGGATATCAAAGTCAGCCTGAGCTCTTTTTTCTAAGTGCGCAACCAACATCAAGTTTCTGGAATGTCTACATTAAGAATCGTTAGTGCGTGTGTGGCTTTTTTCCTCTAAAAGATTTTCTACATTTAGCTTCAACGAGTGGACTACAAAGCATCACACCGGTAGCAATGCTGCAAAAAAGTATGACTTTAAGGATTGTTGTTTGCATTCCACATATCTTAACAGTAGGCTTCAAGGAGATTGTGGAAGTGCCTTTAGCTCCGACGTAAGTGCTAAAATGTTCCGTAAACCTTAAAGCCCGCAGATTTCAACTACGCAAAACCGTTTGAGAGGAGAGGCGCATCAGAATGGAATGTCGGTTGAGTGCCCATGACTCTTTAAGACTATATTTTCAGGGATCATTTCTATAGTTCTTTGCTTGGAAATGTGTTTTGAAAATGTTTGTCTCCCAGCCCACGATGAAGAGTTGTGATGCTCCTTTCAGAGCGTGAACTGGGCACAGAGCGGCGACTTTGTTTGTGAACTCTGTGCTGTTGATGACCGTTCTGTATTGCTTTTTGCAATATTGAAGAAAGGGGTGTGTTCTGAGTGGTGTTTGTTGTTCAAGTCTCATTTGGAGATTATTGTTTTTTTGGGCCTGCATCCCCTATAAAGCAAACTTTGTCCAAATGTGCAGTCAAGTGCTAACGCAGGTTGTGTGAGGCAGCAGTTTTGTTCAATCCTCAGCGTGTCCACCTGCTTGTTCTCCAAATATAGAACCACTCACAGGTGTAGCCAATGATGACTTTATGGACTTCATCATAAATTTGGGAACTCTACTTCTCTCAAGGCTGGATGGTCTTGAGTACAGACTCTTTCAGGATGAGGTGCTGATGCACAGGTTGGCCAAAGAGAACCCGGCTGAAGAGTAAAGGACAGAGTTAGCCTTGCAACGTCTTCTTTACCGTCTTTGCTTTTCTTCTGTTCCGTCTCCCCCCTTTAAGGTGGTCCAGCGTTGAAACAGATGTGGGGAACAAAGCCTCCATGCATACCCCAGCCCTGGAAGAACCCAAGTTCTCGGTTAAATAAAAGATCATTTCTGTTAACCTGGCTCCCGTCTCCCTTGTGATTGTGTTTTGTGGCAGATTAAATCTCACCTCGGCTCTGGGCCCATGTCACAACGTCCTTTGTGTAAAGCGAACATTGTCTCATAAGACACAATACCACATCACTGCGAAAAGTTGACATGTTTGCAGCGATGTGGTATTGCACCTCGGATAATACAGCAGATATACGAAATGAGATTTCATGGGAAAACCGGGCCTGTCACTGGGTAGTTGGGATATCAAAGTCAGCCTGAGCTCTTTTTTCTAAGTGCGCAACCAACATCAAGTTTCTGAAATGTCTACATTAAGAATCGTTAGTGCGTGTGTGGCTTTTTTCCTCTAAAAGATTTTCTACATTTAGCTTCAACGAGTGGACTACAAAGCATCACACCGGTAGCAATGCTGCAAAAAAGTATGACTTTAAGGATTGTTGTTTGCATTCCACATATCTTAACAGTAGGCTTCAAGGAGATTGTGGAAGTGCCTTTAGCTCCGACGTAAGTGCTAAAATGTTCCGTAAACCTTAAAGCCCGCAAATTTCAACTACGCAAAACCGTTTGAGAGGAGAGGCGCATCAGAATGGAATGTCGGTTGAGTGCCCATGACTCGTTAAGACTATATTTTCAGGGATCATTTCTATAGTTCTTTGCTTGGAAATGTGTTTTGAAAATGTTTGTCTCCCAGCCCACGATGAAGAGTTGTGATGTTCCTTTCAGAGCGTGAACTGGGCACAGAGCGGCGACTTTGTTTGTGAACTCTGTGCTGTTGATGACCGTTCTGTATTGCTTTTTGCAATATTGAAGAAAGGGGTGTGTTCTGAGTGGTGTTTGTTGTTCAAGTCTCATTTGGAGATTATTGTTTTTTGGGGCCTGCATCCCCTATAAAGCAAACTTTGTCCAAATGTGCAGTCAAGTGCTAGGAGTAGGTTGTGTGAGGCAGCAGTTTTGTTCAATCGTCAGCGTGTCCACCTGCTTGTTCTCCAAATATAGAACCACCTACAGGTGTAGCCAGTGATGACTTTTTGGACTTCATCATAAAATTGGGAACTCTACTTCTCTCAAGGCTGGATGGTCTTGAGTACAGACTCTTTCAGGATGAGGTGCTGATGCACAGGTTGGCCAAAGAGAAACCGGCTGAAGAGTAAAGGACAGAGTTAGCCTTGCAACGTCTTCTTTACCGTCTTTGCTTTTCTTCTGTTCCGTCTCCCCCCTTTAAGGTGGTCCAGCGTTGAAACAGATGTAGGGAACAAAGCCTCCATGCATACCCCAGCCCTGGAAGAACCTAAGTTCTCGGTTAAATAAAAGATCATTTCTGTTAACCTGGATCCCGTCTCCCTTGTGATTGTGTTTTGTGGCAGATTAAATCTCACCTCGGCTCTGGGCCCATGTCACAACGTCCTTTGTGTAAAGCGAACATTGTCTCATAAGACACAATACCACATCACTGCGAAAAGTTGACATGTTTGCAGCGATGTGGTATTGCACCTCGGATAATACAGCAGATATACGAAATGAGATTTCATGGGAAAACCGGGCCTGTCACTGGGTAGTTGGGATATCAAAGTCAGCCTGAGCTCTTTTTTCTAAGTGCGCAACCAACATCAAGTTTCTGAAATGTCTACATTAAGAATCGTTAGTGCGTGTGTGGCTTTTTTCCTCTAAAAGATTTTCTACATTTAGCTTCAACGAGTGGACTACAAAGCATCACACCGGTAGCAATGCTGCAAAAAAGTATGACTTTAAGGATTGTTGTTTGCATTCCACATATCTTAACAGTAGGCTTCAAGGAGATTGTGGAAGTGCCTTTAGCTCCGACGTAAGTGCTAAAATGTTCCGTAAACCTTAAAGCCCGCAAATTTCAACTACGCAAAACCGTTTGAGAGGAGAGGCGCATCAGAATGGAATGTCGGTTGAGTGCCCATGACTCGTTAAGACTATATTTTCAGGGATCATTTCTATAGTTCTTTGCTTGGAAATGTGTTTTGAAAATGTTTGTCTCCCAACCCACGATGAAGAGTTGTGATGCTCCTTTCAGAGCGTGAACTGGGCACAGAGCGGCGACTTTGTTTGTGAACTCTGTGCTGTTGATGACCGTTCTGTATTGCTTTTTGCAATATTGAAGAAAGGGGTGTGTTCTGAGTGGTGTTTGTTGTTCAAGTCTCATTTGGAGATTATTGTTTTTTGGGGCCTGCATCCCCTATAAAGCAAACTTTGTCCAAATGTGCAGTCAAGTGCTAGGAGTAGGTTGTGTGAGGCAGCAGTTTTGTTCAATCGTCAGCGTGTCCACCTGCTTGTTCTCCAAATATAGAACCACCTACAGGTGTAGCCAGTGATGACTTTATGGACTTCATCATAAAATTGGGAACTCTACTTCTCTCAAGGCTGGATGGTCTTGAGTACAGACTCTTTCAGGATGAGGTGCTGATGCACAGGTTGGCCAAAGAGAAACCGGCTGAAGAGTAAAGGACAGAGTTAGCCTTGCAACGTCTTCTTTACCGTCTTTGCTTTTCTTCTGTTCCGTCTCCCCCCTTTAAGGTGGTCCAGCGTTGAAACAGATGTAGGGAACAAAGCCTCCATGCATACCCCAGCCCTGGAAGAACCTAAGTTCTCGGTTAAATAAAAGATCATTTCTGTTAACCTGGATCCCGTCTCCCTTGTGATTGTGTTTTGTGGCAGATTAAATCTCACCTCGGCTCTGGGCCCATGTCACAACGTCCTTTGTGTAAAGCGAACATTGTCTCATAAGACACAATACCACATCACTGCGAAAAGTTGACATGTTTGCAGCGATGTGGTATTGCACCTCGGATAATACAGCAGATATACGAAATGAGATTTCATGGGAAAACCGGGCCTGTCACTGGGTAGTTGGGATATCAAAGTCAGCCTGAGCTCTTTTTTCTAAGTGCGCAACCAACATCAAGTTTCTGAAATGTCTACATTAAGAATCGTTAGTGCGTGTGTGGCTTTTTTCCTCTAAAAGATTTTCTACATTTAGCTTCAACGAGTGGACTACAAAGCATCACACCGGTAGCAATGCTGCAAAAAAGTATGACTTTAAGGATTGTTGTTTGCATTCCACATATCTTAACAGTAGGCTTCAAGGAGATTGTGGAAGTGCCTTTAGCTCCGACGTAAGTGCTAAAATGTTCCGTAAACCTTAAAGCCCGCAAATTTCAACTACGCAAAACCGTTTGAGAGGAGAGGCGCATCAGAATGGAATGTCGGTTGAGTGCCCATGACTCGTTAAGACTATATTTTCAGGGATCATTTCTATAGTTCTTTGCTTGGAAATGTGTTTTGAAAATGTTTGTCTCCCAACCCACGATGAAGAGTTGTGATGCTCCTTTCAGAGCGTGAACTGGGCACAGAGCGGCGACTTTGTTTGTGAACTCTGTGCTGTTGATGACCGTTCTGTATTGCTTTTTGCAATATTGAAGAAAGGGGTGTGTTCTGAGTGGTGTTTGTTGTTCAAGTCTCATTTGGAGATTATTGTTTTTTTGGGCCTGCATCCCCTATAAAGCAAACTTTGTCCAAATGTGCAGTCAAGTGCTAGGAGTAGGTTGTGTGAGGCAGCAGTTTTGTTCAATCGTCAGCGTGTCCACCTGCTTGTTCTCCAAATATAGAACCACCTACAGGTGTAGCCAGTGATGACTTTATGGACTTCATCATAAAATTGGGAACTCTACTTCTCTCAAGGCTGGATGGTCTTGAGTACAGACTCTTTCAGGATGAGGTGCTGATGCACAGGTTAGCCAAAGAGAAAACGGCTGAAGAGTAAAGGACAGAGTTAGCCTTGCAACGTCTTCTTTACCGTCTTTGCTTTTCTTCTGTTCCGTCTCCCCCCTTTAAGGTGGTCCAGCATTGAAACAGATGTAGGGAACAAAGCCTCCATGCATACCCCAGCCCTGGAAGAACCTAAGTTCTCGGTTAAATAAAAGATCATTTCTGTTAACCTGGATCCCGTCTCCCTTGTGATTGTGTTTTGTGGCAGATTAAATCTCGCCTCGGCTCTGGGCCCATGTCACAACGTCCTTTGTGTAAAGCGAACATTGTCTCATAAGACACAATACCACATCACTGCGAAAAGTTGACATGTTTGCAGCGATGTGGTATTGCACCTCGGATAATACAGCAGATATACGAAATGAGATTTCATGGGAAAACCGGGCCTGTCACTGGGTAGTTGGGATATCAAAGTCAGCCTGAGCTCTTTTTTCTAAGTGCGCAACCATTATCAAGTTTCTGAAATGTCTACATTAAGAATCGTTAGTGCGTGTGTGGCTTTTTTCCTCTAAAAGATTTTCTACATTTAGCTTCAACGAGTGGACTACAAAGCATCACACCGGTAGCAATGCTGCAAAAAAGTATGACTTTAAGGATTGTTGTTTGCATTCCACATATCTTAACAGTAGGCTTCAAGGAGATTGTGGAAGTGCCTTTAGCTCCGACGTAAGTGCTAAAATGTTCCGTAAACCTTAAAGCCCGCAGATTTCAACTACGCAAAACCGTTTGAGAGGAGAGGCGCATCAGAATGGAATGTCGGTTGAGTGCCCATGACTCTTTAAGACTATATTTTCAGGGATCATTTCTATAGTTCTTTGCTTGGAAATGTGTTTTGAAAATGTTTGTCTCCCAACCCACGATGAAGAGTTGTGATGCTCCTTTCAGAGCGTGAACTGGGCACAGAGCGGCGACTTTGTTTGTGAACTCTGTGCTGTTGATGACCGTTCTGTATTGCTTTTTGCAATATTGAAGAAAGGGGTGTGTTCTGAGTGGTGTTTGTTGTTCAAGTCTCATTTGGAGATTATTGTTTTTTTGGGCCTGCATCCCCTATAAAGCAAACTTTGTCCAAATGTGCAGTCCGGTGCTAACGTAGGTTGTGTGAGGCAGCAGTTTTGTTCAATCGTCAGCGTGTCCACCTGCTTGTTCTCCAAATATAGAATCACCTACAGGTGTAGCCAGTGATGACTTTATGGACTTCATCATAAAATTGGGAACTCTACTTCTCTCAAGGCTGGATGGTCTTGAGTACAGACTCTTTCAGGATGAGGTGCTGATGCACAGGTTGGCCAAAGAGAAACCGGCTGAAGAGTAAAGGACAGAGTTAGCCTTGCAACGTCTTCTTTACCGTCTTTGCTTTTCTTCTGTTCCGTCTCCCCCCTTTAAGGTGGTCCAGCGTTGAAACAGATGTAGGGAACAAAGCCTCCATGCATACCCCAGCCCTGGAAGAACCTAAGTTCTCGGTTAAATAAAAGATCATTTCTGTTAACCTGGATCCCGTCTCCCTTGTGATTGTGTTTTGTGGCAGATTAAATCTCGCCTCGGCTCTGGGCCCATGTCACAACGTCCTTTGTGTAAAGCGAACATTGTCTCATAAGACACAATACCACATCACTGCGAAAAGTTGACATGTTTGCAGCGATGTGGTATTGCACCTCGGATAATACAGCAGATATACGAAATGAGATTTCATGGGAAAACCGGGCCTGTCACTGGGTAGTTGGGATATCAAAGTCAGCCTGAGCTCTTTTTTCTAAGTGCGCAACCAACATCAAGTTTCTGAAATGTCTACATTAAGAATCGTTAGTGCGTGTGTGGCTTTTTTCCTCTAAAAGATTTTCTACATTTAGCTTCAACGAGTGGACTACAAAGCATCACACCGGTAGCAATGCTGCAAAAAAAGTATGACTTTAAGGATTGTTGTTTGCATTCCACATATCTTAACAGTAGGCTTCAAGGAGATTGTGGAAGTGCCTTTGGCTCCGACGTGAGTGCTAAAATGTTCCGTAAACCTTAAAGCCCGCAGATTTCAACTACGCAAAACCGTTTGAGAGGAGAGGCGCATCAGAATGGAATGTCGGTTGAGTGCCCATGACTCGTTAAGACTATATTTTCAGGGATCATTTCTATAGTTCTTTGCTTGGAAATGTGTTTTGAAAATGTTTGTCTCCCAGCCCACGATGAAGAGTTGTGATGCTCCTTTCAGAGCGTGAACTGGGCACAGAGCGGCGACTTTGTTTGTGAACTCTGTGCTATTGATGACCGTTCTGTATTGCTTTTTGCAATATTGAAGAAAGGGGTGTGTTCTGAGTGGTGTTTGTTGTTCAAGTCTCATTTGGAGATTATTGTTTTTTGGGGCCTGCATCCCCTATAAAGCAAACTTTGTCCAAATGTGCAGTCAAGTGCTAGGAGTAGGTTGTGTGAGGCAGCACTTTTGTTCAATCGTCAGCGTGTCCACCTGCTTGTTCTCCAAATATAGAACCACCTACAGGTGTAGCCAGTGATGACTTTATGGACTTCATCATAAAATTGGGAACTCTACTTCTCTCAAGGCTGGATGGTCTTGAGTACAGACTCTTTCAGGATGAGGTGCTGATGCACAGGTTGGCCAAAGAGAAACCGGCTGAAGAGTAAAGGACAGAGTTAGCCTTGCAACGTCTTCTTTACCGTCTTTGCTTTTCTTCTGTTCCGTCTCCCCCCTTTAAGGTGGTCCAGCGTTGAAACAGATGTAGGGAACAAAGCCTCCATGCATACCCCAGCCCTGGAAGAACCTAAGTTCTCGGTTAAATAAAAGATCATTTCTGTTAACCTGGATCCCGTCTCCCTTGTGATTGTGTTTTGTGGCAGATTAAATCTCGCCTCGGCTCTGGGCCCATGTCACAACGTCCTTTGTGTAAAGCGAACATTGTCTCATAAGACACAATACCACATCACTGCGAAAAGTTGACATGTTTGCAGCGATGTGGTATTGCACCTCGGATAATACAGCAGATATACGAAATGAGATTTCATGGGAAAACCGGGCCTGTCACTGGGTAGTTGGGATATCAAAGTCAGCCTGAGCTCTTTTTTCTAAGTGCGCAACCAACATCAAGTTTCTGAAATGTCTACATTAAGAATCGTTAGTGCGTGTGTGGCTTTTTTCCTCTAAAAGATTTTCTACATTTAGCTTCAACGAGTGGACTACAAAGCATCACACCGGTAGCAATGCTGCAAAAAAGTATGACTTTAAGGATTGTTGTTTGCATTCCACATATCTTAACAGTAGGCTTCAAGGAGATTGTGGAAGTGCCTTTAGCTCCGACGTAAGTGCTAAAATGTTCCGTAAACCTTAAAGCCCGCAGATTTCAACTACGCAAAACCGTTTGAGAGGAGAGGCGCATCAGAATGGAATGTCGGTTGAGTGCCCATGACTCGTTAAGACTATATTTTCAGGGATCATTTCTATAGTTCTTTGCTTGGAAATGTGTTTTGAAAATGTTTGTCTCCCAACCCACCATGAAGAGTTGTGATGCTCCTTTCAGAGCGTGAACTGGGCACAGAGCGGCGACTTTGTTTGTGAACTCTGTGCTGTTGATGACCGTTCTGTATTGCTTTTTGCAATATTGAAGAAAGGGGTGTGTTCTGAGTGGTGTTTGTTGTTCAAGTCTCATTTGGAGATTATTGTTTTTTTGGGCCTGCATCCCCTATAAAGCAAACTTTGTCCAAATGTGCAGTCAAGTGCTAGGAGTAGGTTGTGTGAGGCAGCAGTTTTGTTCAATCGTCAGCGTGTCCACCTGCTTGTTCTCCAAATATAGAACCACCTACAGGTGTAGCCAGTGATGACTTTATGGACTTCATCATAAAATTGGGAACTCTACTTCTCTCAAGGCTGGATGGTCTTGAGTACAGACTCTTTCAGGATGAGGTGCTGATGCACAGGTTGGCCAAAGAGAAACCGGCTGAAGAGTAAAGGACAGAGTTAGCCTTGCAACGTCTTCTTTACCGTCTTTGCTTTTCTTCTGTTCCGTCTCCCCCCTTTAAGGTGGTCCAGCGTTGAAACAGATGTAGGGAACAAAGCCTCCATGCATACCCCAGCCCTGGAAGAACCTAAGTTCTCGGTTAAATAAAAGATCATTTCTGTTAACCTGGATCCCGTCTCCCTTGTGATTGTGTTTTGTGGCAGATTAAATCTCGCCTCGGCTCTGGGCCCATGTCACAACGTCCTTTGTGTAAAGCGAACATTGTCTCATAAGACACAATACCACATCACTGCGAAAAGTTGACATGTTTGCAGCGATGTGGTATTGCACCTCGGATAATACAGCAGATATACGAAATGAGATTTCATGGGAAAACCGGGCCTGTCACTGGGTAGTTGGGATATCAAAGTCAGCCTGAGCTCTTTTTTCTAAGTGCGCAACCAACATCAAGTTTCTGAAATGTCTACATTAAGAATCGTTAGTGCGTGTGTGGCTTTTTTCCTCTAAAAGATTTTCTACATTTAGCTTCAACGAGTGGACTACAAAGCATCACACCGGTAGCAATGCTGCAAAAAAGTATGACTTTAAGGATTGTTGTTTGCATTCCACATATCTTAACAGTAGGCTTCAAGGAGATTGTGGAAGTGCCTTTAGCTCCGACGTAAGTGCTAAAATGTTCCGTAAACCTTAAAGCCCGCAGATTTCAACTACGCAAAACCGTTTGAGAGGAGAGGCGCATCAGAATGGAATGTCGGTTGAGTGCCCATGACTCGTTAAGACTATATTTTCAGGGATCATTTCTATAGTTCTTTACTTGGAAATGTGTTTTGAAAATGTTTGTCTCCCAACCCACCATGAAGAGTTGTGATGCTCCTTTCAGAGCGTGAACTGGGCACAGAGCGGTGACTTTGTTTGTGAACTCTGTGCTGTTGATGACCGTTCTGTATTGCTTTTTGCAATATTGAAGAAAGGGGTGTGTTCTGAGTGGTGTTTGTTGTTCAAGTCTCATTTGGAGATTATTGTTTTTTTGGGCCTGCATCCCCTATAAAGCAAATTTTGTCCAAATGTGCAGTCAAGTGCTAACGTAGGTTGTGTGAGGCAGCAGATTTGTTCAATCGTCAGCGTGTCCACCTGCTTGTTCTCCAAATATAGAACCACTCACAGGTGTAGCCAATGATGACTTTATGGACTTCATCATAAATTTGGGAACTCTACTTCTCTCAAGGCTGGATGGTCTTGAGTACAGACTCTTTCAGGATGAGGTGCTGATGCACAGGTTGGCCAAAGAGAACCCGGCTAAAGAGTAAAGGACAGAGTTAGCCTTGCAACGTCTTCTTTATCGTCTTTGCTTTTCTTCTGTTCCGTCTCCCCCCTTTAAGGTGGTCCAGCGTTGAAACAGATGTGGGGAACAAAGCCTCCATGCATACCCCAGGCCTGGAAGAACCTAAGTTCTCGGTTAAATAAAAGATAATTTCTGTTAACCTGGCTCCCGTCTCCCTTGTGATTGTGTTTTGTGGCAGATTAAATCTCGCCTCGGCTCTGGGCCCATGTCACAACGTCCTTTGTGTAAAGCGAACATTGTCTCATAAGACACAATACCACATCACTGCGAAAAGTTGACATGTTTGCAGTGTTGTGGTATTGCACCTCGGATAATACAGCAGATATACGAAATGAGATTTCATGGGAAAACCGGGCCTGTCACTGGGTAGTTGGGATATCAAAGTCAGCCTGAGCTCTTTTTTCTAAGTGCGCAACCAACATCAAGTTTCTGAAATGTCTACATTAAGAATCGTTAGTGCGTGTGTGGCTTTTTTCCTCTAAAAGATTTTCTACATTTAGCTTCAACGAGTGGACTACAAAGCATCACACCGGTAGTGTAACAACAACGACTAATGAGTTTAATGTCTCGGGGAATAATTAACTCAAAAGGGATTTAATATTCAATATTCATGAATTTATGAATATAATTTGCCAGTTGTTCATTACGTATTAAAATTTTCCGATAGGGAAAATTGTTTAATTAAATACAAGTAACCCTTTATGAAATTGCTTGAAATTATCCTACTAAGTTTGTCCTGCAAATTAGTTATAGACTTTTCAAATCAATTCTCAATAAAGGGATTACTGCTTTACGAGCGCATAAGAAACATTAACTTTACTGATCAGGATAAGTTCAATATTTCAAATGGTCATACAGTTTACTTTACTAACATAGTAGCATAAGCAGTTAGGTAACGTTTAGATCGCAAGTTTCATTGACTTTGTGTATGTGGCAGAATAACAGATTCAACTCATTAAATGTCTTTTGAAGGTTTAATAAACACAGACTAAAAATAACACTACAATTCACACAGAAAGTACATACTAAATATGCATCAAGAGAGTAGAAGTATAGATATTAACGAAAGAATACATAAAAGAGAATAATGAATAGACTGAAGTTAGAGAGAGATAAAAGAGAGAGAGAGAGACAAAGAGAGGGAGAGAGAGAGAGACAAAGAGAGTGGGGGAGGGTAAGCAACAACTTTCCTTCAGTTCACCAGATACGACCTTCACGGAGTTAATTTATCCCAACGGGAAAATAACACACCCTCTTTACAGCAGTAAGAAATAGAATACTTGCATTCTTTTTGGTTTCGTTTTGGCTTCTCGCTTGTGTGCATGTGTCTCTGCGTGTCCGGCGGTCCGGCGTTCCGGCGGTCCTTTCCGAGGTTGGGAGGGAAGCGGCTGTTTGCTTTAGCGATGCTTCGTGTTCTTGAAGATCGGATTGTAGAAGAGAAGATTTTTGGAAGAGATGGGGCCTGCTTGGAGGGCCTGCATTGGTGGCCTGGCTCAAGGGCCAGCCACGATGACGTGTTGGTTCAGCCAGAGAGAGAAGAGAGAGAGAGCCTGTCTTCACTGGTCTTTTAAGGTCTGGAAATAGTCCCACCCTCCAGGGTTAGACTTAACCAATGAGAGTGTTGGGATTTCCCGGCGGGAAATTCCTCAGCAGAATTTATAGCTCTTTGTTTGAAGGTTCGACTCAGTGGGTCTCTGAGTCTTCATACTATAATTAATGCAACAAACACACACTGCATTTTCTGAATAAGTGATATACATGGAAGTGTAAGTCGTGAAGTGAGCATTAATTTGATAGGAGACATGACATATATGAGGTTATCTGAACTAGTACTTTGTTAAGACAAAGACAAAAAGATGCAAAATACCATACAGAATAAACATTTTACAAGACAGTTATGTGTTTACATATAATGTCCTGGGGTGCATGTTCATTTATAGATGGTTTGTCTATAATTTGAGGCAAAAGCTCTGTGTCTTTGTGTCTGAAACTTCATGTGGCCAAATTCCTTTCGGGGCCATAAAAACACCTTATCAGATGGTTTCCAGGGTGACTGAAGAATCTCCCTCTGCTGTGTTGGGGGAAGGTCTGCTAGTGAGCACAACTTTCAAAACATATTTGTTAAATGTAACTGGCGATTGTGTGTTTGATTCGCCTGAGTCGCTACAGTAGCAATGCTGCAAAAAAAGAATGACTTTAAGGATTGTTGTTTGCATTCCACATATCTTAACAGTAGGCTTCAAGGAGATTGTGGAAGTGCCTTTGGCTCGACGTGAGTGCTAAAATGTTCCGTAAACCTTAAAGCCCACAGATTTCAACTACGCAAAACCGTTTGAGAGGAGAGGCGCATCAGAATGGAATGTCGGTTGAGTGCCCATGACTCGTTAAGACTATATTTTCAGGAATCATTTCTATAGTTCTTTGCTTGGAAATGTGTTTTGAAAATGTTTGTCTCCCAACCCACGATGAAGAGTTGTGATGCTCCTTTCAGAGCGTGAACTGGGCACAGAGCGGCGACTTTGTTTGTGAACTCTGTGCTGTTGATGACCGTTCTGCATTGCTTTTTGCAATATTGAAGAAAGGGGTGTGTTCTGAGTGGTGTTTGTTGTTCAAGTCTCATTTGGAGATTATTGTTTTTTTGGGGCGTGCATCCCCTATAAAGCAAACTTTGTCCAAATGTGCAGTCAAGTGCTAGGAGTAGGTTGTGTGAGGCAGCAGTTTTGTTCAATCCTCAGCGTGTCCACCTGCTTGTTCTCCAAATATAGAAACCACCTACAGGTGTAGCCAATGATGACTTTATGGACTTCATCATAAATTTGGAAACTCTACTTCTCTCAAGGCTGGATGGTCTTGAGTACAGACTCTTTCAGGATGAGGTGCTGATGCACAGGTTGGCCAAAGAGAACCCGGCTGAAGAGTAAAGGACAGAGTTAGCCTTGCAACTTCTTCTTTACCGTCTTTGCTTTTCTTCTGTTCCGTCTCCCCCCTTTAAGGTGGTCCAGCGTTGAAACAGATGTGGGGAACAAAGCCTCCATGCATACCCCAGCCCTGGAAGAACCCAAGTTCTCGGTTAAGTAAAAGATCATTTCTGTTAACCTGGCTCCCGTCTCCCTTGTGATTGTGTTTTGTGGCAGATTAAATCTCGCCTCGGCTCTGGGCCCATGTCACAACGTCCTTTGTGTAAAGCGAACATTGTCTCATAAGACACAATACCACATCACTGTGAAAAGTTGACATGTTTGCAGCGATGTGGTATTGCACCTCGGATAATACAGCATATATACGAAATGAGATTTCATGGGAAAACCGGGCCTGTCACTGGGTAGTTGGGATATCAAAGTCAGCCTGAGCTCTTTTTTCTAAGTGCGCAACCAACATCAAGTTTCTGAAATGTCTACATTAAGAATCGTTAGTGCGTGTGTGACTTTTTTCCTCTAAAAGATTTTCTACATTTAGCTTCAACGAGTGGACTACAAAGCATCACACCGGTAGCAATGCTGCAAAAAAAGTATGACTTTAAGGATTGTTGTTTGCATTCCACATATCTTAACAGTAGGCTTCAAGGAGATTGTGGAAGTGCCTTTGGCTCCGACGTGAGTGCTAAAATGTTCCGTAAACCTTAAAGCCCGCAGATTTCAACTACGCAAAACCGTTTGAGAGGAGAGGCGCATCAGAATGGAATGTCGGTTGAGTGCCCATGACTCGTTAAGACTATATTTTCAGGGATCATTTCTATAGTTCTTTGCTTGGAAATGTGTTTTGAAAATGTTTGTCTCCCAACCCACGATGAAGAGTTGTGATGCTCCTTTCAGAGCGTGAACTGGGCACAGAGCGGCGACTTTGTTTGTGAACTCTGTGCTGTTGATGACCGTTCTGCATTGCTTTTTGCAATATTGAAGAAAGGGGTGTGTTCTGAGTGGTGTTTGTTGTTCAAGTCTCATTTGGAGATTATTGTTTTTTTGGGGCGTGCATCCCCTATAAAGCAAACTTTGTCCAAATGTGCAGTCAAGTGCTAGGAGTAGGTTGTGTGAGGCAGCAGTTTTGTTCAATCCTCAGCGTGTCCACCTGCTTGTTCTCCAAATATAGAAACCACCTACAGGTGTAGCCAATGATGACTTTATGGACTTCATCATAAATTTGGGAACTCTACTTCTCTCAAGGCTGGATGGTCTTGAGTACAGACTCTTTCAGGATGAGGTGCTGATGCACAGGTTGGCCAAAGAGAACCCGGCTGAAGAGTAAAGGACAGAGTTAGCCTTGCAACGTCTTCTTTACCGTCTTTGCTTTTCTTCTGTTCCGTCTCCCCCCTTTAAGGTGGTCCAGCGTTGAAACAGATGTGGGGAACAAAGCCTCCATGCATACCCCAGCCCTGGAAGAACCCAAGTTCTCGGTTAAGTAAAAGATCATTTCTGTTAACCTGGCTCCCGTCTCCCTTGTGATTGTGTTTTGTGGCAGATTAAATCTCGCCTCGGCTCTGGGCCCATGTCACAACGTCCTTTGTGTAAAGCGAACATTGTCTCATAAGACACAATACCACATCACTGTGAAAAGTTGACATGTTTGCAGCGATGTGGTATTGCACCTCGGATAATACAGCAGATATACGAAATGAGATTTCATGGGAAAACCGGGCCTGTCACTGGGTAGTTGGGATATCAAAGTCAGCCTGAGCTCTTTTTTCTAAGTGCGCAACCAACATCAAGTTTCTGAAATGTCTACATTAAGAATCGTTAGTGCGTGTGTGGCTTTTTTCCTCTAAAAGATTTTCTACATTTAGCTTCAACGAGTGGACTACAAAGCATCACACCGGTAGCAATGCTGCAAAAAAAGTATGACTTTAAGGATTGTTGTTTGCATTCCACATATCTTAACAGTAGGCTTCAAGGAGATTGTGGAAGTGCCTTTGGCTCCGACGTGAGTGCTAAAATGTTCCGTAAACCTTAAAGCCCGCAGATTTCAACTACGCAAAACCGTTTGAGAGGAGAGGCGCATCAGAATGGAATGTCGGTTGAGTGCCCATGACTCGTTAAGACTATATTTTCAGGGATCATTTCTATAGTTCTTTGCTTGGAAATGTGTTTTGAAAATGTTTGTCTCCCAACCCATGATGAAGAGTTGTGATGCTCCTTTCAGAGCGTGAACTGGGCACAGAGCGGCGACTTTGTTTGTGAACTCTGTGCTGTTGATGACCGTTCTGTATTGCTGTTTGCAATATTGAAGAAAGGGGTGTGTTCTGAGTGGTGTTTGTTGTTCAAGTCTCATTTGGAGATTATTGTTTTTTTGGGCCTGCATCCCCTATAAAGCAAACTTTGTCCAAATGTGCAGTCAAGTGCTAGCATATGTTGTGTGAGACAGCAGTTTTGTTCAATCGTCAGCGTGTCCACCTGCTTGTTCTCCAAATATAGAACCACTCACAGGTGTAGCCAATGATGACTTTATGGACTTCATCATAAATTTGGGAACTCTACTTCTCTCAAGGCTGGATGGTCTTGAGTACAGACTCTTTCAGGATGAGGTGCTGATGCACAGGTTGGCCAAAGAGAACCCGGCTGAAGAGTAAAGGACAGAGTTAGCCTTGCAACGTCTTCTTTATCGTCTTTGCTTTTCTTCTGTTCCGTCTCCCCCCTTTAAGGTGGTCCAGCGTTGAAACAGATGTGGGGAACAAAGCCTCCATGCATACCCCAGCCCTGGAAGAACCTAAGTTCTCGGTTAAATAAAAGATAATTTCTGTTAACCTGGCTCCCGTCTCCCTTGTGATTGTGTTTTGTGGCAGATTAAATCTCGCCTCGGCTCTGGGCCAATGTCACAACGTCCTTTGTGTAAAGCGAACATTGTCTCATAAGACACAATACCACATCACTGCGAAAAGTTGACATGTTTGCAGCGTTGTGGTATTGCACCTCGGATAATACAGCAGATATACGAAATGAGATTTCATGGGAAAACCGGGCCTGTCACTGGGTAGTTGGGATATCAAAGTCAGCCTGAGCTCTTTTTTCTAAGTGCGCAACCAACATCAAGTTTCTGAAATGTCTACATTAAGAATCGTTAGTGCGTGTGTGGCTTTTTTCCTCTAAAAGATTTTCTACATTTAGCTTCAACGAGTGGACTACAAAGCATCACACCGGTAGCAATGCTGCAAAAAAAAGTATGACTTTAAGGATTGTTGTTTGCATTCCACATATCTTAACAGTAGGCTTCAAGGAGATTGTGGAAGTGCCTTTGGCTCCGACGTGAGTGCTAAAATGTTCCGTAAACCTTAAAGCCCGCAGATTTCAACTACGCAAAACCGTTTGAGAGGAGAGGCGCATCAGAATGGAATGTCGGTTGAGTGCCCATGACTCGTTAAGACTATATTTTCAGGGATCATTTCTATAGTTCTTTGCTTGGAAATGTGTTTTCAAAATGTTTGTCTCCCAGCCCACGATGAAGAGTTGTGATGCTCCTTTCAGAGCGTGAACTGGGCACAGAGCGGCGACTTTGTTTGTGAACTCTGTGCTGTTGATGACCGTTCTGTATTGCTTTTAGCAATATTGAAGAAAGGGGTGTGTTCTGAGTGGTGTTTGTTGTTCAAGTCTCATTTGGAGATTATTGTTTTTTTGGGGCGTGCATCCCCTATAAAGCAAACTTTGTCCAAATGTGCAGTCAAGTGCTAGGAGTAGGTTGTGTGAGGCAGCAGTTTTGTTCAATCCTCAGCGTGTCCACCTGCTTGTTCTCCAAATATAGAACCACTCACAGGTGTAGCCAATGATGACTTTATGGACTTCATCATAAATTTGGGAACTCTACTTCTCTCAAGGCTGGATGGTCTTGAGTACAGACTCTTTCAGGATGAGGTGCTGATGCACAGGTTGGCCAAAGAGAAACCGGCTGAAGAGTAAAGGACAGAGTTAGCCTTGCAACGTCTTCTTTACCGTCTTTGCTTTTCTTCTGTTCCGTCTCCCCCCTTTAAGGTGGTCCAGCGTTGAAACAGATGTAGGGAACAAAGCCTCCATGCATACCCCAGCCCTGGAAGAACCTAAGTTCTCGGTTAAATAAAAGATCATTTCTGTTAACCTGGCTCCCGTCTCCCTTGTGATTGTGTTTTGTGGCAGATTAAATCTCGCCTCGGCTCTGGGCCCATGTCACAACGTCCTTTGTGTAAAGCGAACATTGTCTCATAAGACACAATACCACATCACTGCGAAAAGTTGACATGTTTGCAGCGATGTGGTATTGCACCTCAGATAATACAGCAGATATATACGAAATGAGATTTCATGGGAAAACCGGGCCTGTCACTGGGTAGTTGGGATATCAAAGTCAGCCTGAGCTCTTTTTTCTAAGTGCGCAACCAACATCAAGTTTCTGAAATGTCTACATTAAGAATCGTTAGTGCGTGTGTGGCTTTTTTCCTCTAAAAGATTTTCTACATTTAGCTTCAACGAGTGGACTACAAAGCATCACACCGGTAGCAATGCTGCAAAAAAGTATGACTTTAAGGATTGTTGTTTGCATTCCACATATCTTAACAGTAGGCTTCAAGGAGATTGTGGAAGTGCCTTTGGCTCCGACGTGAGTGCTAAAATGTTCCGTAAACCTTAAAGCCCGCAGATTTCAACTACGCAAAACCGTTTGAGAGGAGAGGCGCATCAGAATGGAATGTCGGTTGAGTGCCCATGACTCGTTAAGACTATATTTTCAGGGATCATTTCTATAGTTCTTTGCTTGGAAATGTGTTTTGAAAATGTTTGTCTCCCAGCCCACGATGAAGAGTTGTGATGCTCCTTTCAGAGCGTGAACTGGGCATAGAGCGGCGACTTTGTTTGTGAACTCTGTGCTGTTGATGACCGTTCTGTATTGCTTTTTGCAATATTGAAGAAAGGGGTGTGTTCTGAGTGGTGTTTGTTGTTCAAGTCTCATTTGGAGGTTATTGTTTTTTGGGGCCTGCATCCCCTATAAAGCAAACTTTGTCCAAATGTGCAGTCAAGTGCTAGGAGTAGGTTGTGTGAGGCAGCAGTTTTGTTCAATCCTCAGCGTGTCCACCTGCTTGTTCTCCAAATATAGAACCACTCACAGGTGTAGCCAATGATGACTTTATGGACTTCATCATAAATTTGGGAACTCTACTTCTCTCAAGGCTGGATGGTCTTGAGTACAGACTCTTTCAGGATGAGGTGCTGATGCACAGGTTGGCCAAAGAGAACCCGGCTGAAGAGTAAAGGACAGAGTTAGCCTTGCAACGTCTTCTTTATCGTCTTTGCTTTTCTTCTGTTCCGTCTCCCCCCTTTAAGGTGGTCCAGCGTTGAAACAGATGTGGGGAACAAAGCCTCCATGCATACCCCAGCCCTGGAAGAACCTAAGTTCTCGGTTAAATAAAAGATCATTTCTGTTAACCTGGATCCCGTCTCCCTTGTGATTGTGTTTTGTGGCAGATTAAATCTCGCCTCGGCTCTGGGCCCATGTCACAACGTCCTTTGTGTAAAGCGAACATTGTCTCATAAGACACAATACCACATCACTGCGAAAAGTTGACATGTTTGCAGCGATGTGGTATTGCACCTCGGATAATACAGCAGATATACGAAATGAGATTTCATGGGAAAACCGGGCCTGTCACTGGGTAGTTGGGATATCAAAGTCAGCCTGAGCTCTTTTTTCTAAGTGCGCAACCAACATCAAGTTTCTGAAATGTCTACATTAAGAATCGTTAGTGCGTGTGTGGCTTTTTTCCTCTAAAAGATTTTCTACATTTAGCTTCAACGAGTGGACTACAAAGCATCACACCAGTAGCAATGCTGCAAAAAAAGTATGACTTTAAGGATTGTTGTTTGCATTCCACATATCTTAACAGTAGGCTTCAAGGAGATTGTGGAAGTGCCTTTAGCTCCGACGTAAGTGCTAAAATGTTCCGTAAACCTTAAAGCCCGCAGATTTGAACTACGCAAAACCGTTTGAGAGGAGAGGCGCATCAGAATGGAATGTCGGTTGAGTGCCCATGACTCGTTAAGACTATATTTTCAGGGATCATTTCTATAGTTCTTTGCTTGGAAATGTGTTTTGAAAATGTTTGTCTCCCAACCCACGATGAAGAGTTGTGATGCTCCTTTCAGAGCGGGAACTGGGCACAGAGCGGCGACTTTGTTTGTGAACTCTGTGCTGTTGATGACCGTTCTGTATTGCTTTTTGCAATATTGAAGAAAGGGGTGTGTTCTGAGTGGTGTTTGTTGTTCAAGTCTCATTTGGAGATTATTGTTTTTTTGGGCCTGCATCCCCTATAAAGCAAACTTTGTCCAAATGTGCAGTCAAGTGCTAGCATATGTTGTGTGAGACAGCAGTTTTGTTCAATCGTCAGCGTGTCCACCTGCTTGTTCTCCAAATATAGAACCACTCACAGGTGTAGCCAATGATGACTTTATGGACTTCATCATAAATTTGGGAACTCTACTTCTCTCAAGGCTGGATGGTCTTGAGTACAGACTCTTTCAGGATGAGGTGCTGATGCACAGGTTGGCCAAAGAGAACCCGGCTGAAGAGTAAAGGAAAGAGTTAGCCTTGCAACGTCTTCTTTATCGTCTTTGCTTTTCTTCTGTTCCGTCTCCCCCCTTTAAGGGGGTCCAGCGTTGAAACAGATGTGGGGAACAAAGCCTCCATGCATACCCCAGCCCTGGAAGAACCTAAGTTCTCAGTTAAATAAAAGATCATTTCTGTTAACCTGGATCCCGTCTCCCTTGTGATTGTGTTTTGTGGCAGATTAAATCTCGCCTCGGCTCTGGGCCCATGTCACAACGTCCTTTGTGTAAAGCGAACATTGTCTCATAAGACACAATACCACATCACTGCGAAAAGTTGACATGTTTGCAGCGATGTGGCAGATTTCAACTACGCAAAACCGTTTGAGAGGAGAGGCGCATCAGAATGGAATGTCGGTTGAGTGCCCATGACTCGTTAAGACTATATTTTCAGGGATCATTTCTATAGTTCTTTGCTTGGAAATGTGTTTTGAAAATGTTTGTCTCCCAACCCACGATGAAGAGTTGTGATGCTCCTTTCAGAGCGTGAACTGGGCACAGAGCGGCGACTTTGTTTGTGAACTCTGTGCTGTTGATGACCGTTCTGTATTGCTTTTTGCAATATTGAAGAAAGGGGTGTGTTCTGAGTGGTGTTTGTTGTTCAAGTCTCATTTGGAGATTATTGTTATTTTGGGCCTGCATCCCCTATAAAGCAAACTTTGTCCAAATGTGCAGTCAAGTGCTAGCATATGTTGTGTGAGGCAGCAGTTTTGTTCAATCCTCAGGGTGTCCACCTGCTTGTTCTCCAAATATAGAAACCACCTACAGGTGTAGCCAATGATGACTTTATGGACTTCATCATAAAATTGGGAACTCTGCTTCTCTCAAGGCTGGATGGTCTTGAGTACAGACTCTTTCAGGATGAGGTGCTGATGCACAGGTTGTCCAAAGAGAAACCGGCTGAAGAGTAAAGGACAGAGTTAGCCTTGCAACGTCTTCTTTACCGTCTTTGCTTTTCTTCTGTTCCGTCTCCCCCCTTTAAGGTGGTCCAGCGTTGAAACAGATGTGGGGAACAAAGCCTCCATGCATACCCCAGCCCTGGAAGAACCTAAGTTCTCGGTTAAATAAAAGATCATTTCTGTTAACCTGGCTCCCGTCTCCCTTGTGATTGTGTTTTGTGGCAGCTTAAATCTCGCCTCGGCTCTGGGCCCATGTCACAACGTCCTTTGTGTAAAGCGAACATTGTCTCATAAGAAACAATACCACATCACTGCGAAAAGTTGACATGTTTGCAGCGATGTGGTATTGCACCTCAGATAATACAGCAGATATACGAAATGAGATTTCATGGGAAAACCGGGCCTGTCACTGGGTAGTTGGGATATCAAAGTCAGCCTGAGCTCTTTTTTCTAAGTGCGCAACCAACATCAAGTTTCTGAAATGTCTACATTAAGAATCGTTAGTGCGTGTGTGGCTTTTTTCCTCTAAAAGATTTTCTACATTTAGCTTCAACGAGTGGACTACAAAGCATCACACCGGTAGCAATGCTGCAAAAAAAGTATGACTTTAAGGATTGTTGTTTGCATTCCACATATCTTAACAGTAGGCTTCAAGGAGATTGTGGAAGTGCCTTTGGCTCCGACGTGAGTGCTAAAATGTTCCGTAAACCTTAAAGCCCGCAGATTTGAACTACGCAAAACCGTTTGAGAGGAGAGGCGCATCAGAATGGAATGTCGGTTGAGTGCCCATGACTCGTTAAGACTATATTTTCAGGGATCATTTCTATAGTTCTTTGCTTGGAAATGTGTTTTGAAAATGTTTGTCTCCCAGCCCACGATGAAGAGTTGTGATGCTCCTTTCAGAGCGTGAACTGGGCACAGAGCGGCGACTTTGTTTATGAACTCTGTGCTGTTGATGACCGTTCTGTATTGCTTTTTGCAATATTGAAGAAAGGGGTGTGTTCTGAGTAGTGTTTGTTGTTCAAGTCTCATTTGGAGATTATTGTTTTTTGGGGCCTGCATCCCCTATAAAGCAAACTTTGTCCAAATGTGCAGTCAAGTGCTAGGAGTAGGTTGTGTGAGGCAGCAGTTTTGTTCAATCCTCAGCGTGTCCACCTGCTTGTTCTCCAAATATAGAACCACCTACAGGTGTAGCCAATGATGACTTTATGGACTTCATCATAAAATTGGGAACTCTACTTCTCTCAAGGCTGGATGGTCTTGAGTACAGACTCTTTCAGGATGAGGTGCTGATGCACAGGTTGTCCAAAGAGAAACCGGCTGAAGAGTAAAGGACAGAGTTAGCCTTGCAACGTCTTCTTTACCGTCTTTGCTTTTCTTCTGTTCCGTCTCCCCCCTTTAAGGTGGTCCAGCATTGAAACAGATGTGGGGAACAAAGCCTCCATGCATACCCCAGCCCTGGAAGAACCTAAGTTCTCGGTTAAATAAAAGATCATTTCTGTTAACCTGGCTCCCGTCTCCCTTGTGATTGTGTTTTGTGGCAGATTAAATCTCGCCTCGGCTCTGGGCCCATGTCACAACGTCCTTTGTGTAAAGCGAACATTGTCTCATAAGACACAATACCACATCACTGCGAAAAGTTGACATCTTTGCAGCGATGTGGTATTGCACCTCGGATAATACAGCAGATATACGAAATGAGATTTCATGGGAAAACCGGGCCTGTCACTGGGTAGTTGGGATATCAAAGTCAGCCTGAGCTCTTTTTTCTAAGTGCACAACCAACATCAAGTTTCTGAAATGTCTACATTAAGAATCGTTAGTGCGTGTGTGGCTTTTTTCCTCTAAAAGATTTTCTACATTTAGCTTCAACGAGTGGACTACAAAGCATCACACCGGTAGCAATGCTGCAAAAAAAGTATGATTTTAAGGATTGTTGTTTGCATTCCACATATCTTAACAGTAGGCTTCAAGGAGATTGTGGAAGTGCCTTTAGCTCCGACGTAAGTGCTAAAATGTTCCGTAAACCTTAAAGCCCGCAGATTTCAACTACGCAAAACCGTTTGAGAGGAGAGGCGCATCAGAATGGAATGTCGGTTGAGTGCCCATGACTCGTTAAGACTATATTTTCAGGGATCATTTCTATAGTTCTTTGCTTGGAAATGTGTTTTGAAAATGTTTGTCTCCCAACCCACGATGAAGAGTTGTGATGCTCCTTTCAGAGCGTGAACTGAGCACAGAGCGGCGACTTTGTTTGTGAACTCTGTGCTGTTGATGACCGTTCTGTATTGCTTTTTGCAATATTTAAGAAAGGGGTGTGTTCTGAGTGGTGTTATTGTTCAAGTCTCATTTGGAGATTATTGTTTTTTTGGGCCTGCATCCCCTATAAAGCAAACTTTGTCCAAATGTGCAGTCAAGTGCTAACGTAGGTTGTGTGAGGCAGCAGTTTTGTTCAATCGTCAGCGTGTCCACCTGCTTGTTCTCCAAATATAGAACCACTCACAGGTGTAGCCAATGATGACTTTATGGACTTCATCATAAAATTGGGAACTCTACTTCTCTCAAGGCTGGATGGTCTTGAGTACAGACTCTTTCAGGATGAGGTGCTGATGGACAGGTTGGCCAAAGAGAAACCAAAGAGTAAAGGACAGAGTTAAGCCGGGTGCACACTGTTCGATTTTGGCCACGATTTGGCCGTCTGAGACAAATTTAGCAAATCCTAAAAGATTCCTCAGATCCTAGGCTAAAATCTGACGTCTTTGGTCGTTAGTTTGACATGTTCACCGGCAGCCTATTAATGAGCTCTGCGATCAAATTTTACCTCAGACGAAATTCTGGCAGTGTCAGAAGATTTGGCACAGAATCCTGCAGTGTGACTTCTCCTACGACAACAGTCAAATATCTCGGTTTTTCAAGACAAACTATGACCAAAACGAGAGCTAGAAATTTATTTGTAGCCAGTATTCAGTCCCGCGTGTAATGCAGCTCACTGTCACTGAACGCGCCATTCATTGGTGATATAAAGCTCCGGGTGAGATTTCTTGCGCGCGTCCGTTTTTAGCGCGCCTAAACTATCGTGCATTCTGACATTAATGACAACTGAGATCTTACAGTGTGACACGGGGATCATGTTCGTACAGTCTGACAAGGGACATTCGCAAAGGATTTTGAAAAATCGCACAGTGTGCAGGACCCATTAGCCTTGCAACGTCTTCTTTACCGTCTTTGCTTTTCTTCTGTTCCGTCTCCCCCCTTTAAGGTGGTCCAGCGTTGAAACAGATGTGGGGAACAAAGCCTCCATGCATACCCCAGCCCTGGAAGAACCTAAGTTCTCGGTTAAATAAAAGATCCTTTCTGTTAACCTGGCTCCCGTCTCCCTTGTGATTGTGTTTTGTGGCAGATTAAATCTCGCATCGGCTCTGGGCCCATGTCACAACGTCCTTTGTGTAAAGCGAACATTGTCCCACGCGACACAATACCACATCACTGCGAAAAATTGACATGTTTGCTGCGATGTGGTATTGCACCTCGGATAATACAGCAGATATACAGTATTGTTCAAAATAATAGCAGTACAATGTGACTAACCAGAATAATCAAGGTTTTTAGTTTATTTTTTATTGCTACGTGGCAAACAAATTACCAGTAGGTTCAGTAGATTGTCAGAAAACAAACAAGACCCAGCATTCATGATATGCACGCTCTTAAGGCTGTGCAATTGGGCAATTAGTTGAAAGGGGTGTGTTCAAAAAAATAGCAGTGTCTACCTTTGACTGTACAAACTCAAAACTATTTTGTACAAACATTTTTTTTTCTGGGATTTAGCAATCCTGTGAATCACTAAACTAATATTTAGTTGTATGACCACAGTTTTTTAAAACTGCTTAACATCTGTGTGGAATGGAGTCAACCAACTTGTGGCACCTCTCAGCTGTTATTCCACTCCATGATTCTTTAACAACATTCCACAATTCATTCACATTTATTGGTTTTGCTTCAGTAACAGCATTTTTGATATCACCCCACAAGTTCTCAATTGGATTAAGGTCTGGAGATTGGGCTGGCCACTCCATAACATTAATTTTGTTGGTTTGAAACCAATACTTTGCCCGTTTACTAGTGTGTTTTGGGTCATTGTCTTGTTGAAACAACCATTTCAAGGGCATTTCCTCTTCAGCATAGGGCAACATGACCTCTTCAAGTATTTTAACATATGCAAACTGATCCATGATCCCTGGTATGCGATAAATAGGCCCAACACCATAGTAGGAGAAACATGCCCATATCATGATGCTTGCACCTCCATGCTTCACTGTGTACTGTGGCTTGAATTCAGAGTTTGGGGGTTGTCTCACAAACTGCCTGTGGCCCTTGGACCCAAAAAGAACAATTTTACTCTCATCAGTCCACAAAATGTTCCTCCATTTCTCTTTAGGCCAGTTGATGTGTTCTTTGGCAAATTGTAACCTCTTCTGCATATGCCTTTTTTCTAACAGAGGGACTTTGCGGGGGATTCTTGAAAATAGATTAGCTTCACACAGACGTCTTCTAACTGTCACAGTACTTACAGGTAAATCCAGACTGTCTTTTCCCACTAGAAACAATAAAACATTGGACTTATTTTATGCCAACTCCAAGGAGGCATACTCCTCATCCGCTCTCCCTCCCCTTGGCAGAGCTGACCACAACATGGTCCATCTACAGCCTGTGTATAAACCTGTAGTGCATAGGCAGCCTGTGGAGCACCGTGTGGTGAGAAGGTGGACTACTGAGAGTGAGGACGCTCTAAGGGACTGCTTCCACACCACTGTGTGGACTGAGCTCTGTGACCCACATGGAGAGGACATTAATGTGATCACAGACACTATAACGGACTACATTAATTTTTGTTTTGAAAATACTGTGCGCTCCAAAACGGTACGGTGTTTTGCAAATAACAAGCCGTGGATGACCTATAACATCAAAGCTCTACTGAAGGAGAAGAAGAGAGCTTTTAGGTCAGGGAATAGGGAGGAGCTTAGGGCTGTACAGAAGGAGTTGAGACGGAAGATCAGGGAGGGTAAGGCCAGCTATAAGAGGAAGATGGAGGAGCAGCTGCAGCAGCAGAACATCAGGGGTGTGTGGAGGAGCTTAAAGACCATCTCAGGCTTCAAAGCACACCACTCACAGGCTGTGGGTGACTTGCAATGGGTTAACGATTTGAACCGTTATTTTAACCGTTTTGACCAGTCACCCCCTCCTCCTCCCCCGCAGCTGGTCCATACCTTGTCACCGGGACAATGCCACACACCCCCAGCCCTTTACAGCTCTGGCCCTACACACCTCAACACCTCCTCACTGTCCCATAGAATCAGCCACCCTCTCAGCGCACACCTAACTTTTACATCGGTCCAGGTGAGAAAAGAGCTGAGAAGGATAAAAGCACGGAAAGCAGCTGGACCAGATGGCATTAGCTCCAGGCTGCTGAAATCCTGTGCAGATGAACTATGTGGGATTATTGGGCATGTCTTCAATCTGAGCCTCAAGTTGAGGGTTGTGCCACAGTTATGGAAGACCTCCTGTGTAGTACCAGTGCCAAAGACACCACACGCTAGGGACTTCAGTAGCTTCAGGCCGGTGGCTCTCACGTCACATCTGATGAAAACATTGGAGAGACTGGTGCTGGCTCACCTCCGTTCAGAAGTGAACTCAGCAATGGACCCACTGCAGTTTGCCTACCGGCCTGGGATTGGAGTGGAGGACGCTGTTATCTTTCTATTACATCGTGCTCTTAGTCACCTGGAGAAGCCCGGCAACGCTGTGAGAATTCTATTCTTTGACTTCTCCAGCGCATTCAACACCATTCAGCCAGTGTTTTTGAGGGACAAGCTAGTGCAGACTGGTGTGAATTTGCATCTGGCTGAGTGGATCCTGGACTACCTGACAAACCGGATTCAGTTTGTGAGGGCCAGGGGCTGTGTGTCTGATCAGGTGGCCTGTAGTGTGGGTGTCCCTCAGGGCACGGTACTGGCACCCTTCCTCTTCACCCTCTACACTGCAGATTTCCGATATAACACTGATGGCTGTGTCCTGCTTAAGTTCTCTGACGACTCTGCGGTCGTTGGCTTGATCAGTGATGACGATGATGCAGAGTATAGAGGACTGACGCAGGACTTTGTGGATGGGTGCCGGCCAAACCACCTCCTTATTAACGCAGGGAAGACTAAGGAGATGGTGGTGGATTTTCGCAGACACCGGTCTGCTCCCTCACCGGTGAACATCCAGGGAATGGACATTGAGAGAGTGGACTCTTATAAGTACCTGGGTGTTCACCTTAACCATAAACTGAATTGGACTCTCAATACAGAGGCATTGTACAGGAAGGGTTTGAGCAGGCTTTACCTCCTGAGGAGACTGAGGTCTTTTGGAGTACAGGGGGCGCTCCTGAAAACCTTCTATGATTTCGTGGTGTCATCAGCCATCCTGTATGGTGTGGCCTGCTGGAGTAGCAGTATCACTGAGAGGGAAAGGAGGATGCTCGACAGGATCATCAGGAAGTCCAGCTCTGTTCTTGGTTGTCCTCTGGACTCAGTGCGGGAGATGGGTGACAAACGGATCCTGGCAAAAATGTCATCCATGCTGAACCATGAGGCACACCCCATGCAGGATACTTTGTCAGCTCTGGAGAGTAGTTTCAGTGACAGATTGCTCCATCCTCGGTGTGTGAAGGAAAGATTCCGCAGGTCTTTTCTTCCTGCTGCAGTCAGGCTATACAATGATCATTCCTAACAGAAAACTCCTTTTTACTGGGCAATGTTTTATATTATTATGTTTTTATGTTTGGCTATATAAGTAATGTGCTATTTGACTGAGCAATAACTTGTAATGTGCAATACCGATGGGCATAATTTAATCTAGTTATTTCCCCACTGCGGGACAAATAAAGGCTTACCTTAGCTTACCTTACCTTTGATCATCCTGGAGGTGATCATTGGCTGAGCCTTTGCCATTCTGGTTATTCTTCTATCCATTTTGATGGTTGTCTTCCGTTTTCTTCCACGTCTCTCTGGTTTTGCTCTACATTTTAAGGCATTGGAGATCATTTTAGCTGAACAGCCTATCATTTTTTGCACCTCTTTATAGGTTTTCCCCTCTCTAATCAACTTTTTAATCAAAGTACGCTGTTCTTCTGAACAATGTCTTGAACGACCCATTTTCCTCAGCTTTCAAATGCATGTTCAACAAGTGTTGGCTTCATCCTTAAATAGGGGCCACCTGATTCACACCTGTTTCTTCACAAAATTGATGACCTCAGTGATTGAATGCCACACTGCTATTTTTTTTAACACACCCCTTTCAACTAATTCAACTAATTGCCCAATTGCACAGCCTTAAGAGCGTGCATATCATGAATGCTGGGTCTCATTTGTTTTCTGAGAATCTACTGAACCTACTGGTAACTTGTTTGCCACGTAGCAATAAAAAAATATACAAAAAACCTTGATTATTCTGGTTAGTCACATTGTACTGCTATTATTTTGAACAATACTGTATATGTTCCTTGAGGTTAATTATTTTTGGGGGTGCCTGCCTTTACATGTGCATGAACTTTAATGACATCCTATTCTTAACCTATAGGCGTAGGGTTTAATATCAATCAATCAATCAACTTTATTTATATAGCGCTTTTATAATCACGATTGTGTCAAAGCAGCTTCACAGTGTCAAACAGGATAATATTGCGACAAAATTAGATTTGGCTCTACAGTCGGACTGGAGAAAACAGTGATGTTATCAGCTTATTTTAATTTATCATATAGCAACAATGTTGGCAGATCAGTATTATAGTTTATAGAATTAAATAAGACCTAATTCATACATTTTATTTGTATAATAAGTTGAATAACTTTAATCATATTTTTAGTGTCCCCAACTGAGCAAGCCAAGCCAAAGGCGACAGTGGCAAGGAACCAAAACTCCATCAGGGCGTGATGGAGAAAAATAAACCTGGGGAGAAACCAGACTCAGTCGGGGTGCCAGTTCTCCTCTGGCCTATTAACACACCGTGTAAGATTATTATTCTGGCAACCTTACAGGCCAGAAATCATATTAGATTGGAATATTCAAAATTTCAGGGTATCACAGAAGAGACAGATTTATTTGGAAATAAATGATGGGATGGGGTGTCGATTACACAAGAGTATGAATACATGAAAGATTGGAATTATTGCGCCGAAGACGGGTTTTGAGCATGTCATGCCAGTGAGGCAAATTCAGAGGAGACACCAATTGACACGGCTCAGCAGACACTCCAGGATGAGCTGGTCATGTCCAGGCAGGTCCACCATCCGATCCGGACAGGGCCCAGATCCGGGATAAACCTCGGGATAAACAAAGAGACTAACATTAGCGTAGATGCCACTCTTTTTATGATGTAACGAGTACATCAGGTGTTATGGGAAGTGTTCCCGGTTCCGGCTGACCTAGTTAATGCAGCCTAACAATCAGTCAATTGAATTGAATAATGAAAGTTAAAAATGTTCTATGTGTATGCCATAGTAAAGAGATGTGTTTTTAGTCTAGATTTAAACTGACAGAGTGTGTCTGCTTCCCGAACAATGCTAGGAAGACTATTCCACAGTTTAGGAGCTAAATAGGAAAATGATCGACCGCCTGCAGTTGATTTAGATATTATAGGTATTATCAACTGGCCAGAGTTTTGAGACCGCAATAGACGTGATGGAGTATAATGCGTTAAGTGCTCGCTTAAGTACCGGGGAGCTAAACTATTTAGTGCTTTGTAAGTAATAAGCAAGATTTTAAAATGTATGCGATGTTTAATAGGGAGCCAGTGCAGTGTTGACAGAACTGGACTAATATGATCATACTTCCTGGTTCTAGTAAGAACTCTAGCTGCTGCGTTTTGGACCAGCTGGAGTTTGTTTATTTCAGCGAGCAGGGCAACCACTCTGTAGAGCATTACAATAATCTAGCCTTGAGCTCATGAACGCATGTACTAACTGTTCAGCATTTTGCATTGAAAGCATGTGCCGTAATTTAGATATATTTTTAAGATGATAGAATGCGGTTTTACAGATGCTAGAAACGTGGCTTTCAAATGAAAGATTGGTATCAAAGAGCACACCCAGGTTCCTCACTGACGACGAGGGCTTGACAGAGCAGTCATCAAGTGTTAGACAGTATTCTCGGTTACTACTTGTGGAGCTTTTCTGTCCAATAATTAAAAATTCTGTTTTATCTGAATTAAGTTGCAGGAAATTACTATTCATCCAATTTTTTTATATCAGCTATGCATTCCGTTAATCTTGTGAATTGGTAGGTTTCGTCAGGGCGTGAGGAAATATAGAGCTGAGTATCGTCAGCATAACAATGAAAACTAACGCCATGCTTCCTAATGATATCTCCCAGTGGTAGCATATACAGGGTGAAAAGCAACGGTCCTACACTGTAAAAAAATGGCCACATTTTGACAGTAAAATGCTGTTTTCCATTAAAACAGTAATATACTGTAGAAAACAATGCATTCTGGGTAATATTTGTCATTTTCGAGAAAATAGCCAACAGTAATATACTGTGAATTAACACACTTAAAGTCGACACTCAGAGGCTGTGTTCAAAATCACTCCCTATCCCCTTATTCACTATTCCCTACACTAGTTCACTGATATAGACCACTCGACAGAGAGAGAGGAAAGAAGAGAGTGAATTCAGACACTGATGAACACCTGCTGTTATCACTGAAGGAAAGAGAAACATGATTTCATCAACTGAAGATAAAAGAAGACATTAAATCTCTGAAGATCTCAGCAGAGGATTAAACAACTCCACAAACAGCATTACCAGCTTCACACATTACTAACCAGACTGACTTTATTTCTGTCAGACGTCTACAGAAGCTCTTATTAAGAATTATCAGATGATGTTTGATTGTTTCTTCTGACGTTACCATTATGGTGATCAGTGTTTGCTTTAGTTGGGCTCTTGAACATTGACACAATAACATTAGTTTTTCCTCTCGCTGCTGTAACATTGTGTTTTCAATATATTTGTTATAGCAAGCAAAGCTGAGAAAAAACCATGAGTTGGTTATGTTGACTATTTAATAATAGTTTAATTCACTAGTAATTTACTAGTCTTATCTATAAACATGTAGTTGACGCTTCATTTTTTGCAAAACTTGAACCCTACAATTTTATAACATCGTTGCAACAACCAGATAATTTGAAGAGCATGGGAACAGCTTGTGGTCAAAACATCTGAATTAATCTGACTCACATAGACATCAAGAATCGGCGTATGAATCTCAGCCGTGGTGACACTCAAAACTCCCAGCATGCATTGCGGCATGAATAAATTATGCTGCTGAATAGCCTGGTTATTTTCTTTAATTCTTACTATTTGCGTTTATTTTTGGTGCTGTTTTTGTGTTGACTTTGAGTAGTGTTTTGTGATGTTCAGAGTTGATCTGTTCGTTTTTTTTATTGATTGTCACCATTGTTGAGATTCGTATGCTGATTCTTCATCTCTATGTGAGTCTAAATGACAGCAGAGAGCAAACTAATTTTTGAACTCATTACTTTATAAATTATAACTAATTCCTAATCAGTGGTTGATACTTTCCGAAGGGTCCCAGTTTAATAAAATGAAATAAGAATAAATGTATGTGTTTTTAAAAGAATGGGTTTGTTTAGGGAAGAAACACTGGACAAGATTAACAAGCTAAACATCCTATTACAATTATAGCAAAACATAGCCAATAACTTCTGACCATGTTTTTTTCTTGGCTTTTTTGCTACAATAAATGTGTTTAAGAAACACACAGTTATTGCAGACAAAGAAAGACTATCATTACAAAGTCAAGGGCCAAGAGCCCAACTGAAGCAAACACGGATCACGATAATGGTGACCAAATATTTTCAATTAAACATCAACACCTAAAGATCAGATAATTCTCAATAAGAGCTTCTGTAGACGTCTGACAGAAATAAAGTCAGTTTGGTTAGTAATGTGTGACGCTGGTAATGCTGTTTGTGGAGTTGTTTAATCCTCTGCTGAGATCTTCAGAGATTTAATGTCTTCTTTTATCTTCAGTTGATTTCATCTAAAGCTGTGGCTGAAGTCAGTTGTAGTTCTTGTGTTTCTCTGTCCTTCAGTGATTCTTGTTAACAGGTGTTCTCAGTTATCACTTAATTAATCTCTTAATTATCTCATGAACTTCATCAATGCTTCAATTACTCTAACACTCTGTAGTGTGTACACTCTTCAGTGTTCATTTAAAACTGAAGATTTTGCAGTGGGGTTAAAAGGGTTAAATGGGTTAGATGAAAAAACCCACAGAGGGAACCGTAAATTAACAGTAAGAAACTGTAAATTAATTTACGGAAAAGTTCTGTAAAAAAACGGCACTTTACTGGCAACCAGAGCTGCCAGTAGATTACCGTTAAATCAAGGAAAAACAGTAATATACTGTAAAACGTAACAGTCAAATTTATCAGATGAATCAAGATATTTTCACTGAAATATTAGTGAAAGTTATTAGAAAAAAGTTGTGCAAAGTCAGTAACTGATAAGGAGAGTAAATATTAAAATGACCGGTGTTTATGTGTTGTTGCACAAGATGATATAGAAGAGATCTTTTAGTTGAATTCATTAGTTTTGTGGGTTACCGTTGTGCTGAAGATTAGAGCCTGTGCTTCAGTCCAGGATGAGCAGAGAAACATTGATGATATGCTGCCTGATGCTTTATTTAACAGAAGTGACTGTGTTTGCTGATGCAGTTATGAGCTGTTTGTTGAGTAATTTAAGTTTAGTTAAATTAAATTAGTTAAAGTCATGTTTCTAAATTCTTTCACTACTACACCTTACACATGTGAAAGGACTCAAATGAAGTTTTACAATACAAACACCCATAGATACTAGTTTTAAAATGAGAACTGTTTGAAGCAATCAGTTTTCCAAATGAAAAGTTACCTTTCATGGTATTATTACGGTAAAATACTGTAAAAAAGGAGAGCTGTATATAAACAGTAGAGGGCTGTAAATGAACAGTACATTGCTGGCAACCACAGCTGCCAGTAGATTACCGTTATTTTACGACACAATTTTTTACAGTGTAACACTGAGCCTTGTGGTACCCCATACTGAACTTGTGATCGTCGTGACATCTCTTCATTTACAGCTACAAACTGATAACGGTCAGATAAGTACGATTTAAACCATGCCAAAGCAGTTCCACTAACGCCAACATAATTTTCGATTCTATTCAGAAGAATATTGTGATTGATAGTATCAAATGCAGCGCTAAGATCGAGTAACACTAATAGAGAGATACATCCACGATCAGATGATAAGAGTAAATCATTTGTAACTCTAATTAGAGCAGTCTCAGTACTATGATACGGTCTAAATCCTGACTGGAAATCCTCACATATACCATTTCTTTCTAAATAGGAACATAATTGTGAAGACACAGCCTTTTCTAGTATTTTTGATAGAAACGCTAGATTCGAGATTGGCCTGTAATTGACTAATTCTTTAGGATCAAGTTGCGTTTTTTTAATAAGTGGTTTAATTATAGCCAACTTAAAAGTTTTCGGTACATATCCTAATGTCAAAGATGAATGAATGATATTAAGCAGAGGATCTATGACCTCTGGAAGTATCTCTTTTAATAGCCTAGTCGGTATAGGGTCAAGCATACATGTTGTTGATTTTGATGATTTTACAAGTTTAGCCAATTCTTCTCCTCCTATAGTAGTGAATGAGTGTAATTTTTCCTCAGTGACACTACAATGCTCTGTCTGAAGTGATACTGTAATAGACGGCTGCATGGTTATAATTTTATTCCTAATATTATCAATCTTACTAGTAAAGAAGTTCATAAAGTCATTACTGCTGTGTTGTTTACAAACATCAGAAGCTGAAGCTTTATTTTTTGATAATTTAGCCACTGTATCGAATAAATACTTAGGGTTGTGTTTGTTTTCTTCTAATATGGAGTTGGCCCACCCTTTGCACCTATACAGCTTAAATTCTTCTGGGAAGGTTTTCCACAATGTTTAGGTTCAATTTATAATGTTCATTTGTGGGGTCAGGAACTGATGTTGGACAAGAAGGCCTGGCTCACTGTCTCTGCTCTAATTTATCCCAAAGGTGTTGAGGTCAGGTCTCTTTACAGGCCATTCAAGTTCACATCACACCAAAACAAACCAGATCAGGGGTCAGTTCTTCGTACTTTGCTTAATACACACAAGATGATTTGACAGATCCCAGATCTTCTAATCCTGATAACCTGATCTCTGGCTAATTTGGTTCTTCAAACGAATTTGCAGATTGGAATAAAAATTATCTAAGATTACTGCGCGTTCTTGTGTTCCCTGAGGGCAGATCATAAACTGTAAAAAAATATGGACGTAGTATCCTTGACGTCACCCATAGGATTCCGATAAGCCCTTCTGAAGCTTAAAGTAGGGGCGAGCTGGGCATTGCCATCTTGCGAACGTCATCGCGTGTCACTTCCGGATAACAGAAATTGGGCAAAAATACAGGACGCAATTGGTTAGGTTAGGTAAGCTTAGGTGATGCAATGACTATAGACGGTGGATAAATGGCTATCTACCTCTAACCATGCCCTTAATTATGCAGAACTTTAAGGCTTTATAAAACGTAAACGAATGAGTTATAAAAAAATTCACCCCCCTCACAGTTAACAAGGTCAAAATTAGCCTTATAGGCCAAAACCACAATTTGTAACAGGCTGTAAACATGTTTTTTTTCTGCTGTAAAGTTGACAATTTTAACATGGGGCCCAATGAGATTCTGCTCCCTTCTGGAGCCTGTCCCTAGTGGCCAGTTGAGGAATTGCTGTTTACATTACTTCCGTGTTGGCTTCAAGAGAGATCGCGGGAGGTTGTCGCTTGGGGCAGATGCATCAGAAACCACGATCAGCAAAGCAGCAATTGGCTGGAGTCAAGACAGCGTAATGACATCATATAATTAAAAAATCCACCTGGCAAAAAAAAAAAAGACGAATTTCTGGACCTTTATAAGGAAATGACCAAACCAACATAAAAGTTAAGTTAAATAAATCGAATTAAATATGCACTGTTTTGATGAACATGATTCCCATTTATTTATATGCACGATTTTATAGTATTTGTACACCCTTTACATTTTTATTTCAAAGTTGTAATTAAAACATTAATTCAGTTTGAAGCAGATTTGTTAGGTGTTAGTATTAATTAAAGTTTCTTAACAGTCAAGATCAAATTTTCTACATGCCTTGCGCTGCATCAAGCCACCTTCATCACTCAGATTAATGCACGCACACTGAACATAGATCAGTGTGCACGACGCAGATTATACAATGTTTGTAAACCTCCAACACAATTATAAAGTAATTATTCCATCACAAATAAATATCTCCATCAATCCTTTTACACAACATTATATTATATATTATTTTCAAATAAACTACATTATTATTATTATTATTTAAAATGATTATTGCCCCTGGTTCAGTAAGGAACTCTTGTAATAAAGTAGCAGTGGCTGAGACAGACTTAAGTATCAAGATTCAATCTAATCCTGTTTACATGAAATATGTTTACTCCCGAGCAGGTTTAAACTAACGGACTTGTTGCCATGACATCATCGTCGAAGAACGAAAGAATCCGAGTTGGTTTCTTTGCCAAATCGTCAACAATCAACTGAGTTAGCGACATACGAAGAACGGGCCCCAGAACATATGTTGTAGTGATGCATGTGTGTTGTTGTCAACACTGCTTATATTAGTTGAATGTAAATAATCATAAAGTAACTAAACATAAATGATCTCTTTTATTTGTTCATTTGCACTGTTGATAAATTTGGTGTTTATCCGTTGGAAAGTAGCTAATGAAGCTAAATGCTGCTATTGAAGGCTTTGAGTGAGTATACTACAGAAATAAATATAAAAACAGAGTTATTACAGTGCTGATTCTTGATTTCTGTGCATTTGCTACAGAGCTGTAGCATGGCCCGTGGAGACATTTGTGAAAAAGAAATTGGAAAACCTGAAACAAAAATATGAAGAAATAATTTTCTTACTTCTAATACAGATATTAAATGACATTGTGCTATTAAAATGACTCAACAGACTGGTGTGAGCACTGAGCATGGGGAGCCCACAGCAGCATCCTGGAAATTGTATAGCGCCATGGATAGGGTATTAGGGGCAGACCCTCCACCACTCCAATTTGTAATGTATAAAGCTATATAAATAAAAGTGACTTGACTTCACTTGACTGTGTAAAACAAATCAGCAGGACTAATGTAAGGATTATGTTTTGTTTTGTCTTAGTTTTCATTATGTTTTGTTTGCCTGTTTTCCTTTGTCCCTTTGAATCATGAATCAATACATGATTAGTTTCGAGTTGACAAAACCAAACCAATCTATTCAGGCTTTGTTGGTCCCATGATGCTGATCATCAGCTTTCTCTGTCAACTCAGGCTTTGATCCTGAGTTCAGGAGTTTTGCTGTGACATTAATAGTAAACAGTCAATCATATGCTGTGAATCAGTGGATCTGCGATTCACTTCTTGCGAGAGAAGCAGTGAGATTAATCATCTTATACAGAATATTAAAAATATTAAGATTGAAAATATTAAGAATGTAAACAAATTTACACAGCTGTCTAAGAAGAGAGCTGTCTATGAAAGAGGACAACTTAAAGAAAAAAATATTATACGTCAATGCAAGTAAAAGTTATGAAGTTTTTAGTTCAGACTAAAAGACTCTCTTTTAGAGAGAATTAAACATTTTAGCCTAGTATGCTTTTTTAATAGCTTTCTTTATTGACTTTAAAGCTTATTTCTATTACTTTATACAGGCTATGTATATACATTTTAACAAAGTGCCTATTTAATAATTGAATAACTAAAATTATAAATGTGTAATGGATTAAGGGTATAATAATTACATAAATGATATATAAATTATTCAAAAATTATTATTATTATTATTATTATAAATAAGCATGGATAAAAGCCAGATGCTTCAGTCTTTTAAAAACATTTGCTACAACATCTGTTGTCTTAATAAAGACTTTTCACTTGCATTTGAATTCTGCGTTGTCATATAAATACACAACCATGCATTCTTGCCTCAGGGCGCAGCAAGGAAGCCATCAGTCAGTTCTTCATTGTGGTTGATAAAAATATCATCCCGTCACTAGCAACAACTGATGAACTCTTCAAGGCCAATTTTGTTTTCTTCATCAGTTATGATCTTCCTCTCACAAATATGTACATTTTTGTCCAGACTACTGTCTACGGAATTAAAGTTGGCACCACAATTGAGAGCCCACGGGTAAAGAGCTCAGAGCTAAATTCATAAATTATACAACAGTAAAATTAATTTGCACCTTAAACTTGTGCATGGTTTGTACACTGGGTAGAAATTTGATCTAGTTTGTGAACATGGTTGTTCCTTGCAATTTAAAAAGTTATGCAGGGTTTAGAAAATATTTGTAAAAGGGTGTAGCATCTAGCAGTGAGAATTTATAACTACAAAATCAACAAGCTCTAAATCCCGATGAAGCAGTGTCACTTGTTGTGCCTGACACAGAACACAGATCAGAAAATGATGCAAGTTTGCATGAATGTTCTTCTATTTCAAGGGATACTTCCAGATAAATGTGTGCATCTATAATAGCCAAATTGCAGAGTAACGGTGTTGCAAACAGTTTATGTCAGTTGTTGAAAGCATGGAAGATTTTGTTAATGATTTCCATACAAGTTTAAGAGAAACTGTTTTAAATGTTGTGCCAGTTGATAGCACAAGTGAAAGTTAAGTTGAAAAAGTTTTTAATAGTTTTCATAATCTGTTCTCTGATTTTAATACCGAGGGTATTGAACCTATTGAAATGCAGAGGGAGTTGAACCTATTGAAATGCATTTAGGTGTAAGATAAATTGTACTCCATCCATAGCAATTCACTTCAGATCCAAATTTACTAAGATGATGATTTTGAAACAGCAACCCATTGGGATCTAAACAAGGAATTCATAAACTTGGCTGTTTATATTTTGTGCTTCGAAACTTAACACCACATAAATTGTTATTTATAAATAAGATGTTCTTCATAAATGAACATCTAATTTCTTTGTTCCATTCTGAAGATGGAAAAAAGTATGGCATGGACAAAATATGATTCTGATCTGCCCGTGTGTGATGATTTTGTGTGTCCCATGTGTTATTGTGCGCAGGCTAGTGCACTGTCTCGTCTCCATCGGTTTTACCTCTGCTATGACACTATATGTACACGGTTGGCGAAAGGGACAGGTAATATATATATATATATATATATATATATATATATATATATATATATATATATATATATATATATATATATATATATATATATAATTGATTTATTATACACACTAGTTTAGGGACAGGTTCCACTCATTGTATTTCTGCATTTGGGTAGCTAGTGTAGGTCTTTATTTTATTTCATATTTCCTTTTGGCAGTTAGGTTAGAAACTGGGCCATAAGTCAGTGTTGAGTTTTGTTTGGTTTATTTCCTTCATTTTGAAGCCACCCACGATACTTCTCCGATTCTCCCATTGTGTCTTTTTGTGATTTTCTTGGTTGCCAGTTGTTTCTTTGGTTTGTTTAATCTTCTGTATATATCTATCCTGACGTGGTCATACTCAATTCTAGTCAGAATATGAGTCTGGAGGCTTCCGGTTTGAACGCGCATGGAATAGACGAGTTTTTCTTGGCTCCGCTTCAAATCTTAAAAATGTCCTAAATATAGCAGATTAATCATCTTTGCTTTGTAACTGAATGTAGTAAGGTATGCAGCGCAACATGACGAAACCAAATAAAGTAAAAAAAAAACAGAAAAAGGAACAGAGGAGGGCGAAAAAGACATCAAGGCCATCGCGAGTGAAGCTGAAGCTAAATCTCCGTCGACAACAAATGATGATCTTATGTCAGCAATCAGTGCTTTGAACAAGACCGTAGACCAAAGACTAGGTGAACTATCTTCTGCACTGTCTAATCTGACAACGGCACTGTCTGACATGAATGCTCGAGTCGAAGTAACAGAGGAAGCTGTACAAGCGCACGAAGGCCGAATTGAATCCCTCGAGAGGCTAAATGCTAAAATGGCAGCCGAGACGGTTCTCATACAGGCAAAACTGGAGGATTTAGAATCGCGCTCCCGCAGGCATAATATTCGCATAATGGGAATTAAAGAGAAGACAGAAAACGGTAAGCCTTCCGAGTTCGTCAGTTCATTGCTTCCAGAGCTTCTTGGGCACGAGAACTTTGAGAGACCGATACAAATTGACATGGCTCACAGAAGCGCGAGACCAGCCTCCGGAAACAGACCGCGAGCTGTCATTGCTAGATTGCACCATCTCCAAGTGAAAGAATGTGTGCTTCGCCTAGCAAGACAGAAGGCCCCTCTTCGTTTTAAAGGAGACACAGTGCAGATTTATCCAGATCTGACATCGGGAACGATGAAGAAAAGACAGAGCTTCAATGATGTGAGAAATAAATATAAGGAAAGAAACATAAGATGTGGCTTCAAATTCCCAGCAAAATTCATCGTGATGGTAGGAGAGGAAACTAAAACTTTTGAAGAGCCTTCCGACGCTGAAAAGTTCCTGAAGACCACTGTCTCTAATTGGAAACCTTTACGAGAAGCTTAAGGAGATCATAGTGGAACTAATTATGCGTTTGTATACGATCATGTGATTGACTTTGCACAGAGAGGGAACTTATGATTCAGACGATGGACTCGATTATTAAAGTTATATCCTTAAAGCGGACGGTACATTTAAACTTTAGCAGTGGAGGGTTGGTGGCTATTTTATACAGTCACCGGTAAGATTCACTTATGTGGTTGGGTGAGTGTGGGGGAGAGGCGTTTTGTTTCAAAGCTTCCTCCCTGGAAGCACTGGAGGGGTGGGAGGGAGGGAAACCTCATGTGGGTATTCTATGGGTGGTGTTTAAGTTTACGAGTTCTAAAGAAGGTCCAAATGTTCTTGTTCTGATTGCGGTGCGGTTAAATTATCTTTTTTTTCTTGTCTACAATCACATAAATGTCAACTTATACTTACAGTAAAGATCACAGTGATATACTGGGTAATATTAGGCTCATCAGTTGGAATGTTAGGGGAATGAATAGTCCCATAAAGCGTGGAAAAGTTCTTCAACACCTCAAAACTTTAAAAACCGATATAGGTTTCATTCAAGAAACACATGTGAAGAAGGGTAGTGAGAACAGATTAAAGTCCAAATGGATTGCTCAAGTGTATCAGTCCACATTCTCTACCAAAACCAGGGGTGTGGCCATTTTGATAAATAAAAATATACCATTCGTTCATCATAAGACTATATCTGATGCAAATGGTAGATATATTATTGTGTTGGGCACCATACATTCAAAGCAAATTACTCTAGTGAATTTATATGCACCAAATTTCGATGATCCTTTCTTCTTCCATAAAGTATTCAAATTAATTCCAAATATTTCTGAATCAAATGTAATTATTGGAGGAGATTTCAATTGCGTGCTGGACAATGTGCTAGATAGACAACCAAGTCAGATTGCCAGCACTGTCTCCAAATCTAATGCTACTTTAAAACAATATATGCAATCCCTAAACATTGTTGATATATGGAGAATTCTAAACCCCTCAGGTAGAGATTTCTCTTTTTACTCCCATGTACATAAGTCATACTCAGGCATTGATTTTTTTCTGCTGGATTCAAATTTGGTGCCGAGTGTATGCAAGTCACAATATCACAATATTATTATATCAGACCATGCCCCCCAGTCAGTTGATCTTAGACTAGATAATTTAAGAAGAGATTTAAGATGGAAGTTAAATAACACACTTCTGAAGGATGAAGAATTTCATAAAAATCTGGAAAAAAAGATTGTGGAATTTATAGAAATTAATGATAACGGTGAAGTGCATGATTCAAATTTATGGGAGACACTTAAGGCTGTAGTTAGAGGGGAAATAATAGCATTTGAGAAAGCTCAAAGGAGGAAAGTTAGAATGAGAATGACTGAACTAGAAAGTACTCTTACTGATCTAGAAAGCTTACACAAAAATTGTCCAAATACCGCATTATTGAAAAAAATTATTGCTTTGAAATATGAATACAATTCTTTATTATCTGGCAGAGTGCAAAAATTGTTATGTAAAGTTAAACAAAGATACTACGAATTAAGCGATAAACCCCAAAATCTTCTAGCACGGCAACTTAGACAAAATCAAGCTTCTAGCGCCATACATCAAATTAACAACAAAAGAGGGGAAAACGATAACTGATACAAATGAAATAAATCTAAATTTTGCAGGGTTTTATGCTGAGGTCTATACTTCCAAAGACACATCTGAAAAGGAAAATATTGAAACTTTTCTGGAAGAAATAAATTTGCCAAAATTAAACGAAGAGGCTTTAAAGACACTAGAGGCAGATATAAGTATTGAAGAGGTGGAAAACGCAATTAAACAATTCCCCAACAACAAGGCCCCAGGTCCTGATGGATTCAGCATAGAATTTTTCAAAAGATTTAGTAAGGTGATTTTGCCATTGCTGGTACGTATGTTTAGACATTCACAGGAAGTTGGATGTTTCCCCACATCTATGTATGACGCTAATATTGTTCTCATACCTAAACCTGGTCGAGATCGACTGCTAGTGTCCTCATACAGACCAATTTCTTTATTACCCACGGAAACAAAAATAATTGGGAAAATCCTTGCTAATAGATTGAAGAAGCATATTTGTGATATTATTCATCCAGATCAGACAGGCTTTATGCCAGGTAGACATATGTTTTTTAACCTGCGTCGGCTATATAATGTTTTATATTCAAACCATAAAGAAGAGGCTGCAGTTATTTCACTGGATGCACAAAGAGCATTTGACCAAGTTGAATGGAGATATATGATGTCGGTCCTGTATAAATTTGGTTTCGGCCATACTTTTAGAGAGTGGATTAAAAACAATATACCGTTGCCCGAAAGCCTCAGTAGTGACAAATCACAATATTTCCGCTCCTTTTTCAATCTATAGGGGGACAAGACAAGGTTGTCCACTGTCCCCATTTCTTTTTGCAGTTGTGATTGAGCCCTTGGCTGCATACATTCGGCAACAAGCAGATATTTAACCTCTTATGATAGGTGGCCTTCCACAACATATTTCACTCTACGCAGATGATATACTGCTATATATAAAAAATCCCAGCAAGTCTATTCCACATCTCCTCACTTCAATTACAAGATTCAGGAATATATCAGGTTTTACTGTTAATTGGGGAAAAAGTGAATTGATGACTATTGCGCCCAACGCTAATAAGCAGTATATAAGCTCTACCCCATTCAAGATAGCTGAAAACTCATTTACTTACTTAGGTATAATAATAACTAAAAACCCAAGAGACCTACTTAGAGTCAATTGGCAAAAGAGAATTAGCCAATTAAAAAAGAATATCGATTTTTGGAGAACATTGCCAATTTCAATGGTTGGTAAAATTAATGCGATAAAGATGGTAAGTTTACCAAGATTCCTCCATTTATTTCAGTCTATCCCTTCATGTATACCACAATCCTATTTCAAACAGCTGGATAAGATAATTGTCCAGTTTTTATGGAATTATAAAACACCAAGAATTAAAAGACAACACTTATTAAAATCTAAAGACAAGGGGGGATTTGGGTTACCTTTCTTTAAAGGATATTACTGGGCTGCACATCTGAATATATTTTCGTGGTGGAGAATTGATTCTATAGATGAATCTTGTGAACAACCGGAATGGCTTAGAATTGAACAAGCCCTCTGCTCTAATTCTTCATTACATGCACTGTGCAACAGTCCAGGGAAGATCAGCAAGTTCATCTATCAAAGCCATTTTGTTATTAGTCAGTCTTTAAAAATTTGGAAACAAATTAGAACATATATTAAAGCACCTAATGTATATCTTGATAGCCCGATATGCAAGAATCATTCCTTCATTCCCGCACTCACTGACAATGTCTTTTCACTCTGGAAACAGAAAGGAATAGACCGCATCGGTTCACTGTATATGAACGAGCAATTTATGTCATTTAAAGAGCTCCAATTGAAGTTTGAGTTACCAAATTCTCACTTCTACAGATATCTGCAAATCAGAGATTATGTCAGAAAGTGCTTCCCTGATTTTGAACAACTAAAAAAGCATGAAAAACTAGAGGAAATCAACAGATTTAAAGCCGGAAACTCTAAAGCGGTGTCAACTTTCTATAATATACTACACGATTTGGTAGACAGTGACACAACTATAATCAGGAAAGCTTGGGAGGAGGATTTTGGTTTCACTATTGAGGATGTACAATGGGAGGAATGTCTACAAAACATACACAACTGTTCGATTAACACCAGGCACAACTTAATCCAGTTCAAATCTTTACATAGAATATACATGTGTAAAACTAAACTGCATAAGATTTTCCCTGAAGTATCACCGGTATGTAATAAATGCAAAGCTGCGGAAGGTACACTTCTTCACTCATTATGGACATGCTGCAACCTCCACAAGTACTGGACTGACATTTTTGACCTACTTTCTAAAGTATATAAAAAAGAGATTGTTCCTGATCCGATGATTGCTATTTTTGGGGTGACTTCTGTACCATCTTTTAGTAAATTTGAAAAACAGTGTATTTCTTTATTTATGGTTCTTGCAAAAAGACTGATTCTTCAAAGGTGGAAACTGGATTTTGTTCCAACATTCGATGTGCTACTGAGTGAGCTAGTGAGCATTATTCATATTGAGAAGTTACGATATATTAATCATGACAAGCATGATATTTTCTTGAAAATGTGGAAGCCTGTATTAGAATACTTGAGAATATGATCATTATATACTGGGTCTCATACATTACATATTTGTAACGATTAATCTACTTTCCTGATGTTACCACTGTGATCTGTTTGGAACCCCTTTATTTTATGTATCAGAAATACTTATCCTCAACTAGAATTGCTTAACTTTTATGTATTCGGTATACCATACCACTGTTTCCTTTGTTGGACCTTTGTTCTGATAAAACAAATGTCATATCAGAAAATTAAATAAAGTTATTAAAAAAAAAAAGAATATGAGTCTGAAACTGCTCCATTGGGCTGTGATTATGGGGCGTGTTTCAACCGAACCAGGAAAGACCTCGATTGGACAGACCTACAACCAATCAGAGCAACGAAGCGACGTCAACAGAGCTGCACAGCTGCACTGTTGCCAAGTCCATGTTTTTTTCCCCCGTGGGTTGTATTCTATGTCCGCGGGTTGAAGCAACTATTATATGATATATAGACACCATGAGTGCGAATTTTAGCAGGCCACCATTCCAAAATGACACACATTTTACCCCCAAACACCATTTTTTTCTAGAGAACCCCCCCTCCCCCCCCCCAAGAAGCTATTGTTTAGGGCTAGTAGTTGGCGGGTTTTGTTGTAAATACTTGGCAACCCTGTCTGCACGTGCACTGAAATAAACGATCTTTGCCGGTGTTGTAAAAAAATAAAAGAATTTAAGGATACACAGAGTACTTTCCCAACATGATCATCGTTTCTGAGAGAAATTGTGAAGGTGAATGCAGATACAAACAAGCTCTCCGTTTAAGATTTGAACAAATATAATCCAAGCCCCATTGATGATGTGCATGATTACGTTCCTGTTTATCATCTGTCCGTCATCGTCTAAAGCCCGCCCTGATGATTTCATTGGTCCGAACAGTTTCTGTTCTGAAAAAATTACTCCTCTATGGAGCGAGGCCAGACCGAACTGCTCGACCAAAAAATGTTGTGGGCGGGGCTAAATTCGGCTGGCATCCAGGCTAGTATATATCTGTATATTACTCTCATTTTTATTCTCAGTAATATTATATTATTCACCTTCACTTTTTTGTAAATAAACATTCTTGGCAATTTTGTTTAGCATTGTCTCCGTGTCTTTACTCCCCTTTATCCCTTGGTTTGACCATTTTAAGGGTTGTAACATTACATGGGGGCTCGTCCGGGATATTAATATGATACTCCTGACTTATTGGAGAGTGTCCATATGCAGACGTTGACATTTATGGTTGTTGGTGTTATGCGCTACTGTATAGGGTGGTGACGCAGTGTAAATATGACAGCATTTAATTTACGCTCAATCCCAGTTGGGAACAAATCGAGAAATGTAGGAAGGATGAGTTGGTTGCGATTGCAAATCATTATCAAATTGTTGTGGAGAGGCAGGTGTTAAAAAAGGAGAATAAAAAGCAGGTTGTAGATAATTTATTGGAGCTAAATATTTTGGACTGGGGTGGCGATTATGGCGGAGTGAATTTAAGTCAACTTCGTGCTGACATGCATCCTGGCATCCCTGTGAATGAGCAAGGCTAGGGGCAGTTGGATGTTACAACTGAGGCAAAGTCCGAGGTTAAAGGGATAGTTCACTTTAAAATTTAAAGTCTGTCATCCTTTACCCACCCTCAAGTTGTTTCAAACCTGTATGAATTTCTTTCTTCAGCTGAACACAAGGGAATATTTTTTTGAAGAATGTCAGTAACCAAACAGTTAACTGGAGCCATTGACTTCCATTAGCCTGGTTTTACCAGACTCTCGTACATTCCATTTGTACATAGAGTCTGGCCACTCTCCATTGACAAGGGTTTATTTCCGCGAAGGCGGGCACCCCTGTTGAGGTTTAAAACTATTGGATATGCCCTGAGCCACTCTGGATCTGCTATAACCAATCTCTAACGTTTGGTTGTGACGTATGTCATGCGCCCTTCGCCTGTTTCACTCATGGAAATCCGACAAAATAAAAGTGCACATGTACATGCCACCTCAGTAATAAAACTATAGGATAAAACCTAAAACTCGTGCATTCGGATTGTGATTTATTCACGCCACGGTGGACAGGAGAACTTTGTGATCTGGAACGCAGCGCTCATGCGGTCCGTAACATCATGGTATGGTGTAAATAAAATGTCATATGCCTGGTATGATAATAAATGCTGCTATAAATAACGGACCAATTCAAAAGTTTAAGTGCTTTTATTTTAATTTGTTTGAGCGGTGATGAAATATATTACTCTTCTAAATACTTGCCAGCATTTTAAGGAAATACAAGTCTATAAAAGGCATCCTAATAACAGCAAAGCAACCGTATGGTGTTCTGCAGTGGTCCAAAATGATTACAAACAGCGAATTGTGAAGTGATATGTCACGGAGTGACTTAATGCGGCGGAACTTAAAAGGGCGGAAATTGTTCCGCCCGGACCGTTGTCCATGAGACACGCAACCAGTTCCGGTAACTCCGGGCAACTGAAATGGGGGATTATTAAGAACAGGTGATTCCGGCAAACAGGGGGGGGGGAGGGTGAAGTTGATTCCGTCCAAAGCTAAGAGCCCAGTGTACTGTCCTGTATACTCACCTGTACGTCCAGAGCTAAGAGCCCAGTGTACTGTCCTGTATACTCACCTGTACGTCCAAAGCTAAGAGCCCAGTGTACCACCTGTATACTCATCTGTACGTCTAAAGCTAAGAGCCCAGTGTACCGCCTGTATACTCACCTGTACGCCCAAAGCTAAGAGCCCAGTGTACTGCCTCTATACTCACCTGCACGTCTAAAGCTAAGAGCCAGTGTAGCGCCTGTATACTCACCTGTACATCCAAAGCTAAGAGCCCAGTGTACTGTCCTGTATACTCACCTGTACGTCCAAAGCTAAGAGCCCAGTGTACTGTCCTGTATAGTCACCTGTACGTCCAAAGCTAAGAGCCCAGCGTACCGCCTGTATACTCACCTGCACGTCCAAAGCTAAGAGCCCAGTGTACTGTCCTGTATACTCACCTGTACGTCCAAAGCTAAGAGCCCAGTGTACTGTCCTGTATACTTACCTGTACGTCTAAAGCTAAGAGCCCAGTGTACCGCCAGTATATTCACCTGCACGTCTAAAGCTAAGAGCCCAGTGTACCGCCTGTATACTCACCTGTACGCCCAAAGCTAAGAGCCCAGTGTACTGTCCTGTATACTCACCTGTACGCCCAAAGCTAAGAGCCCAGTGTACTGTCCTGTATACTCACCTGTACGTCCAAAGCTAAGAGCCCAGTGTACCGCCTGTATACCCACCTGTAAGCCTAGGCTCGTACGAGGAAGAGAGAGAGCTGGGAAGATCCGTTGAGAGTCAGGAGCGACTCAGATCCCAAGGCCCCAGTCCTAGAGGGCCGGTTCCCCTTTTTTTAGTATCCCTTTCTCCCCTTTCCTATAATTCTTTTTAAATCAATAAACACTGTTTTAACCTACCTGTCCTCGTCTGTCCGGTCATTGAGGTGTTTCTGGGACCTCCTCGGGGTGGAAACTTAGGGAGGAGCGAGACGCGCGCTAGTGGTGGTCCGCTTCGACCTGTGACAGATATATTGTTGAAAACTCAGAGATGTGGATGCGGACAGCTATTACATCAACACGACCTTGCGTTTGTCAAAAGCAGTAACGTTAGCTAAGTTAACTCGGCCGGGGATTTTTACACGGGTGGTGAGAGACGGACGGCAATAAAATAACTGACCAGTCCTTGTAACCTAAATGATGGCAATACCTTCCGACCCCACGAGAAACAGTTACCGTCCGAATAGCTTCAGCCAACTCCTTCATCACTAACAAAGCGATCTGGAAAATCAAACTTTTCCCGAATTTACCCTGTTGGAGGGCCACAACATCATGGCCACCAACAAACCCCAGCAAAGACTGTTATTGCTCCGGCTTTAACTTCTGGATATTCGGCAGCGGTGCCACAATGCAATGAATGGTTTAGTTTGCATCTTTCTCCGCCGCCATTACTGAACTACATCTCAAACTAGCGCTCGACATCAACGCCATCGTTCTCAGCCATTCCCTCTGTTCGCTGATTGGACCAGTAAAAATTTATTCGGAGAAAACCTAAGACTATAGACGGTTTCACCGACAACAACAAAAACAAACGTTACTGCGCATGCGCGCTTTTGTGGCCCAAACTTAACTTTCAGTTGACTTCTGCAAAAATCATAACAACAGTCCTCTAATCTAGAGTAACGTTACATTATTTCTAATACAAGTAAATTACATTCGTGAGTACATTAAAACAATGTCTAGCCGGTATTATTTTGGATTACCAGTAGAAGAGAAGAACGGTTATTTGGCCAAACTTAAATGCGACAAAGTTACACTACCAGACCCGTTCAACAAAATGGTGAGACAAGAATATTTTTCTACTGACCTATCAGATTTACCGGAAGTCAGTCAGGTAAACATCTTCGAATACCTAGTCAAGAAGGAATGTGTGTATACAAGGGAGGCGTTCAAGGCATATCACAGCTTGTATGCCTATAACTATTTTCAGTCCGGGAAAGTTCAAACAATTCTGACCCACACGATTGGAAATAGCTGCATTGTGTACGGGGAGATCGAGGCGAGTTGGACGCTTTCAAGGAGCTACTCCGCCTGGATCGTAGCAACGAAGTCTGGCGAAGTCAAGAGTGGGCATTGCACCTGCATGGCAGGGTAAGTATGGCTGGCTAGTTAAACAGTAACGTTACTTTTTACAATAGCATTTAGATAATAATTTTCAATACTGGTAATCTTGCTGATAAAATGTCTCTGGATCTATGCAGCAATGGAGAGGTGTGTAGCCATGTGGGTACGATTTTGGTTGCTGTGGAGCAGTGTATCCATGATGGACTCCAGAGTGGCCCATCTGTCACTTCAAAACCAAGTGTTTGGTCACGGGTGACTAAGAAGGGGAGCATTTTAACAATTATTATGTTTAATAATTATATCCTGGTCTTTTCATATCTCCGTGTGAAATGTGTGGTATTTTTTTTTTTTTTTTTTACAACACTACATATATCATGCCTATTTTCATTTATTATTTTTATTTTAATATATATTTTTAAATATCCTTTCAGGCTGATCCACAACCAGTAGCTCAGTGCGATTTCTTGAAACCTGGCAAGAGGATCAAACTACAAGCTCCGCTCTGCCTCCCCCCTTTAAATCCAGATGGGTCACCAAAAAAGCTCTTTAAAGCCCTGAAAGTAAGTTATAGTTCATATATCTCTAACAAATCAACCAGTTAGTCTAATGTTAAAGATTCAGTACTATATATATATATAGGCAGTGTAGGTAAGGTCTTTTCACCATTTCTTTTAGGAAGTTGTGTCAGACTGTGCTCTCTTTTCTGTCATGTGTGACAGCAGTGAGACAGACACAGCCTCTGAGTCAGGTAGTCAGGATTTCATCAGCAGTCAGGGAGAGAAGGATGCTCAGGGATATGAATTCAACGTGTTCAGCAGCTTAGCTCAGCCCCACAGTGAGCATGGTAGTGCTCTGACCTGTTCTAAGTGTACAACATTTTATGATGCTCTCATTAAACTGAACCCAGATCAAGTAGTGGAACTAGAGAGAAACACCAGAAAACAGAGCTTAGAACCACGCTGGCATGATGCGCGCAAGCTTCGGATAACAGCAAGCACAGCCAGCAAGGTTCCTCCGCAAGAGACAACTGACCCAGCTAAGATTCTCACTGAACACCTCCACCCAGAGTTCCAGGGGAGTGTGGCCACAAGGTATGGAAAGGAAAGCGAGGGACTTGCTAAGGAGCAGATTAGGGAGAGGGGCTGCATAGTGGTGGACAAAGGGTTGGTGGTGTGTGCAGAAGACCCATGGCTGGCAGCAAGCCCTGATGGTATTATTGATGACAAGCTGCTAGAAGTAAAATGTCCCATCACACTCAGTGCTTGCACATCCCTTAATGATGCGCTCTCTGGCACAAATCAAGACATCAGAGTGGAGGGTGGGCAGTACATTGTGAACCCAAAAGGCCCCAGAGGTTACTACAGGCAGGTACAGTTAGTGATGCACTGTCTCGGGTTGAAAACATCCTCTTTTTATTTGGACCCCAGTACAGCACCTGGAGCTTGATGTGCCTTATGACAATGGTTTTGTCACCATATATATGCAAAGACTACGTAGCCTTTATTTTAAACACATGCTGCCAAAAGTTGTAGATGCATTTGTAGAAGGAAGACTGCAGTTGAGTGACAGCTACATGAAAATGTTCTCAAAGTAGCTCAATAGTGCTAATCTGAACTCAGTGTAATAAGAAAATGGGTGTTTTTTTCCTAAAAAGCATAGATTGTTCCTGCCTTTTTGAGCACCAAGCTTTTTCACTTTTTACATTAGATATACAACAGCAACTGGCTAAACCAACCGTCTGCTAGCTGTCTCACGTCACCAAAGTCAGCTAAATCCCAGCACATAGAGACTCTTTCACCTAGATATTATCATATAGAGACTGTGTCTGTTCCCCGAATTAGTAAATACAAAAAACCATCAAAACCATTCAACAGTAAAAATTTAATTGATGTCCAACAAATAAACAACAGATATAATACGGATGAACAATTGATAAAGCTTGGGTTGCTGAATATTCGATCCCTTTCGCCAAAAACGCTTGTTGTCAATGATATGATTATAGATCATAACTTAGATGTGCTGTGTTTGACAGAAACCTGGCTAAAACCTGACGATTACATTACTTTAAATGAGTGCACCCCCCGAGATTATTGTTACAAACATGAGCCACGTCTGAAAGGTAAAGGGGGAGGTGTTGCTGTAATTTATAATAATATTTTCAGTATTACTCAGAAGTCTAGTTTCAAATATAATTCCTTTGAAGTTTTGGTGCTTTATGTAACGCTGTGTAGTGTAAATGATAAATCCCTTCTGACATTTGTGTTGGCTACTGTATACAGGCCACCAGGGCACAATACAGACTTTATCAAAGAATTTGCTGGTTTTGTAACGGAGTTAGTATTAGCTGTAGATAAAGTACTAATTGTTGGGGATTTTAATATCCACGTAGACAATGAAAAAGACGCATTGGGATTGGCATTTAGAGACATTCTAAACTCTATTGGAGTTAGACAACACGTATCGGGACCCACTCATCGCCTTAATCATACTTTAGATCTAATAATGTCACATGGAATAAATGTTGATACTGTTAAAATTCTGCAGCAGAGCGATGACATCTCAGATCATTACCTAATATCATGTATACTTAATTTACCTAAGGCTGCAAAGCCATCCCCTCGCTTCAAATATGGCAGGACGATAACCGCTGCGACTAAAGATTGCTTTGTACATAATCTATCTCATCAGTTCCATCTCCTCAGCATTACAGATAGCCAAGATGAACTTGATGCTGCAACAGAAACTATTGACTCTCTCTTTACTAGCACTTTAGATATAGTTGCTCCCCGGCGCTTAAAGAACATTAAAGCAAATAATCCAACGCCGTGGTACAACGAGCACACTCGGGCCCTTAAAACAGCAGCCAGAAAAATGGAGCGCAGCTGGAAGAAAACAAAACTAGAGGTTTTTCGCAATTTGTGGAAAGAGAGCATGATTGCATACAGAAAGGCCATAAAAACTGCTAGATCTGCCTATTTCTCAACTCTTTTAGAAAAAAACAAACACAACCCTAAGTATTTATTCGATACAGTGGCTAAATTATCAAAAAATAAAGCTTCAGCTTCTGATGTTTGTAAACAACACAGCAGTAATGACTTTATGAACTTCTTCCTAGTAAGCTGTACTTTTGGTAAGTACCATGCAGCCGTCTATTACAGTATCACTTCAGACAGAGCATTGTAGGGTCACTGAGGAAAAATTACACTCATTCACTACTATAGGAGGAGAAGAATTGGCTAAACTTGTAAAATCATCAAAATCAACAACATGTATGCTTGACCCTATACCGACTAGGCTATTAAAAGAGATACTTCCAGAGGTCATAGATCCTCTGCTTAATATCATTAATTCATCTTTGACATTAGGATATGTACCGGAAACTTTTAAGTTGGCTATAATTAAACCACTTATTAAAAAAACGCAACTTGATCCTAAAGAATTAGTCAATTACAGGCCAATCTCGAATCTACCGTTTCTATCAAAAATACTAGAAAAGGCCGTGTCTTCACAATTATGTTCTTTTTTAGAAAGAAATGGTATATGTGAGGATTTCCAGTCAGGATTTAGACCGTATCATAGTACCGAGACTGCTCTAATTAGAGTTACAAATGATTTACTCTTATCATCTGATCGTGGTTATATCTCTCTATTAGTGTTACTCGATCTTAGCGCTGCATTCGATACTATCGATCACAATATTCTTCTGAATAGAATCGAAAATTATGTTGGCGTTAGTGGAACTGCTTTGGCATGGTTTAAATCGTACTTATCTGACCGTTATCAGTTTGTAGCAGTAAATGAAGAGATCACAAGTTCAGTATGGGGTACCGCAAGGCTCAGTGTTAGGACCGTTGCTTTTAACCCTGTATATGCTACCACTGGGAGATATCATTAGGAAACATGGCGTTAGTTTTCATTGTTATGCTGACGATACTCAGCTCTATATTTCCTCACGCCCTGACGAAACCTACCAATTCACAAGATTAACAGAATGCATAGCTGATATAAAAAATTGGATGAATAGTAATTTTCTGCAACTTAATTCAGATAAAACTGAATTTTTAATTATTGGACAGAAAAGCTCCACAAGTAGTAACCGAGAATACTGTCTAACACTTGATGACTGCTCTGTCAAGCCCTCGTCGTCAGTGAGGAACCTGGGTGTGCTCTTTGATACCAATCTTTCATTTGAAAGCCACGTTTCTAGCATCTGTAAAACCGCATTCTATCATCTTAAAAATATATCTAAATTACGGCACATGCTTTCAATGCAAAATGCTGAACAGTTAGTACATGCGTTCATGAGCTCAAGGCTAGATTATTGTAATGCTCTACTGGGTGGTTGCCCTGCTCGCTTAATAAACAAACTCCAGCTAGTCCAAAACGCAGCAGCTCGAGTTCTTACTAGAACCAGGAAGTATGATCATATTAGTCCAGTTCTGTCAACACTGCACTGGCTCCCTATTAAACATCGCATACATTTTAAAATCTTGCTTATTACTTACAAAGCACTAAATAGTTTAGCTCCCCGGTACTTAAGCGAGCTCTTAACGCATTATACTCCATCACGTCGATTGCGGTCTCAAAACTCTGGCCAGTTGATCATACCTAGAATATCTAAATCAACTGCAGGCGGTCGATCATTTTCCTATTTAGCTCCTAAATTGTGGAATAGTCTTCCTAGCATTGTTCGGGAAGCAGACACACTCTGTCAGTTTAAATCTAGACTAAAAACACATCTCTTTACTATGGCATACACATAGAACATTTTTAACTTTCATTATTCAATTCAATTGACTGATTGTTAGGCTGCATTAACTAGGTCAGCCGGAACCAGGAACACTTCCCATAACACCTGATGTACTCATTACATCATAAAAAGAGTGACATCTACGCTAATGTTAGTCTCTCTGTTTATCCCGAGGTTTATCCCGGATCTGGGCCCTGTCCGGATCGGATGGTGGACCTGCCTGGACATGACCAACGCATCCTGGAGTGTCTGCTGAGCCGTGTCAAATGGTGTCTCCTCCGAATTTGCCTCACTGGCACGACATGCTCAAAACCCGTCTTCGGCGCAATAATTCCGATCTTTCATGTATTCATACTCTTGTGTAATCGACGCCCCATCCTAAATAAATCTGTCTCTTCCGTGATACCCTGAAAATTTTGAATAACCCGATCTAATATGATTTCCGAACTGTAAGGTTGCCAGAATAATAATCTTACACGGTGTGTTAATAGGCCAGAGGAGAACTGGCATCCCGACTGAGTCTGGTTTCTCCCAAGGTTTATTTTTCTCCATCATCCCCCGATGGAGTTTTGGTTCCTTGCCACTGTCGCCTTTGGCTTGGCTTGCTCAGTTGGGGACACTAAAAATATGATTAAAGTTATTCAACTTATTATACAAATAAAATGTATGAATTAGGTCTTATTTAATTCTATAAACTATAATACTGATCTGCCAACATTGTCGCTATATGATCAATTAAAATAAGCTGATAACATCACTGTTTTCTCCAGTACGACTGTACAGCCAAATCTAATTTTGTCGCAATATTATCCTGTTTGACACTGTGAAGCTGCTTTGACACAATCGTGATTGTAAAAGCGCTATATAAATAAAGTTGATTGATTGATTGATATAAATACATTAAAAACAAGAAGCCGTAGTCTACAGCACTTTATTATTTTATCAGTTTATTAACACAATTTATCAGTTAATCAATAGTTGTTCGTTACTGAATTACAATACATGTGAAACATTGTGATACAAGTGCAACACTACAAATATTATAATGCATGTTTTTTGTCATTTTAAAGTATGTAATAATAATTAAAAAAGTAATCCCGTAAATTACAGTTGTGGTTTCGTCCTGCTTTATTTTCGTACAAGTGGTTTCCCCAGATTTGAAAGTGCTGCACAAACAATTAATATTTTATCTGTTGTGCAAAGACTGTTATCATTTCTTCGTTTGACCATACTGACTGGCAGGGTGTTCCGTAGAATTCTAAAAGACTTCAGTTTTCCAATGGCCCTTTCCACATGGATTCTCACTCGTGACTTTTTTTTTAGATTGTGTCACCTCTAATCTTGTCAGTTGTTTTCATCCCTTTGTAGATGCTGGTACATGAAGACGGACACATTTGGTGGAAAAATATTCAGGGAAATTGAAGCCTCGATCAGCCATTACATGGTCTCCTTGTTAAAGAAGGTCAATCAACCCAGAATTTTTTGTTATAATCTTGTCGCTAGCACGACCACCCCAGAATTTTGATAAAAACGTAATAGCTCCTGTTGGACTAATACCAACAAGGAACTTCACAGTATTATATGATTTATAGTGGGAGTATGTGATTGCTAGTGTTTGCAAACTAGTTGGCCTTTCAACAAACACTTCAGTACAGTCTATTATGCATCTAACGTGTTGGAAACCTGTAGTCTTGAAGAGGGTGGGGAGATTTCTTCTGATATCTTTTCTGGATGGCCATCGGACAAGGCATTGTAGCTCTTTAGCCATCACATCGAGCCATTCATGAAAGATATTTGAGACCGTTCCACAACTAACTCTGAAGCGAAAAGCTAGGTCTTGATGAGTTAAGCCTAGACGAAGTTTCATCAGGACCACAAGAAACTGCTTGGGAAGGGTAAGTATGGTTGATGATGCATTCCATATTGTTGTCAGGTAAGTGAGGAGGGTGAAAAACACAGAAGCAGATGGTAAACCAGTGTAGAAATGAGTGTCCTTGTCATCATTTAAAATAAAATCAGACAGACTGCCAAACATATGATCTTGTAGTCGTTTTTCTTGAGATTCCAGTTTCTTCTCTAGTGAAGCCAATTTTCTTTTTAATTCACTGTTTTCATTTTGTAGCTGGTCAATGTCTACCATTGACAGATCTGTACCTACAGCAGTGCATCGTTCTTCAGGGTCAGCATGGGTGACCTCTAAGGACGGTGAATCAATGGATTCCTCCACAGATGGTCTTCTCTGTCTCCTCTGGTATCGCTCCAACTTCCGTGAAATGTTAATGGTGTTTTTGTGCGCGAACACTGATGGAACAAAATCTGGATGGCATGGGTCCACTGATGGCTCACCTAAAATAAAACAAGGAACAGTTAGTGTTGATAGTATTACACCTTGCTGAGCATCATACATTGCAACATTTTTGGTTATGTGCACATTTTTGTGTAAAATAAATGCTTTCTTTCTCTAATATCGCTTAAATTATAAAATATATATTTTTAAATATATAGCCTACTAATATAACTAAATTAGGTCAAAGTCAAATTAATTTGTAGCACTTTTCGCAATGTTAATTGTTTCAATGCAGCTTTAAAGATACAATATATCAGTGATAATGTAGTAACAGTATTTAGTAGTTCATTTAAAGCTTCATTAGAAAAGCTATGAATTATTGTATTTGTTATGTCCTCTGGGAGCAAGCCAAAGATGAATGTTAAACACCAAGTTATTTGTATAACATTGATGGAAAAACACTGGCTCTTATGTTTGCTAGATGTCTGGTATCTTAATACTAAAGCGTATCAACTACTACATCAAACTTACTTTACTATGTAAAATGAATGTAACATAATGTTACAATGTTAGCTACATATGTAGCAATCAATTTTGCTAATTCATAACTATTGCAGGCTTGTAACTGGTCAGCTAGCTAATTATCAGTTGGTTATCATGAGTTTGTTACCTGTAACGAAGTGAATGCTACAGATCCTTGAATTCTTGCCTGGCTGCCAAGCCTCTCTTCGCACAGCGATGATCCATGCTTGCCGTCTCCCCTTGTTGTTAGGAAACCGAAACATTTTTATTTTTGACAAGGCATTTGTTCCAGAGGTCAGGTTGCACCCCACAGCACAAAAACCTGAGCCCAACTTCCGTTTAATCATCACCTTAACTCTAACTGCATTTGTAGTCGGCGCCATATTACTACCTTTCTTTTACTCTCTATGATTACTAGCCATTAGTCGATAAACAAACACAGACCGGAAGTTAACTTCGGGCCAGACGCGTAACCGTGGCAACGCGCGTGCGTTCGATGAAACCGTCTATACAGCAGTCCCAGACGTAGTACTGAAGGAAAATGAAAATTGAGCGGAAGTACGTAGGAGGGCAGAGCCATGCTAGACTTCCATAGTTGGGGAAAAAAAATACTATGGAAGTCAATGGCTCCGGTTAACTGTTTGGTTACTGACATTCTTCAAAAAATCTCCCCTTGTGTTCAGCTGAAGAAAGAAATTCACACAGGTTTGAAACAACTTGAGGGTGAGTAAAGAATGACAGAGTTTTCATTTTAAAGTGAACTATCCCTTTAAATCTTCCTCCATTTGATCCATTCTCTCCTGCCTCCTCTGAGTCCAGAGACAATGTACTAGTGATGTCCGGTTTGCGAACGAATCGTTCTTTTTAACCAGATCTTTATAGTGAACCGGTCGAACCAGTTCACCAAATCGGACTGAATCGTTCTAAATGGTTTGCGTCTCAAATCAGCGCTGATCACACAAGTTACTATAGTTACTATCTTTCTGACATGAGTGACAGTCTCTCCAACTAGAAATAAACTAATATCTTGAATCTTATGTTGTAACTCCAATCATTAGCTGAAGTGAGACATGTTTTGCTAAGAGATCTCTGATGAACTCATGAGCTGCAGATACTGAGCATGCGCGTGTAACCGAACATGCAGCGGTTTCTCGGATCAGCAGTACAGAATCGAAAACCGCTTCAATCGGACACGTTCGATACTGGGAACCGATGAGCTGCGCATGCGTGCTATTTGTTCAGATGAACGAAATGCAGGTTTTAAGTGTATAAAACGAATCAATTTTGGAAACATAATAACATAAAGCTGTCTGTCTTATCACATATGTATTATATTTAAGTTGATACAAATTTATTCTTTAAGGATAAACCCCTTGAGATGCACCATCTCGTTTTCAAGGGGGTCCTCATACACAGCATTAACAAAACAAAAAACAAAACAATAACAACAATCATCTAACCTAAATAAACAGACATACCACTACACAATTAGTATAAAAAAAAGAAAAGAAAGTAAAGTAAAACACAATAATAATAAAAAATAATAGTATTAAAAATGCATATAAGTTTGGAAACAATGGATTGTAAAATGGTCAAATTAAACATTTGTTTGTTTTATCAATAATGCATGATATTTTCAGGAACAGCTTTTTACTTATTTAATTTCTAAGTCGATACACATTTTAAAATGTAATCAAAACAGTAGGTTTGATATAGACTACATATTCAGCTTGCAGCAGTCGCAGCTCAGCACACATACATGCTAATGCGGTTCTCGAGTCAGGACTGGGTTGCGAGTCGATCTTTCGGATCACTAGTACAGAATCGAGAACCGTTTCTATCGGACACGTTCGATCTTCCGGATCACAAGTACAGAATCGAGAACCGTTTCTATCAGACATGTTCGATCTTTCGGACATGTTCGATTCTGAGAACCGGTGAGCTGAGATACTGAGCATGCGTGATAGCGTCGTCATGAAACGAACTGTTTCTCTCGGAGTGGGACAGCTGATGCTGTTTCTCTCGGACAACTGATGCTGATAATATGAGCACGGGTGAAACGAGGGTATGAGTAAGTTTATGTTATGCCAATGTAAGTTTATTTAATCTGTGTAAAACATCAGTGTTTGTATGACAGTGGCTTTATTGAGTGCTTTTGCAAAACATAAATAAATGTATCCAAGATGATTATGAGGACAATAATAATTATTACTATACTAAGTTTTGATTACAAATACTTAATGTGAATGTGTTTGAATGTATTTTCATCAGCCGGGATGATAGAAATGACGTCATTACGTTAGGACGTAAAAGAACTGATGATCCGTTTTTTTAACCGGATCATTGAAACGAACTGTCCGAAAGAACCGGTTCGCGGATAAGAACCAAACTTCCCATCACTACAATGTACAGCTGAAAGTATGTTTGGCCCATCTGCAAATGTCGTAGAATGCAAATAGAGGTGGATAAGCAGGTGAAGCTGTGAGAGCTTGAGCTGGAAGCTGCGAAGGCTACTGCCAGAGCAGCTTCGCAGCCGAGCCTTGTCCAAGACCTCCAGGTTTCCCCGCCGTCTGACTCATCTCCCCTTTCCTTTGATGTCAGTCCACATGTAGCTCTGGTGCCTCAGTTCAGAGAAGCCGAGGTAGACCCGTATTTTGGCTCCTTCGAGCGCTTTGCCTCTGCTCTTAAATGGCCGAAAGAGGTCTGGCCCCTTATGCTTAAATGCAAATTAGTGAGAATTGCTCAGGAAGTGTGTGCTTCCCTGACGTTAGAAGCATTGCATTATAAGTTAGAAGTTTGCATTATGATACCATTAGGTCGTCAGTCCTCCATGCTTATGAACTCGTCCCCGAAGGCTATAGACAGCGACTCAGGAATCACAAGAAAAACAGCCATCAAACATTCTTGGAGTTTGCATGTGAGAAAAAGTTTTTTGGGTTTTTTTGATAAATGGTGCACTGTGTGAATGATTTCAGCTTACTGAGGGAATTCCTGTCCAAAACATATTTCTCCATCACCTTAAAGTTATGTAAATGTTTTTACTGCCATAAGCAGGGCTATGTTATTGCAGATTATCTGGCTCTGAAACGGAAGCTGCGCTGGCACTGAAACAGCAATCGCCTAAGAGTGTTGGTTTTGTGAGTTCAGTTCAAGCTGTATAAAATTACATTCCTGATGATAGTTTTACACCTTTCCTGATGAAGTCATTTCCTTGACAGAAAATACTGATGAACAGAAGGAAGTTAAGATCAGAGTTATGTTTCGATGTGGTGCCATTATTGAAGAAATCCTATTGAAGTGCAAGCGTTCTGGTTTAGAGATTTGAGATGGGTATTGTGAGTGTTCCACTGCACATTGTACATTTACAATGCAATCTTATTGCGGGCTTCGTAAAAATTGGGGTGCGCCCTCACTGCCTGTTAAGGGAGTCACTCTAGAAAATGGTAGAGGAAAAATACAAGGAGGTCAAAGAGAATCCAAAAGAAGAGGTGAAAAAGGCTAGAGCTGTAAGACTCACATTCGATATTCATGTGAAGTAGACTTGTTGAAAAGTTTGATTGGGTAAGGGCAAAACGCACAAGATATAGAACCTCAACCTTCAATGCCTTATATAGATGGCAATACGCTTCTGCTGTTGCAGAAAAACGTAGGTGGCATGCAAATTTACTCTAATTATTACTCATTACAAAAGTATTGGAGTAAAGAGAACATATGCTTATTCAAAATTGTAAAGAGAAAAAGTTGATAATATCTTTGATACTCAAAGTGCAAAAAAGATAAGTACAGTAACTAATTAAATTTGCACAAATACTTTACACCACTGAATCAAACACCTGAACAAGCTAAACAAAGTCTTTAGGATTACTATAAATGCTTAACAGCAGAATCTACCTTTGTTTGCATCATTGCATCATTATTTTCCTGTTTATCCTTGTAAAGCTGCTTTGAAATATTCTGTATTGTGTTATGCAACATATATGAGGTGACTTGACTGTGTAAAAGAAATCAACTGGACTAACTGAATAAGCTACAAACACCTAGGGATCAATGGCAAGACCCCCGCAGCTGGTACCGGCTGCCAGATATCATCAAGTTAGCCCCAACAGTAGACCTTTACTCTAAATAAAGATTAATGGAATAATACAGCGCACTGTTCATGGTATCTTTGTTTTTTTATTTGTTCATGTTATTGATAATCTTTCATTTACACAATGGAATTTCACCAGTTTTTATTCATGTTTTTAAATCTAGAATCTTTTGATTCCAAGATATTAAACTGAATCAAATATTTAAAGGGGGGGTGAAATGCTGTTTCATGCATACTGAGCTTTTTACACCTTTAAAGACTTGGATTCCCATCCTAAACATAGACAAAGTTTCAAAAACTAATGTTGGACGTTTGATGGAGTATTTCTGTTAAAAATACTCCTTCTGGTTTCTCACAAGTTTCGGCGAGTTTTTTTCGAGTATGGGTCTACTTGACGTTAAATAGAGCGGAAGGTCCTTGTATGGGCCGTATGGGCTCTTCTCCCGGTAGGGTGCGCGCGCGCGTGACTAGAGGGAGAGAGAGGAAATGCACGCTGTAAACAGTCTCTCAGGTGCAGATCCAGTCGTCCGTGAACACTTATGTCGCGCCACGCTCCACTTTATTCCTATGGGTGACGTCGAGCGACTTCAATGCTTCAGCACAGCATTCCGGGAAGGCAGCGCTGCATTTGAACCGATTTGAACGCAGAAATGACGGGAAGCTTCAAGGCATCGCTTCAGTCGTGTCGCAAAGTGGATTTCCACGGTCACTGCTGTCACAGGACTTCACCAAATCATACCAAAGAAGTGTGTTTTTGACAGAGCGGTCCTGCTTTGGAAGATGCCGGTGAGTAAATCAACTTCAAATGTCTCTGCTATTGGCTACCGTCGCATGAGTAAACATCAGTAAACGATACGATCGCGTGCTTCGTCATTCAAATGCACTAACGGTTACTCCATTGTTGTTCTGTATAACGTTACACTATTCTGACTCTGACGTGCAAAACCGTTTTGCTTGCTACCTCTAAGGTCTAGTCACATACAATAGTCCATAAACCGAATCATGTCCTCATAAACTGCACACAAAGGCCCCTAAATACAGTACATACCACAGAGACGGACATCCTGATGTTGCCGTTTCTCCTGTTCAATTTATTTCTCCCTCAGATTTGATTGTGTATCATTATCTGTATTAGCTGAGATAGATGGGTTTCTCCGGTTTCTCCACGCTTGAGGACGTCACCGCTTTGCGCGCTTGTCATTCTTTAGCTCCGCCCACACGATACGCCTCCAGGCGCTCGGTTTTTTCCGGAAAGACTCGGTACAGCCCATATTTCTTTTATAAATATGATAAAACTAAAGACTTTTCGGAGATATGAAGGATGCAATACTACTCTATAGGTACTCAAGATTGACATGAGATTGACTGAAACTGAGTGTTTCACTCCCCCTTTAAGACATACCTCTATACAATCACAATTAGGCATCTACCATACACTATAGCAAAGGAAATTATCAGGTGTGGCCACGACTTCATATGTACCTCAGAAAAGAAAAGAAACAGCCTGAAGGTCAAAATAAAAATTGAAGCATGCAAATAAAAGACATTAAAAAAGTGGCAGACACGGTGTGTGGCGCAGGTCTCAGGGGCATTTATTTATCCCTGGGGCTACAGTGTGTGAGGGGGAAATGGCAGCCTGACATCCTAGCCAAAAGTGGCAAAACGTGTGCATCCCATCTGGTGACTTGAGCACTTCGCCGCACAGGAATCTTCCACACTACCTTCCTTGACCCACTGGACACCAGAAGGGAAAGAGACTGCCGTGAGTGCTCGAGTTGTCAGACCCAAGTCTGGATTAGAACCACGTGTCACCGCTAACAGCCCGCCGACCCCGTCCTCTTAACTGGATCAACCCTGACTGAACACCCCCTCCTTTACAATTCCCCAGCAAAGTGAGGGCACCATATTCCCTGTTAATTTGGACATTTTTTCTTTTATGTTAAATAAATGCCTTTTCGGAGGCCTGATGCCACACCCACTCTGTCTCGCTCGTCCCACCACAGAGCATGTGAACAGTCTCACAAAATCATATTCAAGCCAAAGAATTGGCCCACATTCAGCTACGGTGTGAACGTAGCCTTAATTTTTACACAGATACGTGTTTTCTGGTGCCATTTTAAATTGCTGAGCCATTTAAAACTCTTTCCACACGTGGAACACAAATAGGGTCTTACATCCGCATGTGTTTTTAAGTGCATCTGTAAGTGTGATGGCAAAATAAATGTTTTATTACACTGATCACAATTAAATCTCCTTCTTCCAGAGTGAATGCTCGAGTGATTTTTCAAATTGCTCATTTTGTCACACTCAGAACGCTGTAATTTCTTTACAGAATGAGTTTGCGAATGACGTTTCAGGTCTCTTTGATATGTGAAACTCCCTCCAATGTGGACTCTCATGTGAGTTTTGAGGCTTACATTATGTGTAAAACTCTTTCCACAGTGATGGCACATGAAAGGCTTCTCTCCAGTGTGAAGTCTCATATGAGTTTGGAGGCTTACTTTATGCCTGAAACTCTTTCCACAGTAATGGCATGTGAAAGGCTTCTCTCCAGTGTGAACTCTCATGTGAGTCTTCAGATTTCCTTTATGTGTAAAATTCTTTCCACAGTGATGGCACATCAAAGGATGTTCTCCAACATGTGTTTTAACGTGCCTCCTAAGGTTGTTCCTGTTTGGGAAACTCCTTCCACACTGATTACACACAAAACAGTCTTCTCTTGAGTGAATCCTCATGTGATAATCAAGGGATTCTTTACGTGTGAAACATTTTCCACATTGAACACATATGAACTGCTTCTCTCCAGCGTGAATTCTCATGTGAGTCTTTAGATTTCCATTGTGTGAAAAGCTCTTTTTACACAGTTTGCAGGTGTAAGGGCTCACTCCAGTGTGAATTCTCATGTGGGAATCAAGGGTTGCTTTATATGTGAAACTCTCTCCGCACTGATGGCATGTGTAAGGCTTCTCTCCAGTGTGAATTCTCATGTGAGTCTTAAGGCATTTACTGAATTGGAAACTTCTTTTACACTGGTCACATTTAAAAGTTTTTTCTCCGGCATGAGTTGTTTTTACATGCATGTTAAGGCATTGCTTATCTGGGAAATTCATTCCACACTGCTGACATATAAAACAGTTCTTTCTTGAGTGCATCCTCATGTGGCAATTAAGAGTTACTTTACATCTGAAACTCTTTCCACACTGATCACATGTGTAAGGCTTCTCTCCAGTGTGGATTCTCATGTGATACCTAAGGTTTAATTCTGCTTTAAAGCTATTTCCACACAGTTTGCAGGTGTAAGGCTTCTCTTCTGAGTGAATTCTCATGTGCCTGTTAAGACTTCCTTTTTGAGTAAAACTTCTTCCACATTGTTGGCAGGAGTAAGGCTTCTCTCCAGTGTGAATTCTCATGTGCCTTTTAAGACTTCCTTTTTCAGTGAAACCTTTTCCACATGTTTGGCAGGTGAAAGGGCTCTCTCCATTGTGAATTCCCATGTGGACTTTAAGGTCGCCATGTTGACTGAAACTCTTTCCACACTCAAAGCAGGAGAAATAACTTTTAGTTGCTGTCTTCTGAGTTCTGTTTCGTAAGGAATTATTTACAGTCTGTGAGCAAGATGTTTCTCCACTGATGAAATCATGATGTTTCTCAGTTTTAACCTTCTCTTCGATTTCATTCAGTACTTCACTCTCCTTTTTTAGTGGCATCAGGTCTAAGGACAAAGGAGAAAAATACAAGTTATCCTCAGTGTAATGGCCCACAGCAACAGACAAATAAACATTTAAACATTTAAATCATCAAAACCAACAACGTGTGAAAATCCTATACAGACAAAGTTTTCTGTAATTTCAGAATCTCTCACAAATATTGTTAATTATTTTTTCTATAGAACACCTCTCCAGTCAAGTCCCCTTTATTCATATAGCTTTTTCTACAATACAGATTGTTCAAAGCTGCTTTACAGTGATAAAAGGAAAACAATGCAACAAAGTTTGTTTCGACTGTACAGCAAATCTAGAAGAAAATAGTGGCATAAGCCCTAATCGGACAGTTATTGTTTCTCATGGGGTATTTTCATAATTTACAGGGGCTAGTCAGGGATTTTATTGCCGTTCGAATCCAGAATATCTGATTTTTTCTCCCACCACCTGCATAAAATTTCTCAGCCGAATTTTAGACAAACACCAGGGTTGTGTGGTGATTTAATTACCGCCTGAATCCACTTCTGAGTTTTCAAGAAGAGATTGCTTCAGAATTAACTGTTTATCCTCTTTGACCCCTGCGGAGCACCATATCGTTGTGCTTCGCTGTAATTCAGATGCATTTTAAAGCTCTGTAGCCCACACTTTTTCATTATTGAAATGCTGGAAAGTATTTACAAGAATGATCTTTCATCACCGCTCAAAAGAGAAAGAGAAGAAAAACATGTAAACATTTGAAATGAGCCATTTCCTGCCTGAGGTGGCATCATAGACAGTAAAAGAAATGGACAGAGCGTTCCCATTGACGTCTACGGCGAAAGAATGAAGTCAACCTAGGGGCACTCATTTCCTGATGGCTGAGCGAACTGCGCAGGCTCAGACTGAGCTTGACGACGTAGATGTGACGTGAGCCTCCTGTCTGACAGCTGTGAGTCTTCTAGTAGATGTGGAAAGTGAAAGCTGAATCACGTTGTTTAAATATTTTCTCCCGTTGCTTTTGGCTCATGGGCTTCTCTCCATTCTTCTCCCTTGACTTTATCAGACTTTATGTCTCCACGTCCCCCCGACTGTCTCATAGACAGTAAAAGATTGCCTGCGAGCGTCTCCTCAGGTCTATACGGTAATTTCTCAACTGTGCGACAGGGTCGCGTTGGTTATGACGCAATCGTTAGCCTATTTTTACAAAAACAGCTTCTGCGGGGCGATAGTGTAAGATACAAGGCAATGGAGCCTTTTATACATTGTCGTGTTTCTTTAGAAATAAACAATGGACAAATGGAGTCTTTAAACGCCTCAGATGTAAAGTTATTCACTGTCAAAGTGACTCAAAAATGAATGGGAGTCAATGGGATGCTAACAGCAGGTGATGGCTTGGTTAGCAATGGCAGCCCCTAGGGGTGGAACGCTTTCCGAGCGCTAGATTACCCCCTTGGGTGGCATGCAAATGTATTTTTATGGGCGTCCACATGAGAAACAATTACCTTTTGAGCATAAATCAATTCAGTGATAGAATTTTATTTATAATTAATTTATCTATATAGCCGCTCTAGTGAAAACCATGTCATCTGGGAAATAGTGATGTCATCGTCCAGCACAGTTCCGTTCTCATACAAGGGTGTGAATGCAGGCAGATCAATAATGTTGTTGAATATGAAATTCCCAACTGTCTGGCTATCACCAGACCAAGCTCAATTTAAGATTGAATATTGGTCTGGAAAGTCTGCTCTGTATTTTCTACTGCAAGAGGCATGATCAACTGGCATAGTTCAAATGACTGTACGAAATTGGATAGTCCTTCAACCAATCAAACCACAAAGAGGCATGATCAACAGGAATAGTTCAAATAACTCTCTATGCAATTGGATAGTGCTTCAACCAATCAGACCAACTATCCATCGCTTCTCCATCCATCATTTTGTTAAACCCACCAATAGCCGCCAGGTGAATAAGCTGGATTGTGATTGGTCCCCACAAATTTATAACAGAAGCAGGATAAAAGTATGTACAGGTTGCCAGCAGATTCAGCTGTTTACCCAGTCTATTCCCAACTAGACTCTCCCTAGTGAAGACCTCATCAACACAACAGCCAGTGCCAATGATCCTCAACAAACATCTCCATAACGGCATGATGACTCCAATCTTCAACCAGATGAAGCTGGATAAAGATTTTGAATTTTCCAATCTGACTTCTAACCTGTAATGCTGCATGAATCATTAACATACACTGTTAGTTTCGTTGTCTAGAGAAGAATTGGCTCCCTGACTTAGCCTGGTTTATCCCAATGTTTCTCCATTCTGTCAACGGATGGAGTTTTGGTTCCTTGCTACTGTCACCTTTGGCTTTTGGCTCGCTTAGTTGGGGACAGTGGAAAAACGTTACCTGTAGTATGTTGCCATATATCCAGTAGTTAATCTCTGGTGAAACTGATGAAGAATGATTAAACATGTCGGTGACATATGTATTTGGTGAAAAGAGGTCCTTGTTTTTAGTCTGAGCTGGGTGGCAATGGGAAAGGAGCAATTATTTAAACTGCCTAAAATTTGAAGAACTGAGAAACACTGAACTCCTTGAACACCACGAATGTTCTTGTCTGGGACATGCAGCGGAAAGAATCTGAAATCTGTGCAGAAGATCTGGATAATCTGATACATGCAGTCAGAGGATCCCTGAAGAGAAGACTGAAGTTGGCGTAGAAGGTCGTGAAAGTGGGGGGCACACGCTCTGAGCAGATTCCAACATCTCAGAAATGTGCTTCTTGCTGTTTTGAGTAATACAATTGTCTGTAAAAAATCTGTCCTTTTTAGTGGCTTCCACCACATGGAATATGGTAGGGAGTCCTAAGGAATTTATCGTCATTCACAAGCGTGGCATCTTTTTTGTTGTCCAGAGAAACCTGATCCATTTCTAGTGAAACAAGGTGTGGAAAGGTTTTGCCATCCTTTGTTCACTACAATGTAACTACTGTATTTTCCGGACTATAAGTCGCACTTTTCTTCATAGTTTGGCTGGTCCTGCGACTTATAGTCAGGAGCGACTTATATATCAAATTTAATTCATACTGACTGACAAGTATAAACATAGCCGTGAGAGGGCGCTCTATGCTGCTCCTGTAGCCTACCCCAGAAAAAAATGACTGAAAACAGAAAAAAAAACTCGTAACTGAAATATTAACTTAAAGACAACAACTTAGAAAGACTGAACACAAACAAAATGCCCCCATAAAGAAAATCTTATTCTGCAAATTACAAACTGCATGTAGTAAAATATGCAGCGGAGAATGATTCACAGTTATGCAGTGAGCGGGTGCTTGCATGCGCGCGCGGATCTCGCTCTGCCCTAATGCGACTTATAGTCCAGTGCGACTTGTATACGTTTTTTTCCTCTTCATGACGCATTTTTTGACTGATGCGACTTATACTCCAGAGCGACTTATAGTCCGGAAAATACGGTATCTTATGTTGCATTTGAAGAGCTGTTCTTTATCATTTTTAATTAAGTGATTTAAATTTAGCTTTTGCTTTAAATGGCAAACAAGCAGTTTTATTGTAGAATATATATAGTTTATATTATTAAAAATGTGTTTAAATAAAATAAAATAAAAATTGCACATAGACTACAGAAATACAAGCAATTATTTTGTTTTCATAGCATTCGACTGCCACATTTGTTTGGAGGACAAAACTGGCCAGGATGTGGGATGACATAATAGTAATAATAACAAATAATAAACAGATTTTATTAAAATAATTAATACCTAAATCATTATTATTAGAATGTTACATGATTGTTTTTACAATTTTTTATTACATTTAACAAATGCCCAACTTGCAAATAGGATCTCCAAGGTGCATTTGAAGGCAGCATTAGTATTTATCTACTCATGTGATCTCAACATATCTGCCCACATGAGGGACCCACTTCATGTCAAATAAAGCCGCTTTAATCAGGACACTCAGGTGACATTCTTTAAAAAATATAATTCATTCTGTAGAGGCATTTTAACTAATTCAGCTTTGAGAATTAAACCAACCTGTTTGTTCCTCAGCAACTTCTTGTTTCAAACTGAATACTTCTTCAATTTTGATGTCTTCACACTCTTCTTTAATAAACGCCATTTTTATAAAATGTGACGTGAATCCCAGTTGCTTCTCCAGCAGTTGGCTTCAATCTGTGATGTTTAAGATGAGAATAAACAGAAAGAAATGCAAACTAAATCTCTGGATGTGGCTCAATCAGAGCTCTAGTTCAGTATCAGTGCTCTGGCAAGAGAGGCAGTCATGATCATGTTAATGAGTTAATGATCCTAAATGGAAAAAATATATTTTTAATTTAATTTTTTTACCCTAAATGTGACTATTTCTAAACCATATACAGTGATTTATGTTAGAGTTAGTTTATTTAGTTAAAATGGGACAAATAATTACATAAAGTAGTCCTAATTTAAGTCAACAAATTAAAAATTCCTCGCATCCAGGTAACTGCAGGATTGTCTAAAAGTAATATGTTCCAGACAGAATGACTGCTTAAGGCACACAAACATATCTTTAAAAAAATTATAAATATAAAATATGTTCTGTTGCAAGCTGTCAAAATATCGTGTTGAAACAATAAGTTCTCAACTGTTTTGTTTTTATTTGGGTCTGGCATTCTTCTGCCACCCCTTGTTATTTTAGATATGCTGAATTTAGTCTTTTAATTTTTAACAGCCATAGACAATGGCTTAAGGAAGCGTTGTGTTATTTAAAGTGAGGTTTATAAACAGCCTCGTATTTCAATTTACTCCTATGCACGAATTTTGATCACACACATAATGTTAATTAATGTTAGCTAAAGGATTACACAATTTCATTCTATAATAAATAATTTAACAGTTCTCGTAAAAACGCAACTTTAGTGGATATCTCAAAAGAATTTAAAGATGTAAACACTTTAAATGCTTAAAAACACAAACCTTTCTTCAGCTGAATCTCTGATGCAGGGGCGCGGCGCATCCCTATGACGTTATATCGCCATACCAAATTAAGAGTCCTGTTCATACGCTAAAACCAGTGCATAAAACTTTAAATACAGAAAACAAACAAAATAATAAAACTTATGTCAGTAGGTAGACAAGTGAAATGTCAGTGTGATAAATAATTTAATTTGAATGAACAGGAGTTAATGCCTCATCAATTATAACAAATATCAGTCAAGTCTTATCACAAATAAAACAATTGAAAAAAATATTGAGACCAGCAAAAACAAGAAAAGTGACAGATTCTTTAAATATTATGCTTTGTGTGTGTGTGTGTGTGTGTGTGTGTGTGTGTGTGTGTGTGTGTGTGTGTGTGTGCCATTAATGTGGTTTTCTTTGCATGTGTTTGTTATCTTTATTTGTTTGTTTGTTAACAAAAGCAAATTATAATAGATTAAATTATTGGCAATATATGGGGGGGGGGGGTCATAAATTGCCAGTAATTAAGAGACTTTTAAGAAAAAGTTTTTTTTTTTTTTTTTTTTTTTTTACTGTTTTAAGGATTTAAATAAATGTTTACAATCAGATTTCAATGCATCAAAACATGAAGAAACTTTAACAAATCTACATTTGTGTAGGTAAAACTTGGCTATAATGAACATATTCCACAAAAAATATATATTTTTGTTGTCCAAAAAGACACAAATTTAACAATGTTAGCAATCTTAACAAGCAAATAGTGTTAAAATAATTGTGTGTATTTTTGTGTTGTCAGATTATTTGTATTTACATTTCATACATTTTAATGTATTTGTGCCCATCTATTTTCTTATCCAAAACGGAGCATGACTTTTATTTTGGTTTGGCGACATCATAAGGCTGAACCGTTACACACTTTACTATTGATTCAGAAGAAGAAAGGTTTGTCTGTTTAAGCATTTTAAATGTTCAAGTCAATGCAAATCGTTAGAAAGTTTAAGTATTTAGTTTTATTAACTTTATTGAATATTGACGAATGGGAAACTCAGTGAATTGCATGTTATATTATTGCACATAGCAGGTTTATTTAAAATGAATTAACAATATTTGCGTCTCGTTGAATCTCATTTTGTCCCCATTATCATAAACCATAAACACAAACTCGGTCAGTGGCAAATAGTGATGGGAGAAACGGAGCTTTTACGGAACAGTTGAACCAATCGCAAAATGTTTCACTTAAATCCTATGATCACCGACTGTGTGCACGTACACGTTTAATGACAACTTTCATAAAATTATTGCAAATGTTTATGAATGTGGAATCTACTTTAGAGTTTTTGGCATGTGCTTTATAACAGAAAAAACTGAAGATATTTTTTTATTGAGTGCTTGACAGGTTATTTATGAGCATCATCACTCTGACTGTGTGCTGACTAACTGAACTAAAGCTGATTGAGATGCACCCAGAGATTAGGTTGGATTTATTTTTCTTTCTGTTAACAATTCTCATCTTAAACAGGACTGAGTGTCAAAACACAGAACAACTCTAGCAGCTGAGATCCACGTCACTCTATTATAAAGATGACGTTTATTAAAGAGGAGAATGAAGACATCAAGATTAAAGAAGTTTTCAGCATGAAACAAGAAGATACTGAGGAACAGACAGGTTGGTTTCATTTGATCCTTATTAAAATGCCTCTACATAAGATAATGATATTTCTGAAGAATGTCACACTTTACGTTCGTCTGTAGGCAATTTGTCTTTTTATCCTCAAGCGCTTATTTCTTTAAACTAGAGATACAACTGTATGAAAATTGCACTATTAGTGACCAAAATGATCAGTTTTGTATTTGAAAATCAACAAACAACAAATAAAAAGCAATAGAAAGGCTTTATAAGGCCACTGTCATTTATATAGATTAGTGAACGTATGGTATTTATTTATGTATCAACGTGAACACGCACTCTCGTTTTATTTCAAATGCAACTATGGACAGGTGGATTGTATTGAAAAATGAAATCAGAAGACTTTAGTATTAATACTAAGGGTGGTATTAATATTAATAATATGGACTATGGCAAGCAAACTTTGGAACAAAATGAGAAATCAAGAGGACCAGCCAGTATAGATGTGGCGTTTTCTAAATGGTAAGAGCGTTGCAACAGATTTCGAAAATGACACCGATGCCGTTCTGTTGTATGCTTTATTCGTCAGGTGGTCAAATGTACATAAAACGAGGAATGCTCAATACAATTAAATATTAGAATATCATCAGTAGTATGTTCTAGTGTTGATGTATGTCCTTAATTGATATGCCAGAAAAAAAACTTAGTTAAGAGTCTTGTCATGAAATATGCTACAAAACTAAAATCCCAATAAATTTGTCATTTTGGTTCCCACAGTTTTCAGATTTGTAACTAACTTTACTGACTTGGTGGACCTTTCTTTAGTTACTCTGCCCTTTCTTTGGTGACTTGGACTTGCGGTTTAACTAAAGATGACATGAGATCAGTGTACACAGTAAACCAAATTATTTTTTTCAGGTTCGTATTTTCTCAATGTAAAGATATATCAGTGATGCTCTTTGGCCATAAAGAATAAAAAGAATAAAACAAAAATATTACGAACAACGTTAAAAAAAAATACTAAAATGGCAACAGAGGAAAAAATCATTGTAGAATAGGGCTGCACGGTATTGGAAAAATGTGTCTGAATGCTCTTTTACAGGAAAAAGAAATATAACACTCTGGACTATCTTCCACTCGTCAAAGCAGGAGCTAAATTATTATCAAATATATATACTAGGACTAAACCAAGATTAAACAGGTCTAAACTAGTACTAAAAGTAGGAATGAACCAGGGATGGGCAACAGTGGTTGAGTACTCGAATGTGACAACGACGATCGATCATGAAAACGATGATCGCCCTGACTTTAAAAAATATATATTTGTAAATTTCTTGGATTGGTTATTGCGGCATTTTGGACGGTAACTGAGGTCTGATTGGTTAGCATTAGACAGCACACCTTCCAGACCGCGAAATAAAGCACTGTGCATTGAGCGCAGTGATGCCTCAAGCACTGTGAATGATCATGAAATACAGCGCAAGATGTGCGGCAGCAATCTCTCACATACACAGTATTACAATGAGAACAGGATTGTCATATAATGTTGTATTCTCCGTGCTTTAGTTCCCCATGTATGAGCGCGCGCTGTTAAAGGAAATCCACAACGAGAGTCAGAGCGTGGTCAAGTTCATCTGCGCATCCGCGTCCTTTTCTACAGATGCAAGTTGTAAGATTACTTGCTTAATACTTGATTATATGTTGTCTATATCTAAATCAGTAATTCTTAAAGTGTGGTAAGTAATTCTTAAAGTGCGCCATCGACCCCTAGTGGTCCGCGAAAAGATGACCTAAACTAGGCAAAAGTTTATAAAATCGTCACTTATTTAAGTAGATTTTTAATGTACTTGCGAAAAATGCGTAAAAATGGATCTAAAATCCACAGATCTATTAGTTTTGTAATGTACTTGTTTTTGTTTCATGTGTAAAATCCCAGTAATTTCAGTGATATTGGACATTAAAGGCCCTTTCACACCGGACGCGTAACGAAAAAGCGAAACGAATAAGCGAATATTTTGCATGCAAATACTTCGTGTCAACCATTCACATCAGCCGCGACACGAATTTGCAACGTTCAGAGCTCCAACATTCCAAAACATTTGCTGAGAAAACACGGACAGTGAAGATGAGCTTTTCATTTTAATTAAAAGACGGTTTCGGGTGCAACCCAGTCTTGAAGGACAGAGAGTTTGAAGGGGAGTATGCTAATCATGTACAGGAGCAAAATCTTTATCATGGCCGGTTCTGCACTTAGTACTTTCTTAAGTCTGTGGGACAATTTGAGGATCTCATCCCGAGACAGCAGCGCATCTGACGAGACAAACCATGCTCTTCAGGATTCCAGTTCAGTCACAATGTAAACATTTCACTTTCCATAATCGCGGACATAAGGTAAAAAAAAAAAAAAACGATATATATCTTTTTATATATAAAAGGTTAACTTAGGTTGTTGCTGTCTGTAAAACACAGTAGTAAACACAGCTGCAGATGCACAGCTTTGACTAGACCTACAGCTGTAATCTCATGAGATATGCCATACCTGGCAATGGTTAATGTTGGGTGAATAGCTCATGACATCAACTTGACATTTCGCCACCTTTGTTTCCTTGTATGTGATTGGTTGAAGCTGTTTTTGACGCTGCTAGAGTAAAAAAAAATCGAATCTGAAACGAAAAAAAATAAATGCCGTTTTTTCGCTGCAGCTCATTCGCGTTCGGTGTGGAAGCGCTCATTACACAAACAGCTGACCAAAAAATAAAACCATCGTGCAAATTATTTGCACGTCAAAATCGCGTCCAGTGTGAAAGGGCCTTAAGGGGAACTTTCTTTTCAGCATTTTATTGTTACCATAGTTACATCCATAGACTTCCTATACCCAGCACCTCAGTTTTAAACTAATGGCTTTTTGAAAAAGTTTGAGAAACACTGATCTAAATAATCTCATATAGGACGACGTTTGGTTGAGTTTAATAACCAGCTAGCAAAGCGCTGCTGTTATTTCGGCTGATGTTCATTCTCTTCAGCTTCAGCTCAAATGCGAACAGCCCGACATTATCGACTCTGGGTTATTTAAGACAGTCATATTATTTTTAGGTAGGCTGTTTCTTTTTCAAAATCATTGATGATATTTATGATGTAGCAGTGTTACTCATTTTTTAACAGTAGATCTGTTTTAAAGTTGTTTCTCATAGATTTGAAAACGCGCAGTGATGCTGTAGCGTTGTTGTTAAGGGAAGAGCACATTGAAAATGAGTTTCGTTTTCAAGCCTGCAGTACGGCCACGTTCACATGCGCATTTGCGTCCTTTTGGGCAGATGTAAATTAATTCTCTAGCAAAGCTCTGCGGGGTGGTGTATTCACAGTTTCAGCTCAAATACAATGCCCGATCATTGACTGGGTTATTTGAGACGGTTATTTAGGCCCCATTTAGGGGAGACCGGGGGCAATTGTAACACATTTTTGTCATGTTGTCACTGTACTCAAAAAGCTTTTGAAATATTTGGACAGTTTTTAGGTCACTAATTTGTATCTGTGTTCTACTTGTTAAAAGTCACCAGATGTTTTTAAAAGCAAATTTAGAGTCACAATATTGATTGAAATATTACAAGTCAAATGTTACAACTGCCCCCACGTGCGGGGGCGATTGTAACAACATATGGGAGCAATTGTAACAACACATGTATTACCTTCATATAAATACTAAGGATCACAATAAACTGCAGATAATATAGAAATAGTTACAATTATTTAATATACATTACATACATATTTCCAGAATCATTAATTCTATTTTAGTTCAAACAATACGATAAATCAGATGAGGTATATATATATATATATATATATATATATATATATATATATATATATATATATATATATATATATATATATATATATATATATATATATATTAAGCAACAGAGACCGCATCACACAAAAAAGTTTCCCGCTAATCAACTTTTAAAAAGTCAGGGTAGCTGAAAGCAAAACGAAGTCACAAACCATTTGACTAAAACACCTCAACTGCAAACTGCTCAATTGATCTCATATAAAAACTGTAACCAACAGTTATAAAAAAAAAAACTATGGGAAAATTTAAAACTGGGAACACAATCACATGGGAGTTAATGGAGGACAAATGGAGGAAATCTTATTCTCCTATTGTTGTGGTTTTCATTGGTGGCAGTGCATGTCTCAGTCGCTTTCACAGTTGTGGCACAAATAGTATTTGCTCCCATCTGTGCATTTTTCATGGGCCCAGGCGTGGCATGATACACAGGATATCCAAACCTCCTTTGATCTGGAGAAGGTCTCCAGGCAGACAATGCAGAACACCTCATCATTACTTTCCTCATCATCTTCTCTTCTGTTATTTACTTTCTTCTTCTTTGGTTTGGGTTTGGATTCAGTGAAATTCATCTTCCTCTTGCACTTTGATCCAATGGCTCTGTCCCTCTCCAGCTGCAGAGCATTTCGGACAGGTGTATCTGTTAAGACTGCAGTTGTTCTTCTCCTTCTCTTGACACTCCCTTTGCGTGGAGAAGCTTTTGGATGAGGTTTGATTGTAGCAGGCGAGAAGACAACCTCTGAAGATTGCCCTGGGGCTGAAGTGGAAGGAGCACAAAAGCTTTGAGAGGAAGAGGAAAGTTCTATAGGCTGAAAAAGAGCTGCCTGAGGCAGAAGAGCCTGAGGTGGAACTGCCCGAGGCAGAAGAGCCAGAGATGGAGCTGCCTGAGGCAGAAGAGCCAGAGGGAGCTGCCTGAGGCAGAAGAGCCAGAGATGGAGCTGCCTGAGGCAGAAGAGCCTGAGATAGAGCTGCCTGAGGCAGAAGAGCCTGAGATGGAGCTGCCTGAGGCAGAAGAACAGATTCAGAGGTTGAGTGCTGTGGTGGACATGGACGGTCAGTGACACGGGAGGGGGCATATTCCTGGATGGAGAAAATATCCCTGTTTAAAGGCCAGATCCCTGAGCACCTGAAACCTGCCTGGGAATTTGTGGTAGTGGCAGCAAGTGGCAAGGCATCCTTCACTATTCCAGGGAGGTCATAGATGCTCATGGTGTGCCCAGGATGTGTCTTCATCCATTTGTCCTGGTAATGGTTGATATATTTGTTTAGTGGGCCATAAACACTGCGATCTAGAGGCTGAAGTTTATGGGAACAATGAGGGGGAAAAGATAATAGCACAATGCCATGTTTCTTACAAAAATCAATCCCCTCCACAGACAGATGGGAGGCATGGTTGTCCAGAATAAGCAAGACTTTTGCTTGATGGCTGGAACTTGTATTTACATTTATGCATTTAGCAGACGCTTTTATCCAAAGCGACTTACAACTCAGGAGAACAGGAAGCGAATCCGTCAAGGAGAGGCAACGAAACACAAAAAGTGCCCTAAATACCTAAATATAAGATTTGTATACCGCTCAGAGTAGCAAAAACCAGAAAAGGGAAGAAGAAAGGAGAAATAGAGGAGGAAAGAGTTGTTTTATTTATTTATTTTTTATGTAAGATTAAGTGCTCGTGGAAGAGATGAGTTTTTACCTGTCTTTTGAATGAAGCGAGTGATTCTGTCGTGCGTATGGAGGATGGAAAATCGTTCCACCAACCAGGAACAATGAAAGAAAAAGTTCTAGAGAGGGATTTCATGCCTCTCTGTGATGGTCCCATAAGCCTTCGCTCATTAGCTGAGCGAAGGCTTCTGGTGGGGGTGTAGACTCGTAGGAGTGAGTCAAAGTATGCTGGTGCTGAGCTTGTGGAAGATCCATAAGCAAAAGTCAGGGCTTTGAATTTGGTCCGGGCAGCGAGTGGTAGCCAATGCAGAGAGATGAATAGAGGTGTGACATGAGCCCTTTTGGGCTCATTGAATACAAGACGTGCCGCAGCGTTCTGGATCATTTGCAGCGGTTTGATTGCACAAGAGTCCAGCCAGAAGCGCATTGCAATATTCAAGTCTAGAAATGACCAGGGCTTGGACAAGAAGCTGTGTTGCATTTTCCGTAAGGAACGGTCTGATTTTCCTGATGTTGTGCAATGCAAACCTGCATGAGTGAGCCGTCTTTGAGATGTGGTCTTTGAAGGACAGCTGGTCATCAAAGATTACTCCAAGATTTCTGACCGACCCTGAAGGAGTAATCAAAGATGAACCTAGCTGGATGGTAAAATCGTGTTGTATGGTGGGATTAGCAGGGAAAACAAGCAGCTCAGTCTTTGCTAGATTGAGCTGTAGGTGATGTTTTTTCATCCATGCCGAGATGTCCGCCAGACAGCTTGAGATTCGTGCAGCTACTGTGGGATCATCTGGTTGAAATGAGAGGTAGAGCTGTGTGTCATCAGCATAGCAATGATATGAGAGATCATGTGCCTGAATGATGGGTCCCAATGATGTAGTGTAAATGGAGAAGAGGAGAGGTCCAAGCACTGAGCCCTGTGGAACCCCCATGGTCAGTTGATGTGTTTTGGATACCTCTCCTCTCCAGGCAACCTTAAAAGACCTACCTGTGAGATAGGACTCAAACCAGTGGAGAGGAGTCCCTGTGATGCCCAGAGATGAGATGGTGGACAGAAGAATCTGATGATTCACAGTGTCAAAGGCAGCAGATAGATCAAGGAGGATGAGGACTGATGATTTGGATGCAGCTTTAGCCAGCCGCAGGGCTTCAGTAACTGACAATAATGCCGTCTCAATTGAGTGGCCCTTTTTGAAGCCTGACTGGTTTACGTCTAGTTGATTAGACTGTGAGAGGAAAGATGAGACCTGGTTGAACACAACTCTTTCAAGTGTTTTCGCAATGAATGGTAGGAGAGAAACAGGTCTGTAGTTCTCTACAAGTGATGTGTCTAATTGTGGGTTTTTTAAGCAGTGGGGTGACCCGAGCCTGCTTGAATGTGGTAGGGAAGATGCCGGTGGAGAGAGATGTGTTGATGATGTGTGTGAGTGCTGGTAAGAGTGTAGGGGAGATGGCTTGTAGAAGATGTGAGGGGATGGGATCTAGAGGGCAGGTAGTGTGATGGCTGGAGAGGAGAAGCTTAGATACTTCATCCTCAGTGAGTGTAGAGAAGGAGGAGAGAAGATGTTTGGCTGTGGATGTGACTGATTCAAAATTGTGTGTGTGTGGAGGTGTGAACTGACTGCTGATGAGTGTTTTTTTCTGTGAAAAAATTGGCAAGATCGTCTGCAGATAGAGAGGTGGTGGAGGGGGACAGAGCAGAGTGTTGAAAGTTCTGAAAAGTGTGCGTGAGTCTGAGGTGCTGTTGGTTTTGTTGTGAAAATATGAAGATTTAGCTGTATGGACGTCCTGTGAGAAGGAAATGAGCAGAGATTGGTACTTACTCAGGTCAGATGGGTCGTTTGATTTGCTCCATTTTATCTCTGCTGCCCTAAGTTTGGTCCGGTGTTCACGAAGAACATCAAATAACCAAGGGTTAGAGGGAGTAGTGCGAGCTGGCCTAGAAGACAGAGGGCAGATAGTATCTAGACAAGAGGTTAAAGTGGAACATAAAGTGTCTGTTGCAGTGTTGACATCCATAGAGGAGAATTGTGTGGGTGATGGAAGAGAGGATGACACAACGGAGGAGAGGTGAGATGGAGAAAGAGAACGCAGGTTTCGTCTGAAACTAACTGGTAAAGGAAGTGGGAGTGTATGAGTAGTAAGATGTAGATTAAATGTGATGAAGTAATTATCAGAGAGGTGTAAGGGTTTGACCAAAGTGTTTTCTGTAGTGCAGTTGTGTATGTAGACGAGGTCAAGTTGGTTGCCAGATTTGTGTGTGTGTGAGGTAGTAAGGAGTTTGAGATTCGAATGAGGATAGAAGGGAGTGAAAATCTGTAGCATATGGTTTGTCCAGGTGGATGTTGAAATCACCAAGGATTTCAATTGTATGAACTTGAAAGTGGGACAGGAAGACAAGGAAATCTGCTTCTTGCATCCAGCCAGATCCATTTGCTGTCCCAATACATCCAAGTGGTCCATCTCTGACAAAATGAAGATGGAAGTTCTTCCTTGGGAAGATAAAGTGGGGAGGAATGGTGTTACCCAAGGCATTAATGGCTAACATCATGGTCACCAGAGAACCACGCTCTGCAGAGGTCACAGCTCCAACCTGTTTGGCACCCCGTCTTGCCAGTACCTTGCCGGGGTTCTGGACTGTAGTTACCCCCGTTTCATCTGCATTCCATATATCTTTTGCAGAGAAACCGTATCTTTCCATGACATCTTCCAGATTACTGAAGAACCTTCCCACATTGGCTTGGTTAAAGCTTGTGGCTCTCGCAAGGCTTGGAGCCTGGGGACTGCGAATGGAAAGTGTAGTGTGCCTTAGAAGAAAGCCTGCAAGCCAGTCTGGTCCTGCCATCTCATTTGCACGCCATGAAGCTGGGAACTTGAGATCATATGACACAGCCAGTTGGTAGGCAAGCCTGCGGGTCTGTGGAGGGGGTGGAGAGGGTGGAATAAACCTTTTTTTTAATTACTGAGGTAAAAACAATTTATTTTTATATCCTTACTAAGTTGGACAATATTTTGTTGGTATCGGGGGCAATTGTAACACAGTGTTACAATTGCCCCCGACTGGACTAACCAATGACAAGCTAAACTGCCAGCTAGAAACTGCGAAGCTAATGTTTGACAAAGATATCAAATGTTAGACAACAGAATGGTCTTTAAAAAAATACAAATATAAATTCATAGACATTATTGGTTAAGACAGAATGAGGAAAATACTGTAGATTAAAAAAAATACTTTCATACCTCAAAAAGGAGTCTTTGAAAAAAAAGGGCACCAACTATGACTCAGCAGCTTGTCCTTTAAATGGCAGAGAGGGAACTCCACAGAGCATGCGCAAAATGAGTTTCACGGTTCTGTCTCGTTTCTGATTGGGAAAATTAGAGATGTTACAATTGCCCCCGGTCTCCCCTACACAGCATGGTTCAAGTGACCCAATTCCGATTTTTTTCCTCTCATGTGGCACAGATCGGATATGACATGTGAACGTGTATGCAGGAACAAAACGGATGAATTCCGATATCCTCAGATCGGATTCAGGCCTCACTCATATGTGGTAATAAATCCGATATGATTTGGATGCGTGCATTAGCGTCTGCCATGTAGGCGGTCAAATCGGATATCCCCCAGTAAATGCGAGTCATACGTCATTGAAAAAAGGACGGAGGCGAATGACGTCATCTCAGGTGGACACAAACTGCGATCCAGTGTTGCCAAGTCCGCCGTTTTCATGCGGAATTGGGCTACTTTAACACAGTTTGGGCTTTGTTGTTAAAACCTGGCAACCCCGTCAAGGGCTCTCCTCTTTTTCTCCGTCTTAAGAGAGAAATGTTTTGCCGACCTTTAAAGATGTGTGGAACAGTGCAGACAGCAAAACATTGTACAATCATTTTGTCTGCGTCCATTGCATATCGCGCTGTTTTACTTCCTTTCACCGGTTAAGAACGTCTTGGGCTGTTTCGCCAGTGTACAGTGTAAATGCAAATATCGGATACGGGTCGCTTTTCAAAAGATGATGTAAGCGGGTCGTCAAAAAAATCAGATATAGTCACCAAATCAGAATTGTGCATCAAGACCTGCAGTGTAAATGCAGCCTTAGTTTCTTTTTCAAAGATATTTATGCATCATAATCTAATAGTTATTTTTTTATAGTCATATGTTCATATTTGCATAGACATCTTATGTTTTTGTCAGCATACATTTTTGTAACAGTCTTAAAATAGTTTAATATCTCCATGACAGAGACGCCCCGCCCCCCGCACAACCCCCGTCCACGGTTAATCTATTATTCGTTTTTGAGACCCATCGATGATCGAAATGAAAATTTGACAAAAATGCCCATCCCTAGAATGAACCAAATCTTAACCAGGACCTTTTCATTTCGGATACATCACAGTTTGATTTAAACCTTTGTTTGAACAATTTTGGATGATTTTGACTGAAAAACAAGTGAAAGTCTATCAAATGGAAGAGTATTGCGATACAATTCATTCTTTGAAATACGAATATTGGGATTGATAACAACGCAATAACAAATTTGTGATATATTGTGCAGCCCTACTGTAGAAGGCACTCACATTTCTACAGTGTTGTTACCAAGCAGGGCAACTTTCTGCTCTGTCTCATGCATCAAGTTTTGCAACTTTCATTTAAAATCAGACAGCACTTCTGGTGGCAGTGCCCTCATGAAATCTGCCACATGCAGGATATATCTGCCACAGGGGTCCGTCAATTGCAGCATGGCAACCCTTCTTTGCCGTCCAGCTTCCATTGCAGCTTCCCGCCCGGTTCTCCTTTTGTCCAGGGCTGCAAGTGCAGCTTCAAAATTAAGGGCATGCCAAGATGCCTTGCTTCCTCTTCTTGGGCCTTGGAGCTGGACCAGCAGCTGTTGGAGTTGGAAATTATGGAATGGTGGAAGTTTGGGTGTGTACTGGAGTTGATTCACGAGGAGTTGTTGGTGGTTGTGGTGTAGGTGTGGGTAGGGCTATTAAGTTTGATGTAGAAACAAGAACTGAGATCCCAAGGTCTGTCATGCTGATAGTGAGGAGCTGGGAACTGAGGCTGACATGGAATGGGGTCTGGGTCACAGGGGTTAATGATGGTCCTTCCTCTGGGCCTTTTGCTCAGTATTTAGTAGAAGCCCCCTTTTGAGTCTTTTTGGGAAAGATGCAACAAGTTTTTCACACCTGGATTTGGGGATCCTCTGCCATTCCTCCTTCCAGATCCTCTCCAGTTCTGTCAGGTTGGATGGTAAATTTTGGTGGACAGCCATTTTCAGGTCTCTCCAGAGATGCTCAATTGGCTCTGGCTGGGCCATTCAAGAACAGTCACGGAGTTAGCCTGACAAGCCAGATCCACATTAAGATGTTTGGTCTGGAAACTCACCATAGACAGGGCTCAATCCAAGGGGCGGGATAAACGGTTGTCTTTCAAACTCCCTCTGCACGCGATAGGATAGCGCTACCACCAACCAGAGCAACGAAGGTGAAACAGAGCTTGTTCATAGATTAAACATTCGCCGTATCCGGTCAGCAAAACTCCGAACACATATTCCCTTTTTAAGAATGACTTCAGTGCCGTTCTTTGTTCTTTTCTCAGAGAAAAGCTTAACTCCAAGTCTTCCAGAATCGCAGTCAAAGCTGATTCGAAAGACTGCCGCCGTACGCCAGTTTCTGTGTATACTAGAAGCACGCAAACCCAACTCGGCCGTCGTCATTATGGCCCCGCCCACCGAGTCTATACACGATGTGATTGGTCCGGCAAGAGTTAGGGGAATACAGCTCAGAAAGGTATTGAGAGTTGCTAGACGACACTTGCGGGCAGATTAAATTTGCTGCCGCTAGGGTGTGTCTAGATTTCTAGGCTATCACAGAGTTGTTGTGAAGCCACTTCTTCGTTATTTTAGCTGTGTGCTTAGGGTTATTGTCTTGTTGAAAGGTGAAACTTTGGCCCAACCTGAGGTCTTGAGCACTCTGGAGAAGGTTTCCATCCAGGATATCCCTGTACTTGGCCGCATTCATCTTTCCCTTGATTGCAACCAGTCGTCCTGTCCCTGCAGCTGAAAAACACCCCCATAGCATGATGCTGCCACCACAATGCTTCACTGTTGGAACTGTATTGGACAGGTGATGAACAGTGCCTGGTTTTCTCCACACATACCGCTTAGTATTAAGGCCAAAAAGTAATATCTTTGTCTCATCAGACCAGAGAATCTTACTTCTCACCATCTTGGAGTCCTTCAGGTGTTTTTTTTGTTTTTTTTAGCAAACTCCATGCATGCTTTCATGTATTTTGCACTGAAGACAGGCTTCCATCGGGCCACTCTGCCATAAAGCCCCGCCTGGTGGAGGGCTGCAGTGATGGTTGACTTGTTTTTCATGAATGTACGAGTCATAAAGTCATGAGTCTTGAATGATAGATTCAGCCTGACTCCTGTTTATTTTGAATGTCTACTAGTGAAGCTTAGTTTTATTCATAGTTGTTGCACTGATGCACAATTATTGAATAAATAAATCACTAAATTTTTGTTTGTTTGTTAATAAAGTTAGGAAAGAAATGCTTAAGTCAAAAATGATGCCTTCCACACAAGAATGATCCCAGTCTCTTCCACACAGTGAGGCATACAGTTTATTAGATCGCAGCATCCCTATTTAGGCATGAAGGTGGTTACTCATTGGGTCAAACTGTGGCTTTGGTAAGGAGTTTGAATACTTTATTCAGAACACATTCCGAAAATACTGAGAACAACAAATAAGAGGTTTGTGGATTATAGAAAACACGTATTCATGTTGTTGGTTTCAATGCTTTAAATGTTTTAACTTTTGTTCCTTTTGTGCCATTAAATTTAGGGTTTTTTTGTGTGTCTCTTTTCACCTTAGACCTGATACCACTGAAAGAGAAGAGTGAAGTACTGAATGAAATAGATGAGAAAGATCAGAATAAAAAACATCATGATTTCACGACTGCCGGAAATTCCATGCAGACCAAAAATACTACTTCACAAAAAAGTGCTCATAAGACTGACCCTATAAGTCTTTTCACATGCTTTAGGTGTGAAAAGAGTTTTTTTCAACAGGAAGACCTTAACGTCCACGTAAGAATTCACAAAGGAGAGAAGCCATATACCTGCCGATACTGTGGAAAAGACTTCCCTAAAAATGCACCCCTTAAAAGCCATGTGAGAGTTCACACTGGAGAGAAGCCTTTTGCCTGCCAAGAGTGTGGAAGAAGTTTTGCTCAAAATTCAAGCCTTACCAAGCACATGAGAATTCATACTGGAGAGAAGCCATACACCTGCAAACTGTGTGGAAAGAGCTTTACGTGGAGCATAAGCCTTGAAAATCACATGAACTTTCACAGTGGAGTAAAGCCGTTCACATGTGATCAGTGTGGAAAGAGTTTCAGGCGTAAAAAAACCCTTAGTTCCCACATGAGAGTTCACTCAAGAGAAGATTGTTTCATATGTCATGAGTGTGGAAGGAGTTTCCCAGACATGACACGTCTTAACAAGCATGTAGGTATTCACTCTAAAGAGAAGCTTTTCCAATGCCAACACTGTGAAAAGAAATTTAGATTTAAAGCAGGCCTTAAGGTTCACATGAGAATTCACACTGGAGAGAAGCCTTACACATGTCATCACTGTGGAAAGCATTTCAGATTTAATGAAAGTCTTAAGACTCACATCAGACTTCACACTGGAGAGAAGCCTTACACATGTTCCCAATGCGGAAAGAGTTTCAAATATAAAGCAACCTTTAAATCCCACATGAGAAGTCACACCGGAGAGAACCCTTACACCTGCAAACTGTGTGGGAAGGGTTTCAGTCAAAAAGGAAATCTTAAGACTCACATGAGAGTTCACACTGGAGAAAAGCCTTTCAAATGCGTTCAGTGTGGAAAATCTTTCACACGTAAAGAATCTCTAAATTATCACCTGAGGATTCATTCACAAGAGGACTGTTTTAAATGTCAGCAGTGTGGAAAGAGTTTCCCAGACAAAAAAAACCTTAAGAGGCATGTAATAATTCACACAGCAGAGCAGCCTTTCACATGCCAGCACTGTGGAAAGAGTTGCAGATTTAAAGGAAACCTTAAGAGTCACATGAAAATCCACACTGGAGAGAAGCCTTTCATCTGCCCTCAGTGTGGAAAGAGTTTCACATTTAAAGGAAACCTTGAAGTTCACATGAGAGTTCACACTGGAGAGAAGCCTTTTTCATGTCTTCAGTGTGAAAAGAGTTTCACATATCAAAAAGATTTGAAACGGCATTCACAAATTCATTGTGGAAAGAAACTGCAGTGTTTTGAATTTGGAAAGGGGTTTAGAAAAAGGAGCGATTTCAATAATCATCTGCGCATTCGTTCTGATGGAAGGTCATTTAATTGTGATCAGTGCAAAAAAAAGTTTCTTTTGCCATCACACTTACAGATGCACCTGAAAAGTCATGCAGTTGTGAGACCATATTCATGTTCCTTGTGTGGAAAAAGCTTTAAATGGCTTGGCAATTTAAAATGTCACCAGAAAATGCGCGTCTGTGTGAGACTGAGGCTACGTTCACGCCACAGATGAATGTGTGCCAAATATGATTTTCTGCTCAAATTATTATTTTTTGGTATATCATGTTTTTATATTATTTATTTATTATTTTTTGTCATTTACATTGGAATACCCGACCATCTCCTATGCTATAGCTTCCTATATTGAGTGATTGTGGAAGACTCTAAATTCAATTGTTTGGAGGCATCTCCCATGTTTAATACCTTGGAATCAAAATGTTAGATACATTTCTGTCTTGCTGGGAAATGCCACAATGTAAATGAAAAATAAAATAAAAGGAGAAACAGTGGAATTATGAATATTTTACTGGATTCATTTTTATTTTATTTTTGAAAGAATCCATGGTTAAGTATATTCTTTATATGTTTCCTAGGTTGGCTGGATTTCATTGTTGACTATTTGACTTGATCATGAGGCCTGATGCGGAGTATGTTGAAGCCTTTAGAGTTAAAAAAATCGAACCTGGTTTAGATCCGGTTCGGCGGTCTCAGAATGCTTGGTATAATTATTTGTCTACATAGGTTTAATGCAGAGCTTTCAATTAACTCTGAAGCACATGCACCTGAAAGTGTGTCTTGCAGCAAACAGCCAATCACATGGACCATGGAGATTGTTGGTTTGATTTACTTCTCACGAGAGCAATTCACTTCTCTGCTGAAGATTAAAAGGTTGTTTAAAAATGACATTTTTAAAAAATATCATTAAATTAAGCACATTTACAAGGTGGGAATAAACACTTCTGCTGCACCTAAAGTTTGAGAAGCCAGCTGAAAGAAAAAATTCAATGCAAGTTAATCAAACAATGCATATGTTTGCAAAAAGCTCAAAATAATACACATATGCTTAATCTGTTTAAAAGCTTTATATATATATATATATTTTTTTTTAAAATTCAAAGTTTAATATTGTAAATTAATATAATTATATGAACTATACATAATTACAAATCATAATATAAATGTAATAAATAATTAGCTGAAAAATATTTTTTTTCAAACTTACCTGTAAGAACTCCGTTCATCTTCGGAACACAGTTTAAGATATTTTATACTGTATTTAGTCCGACAATGTATGTAATCTAATGTAGGCACACTATACTGTCCATGTCCAGAAAGGGAATAAAAACATCATCAAAGTAGTCCATATGTGACATCAGTTAGTTAATTAGAATCTCTTAAAGCATCTCAAATACATTTTGGTCCAAAAATAGCAAAAACGATGACTTTATTCAGCATTGTCTTCTCTTCCGCATTTGTTTTCAAACCTCAAATTAAGATTCAAACTGTCATGAATCAGCTTATTGATTCATGATTCGGATTGCCAATGTCGCGTGATTTCAGCTGTTTGACACGCAATCCAAATCATGAATCAATAAGCTGATTCATGACCGTTTTAATCTTTATTTGAGGTTTCAAAACAAACACGGAAGAGAAGACAAAGCTGAATAAAGTCGTAGGTTTTGCTATTTTTGGACCAAAATGTATTTTCGATGCTTCAAGAGATTCTAATTAACTAACTGATGTCACATATGGACTACTTTGATGATGTTTTTATTCCCTTTCTGGACATGGACAGTATAGTGGGCCTACACTTAGATAAGCTGTTGGACTAAATATAAAACATCTTAAACTGTGTTCCGAAGATGAAAACAGTTTCAGATATTTTATATTTAAAATAACTGTTTTGGTTTTGTTGTTTGGTCCAGACCAAACTAAACAAACTACAAATGAACGCACCCTGAATCTGAAGTGGCGATCTTTGGCCTGTCAAAGTTTGCCCGAAAGATCACATCTTGCATCTGAATCTTGGGGTGATATTTGATTCAGAGCTAAAATTTGCTAAACAAATTAATGCGGTGGTCAAAGGTAGTTTCTTTCAATTGAGAAGCATTGCCAAATTGAAGAGCTTCTTGACATTTAAAAACATGGAGACTGTGATTCATGCTTTTATCTTGTTCAGACTAGATTATTGCAATTCTTTATATCTGGATATGTCAAAAAACTTGCTTGGCTGGTTGCAGCTGGTGCAAAATGTTGTGGCCAGACTTTTGACTGCTATGAGTAAAAATATTCACATAAATCTGTTGATTTTAGAGTGCAATATAAAATCTTATTAATGTTTTTTAAGGGATTACATGGTCTTGCTCCAGAGTACATTTCTAATTTGATAAAACATCACTGTACGGCTAGACCATTAAGATCATCACAAGTCTACTTTTGAGTGGCCCTAAAGCTCGGTTGAAGACTAAAGGAGATTGTGCTTTCTCTGTGGCAGCACCAAGTCTCTGGAAGAGCCTTCCTCTGCATGTTAGATCCTGTGACTTGTTATGATGTTTTAAATCTGTGCTAAAAACACATCTCTTCTCTCTTACTTACAACAAAATGGTTGGGAATTTGATAGGGGTTTAGTTTTGGGTGTTTGTCATTGCCCTATTAGTATTGTTGAGAGTGTAAAGCACTTTGGTCAATGTATGTTGTTTTTAAACATGCTAAATAAATAAATGTTGATTTGATTTTGTTTTGATTAAAATAACCTGCATTAATTTCCATTTCAGCCATTTGCGGACTATAGGCTTTGCTGTGCTAATTTTAAGAGCATGTACAGTGTCTGTAATGCATATATATCAACCAAGCAAGACCATCGCTACAGGCACTTAAGTATCTTCCTTTAGCCTTTCTGATCCAACTTCTTACTTTCATTAAATTTCTGTTGTCTCTCAACAACACTCTACCATCACACGCAGAAGGCAGCGCAATACTGCTAATCTGCATTCTATTTGCTCCTCTTCTAATGCACCTCTCTGATTCTGTGATGTAATTGTCAGTCAGCTGACTTGATTCCAGCCATTAAAGAGCATATTGCAGGTTAAAAAAAAATTGAGATAAACATATAACCTTGTATGAAAATGCCATATGAAAAGGTAATGCAGGATTTAAAATGTTTTTAAAAGACATAAGAGCACAAATTTAGCAGATAAAGTGGCCGTTTTGTTGGCTGTTTGTAAAACCGCTGTTTTTTTTCAACATCGCGTCATATTACGTCACGAGAGGGAGTCGTCTGCCAAGCTCTGCGTTGGCTCAGTGCAGAATAGGTTGGTATTCTGTAGTAATCAGTGTATTTTCGGTAGTTTTTCTATTTAAATTTATCATTGTCATGGAAAATTATTGTGTCCAGCCTGTCAGGACATTGAGTCCACAGGTTTCCTAAAAAAAAAAAGTTAGAAAAGCTGCATTGTGGCGTTTTGTGCAGGTGAAGAGACGGTGTGTGTGTGTGTTCACTTTACACCGCGGATTATCAGCGATATGATGAAGTTTAACATTGCAATACTCATGTAGTTAAAGGATAATATTAAATGATTAAATACTCACAGGCAATGCTTCTTGGTTATTGTTTTTACATGAATCAATTTCAACATTGATTAATACAAAGTATGTAGGCTACATAAACACAAATTCAAGCGTATATCGTTCACTCAAATACATACTCAAAACGTCATACATCCTCACACTATCGACGGTGAATCGGCTCAAAATAAACCCATAACACAGAATGAGTGAATAAAGGATCACAACAACACGTTATACTGTCTGTGGCTCGGCCGCGGCGGAGTGTGACGGCTGGTCGCGGATCCGTCAGACCAGCTCGGAGAAACCGCGTAAACTGAGCACTGTAACTGAGGCGATCCGGGCGAACACACACACGAGCGTTCGCGTTAAACAGAGACTGGAGACTCAAACCAGAGACTCAATGTTGCTGCTAGCTTTAGATAGAAAACATTACTTGTGTGCAAATGATTTGTTGAAAAGCATAGAACAGCAGCCTTTTCAACAGAAACAACCAGAGAGGGAGTGAGGGATGCGCACATGCGTATTTATGTGTGTGTGTAATGGTGTGTGTGTGTGTGTAAAAAGGCACTGTAATGGTTGCAGCAACTGAGCTATAGCATAATAATACTCATAGATCTAGCCTGTGACATTGTTGTGCATGATTTGGCAATAGGGGACAGCCATGCTGGTGAAAATCAAGCAGACTCCCTATTTTTTTGATTTTGTATTTTTTTTAAATATTGTGAGAGAGGGAGGTGCGAGAAACGTGCTCGGCTCGTCGTGTTTTTCTTCACATGCTGTGAGCCACGACCATATGAGCATCCACAATGTCCACGCGAGGGAAAAACATCGTCTGCGAGCTCATATGTCAGCAAAAACAGCACCGGGTAATGTTACGCCCCGCGCCCGGCTTTAACGTCTAATGTGGGTGGCGAGTGTGACTTAAGCCAGATTGTCTGAATTTATTATTAGTTTCTGTTATTGGTATCAATACTCCTAGATGACCAATAGCAGCTTTGCGATTGCCTGATACATAATTATCTGCGAAGTATTGTAATCTGAGCACAGTGTTAGCGTATAATGTTATAAGCCGACTCCCTCACCTGCTCTGTTTTCCACTGTTTCTCCTCACACAACAACTCAAATCCTCTCTTCTGATCGTTGTTCTGTCTAATCCTGGCCTGTCCCTTATTGTGTGTCATAACTGCATGGCTGTGGTCTGCCATATGAGTATTAATAAACATTTATAATTTCCTCAGCGTCCGAACTGCCATTGCGATCCATTGTTTTCCTATGGTTGAAAGTCACGGCACTCCCTCTCGTTATGTCACTTCCGGTTTGCGCATTTTTAGATGCGGAAGTAAAATTTTCTCATAAAAACGACTCAAAAAGCCTTATTAGCGTAATTACAAGTATATTTTAAAGACATTCTAGGTCCTACATTATTTTTCTATACACTGACTCACTGGAGTCTCTAACCTGCAATATGCTCTTTAAAGGGAGGGTGAAACACTCAGTTTCAGTCAATCTCATGTCAATCTTGAGTACCTATAGAGTAGTATTGCATCCTTCATATCTCCGAAAAGTTAAGTTTATTATATTTATAAAAGAAAGATAGGCTGTACCGAGTCTTTCGGGGGGAAAAAACGAGCGGTTGGAAGCGTATCGTGTGGGCGGAGTTAAAGAATGACGAGTGCGCAGTTACAGCACGAGAGCTTCTGAAAGCTGACATCCTTATGCGTGGAGAAGAAAACGTTACTCTAATAAACCATGCCTATCAATCAGATTCAACTAATACGATCCAGAATCGGATCTGGAGGCTGAAATTGAACAGGAGAAACAGCAAAAGCAGCAGGACGTCCGTCACGGTGGTATGTACTGTATTTAGTGGCTTGTCAACATTTGCGTTTGTTTACTCGTGGTTTATGATGACATGATTTGGTTTATGGACTATTGTATGCGACTAAACCTTAGCAGTAGCAAGCAAAATGGTTTTACAAGTCAGATAGTGTATAAAAAAACAATGGAGTAACGTAAGCGCATTTGAAAGAAGCACGCTTTGTGAGCGTCCCCTAGCCTAGGTTTATGTTTGGGTGGTTTTACAATAAACAAACTGACCTATTTGGTCAGCTAAACAAGTGTATTTAAACACACACCATACATCGCATGCTCCACTGATAAATTAACTATACACAATCATGTTGTTTACTGATGTTTACTTACGCGACGATAGCCAACAACATAGACATTTAAAGCAGTTTTACTCACTGCCTGCTTCCAAAGCACGACAGTGAAACCTTTATCGCTGGGACCGCTCCGTTAAAAACACACTTCTTGTTGATTTCATGAAGTCCTCTGACAGCAGTGACCGTGGAGATCCACTATTGCGACACGACTGAAACATGATGTTGTGATGCTTCCCGTCATTTCTGCATTCAAATCGGTTCAAATACAGCGCTACCTTCCCGGAATGTTGTGCGGGCGCATTACGTTTGACGTCACCCATAGGAATAAAGTGGAGCGCGGCACCACAGAAGTGTTGCGCGGACGAGTGGATCTGCAGCTTGAGAGCAGTGTTTATGGTGCGTGTATTTGCTCTAGGCACGCGAGTACGCACCCTTCCGGGAGAAGAGCCCGTACTGCCCATACAAGGACCTTCCGCTCTGTCGACGTCAAGCGGACCCATACTCGAAAAAAACTCTCCGAAACTTGTGAGAAAGTGGAAGGAGTATTTTTGACATAGAAATACTCCATCAAACGTCCAACTTTGTCCATGTTTAGGATAGGAATCCAAGTCTTTAACATGAAACAGTATTTCACCCCCCCTTTAAAAATCAATCTACTCTCAGTATCTTGTACTTGGCTAAGACCTGGATTTGTCCATAGGACTCAGCAACCCCTGCTGCTCTTTCTAACAACTTCTCTTTTTCTTAGACTCCTTGTCAGTCTGGGATGGATAGGGGCACAGGTCCTCTCATTTTTAACAATTGGAAATACTCAAATCACTATTCTCTATGCAATAATTAGTTTGAATTTCATTCAAATAGTTACAACTGTTAGATTAAAGTAGATTAAAAGCTGGTTGTGCTGCTGTCCTCATTCCCTAATGATAGTATTCCACTTGTAGTCTTCGAAGATTTCAACAATCATCTAGAGAAGCCTTCCTCTCTTTCCTATCCTCATTCAATCTCAAACAGCTCATCACCACGAATACTCACAAATCAGGCAACCAACTTGCCCGAATTTAAACACAACTGCATCACATACAACATTTTGGTGAAACCTCTGCACATTTCTTACTATGTACAACGCACCACCAACTCCTCTACCAGTTACTTTCAGACAAAACCTGTGCTCACTTTCTCCTTCCCATCTTTCCTCTGTTGTGTCATCCTCTTCTCTTCCCTAACCCACGATGGACATATTATGTTCCACTTTATCTTCTTATGTAGACAAAATCTGTCCTCTCTCCTCCAGGCCAGCATGTGCTACTCCCTCTAATCCCTGGTTATCTGATGATCTTTGTGAATAACAAAGTCAAACTCAGGGCAGCAGAGAGAAAATGGTGCAAATCAAATGACCAATCTAACCTGAGTATTGGTCTCTGCCTTCATCTTTTTTCTGTTTAAGTTCATGCTGATGAATCTTATTTCCACAAGATCAACAGCATTTCAAATATACAGTCTTGTTCAAAATAATAGCAGTACAATGTGACTAACCAGAATAATCAAGGTTTTTAGTATATTTTTTATTGCTACGTGGCAAACAAGTTACCAGTAGGTTCAGTAGATTGTCAGAAAACAAACAAGACCCAGCATTCATGATATGCACGCTCTTAAGGCTGTGCAATTGGGCAATTATTTGAAAGGGGTGTGTTCAAAAAAATAGCAGTGTCTACCTTTGACTGTACAAACTCAAAACTATTTTGTACAAACATTTTTTTTTCCTGGGATTTAGCAATCCTGTGAATCACTAAACTAATATTTAGTTGTATGACCACAGTTTTTTAAAACTGCTTGACATCTGTGTGGCATGGAGTCAACCAACTTGTGGCACCTCTCAGCTGTTATTCCACTCCATGATTCTTTAACAACATTCCACAATTCATTCACATTTCTTGGTTTTGCTTCAGAAACAGCATTTTTGATATCACCCCACAAGTTCTCAATTGGATTAAGGTCTGGAGATTGGGCTGGCCACTCCATAACATTAATTTTGTTGGTTTGGAACCAAGACTTTGCCCGTTTACTAGTCTGTTTTGGGTCATTGTCTTGTTGAAACAACCGTTTCAAGGGCATGTCCTCTTCAGCATAGGGCAACATGACCTCTTCAAGTATTTTAACATATGCAAACTGATTCATGATCCCTGGTATGCGATAAATAGGCCCAACACCATAGTAGGAGAAACATGCCCATATCATGATGCTTGCACCTCCATGCTTCACTGTCTTCACTGTGTACTGTGGCTTGAATTCAGAGTTTGGGGGTCGTCTCACAAACTGCCTGTGGCCCTTGGACCCAAAAAGAACAATTTTACTCTCATCAGTCCACAAAATGTTCCTCCATTTCTCTTTAGGCCAGTTGATGTGTTCTTTGGCAAATTGTAACCTCTTCTGCACATGCCTTTTTTTTAACAGAGGGACTTTGCGGGGGATTCTTGAAAATAGATTAGCTTCACACAGACGTCTTCTAACTGTCACAGTACTTACAGGTAACTCCAGACTGTCTTTGATCATCCTGGAGGTGATCATTGGCTGAGCCTTTGCCATTCTGGTTATTCTTCTATCCATTTTGATGGTTGTCTTCCATTTTCTTCCACGTCTCTCTGGTTTTGCTTTCCATTTTAAGGCATTGGAGATCATTTTAGCTGAACATCCTATCATTTTTTGCACCTCTTTAAAGGTTTTCCCCTCTCTAATCAACTTTTTAATCAAAGTACGCTGTTCTTCTGAACAATGTCTTGAACGACCCATTTTCCTCAGCTTTCAAATGCATGTTCAACAAGTGTTGGCTTCATCCTTAAATAGGGGCCACCTGATTCACACCTGTTTCTTCACAAAATTGATGACCTCAGTGATTGAATGCCACACTGCTATTTTTTTGAACACACCCCTTTCAACTAATTCAACTAATTGCCCAATTGCACAGCCTTAAGAGCGTGCATATCATGAATGCTGGGTCTCATTTGTTTTCTGAGAATCTACTGAACCTACTGGTAACTTGTTTGCCACGTAGCAATAAAAAATATACTAAAAACCTTGATTATTCTGGTTAGTCACATTGTACTGCTATTATTTTGAACAAGACTGTATGCACACTTTTCAAAACATTCAACTCTCTCCTCTGTCTCCCTCCACCACCACCTGTTTAAATGCTGATGGTTTTGCTAATTTCTTCACTGACAAAACAACTAGCATCAGCAGTCAGTTCTCAAATACAAGTCATACTCATGTCAGAGTGAGCTTGGAAACTTAATAATTCGCTCTCAACTCTCTAACTTTGAGTATTCTTGGGTATGCTTGTTCTGTGGTCTTATTTGTGGTAAAAAAAGAAATATACCAGTTAAAAAAATTCAGACTTTAGATAGGCCAGACATTCCATCAAACAAACAAGTGCAAACAAGTCAATGACTTGGACAATGAGGACCCAGTTAAAACTCCACCAGATGCAAGAGTTATGAGTCTAGGCAACGTGGGACTCATAACTCTTGCATCTGGCGGAGTTTTAACTGGGTCCTCATTGGATCTTGTGACTTGCGGACCAACCTAGACAGCCCTTTTGACATTTGGGCAAGGCCCTAGCAACTTGCAGGGCCTGTCTTGTATGTATGGCATGTATATACAGTATATTATATAATTACATGTTTGGCCTGGTGAGGAGGTGAGGCCCTCGTGGTTAGCCTTGCATCTGGCCGGCTGACCAGACTCACAACTCTTGCATCTGGCAGAGTTTTAACTGGGTTCTCATTGAATCCTGTGACTTGCGTACCAACCTTGCCAACCCTTCTGCCATTTGGGCGTTGCCCCAGCAACTTGTGTGGCATGTTTATAGAGTATATTTGTACATAGTTTGTTGATTACACATGGTGATGGGCTTAAGCGATATCACCTCATTGGGTGTCTTAAAGATCTATCCCAAAAATATATACCGTACAGTTGCAAGATCCAAGTTACCTCAAATACCCACATTGCTTTTTCCTCCAGAAATTGATAACATTCAGCCTAACAATCATTGTTTGGCCAAAAAGCAATTTTGAATCTTCAAAAGTGTCAGCAGAGGATTCGGCTTCAGTACACCCTGAAAACAATGAGCGCAAAATGCTCACTGCCAATAGAAACATTTTTAAAAAGGCACCTCTTACTGCAAATAAATAAATAAACCTGTGCCTTAGTCTATAACAGGGGTCTCCAAACTCGGTCCTGGAGGGCCACTGCCCTGCAGAGTTTAGCCCCAAACCCAAATAAACACACCTGAATCAGCTAATCGGTGTCTTACAAGGCCCAAGTACGACACTGATTAGCTGGTTCAGATGTGTTTAATTGGGGTTTTAGCTAAACTCTGCAGGACAGCGGCCCTCCAGGACCGAGTTTGGAAACCCCTGGTCTATAGCCTCTTTCACACAGAGATTCTGGAAAATACACTGATAATGTGCCCCTGGATTTGTCCCAGGATTGTTCAATTTTGGTTATTTTCTGGAATCAATGCGTGAGTTCACACACAACCTGTAAAGATTCCGTAAATGTGTGACATTAATGTGATGTGTAATGTCTCCGCAGCCTCTTAATTTTGCTTATGATTTGCGATTTCTCTCTAGATAAATAACTCTTGTGCAATTTTTTCATAATAATAAACTAGTGCACTGCATAGAGTTCAGCTGTATAGCTTCAGAATTATCGCTACGACACACCCCTTACGGCATTGGTCCTGCCTTTTGTTCACAGAGTGTGTACCGGGACTTATCCCGGCAATGTTATTAGGTCCCAATCACTCTGGAGACACTCTTTCAATTTTATGGGATCAAGGTGCTGTGTGAAAGGAGCTTATGGCTGCATCAGAAATTGCATACTCTCTTGAGAAGGTACTTATTTTGAAAAAGTAATTACTCCACAACAACTAAAAAGGTATGTTCTATATAATATGTATGTAATCCTGACATACAACATTTGCTGTGTTGCCCTTATCACGTGACCTACAGCGTCAGTTGCATCACCTCATTCACAAATTGTTTCCCATGGGATAATAAAGTGTCCATCGTAAGCACACTCGCCAAAAGAAGTAGGACATCAGGGTACTTTTCCCTACTCTTTTATGAATTCTGTGAATTCGAGCACTTCTTATGTCACATACTGTTTTTTGCATACTATAAAGTACAGTAGGAAAATATGGGATTTCGGATACAGCCTTTGAGCCCGGGCTGTGATTTGGGTGTGGGGTTTTTCATGCATCACCAGTATGAGGTTACTGTTAAACATGTAAACATGGTTACATGTATAAAAAAAAAAAATATATATATATATATATATATATATATATATATATATATATATATATATATATATATATATATATATATATATATATATATATGTAGTGAACATCAGTTAGGGTGGCATTCCAGAGACCAGTTTATAGCAAGGCCCCTCCCTAACTACCGGTGTGGAAGAAGATGTGCCACACTATGATTGGACCCTTGGTGAATGAACATAAACAAATGTTCAGCAACATCAGATAAGATGCCAAGACAACTGCCAGACGCCTCTTACATGGCAGGAAGGGGGGACCTTCTGCACTCACCACCACCAAAGAGAGGACTTCTCATTGGTCTACAAGTGGATTTTAACCACCAAACTCATTCCTAAGGTTTAGGCAAGTACTGCCATAAAAAATCCTTCAGGACCTCCTGGAGGCAGCAGCAAAAGAGAGGCCACAGAGGTCTATCTAAATCCATTCATACACGTTTGGAGGTCTTAAATGTATATGAACTGCAACTCATCCACCTCATCTTCACACAAAGTACAGTTTATGTTAATGGTTATTGACTGTAAAAACAACAGTCCACGGGACGGGTCCATTAACAGATAAACGAATGCGTGGACGATGACTTAGCCATTTCTTATCATGTTTGGTCTCTATCTGTTCCATACAATGCCTTTTATATTTTAAAAGAGGTTTGGTAAAGAAATAATGCATGGGTAAAACATTTAAGACACTGTTTTAACATGCCACTTTATGCTATGCAAATGAGTTCCACACTAGGGTGGGCAACACCGTGCCTGAGCTTCTGACCTGACGAGGAAAGAGACTACAAGACAGTTGAGGTTAAGCTTTTGCGAGCAAAACCTTTATATTGCTTTCGGCAAACTCTAGCTGGAAAAGGGCTCTCTCCTTGAGAGATCTTATCTGACCTTTACAACTCCTCCAGCAGCACATCCAGTCCACCAAGGACCTCTGCATCGGCAGACATTGCCGGTCCCACACGGCTCCTCAGTGACGCAGCCAGCCTGCAAAGGACCCTGTGAAGATTCGATTGACCCAGCTGCCTGGTCCACGTTTAAGGACCCTCTTGGCGCAACCAGAGTTCTGCATCCTTCAGCCCAGCGTGGCAACGGCTACTCGCAACTCTGCGCCCTTCCCACTGCACGCTACCCGCATAACCAGTGGAAGATGTATCTACCGCCAGGACTGATCACCCGACTGTGTGGAACGTAAATATAAACTTACCAAACCTCTTTCTAGAGACCTTGGTATTAGTTTATACATGCAGAATATGTTTTCTAACCTGTTTAGATAACAGTCACTTGAGGTCAGGTTGTTACAAATAATAGGTTTATTATTTGTTTAATGATAAATAAGCATTTATTTATCACCATGTGCCAGAACCATTAGGTGGTTCCCATAAGAAGCATTCCCATACAATTCTCTTCCATTTATCCATTCTGTCACATCATTCACATCATTTATTGGTTTTATTGTTTCATTCATTACTTTTTGGTTAATAGTTTACTATCCTTTAGAAATATATATCCATTACTAGCATTATTAATCGTTGAAGTATTTACTCTTACATATCTATTGTTAATAAATTTCATTCATTTTATTACACTTTGTCTTCATTGTGTTGTCATTGGGTTGTCCAGACTCACAAATCCTTCAGATAAATCAGCTGACCAACTCCCTCTAATTTACATTAATTCTGAATTACTGAACAGCTCTTTTGCGAGTGCTCTTATATGGTTAAGATAGTATTCTTAGCTGGTGCCCCGTATCAAAGGGGGGAGGGGTCATCTGATACACTCATAACCACACCTTAAGTGACACGTGATCACTACGTCATCGGTGAACTGAGTTAAAATCACTACATATATATATGTAGTAATATATATATATATATATATATATATATATATATATATATATATATATATATATATATATATATATATATATATATATATATATATATTACTACATGCCTCACCAAATATATTTATAGGGAAAATCAGATTTGGCCCATGTTCAGATGCGGTGTGAACGTAGACTTAATTTTACACAGACACATATTCTGGTGCCATTTTAAACTTCTGAGCCATTTTATTAGGGTGGCAACAACAAAATCCTGTTTAAATCTCGAGGAATTACTGTATAGCCTGCATGGAATACCTTAAAACGAATGTGGAATGGAACACAGATAAAACTGATTTTATGTAACTGCTTCTCAACAAACACTGGATCATCGTTCCATAATGATTGCACTGGCATAAATCATCTACCATAGACAAGGAGTCTATGACACAAACATGATCAATCATTACGCACAATTCACACTGCACTAAAATGATATTTACTACGGAAGCCCTGTACGGAAGCCCTGAACCGCATGGTGAAAAAAAAAAAAATATATATATATATATATATATATATGTATATATACATATATATATGATGGTGGGAGAAAAAAAATTAAACCTTATCTCGTTATTTCAACATAATAATACACAGATGTACTCAAAATATACAAAAACAAAGATAACTGATGGATCCTTTTTACATATCATACCCTGGTGGAGTTTTGGTTCCTTGCCAATGTCGCCTTTGGCTTGGCTTGCTCATTTGGGGACATTAAAATTATGATCTAAGTTATTCAACAAAAATACAAATAAAATTAATTAATTAGGTCTTATTTAATTCTATAAACTATAATACTGATCTGCCAACACTGTCACTTTATGATACATTAATATAAGCTGATAACATCACTGTTTTCTCCAGAATGACTGTACAGCCAAATCTAATTTTGTTGCAATATTGCCCTGTATCGCCCTTGATTGATTGATATGATATGGTACAAATACAGTGCAATGTGAAAATGTAATATAAGATAAAGTGAGAAGTAATAGTAAATATTTTAGTGTATAGTCAATAAAATAAACAAGCACCACAGTATATCAAGCTTGCAGTTACAACCATCACTGTCTGATCTCGTCAATAAAACACAGTCCCATCATGCTTCCGCTCATGAACTGCCATCCTGGAAACCTGGTTACCTGTCGTGCTCACCTTGTCTATCCGTCATTGAATGAAGTTGAAGATCATCCATTTTCTGCCAGTTCATCACCTGTTGTGTTTACGTGTCTCAGCTGTCAAATTTTTACTTATAAAATCATTCATAGTCTGTTTCCTTCTGTTTTGTTTAAATTTTAACCATAAAAATTTCCTCTAATATAAGTATAACATAGTGTGAAGGTGTATCGGGAAAGGTGATAGGTGGCGATGATACAGAAGCAAAAATGCTTTGCAAGTTCTTTTTTGTTTTAATTTGTACTATCAGTGGCAGGAATGAAAGCAGATTTTGCGCAAGTTTCTTAAGACATATTAGCTGTAATTTAATGACAAAACTCAAGGTTGCTACATCTTATTAACTGATCAGACTTTTCCTAAAAATGATGATTAAAACTCGAAAAAAATCCCATAGATTTACATTGATGGAATATGTTGAAACAAAGTCAAAATATGTTAAAATAACCATCTCAAAGCAACGGTCTAGTTAATTTTGTTTCTGAATGTTCGAATAATGAAAACAAACTGCATTAGGCTGGACCAAGCCTGCAGCACCCCTCTCAGAAACTAAAGCTTTCGCGCCTCGATCGCCCCCAGGTGGCCGGTCCCAGTATAGCCGCACCTCTGTGTTTTCTAATGGACGCGAGGCAAACTAAACAATCAAATTACACTTCATATATTGTTTCCCCAAAGTTAGTTTATGTCATTGTAGGCAGTTAGTACAATGCTTTTGTTAGTACAAAGCTTAATACTGAATTGCTGAAGTAACCTTTGAAAGGCCCTAACCTTTTATTGTTAAAACATTTATGGGGGAATGTGTGGGCCAGATGGGCAAAATTTTCACCCCAGTCCAGTCATGATGATTCTCCTCTTCTACGGCCAGAAAGAAGCCTTTCTAATGAAGAAACCTTTTAAAGTAAACTCCTTCAGGTAGTTGTATGCATAAAAGTTATTGCAGTTTCTGGAAACCTATTTGCTTTGACCTCACATCGGGTGTTAATGCATCTATGCTTTTAATGTGTCATAGCCTGAAATACATATAAAGGGCATACTTTATATTATAATTTTACAATCAATATATTCACTGGAGCTTTTGTTTAAAAAAAGAAAAGAAAAAAAGGTTGCACCAAGGCTACTATGAAGGGTTTCCAATAGCCCCAAGGCCCTATTTGTTCTTAATCTTAAGAGTATTGCGTATACATGCAAGAGGTTTGAGAAGTGCTGAAGCCTGCAAAATCCTAAGGATACCACTTTCCTGAGGTGACACCAGTAAGCTTAAGAAAAGTAGATATTTCGATATATTGTGCAGCCCTGATAGTTAGATAGAACAGCTATATTCAAATCCTGTTTAACAACATGTTTACCTGTGCGTTCTCTCACTAAAAGGCAATCAAATAAAGCAGTGCAATGTTTTTATCCAGTTAACATCCCTTTATTTATACGTTTCCAATTACATTGCAGCATTTCACAGTAAGAAAAAAGTTAATTTATCCAATATTTGATTCCAACGTATTAGAGCTGGGCAGTATGGCCAAAAAAAAGATTGCAATAAACATTTTCATACAAATCAATTTTCCTACAATCGACAATTACCACAATAAAATGTCAAATCTTTATTCTTTAAGTTTAAAGGCAGATTTCTGCTCCCAAGCTAAATAAACCAGTTAATTGTGGTTTTAAACTACTTTTTACGCAGTCTTTCACTTCACATTTTTGAATTCTTTTCACTTTTCCAGTCATTTTTTTGATGATGCGCATCTTTAGCACAGTTTGCAGTGCAGGCTGCAATATTAATATTGCATGTTTTATCTTTTTAGAAATGCACATCTGACAATGTTTGAGAAATGATGAAGATGATTAACAAAAACAGTAACATCTATACAAATTCTAAAAAAATAAAAATTAAAAATAAAATAAAAATTAAAAAAAAAATTAAAATCTACCTAATGTGGTAAAATGTAAGTTTAGTTTTATTCAAATTAACCTTTGGTCATCCATAGTACATACATTTAGATCATGATAACCAACTAAAAACACATAAACATGGTAAAATATAACTATATGGTTTCTATGGTATTTGAATGTTAATGTAACTTTAGCCTAAAGACATTGAGCATAAATGCACAAATGCTATAGCTTACACCAAAAGACTAATTATTTTCATTACTCTTTTAATAGATGTCTGCATTAATAACATGACCCTGGACCACAAAACCAGTCATAAGGGAAATTTGTAAAAAATAATTGAGATTTATACATCATCTGAATAAATAAGATGCCATACATTGGCTTGTTAGGATATGATACATTTTGGCCGAGATACAACTATTTGAAAATCTGGAATCTGAGGGTGCGAAAAAAATCGAAACATTGAGAAAAATCGCCTTTAAAGTTGTTCAAATGAAGTCATTAGCAAAGCATATTACTACTAATACAGTAGAAAATTTACTAAATATCTTCATGAAACACTATAATGCGCTTAAACATTATAGTGAACATTTATTGAACTCTTTTCTTGTTTTATCAATGTAAATTATATCGCGGTCGATAATTATCGTTGTTTTATCGCCCAGTTCTACAACGTATTAATCAAATACATGAGGCAAAGTATAAAGAACTAAAAGATGCATTAGAAGACATGGTCAAGTTTTGTAGGAGCGTCACCTGTGATGAATATCTGATATGGGCCAAATTTTAAAGGTCATGTACAGCCTTACCAAATATATTTAAGGGGAAAATCAGATTTGGCCCCTGTTCAGCTGCAGTGTGAACATAGCCTTAATTTTTCACAGACAAAATTTTCAGGTGCCATTTTAAACTTCTGACCCACTGAAATCTCTTTCCACATAAAGAACACAAATAGGGTCTCACACATGCATGACTTTTCAGGTATATCTGTAATGGTGCGTTCACACCAGACGCAAATGAAGTGATAAGAGCGAGTGATTTACATGTTAAGTCAATGCAAAGACGCGCATTGACATTCTGCGGCACGAATTGCACAAATGACTTTGCTCTAGTTGTGACAACAATGAGGACAAATTCATATGTGGATACATCTCTAAATACCTGGCTATGTGTAAATGTGGCCTGAGATGACTTGGAAAAAGTGTCTCAAACACACTGAATTCACCCTATTGAGACCAAAAGCTAGTTAAAGCGGACTAATTCAGCTTATTTAAAAACAATCCATGTCAGCCATTTTGCAACTAGATGAGCAGCCTGTTGTGAATGTCACCCGCGAATGAAGAGAGTAAACTCAAAATGTTCAAGCGTCCAACTACACGCAAATAGCGCGATTTTTCGCATCTGGTGTGAACGCAGCATCAGTTTGATGGCAAAAAAAATGTATTAAAGTGTTCACAGTTTTTTTCTAAATCTTCTCACTCAGAACACTGGAGATTATTTCCACAATGAAATTGTGAATGACGTTTCAAGTCTCTTTGATATGTGTAACTATTTCCACACTGAAGACATATAAAAGGCTTCTCTCCAGTGTGAAGCCTCATGTGAGTTTTAAAACTTGCATCATGTCTGAAACTCTTTCCACACTGAGAGCAGGTGTAAGGCTTCTCTCCAGTGTGAACCCTTATGTGAACCTCAAGATGTGCTTTGTGTAAGCAACACTTTCCACAGTGATGGCACATGAAAGGCTTCTCTCCATTGTGAGTTATTACATGATTCTTAAGCTGTTTTCTGTCTGTGAAATTCTGTCCACACTGATGACACATAAAACAGTTCTCTCTTGAATGAATCCTCACATGTCTATTTAGGGTTACTTTTTGTCTGAAACTCTTTCCACACTTGTCACATGTGTAAGGCTTCTCTCCAGTGTGAATTCTCATGTGACACCTAAGATATCCTTTTTGTGAGAAGCTCTTCCCACATATTTTGCATGTGTAAGGCTTCTCTCCAGTGTGATTTCTCATGTGGGCATCAAATGTTTTTTTATATAAAAAAAACATTCCACACCGAAGACACATAAAACTGTTCTCTCTTGAGTGAACTCTCATGTGGGAATTAAGGGTTACTTTACGAGCAAAACTCTTTCCACACTTCTCACATGCAAACGGCTTTACACCATTGTGACTGTTCGTGTGATACTTAAAGCTTCGTTCTGCTGTGAAACTCTTTCCACACAGTTTGCAGGTATAAGGCTTCTCTCCGGTATGAGTTCTTATGTGGCTTTTAAGGGCTCCATTTTGAGTGAAACTCTTTCCACATTGTTGGCAGGAGTAAGGCTTCTCTCCCGTGTGAATTCTCATGTGAACTTTAAGGCTTCCATTTTCAGTGAAACTTCTTCCACACTGAAGGCAGGTGTGAGGCTTCTCTCCAGTGTGAACTCTCATGTGGACTTTAAGGTTTTCATGTTGACTGAAACTCTTTCCACACTCAAAGCAGGTGAAAAAACTTCTAGTTCTTGATTTCTGAGCACCTTTTAGCGAGGAAGCCTTTTCAGTCTGTGAGCCACTAAAAGATTTTTCTCCAGTTATGAAATCTTGATCTTTCATTTCATTCAGTACTTCACTCTCCTCCTTCAGTGTCATCAGGTCTACAACAAAAAGACAAATAAAAGATGACTCATGTTTAATGGCACAAAGTTAAAGACATCAACACATTTAAAGCATTAAAACCAACGACGAGTCACGTTATTTACATTCATCTAGATAGAATAATGGCGGCTTCTGCTCTCGGGCATAGTGAAAGCTATAATTTATCATATACAGTGGGTAAGGAAAGTATTCAGACCCCCTTAAATTTTTCACTCTATTATATTGCAGCCATTTGTTAAAATCATGTTCATATTTTTTTCTAATTAATGTATCCACAGCACCCCATATTGCCAGGAAAACACAGAATTGTTGACATATTTGCAGATTTATTAAAAAGGAAAAACTGAAATATCACATCTGAATCCTAAATATTCAGACCCTTTGCTGTGACACTCATATATTTAACTCAGGTGCTGTCCATTTATTCTGATCTTCCTTGAGATGGTTCTACACCTTCATTTGAGTCCAGCTGTGTTTGATAATACGGATTGGACTTGATTAGGAAAGCCACACACCTGTTTATATAAAACCTTACAGCTCACAGTGTATGTCAGAGCAAATGAGAATCATGAGGTCAAGGGCCTGAAGAGCTCAGAGACAATTGTGGCAAGGCACAGCTCTGGCCACGGTTACAAAAAAAAAAAAAATCTGCTGCACTTAAGATTCCTAAGAGCACAGTGGCCTCCATAATCCTTAAACGGAAGATGTTTGGGGCGACCAGAACCCTTCAAAGAGCTGGCCATCCAGCCAAACTGAGTTATCGGGGGAGAAGAGCCTTGGTGAAAGAGGGTAACAAGAACCCAAAGATCACTGTTGCTGAGCTACAGAGATGCAGTAGGGAGATGGGAGAAAATTGTAGAAAGTCAACCATCACTGCAGCCCTCCACCAGTCAGGGCTTTATAGCAGAGTGGCCCAAAAGAAGCCTCTCTTCAGTGAAAGACACATGAAAGCCTGCATGGAGTTTGTGTGGATGGTGATGAGACCAAGATGGAACTTTTTGACCTTAATTCTAAGTGGTATGTGTGGAGAAAACCAGGGACTGCTCATCGCCTGTCCAATACAGTCCCAACAATGAAGCATTGTGGTGGCAGCATTATGCTGTGGGGATGTTTTTCAGCTGCAGGGACAGGACGACTGGTTGGAATCGAAGGAAAGATAAATACGGCAAAGTACAGGGATATCCTAGAGGAAAACCTTCTCCAGAGTGCTCAAGACCTCAGACTGGGCCGAAGGTTCACCTCCCAAAAAGACAACAACCCTAAGCACACAGCTAAAATAACAAAGGAGTGGCTTCACAACAACTCCATGACTGTTCTTGAATGGCCCAGCCAAAACCCTGACTTAAACCCAATTGAGCATCTCTGGAGAGATCTGAAAATGGATGTCCTCCAACATTTACCATCCAACCTGACAGAACTGGAGAGGATCTGCAAGGAGGAATGGCAGAGGATCCCCACATCCAGGTGTGAAAAACTTGTGGCATCTTTCCCAAAAAAACTCTGTATTAGACCAAAAGAGGGCTTCTACTTAATACTGAGCAAAGGGTCTGAATACTTAGGACCATGTGATATTCAGTTTTTCTTTTTAAATAAATCTGCAAAAATGTCAACAATTCTGTGTTTTTCTGTCAATATGGGGATCTGTGAGTACATTAATGAGAAAAAAAAGAACTTAAATGATTTTAGCAAATGGCCACAATATAACAGAGTGAAAAAGGAGGGGGGTCTGAATACTATCCGTACCCACTGTAAAGCCAAACCACGACATTCAAAAGTGTGAGTAGAGTCCTGCAACGGGTCGTCTACCCGCATAAAAGTGTCTAAAAAGGGTGGATTGGGACGTTCCTAAAATTCACGAGCGGATAATTAACTCTGTGCGCAATATTTCGGTCTAAATTACCATTACACATACGCAACCATTATGCCATTTGACCCATCACGTCAACACAACTGTGATAGTAGCCGCATTTCCATTACCCTTGAAATTGCGCAAATTGAAATTGCGAATTGAAAATACGCCTAATGGAAACGTGGCAATTTCGCAAAAACGCCCATATATCGCAAAAAAGTTTTTACGCTCTCATGAGGTGTTTTTTTAGGCAATTTCGAAAAAGGACTTTTTCGCAAAACTGTAATGGAAACCTTTTATCGCATTTACAGGTCACCTGGTGCGGTGACGCATAGCTGCAACATAGGGCTTGTATTTTTTCCACTCAATTATGTCGTAATAACAAAATTTTATGTTGTTAAAAGGACATATATTTTCTCCTAATAAGGACAGTGGTGTAACTTTAACCTAGTAACGACGGACCCCGGTGCAGCCACAAATAATATACTAACTATATAGGCCTACTGTAATTAAGACATATATTCAAAAAATGTATTAAAACAAAAAGACGCTATATTTTCAGCCTTACTTAAAGGCTGAGGAAACAGGCCAGATACGCAAGTCAATTAATTCCAGACAATCTTTGCTGCTTATTTAATATACAGACAATTAATTGATGAAACATCGATCAAAAAAAATTATACAAAACTAAATAATTTTTTTAAGAAAGACTTTCAAGAAAATAAAACCCAAAGTGGTCAAAATCTGTAATGGAAATGCTGCTAGTGTGACTTTTGTTGATGCCTCTGTAGCCTAGTTGGAGTGAGCGTTGCAGGAGTAGCTATGGATGAAGTAAAAGTAAAGTTGGTGAGTAGAGTATATAAAATTGTTGACAAAGGCACTTTAGCCTGTTTCATTAGCCCATTCATGACACTGCTGTGATGTTGAGAGAGGTACAAGATAAAAAATAAAGCATTTTAATTGGAATGATTTAAGCGTGTGTGATTTATTGCAGGGACGGATCGGGTAACGGGCCAAATATTAACGGGTCTGGGCGGGTGCGGATTTAATTTAGATATTTTCACGGGTTGGATCTGGTGCTGAACTTTGTGGGTACGGGCAGGGGCGGGTCTCCAAAAATGGACCAGTTTAGGACTCTATGTGGGAGTACTTGAAACAGAAGCCGAATAAAATGGTGCTTTGTTTGCTCTGAAACTCTCTAAAACTGGGATGGCATACCACGGCGGTACAACGGCTATGCAGGAGCACCTTAAAAGAAAGCATCCAGGGTCTCTCCAACCTCATAGCGACGAGCCAGCTGTCTAATAATTTACAAATACTTTATATACAGTTGCAATAAAAAAGTATGTGAACCGCTCACAGAATCTGTGAAAATGTGAATAATTAAAACTAAATAAGAGGGATCATACAAAATGCATGTTAATTTTTATTTAATACCATCCTGAATAATATATTTAATAATGATTTTAAAGGGTTAGTTCACCCAAAACTAACATGTCAAACTGCTGAAATCGCGTGACTTTGGCGAAAAATTTAATCATGAATCGATACGCTGAATCATAACGGTTCGAAGCTTTGTTTTGAAATCGGCCCATCACTATACAAGTCGTTATTTAGTTGTTGTTCACAGTTGTTGTTCACACTTTTTTTCCAATGACGTACGACTTGGGGAATATCCGATCTGTCCGCTTACGTGGCAGGCGCAAATGCAGGTATCAGATTCATATAAGATTTATTTCCACATATGAATGAGACTTGAAACCGATCTGAGACTATAAGAAATGGTGCGCTTTCTTCCTCTTTACGTTAGTGTGTCAAATCCGATCTGTGCCACATGGGAGGAAAAAAAATCTAAATTGGGTTTTTTGAACCATGCAGTATAAATGCTGTCATAATGTATAATATGGAAGTATGCATATTCAGACACAGGGGTTGTTTTTACTTCAGAAGTAGATATTGGGTTTAATGTTAATTAAAACAAAATAACACAAAATAATTTTGTCTAGACCAGTGTCCTCAGAACCCATCTCCAAGAATATTTTAGATGCCTCCCAATTCAACACAATGGCCCTCATTTATCAATCTTGCGTAGAAACAGGTGTATATGTTGGCGTAAGATTATGCTTACACTCCTCTCACCGCCGGATTTATGAAACTGTGCGTACCTCTGCAATTCAGGTGTACGCAATACTTGCCCTTGATAAATCCCACGGCTGAAAACGATCGTCATTAGAATAACACGCCCCTATATATTCAAGTCTCTGCCTCCCGCACGCCCTCATTTTACGCCATGGGCAAACAGAAGACGGCAAAGAAACGAAACTTCTCCGACGTGGAGATCGGGCGCGCTCAATCATCTCTTTAGTCCACTTAGTCAGGGCACTGATTAGGACACAAGTCAACGGGCTGACTCCCTGATCAGTGCTCTGACTACTGAACTATTGAGATGATTGAGACGCGCCCATCGAGACCATCACCAGGGAAGTGGAAAAAAAACCCGAAATTGTTTTATTTGGGAGTTTAAAGAGTGGGATTAAAGGCGCTCACAAAAACAAAATATGGACCCAAATTACGAGTAGCTACTGTTAGTGTGGGGGTTGAGACGCGCACTCCAGCAGTTTAAATAGCTGTTTGGATGATAAATTACCATCACAACGCATTATTTTACAGCACGTTTTGAAACAATTAGCATTTAATTTCGTATTGTGGAGTAAGATTCATTCACATTAATAATTACATGACAATTTGTAAGATTCTTATTATTATTATTATGATTATTATTCTTAATGACGCTTGTTATTTAGAAGAAGAATGCCGTTTTTATTGATTTTATTATTATTTAAAAGAAGAAGGCCATTTTTATTATTTTGTCAGTCTGAATTATTTTAGTCCCAGTCCGTGCGCAGCTGCTGAGCCAGGCGCGGGCCTGAAACGTCAGATAAAGCGCACAGGCTCGCGACTGGAGGAATACAATGCCTACAGATCAAACGCTTTGGTAAAGTCACACAAATTAAACATTGACGTTCATGTTGCACAAAAATAAACACTAAATGTTGTTGTTGTGGTTTTTAACAGTGGGTCATATAGCATATCCTTGTCAGTGCGTTTTGTGGTGTTAGGAATTGTTTTTCTGCGCATTTTCCCACTAACTCAAACGTGCGTACAACACCTCCTGAGCTGGCGTAGGATTTGAGCGTGCCGTACGCCAACGTCCATATTGATAAATCTCAAAGTCACCGTGGGTTTGGGTGTACGCAAGGTGTACGCTGGAAATTTGGTGTACGCACTTTTGATAAATGAGGGCCAGTATGAAGCTGGTGAGCTGAATCATCAGTGTGTCTTTAAACATTCTGGTAGGTGGATCGGCTGAGTCTGGCTCTGAGAATGAAACCAACCTGTTTGTTCATCAGTATCTTCTTGTTTCACACTGAATACTTCTTCAATCTTCATCTCTTCACTCTCCTCTTTAATCAACGCCATCTTTATAATTGTGTCACATGGATCTCAGGTCCTTCAGTCCTGTTTACCATGAGAATAAGTAACAGGAAGACAAATCAATTTCAAACTAAAAAAGAGAAAAGACATACTAAACCATATTAAACCTATAATATATAGTATATAGGCTTAGGTGTAATATTTAGCCTATTCCGCACTCAAACACACGCATAACTCGAGAAACATAGCACAGTCAAAAGTAATGATTATAAATGAAAAAAAATAGCAAGGAGGCATTAATTATTTATTAATAAACTCTGTATGCATGGACATCCAGATGACCTATAACATTTGCTAAAGTCTGATGAATCTGAGGAGAATGCATTTGGATACTGTTCCCCGCAACGCATTTCACATAACGTTTAATTTCATAAATGATCTGGAAATGGAGAATAATTATTTATGTAGCCTAAAACTTTTATAAGTACACGTTACTGTTCAGTAGGGTGACCATATTTTGATTACCGAGAATCAGGACACTCGGCTCGGTAACGAGATACTCAAATGATCTTTTAAGTTTACTCAAAGATTCCTTATTAATTTCAATACATTTAAAGTATGCCCCCCTCTGTATGGATAGAAAAACGTTATATTAGGACCAGGACAGGACTTGGACATGTCCTGGGAAAACAGGATATTTGGTGACCCTACTGTACAGTACTGTTTTAAGTTTCAAACCAAAGTATTCTACAAAGTAAAAAGTGTAAGCTGTTCCTGTAAGGAGCTATATCAAAATTAACTGACCTAACGTAGACAATTTGATGCAAACATGATAATTTTACTATTTTTGACATTTATTTACAAAAAAAAATTGTAAGGTATAGTTGTGGACAGCTGTGCTGAATTAATTATGTTTGTGACAACACTGTATTTATTTATTTATTATTTAATGCCATATCAGCAGCAATGGCTATATTCATGGCAATCAGCAGTTATCAGAAGTTATCACTTCAATACATTATTTACAATAATTTAGCAATTTTATCTTAAAAGCAATCACTATACAAAATCAGGCATGTGTGGCAACACTGTAGCATACTACTCAACATTATTTGTTGCATATATTTATAACATTTCACACACTATTCTTTAAAAAAAACAGTATGCACTGTGTGCTGGGCAGTAGCAGTAAGTGTGCCACTGCGATCACAACTATGCGTTTCTTATGTCTATGGTTTTTAAAAAGCGAGTGAATTACTGGAAGTTAAACAATCTCCTTCGCTATTCGCCAGTGCCTGAATTCGTGTTTACGATTCACTATAAGGAAACGAGATGAGACGCACCCTTTCTGTTACTTACAGTATAAAGATACTCACAAAGTACAACGGTCTTTAATGTTAGATAAATGATTTCAACATTGTATACAATAATAATTAATTGTTTTACATTGCTATAAAACGGTTTGTGTTGATTTAAACGCTTTAAATGATATGCTTAAAACACAAACCTTTCTGTGAACTCACAAACGACGCAGCAGTGCGGCGCGTCCTTCTGACGTCACACCACCTAAACAAAATAAAAGTTGTCAACATTGCTCTTTTGTCTTAAATCGCAAAAGTTCACAGAAATATACATTATTACTAATAATGAAAAACTTACTAATGAGGGATTTGTGAGAGCTTGTCTAAAAGACAAAATATATTTGTGTGCAAAAATAATTTATGCATCGGTCTACCTTAAAATGCAAACAGTGATAAATGTGGTTTATGTGTTTAAAATAGACGTCATAAAGCAGAATTGAAACATTGAAACATGCGAATGAGTGTATATTTTCTAATATACAAAATGTGGACATAAAAAGTTCTAAAAATCAGTAATAAATAAATTAAAGAATTAGCTATAAAAATGTTAGGTGGTATAATTAGTCAATACCAGAAAAATGTATTCAAATGTTCAGTCTAATGTGGAGTATTTCACAGATGGTTTCATTATAAATATTGTGATTATCTTTTAGGTGGTACTTGATAGTGACATTATTAGGTGAATTGATATTATTGGCTGAAATTATATTGACCATCTGAATAAAGTAATGTCACAACATATTCTTCTGTAATTACGTTAAACAAAAATGAAAATAATTAAAAAAATGTAGCCAATCTGTAATTGTATTATTTTATTTGCTACATAGATCTACAACATTTATAAATGAATAAATACCCAGCCAACACATGTATGTGGGGCCCATGTGGGTTAAACATGGGCTACAGGGGTACAGAGTGGGCATGGCCTCAAAATGGGCATCTTATCTGGGGCCCACTTGGGGGAACTAAGTAGGTCCCACATGGGCAAACCGAGCTGGGTTCCCCATGTGTGACCTAGGCCATGTCCACACTAATACGTTTTCATTTGAAAACGTATATTTTTGGCCTTTTCTCGACATTGCCGCAAAATTTCAAAGAGTAAATAAACGAGTAGTGGAAATGATTCAAAGCGTCTTGGATTTGCTCATGTGCAGTACGGGGATGTAAGCGTTTTCAAACGTTTCAGTGTAGTTTTTTTTTTTTTTTTGGAAACGATTTAAAATGATAGTGTGGACGCGGAGCGTTTTTAGACGAAAACTCTGTTTTTAAATTTATCCGGATTAGTGTAGCCTTTCTCTCTGTTTTGGCCTTCCGTCCACACTGAGACAGCGTTTTAAGTCAATGAAAACGTATCGTTTTGAAAACGCTCTCCAACGCGGATAAATTTGAAAACGCCGTCTTCGCGTCGTAGTGTGGACTGTGAAACGGAGGCTTTTTAATACGATGATGCATTTTTAGCCATGTGATGCAGTCATATGACCAGTTCAGCCAAGATGGTGAACGACGTTGTACAGCAGTTGTTTTGTATGCTTTCTGTTTTGACAGCCTTGTTAAATATTAATGTCAGTTTGTACATACTGTTAAAAAACTCAGTGCCTTTTCTCGACATTGCCGCAAAATTTCAAAGAGTAAATAAATGAGTAGCGAAAATGACGCAAGTCGAAGCGTCTTGGATTTGCTCATGCGCAGTACTGGGATGTAAGCGTTTTCAGACGTTTCAGTGTAGATTAAATTTTTTTGGAAAACGATTGAAAATGATCGTGTGGACGCGGAGCGATTTTAGGCGAAAACTCAGTTTTTAAATGTATCCGGTTTAGTGTAGACATAGACAGGGCCGGCGCTAGCTCAAATGCCGCTCTAGGCAGAGCACGATCGTGGCCCCCACCTCACACTCACAATTAGGTATCCTTAAGATGCATGTACATACAAATTAATATGTTCTTTATCTATAAAATGACACTAAAATAAAAACGTGCAGGCATGTTTTCAGATTTTATTTTTCATTCTGCAACGTGAAAAAAGTACACAGTGCTAAAGCTGCATATCATTTCTGTTTTATAATAGACAGTGTACAGAATAAAACTAGAGCCCTGCACGGGCCTCAAATCTAGGCTTATCAAAATTCTCGGCCCGAGTCCGACTGGAGGCCGGGGTTTTTTTTTTGTTTGTTTTTTTTTTTTACATTGTTGCAGCCATTAAAATAGTTCTGTTTTGTTTTTAATGTCAAAGTAGATATATTTCGTTTCGTTTATTTATTAAGTTAATTTAGAAAAATGTTTAGAGCATTTCTTTGTTTATTAAATTAAAGTTTTATTTTTTTTAAGTGACGACCAAGCGGCCAGCGGCCGACAGGGAGTTAACCGCATATTTAATCGATTTTGTCTCTCAAATCAACTCTTGGCTTGTCTTGCCTATAATAAAATCCATAGATATAAAACACTTCAAGCATCACAATGTTAGTTAATTTCGCCTACTATTACCACCACAGTAAAGGGCATTTTTGACGAGCTGAGGCAGGCTGATTCTGCTCGCGGCTCTCGCAAACGGAGCTAAACAAATAAAAATAAAAAAAGCACATGCAGGTTGTCTTATAGCCTACCTTACACCTACGCATGCATTTTATTCAGCAGCATTTCAAATTCAAAGACCACATAAGAGAGAGCGACCTAAGCGCACGATAATTTAGTCATTTCGCAATCAGATAAATACCTGTTATAACGAATGAAGGAACCAGTTGTGAAAAGGCCATAACGCCGGGCACACTGCAAGCGTGTCGTGAGCATCTCGGCTGCGTGGCGTGTCCGTTTTTATTTCGGCTCCCATGTTAACCGGTTAGAGCTTGCATATTGCCTACGTCGGTCCGAGCCGCGGGGAAAATACGTGCATGCTTCAAATAGAAGATAAGCCTACGCCTATTTTCACGCGACACGCGAGCGTGTTGGAAGCGTTTCCAGGCGAAATATAATAGGAAAAGATGTGTATATGCCATTTTGACACGAATACATATTAATAAAAATGACATTTTCATGTTTGAAAGTCTGTACATAAATGCAGATATAGGCCGAATTGTAATAATAAAAAACAATATAATTATCGATTTTGAAATATTAAACCAGTCAATACAGAACGAAATATTCTGTAGCCTTTTGCCGTCAATACCATGGATATGGTATGGGCCGGCTACTGCCGGCGTTGTCTTTGCTGTATCAATCGGCAATATATTTAGGCTATATTTAACATGAAGTATAGGGCTTCCCTGTACATTAATAGCAGCAGACGCCCCATGGACGACACGCAACATAAACGCCACGCTTACAAGAAACGCGCGCTGCTGCTGCTGTTGCGGACTCTGAACTTATGCTCTGAACACTGTGCGAGCCATATCTTGACAGTCGCGTTAGCTATTATGGTCTCCTGTTGTTTCCACCAGCAGAACATCTCTAAACATATGCAATATGCAAACAAATATTTAGCTCATTGGAGGTTTCGATTTTTTTCTTGACTGATACACACAAACACACATTCACATAATAGCCTACATTTCAGAAGCGTGCTCGTCGGGCTTTCGCAGCGGCAAAGGGCTTTGATTGCGTCCTCGAGTTTAACTTTTTCAGCTAGTTCGTGCTCAATTGCAATTGTTGCTAGTCCATTGAGTCTGTCTTGTGTCATTGTACGTCGGAGATAATTTTTAATCAGTTTAAGCTTTGTGAAACTGAGCTCACAGTGACGGGGAGAGTGAGAAGCACTCTCAATGCTATAAAAACATTGGGAAAAATCAACACAATCTCATGGTCATGCGTATAAATACTAAGAGTGTAAAATCTTTTTTGCGTGCATATGATACGCACTTTATGCGTATGTATAATACGCCATAACCCTAATAATACGGTTCATATGTATAATACGCCATAAAGTGCGTATCATATGCACGCGAAAAACCACGTAGCCTACCATATGCATGCCAAAACTCATTTTGCCGTATACATTCCACGAGATTGCAAACTATTTATAGGCTATGCATTTTCGTGAGATCGGGCTCAGAAAAATTTATTCCATCCCTTTTTCATAGATGAATTTAATCGCATCCAGTGGTTTAGATCCAGCAACCAGGCGTCTACCCAAAGCAGTCAGCTCTTCAAACTATTTATGCCTATCAACATCCCGTGAGTCTCCATGAGTCAGGGCCTTTTCCAGTCTTAAGCAATCCTGAAGAACTATTGTAGGCTATTCTCCTTTTCTTTGAGAGATGTGATGTCATATAAAAACCCAAATACGCGCCCATGGTCTCGATGCAGCGAAAAGCGCTCTTCCACGGAACGGATGGCACAGTCGAGCGTATTTTGCACGCATATAGCCTACTAATCGATGCCGCTCTAAGTGAGGTGGGGGCGCGGCCGGGCGGAAATTTTTATTTTTAAATTTATACTAATGGAGTGGGAAAAATGTTGTTGATATAAGTGCCATAATTGTAACCTACCTAATGTAAAACTAACAAATACATATTTTTTTTAATTCTCTCTCTCGCTTACACAACTACACTCTCTCTCTCTTGCCGCCCTGGCTGAGCCGCCGCCCTAGGCGGCTGCCTAGTTCGCCTATAGGCACGCGCCGGCCCTGGACATAGACAAAATTATATAATTTTGTATGTCTCCCTCATCTATCACTCCTGATTCAACTCATGAGCTCATTAGTAGAGACTGCAAAACCTGGGTGTTTCAGATATAGGGAGACATACAAAATCTGCTGGGCTGGGGGTACTCCAAGACAGGTTTGACACCATAATCATGTATTTTACAACATATCTGCTTGTGATTCTTATTAAGTGGGGTCATTCTTTTAGAATTCTTTAACTAAAGTATCTCAAACTAAGACACCTTGGGCTTCTGGAGAGTCCAGGTAGATTGCAGTTCTGGAAAATTGTGGTGCTGGAGACTTAAGGGTTGCACACTTAATTTTTTACCTTAATTCTTAATTATTTGGCAGTTAGTTTCTGTTCTTAAATGGCCAGCGAACTCGACTGACCTTAACCCCATAGAAAATCTACGTGGTATTGTAAAGAGAAATGCGTATGCCAGACCCAACAATGCAGAAGAGCTGAAGGCCACTATAAGAGAAACCTGGGCTCTCATAACACCTGAGCAGTGCCACAGACTGATTGACTTCTTGCCACGCCGCATTGCTGCAGTAATTCAGGCAAAAAGAGCTAAAATTTCTAAAAATCCTTTCTTTGTATTGGTCTTACCATTTTTTCCAATTGCTAACACGCAATTTTGCAAACTAGGCCGGTTTTATCAAAATACTGTACTTAACACAATTCACAAAACCACATACCGTAACTGCAAAATACCTCATATATCTTGCAAAATGAAGCACTGCAGCTAAAACAGCATATAGCATTATCAAAATCAAACTTTTGCACAAAATGGCACACTTCATTCATATTACCAGATTTTTGTCAAACCAAATACACACGGTTGAGCATAATGAAAAGCACTCTCATCTTTAGAATACCTTGCCATAATACTATGCCAAATATTATGTATAATATTTTGTAGTTCAAGTTGTTGAAATTTCTTCAGATTGTTCAAATGCGCAGACATATTTACAGATACACAAACATGCTGTTGAAACATTTATTATTATTTAAATTTTCACCAGTCAGTGCAACATAATCTCAGCAGATATTTTTACATTGGACAAAAATATGCTCACAAAAAACAGTAAACTGAAAAAAGATTAAATAAAAAAATAATCAAGAAAATTATTAAGACTTGTGGTCTTTTCATAGTGCTTCCATCCTGATGGAAGTGTTAACCATTAACAAGTGAGGTGTTTGGCCAGGCGGCACATGTATTGGCCATTTAGCTCATGTAGTGTAATTTTGAATAGCAGTGTTTTAAAATGGCAAACGTGAACTTATGTCAGATTGTTGTGTTGTCTTATGCAGAAAACCATGTTCAGTGAATTTGAAAATAGCCATTTTTAATTGCAAAATGTGTGTAAAGCAGAAAATGTGTTTAGACTTTGGGAGACTTGAGTAGAGGTTTTGCTCTCTATGTGTCAGTTTAAATAATTGTGCTGTGCATGTCATTTTAGTGTGTTACTTAGCAATGGGAAAAACTGTAAGTAATATTCTAATTTTCTGAGATAATGTATTTGGGATTTCCCTAAGTTGTCAGTTATAATCATCAACATTAAAAGAAATAAACATTTGAAATATATCAGTATGTGTGTATTGCATGAATATACAACTTTCACTTTTTGAAGGGAATTAGTGCAATAAATCAACTTTTTGATGATATTCTAATTATATGACCAGCACCTGTATAGTGAAACGCAGATGTTAGGAAGGTACTGTGGTAAGTGTTAATGCCATCTAGTGGATGATGTGCACATAAAAGTGTGACATCCAATCACATGCCATTAGACAGTGAATGAGACTTGGTGATTCACTTAATTCTGCCTAGGATAAAGAAATTGTTAGACAAGGCTGCCCAAATCTCATACCAGACAACCATTCAACATCTGGCACCAGTGTAAAAGACACCATTTATTTAAGAATTTAAATTTATTTAATTTTATTGACATCACTCTCTATATACAGAACATGTCGTATAACAGAAATCAGGTATACTGAACATGACCTCTGAGACTAGACAACAATAACATGCATACACAGCAGGTGATATTGCATACAGTTATGCATTTAGAATTGTATTCATTACATTTAGCTAAAAAAAATGATATTAATATTTAAGTAATTAATATAAAAATAATATTGCATAGTCTATGCAAAAAAACAGGCACAAACTCAGTCAGAGTTCATCCAGGTGCAAAGTATCCAGTAACCAGTAGCACCTACAATATATAAAATTTAAGTATTTTTTCAGTAAGTGAAGACACATAATGGTGTGTGATTCCAACCCGATCACACATAAATGCGTATTAATAGTACGAGTGTGCAATGTCGTGGAATGTAACTCATTTTGGCGTGCATATGATACGCTGTTTTTCGCGTGCATATGATACGCACTTTATAGCGTATATATGACACGCTCTTGGGTAGGTTTAGGGTGGTGGGGCGTATATATGACACGCTCTTGGGTGGTGGTGGGGTGGGGGGTTCGTATGTATAATACGCCATCAAATTCGTGTCATATGCACGCGAAAAACAGCGTGCCATAGACACGCCAAAATGAGTTTTGGCGTATACATTCCACGACATTGCACACTCGTACTATTTATACGCATTTTTGTGAGAATAGCCTGGTGATTCTCTCTGTTGTTGCACACAGTATTTATTGAATCTGACACAGAGACACTGAGGAGTCAATAGACAGCAACCTAAATCCAGCATGGAGAGGCTGTGTGAATTGTGGGGGCCAGAAGGAAACATGGCTGCTCACAACACCCAACCCAGCACATTCACCTGCAGCACCTTGGAGAGCACCACCAGAGGAGGACACAAGGGTGGGGCTGCACAGTGAGGTTCAGGACCAGGGATAGCATCCACACAGGTGTGCACAATTTCTCCCTCTGACAGGGAGCCTCAGCTGCAGGCTGTTGGGCAATTAGCAGCCACATAAAAGAGGGCTAAGCAGCCACAGTGGTAGAAGAACAAGGAGGGTGAGCAGAGGCTGTATGGGAATACTGTCCCCCCCCCCCAGTGGAGTGACCTTACCCCACCATATCCTGGAGAATAGAGGCCTAAGCAAGAGGATGTGAGTAGTCTGAACCTCCGTTACTAACCCGACATCTCTTCTACCTCTCCCTTCCAGAAATAACCGTGGTGCCATAAGGAGCTTCCTAGCCAAGGAAAAGCCTGAGTTAAAGTTTTCTCCCCACTCCCCTCTCCCCTGCCTTATGAAAAATAAAAGTTAAGTTGTTGCATTGAAAACCCGCCTGGTGAAGTGTTCTCTTGAAGCAAATCCTTCCAAGTCTGGTATTCGAAGTTCACAGAATGTTGAAGTGAATGTGTGTAAGTGTGTGTGTGTGTCAGAAATGCTGTAGAAGGACAGTGTGCCGGCCAACACATCCACATACACTCCTACTTTCTTAGGGGAGCCTGAAGGGACACTTCTGTCAGTAAACTTATTGTAACACACAGTGAATGTGTCATCATAGCAGAACAGGCTCCATGAGTTTTTCTTTAATCCAAATTCAAATTCATCACTCTCTTCTTTCCTGCTGATTCCTTTATATGACACTGATATATCAGCATCCCTACTCCATTCTGCCTCCCAATAACAGCGTCCCGATAGACTCTCTTTACATAGAACCCTTAAGATGATTATCAAATCTATTTGGATCATCAGGATATGGCTGTTTCTCTCTCATATGTGTCACCTTTCTGTTCTCCTCAGACAGAATGAGAAAGGGGTTTGCTGTGTTTGGATCCAGTGTGAGTTCACAGGCATCTGAACACAAGAAGGGAGAATATTTATAAAACAACAACAATCACTAAAGGTCCCCATGAGGAAAACAGCTTATAAATCTTACTAAGTGCTGTTTTTAAAAATGTAAAATTGCATACAGTTTTCTGTGATGGGTAGGTTTAGGGGATATTTTTTTAAAGTATAAAAAGTATATGAAAAGGTTTACGAAAACTCCCCATAAAATATGAAAACCCAACATGTGTGTTCGTGTAGACGTACATTTGTGTAATCTTGCTTTAAACCTCAACTCTCCTCCATGATCCACACTATAAAACACACAGCATCACATTATGCACATCTGATACAATTAATATGCACCGCGCACACACACACACACAGAGCATTGTGATTTATCCTTCTCAACATACTTGAGTTGTTCCAGTGTGTAGTAAAATGATTTTCCTAGGTGATTGTAGCTCAGATCCAGCTCTTTTAGGTGTGTGGGGTTTGAACTCAGAGCTGAAGACACATATTTCTCTGTCACCATACAGCCAGACAATCTACAAACACACACACAGAAACAGTTCTTATGACATAAGTTTGGCAATTATCAGTATCCCATAGTGACCTGTACAGTTAATTCAGTTGAAGACCAAGCTTCATTTTCCAAAACCATTGTTTTACATTAATATCTTTAAGTCCTTAACTAAATTCAGTCAAGCAGTAGTTGAATTCCTTATTTTGGAGAGGCAAGGATATTAGCTTCTAACAAATAACTAAAGGGGATGTTGAATGCTATTTCATGCATTCTGACTTATTCACTCTGTTAAAGAGTTGGATTTCCATGCTAAACATGGCCAAAGTTGCAATGTTGGGTGCATGACGCAGTATTTATGTATTTATCACCAAATACATACCTTTAGTGTTAGAATACGTTGTTACAGGATTATTACATCCACAACAGGAGTTGAACATTCTGACTGGCACGTAACTTCAAGTTCACTTGTGTATTCTTGTCATTTTGTGCAGATAAGTTGCAATGTTTATGTTGCATGAATACCTGATTAATCTAATGTGGGATGCATTGGTACTGATAATTAACCAAAATTAAATTCAGCTCGCCTATGACAGCAAAAAAACAGGGTCTTCGACGATGAACAGACACATAAAGCAGGCTTGCCATGGCAGAAAGGATGATAGTCTGTCTTCAGTGTCCTCTTTTGTTACTTCTCCAAGCATACCCTGAGGGCGAGGCAAGCCGTCACAGAGAAATGCATAAAGTTTTGCTGCAGGGACATAAGGCCATTTTACATTGTAAGTGGCCAGGGTTTCCAGGGGCTAGCTCAAGAATTGATTAATGTTGGTGCTACATATGGTTGTGTATCGGCCCAGTCCATCCTGCCTCACCATAGCACCGTTTCCAAGGCTTGCCTAGAAAAGGCAGATGAGAGAAGGGAAGTTCTGGCACAGACGCTCATAGATGCTCTGAAGAATGAAGATAAAGGGATGAGCACTGATATGTGGACTGATGACTACAAAAAGTTAAGTTACATCACAATAACGTGCCATTATATCACCAACGACTATACATTAGTTGGTAAAACTCTCACTACAGCAATTTTTCCTGTGGAAGAAAAATGTCAGATGAAAAATATTGCGCCTGCTGGTCAACAAATTTGGCCTCGACCCTAGCTCTCTCAGCCGAATAGTGTGGGTAACCGATCAAGGCAGCAACATCATCAAAGCCCTGAATCCATATAGGAAGCTTTCTTGTCTCGATCACCTAATTAATACCGTTCTTCGTCACGTTCTGCATGCCAATGCACTGGCCGAACACGCGCCGGATATAGGAGAGACCATATCTGCCGCTAAAGGACTCGTGAGAGATCTGAAACAATCTGGCCTGGTTGCGCAATTATCGAAGACATATGGGGGAGACGATTTAGCACAGTTTATCTCATATTCAAGTCAGTGCAGGACATATACCCAGAGCTCAGAGAGCCCAGAGAGAGATGGAGGGCGACAAATATACAAAGATAAACATTGTCTGCATCTGGTTTGAGAGACTGAAGAGACATTGCCAACCCTCTCCCACCAACTCTCTGCAGCAAGCCTTTGCATGCCAGAGACATTCCGAGTTCATAGCGCAAAAAAAATTAACTTTCGGATTTGCCTTGATGCCTTTCTACCTTGAAATGCATCCTCAGAAGGCAAAATTGTCAATTTTCGGACGCAGCCTATGACAATAAGCTGGAAATTGAAACAGGAACGAAACATGGGATATGAAATATACAGACTAAAAGTCCATTGAAACAATGCTTTATATCTCCTGCATTTTTTTCTTTGCATTTACACATGTAGGCCCACTGACACACATGCACACACAGATGGAAACATATAAAGAAACATTTTAGTGCTACCATGATTCACTTTTTCAAATAAATAGTTCCCAACTAAAACCATGACACTTATCAGTAGCAAGGTAGTAACATTGTTGTTTTGAATCAGTTAAACTTGCATCTTAGATAAGCTGTTGCTGAATACTGTTAAACATCTGTACTACATTTGTTACTTCTCCCTTAGGGAAGAAGCAACAAATCAACCCAAACAAATGTCGCTGAAAAACTATAGAAAATACACAATCAAAAGTTCTGTGACATTAAAAACACCTAAAAAGTCAAGAGCAAGTTTAAAATACCTTAATATTCTCAGTTGACAGTGTGAACTCTTCAGTGCAACAGAGAGTAGCTTCACTCCTGCATCCTGCAGGTCATTGTTACTCAGATCCAATTCTCTAAGACAAGAGTTTGATGATTGTAGAGCTGATTACATACTTTCACAGCACTGAGCAGTGAGATTACAGATGATCAATCTAAACAGAAAAATAAAATTAGTCAGATTCACAAAATTGTTGTTACAAAGCTGTGTGTTGAGGGTAAGTTGTACAGTGTGAGTACCCTGGATATTACCAAAAAGCATATGCAATTACATTTTGACCTGTAATTCTACGATATTTTTAAATATATGTGTCTTCTGGTTATGCCGCTCCAGTAGCTCATATGCCACAGTTCTCCACGTTTCTCTTTTATCAGTGGTTTAGTCCTGTGTCCTATTTGGTTTTGATAATACTTGATCAACTTATCGAGTTTAAGTTTACTAAAATGTAGGGGATTTTAGTCTATTTTAAGCAATGAAAACTTTTTTTAATCATGTTTAAACTGATAATTACTTTTTACTCCAAATTGTAATCATGATTACTGATCATTATTGCTGTCATTTTACATTTCATTAGATTTATTGCACTTTCATCCATAAACACAAAATAAAGAGAATGTCAACTCAATCGCATGGGTTATTTTACTTATTTATTTTCTTGATTTATTATATCATGTAAATTAACTTACATTATGAAAACAGGAAACTGAAACATTCAAATGCTGTGATATGTCAAATAAATGAAATTTAAAAAGTGGAGCAAAAAAGTATTTGGTCAGCCACCAATTGTGCAAGTTCTCCCACTTAAAAAGATGAGAGAGGCCTGTAATTTTAATCATAGGTACACTTCCACTATGAGACAGAATGAGAAAAAAAATCCAGAAAATCACTGATTTTTAACCCCTTACCTGTCATCTTCCGATTTGGCAAATAGAGCATTTAGACATACTTATAGTATAAACAGTGGTGGGCTGTCAGGGCTGTTCTCTGCTGGCCCTGTCAAAATCATATATATATATATATAGTTACGATTAATTTCCAGAAAGAATGAATTTTTTTTCGGTGTATTTTCCATATGTTATCATCTAAACGCATCACAGCCCCGAGGACCAGCACTAGTAGAATAGCTTGCCTTCCATTGAAGCTGCTATTTTCCATTGGACCATAGCTTTGACTGACGTGGGTCATTAGCCAATTAAAATTTGATGTGTAGTGATAGAACGGCCCAGCGATGTGTCGGTGTGCTACCCCCTGCTGATGTCATCCGCCGTCTGAACTTTTCGCGGGTTGTGAGAATTCTGTGTGAAATAAACTATGGCCGCCGAGGATGACGGGCAGCGTGCGAATGATCGATCGGTAATGTTAGCTAACAAGCGATGTTTTTTCTGTTTCTGTTTTCAGGGAAAATGTTAGTATGACATAGGGGTTGAACAACTTCCATTTTTTTAAAGTCGACATTTATGTGATGAAAGTGGAGTCGACTTCGACTAGTCGCTGATGACGTCATTAATGAACAAATAAGCCTGAACCTCGAGCTGAGACGCGAACTCTGGTCTTCTTGTACACAGGACGGCTATGGCATATGACACAGCACTGCCTGTGTATTGGCCCAGAGAGATTGTGGGCCTGGAAGCCGGCAGGCCGGGATCCTGGATTCCTCCCCCTCCTCTCACCGCCGGTAGATGGTTCGGCCGAATCACCTGTTCTCCACCGTGGAGCCGGTTGGAGAGTCAATCCACCGCGAGACCTGGGTAGAGGGACAGGCTTAGAGAGAAATGAGGAGGGGGAAGAAGGAGAGAGAAGCCGATGGCAAAGGCTCGCCGACCCCTCGGCACACTACCATTTCGTTCTCCGCCAGTTGGAAGACCTGGTCTAGCGACGTCGGGCGGTGGCACTGGACCCATTGAGCCGTCTCCTTCGGCAAACATGCCACTGAAGGGGGGGGGTGGGCCGACACCCTTGCCTCTTCATCATATGCATCTTCATCATATGCATCTTATCCTTTTGAATGATTTTTAATAACCTCATGAATTAAATAATCAGTTATTATCCTTTCAAAATAATGAATTATTGACAATCAATTTTATGTGATCATTAATACATTTAACTATTGTTTAATATGATTTTGACTCTATGTCTGCTGTATGGTGTCTTTTGCTTTCCAGAGACGGTCTGACAAAGACAGTCTGACCCCTATCTATGTGCCCTGACATAGATAGCCTGACCTCTATCTCTGGGTCCTGACCAACAGGGCCTTGGAGAGAAAGTTAGAACTTCCAAGAGGTGAATCCTGCCTGTTGTTAGTAACCCCAGGACAGGAAGGGGTGGGAGGATTTGAGTCTCCCAATTGTGATTTCTTCCCATTTATATAGTGTGATTTTTCCCATTGATAGAAGTACATTTTTGTCTTTATATTTCTTTATATTTCTTTATAGAATGAGGTAGATGATATTAGTCATACTTTTCTTTCTGGAGATGTGTTTGTCATGTGGTGTTGATATCTTGTTCTGTTGATAAGCTCACTGCTGCGCTAACCTTGGAGGAGAGATGTGCCCTAGAGTCTTGTGTGTGTGTGTGTTACACAGGGCCGGCGCTCCGCACACGCACATCACGCACTGCGCGTAGGGCACCAAGTGCTTGGGGGGGCACCAAAAAATCTGGGTCGTGAAAAAATCATCACAATAGGCTAGCCTACTAGTATAAATAACACATAAAATATTTCTAAAAGCATGTTAATATACAAATGCAATACAAAAGTAATATAGGCTGTTATGAAGGACTGTCATGTGTACATAATAATGTACTATGATTGTTTAAAATCATAGTTTACCGCGAACTGAAAGTATTAGTAGCATAGATCCTTATCTATCGCAATCGTGCATAGACAATTCTAATGGAGAACGAGTATTCCTCTGTACTATAATTATTATAAGACATGTTTACATATATTTACCATGAGTGCTATATTCTTTGTTGTACATTCGCGAGCTAAATGTGTATGTCGTAAATGCACCGTTGTGTTGTTTACATAAAGGCAGCCGGAATGGCGCTAATGACGTTACGGCCGGGAGTTCGAGCCCCGCTCAGAACAGGATTCTTACATGATGATAAAATAAGCCTACATGACAATTTATAGGCTAGTAAGTGCGGATTTCATTTCTTGTGTAACAGTTTAGTACTTTGTACTGTTATTTGTCCATTGTTATCATAATTACACATCATTTATGTGTACTGCTATTGGCATCCTTTTGTATATTGTTATTTACCAATTTGTATGTATATTTTCAGAACCACAAACTTGCCCCGACTTATGGTGGAGAATAAATGTTACAGAAGAAACATCAGAGTCCTTATTGCATTCTAACTGGATGTGCCATAGTGATTGCAACCAATTACAACCAGACAATTTAAGTACTTCAAAACATAGACCTAGACCAAATTAGTCGAGAAAAAGGTGAATCTCTGTGCCAGACTCCCTCTGGTTTTCAGTTGAATCCCTGAATATTTTGTCTTGTGGTTATCAATGGGGACGTGGCTCAGAAACTGCCATATGATGACCTGATAGCTAATTTTGCAGCTAGGAAATGTAGACGTGTACCTCTGTAGGGCCTCTGACAACTGATGGTAGTGAAAATGTTTAATATAGTTCTATAGAATAGCAGAATGGACTCTTTATAGAGATGTAGTCCCTCTGTTGAGTAATTTGTACTGTGCAGTTATGCATGGTTATTAGCAGTTTAAAACGTGCACTTTAAAATTCATACTTTATAAAATTCATAGACTTATTCTATTTACACAAAACTTTTTTTTTGCACTTTTAACTTTCTGTGTTTACATTGTTCAGTTTCAATTATTCATTTGCAGCAGTTATTTTGGAAGTAAAGAGAACCTAAATAAGAAATTCTGAATGGTAGTTATTTCTTTGGTGGGTGGGTGTTTGTTTGGGGAGGGGAGGATAGGGTAGGGTGGGTTGGGTGGTGGGGGGGGGGGCACCGCCAAGCATTTGTGCTTAGGGCACCCAAATGGCTAGCACCGGCCCTGGTGTTACATGTTCTGTGCAGGTCTATGGAATGGATTGGACCGCTTTTCTCACACCCTAGACCTCTTGGCTTCTTTCTAGGACTCCCCTGAAGTCAACACTACCCCAATCTTGGGATTGTCAGATGTATACATCCTGATTAACAACAACAACAACAACATCTTCTATCTATTCTCATGTGACACATTGTTTAGACTTTATGCCAATCAGTAATATTCCACGTGTTTGTAATGATGTAAATCATGCCCTTGAAATTGGTATAACTGGTGTGGTAATTTTGTGTAGAGTAGAGTCTGGCCTGACACCGCCCTGAGAGACTCTGAAGCTGACTCTACTGATGAAACTGCAAACTATTCTTCAGTAAAATTCTCTCCGATGATTGAACATCCTGACTCCTGGTCTTCATTTCGCATATCTGGTCTATGGGTCAAAACTGTAACCCCTAACAGTTTTTGGTGGAGGATGCGCAGGCAATAATTCCTTGGTGACACCCCTGGCAAAACAACAAATAAGGTAGTATTTATTTATTTTATTGTTTGGATAAGGTTATCTGAATGGAAGATTGGTAAAGGGGAACGAGAGAGCTTCACTTCGATAGGAGTGAGGAGTTAATTATACTTGTGTGATAGTATAAAGCAAAGTCGCTGATGGCATCGTTATGGTTAACGGTAGAAGGCAGTGCATTGAAGCATACTTAAGAAAGGGGTCCCCGGTGGGCATTGAGTGCAGTCACTACCCCTACAGGAGTACGTCCCTGGAACGGTGTGTGAGTCCAGTAGGCATCGCAAACCTGCGCCAGTCTCTTCCATTCAGATAAAGGGATCCCCTTGTTTAAACAAGTAAAATAGATTCAGGAGTTGTTTGCCAGGGATGCATCTGGAACGATACCGAGTAGAATAAAATAAGACCCAAATTGGTAAGGACCAGTATATGTGACCAGGAGTAAAAAGATACTTTGTGGTTTCATGAGTAGAACTCACTTCTATTCTATTAAAAACTAATTTGAGGATAAAAATAAGATTAATTGCCTTACGTTGCTAAAAACCTTTTTTGTAATCAAGAAAAGATTGTTTAGAAACAAAATAGGCGTCAGATAAACCCAAATTTATAGCCGTTTGTGCTCGCTGTAAAATGGGAGGCGTACCAATGAAATCAATCCCTAATGGGGCTAATGAGTGGTACGACCTGGATGCACGTGACAGAATAGCAAAATTAAAGGAAGTGCAGGTGGGCCATGATCAGGGAGGTTTTAATAAGGGGCTGGGAAAGTTTTGTGACAAAGTAGAAAATGCTGCCAGGTCTCTTCCTCCCTCTATCCCGACTGACTCTTACCAGGAAGTGCAGGTGGCCCCCACTCAGGGATCCGCCCCACTTCCTGATAACAGAGAGGAGGGACCATATGAAAAGGCACGCCCAATATTGAATGCACAGGTTGAAATCCCTCCCCCGTACAACCCAGAGGTTCTTTCCGCACAAGCAAAAAGTAAATTAACCACAGAGGTCAAAAATATCAGATTGTCCTCTGTTGAGGCATATAAACCCAGAAAAACAGTCTTTGCCGCCCCAATCCGACATTCGGAGTGGGACGACCAGAACACTGAAATGGGGGCTGGGCATGAATATGGGTCATTGACCAGACTAACCCCAGCTGAGAAAAATAGTTTGCTTGCGGGGATAGAACCTTTCAAACTGTACAGCCCAAATAAAGTTTTATGGGATAAGATAGAAGCCATTGCCAGACAACAAAATCTGGGCATTGCTGACATACAAGCACTGGTGGAAGGATTAATCCCTACCAGTAAACTGAAAGCTGTACAAACAATTAGACCCCACCCCTTCGTTCCTTCAGACTGGACTGAGTACTGCGAGGCCTACACCACTTACAAGTTTGAGGTTCAAGAACTTTTAGGTCAGGGGTCATACCCCTGGACCAGTGTAACCCAGGTCAAACAGAGAGTAGGGGAAAGCCCTTTAGAATATGCTGACCGTTTTCGCATAGCCTATGAAACTTACTGTGCTGTAAACTGTAAGCCTGAAGATTGTGATTGCTCCATTGTCCTTGAATCTGCCACAGGCAGCCTGAACGTGCTTCCCTTATCTCAATCTGGCCACCATTGTAAACAGAGATGCGCAGTGACTGATGTTGACAAAGAGACTGAAACTCAACCAGAGTGGAATTTTTTGATTTCAAAATTTCCTGATGTTTCGGCAAAAGATACATTTGATTGTGAGCTTGCCCAAGTTCAGCCACTGAGCATCCCAGGACCCATGCATGTAGCCAAACGACAATACCCTTTAAGAAATGAGGCTCGAGAGTTTGCGAAGAGTGTGGTAGACAAATTATGCAAACGGGGTATCATAGTACCATGCACCTCTCCGACAAATTCACCGATATGGTCCGTGAAAAAGAGCGACAGCTCTTGGGGTCTCACAACAGACTTCACCGCGTTAAATGCAGCTTCCGAAAAGATGCACCCCCTTGTCACGAACCCCACCACGATCCTTTATGAAATAGGGTCTGAACACTGTTATTTTACTGCACTGGATATTTCTAACACTTTCTGGACTTGCCCTCTAGCCAAGGAGGACCCAGGAAAGTTTGCTTTCACCTGCAGGGGTCGCCAATGGACATGGTGCCGTTTGCCACAAGGATTCTGCAACTCTCCAACCCTGTTTCATCAGGTACTGGCATCCTTCATTGATCTGGTAAGAAAGACTGTTGAAAATGATGGATCATTTGTCCTACAATATGTGGATGACATTCTGATTGCCAGCCCAAGCAAATTCAAACATTTAACTGCTGTACGAACTGTTTTGAATACTCTGAAAGACGGGGGATTCAAAGCCAACTTGAAAAAAACACAGCTGGCACTGCCCGAAGTGACTTATTTAGGGCAGATTGTCAGGGTGCACGACCGACGAATCACTCCAGAAAGAGTCAAAGCCATCGTCGAACTTCCAAAGCCAAACATGGTTACTGGTCTAAGGCAGGTAATGGATTTTCTGAATTACTGCCGCCAGTATGTTCCTGAATACACTGAACTGTCTAAACCCCTCACAGAATCTCTTAAAGGGGGAAAACCTGGATCCGAGCTGATCGACTGGACGGAGGAGATGGAGGAGGTGTTCGTGAGTATCAATGAAACTCTCACTTCCTCCCCAGCACTGAGACATGCTGACAACAGCCAACCTTTTCACCTGTGGACATGGGTGGGAACCCGATCATACTCCGCTGCCCTTAGCCAGAGAGTTCCAGGCCGAAATTCCTACGGAATGGTAGGATATTATTCTGCTCCTATTCCTGTTTCTATGGCAGGTCAGCACACCTGCCTGCTGACATGTGACTGTGCAGAATGGGCTGTGAAAGCCACGGAGGACATTGTGACACATCAAAAGGTGATACTGTACACAAGACACCCGATTTTGAAGTTATTGACAAACACTTGCTTGAGCTCTATTTTGAATCAAAGACGAGCAAAGGGGGAAATCACTCTTCTGAGTAAGAATGTGGAAATTCACATTGACAATGAAAATGCTGTAAACCCTGGCTCCTTGCTTCCAGAAGAAGGAACTGCCCACAACTGTGTCCATCTGATCGAGAACAACAGCCAGAGCCCTCTCCAGGCCGAACCACTATCTGATGCCATGAACTTGTTTGTTGACAGGTCCAGTTTTCATGAACAAGGACAACGCTCCACAGGCTGGGCTGTGGTAAATGAACATTATGAGACTGTTGAATGTGGCTCTCTTTCAGGGGGAGGGGCTCAGGTGGTGGATCTGGTCACTCTCACTCGTACACTTCAATACGGCAAGGCCTTCGGGACGGTCCACGATTTCGGACCTGTGTGGAAACAACGGGGGTTCCCTATCACCCCTGGTTTACCCATCTCTCATCAAAAGCAGGTACAGAAACTCATGTCTGCCTGTGATTTTCCTGCAGAAGGAGCTGTTATCAAAAGAACAGGACACTCTACTGATAACGCCCCAGAATCCAAGGGCAACCAAGCTGCTAATGCTCCTGCCAGGCTGGCTGCACAACAGACAGAGACATGCGTGAGTGTAATGGCTCGCTCTCCCCAGGAGAGTAAGCCACCCCGAGACATTTATGCACAGGATAAAGATCCTGAAGTAACAGAGCAATGGACAAAACTTGGTGCACTGATGAACTCAGATGGACTTTGGAAACTCAATGAACGTTTTGTCTGCCCTGTTTCTGCTCGAACCCAGCTCATGTCGTTATATCAAGGGTTGGCACATGCTGGGCCTGAGAAACCATATGCAATGATTTCTAAAACATGGTGGTGGCCAGAGATGAGAGCTTCCAGCAGGGATTTTTGCAGATGTTTAGTTTGCTTTAAGGTTAATTCTTCAGCTAAGCTAAATATCCCCTTAGGTCACGCCCCATGTCCCCAGCGTCCATGGACCCATCTTCAGATTGACTTCACTCTACCCCCTAGTGGGGGCTTTTCATACATCTTAATGATTGTTGATTTGTTCTCCAGATGGGTAGAGGCTTTCCAGTTGAAGAACTCTACTGCAGATGCAACTGCCTTGATGCATCTGCACATGCTCAAACTAACCGTTGACTTAACTGTTTGGATGTGTGTGTTCGTTTTAGTCTTCTCTATCTGTGCAGGTCCTCTTGCCGAGGAGCAAGCTGAATCCTGCCGAGGAGGACAGGAGGATGCTGACACTAACGAACAATCTGAGAAGCGAGCTGACAAAGAAACATGTTGTACCCCTAATGTGAGTGGAAGGTGTGAGAGCCTCGGAATGGGGACTGGTCTTTTTAGTGGCCAGCATGTCCGTGATGAGGTGAAGAGACAAGTGTGACCCGTCAGGGAAGCATGAGTCACCACTCAACCTTCCATAGAGACCTCACTTGTAGACCAGACGTGGTGGTATTGGACCCCACATTGGTCTTAAAACGGGGGATTGAAGGGGGGGGGTGGGCCGACACCCTTGCCTCTTCATCATATGCATCTTCATCATATGCATCTTATCCTTTTGAATGATTTTTAATAACCTCATGAATTAAATAATCAGTTATTATCCTTTCAAAATAATGAATTATTGACAATCAATTTTATGTGATCATTAATACATTTAACTATTGTTTAATATGATTTTGACTCTATGTCTGCTGTATGGTGTCTTTTGCTTTCCAGAGACGGTCTGACAAAGACAGTCTGACCCCTATCTATGTGCCCTGACATAGATAGCCTGACCTCTATCTCTGGGTCCTGACCAACAGGGCCTTGGAGAGAAAGTTAGAACTTCCAAGAGGTGAATCCTGCCTGTTGTTAGTAACCCCAGGACAGGAAGGGGTGGGAGGATTTGAGTCTCCCAATTGTGATTTCTTCCCATTTATATAGTGTGATTTTTCCCATTGATAGAAGTACATTTTTGTCTTTATATTTTTTTATATTTCTTTATAGAATGAGGTAGATGATATTAGTCATACTTTTCTTTCTGGAGATGTGTTTGTCATGTGGTGTTGATTGTTCTGTTGATAAGCTCACTGCTGCGCTAACCTTGGAGGAGAGATGTGCCCTAGAGTCTTGTGTGTGTGTGTGTTACATGTTCTGTGCAGGTCTATGGAATGGATTGGACCGCTTTTCTCACACCCTAGACCTCTTGGCTTCTTTCTAGGACTCCCCTGAAGTCAACACTACCCCAATCTTGGGATTGTCAGATGTATACATCCTGATTAACAACAACAACAACAACATCTTCTATCTATTCTCATGTGACACATTGTTTAGACTTTATGCCAATCAGTAATATTCCACGTGTTTGTAATGATGTAAATCATGCCCTTGAAATTGGTATAACTGGTGTGGTAATTTTGTGTAGAGTAGAGTCTGGCCTGACACCGCCCTGAGAGACTCTGAAGCTGACTCTACTGATGAAACTGCAAACTATTCTTCAGTAAAATTCTCTCCGATGATTGAACATCCTGACTCCTGGTCTTCATTTCGCATATCTGGTCTATGGGTCAAAACTGTAACCCCTAACACCACAAACTGCGCCAGTGCCACACGGTCAATGATGTCCTCAACGTCACTCCCGTCAGCCATCAACCACTTACGGCATGACTCCCGGAGCTGGTGCGCGAACACGAAGGGACGACCGAACTCGTCCAGGGTCAGGGTCCGGAACCGCTGCCGATGTTGTTCTGGGGTCCGGCCGACCCGCTGAAGGATGGCGCGCTACAAGTTGTCGTAGACCAGGAGATTCTGGGCTGGCAGTTGGTGGACGGCTACCTGTGCCTACCAGTCCATCCTGGGCCATTCCCGGTACCTGGCCGCCCGCTCAAACAGCTCCATGAAAGCCTCTGGGTCATCATCGGGACCCATCATAATCTCGCTGATTATATACCAAAACAATTCAACCTGTTGGAACAAAAGAAACATCAAGATAAGAGATCATACATAATATGAGATATAAACATAAGATAATAAAAAATGATTGTTTCGTTGCATTTAAAAAAAAATGGTGTGTGTGTGTGTGTGTATGTGTAGGTCTGTCAGCCACCACCAAAGACCATTTTTGACCCAGGAAAAACCCTGCACATGTGAGATATTTGTTAAATCAAACTGTAGTTAATCAAAAAATGCAAGTACAGGGTTTCTTTTCCTTGTGGTTGCACAATAAAAGTGCACAATAACATTTTCAATTTGTAAATGAAAAATATGTACATATATAAAATAATTTGCTTAAGCAGCATACTAATGCATATCTGTATGATACATATTCCACCTCCTGTTATTCACATTATTTTAAGACATAATGGACTGTGTCTGAGATTAATACCTCATACAGATTAGCATTCTTAGGGAACTTTGAGTTTTAAAATGGGATTGAGCACTTTTCACAAAACAAAACACAAAACTCTGTTAGTGTCAGTTTGGTGTCCACCATAGACTGTAAACAATATGGACACGTCGTCTTCAGTGCCTCCCATTGACGAAAAGTTAAGTGTTATTTGCTTATAGAAGAAAAAGATTAATTCCCACAAAGCTGCAATGCCTTTTGATTATTTGATCAAAACTTCTCTCATGGTACATTTACACACCCACACATACGAGAGAAGTGCCAATCATATGCATATTCCACATTTTATCATAAGTGTGGGGACATGCATTGGTCTCGGTCTTGACTCGGTCTCGGCCTGTCTTGGTCTTGACTCGGTCTCGGCCCTTCAAAGTCTTGGTCTTGTCTTGGTCTCGGCGCTTCAAAGTCTTGGTCTTGTCTTGGTCTCGGCGCTTCAAAGTCTTGGTCTTGTCTTGGTCTAAGTTTAGGTGGTCTTGACTACAACACTAGCGTAGGATCAGAGGAATCTTTTAGGATTTGCTAAATTTGTCTCAGATGGTAAAATCGTGGCCAAAATCGCACAGTCTGCACCTGGCTTTAGGTAGAGTCTGGCCTGCCACCGCCCTGAGAGACTCTGAAGCTAACTCTACCGATGAAACTGCAAACTATTCTTCAGTAAAATTCTCTCCGATGATTGAACATCCTGACTCCTGGTCTTCAGTTCGCATATACGGTCTCTGGGTCTTAAACTGTCAACCCCTAACAATATGCAACAGATTAAAAACATTGCTCATAATACACAGTTTCGTACGTGTAAGCTGTGACCTCTGTATCATGATACAGGATAGAACCGCTAACAAAGTAATCCATTCACATTCCATTCATAATGTTTTCTTTCTTAAAATATAAGTAGCCTAAGTGTAAATGCATTATCATATACGTGTCATATATACGTAGAATTGAAGTCTGTCATGTAAAAAAGCTTTATTATGCAGTTCAGTCTGTCTGCTATTAGCCTATCTATTCCAACCATTACTCCTGATCGGAGGCTTCCGTAAATATTTAGTTTATACGTAGATATAACAAAAAAGTTGTAACTTACTGCTGGTGCAACCGGCCACTGAAGACATCTACATGCCAATATTCAGTAAAGCCTAGTTCAGACTGCACGATTTTCAAACTCGTCGGGTCACTGCTCTATTCACACTGCATGACTATCTGGGGTATCATTCAGTCACTGCTGTGTTCACACTGCACGATGGTTTGAAGACAGAGGAGTTCACACTGCATGACTAAACAAGAGGAAGAATCGCCGACAACTCTCTCTCCCGTGCTCAAACTACGTTTCCCAAACACACGTGCGATGTGACAAGTAAACAACGCGAGATCACACGTGCGTCAGACCGGAGTTCTCGCGCGTGACTTGGAATTGTTATTAAAAATGATAAACTGCACAAAGTTTGCTTCAAATTGTATGTGCGCTGATTTGTGGAGAAAAAGAAAAAAGATTATGGCGGAAGAAATTTTTGGAGAGACAGAGGGAGCCAGGATTTTGTTCTGCAAAGACAGTTTGAGGTAAATAAATAATTTTGTAATGTGCTGCTGCTGTGGCTGGATGTGCAAATGTTTGGCCTTTGTTTCTCTTTGATAGAATTGTAAATATATCTATTAAAATACTTAAATTCTGCTCTATAACTCCTCCCTGAACGTCCTGCTGCCCTGTATCTCACTCTCTCATTGGCTGTCGGTGTAATTTTCAGTCAGAACACAGTTCACACAGAAGGAGTTTGAATCGCCGACAGCTCCAGATATTAAACATGCCAAATATCTCACCGGCGTCGGCGACTCGTCGGCGATTCTCTCTGATCGCGTCTTTGATCATTCATACTGCGTGATTGTCACTCGCGTGCACGAGCACCGATTTGCCTGTGATCTCAGGCATTTGTCGGCGATTTCACAAAACCTGTCGGCGACTCAAAATCGGGGCAAAAATCGGGCAGTGTGAACTAGGCTTAAGTCATAAAACCACCTGCTGGTAACAGGAAATGGCATGCGCTACACCATAATTCAATCACAGAAACTCATTTAAATATGCCATGAAGTACCAAACACGCTAGAAACACATTAAATCATACAAAAATTGGCTAAGTGCTAACATATTCGATTAACGCCACGAAACAGGAAGTTACAATTCCAACTCAGGCATACAATGTACGATCTTCCCCAAACTTTACATGTTTGATAATCCTCCTAGCCTGAAGACATCTACATGGCAATATTCAGTTATAGTCAAAAGCACCACCTTTTGGAAGCAGGAAATGTGGCACTGTAGTAACTTTGCCATATTTCTCCTATATTTACCCGCTTAAATGCATGTTGCCCACTATTTACTGTTTTCCTGAGGCCACCAGGTGGTGGTGGTCCCGGTTGTGAGTGCCCTTCCATCACTGCTTGCAGCTTTAATTATTATTGTTTATTTTTCTTTATTGTTTGTATTATTTCCTTCGGTCTTTATAATTTTTTATTATTTTTATATTTTTTTATTATTATTCCTTTCTTTATGTCTTTTATCATTTGTATTATTGCTTTTTCTTTCTTTCAGTTTTTTCTCTTATTCTTTATTTTCTTTAAATGGGAGACACAGATAGCCTTGTAGTATTCATAAAACAGCAGGCAAAAAGTACATTGATACAATAAGGTTTCATCAGTTAACATTAGTAAATGTATTAACTAACATGAATTAACCATTTTATACTGTATTTGTTCATCTTTGTTAACGTTAGTTAATATTAACACAACTGTTCATGTTTTCTTCATGTTAGTTCACAGTGCATTAACTAATGTTAATAAGATTTTAATAAATAAATATTGAAATTAACATGAACAAAGATTAACAAATTATTTAGTGCAGTTAAGTATCAGTTCATGTTAACTAATGAAACTTTTTTTTAAAGTGTTACCCATAAAATATTATTAGTCTTACTTCCTTTTGTGTTTGGCCCCCTTTGGTGCCGTCTGTAGATCTGAGGTCACTTCAGCTTAAATAGCTTTGTTCTGGTGGTGGGATAATCAGCTAGAGAAATGTGATAGAGGTATACATTAAGAATTTCCATTCATTGAAAACATTTTTCCTCATTTACACATTTGAAGGTACAACAATTAGCATAGGTAACACTAAATAAAATAGTTATTCAATTAAGCACAATGACATCACAATAAAAATATCCCATTAATAAAGTTTGCACTTAATAGCTTTTCCCAAAACCTGTACTTGGAATTTTAGCCAGTCCTCCTGTGGGTTTCTTCTTTCTCTAACAAATCGGTCAACATTGGCAGTAGAAGGTGGTGGCCAGTAGCATATGGAAGTAAAACTGTGCCACTGGATTTTGAATTCTAATTTTTAGCACTGAATTTTTTTACATCGAATTTTTAACACTGAATTTTATTTTGCATCTAAATCAGACTTTGAATTTTAAAAGCCATCGAATTTCTAGCTCTGTTTTTTTTTTGACTATGACATTTTTTCAATGTTTTAAAAAAATTCAGTGTAAAAAGAAATTCAACGTCTCAAAAAATTCAGTGTAAAAAAATTCAACGTCTCAAAAGATTCAGTGTAAAATAATTCAACGTCTCAAAAAATTCAGTGTAAAATAATTCAACGTCTCAAAAAATTCAGTGTAAAAATATTCAGAGTCAACATCCGGGTAACCAAGGAGAAGCAATCGATCCCTGTATCAAATCATCCAACATCCAGCCAATCATTTACGCTCCATTGGTCATGTGATGCTGAAACAGGAAGGCGGGGAACAGGGCCGTTTCTACCCTAGGCGAGATTCATATTGTAGTAGGTTGTGGGAGTGGCTATGGTTAACTTATGAGCTACTCGTAATTAATGTGCACAGGTGATGCGGGTGAACCCTGATTATTTATGGAATGGGTGCGGGACGCTCGAGAGGGACGGTGTGATTTGCGTGTGCGAGGAGCTCTCATTTGTGGGGAACGCTAGACGGCCGCTCGGGACAAATAGTGTCTCCGGCGGTGAAGATAGTCAGTTAGTGGGGGGCAAATGTGTTAGAGAGTTAGGGGTTCAAGCGCTGGATAGGAGAGCTCTTTAAAGGCACATAATTACCTGCTAAGTGATCTGACCCGCACCCGGACTGTGGAGGATGCTGAACCGGAGAGAATAATTTAAGCCTACTGTGATGCAATCGACAAGGGGAACCCCCGAGTGACTTCCCTGCTGACGTGATCCCGTCCCTTATGACGGCACCCATAACAAGGGGGGTAACGTGTTTTATAAAGTGTTGTGTTTTAACTAATAATAAAGCAATTGATTGTAAACTGCCCTCCTGGTGTAGTGTTCTCTGCCTCCATTATATCCGGTTGTTACAATATGTTGCACCCCCCCCCCCCCCCCCTTTTTTTTTTTTTACTTCAACTTATTAAGTAAATATGACTTCCTTATTTCATGGGCATATTGTACATGCATTAATCGAATAATGTAGCTAGGTTATCTCTGAGATCACAGATGTTGGGGGGTTCGGGGGCATGCTCCCCCGAGAAAAATTTGATTTCTATGATCTACATATGTGTATTTTAAGATGTTCTGAAGGCCAAAAAATTAGATAACAATAGCTTGAAAACCATGTCACTCGGCGCCGCTGCGGATTGAAGAACACAGTGAATCAAAGACTAAAAGACGGGACGAAGCAGTAGCCGAAGCCTTGCGCCAGTTTCATGTTTTAAAGGTTAATCACATATTTTTTTAGGGGGGGCTGATGCATAAGTTCATAAAAAAGGGCCTAGTGACGCCCATGGTTATGACAGTATTAGCCTACTTAATCAATTTACACTAAACAGCTATCTCTGATGTAAAAAAATAAAATAATTCAAATTAACTGCTATAATGTTCTGCACCTGAAATGAGCATGGCGTGTGGTCCGTCCAGTACTAATATTCAGTGTAATGTTTTGCTCACCATTATGATAGAGGGACCAGCTTAGTAGAGAACAAGTAACCAATAAGTAGGCTATACCTGTATATTTCGCTTTCTTTTTACGATACTGAGCCCCTGATGGCTTTGACCTTTTCATGATGATGAAACTAAAGCACGCTGTAACGAGTAGAAATATAGTGTGGCCCCTTTAAGAGTTGCGAGCGCTCCCTGCAAACGAAGTCTGCATTTTGTGAATGTGCGCACTGAGTCTTGAGCTCCCATGTGTGGGGATTATTTTCTGTTTTCTGTTGCTAACAGTTATTTTGTTTTATTAAGTAATGCTGTGGATGGAAAGGGAGTTTGTGATGAGAGTTCAGCGGGGAATAAAGTGCGATCTGTTTGATGTTAATCGCCTCCGTGTTTGCATCCACTACAGTTACATTAAGTGAGCTATCCGCATTTTTCACTCGGACACAAGCGTTACAATGCCACGGATGACGACGTTCCCTGCCGCCCTCTACATGATCTCATTTCATTACAGCAGCTCCACTATCACCATGGCGACTTCACTCCAATAATCGCAACTAATCATAATGCCTTGAAATAGAAAAAGTACGAAATATTAATAATAAAATATATATGAAATAACTAAAAAATCTTGTTGGGGCGGGGGCTCATTGACGCCCCCCAGCTGTTGGCGCCCTAGGCGACCGCCTAGTTTGCCTATGACTAGAAACGGCACTGGCGGGGAAGTTCACTTCAGGTGAGCTCCAGAGCTCAGCAGCATGGCTCAGAACACACACGATGGCGCTTCAGTGAGTTTACTCATGACCAATGGAGCGTAAATGATTGGCTGGATGTTGGATGATTTGATACAGGGATCGATTGCTTCTCCTTGGTTACCCGGATGTTGACTCTGAATATTTTTACACTGAATTTTTTGAGACGTTGAATTATTTTACACTGAATCTTTTGAGACGTTGAATTTTTTTACACTGAATTTTTTGAGACGTTGAATTTCTTTTTACACTGAATTTTTTTAAAACATTGAAAAAATGTCATAGTCAAAAAAAAACAGAGCTAGAAATTCGATGGCTTTTAAAATTCAAAGTCTGATTTAGATGCAAAATAAAATTCAGTGTTAAAAATTCGATGTAAAAAAATTCAGTGCTAAAAATTAGAATTCAAAATCCAGTGGCACAGTTTTACTTCCATAGTAGCACTCCTCTTCCTTTGGTCTAGTAAACCAGTTTCTTAATATAATGGCGAAATTACAGGAATCCAGAAATTCCACAACAGCAAAGGGCAGCATTTTGCTAGAAAAATTAATTCCATAATGTCACCAGTCATGTAGCAGAGAAAGAGCAACAAAGGCTCCATTATATGGTAACAAGACCATTTTCGTCATGAATTCATTCACAGGTATAACTTGCAGTTGGTCTATGTAATCCATGTGTGATTCCCAACGCTTAAGAGTCAATTGGATAATCATAAAATGCTTTCTATGTGTATAATAATATATAAACACACACACACCAGATATGTGTCCCCAGATGAAGTAAACAAAATATTATTTACAAGGCCAACTTGTACATTAAAGTCAAACAATAGTCCCCTGTTCCACATTAAATAAAACATTTTCCCATAGTACTATTTAGACTTTCTTTACATCCTTCAAATCCATCAGGTTAAGGGTCCAGAGAAGTTGAGTTTATGATAATTCAGTATATTTTTTTTCTGTCTTTTTGCCTTCACTTTGTTTTACGTTTCACATCTTGCTGAACCAGATTTCGTGGCCTTCGTGACCATCTTTTTTATTTTACCTAAAAAGCTTTTGAATAGAAAACATGAAATTTGGTCAAGAGGTCCATATTTCTTAGCATCCTGAGCCTGGTGAATTAAGCTCTGCACATTATAGATGCAACGAAGGAGTCCACTGGAGGCAAGTTGTAGTGATGAACCCAAGTGCAGTTTATTTACAGCGTGAACAAATACAAAACGGAACTAGACTTGACTCATGAACAGACTTGGCTTGGAAACAGACTTGACTTGAATACTAACACCCACCTACTGGTTTACAGGGGGAACAATATTCGACAAAGACACATGGCAAACATGAGGGCTTAAATACACATGGACTAGACAAGGGACACCTGTGAACAATGATTGTACAATGAACCACTGTCTTTAGTGTCATTCTCCTTTAGGCATTGGTAATCAAAACATTCCACACTATGTTTAGCAGCATACATCTGCATTAATGGGCTATCAATGTTAAGTCAAACTAGTGAAAATATAAGAATTTTAAATAAAATATAAACAAATAAAAATTAAATCCAAGAGTAGTGTCTCAGCAAATCAGAGCAAAGGTGGCGAAAAATAGGAAACAAAGAGGAAGTCAGGAGAGGAAGCGTACAGAAAAATTTGACTGCGGGATAGAGTGGTGTTAAAAGTATTGAGAATGAGGAGATACGTCATGGTCGCTCGCTGTCACGTGATGAATTGTGCGGCGTCCGCCATTTTGGAATCCTACGCTACCGGTTGCCAGGGGCAACATAGTAAGAGTTATATACTGAAAATGCAGAGAACACACCCTCATCGAATCGGAGATGCGGTCGAAAGTAATGTCCTTTCGTCTGATAGCAGCCACCCAAGAAATCTGGCATCTCCTTGTCACATCGGAGACATGCTCTCCTTCATGTCTTTTCCATGTAGGGAAACGAAAAAAACTGTAACATGTGGTTCTTACGATTCCCATGCCAATCGTGTGAGGCACTAGAGGCACTAATCTTTTACACAACAGTGTTTACCAGGCATTCTAAAATAGCGCGACAACTTCCTCTACTACAAACAAAAACAATGAATGAACGGTTTTGGCGGCCAGCCTCCCAAAATGGCGGAAGGGGGAGGTGTCGTTATTTCTGGGGGCGGGGCTCAATTAATTCACATGTGATAAGCAGATTATTAAAATAACATGTTTGTGATTTTTGTATACATACATTGAAATTTAATATTCAGGTTTATTTTTTGAATTGTGTGTTAAAGTTTGTACTCAGTGTAATTAAGCTTGTAGAATATCATTTGAGTTCTGTATTTCAAAAGAGATGGAATTAACTGACAGCAACACAATGTTTAATAAGCTTTATTTCAATTGATTTAAATATATGTATTTTTGTTTCTGTTGAAGGTTTTTTATCTTTCTTCTGTCAATACTCTTTGAACTTACCAACTTTAATTCATTCAATAAAAAGAAGAGTGGAATCCAGTTAAAACCTCTTTTGATGGTGTGACTTCCTTTTCAAGCAAGGAAATTGTGCAAAAACAGAATAAGCTTAAACAGTGAAAAACCGAGAGATCAGGAACAGGATGCAGGATAGGAACAACCGCAAGTTAAGACAAGACATCAAGAGATGAACAAACAGGAGCAAAAAATAAAAACTAAGAATAGGGATAAATGCAAAGTATCCTGAAACTAAAAAGGAATGAATAATCTACCAGAAGAGAGATGATCTAAAATGCTAAGTAAACTTAAACTAGCAAAATGGTAGAAAAAGCTAAATTTTAAACCTTGCAGGAAGCTAGAGTGAGTAACAAAATCAAAACAAGAACAATAAATAAATAAGGACAGGAAAAAATGTTGCAAAAAACCTAACTAGACAAGATAAACTACTATCACCAGGACAAGGATAGCTAGACAAAACATACAACAAATGCACACTAGGGCTGGGTATCGATTCAGATATTCTGATTTTGATTCGCAAGATCTCAAATCGATTCGATTTCGATTTGATTTTTTTATTTCGATTCTCAATTCAACTCAATGAATATAGATTTAATACAAATACTTTTTTTTAGCTTTTTATTTTTAGTACACTTGGGTACATTAAACCAGAACCCATCTCTATATTTTAAATACATACAATTCTTCAATATAATACAATTTTGATGCAAGATGAAAAATGTATGCTAAAAAAAATCCGAACAGTCGCATTCCTTGATCAAACAAGATCAGGATATTTTAATTTTAAGATAATAAAAAAATCATAAAATCTTACAACATAAGCTGTAACATGGAGGCTGCAAGCCTATGAACAACCTATGACAACTAATACTGGCTTATTGGTGAAAGTTCACCCAAAAATAAAAAAAATTATGTCATTATGTATGAATTCATCATGTTTTTTTATTTTTATATGTTGAACAAAAAAAGATGAATATGGGTAACCATAACCAAATCGTTTTTCCAATACTATGAAAGCCAACCTTTGTGTTCAACGGAAGAAAGTAATGTATAGGCCCACATTATGAATACATCATACCTGTCAAGTATGCCGTTTTGGGGAAAAGTCCCGTATTTTACCCTTCTTTCCCGCCGTCCTCCCGTATTAGTGTTTTCCTGTATATATCCCGTATTTCAACGTGCGTTATTAAAAAATAATAATACCGGAGGAAAAAAATCAAAAATATTTTCAATCTGAGCTAGATAACTAACCTCGCGATAACTGCCATCTGCAGGAGCCTACAGTACTGTAGGTGGCCGTTGTCGCGAGGTTAGTGTGACATTAAAAACAAAACAGAGAAGGATGATGGACGTAACGAAAGAGACGGAAGGCACTTCTGCCAAAAAACCATAACCCTCGTGTAAATACCGTGACAATGGGACAACAAATTTAATTTTCTGAAGAGGAGCAGGGCGGGGGACAGTCACACGTTTTGTACGTTTTGTAACTGACTTCAGCATCTCACATCTGCATCATGCGCGACAGCGGAAGATCTTTTAAAGTGACAGTAACCACTTATAACGACAATGTAAAGAACAAAAGTAATTGCTCACTAAATATGCTCTGCTCTTGACTAAATAACTTCAGTACCAGTACCCCCAGGTATGGAATACATACATAAATGACACTTTTACATAAACTAACACTTTAACACTAGTACTAACAGTAGGCTGAAAGTACAGTAACACTGCCTCATTTGAAACTGTAATTTCTTTGCAAAAAAAGGAGTTGGTCAACGTGCTCTGGCAGAAGGCAACTTCTTTGAGCTGTAATAATTATTTCGCCCAATTCACACATACTCCATCTGCAGTGAGTGTGTGCAACAAATAGAATCGGTACGAAAACTATCGCCGCAATGCTGCAGACGTACCGCTCCTGGAACGGACTGACAGACTGCATCCGCGTGCAGTGTGAAAGCTGTAATCCTTTAACATGGGTACTGAAAAAAATACGCACTGCTGACGGAGTATGTGTGAAATGGGCGTTTCAACTGGGACACTGTCCTGGAACACAAAGGTAGCGTTTTGCCTGGAGGGACAAAAGAGGGTACACTCCTTCATGCTTACAACACCACTTGAGTGGATCTTCTGAGAGAGGTATAGGTGTAACTTCTCTGTATTTGCCAACTTGTTCTCGTGCCTTGTCTGCAGCAGTAGCATAGGCTACTGTAGCCACTAGTGCATAGGCTGCCCCGAGCAGTGCACAGGATTCGTTTGACCTCTTTGGTGGGGCTGGGGAGTGGCCGCCTTCACCGAAGGAATTTTTGCTCATGTACAGGTGCCCGCCTCCATTAACAGCACTAGAAGATCCTTGCTGCTGATAGTTAGAAACAAGGAAAATGTCAATTAAAATTAACTTAGAAATGTAATGTTGCCCATTTTATTATTTTACTTTATATTTATATGCAGTTACAAAATGTTTTGTTAAAATTTTCAGTTTTAAAACTTGCATCATGTAGCCTACCTTAACTTGCTCAAGAGTGACAATCTCACTGATCAATGTTGTGAATGTGTCCTCGCGTTCCTCTTCAGAGATGAAAGGAAGAGTCTTGAAACGAGTGTCCAGGGCAGATGCAACATACAGCTTCTCTTTTAGATTTGCGGCATCAACAAACACAAACTTACAAATAACAATGTAATGTGATATGTAGCCAACTTCTTACATTCACCAAATGTTTACATTTTATAGATAGTACTTGCTGTTTTTGTAAACATATCTAAATTTCCATTGTCATGCACAGCAGATTTGAGTTCCTTAATGACAGTCGAATCACTGGCAGTCGAGCGCATCTCATCAGGGAGCTGTGCATGCAATGGTGCAATAATAGAGATGGTAACAGAGTTCTCCCCAGACATCACCAGAGTTGCATTCTTCATCGGCCGAAGAGCCTTCACGATGTCCTCTGCCACAGTTATATCCGCTTCTGTCAGAGTGCAAAGATCCTTTTCGCTCCGACGGACTTCAGGAGAAAGAACCCAGCTAACACAGTTACGTTGTGAAGACGTAACCGGACCGGACCATATTCGTCGTAGCGACGTACCAAATAACGTTCCAATGACGTAACTTTGTGATTCCCATAATCGTCGTGGCGACGTTATAGTGGGACGTTGCTGGAACGTGACGAGCACGTCCCAACGACCAAACTGGCACGTTGTGAGAACGTAACCTTAAAGGACCATATTCGTCGTAGCGACGTACCTAATAACGTTCCAGTGACGTAACTTTGTGATTCCCATAATCGTCGTGGCGACGTTATACTGGTACGTTGCTATAACGTGATGATCACGTCTCAACGACCAAACTGGCATGTTGTGAGGACGTAACCTCAATGGACCATATTAGTCGCAGCGACATACCAGGTAACGTTCCAGCGACGTAACTTTGTGATTCCTGTATTCGTCGTGGCGACGTGATTATGATATGTCACTGGAACGTGGCAGGTACGTCCTAACGACCAAAATACCACGTCCACCTTTATTTGAATAATCTCACCTTTAGTCCGGGAAATGAAGATGTGCTTGGTCCATAACCTTGAAATCCACATAGAACTGATACACTCAAACATTGAATTCTCTGCTGTAAAACCTTATTAATACATTTGTTTTGATTTTAGTTAATATATTTAGGGATTATGTACTCGTAGATAATAAAAAACGATACAAACCCCTATTAAATTGTAATAGAAAATGGCTCAAAACCACACTGCATTAATTTAATAATCAGCATTTATTCAGTGTTACTTTGTACAAATATTAAGTCAACATTTAAACAGTGTAAAGTGTCAACAAATTATGAGTACAGAAATGTAACACGTCCATTCATTAATTAAACAAACAACATAAGAAATGTAACCAATTATTAAAATATTTTATTGTCTTATTAGGGAGTAGTTAAGTATTTTCTCACTTATACTTATCAATACTCATATTGGTACTACTCTCAATAATTTAGCACAAAAAAGACATGGAAAAAAAGAGCTATCAGTTTCTTTATTATTACTTTTATTTGCAGAAATGTCCTGCGTGTCCTGTGAGGCCCCTGCTACAAATGTCTGGTGGTGATGTGCTTTATTGCTTCACTACCTGTAGCTAAACCTGAACAATGTGACAATTACAAAAGATATATAGTCCTTGAGCTATAGTCCTACGTTCATAAAGAAATATGTAAAAAAACACTACATAGAGTCCTAGCATCTTTTCTGTATTATTGGGCCAAAATATACATCAACAGTTTTTTTTTTTGTTCAAGAAAATGAGCATGATGACTTTCTCAGGAAGAATCTGAGACCCCTCATTCCTGACTGTGTCCCAGCTGTGGAAAAAGCTTCAGACAGTGTTGATGAGGCCGAGGGAGATGGAGAGCTGTGAGAGAAGAGGAAGAGGGTCTTTCTTACCCCACCAGCGGAGGGCAGGGTCTTCTGAGGATAGGATAGGAGGATGGGCTCTATATATTCACTTTGGATCTTTGTAAACTGGAAGCTGAAAAAAAAGCCATACTATTGTAGGTGTATTGCTTTTTGTTAAAAAGGTATAATTTTTTTTTTTTTTACTTACATGTTCTTCCTCCTCTTCATCCTCTTCCTTATCCCAAGCTACACTGTCACATCTTCATCATTTTCTGGCAGCTGAAACAGAGGAGAACCTTATTAATGTTGCTAATCTGTGTTTTTATGCTTTTGAAAGAGTCTCTTTTACTCAACAGTCACCAAGGCTGCATTTATTTGATCAAAAATACAGTACAAACTGTAATATATATTTAAGTGATAATTCACCCAAAAATGTCAATTCTGTCATGAATTCCTCACCTTATGTTGTTCCAAACCTGTAAGACCTTTGTTCATCTTCAGACACAAATGAAAATATTTTTGATGAAATCCAAAAGCTTTCTGACCCCTCCATAGACTGCAACACAAGGCCCAGAAAGGTAGTAAAAACATTGTTAAAATAGTCCATGTGACTCCAGTGGTTCAACCTTAATGTTACGAAGCAACAAGAATACTTTTTGTGTGCAAAAATAACTGATCTAGCCTGTGCCAGTCTCCTTAACGTTGTAATTATTGATGTCTTTACATCCTTTCTGGGCCTTGAAAGTGTTAATTAAATTGCTGTCTGAAGATGAATGAAGGTCTTACAGGTTTGTAACAACATGAGGGAGAGGAATTGATGACAGGATTTAAAGGTTTGGTAGAACTAACCCTTTAAATTGAAAACAGCTATTTTACATTGTAAAATTATTATTATTCTTATTATTATTATTTTAATATTCCTGTCATTAAAGCTGAATTTTCAACATCAATACACCAGTCTTCAGTGTTACATGATCCTTCAGAAATCATTCTCATATGATGATTTGCTGCTCACAAAAACATTTATGATTATTAGCAGTGTTGACAACAGTTGTGCTGTTTCATATTTTTGTGTAAACCATGGTGCATTTTTCAGGATTCTTTGATGAATAAAATCCTCATATTAGAATGATTTCTGAAGGATCATGTGACACTGAAGACTGGAGTAATGATGCTGAAAATTAAGCTTTGATCACAAGAATAAACTACATTTTATAATATATTCAAATAGAACCCAATTATTTAGAAATTAAATATTATTTCAATATTAGATTTTACTGATTTTTTTTAATCAAGCAAATGCAATCTTGGTGAGCATTAGAGACCTTTTTCAAAGAATTGTACCAAAACCAAACTTTTGAACATTATTGTATGTTTGAGGTTTTACTTACTAGTCACATGGTGATAATGCCAGGGTTAGTTCATCCCAAAATGAAAAATATCCCATGATTTACTCACCCCCAAGCCATCCCTAGGTTCTTCAGGCGAACACAATCAGAGTTATATTTAAAAATGTCCTGGCTAATCCAAGCTTTATAATGGCAGTGAATGCTTCATTTTTGAAGTCCATAAAAGTGCATCTATCCGTCATATAATTGCGCCACACAGCTCCGGGGTTTAAAAAAGGTCATCTGAAGCAAAGTGGCATGTTTGTGTGAGAAAAATATCCATATTTAAAACTTTATAGACTAAAATAACTAGCTTCCAGTGGTCAGCAATGCGCGAGTCGACTTGCGCTAAAAAGAATAACCCTTGACGCATGCGTATTGACGAACGCAGAAGTACAGAAATTAGAGCAAAACAAAACATAGCATGGGGGGGGGTCACCCTTTTTAGCGCAAGTCGACTTGCGTAGCCTACCGCTTATCACCAAGCAAACCAAGCAATATTCACTGCCATTATAAAGCTTGGAAGAGCCGGGACATTTCTTTATATAACTCTGATTGTGTTCGTCTGAAAGAATAATGTCATATAACTTACACATAGGATGGCTTGCAGGTGAGTAAATCCTCACCATTTAAGAGATGTTGTCCGACAGGAGATCTGCTCCAACTCTGCTAACTTTACAGTGCAGGCTGCAGGGCATCAGCATGGAAGCATCAACAATTTATCAGAGCCAAATATATAAATTATACAACGCCAGGTTTATTAAAAGGAAAGAAGCTACAGCAAAGGTTAAATGCAGAAAAGAGAAAGAATGGGTTAAAATATTGTTAAAAATGGACAAGGTTAATCAATCACCTTTTTCAGTTCACCTGTGTTTTCTACTTCTCTTTCAGCAGCTTCCTTCAGAAATGTTGGAAACTTGCTGGGAGCTTCACCTCTGTTGTAGAGGGGTTATTTTGTCCCTTCTGAAAATCACAGAACATTTTATTATATGTTAACACGTTTTTTTTGCGCTCCGTGTTAATATTAAGTTAATGTAAGTGGCTTCGTCGATTAACAACAAACACATAACGTTAACGTTAGTTGAATTAATTAGCCACCTTCAATGACCCATTCAATTCCCAGAAGAAAAAAAAAACTTGATAAAACTATCATTTACACATGTGACTCAAAGCCTAAACAAGAGATTAACTTTATAGAGTTAACGTTAGCCTCGTTAACTTAACTTACTGTTCGGAAAACGGTTGATGTGCTTACGGACTTTTTTCCAAAGACTCTACATTTCTATAAAGTAAATATTCAACAGAACAGAAGCGTGTCAATGACACATAAGAAATGTCAGGAAAATGTCAGTAACAGTTGTGTGTATTATTTGTGTAACTTTAAAGACAACTCACCTGAAATTATAGTGAAAACAACAACGACAGAGGAAGTTTTGCGGCTTGTCTGTTGTGTTGCTGCACCGTTTCCATGGCAACTCCGCGCCGCTCCAGTGTTTGACCCATCACCACGTCAAAGTCACGCAGCAAGAATTACATGAATACAAATCAAGAATAATAAATAATGAATTTAGAACTCATTTTGAAGTTCTATGACCCGCTCAGATGCAAAATGCCACTCCCGGCACCGCACGTGATAGTGGGACAATTGTGTTTTTTTTGTTTGTTAGATTTTTTATTGTTTTTGCCAATACGATTTGCAAACATGGATTCATTTAGAATATTTGATAAATTAAGTAAATGTCCCATATAAATCAAAATGGCATACATTTGATAATACTTGTAAATTAATAATGCAATTTGGAAAGTTATGAAGACCAGTGGGCCACGTCGCTACAACATTCTCCGTGGGATAAACACGCGACGTCTTTTGAGGACGTGCCCACAACATTTCTGCAACTTTAGTCAAGATTTTAAAAAAATGGAACTTTACCGCGACGTCCTTACAACGTTCTCTGTGGGATAAACTAGCGACGTCTTTTGAGGACGTGCCCATGACGTTTCTGGAACGTTAGCCACGATTCTAAAAAAAATGGAACTTTACCACGACGTCCTTACAACGTTCTCTGTGGGATAAACTAGCGACGTCTTTTGAGGACGTGCCCACAACATTTCTGCAACTTTAGTCAAGATTTAAAAAAAATGGAACTTTACCACGACGTCCTTACAACGTTCTCTGTGGGATAAACTAGCGACGTCTTTTGAGGACGTGCCCATGACGTTTCTGGAACGTTAGCCAAGATTCTAAAACAATAGAACTTTACCGCGACGTCCTTACAACGTTCTCTGAGGGATAAACTAGCGACGTCTTTTGAGGACGTTCCCACAACGTTTCTGGAACGTTAGCCAAAATTTTTAAAAATGGAACTTTACCACGACGTCCTCACAACGTTGTCATAAAGTAATGTCACGCTGACCAAATGACGACTAACTGACGACGTTGTCACAACGTACTGTGTTTGCTGGGAAGTGCGGCTGAGATTGTTGGTTGCTGCTCCAAAAATCTGTCGAGCATGTCCAGTGTGCTGTTCCACCTGGTCACCACGTCAATTTTAAGTTTGCGACAGGGTAAGTTCAGCAGTGTCTTTTTTTCTCTGAAAACTTTGTTGGCGTTAGAGCTCCTGTGGAACAATGTCACTATGCGCCTAACTTGACCTAGCAACCGAGAGATGGCCGGAAGTTTCAGTCCAGCTTGCAATGTTAGATTTATTGTGTGAGCAAAGCAGCCAATATGCAGCAGCTCCATCATCTCCATGGCAAGTATCATATTGGTAGCGTTGTCAGTCACAATGATCAGGTCTTTCTTAAGCCGCGTTTCCACCGCAGGAACTTTACCCAGGAACTTTGGGTGGTACTCGGTGTGTTATGACCGCAGGAACCAGGGTCTAAATGAAGTTCCGGGTAAATATTTCCCCCTCCAAAAGGCCCTGTTCGTGAGGTAGTACTTTTTCAAAGTTCAGGACCTTTCGAGGGCGGGACTTGGGCGCTGAACATGCTGATTGGTTTAGAATTTTATTTCAACCAGCATTTTTAAGAGTCTTTTGCGGGGTTCGGTCTACGTTCAGAAAATATCAGTATTGCTCTCTGTCTGATGGCGCACGTTCGTCTCAGCCATCTCACGTGCGATGTCCGTAATAGCTGATAATAATATACATTGTCATTTTAAATCTAGCTTTACAAGCTTTCTGAATGTGCTGCATGCTGCTGAATCTGCATATTAGTGCTCTTTTCTGTCGTTGTTAATTACCTCTTTAGTAAACCTATACATAACCAGCAAAAGCAGCACAGCTTGAATCTCTTCCATACTCGTTATTCATTTTTTTACAGTCTATTTTTCACCATGTAAACGACCTGACCGATTACTTTTAAGTGTGCGTCCTTACATGACGTGACAGCGTGCGCCGCGCTCATGTTGACAAGAGAGGATAATGTTGGAATAATGACACAGCGTATATTGCCCCAGGCAGTTTTTACTGACAGAAGAATTTTTTTTTTTCTGAGATGATTATTACACTTTTCAATAAATAAATAGCTTATATAATACTGTATTAGTTCTGGTGGCCGTTAAAGCAGCACTTGGCAACTTTTGCTCTCAGGGTCCCCCTACAGTTGGGAAAAAATAATGTCTTCAACTACTGTCGTAAGCTCTGTCATCCTACAACAGAGGATGCCATCGCGCGTGCATTTGTTGACATGACAAACATGATAGCCCTGAACTAGTAATGCACAGGTCGTCTCATAACCCGCAGACCCTGTATGTCTATTTAATGGTCGCGGGTGCGGGGCGGGTTGTAAAAATATATAGTGGTGCGGGGCGGGCCAAATAACTTCATAAAAGCGGCCCACGGGTAGGTGCAGCACTAACAGTTCCCCTGAACACTGCAGGAGGAGTTCACATGCAGGTGTTCTTCTGGCGTTGCGTGTGAAATGTCTTCATCCCAGGTACAGTCAGTGGCATATGTTTCAGCATGTCATATGAATATAATTTCATGGGTTTTATTTTTTTTCAAACGCCAAATAATCACGATGCTCACGTTTACAAGCCAGCGCATTATAGTAGTCTATTGGTTACCGTTTTACAGAATCTATATGATACTTCAATTCAATGTTTGAGTGGTAGGTAATCACCATAATAAGCATGACAGCATCGGTCGGGCACGCCTCCTTCAGCTCACGCCAAAGATCAAACGCTGGTCATATGTTGATCCTCGTCCTGCCTTTAATCCCATCACTTTTTCGTTTCCTCTTATTGCTTTCCTCCAACAAAACCTTTTCTTTCTTATTTGTCTGTGCTGCTTCGGACATGACTATATTATCCGACGAACAAAGTTGGGCTCGCACGTCCGAATTTAAGGAAGTGTGGGTGTTGGTGGAAGTGACGTATATGCCGTAAAGCAGTCGAATTTTGTAGTTCTTTTCGTTCTCGGGTTACTACCCAAACCCGAAGTTTAAAAGTACGATTAAAAACGATACAGACCCCATCAAGCTATGACAGACGTGTCATTCAACCTATTGTAAGTCGATGTATCATCACAAGAGTCTTGAAAATATATTATGAAGGTTGAAAAGTTATCTAGTGCTGCTTTAAGAGTTGCTATGGCTACAGTTAACACATTCCAGCTGGTGGAGAAAACATCGTCGACATTTTTGATGCGGCAGACAAACTGCATGTGACAAAATGATTGCGAATGAAAGTCATTACACCAGAACGGTTTAGATAATGTCTCATGTAAACAATCCACTAAATCTTTCTATCGGTACACGCAAAAATGATTAATGTCCGTCACTGACTTGGAGGAGCAGTCGCGCGCAGTCCTACATTACCGGACTAATTTGCCTAATCTTCACGGAACTTTAGATTGCGTTGAAAACGCAGACAGTTGCAGGTCTGGGGGGGAGAAAAGTTCCTGGTACAAATTGTTCCGGGTAAATTTGGTGGAAGCCCCCACTCTTCCAGCGCATCTGAAAGCAATGTCCATATATTTGCCCCTGTGTGACTATCCTGCATAGCTCTGGTCTATAACACATTTGAAATGAGAACCCAGTCATCTAAATAGTGGCAGGTAATTGTGACATAGGTGTCTTGATGTCTTGACGTCCAATCATCGCACGTGAGGGCCACTCTGTCTGCTGTCTGTAGGGACAAAGTAATGTTTTACTTCATTGTACAGTTTTGGGATAATCTCTTCGCTCATCCGTTTGCGACTAGGAATAGAATAACGAGGCTCCAGAACATTCAACGGAAGCCATCGTTTTTAAACTACACTGTATGGCCTATCATTGCAAATAAAAAAATGCAATCGATTCAGTGATCTTTTGTGCACGGGGTGAATTATGGGGAATTTTGCTTGTGAACAAATTTTAAATTTTCGGTTGTGTGCTCGGCTGGGGGGGTGTTGTGACTTGCACGTCTGGTTGATGTCTCGTCAAATGGTTCCGTAGATTTGTAGTATTACTACAGCATTTGATCTCAGCATTACAAAGTACGCACATTGCTTTGTTCTTATCCACCACATTGTCATCGTCTTGCTTTCGAAATCTAAAATGCTTCCATACCTCTGACTTTTTATGTGATGGTGGAATCAATGTTCGACAACGCTACTAAAGCCGCCATTTAAGTAATGAATGAATGAATGAATGAATGAATGAATGAATGAATGAATGACAGACGTGCCTCCTTTGTAACATTGCGTGGCGCAAGGCAAATAAGAGGGTAACATTTTTCTGCCTTTGATTGAAGAAGTGGCATGTCTTAAAACAGAGGGAGTGAATCTGTCATGTAATGGGGACAGAAGATTATATGCTAGACAGTCTTTCAGCTCACTCTTTAAATTGGGTTTTAAAAAAATGTACATAGAAGAATATGTTGTTTTTGCATGGCCACAAAAGAAGACATCACTACACAAAAATGAAATAAGAGGACTTTACTCTAAGAGACTGCTAACTACAGATATCACCTGCAGACTGTCTGTGAAAATCCTGATTATGAGTCTATTTGGTGTGCAGAGATAGTGCTGTTTCTCATGCTCCTATAGTGATAACTCACTTGTTTCCACCTGTACCTCCAAACAAGTATTGGAACTGCTACATTTTACTATGAGAAGTGGTAGATGTAATCATGGTCCCAGTAGAAGATCACGGATACTCTTATCTTGTTTCATATAGCTATGCATATATGAGCATATTAAGGGTGTGTTCACACTTGATGTCTTTTTTCTTTTTGACGTAGGGTGTTATTATCAGAAAAGTTTAACTTTTTCAACTTGAAAAGGCTCTCTGAGCTGCAGAAAAAGCTCACAACTTTTTTGAAAACAGTTTACCCCATAGGATTATATTGTAAAACAGACTCAGGCAGCTTCAAAAAAGATGTCAAGTGTGAACAAGCCCTAAGATATTTCATATATGACACATGACAAAATATGTACATAAACATATATTATATGGGATAAATTAAAATAATTTGTACAAAATATTTCAGGTTCCACGACAAAAGCAGCTACAACTTACTAGTAAATGTTGACAGAATTTTGGGGGAACTTTTCCTTTAAGGGTGTCCTATAAAGACTCTGGGCTTGCTTCAGGGAGGACAGGGAGTCTTGGCAGTCAAAAAACATACTAACATCAGATAATGTCACAAAGTCACAGACTTCTTAATGACCGTTTATTTTAAAAACTTTTAGAAAATGTTTGGGGGAAAAATAATCATACATGATATTTTAACTGCTATATATCATTATACCTAATATAATGTTATCCTTTATATTAGGTATAATGTAAAGGTTAACATTATATCCTTCATGTAATCCTAACCCTAACCCTGACTAGAGCGAGAGAGGAAATGCACGCCCATAAACACTCTCTCAGGTGCAGATCCAGTCGATCCAGGCGCCGCGCTCCACTTTATTCCTATGGGTGACTTCAACGCTTCAGCACAGCATTCCGGGAAGGCAGCGCTGCATTTGACCCGATTTGAACGCAGAAATGATGGGAAGCTTCACAACATCGCTTCAGTCGCGTCGCAAAAGTGGATCTCCACCGTTCACTGCTGTCAGGACTTTACCAAATCATACCAAAGAAGTGTGTTTTTGACGGAGCGGTACCAGCGATAAAGGTTCAGTCCTGCTTTGGAAGCAGCCGGTGAGTAAAACTGCTTCAAATGTCTATGCTGTTGGCTATCGTCGCGTGAGTAAACATCAGTAAACGACGCGATTGCGTGCTTCGTCATTCAAATGCGCTAACGGACTCTATTGTTGTTCTATGTATAACGTTACACTAGTCTGACGTGCAAAACCGTTTTGCTTGCTACTGCTAAGGTTTAGTCGCATACAATAGTCCATAAACCGAATCATGTCCTCATAAACTGCGAGTAAACACACACAAATGTTGACAGGCTACTAAATACAGTACATACCACAGAGACGGACGTCCTGCTGTTGCTGTTTCTCCTGTTCAATTTATTTCAGCCTCCGAATGATTCTGGATCATTATCTGTATTAGCTGAGCTCGATAACCATGAGTTTCTCCACGCTTGAGGACGTCACCGCTTTGCGCGCTTGTCATTCTTTAGCTCCGCCCACACGATACGCCTCCAGGCGCTCGGTTTTTTCCGGAAAGACTCGGTACAGCCCATATTTCTTTTATAAATATAATAAAACTAAAGACTTTTCGGAGATATGAAGGATGCAATACTACTCTATAGGTACTCAAGATTGACATGAGATTGACTGAAACTGAGTGTTTCACCCCCCCTTTAAGAGTTTGGGTGTAATTCTGGATAGCACACTTTCATTTGAAGCCCATATTAATAATATTACACGCACCGCATATTTTCATCTGCGTAATATTAATTGCCTTTCTCTACCCCTTTCAATGAACAACACTGCAATTGTCATTAATGCACTGGTTACTTCACGTATTGATTACTGCAACGCTCTTCTTCCTGGTCTTCCTTCCAAACTTCTCCTTCACGCACTTTACGATCCTCACTCTCACTCTCTCTTGTCTTACCACGTATACGCTTAAAGACCATGGGAGCTAGAACTTTTAGCCATGCAGCCCCTCGCTTGTGGAACTCTCTCCCTCTCGATATCCGTAATATTGACAGTATACATACTTTTAAATCTCGTCTTAAGACCTACCTTTTTACACAGGCTTTTTTATTATTTACTACTTATTTTTCTGTCTCTATGATGCATGTGTGTTTTAAGTGTGTTGATTTATGTATTTATATTGTTATTGCTGTTTTTCCCTGTAAAGTGACCTTGGGTGTTTTGAAAGGCGCTGTTAAATAAAATGCATTATTATTATTATACGTATAAAAGGATGTGCCTTTGATGAAGAGTTTCTTTTTGAAATAATGATAAAAGGGGAGATACTCTGTGAAGTAGACAATGTGACCAAGGTTCTAGTTATTTTAATGGCTATACAATGCAACATTGAGTATGCTTCAAAGATGAGACACACCCTAAAATTCATCAAAGTATTTAAAGGGGTTACTGTAAACTACGCCCCTGTTTCTGCTTTCATGCATAATACAGCACAATGATTGGATTAAAAGAGCTCATTCTCATGAATAATGTGGAGAAAAGCTCAGAAACTGATGAGGTGGACATTGGTTCAACTTTTTAAACCAGAAGAACAAAATAGCTCCAAAAAACTTGTATTAATTACTATAGTTAAACCATGATTCATGTTGAAGTTACTATTGTTTTAATACAAACCATATATAAAACCACTATAAAACCATGGTAAAAAAAATGTTGTAAGAGGTTATTTGTGTTGACATTTCATGATGAAATATTAAAAGATTATCCTGTCCAACTGAAACACCTATATAGCTGTCTCTGTATCTACCAGTAAATAAAGTATAATTATTATTAATAATAATTGTTTTGAAAAAAAAGAGAAAGGTAAAAATGTTAGACATTTAGTCAGCATGTTTCGCTTTATTACCTACAAGCAATGTGAAATGACAGATGTTTAGATATTTATCTGAACCAACATGCTTGAGCGACACATGCTATCTGGAAAAGATTGGTGATATAAAAAACATAAACATGTAGAATTAAACTCTGAATGCATCGGGCATATTTGTATTATTTGTATGTGCTTGAAAATCGAGTTGAGATAAATGAAATGCCCCTTAATATTAGAAGACAACAGTTAATGGCTGTGTATTGGACAAATATTAATAGTCAGTTTTAGGTGGTTGGTAGAAGAAGATATTAACAATTATAGATGTGTACCAAGAGTAATATGTCCTATATGGATTATTCCTCAGCCAGTAGTAGATTTAACATTACTGGAGATAAGACAGAGGGAAGGAAATAATGAGATGGAAGTAATGAGAGTAAATGAGTATTTAAGAATTACATATGGATATAATATTCAGATATACACAGATGCTTCCAAAAAAGGAGGGAGAATAGAAATTTAGAGATAGAAATGTCTCTGGGATGATGGCCGTAATGCGCTGTTAAGTGTGGTTGCCAATAAAACGAAAAAGAAGAAGATTTTAGGGAGTGATCGGTGATCCAACCCTTTTTTTTTGCTTACCCGTTATGATGTCATAAGGCAACTGTATTCAAATCTTTACAGATGGATCTAAGAAAGAAAATACAACTGGTTTAGGAGTAACTGGTATAAGGTATTAGTAAAAGAACATCTGACTATTTAAGTGTGTGTGCTGTAGAATTAGTTGCCATTTTGGAAGCAGTTGTGTGGCTTGTAGAAAGCAATGCCAATAGTTTTTTAATATGTTGTGATTCTGCATCAGCTCTTGCAAGCATTGAATCAGGTACAGGTAGAAGTCAACAGGGCTTGATTTATGAAATTTTATTTATTTATACAACAGCAGTAAGGCAAGAGAAGAATATTGCATTTATGTGGGTCCCCATTCACACAGGTATTCTGAGTAATGAAAGGGAAAATAAGTTAGCAAAAAAGGCAACAAAAAAGGGAAAATGTTGAAATCAATATAAAGTTATCCAAGTCAGAGGGAAAGAGCATAGTGTGGAATGAAATAAGGGCTAAATGGCAGCAGCAGTGGAATAATGAAACAAAAGGGAGGCATTTATATTATATACAAAATAGAGTGGGTGGAACAAGAAATAATAGCAAGAGTAAGAAAGAACAAGTTATTATACGCAGAATTAGAATGGGGCATAGTAATCTTAATGGTATTCTTCATATTATGGGTAAACATCCAACAGGAATGTGCAGTCAATGTAGGGAGTATGAATCAGTTGAGCATGTTTTAATATATTGTGGAAAGTTTAAGAAAGAAAGCCAAGTAATGATGACCCAGGATTAGTAGAGATACATTTTAAATATATTTTAGAATGTGCAGAAAAACAGGAAGGAAGAGAATATCTATTCGATTTTTTAAAGGAAACTGGACTGGACGAAATAATATAGTGTGAAGGAAAGTTAATACAGTAGATGGCGGTAAGGCAACAAATTGGATGCACGCTGCCGTAAAACTCCAAAGAAGAAGAAGAAGAAGACGTCATAAGGCTGCGCGCGCTCCTGCCTCGCCTTCGGTTTGGCTGTTCAAAGGTTTGTGTTTTTAAACATTTTAAAGTGTTTTAATCGGTAAACCCGTTAATGAAATTGTACAGGTTAAAAAAATATTCTGTTTTCATTTTACTGAGTGTGACATTGTAATTATTTTGTAAGTTATGTGAGTAAAGCGAATTGTGTTTTGCTCGTGTGGTCTCAATTTCTGTAATGTTTCTTACGTTGGAATGCGCGCGATTCACCGCAAGCTTGCGTTGCGTGCTGGCCAAAAATCAAACGAGCAACTTTTTATTATTGCAGTGTATTAAGTATAGTCTGCAAAATTAAACACTAAACGTAAATCATAATGAAATACGAAGTGCTTGTGTAATTTGTATTCTTGTATTAGTTAGTTGCTAATCATCTAAAGCATTGTGAGCTAAGTTGACCTGATCATATAGACCATTGGTGACCACTGAACTAGGGAGCAGATTGAGACACCCATAGATTTATTTTTCTTTCTGTTAATTATTTTTTATCCTTAACATGACAGACGGAGTGTCCAAACAACTTCTCGTAAAGCAACAAAGATCCACCTAACGCACAATAAAGATGGCGTTAATTAAACAAGAGAGTGAAGACATCAAGATTGAAGAAGTGTTCAGTGTGAAACATGAAGATACTAAGGGACAAACAGGTTGGTTTCATTCTCAAAACCGAACTCAGTCATTGGATCCTTTATAAAATGTTTCCCTCTTCAGAAATGAATTATATTTTTAAATAATGTCATTAGAGACGAGCTTTCAAAGTAGCTGTGCTTGGGTTGGAACACATGACCCATCAAATGAAACCAACAAAGAAGGAATCAAAATATAATTATTTTGTCTGAATATCAATAGTTATGCCAACCAATTTCAACTTATGAATTTAAAATAATGAAAACCATTTAATCAATTGGATCTAAAAAAAATATATATATGGAGGCTACAGTAACAAACATTATACAAACTCTCACAAAAGGAATTTATTTTAATTTTAAAATTTATTTTAAATAAATAAATGTATATATATATATATATATATATATATATATATATATATATATTAGGGGTGTAATGATACACTTGTGTGTCAATTTGATATATCTATAGCACGATACTGAACTCATGATACGATATTTTAAGCCAACAACAGTTTTTTTGGTCTACTACATTTTATTATTATTTGTGTATTATTATTATTTGGACCCACCAAAATTTCTCCATTGCATACATTATATATTTAACAATTAGCACATCAAATAAAACAATGTTCCTCTAGTAACTTAAGTGCTTCAAATATCTATAACAAATCAATGAAAGGTTGCATTCAACACATTTACAATTATATACCCTGTTAGACAGTACAAAGATACGTTTTTTTTTTTTTTAAATTGTTCTACACCAACTGACATTGCACATTTGCTATTTTGATTTACACCAGCAAATCAGTTTTAATAATCTGAAGATCACATTCTGGTTAAAACTCTTCATATCATGTTAGCAATCAATAATGGAAGTGTTCTATATATATATATATATATATATATATATATATATATATATATATATATATATATATATATTAGGGGTGTAACGGTTCACAAAATTTACGGTTCGATACGATACACTGGTGTCACGGTTCGGTATGTTTTAGATACAGCAAAAAGAAAAAATTGGCAGATAAATTACCTTTTTTTTAATTTTATTTTTATTAAAACTATCAAAGAATGTTTTTTTTTTTTTTTACATTGAACAATGATGGAGCTATACTTTACCCATCTGTTATGTAGTTACAGGAATAAGACATTAGCTCTTTACATTAGCGTGTGCGTTGCAGGAGCCGCACACCCTGTAGTGCTTTCACATATGCTGCGTTTGCAGTCCGCAACTGATCCGCTGTTGCATACCACAAACACAGCATTTATTCATTATTTTTTATTTAAAATCCAAAAGTTTTTACTTAACATTCCTCGTCAGAATTCCAATTCTCTTTGTTTACTCTTTAATAGAATTCAGGTTATGTAGCCTACTACATTTAAACAAAATTGTATTAAATTCATTTATTCATATTTATATACTTTAGATTTAGCTCACACAAGTGGCAAAACATTTAAACATAGGTTATAACCTTAAATCACAATTTTTTTAACAGCCGACTCTCATCTTTTCTTTCGTTTTTACACCCTTTTAAAAGAAATCCTGCAGGTCAAAAAGAACTTTGCTTTTCACCTCCAAGAAAGTACGAGTGCTCTCCATTATGGCACATTTTTTTAACCTAAATGCCAGGTAAGGTGTCGTTTTGTTGCTTTACTTGAGAAAAAAAAGCCATGTGTTGACTTTGAAACGAGTATATTTTATTTATATGCATCTGTGGTGAAATTACTAGATTTTCGCGTCAGTACATGTTTATTTTAATGCGAACAATGTTCTATCACTTTAATGCAGCAACGCAGCGCAGCAAAAAATAGACTCGGCACGAAAACGATCCGTGCACTGCTGCAGACGCAACGCTCCTGGAACGGACTGACGGACCGCATCCGTGTGCAGTGTGAAAGCTGTCATCCGTTAACATGGGTACGGAAAAAAATACGCGCCGCACACGCACTGCAGACGGAGTATGTGTGAAACGGGCGTTAGGTCTCATATCCGCGGCTATAAATGGACCACTCGCCACGGTGATGTCTTTTGCCATTTGAATAAGTTGGAAATGTCTGTCTAAATGCTGCGGGGATAGTTTGTGGCCGTTCATTCTTTTTATCGTCTTTTTGTCGGCGTAAATGAGTTGACATGGCATTAATTATTCCCGCTGCTGTACCATCAGCAAATGCGACATACCATTGTTTTTTTAATCCATCACTCTTGCCAACACCATCATAGCTTACAAAGAATCCAAAGTTCACCAACACACCAGACCTGTTGGTTATTGGAGGATTTTCTATTTCTGTTTTGTTAAACGCAATAGCCATTTTGCCACAAGCATTCAGCGCGTAGCCTACTGAGTAAGCGAGCACCTGACTGAGCAGCCTAAAACATATTTGTTTTTTTTGTTTTTTTCTTTCACTTCGGCGGTGTCAGGGGCATTGCCTGTTATGTCGTTTTGGTTATTGGGCTTCCTTGTTGAACGCATATTATTATATTTCACACATTTTTTTATTTTCCAAATCTAATTAATTAGTCCAAGAACCTTTCGGTACATGATGCGTACCGCGTACCGAACCGAAAGCCTCGTACCAAACGGTTCAATACGAATACGCGTATCGTTACACCCCTAATATATATATATATATATATATATATATATATATATATATATATATATATATATATATATATATATATATATATATATATATATATATATATATATATATATATATATATATATTTTTTTTTTTTTTTACCCCCCAATATTAGTGTAGATGCCATTTAACAAATTTTTATTGTCAGTTCCAGCAGACCTGACTAATGCAACATGAACTGAGAAATTAGGTTGTGTATACTTGGCTGAAATGTGACATTGTCCAAGACTCCGTCTCTATCAATTTAAAGGGATACTTAACCGGTTTTTTATATTAAACTGTTATTCCCTTAACTAAAATGAGTTGATACATACCTCTCTTGTCTCGGTGCGTGCACTTAATCGTTCTGACGTGCGGAGACAATGTTATAGCATTTAGCTTAGCCTGCTAAGCCCAGTTCATTTGCTATGGTACCAAACAGAGATCAAGTTAGAAGCGACCAAACACCTCCACGTTTTCCCTATTAAAAACAGTTACACGAATAGTTGAACGACCTAGTATGGTAACAAAATAAAACGTGGCGCTTTTCTTAGCGGGTTAAAATGGAACTATAATGTATGATGGAATTGCACTTTTGAAAGTACTTCGACTCGGAGCAGTAAAAAGGTCACGCCTGAAACATCCTCCCTCACTTCTCCCCCTCCTCCCTATTGACAGAAATGAGAGAGTGAGGGGGAGATTTGAGGGAGGATTTTTCAGGCATGACTTTTTACTCCGCCTAGTAGAAGTACTCTCAGAAGTGCTATTCCGCCATACATTATAGTTCGATTAAGTGCACGCACTGAGACGAGAGAGGTATGCATCAACTCGTTTTAGTTAGGGGAATAACAGTTAAATATGAAAAAGTGGTGAAATATCCCTTTAAGTATAGATTAACCATAGAAAGTCTGTTTAAGAGCTAGACAGGAAAAGTATATACTTCCTTTTGTGGAATCTGATATTCAAATTAGAATGATTGAAATCAGGCTGGAATTTTGTGATCGCAATGAACATGATGGTGTTCGTGATCGCAATGGTTGCATAAGTAGTAAAAAGTTTACAAAGTAACTTGTGGTACCCCCTTTAGCATACATTGAAAATCTAATTAAATATGATTTGTGCTTTTATTATGTGATGTTGTGGATGTGTAGTATTGTCAGCGTCAAATGGAGCATTTCCATTACCAGTACCAGCTTGACTCGACTCGCCTTTGTTTGGTTTTCAACTGTGTAAAAGTACCTACCTGCTTGTCTACCTGCTTCCAGATACTTTTTTTCGTATCACCTCCGCTGAGGTTCTTAGCAAGCTGAGTCGATACTAAAATGTTATGTAAAAACATGGCAGACTGCTGATTGGCCAGAGAGAATCGTCACTATTTACTGTTGTAAGGGATTGATTCGGATCAAAAAACTCAAAGTGGTATTGAATTACAGTGAAAGGAACCGTAAAACATTAAATTATTCAAAATTAATATTTTACACTTTATCAACTGCACGCAAAGTAACAAAATTTGAAGAGCACAGAACCAAGCGAAATGGGGTCTCGCACGCCACGTTGACGTCACTTTTGCCGCGCGCACCCTCACGCTCCTGCGCACATGTCGAGTATAAACGAGGCTTAAAGCTACACTGAAGTTGGCAGTTTGATAAATGCAAGTTAATTCTTCAGTTCAATCTTTGTGTGCTAAAAAAGGCACATAGTTCCTGTAGAGATAGCAATACAAATTCTCCTTTTTTTGCCAAATAAATGAAAAGCACGTCATCAATGTCTTCTCTCTTGCAGCATCAAAATTTCCCCTAGCTTTCCTCAGAGATGGTCAAGTCAAGTTGTTTTTGCATGATTACAAGATATAACTTTTTTTAATGCTGTATCGTTAATAATTAAGTTATATTTCATATGCTGAAGTAAATGTCTGGAGTGTTAACGATTAAAACAAAAAATAGAACCAGTAAAATTTATCGTGATAGGCTTACTAGATCCCTCATTTTGATCGCCACTTATGACAGAATGCAGTGTGAAGAAAAGCAAACAAACCTGAAGATAAAGAGGTACTACACAAGATTTGTGGTCCTGATGGAAACCAGTGTACTGATATGATTGCTGAGGACTTCTGGTACCACAAAGAATGCATGACCAACTACCTGACAAAGCGTATTTGTTTACAGGAAAAGACTAGTACTCCATATGATGCTGCACTGAACCAACTCATATCTTGTCGTGGCAGATTCTAAGTTCTTGAGTGCCTTCAATTCTTTAAAGAAATTCTCTCAGAGTCGAAGTTCCAGGTCTCAGAAGAAATTAACTTTATTGTTGGGACAACAAAGTGAGATGCAGCTGTTCATCTGACTCTTTCATGGTAAAGCTTAATTTCTTATATTCTTTTCTTATCACCTTTTATCCAATTAGCGCCCTTTTCTTTTTGGCTCCACCTTTCAGTTTCGCCACAATTATACGCAAACTTTGTCACGTACCATATTTATTTGTGGAAAATCCCCAGCTTTCTTATTTTTTAAAAAACACTTATATAACCGTTTCCCAGCAATATATACCAGTAATATGACAGTTTCCCAGCGCTTCCCGCCAGTTTTTCCCATACAACCAATTTAATATCTCTTGTTTCTCACGCCTTGATGTTTTTGACGAGCGACAGACCTTGAAATTTGGTACACAGCCGAGGCCCGCTTATACTGCAGCTAAGGCCTAGTGAGGCCTACTAAGGCCTAGTGAAAATGAATTTCTTCTACACATCCCCCCTTTGGGACTTAGTCTGAGTCCCACACCTATTCCCTCATACCTGGAGTATGTCCCCATAAATTCAGCCTTCTTTCAGTTAGTCTGTCTATGGCTAATGATCAGCCATTCCTGCCTTTATTCCAACAGACCTCCTTTATGTGAACATACTCCAGCTGGATAATGAGACCAAACATCTCCCCTCTGTTTTAGCTAGAAGGGAGTAAAAGATCCCATTTCCCTAACTAATACAGTCATGGGGAGCTTGATTGTGACGAATCATTCGATAAATCAGTGCACTATATTCATTTCAGTGATATACAATTTCACAGCTTCATTAATTCAGTGGATTAACATTTTCAGTGATTATATCATAAATGTATTAGCTACATATATCCCTCGATGCCAGAGGAACTCTCAGACGCTTCCGGTGGTCTGGAGCGCTATCTGGGTTGCTCCACCGTTGCCAGGTGTACTCCGGCCCAGCCTAAAGTGCTACCTGGTGTTGGGGCTGACAGCGGGTTTTTAAACCTCCAGTAGAGTCTAGCCCAGTTGCTAAGCACTGAGGTGCTCGTCGATCCCTCCTTCTTTGTTCTCATGGGATTTCACAACACACTTTAAACTGCAGTAAATGTAAAAAGTCTCCCCTTTTCTATGCATATATGTGTATATGTATATATAGTGATTATAAAACCTTTCTAAACATTCCCTTTTATTCTGGTTGCATCATCTCGTACCACGGATAATGACCTGCTTCAGACCCTTAGTCGTCCCCTCTCTAACACAATTTTAAGAATAAATGCGTGTATGAATAACAGATAAAAGTAATAAATGATAATAAGTATATAATATGGGAAGGAGGAATTTTCTCAAAAATAACAAACAGAACCCCTCCTATCTTTTCTTCCTATTCTACCCTCTTTAGTAAAAATTTTCTGCTTCACCCAAATTAAAGTACAGAGTGGGATTAACTCCCTGATTCTTGAAGAACACAGTTTCAAAGAAAATAAAATGAACATAACACTCTCCTCCCCTTACATCACCTCTGGTCTTTACAGAAACTCATCCAGCTCATCTAATCCCGGGCCTATCGGATAGATTCCAGAGCTAGTGCCAATGTCCACTCCTGATCTTTTTACTGATATGTTGACCATCTGCTTGGCAGCGGCATTGGCCATCATTGATCTGAGAAAGGGCATAACACAACAAAACACCAAAACAAAAGCACCAAATCCTATTGCTAATATTACTCCCACCTGTATTAACCAGTCCTTCCAAGAACCAAGTAATGAGTCAAACCACTCTCCAACTTTTCGCTGGCTGCCTGCATTTTCTGCAACCTCTTGTCTGAGTTCCTTCAATTTCTTCATGGCTCTAGTAAATGATCCGTCTGGGGCTGTATTATTCGGAATAAAAGTGCAGCAATCAGCTCCAAACATTACGCACACTCCTCCTTTTTCGGCCAATAACCAATTCAACGCCTGTCTATTCTGCCAGGTCATTTTGCTCGTATACTTTAGCTGATGTCCCAATGCGTCTAGGGCCTGATCCGTATGATTAATAAACCTCTGTTGATTATAGTAAATGTAATTTATCCACTCAACGTTTTTATTCGGGGTTATCCATACGAGTATAGATTCAAATCCTGAGGCTACTTCACTTCTCGCTTTGTACTTATGAGGTATTCCTCTTGGCTGTCCTACAGCGTCTATTTTTACATTGGGATCTGGTTCATATGCTCTTTTTGCTCTGTGGCCTTCAACAGGAGGCTTACTAGGTTGTTCTAGCGTTATTTCCTTGTCTGTGTCCCACTCTACAATCCCCACTTCTTGGGCCAATCTTACTCTTATGCATAACCCCCTCCACCCTATAGGTAAGGTTGGTCTTAGTTTCCTTCCTCCACATATCCAAAAATAATCCGCTACTGCCTCACTCTGATCTTCCAATGGTTCAATTAGTGGAAAATGTAAAGTTGCATTGTCACAGTCTTCATGATTTTGGATCACTTCCATCTTTTTGTTTATGGTTGCAGTTGCATATATTATGCTGGTGGACTTATACACGTATGGATCCCCATACATATCTTGATCCAGATGCCAGATTATTGTGCATTTGCCTCTAAACCTTCCTACATTTATATGCCCTTCAGTTCTATTGTAGCACTCATATTCCAACGATGGATCCATTATGTAATTCTGTGGTGTCTCCCTTTTTCGCGGGTCTATTCTAACATCTAGCTTTTGACACTCATCTCCCCATCCTGCCTGGTAATAAAATTTCTGGTAGTTTGAATTCCCTAGCATAGTCAGACATTCCGCTGGGCAGTATGGGACATTCCTTCTAGCCTTTTTGCAGTACCTTGAGTAAAATTTGGCACAATGCTTACTATCATATTGGTTTGGTAGTACTGTTAACTTTTGCAATGGTGATGGCGCACAAAGCATACAACTTTCTTGGTTCACCTGTTTGGTAGTGTACTCCGCCCACTTGTACCAGTCGTTATGATGCGCAATGTCCAACAGTTTTTCTTGTTTTAAGTCTATGTCCTCTTCATATCCTATCTCAGTGTAATTATCTTCTGCATCTCTACCCCATCCCCAAGATCTCTTCTTAATGTGTTTGGGTGCAACATTACCTTGTTCTTGCTCAGTCACACTAGGATGAATCACTCCAGTTAAGGTCAGGTATGTCAATGTCTCTGAAGTCGGTTTCTGGGAGGTCAATGTCTGGGAACTCAATGTCCTGTAAGTCGAGCGTGGAGAATTCTTCATGTTGTGGTGACCTGCTTGTTGAAGGTCTCGGCTCTGGGGAATGATCTCTTGGGAGCCCTGGGTCTGAGGAAGGCACTGTAGCAAATGTATCAACAGCATGAACAGTGCTAGTGTCTCTCTCACCTTCCTGTTCCGTGTCCACTGGGAGGGGTGTCCCATCCTGTGTCTGCACTTCATCTCTTGCTTCAGTTCTTTCAGCAACCCTAGAATGAGGTTCATCAGCATCATTATTTTCTCCTGCAGACACTGTATCCACTCCATGTTCTTCCTGGACATCTTGTTCTATCTCTTCCCCGTCCCCCTCTGCACCATCCACCTGTTCTTCCCTTCTTCTTTGTCTTAGTCTCGGTACTCTGGTGCAGTGATTCAGATGGTACCATGTGGTGCTACCTTCTACCTGTACTGCTGTTGGGGTCGCTCTTACTACAGTGTATGGTCCTTCCCGTCTTGGCTCATTCCACCTTCTTCTAAAGACTCTCAAGTACACCTGATCTCCTGGAGTTACAGGGCAAGGTGCCTCTTCTTCTTCCCTAGTTCCCCTGCTCTGCTCCTGTGTGTAAATGGCCTCATGTATGTTAGTTAGCTGTCTTATGTATGTTCTTAGCTCATTTTGGAGCTGTTCCAGGGGCGGTCCTTCGTATGGTCCTCTTAAATGAGGAGCTGGCATGGGTCTACCTGTTAGCATCTCATGTGGGGTTAGATTAGTTATTCTACTTGTTTGCATACGGTAACTCATTAGAGCAAGGGGTAGAGCCTCGACCCAATTCAGCTTGGTGTCGGCGCAAATTTTGTTAATTTTGGCCTTCAGAGTTCCGTTAACCCTTTCAACGATACCCTGACTCGTTGGCCTATAAACGCAGCCTAGCCTTTGTTTTATTCTTAATTGTTGTAAAACTGTCTTGACTGCCCTTTGGATGAATGCTGAGCCATTGTCTGAACTGATTTGAGATGGTATGCCAAATCTCGGGATCACTTCTCTGGTCAGAAACTTGATGACTGTTTGAGCTCCCTGATCGGCTGAGGGCTCCGCCTCTACCCATCTACTAAATCGATCAATAATCACCAGCATATATCGTTTTCCTCTTACTGACTTTATCATGTCAACATAATCTAGTACCAAGTGTTTAAATGGTCCTTCTGGAACAGGAATTGAGCCAATTGGTGTTGTGGTGCCTTTTCTTACATTGTTTTGGGCACAAATTTCGCATTCACTTAAAAATTCATCAATTCGTTGTTGTAGGTATGGTGACCAAAATCCTTGTCGTTTAATTTTTCTGATAATCTCCCCCCTTGCGCAATGGTCAAATCCATGCGCATCTGTTATTAGGATTGTCAATAATTGATTTGGGGCTATCATATATCCCTCATGGGAGCGATAAATCCCATTGACATCTCTTGTTGCCCCCCTTTGCTGCCATAAAGCTATTTCATATGGTGTTGCTCTATTCTGCATGTCTTTTATACTGTCCATAGTAGGAATAGGTTGAATCAAAACTGAGGGTGCCATTACAGCAAGTTGGCATCCTGAAGCCTGCTTAGCATGCAGATCAGCAGCATTATTTCCTTTGATGACAAAATCATTGCCTTTCTTGTGGGCTTGGCATTTAACTATAGCCAATTTTGTTGGGTACATCATTGCTGAAATCAATTTAATAATCTGGTCTCCATGTTGAATTGGAGTTCCATCACTCTTTTTAAATCCTCTCTGTTTCCATACTGCTCCAAATAAATGGCATACTCCATGTGCGTATGCAGAGTCAGTGTAAATGTTAGCTGTCTGATTTTTTGCTAGTAAGCATGCTTCAGTTAGGGCTCTCAGTTCTGCCAATTGTGCCGAGCACGGTTGGTCACAATGCTGCATCACAACTGGAACAAATGAGTCACCCTCCCTTTTAACTACAGCAAAACCAGCATGGTTCCCCAGATGATCTCTAAAGCATGAACCATCAACAAAATAATCTACTTCTGCATCTGTAATTGGGGTTGACTCTAAATCTGGTCTCAGGCGTGTAAATGCTAGGGAATCTGTTATACATTCATGTGGTTTTCCTTCACCTTCTAAAGGGAGGTAGTTTGCTGGGTTTACTGTTGAACATTTCTTTATGGTGACATCCGGGTACGTTAGTAAGGCAGAGTATGTTAAACTTCTTGCTTGGGTTAGTACAAACCTTCCTCTCTCCAGCAGTTCAGCTACTTTGTGATGTGTGTATATTATGACTGGATAGCCCATTGTCACAGAGGATGCCTTGTCATATCCAAAATATACGGCAGCCACTCCTTGTTGATAGCAAGGTGGATAGCCTTGAGCTACACTATCCAATTTTGTGCTATAGTAAGCGATTGGCTGCTTTTTTCTTCCACTGCATGTTTCTTGCATCAGGACAGCGGATGCAAAGCCATCTTTTCTGTTTGCTACAAATAAATGAAAAGGCTTTTCATAATTTGGGGTAGCCAGTGCAGGAGCTGTTTGCAACTCCTTTTTTAATGTTTCGAAGGCTACCAAGGCTTCGGCATCCCATGTTAACTTTTCTCTAAGATTTTGCTGGCCTGTTTGTTTCATCAAGGCCCTTAGGGGAGCTGTTTTAATGGCATAATCTTCTATCCAATCTGCACTAAATCCTGTCATTCCCAAGAATGTCATCATTTGTCCTACTGTTTGAGGTTGTGGTGCTTTACTTATACCTTCTAATTGGCTAGGAGAAATTGACTTTGTCTCATGTGCAATAATCCTTCCCAGGTATTCAACCTGTGGTAAACAATATTGTAACTTTTCTTTTGAGGCTTTATGGCCTCCTTCTGCCAATTTGGTAAGCACCTTAATGGAATCTTGATGACATTGCTCTAAAGTCGTTGAGCATATTAACAAATCATCTACATACTGTATCAGTGTGCTATCCAGCCTCAAATCTTCCAAATCCATCTTTAACACCTGGTTAAATACATGAGGGGAGTGTCTGAACCCTTGTGGGACCCGCGTGTATGTGTATTTTTTACCTTGATAGGTGAAGGAAAAAAGGTATCTGCTCTCTTCCGCCAATGGAATGCTGAAGAAAGCTGATGTGAGATCAATGACAGTAAAATAGTTAGCAGCAGGTGGAACATTTGTCAACAATGTATGAGGATTTGGAACTTCCGCTGGCCAATCCTCTACTACTTCATTAACTGCTCTTAAATCATGTACCAATCTCCACTTATCCTTATTTGCTTTTTCTACTGGCAAAATGGGAGTATTACAATAACTGTCTGTCTCAATCAACACTCCTGCTCTTATCAATCCTTCTATTGTCTTCCTAATGCCCTCTACTGCTTCTGCTTTTAATGGATATTGTTGTTTTCTGGGTAATACTGCTCCTGGCTTCGTTCTTATTGTAATTGCACTTGCAGACTTTACTAACCCTACATCTGTGTCATGCTTTGCCCATAATTTTGATGGGACTTTCTGTTCCATCTCCTGTATTAGTTCTTCAAATTTTGATTTCATAGATTTCTTTTCTGAAGTACTTTTTGCTTCTCTACTGTTCTTTTCTTCATCCATTACTACTTTCGGTGTACCTTCCATAACTGTATGGCATAAAATTTTTAAGTACGTTACATCTGGTGTTTGATGAATGTAAGGATTCTCTGTAGCCTCCCACTCCTTTTCCTTAGCTTCTTTCATCATTGGCCCTAAATCTCTAGCCTGTCCTCCTTCTTTTACGTATAGAGTGACATGTGGGGTTGATCCTCCTATTTTAAACCATTTTCTTGTGAAATCACATTCCTCTATTTGCAGTGCTGCTCCCATTGGTCCTACTACTAAATAGTGTGAAGTTAGGGATATCTGTTGCTTGTCTGTGTGTTCTAGCCAGTCTTTTTCTAATTCAGGGTTTCTTGTTGGATCATATATCATTGTGCAATGAAACTCAGTCTTTGGTTCTTCTGGGTTCCTCAGCTGTTCTTTTATATATCTCCCCCATTTACGTAATGTGTTTTCTACCCCTTCCTTTAAATCCCCTATCCAAAATATATTTGCTTGTGGTCCTATGGGGTTGTCTTCTTGTGTGACAGTCATTTGTTTTACTGCTCTATTGTCAATGTATATTCCTTCAGGGGAGCACCAAATTTGCAGATTTAACTTGCATATTGCGTCTCTTCCTAGCAGGTTGACTGGTGTCTGTTCTGATATTAGGATTGGAATTCTTACTTCAGAGTCTTTTACTTTTATGCTGACTGGAGCCGTCATTGGAACCAATTGTGTTTGTCCCGAGAATCCTACTGTCTTGACATATTTTCCAGACTTGGGGAGGTGAGAGGCGTATTCTGGGCTCAGACAACTGAAGGTGGCTCCTGTATCAAGCATCATTGGTGTTGCTTTGTCCTCTATTATCACCTGCATCATTGGTTCTTGATCAGCATTGCTAGATATTATTGGCAGCTGATTCCTCCCCGTAGGATTCTCTGGGCACCTCTAGTATCCCACCTCTGGACCACGCCATGGGTTGACTGGTCCTTGGACTTGCATTTGCTGGTTTTGTGCTTGGTTCATTAGTTGCATTTCTTGTGGCCATGGGTTAGTGGGACAGTTTTTCTTGATGTGTCCTGGTTGATTACATCCCCAGCAAAATCCTGATGGATTATTCATTCGCTGTTGATAGTTGTTGTTCTGTCTTCCTCTTCCTCTTCCTCGCTGTTGTTGCTGTTGCTGTGGGTTATATCCACTGTTTCTTTGTTCTGGCACATAAATGACAATCGGTGTATTTGGCTGTTGCACATTGCTTGATGTTGTATTCAGCTGTGTAGATGGGGGTGTCATCAGCTGGACAGGTGCCGCTGTCGGTACAGCTGCTGGTGCTGGTGTCATTGTTGTATTTTGGACTGGTGTCATAAGCTGGGGTGGTGCCACTGATGCTTGTGTGGGCACTCCTGGGGCATTTACTGCTGCCATTATTGCTGAATCATCACTGTCTCTTATTGTTGTCTGTCCTCGCTTCTTTTTTGTTGTCAGTTCTTCAAGTTGGAGTTGTGCCAGTCTCCTCTGAAGCTCTCTCTCTTGATTCTTTAACTTCTGTTCACTTTTCCTGTATTGTTCCACAGCATGAGTCACATGATCGCAGAATTCTTTCGTTGTCTTGGAGTTCAATCCCACTACATCTTCCAGCTTTCCTTTTACCATCGGTGGCATAGCTTCCACTATGGCGTTCCTGAACAGTGCAGTCATTATTGGATCTTGTTCCGGGTCTCTTTCTAAGTCTTGTTTCCATCTTCTTAATTGGCGCTGGACATAGGTAGTGGGATTTTCTGCCTCCCCCAAAGGTTCTCCTTTCAGGAGCTTGGGGTCCATTTGTGCTGGGTACATGTCTCTCAGGGTTCTCCACATCCTGGCACGGCATCTGTCCAACGGAAGGGCATCAAGCCCTGTTTGTTCAACGGCCGCACGCAGTCCCGTTTCCATAAGGATTTCATTTGTTCTGGCTCCCCCCACGCTTCTTGCCAACAGTGCCTTGATATCTCCAATGGCCAATATCTTTCCCATTGTTTCCTCTTCCACCTGCCTGATCCATCTTCCTGCTCCCTCATGTATGTCTGGCAGTCGGGCTATCAAGCCTTCAAGATCTTGTCCTGCCCATGGAATATACTCTCCTTGTCGTCCTTTAATAAGGATTGGGCACTGTACAGCTTCTTCTTCTAGGTGTTCCTCGTGAATTTCCCTTTCTTCCATCGTAGCACTTGGTGGTCTGGTTCTTAGAGTGGCATCTCCTGTTACAGCGCTTGATGGTCTGTTTCTTAGTGTAGTGCCTCTTCTCCAGCGCATCTCAGGTTCCGCATTCTCTAGCAACAGCGTTCCAGAAACTCGCTTGTATTCTCGGGAAGGGCTGCTGGAATGAGATCGTGATTTAGGTGACTTTTTCTTGCTCATTTTGTTCAGGCTCTTCCGCATTTCTTCGGTTTCTTGCAGTATTTGTTTTCTTATCTCTTCAGCTTCCTCCCTCATCAGCTCTAGTTCCTCCGCCCGTCCATCTTTGAATGCTTCTTGCACTATTTCATTCACTTCTGTTGCTGCAGTGTTTAGTGTAAGCTCTCTCAGTGCTTGGTTTGCATAACGGTATGGGTCTTCTGCTGTCCAGCTTGTGGTGCCTCCCCCTCCTCCATTCTTTTTCTCTGAAAGTCCTTTTTTCAATTGTACTGGGGCTTCCCTTCCCTTTTTATCATGGAACTGGTCCAAGTAGCTTCCTCTCATTTCCTGGCCACTGGCCATGGACAGTTCACTCCTTCTTGTGAGGGAATCATCTCTCACTCCTGGAGGTTCCATCTCATTATGTTCTCTGTCTTCCCTATAGTATAGTCTGGTCTGATTTCCTGCTATTCCCCCTTCTTCTGACTCTTCTTCAACTGTCATTTGTCCTGTCACATGCAGCTGAGCATCTATCAATGGCAGTTGCTTAGTAGTGGCTGGATATAGTGGTGCATATGGGGGTGGTCTCTCCTCTCTCACTACCTCCTTTTTTCCTTTCATCATCTCACTTTTCTTTTCCTTATTCAGCTTCACCCCCCAATCTCTAAATAATTTAAGAACTTCCTGTTCCTTCATTCTTTTTCCCTCCCTTTTTTTAGTCTTATCATGGGCCTTGTGGTTTTTTATTAGAGCCTCCATTTCTCTGCACATGGGCAGATCAAATGTTCCCTCTGCCGGCCATTTTGTGTTTAACTTTTTGGTCCTTTTTTCCCACTTTCTGGATAAGTTTCTGATCGTATCTCTGCATATTGGGTATTGTGTTATTATTTGTTCTACAGGGGTTTCTTCTTTTTGTGACGTCGAAGCCATTGTCTTAAGGTTACTTTGTTACTCTTTCTCAAGGAGCTTGATTCTGTTTTGATGTTGAAATTGATTAATCAATTAACCAATTAATCATTCAATCTTATCAGCTCTGCTGTTCTGATCTCAAAATAGTAGCCTTTTAGCCTTGGGGTTTCGTATGTATTTCAAAACTGCTTTTATCTGTACCTCAGTCAATGGCTTCGATGACACACCTTCCAGCTCTAGCCAATTGTCGTTGTTGCGCTTCCAAAGAATATCTTCCCCCAAGCAGATCAGTTCAAAGTCCCAGAGCTCGTTCTCATCAACCTTCCGACCCCTCAATGTAACTCCTCCTGCCCAATATGAATAGGTAAGGCATGGGGTTAGTTTAGTATCAAATCCTCCAACTATTGTTATTGAAATTTGCAATTCATTTCTCATGCATTTTATAAAATCCAATGGCTCAAACACTTCAATCAGGGCTTCCCTTTCATGTTGTTTTAAAATCTTTCTCCCTCTGCATCCTCTCCTACTCTTTTTCTTTTCCCTCTTGGTATCCATTCTCTTATGACTTAGGCTGAGCTTCTGCTTCTCCCTCAGTGTTATGCGTTTCAACCAGTAGGTGGTGTATGTGTTCTGGGTTGCCTCTAAAAATTACCAACACTGCCAATCTGTCAAGTGTCCAATTTGTAGTGGGGAGGGGTCTAACCCCTCCTTCTCTTCTGTGTTCACAGAGGATGTCACTCTCCCACTCTACTGGTCTCGCCCATGGGCTCACTCTGATGTAGATGTTTTTGAGCACAGTTGCTCCTCCCAGACCTTTAGGCCAACGCTGCCTTGCTTTCAGTTTCAAATATGGGACAAACACTGGAGGCAACTTCAACTCTGTCTCTGTCAGCAATATCTCTAAGAGAAGCACTCTCGTGGAGCAGAACTGGTTTAGGAATGCTCCCAAATTTTTCAAATTTATTTGTTTCTTAATCTCCTCATGCCAGTCTATTTGAGGCCATTCACTTTCAATTTGTTTTATGTTTGTAATCTTTGTGAGACTTTGCAAAAGCTCATCCTTCTTTTCACTTGTTAAGACTCCTCTCTGTCCTTCAGCATTCACATACTCATGCTCTAACCAAAAATGCCTTTTAATTCCTTTTGACTCAATTAGTGCTTTCTGGTAATTTTGGTATTGTCTCTGCTCTATTTCTCTCCTTCTATATCTTTCCCTATTGTTACTGCCCACCTCATCACACATACTGGAAAAAGACAGAATTTCACTGTACCTCAGCACACACTATACTTCCTCTGGTACACTTATCTTCCGTATTCAAACAATCACATGCTCATTCACACCTCACATTCACACACCCGGGTTTTCAGACACACTTTTTCTAATTTATAATATTTTAATGGCTTTTGGGAGGGCAAAAAGATATTTCATTCTTCTATTTTCTTCTCAACAGTGGCTGTGTCTCTCTATCTGGATCACAGCGTTTGCAAGTTGGAGAATGTCCAAACAGACAGCAAAGCCAATTTCTAGGGATATTTTTAGTTTTTTCGATTCTTTTTACAAATATTATTTCTTTTTGCTTTTCGTTCTTATCTTTCATTTGTACTCACTTAGCCCCCTTTTTTAATTCAAAGGGTACCATGCAGAGGCATACTGCCAATGCCCATGCAACAGTTTTGTGGGAGTTAGGCTAATTTCTCCTGTTTTTCTATTCAGTCTGGGTCTCCAAGACGGAACACTAAAAGCTACTACAATTGTCTGTCCTTCAGTTAAATGTGAATTTATACCAGCAGTTGCAAACACAGACAATATAGCTGGGTCTGACAACAACAATTGTTTGATTTTCTGTTCTTTATGCCTTCCCAACAGCCTTATACAGCAGCGCGCTCCCACTGGAGCAAACAAATATATCTTATTCCACACAGTCCCCTCCAGTCCTAACCTCTGCTCCTCTGATGTGATTGGGACAACTCTTTTCCACGGCACACAAACTTGTCCAATCATGTATTCCCACAAAACCCTTAGCTTATGTACAAAGCAATTTTAAATACAATTAGACACTTCTGTAATTTTCCTCTTATTCTACAGATTATATACATACAATTTACACTTCTTTATCTATCTTCTTCTTTGAATTCACTTCACTTTTACAACACTCTCCCTATCCTGACAGCTCAGGCGCTTCTCGTCTGGCTCAATCAAACTTGGATCACTTCCCAGACAAGTGCACCCTTACAGACACACACATACATACACACACACATCTGCTTCTTCTGCAGATGAGCACAAAGCACTTCTTGCTTGTGCTGAATGCACCTCTTGCATTCATTCAAACGCACTTCTTGCGTTTGTTTTCACACAGCACTTCTTGCATGTGTTGAATGCACTTCTTGCATTCAGACGCACTTCTTGCGTCTACTTTTACTTCACACAGCACTTCTTGCATGTGTTAGTCTACGCATGCGCTTTCTCTAAGACCTGGAAATTACTTCTGTCTTTTCTCACATTATTCATGTGTTTCAAACATTTATTCAGTAATAATTAATTATAGGTTCGTTTAGTAAGGCAACAGGTATTTACCCAAGGCAGCGGCTCACAAGGGACCACACAAAACAAAATATAAGCAAAATTGCTTACCTTGTATTTGTTTGGCGCGCCTTTTGTTTTGTGAGGCCTCGTGCCAGCCCGCCACGGGCTTCAACCCAGCCCTTTCCTGCTCCTGGCAATTGGACTCGCCAAATTATGTCGTGGCAGATTCTAAGTTCTTGAGTGCCTTCAATTCTTTAAAGAAATTCTCTCAGAGTCGAAGTTCCAGGTCTCAGAAGAAATTAACTTTATTGTTGGGACAACAAAGTGAGATGCAGCTGTTCATCTGACTCTTTCATGGTAAAGCTTAATTTCTTATATTCTTTTCTTATCACCTTTTATCCAATTAGCGCCCTTTTCTTTTTGGCTCCACCTTTCAGTTTCGCCACAATTATACGCAAACTTTGTCACGTACCATATTTATTTGTGGAAAATCCCCAGCTTTCTTATTTTTTAAAAAACACTTATATAACCGTTTCCCAGCAATATATACCAGTAATATGACAGTTTCCCAGCGCTTCCCGCCAGTTTTTCCCATACAACCAATTTAATATCTCTTGTTTCTCACGCCTTGATGTTTTTGACGAGCGACAGACCTTGAAATTTGGTACACAGCCGAGGCCCGCTTATACTGCAGCTAAGGCCTAGTGAGGCCTACTAAGGCCTAGTGAAAATGAATTTCTTCTACACATGGATGAGCCCCTTTTCAAAGAGAATGCCATAATCTTTACAGCTTTGAAGGATGAATTCCATAAATACTTGGAAAGCCATTAGAATGTTACCTCATACAGAGGTCAGTCCTTGATTGCCCAACTTAGAAGGCACTATGAAGTAGGTGGCAATTGTAAAATAAAGGTTGTGCCACAGAAAGAATGTTCTAGCCTGATTTGCTCAGCAGAAATGAATGGTACTGTGTAGTGGAAAAACTCCCAAAGATGAATTTCTGTCCAGGTAAACTGAACAGACAAAGTTACGCAAACAAATAAGCACATTTCACAAGAAAAGGGTGGTCTTAACACTACACTAATATTATTAATTGTAGAAAATTGTTGCAGTGCATCCAGTGAGGTCTTTTTGGAAGTTTATCAAATAATTTATACCTATCTATTGTCAGAATATAATAAAATTACTACCCACCCCATCTATTCCACAGTTTCTTTAGGTTTTCTGAAAATTGAATAAAGAAAACCGAGTATTATCAGCATAACAGTGAATACTAATGATAATGTAAAGGATATAAGGAAAAAAGCAGAGGGCCTAATACTGAGCCTCGTGGCACTATATTTGCATTTGATAAGACATCTCTTCATTTACACAGAGGTAGTTGTCAGTTAGATAGGACCTAATCAGTGCAAATATTTGCCTACGAATGCCCACCTAATGCATTTTGTAATATTTTAGACTAAAATGGTAGATTTGAGATCAGTCTGTAATTAACCAGTTCTAGCTAAATAATAAACAAATGTGTTAATGTCCTTAAAGTTAGGAATAAACAATATTGAGATGATGTTCATGAGATGATCTTTTGAGGAAATCTTTTGCTTTGTGTCATTAAACCGGTGTTAACTTGTATTTGTCTTTTTTCATCTTAGACCCGATGCCACTGAAAAAGGACAGTCAAGAACTGAATATAATGAAAGAAAAAGATCAGAATGAGAAACATCATGGTATGACAACTGGAGAAGAATATTTGACTTCACAGACAGAAACTATTTGCTCACAAAACAGAGCTCAGAATACGGCAACTAAAAGTGATTTCACCTGCCAACAATGTGGAAAGAGTTTTAGTCAACTTGGAGACCTTAAAGTTCACATGAAACTTCACACTGGAGAGAAGCCTTACAGCTGCCAATATTGTGGAAAAGTTTTCACTCAAAAAGGAAGTCTTAAAGTGCACATGAGAGTTCACACTAGAGAGGAGTCTTTCGCCTGCCACCGGTGTGGGATGAGCTTTACAAATAAAAGATCCCTTAATGCCCACTTGGAAACTCACCCTGGAGAAAACCCTTTCACCTGCAAACAGTGCGGAAAGAGCTTTGCGCAAAGAAAAGGTCTTAATATTCACAAGAGTATTCACACCAGAGATGGGCAGTTCGAATGTGGTCATTGTGCAAAGAGATTCAGATGTAAAATAAGCCTTAGTTACCACATGAAGATTCACTTAAGAGAGAACAGTAATCAAGAGATATGTCGCCATTGCGGAAAGGTTTTTACAGACCAAAATCACCTCAAGGATCACATAATGACTCTCGTTGGAGATAATCCTTTAATGTGCCTTCACTGTGGAAGGACTAGCATCGACAGAGCTGGCCTTGAGATACACATGAGAATTCACACTGGAGAGAAACCTTACACCTGTCCTCAGTGTGGGAAGAGTTTCGCAGCTAAAGGAAACCTTCAGAGTCATATAAGAATTCACACTGGAGAGAGACCTTACACCTGTCCTCACTGTGAAAAGAGTTTCACATATCTGAAGGACTTGAAACATCATTTGCAAAATCATTCTGAAAATAAATTGCAGGATTCTGACACAAAGGAGCAGGCTTCTGAGTTAACAAAAAGGAGCAATTTTGAAAATCACATACACCTTCACTCTAGAAGGCAATATAATTGTGATCTGTGTAATAAAACATTTCTTTTGCCATCACACTTGAAAATACACATGAAACGGCATGCATTTTTGAGACCCTATTTTTGTTCATTGTGTGGAAAGGGTTTTAAATGGCTCAGAAGTTTAAAATGGCACCAGAAAATATGCATCTGTGCGAAATTATTTACGATTGTATAGCGGTGTCACTTGCCATTTTGATTCAGATTAATATCTCAGAATCTAAATTTTAGAGAAGCAAACGTCCATCTTTTTTTGAAATGCAATATTGTAAATAAAAGTGTAAATAAAAGGACAAACTGAATGAAATAACGAACATTGCGCTACATTATTTGAGTCATCTTTAATGACAGAATGCACAAACAATATTTGTGGCCCCACTTTATATTAGGTGGCCTTAACTACTATGTACTTATATCAAAAATTAAGTTTAATGTACTTTTGGTGTTCACATTGAGGTGGGATTTGGGTAAAGTTAGGGACAGTTGTGGTGGTATGGGTAAGTTTAAGGGTATGGTTAGGTGTAAGCATGGGCGTAGATTACGCGGGGGACGTGTCCCCCTCACTTTTAATGAAATGTATTTTCGTCCCCTGCACTTTTACTGGGTCTCACCGATCCTAGTCGACCCGCTCCGAGCGGGATTCGAACCGACATTACCCTGCGCGATGGCGGGCAAATTAACAGGGACGCTAAAGACAGCCTTCTCTCGGTTGATAAAGTGCTTTTTGAGGTCAAGGGCAAGTGTATTTACATAGAAACCAATGTAAATACATTAAGATTTAAAATCAGAGACAAAAAATAATCTATGCATGACCTGTCATTTTATTTGCATCTAAATATGAGGAGGGCGCTCTCACAGAAAGTCCAAAAGCGGATTCGTAGAAGTAATACTGTCACGCTGGAGCTACAGCTGAAGGAAAACAATCGTTATGAGTTATGAAACGTGACGACAACAATCAGATGAGTGCGACAATATATGCTTTATGTGTGTTTTTCAATCTCAATGTAGCCTATTTATTGACAATAAAGTAGCCTATCATATGAATAATGCAGATTTTTTAATGTTTAATATCCTATCTTCTGCTCACCAAGACTGCATTTATTTAATAAAAAATAGTTAAAACAGTAATATTGTGAAATATTATTACAAATTAAAAACGCTTTTTTCCTACGTGAATATATAGTAATTTATTCCTGTGATCAAACCTGAATGTATCATTACTTCAGTGTCACATGATCCTTCACTAATCACTCTCATATGATGGTTTTATAATCAAGAAACATTTATGATTATTATCTGTGTTGAAAACAGTTGTGCTGCTTTAAAATGTTGTGGAAACCATGATACATTTTATTTTTCAGGATTCTTTGAAGAATAGAAAGTTAAATGGACAGCATTTATTTGCATTTATTATTCTTTTGTAGTATTATAAATATCACTTGTGATCAATTGAATGCATGTCTGATCAATAAAAGTATTAATTTCTCTCTTTTTTAATTTTACCACAAATGTTTAGATGGTTTGCACAAAATTTAAGCATCACCATGAGCAGTACATGATAATAATCATAAATGTGTGTTGATCATCAAATCCTCATATGAGAATGATTAGTTAAGGATCATGTGACACTGAAGACTGGAGTAATGATGATAAATTCAGCTGAATAAATTGCATTTTAGTATATATTAACATAGAGAACAGCTGGTTTACATCAGAATTTTTTTTTTTTTTACATTGCATAAAATCAATGGAGTCTTAATCCACAAATGTCTGTAATATATAAACCAATCATACAATTGGCATAAAAAATAGAATAATATTATAGATATTAGAGGTTGTTCAGCAGTGTATTTGATACCTTACCAAATTAAAAGCAAAAGATGCGATAAATTATATCGGTCCAAAAAAAAAAAATGGTATTACGACCTTTCTGTTCCCCTCACTTCTGAAAAGATGGCTACGCCCCTGGGTGTAAGGGGAGTGTCAACCGTGTAATTATAAATGTAACTACAGAAATTAATTAGATGTCATTACATGCAGGTATTTTTTTTAATGTAAGCACATGAATGTATGTACACAATAATTACATTGTATCAAATTAGTAAAATGTTGAATAAATTAAAGCTTCATTCCATATATTCAGACTTTTATTCCATATATTCAAGTTTCATTCCATATATTCAGACTTTCATTCCATATATTCAAGCTTTATTCCATATATTCAGACTTTCATTCCACATATTCAGACTTTCATTCCATATATTCAAGTATCATTCCCTATATTCAAGTTTCATTCCATATATTCAGACTTTCATTCCATATATTCAAGTATCATTCCCTATATTCAAGTTTCATTCCATATATTCAGACTTTCATTCCATATATTCAAGCTTCATTCCATATATTCAGACTTTCATTCCATATATTCAGACTTTCATTCCATGTATTCAGACTTTCATTCCATATATTCAAGTTTCATTCCATATATTTAGACTTTCCATATAATTGATGAAAGTCTGAATATATGGAATGAAACTTGAAAGTTTTATTAAATGAAAACTGTTATCTTGTGTTAATCATTTGTGATTGTTCAGATGTTGAACTATGAGTGAGTCTGCATGAAATGACAATTTGAAGTAAAAATTAATTAATGAACAGGCTGGCAAATGTGATGTCAAACAAATAACATGCAAGAAACGTAATAATCATCCAGTTAGACTTGTAAGCATTTGCCTATTTAAATCTAAACAACTGTTTTTTGTCCGAGCAGTGTATTAAATGAAAACTGACATCATCAAAGTGCCATCTTGTGTTTCAGATGTAGAACAATAAGTGAGTCTGCACGAAATCTAGTAGCAACTATAATAACGGATTAATAAACAAGCTGGCAAATGCATGTACGGGTCGAAATGCTGGCCCCCAGATGCTTCTAATGATGAAGAAATCCATTCATTATTATTATTCACAAATTAAGATATTTTTGCTGAAATCTGAGAGCTCTCTGACTTCTCCATAGACAGCTATTTAATGAACACTTTCAAGGTCCTGAAAGGTAGTAAAGAGAGGTTCAATCTATATATATATATATATATATATATATATATATATATATATATATATATATATATATATATATATATATAGTATTGTTCAAAATAATAGCAGTACAATGTGACTAACCAGAATAATCAAGGTTTTTAGTATATTTTTTATTGCTACGTGGCAAACAAGTTACCAGTAGGTTCAGTAGATTGTCAGAAAACAAACAAGACCCAGCATTCATGATATGCACGCTCTTAAGGCTGTGCAATTGGGCAATTAGTTGAAAGGGGTGTGTTAAAAAAAATAGCAGTGTCTACCTTTGACTGTACAAACTCAAAACTATTTTGTACAAACATTTTTTTTTCTGGGATTTAGCAATCCTGTGAATCACTAAACTAATATTTAGTTGTATGACCACAGTTTTTTAAAACTGCTTGACATCTGTGTGGCATGGAGTCAACCAACTTGTGGCACCTCTCAGCTGTTATTCCACTCCATGATTCTTTAACAACATTCCACAATTCATTCACATTTCTTGGTTTTGCTTCAGAAACAGCATTTTTGATATCACCCCACAAGTTCTCAATTGGATTAAGGTCTGGAGATTGGGCTGGCCACTCCATAACATTAATTTTGTTGGTTTGGAACCAAGACTTTGCCCGTTTACTAGTGTGTTTTGGGTCATTGTCTTGTTGAAACAACCGTTTCAAGGGCATGTCCTCTTCAGCATAGGGCAACATGACCTCTTCAAGTATTTTAACATATGCAAACTGATCCATGATCCCTGGTATGCGATAAATAGGCCCAACACCATAGTAGGAGAAACATGCCCATATCATGATGCTTGCACCTCCATGCTTCACTGTCTTCACTGTGTACAAAGAACAATTTTACTCTCATCAGTCCACAAAATGTTTCTCCATTTCTCTTTAGGCCAGTTGATGTGTTCTTTGGCAAATTGTAACCTCTTCTGCACATGCCTTTTTTTTAACAGAGGGACTTTGCGGGGGATTCTTGAAAATAGAATTAGCTTCACACAGACGTCTTCTATCTGTCAGAGTACTTACAGGTAACTCCAGACTGTCTTTGATCATCCTGGAGGTGATCATTGGCTGAGCCTTGGCCATTCTGGTTATTCTTCTATCCATTTTGATGGTTGTCTTCCGTTTTCTTCCACGTCTCTCTGGTTTTGCTCTCCATTTTAAGGCATTGGAGATCATTTTAGCTGAACAGCCTATCATTTTTTGCACCTCTTTATAGGTTTTCCCCTCTCTAATCAACGTTTTAATCAAAGTACACTGTTCTTCTGAACAATGTCTTGAACGACCCATTTTCCTCAGCTTTCAAATGCATGTTCAACAAGTGTTGGCTTCATCCTTAAATAGGGGCCACCTGATTCACACCTGTTTCTTCAACTAATTCAACTAATTGCCTAATTGCACAGCCTTAAGAGCGTGCATATCATGAATGCTGGGTCTCATTTGTTTTCTGAGAATCTACTGAACCTACTGGTAACTTGTTTGCCACGTAGCAATAAAAAAATATACGAAAAACCTTGATTATTCTGGTTAGTCACATTGTACTGCTATAATTTTGAACAATACTGTATATATATAGATATAGATATATATATATAGATATAATAATATTATATCTATAATATTATTATAAAGGGGTATATAAAGGGGTAATAATAATATTTTCGCATCGTTTTCGTTTTTTCGAACTAGAGCTTAGATCGGCTCAAAAAAAATCAAGACCTACCCGAGCCCGTGCACCCGAGAGACCGGCCCTGCCCGACACCTTAACTGTGTAACAACAACGACTAATGAGTTTAATGTCTCGGGGAATAATTAACTCAAAAGGGATTTAATATTCAATATTCATGAATTTATGAATATAATTTGCCAGTTGTTCATTACGTATTAAAATTTTCCGATAGGGAAAATTGTTTAATTAAATACAAGTAACCCTTTATGAAATTGCTTGAAATTATCCTACTAAGTTTGTCCTGCAAATTAGTTATAGACTTTCCAAATCAATTCTCAATAAGGGATTACTGCTTTACGAGCGCATAAGAAACATTAACTTTACTGATCAGGATAAGTTCAATATTTCAAATGGTCATACAGTTTACTTTACTAACATAGTAGCATAAGCAGTTAGGTAACGTTTAGATCGCAAGTTTCATTGACTTTGTGTATGTGGCAGAATAACAGATTCAACTCATTAAATGTCTTCTGGAGGTTTAATAAACACAGACTAAAAATAACACTACAATTCACACAGAAAGTACATACTAAATATGCATCAAGAGAGTAGAAGTATAGATATTAACGAAAGAATACATAAAAGAGAATAATGAATAGACTGAAATTAGAGAGAGATAAAAGAGAGAGAGAGAGACAAAGAGAGTGAGAGAGAGAGAGAGAGAGAGAGACAAAGAGAGTGGGGGGAGGGTAAGCAACAACTTTCCTTCAGTTCACCAAATACGACCTTCACGGAGTTAATTTATCCCAACGGGAAAATAACACACCCTCTTTACAGCAGTAAGAATAAGAATACTTGCATTCTTTTTGGTTTCGTTTTGGCTTCTCGCTTGTGTGCGTATGTTCCTGCGTGTTCGGTGGCTTTCTCCGAGGTCGGGAGGGAGCGGCTGGTTGCTTTCAGGGATGCTCCGTGTGGTTGAAGATCGGATTGTAGAAGAGAAGATTTTTGGAAGAGATGAGGCCTGCTTGGAGGGCCTGCATTGGTGGCATGGCTTAAGTGCCAGCCCCCCCGTGGGTGTTGGCTCCCACAGGGAGAGAGTTGGAGAAGTAAGAGCAAGAGATTTTCGGAGAAGAGAAGAGACCGGGAGGGCATCCGAGGTCCTCCTTTTATGGTCTGGGGTGGTAGTCCCACCCTCCAGGGTTAGACTTAACCAATGAGAGTGTTGGGATTTCCCGGCGGGAAATTCCTCAGCAGATTTTATTGCCCTTTGTTTGAAAGTTCGACTCAGTGGGTCTCTGAGTCTTCATACTATAATTAATGCAACAAACACACACTGCATTTTCTGAATAAGTGATATACATGGAAGTGTAAGTCGTGAAGTGAGCATTAATTTGATAGGAGACATGACATATATGAGGTTATCTGAACTAGTACTTTGTTAAGACAAAGACAAAAAGATGCAAAATACCATACAGAATAAACATTTTACAAGACAGTTATGTGTTTACATATAATGTCCTGGGGTGCATGTTCATTTATAGATGGTTTGTCTATAATTTGAGGCAAAAGCTCTGTGTCTTAAACTCTTTGTGTATAAGACTTCATGTGGCCGAATTCTTTTGGGTTGTAAAACTTCTTATCAGCTGGTTTCCAGGGTAAGGAGAATCTTTCTCTGTTGTGTTGGGGGAAGGTCTGTTCGTGAGCACAACTTTCAAAACATATTTGTTAAATGTAACTGGCGATTGTGTGTTTGATTCGCCTGAGTCGCTACATAATCCCCCCTTTCGCTAGTTGTTGTCCCTCCTATGGACAACAACGAGCGATATCAAAGATTCAGGAAGATCAGACACATCATAGCCATGTTAGGCTCCAGTTGTTTGTGTCTCCTGGAGTGATGGTCGTTCCACGGCAGATAAGGCAGACAGTAGCCAGTTCAGGTCTCTGTGCTTGTGCAGCAGGTGTCGAGGCAGCAGGTGCCCTGACGGTGTGTCACCTGTCATCCAGAAGTCCGTTTGTGTGGTGCAGGTGTGCTGTGGGCTTTCTGCAGCCCTGGGTGGAACCATGTTCCTCGCAATGGCCAGTCAGTCCTTTAGGTCTCCTGCCTAGGAAGATGGACTGTGCATCTTGACACTTTTATGTCCTATGCTGACTAGGAACTTTTCCAGAGGGTGCCTCGCATTGTGGCCAGGCTGGGTGCCTTCTGGTGATCCACTTTGGTTTCTCTGTTTCAAAGTTCAAAGTCATTGGGGTTTTGAGAATCCCTTCAGAGGCGGCCTTGTGTTCGTTTAAGGCCTTCTTTCTCAAATCACATGCATGACATAGTGTGGGGCTTGGCAGTATTGCCTACAAGGTGACTAACTGGTGTTGGAGGAGAAGGTTCTTGAAGCTGGTGTAAGGTTAGGCAGAGGGCTTGGGCTCCTCCCCCCTTTTGTGTTTGTGTGCAGGGCTGGAGGAGCTTGCGCTGCTGATGTGAAGTTCAGGAGAGTATGTCTTTCTTTTGAGGATTCATTTGCAGTTGGTGATCAGCAGTCCAGGTTGCTCTCTCAGTACGATGCCCGAGGCTGGACCCGGTGTGATGATGTCTGGTGGTGGCTGGCCTCTGATTGTCTGGAGGCACAGGAGCATGATCACGGCCGCGTTTCTTAGGCATTTCCAGATCTGTTGCATGGCCTCAGTAGTGAAGTGGATGCCTCTGTCTGAGTTGATTCTCAGTGGCAATCTTGGCAGGAAAAAGATGTGATTCATCAGGTGGTATGCCGTGGTCTGGGCGGTGTCGTTGGGTGCTGGCAGACACTCTACCCACTTGGTAAACTGGCACACCACTGTGAGAAAGTACTTTTTGCCTTTTGTGGACCTGGGCAGGGGTTCTACCCGGTCGATTTGTAGGTTTGACCATGGGAACGTGGTCCCTCTGTGTTGCAGTGGGGCTCTGTGGCTCGGGTTTGCTGGTTGGAACTGGCAGCGAACTAGCCATTCTCTAACATACTCTGCCGTCTCTTGATGCATCCCAGGCCAATATGCCACCTGTTTCAGTGTGTCGTGCGTGGCTCTGGTGCCGTGGTGTCCAGCACATGGTGTGTTGTGGGCGTACATTAGCATCACCCCCCTTTGCGACCGTGGCATTACAAGCCGTGGCGTTGTGTTGCCATCGGGTGCAAACCAGAGAATGGTGTCCATAATACGCATCATGTGTCTGGAGTTATGTAGATGTCTGTGGCTAGAGTCATCAATGAGCTCAGAGTCAGTGATAGGGTGGTTGGAGGGGTCTGAGAGGTGGTCAAGAATTGTCTTTATTGCAGTGTCAGAGGCTTGCATATCCGCAATATCGTTGTGTGAAAACTGCGGAGTTAGCGATAGCGACTGCAAGGCAGGCATTGTAGCCGGTGTCGATCGCTTGCTGTTAGTCAGCACTGCAACAATGGGGCTGGATGTGGGGTGCGGGGGTGCCCACATGTCGCCGTGTGGTGTGTTTTTACTGATTGTATTGCACAGTGGTAGACTTTTGGTTGAGTTGTCTGCCCACAGTGCAGGGATACTGTTCGTTGTGACAATGTCATTCAGCTGTAGGTCATTCATGACCTGGGGGCAGAAGGCATCAGAGTCTTTGGATAGCTGAAATGTGCAAAGTAGCGAACTTGAACTTGGCTTTGGGGCTGAGGCTGTGTTGTCACAGTGTGCTGCAGGGGGTCCCGTGGCCTTTGTGACCTGGCAGTCTGGCTCTGTGGGAGTTCTCGTGACCTCTGTGACTTGACAGTCTTGCTCAGACGATGTGTGTGTCTGAAGGGGCAGAGGGTCACGCACTTGAGCCCAGACTTTCAGCTGTTTGAAGTCCAGTACGGGTTCGAAGCGGTCCAGCAGGTCTTTTCCGATGAGAAACGGATAAGTGTTCATAGGGGAGATATAGACTGGGTGTATCAGCCTCATAGGTCCAATTGTCAGGTGGATGGAAGCTACGTGCTTGAGCTGGATGTCGTTTTGGCTATACGACTGCACATTTAACTTACAAGTGTGAAGGTTAAGGGTGCGATTTTTCCTCTGTGCTTCAAATCTGAGTCTTTCAAACAGTTGGGCAGATATAAGCGTGAGGTCGGAGCCAGTGTCAACTAGGGCTTCGAGCTTAAATTCCCTTTCCATAGTAATAGTCAGATAGAGTTTTCGAGCCATCCCCTTCTCGATTAGGTTTCCCAGGAGTCTTGGTGTGGGGACCTGTGTGTTGCTTGATAAGCCGTCTGGATATGTGTCAAGTGTCTCATTATGCGTGCAAACAATCAAAGCAGAGCTTTCTGGTACGCTGGGCTGTCCCATGATGCTGTCTTGATTAGAGGCTGTTGCTGTCAGCTGTCGTGAGTGTGTGCTGCTGACGTGTGGGGGTGCAACAGTTATTACACTGGTCCGTGGTTGGGGAACAGTGTACAGGGTGGATGATTCAGTTGCAGGAAGGGCGGGCAGGTTGATTTCAGGTATCATGTCTAGTCGTGCTGTACCTGGTCCGTCCTTCTTGTCTTTCTTGTGAGGTTTCTGTCGGAGGAACTCTTTCAGGATCTTTATGAGCTCTGTAACTTCAGAAGCAGCTACACTTTCTTTGCCAGACGTGGGTTCAGGTCTGGGCCTACCATTGTCCCGTCGAGAGTGGCCTCTTCGCTGGCTTTCTGGGCGAGGCGGGTCCCAGGATCCTTCAGAGCGATCGCTCTGGTACCGTGGACGGTCGCCATTATGACCACGCTGCCCTCTGCTGGCTTGGAGTGGTTTGGACTCTCTGTTGACGGGTCGGTAACTGTGGTTCTGTTTGGCGCCCTCTAGGGTTAGCTCTGGGTGGTGCACAGAGACAGGGCAGATGGTGGGCTGTTTTACAGTCTTTTCAGAAATGGTTTTCTGTTTGACGTAAGCTTTGTGAGCCAAGTCTCTTAACTGTTGCGTGCCCATGCTGCGAGGGCACGCCAGCACCCCCAGGTGGTAACTGATGGTAGGGTGCAGGTTTCGGAGGAAAAGAGTTTTGAAGTTGATGTCCTCCTCCATGCCTGGGTCGTTACGTGTCCCGAAGTAGGCACGTCGCAGTCTGTTATAAAAGTTCTGTGAGGTCTCAAGTCGAGCTTGCTTAAGGTCCATGGCAGTGATGAACCCCTGGTCTGACTCGGGGTCGGAGTACTCACGAATTAGAGCTTGTCGTAGATGCCAGTAGTCCGCTTTGATGGCCTCTGGTTGTCGATCCAGAAAGCTGCGTACGTCACGATTAGACGTGGCCCTGAGCAGGTACAGTCTGTCCCAGTTGTTCGCGTGAGCGACAGTTTGCAAGTAAAAGTCTATGTCTTTTAAGAATGCGTGGACGTCGTGTCCTCCTGCCGGGTCTGGGCTGATGGTAGGAATATTTCTGGCCAGCTTGTCAAGGTTCTTTGAAGCTTCGTGGCTGTTGACCTTGACTTCCTGGAAGGGCGTCCTTTCCTTTGCTGCTGACGGGGATTCGTGGAGACTGGCGGGTGCTCTTTTAAACAGGGGGCTGTCATTCCCCTTCGTAGCTCTTGCTTCGTGGCTAAAATGTGCGGAGTAACTGGTCAGGGGAAACTGTGTGTTGTGTGTTTCCCCCTTCCGGTAACGTTGCACTATATATGATTGTCTCAGTTCTCTTTGCACCATGTCAAGTTCATCTTTGAGCTCGTGTCTTTGCTGGATGAGCTCGTCGATCTCGGCTTGTGCCGACTGCAAATGTTTTGCATAGACTTTAGCTTTAATGTCTCTGTCTTTAAGTTCATCAGTGGCTCTCTCCAGGAGGAATTCGCCACGCCGAAGCTTTTCGTCGAGGTTTTTCCTGGCGTCTTTCTCTGACTGTACTCGTCGGTCGGTCACGACGGAGCTCCTTCAGGGTCTTTTGAAGTCTTTCTATTTCTTTTCTTTGTTCTTTGTCTGTTTCGTCGTCTTTCTCTGTGTCTAGAAGCTGATCTAGACGAAGCTGGGTGAGGGCTTGGTCTCTCCGGGCCTCCACGGCTTGAAGCTTTAGCGTTGCTGCCTCCTGTTCCAGGTTGGCGTAGCTCCCTTCGCTTAGCCGTGCCTGTGCGATGAGGACGTGGGCGAGGCTTCCGAGGATCTTGGCCACTTCCTTGTTGGAGTAGCTCTGCGTGGGGTCGTGTGTCATCAGCTGGTCTAGCTCTGTGTCCAGTTGTTCCTGGCTCAGCTGCCCCAGACTTCCTTGACTGGTGGCCGTTAGCGCTTCCAGCCATGTCGTTAGGCGGTCCCACGGGACGGCAGGGCTGGGGGCACGGAACATTACTGCGAACGAGAGAAACACAGCACACACACACACACACACAGAGAGAGAGCCAATGCAAGCTTGTTCTAAGCTAACGAGATATCGTACGGATAGCTGGGAATTTTGGCTAACTGATGTAGACAGTTAGATAATTAGACAATTCAGACAATTAGGTGGGCGGTAGCCCTGGTTGTCACTTGGTGAACTGCTGCTCGGTCGTCCCGGGACTATCTAATTCTCCTTGGGGTCTCTTGGTGAACTGAAAGAAACACAAACGTGATAGTCCAACAGTGAGGATAGGAAAGAGCACAGTGGAAACAAACACAAGATGAATTGGTCTGTAATGAAAGGAATGTCAGCGTGCGCGCCGGGAGTGTTAGGGAAATTAACAGGCTAAATGCTCAAGATATACTAAAATTCGGCTTGTACTATGGGTTGTCCCATTTAGCTCATCCGGGGTGAATTGAGGTCGCTCAAGTGGAAACCCAGCGGTGTGGTTGGCCTTTCAAACGCTTCCAAACACCCACTGCCGTGTCCCCGGTCCCCTGCCACTCTGTGTCGCGTTGCGCCCACTCAAACAGCTTATGACTTTAAACACAACCCGACACACCAGTCCATCAACCGCCAGCCCGCGCAGCAAAATCGGAACGTCCCCAGAACCCTCTTTTTCAAGAGTGGCCCCCACTTAGGCCTTGGATTAGGGATTAGTCCCAGAGATTGCCTTGCGTGCGTGAGCTGGACTGGTTGACTTCTTTGGTGTGTCGAATTGCTGATGTTGCCACTGCGTGCCGCAGCCGCGGACAGAGATACAAGAAACCGAGACTCACACACAGCCGGTGCCGGTTACGTCGGTCGGGCCACCCCCCCCCTCTGGAGACCAGCCTGTGACGATTCTCAATGCACCTCGGACGCGTGAGCCCTACAATGGATACACAAAGAGGGTAAACAGGTGGAATTAAAATGAATTAAAAGCTCCCCTGTTCACCGGATCAAAGGCCTTTTGATTGTAGGTGAGAAGGAAGTGGAAGTTTAAATATCAAGAGCAATTTAGCAAAAAGGCGAAAGTTTCTGTCAAGTAGTGATAAAACAAAAAGCACCTTTGATACTGTTTGTAATTACCAGACTGAGCTTTATTCCCGATGGGAGGGGAAAAGAAAAACTTTTGCAGAGAGAAGAAAAAAAATTAATAATAATAAAAAGAAAGAAAAAAAATGAATAATAATAATTTTTAATTAAAAAAATTAATTAAAATTAAAAATTAAAATTAAAAATTGAAAATTAAAAATTAAAATAAACTTATAAATTAAATAAATAAAAAAAATTAGAAGCTCAACTTAATTCAAATTAAATTCAAAGCAAGTTTAAATGAAATTTAACTAAGCCTGTAAGGAAAATCAAATAAAAGAAAGCCAATCAAAAATCCTACCCTATAACGATTAATCTCTAATTGGGAGTTATCCAAATAAAAGAATTAATCAGAAAGGGATAGGGAGTTAGTGGTGCGCTGAATTAACAGGGTATAGCCACACGGTGGCGTCCTTCCTTCCAATTGGACTGTCTGTGACTTAAACCTAATTTCACTTTGAGTTAGAGGAAGTTATGTTTCTTTTTAAACTTCAAATTCGAATAAGGGTGTTTAATCAGCGAGAAAGGAGACTTAGTTGTTGCTAGAAAAATTGTATAAATGAAACTGTGTACAACAGTAAGCAATAAACAATTTATAGGCTCAAACTTATTTTGTTAAGGCAGAATCAAATAACGGAGAGTGAAACTATCCGAATTTATCCACACGATGGCGCTATTGCGCCCGCCCTAGTCTAGAGTTAGTTAGGCGGAAATGCTCACCAGATGGCTTTGTCTGGTTCTTGAGTCGCCCTCTGGCGTTTTGCAAGCGGCGTTGCAATTTCTGAGTCGCCCTGGTGTACTGCAAGCGGCGTTGCAATTCTTGAGTCGCCCTCTGGCGGTTTGCAAGCGGCGTTGCAATTTCTGAGTCGCCCTGGCGTTCTGCACTTTACAGGCTTTTGCAATCATTTAAAAATTACTCAACGAAACGGGTGAAAAAACAGGAATTTATCGTCTGCCTATTCACGCATTTTACATGGACTCCAATAGACATTTATCAATATGGCTGACGGTTTTCAGCATCTCTGATTCAAATGTTTTAGGTCTCAAGTCTTTGGTTAGCTAAGCCAGACTTAAACCAGGAGTTATCGTTTATCTTAACGATATAATAATTATTCTGAGGCCCCTTATATTGTACAGGAGAGTCTCGCCCTGTCCCAATCTTCCGCAATGATAGAACTTTCCGTAGTTCAGATCAAGCGGGATAACGCAACGTACGTGTCTACAGTCTACATCAAAATCTCATTATTTTGATGGAACACATAATATATTGCTCGAGTCAAATGTATGGATTTTCTACAATACATTTGTTTGGAAATCACGCGGATAAACCCTATTGTGCCTACGGCTGCAGAGTTATTCGGAGATCACGCGGAGATTTTCGTACCGTTCATATTTCATTAATATAATCCGGCTACTTCAACATTTCTCAGCATCTGTTTATGCTTGGGTTCGCTTTGCGCGTACCGTTCATAATTCACCAACAACAACAAAACAAAAACGAAACAAAACGCGCGTGCAGGTTATTAATACCTCAAAAATACACAATGAATAGAATATGAATATCATTCACACATACACAAACGTTTGAAACTTGCCCGATATTTTTCCACCAAATACATGTAACAACAACGACTAATGAGTTTAATGTCTCGGGGAATAATTAACTCAAAAGGGATTTAATATTCAATATTCATGAATTTATGAATATAATTTGCCAGTTGTTCATTACGTATTAAAATTTTCCGATAGGGAAAATTGTTTAATTAAATACAAGTAACCATTTATGAAATTGCTTGAAATTATCCTACTAAGTTTGTCCTGCAAATTAGTTATAGACTTTCCAAATCAATTCTCAATAAGGGATTACTGCTTTACAAGCGCATAAGAAACATTAACTTTACTGATCAGGATAAGTTCAATATTTCAAATGGTCATACAGTTTACTTTACTAACATAGTAGCATAAGCAGTTAGGTAACGTTAGATCGCAAGTTTCATTGACTTTGTGTATGTGGCAGAATAACAGATTCAACTCATTAAATGTCTTCTGGAGGTTTAATAAACACAGACTAAAAATAACACTACAATTCACACAGAAAGTACATACTAAATATGCATCAAGAGAGTAGAAGTATAGATATTAACGAAAGAATACATAAAAGAGAATAATGAATAGACTGAAATTAGAGAGAGATACAAGAGAGAGAGAGAGAGAGAGACAAAGAGAGTGAGAGAGAGAGAGAGAGAGAGAGAGACAAAGAGAGTGGGGGGAGGGTAAGCAACAACTTTCCTTCAGTTCACCAAATACGACCTTCACGGAGTTAATTTATCCCAACGGGAAAATAACACACCCTCTTTACAGCAGTAAGAATAAGAATACTTGCATTCTTTTTGGTTTCGTTTTGGCTTCTCGCTTGTGTGCGTATGTTCCTGCGTGTTCGGTGGCTTTCTCCGAGGTCGGGAGGGAGCGGCTGGTTGCTTTCAGGGATGCTCCGTGTGGTTGAAGATCGGATTGTAGAAGAGAAGATTTTTGGAAGAGATGAGGCCTGCTTGGAGGGCCTGCATTGGTGGCATGGCTTAAGTGCCAGCCCCCCCGTGGGTGTTGGCTCCCACAGGGAGAGAGTTGGAGAAGTAAGAGCAAGAGATTTTCGGAGAAGAGAAGAGACCGGGAGGGCATCCGAGGTCCTCCTTTTATGGTCTGGGGTGGTAGTCCCACCCTCCAGGGTTAGACTTAACCAATGAGAGTGTTGGGATTTCCCGGCGGGAAATTCCTCAGCAGATTTTATTGCCCTTTGTTTGAAAGTTCGACTCAGTGGGTCTCTGAGTCTTCATACTATAATTAATGCAACAAACACACACTGCATTTTCTGAATAAGTGATATACATGGAAGTGTAAGTCGTGAAGTGAGCATTAATTTGATAGGAGACATGACATATATGAGGTTATCTGAACTAGTACTTTGTTAAGACAAAGACAAAAAGATGCAAAATACCATACAGAATAAACATTTTACAAGACAGTTATGTGTTTACATATAATGTCATGGGATGCATGTTCATTTATAGATGGTTTGTCTATAATTTGAGGAAAAAGCTCTGTGTCTTAAACTCTTTGTGTATAAGACTTCATGTGGCCGAATTCTTTTGGGTCGTAAAACTTCTTATCAGCTGGTTTCCAGGGTAAGGAGAATCTTTCTCTGTTGTGTTGGGGGAAGGTCTGTTCGTGAGCACAACTTTCAAAACATATTTGTTAAATGTAACTGGCGATTGTGTGTTTGATTCGCCTGAGTCGCTACAACTGTAATTATGAGCCCGAGCCCCATTTAAACCCAACCATTTTTGAATACGTGGGCGTTCTGTCGAGAACGAACCTGTAATGACGAATGAGCGGAGCGAAGCCGGTGTGACTCGGCTCAATAATCCGCAGGCGTGTGCTCATGAACCCACCGGTAAAATGATGTTTGTTCAAATCCAGCTCAGACATGACATAAATCTGTAGTTTAGGCTACTATAGCCTACTTGTTGTAGCCATTAAACAATGTTTTTAATATATGTTTTAATATTATAGCCTAATATTATTTTTAAATTTTATCTAATTATGATAGGCTATAGGCTAAGTGCAAGGATGCGAGTGGGTCAGAAATGATTTAAGTGGTTATATTTAGTGTAATATTAAGTTTTGTTTTGTAAAAAGTCTTTCTTTTGTTTTGTACAAATTGTCTCTTAATTTTAATAAATGTTTCTTAAATGTTGCTTTTATTGCTCATGAACTGGAGCACGTCTCAAATAAACTGAAACTCAGCAGGCTTGCCTCACAGACATGAGAAATAAGTAGCCTAATATGTGTAGAAACGAAAAGATTTAAATAGTGCAGTGTTCAGAACTCACACGGTAATTAACCAGCTTGATACAGATGGATGTATGATCCTCTTACAGATAAGCCAAAATCTTGCATTCTTCTGTAAATTGTTCTCCTTGAAACACAGAAATTTTGCAATGCAGGAGACTGGCAGATGTGTGTCAAGCATATTCTTTAGTTTTTCTTTCTCTATTACAATTTTGGGGTGACCAGAACCTGGACCAAGCTCTGTTTCCTGTTCAACAATGGGCATAGATCTGGCATTAATTTCCCTTTTGATAACATCATGGAGGTTTTGTAGTGCTTCTGTAATGTTTGATACACTGCCTATCTGCTCAGAGAACGATTCAAACAGAGTAAGCTCATGGCGTGTCAGAAACTCCAAGTAATCCAAATTTAGTGGTAGTTGGTTTAAGGCAGATTGCATTCTGGTAAGAAGTCTCTCCATCATCTGCTGTTTTAGCAAATCCTGTTACACAGAAAGCACTCAGATTAGCAAAGAATAGTGATTCATAGTTAGCCATATACATTTGAGAATAAACTACTGGTGCATGACTGAGATAAGATAACGTGTGGTGGAAGATAGTAATAATTGTATCATTTATAGCATCCTAGCCATAGCCAAATAGGAATTTGTATTTAAACTTTAGAATAAGATGTAGAACACGCTGTCTAAAAACATGTTTTTTAGTTTACAACTAAATTTCTCAGATGATAGTTTACTTTGGCTATGCATGTGTAGATTATCAGCACGATTGTGAATGTTTTTTTTTTAGTTTATTCTATAAGACAACATACCAATGTAAGATTAGAAGAAAATAAAATATTTTTCATGAAGTAGACCTAAATTCATGCAGTAGCCTATAAAGCATTTTCAAATCTGGAAAACTTTAGTAAAATGTCCACCTACTAAAAACTTTCTTTCCAATAGAGGCCATGATAATAAAGATGAGCTATGGTTTCATTGGTAGTACTGTATATATACATTTCTTTTTAAATTAATTAATATTTTAATTCAGCTAATACTCCAAAATGTTATTAAATGTAACTATTAACATATCTAGTCCTGCTCCTGTAATGAAATACATGTACTTGTTGTATCCTGAATTGCGTAACTCCCATTCATCCTTCCCAAGACTCAAGTCCAATTTCAATTTAACATCTGAAATGTCTGGGAGGCATGTGCATTTTAGGTAACATTATAAATATAAATAATGTTTAAATCATTATGGAGAACAAAGTGAAGCCTTTATTATCCCCTTAGTTTGCCAACGTAAGCAACGAAATGTAGTTTGCAAGCTAAGAATGCAGACAAACAAAATAAACACAGTAAAATATATCCAAAATATACAACCCCAAATCAGAACACAAAATATTTCATGTTTTGTCTGGTCAACTTCATGTAATTTGTAAATATGCATCCTTTCCTGTCATTCAGACCTGCAACACATTTCAAAAAAAGTTGGGACAGTAAAGCATTTACCACTTTGTAATGTGTGCAGAATGTGGTTTTGCATTGTCTTGTTGAAATATGCATGGACGTCCCTGGAAAAGATTCTTGAAGGCAGCATATTATGCTCCAAAATCTCTATGTACTTTTCAGCATTAATGGTGCCTTCACAGAAGTGCAAGTTACCTTTGCCAAGTTGAAAATACTGATTCATCTGACCACAGTACACATTTCCACTGTGTGATGGTCCATCCCAGATGCCTCCGAGCCCAGAGAAGTCGACGGCGCTTCTGGACACTGTTAACATAAGGGTTCCTTTTGGCACGGTACAGTTTTAACTGGCATTTGTGGATGTAACTACGTATTGTGGTACTTGACAAAGGTTTGCCAAAGTAGTCCTGAGCCCATGTGGTGATATCGCTTATAGATGAATGACGATTCTTGATGCCGCCCTGAGGGATCGGAGATCACGGTTGTTCAGCTTAGGCTTGCGGCCTTGTCCTTTACGCACTGAAATTCCTCCAGATTCCTTGAATCTTGTAATTATGTTATGCACTGTTGAATGTGAAATATCCACATCTCTTCCTATCTTTCTTTGAGGAACATTGTTTTTAAACATTTCAATAATTTTCTCACGTATTTGTTGGCAAAACTGGCGATCCTCGGCCCATCTTTGCTCCTAAAGGATTAGATCTTTCTTGGATGCTGCTTTTGTACCAAATCATAATTTCAATCACCTGTTGACATCACCTGTTTCAAATCACATCATCATTTAACCCTTTTACCTCATTACTAGCCCTAAATTGCTATTATCCTGTCCCAACTTTTTTTGAAATGTGTTGCAGGTCTGAATGACAGGAAAGGATGCATATTTAAAAAATGACATGAAGTTGACCAGACAAAACATGAAATATTTTGTGTTCATATTGTCTGCAATAAAATACAAGTCAAAGTAAATTTAGAAATCACTACTTTCTTTTTTTATTTGCGTTTTCCAAACTGTCCCAACTTTTTCTGATTTGGGGTTTTATATATATATATATATATTTGGAATGAATGAAACGAGTTGGCACGCAAAGAGATGTGACGTGTGTAAATTTTCCCAGTATCACCGACTGGGCTTTTAAATCACTCATTCTATCTAACCGAAAGGAACATATGCACACGGCTGCTCCGGCATTATTAACGGAGCCGAGCAAAGGGAGTGCTTTCAATAAATTCCTATGAAAGTTAAGCTTCCATATACATAAACTGAAACCGCGCCAGTGCGCGCACACCGTGAATGACAGCTCGTCAGTAAATGCGCGCTCTGTGCGGCCAAGCAGATTTTAGTTTCAGTTTTGAATTAGTACCAATTCGGGGGTGGGTTGCTTGAACTGTGGGTTCATTAGCCTATTATTCTTAATGAAAAACAACAACACACAATGACAAACTCACTTTTACATTTCACTTTGAAACCAAATCTTCCGAGATCATCTTGTCTTTTTTTTTTTATTATTGTATGGAAAATCCCATAAAAAAAAACATTGTCCAAGGACGTATTCACATCACATCTCGGTAAGTTATACTCCGGGACACTGCAATTCACAAATGTTCATTATTTACATGTGCTTTAACCTCTTAACATAAGCCACTATTTTTCTATATTCATAAATCTGGTCTTATTTTAAATGTAACACTTTTAAATTTGTGTAAATAAAAAATTTAAAAAACGCCATTACATTTTTCCTCTCGCGCACCCCCTGGTGGCAGCTCGCGTACCCCTGGGGGTGCGCGCACCACACTTTGGGAATCCCTGGCTTAGATGTATCATGTACATCATGTACGCAGTATGCAGCTTTGGTGAATACTACTCGTGCTCACGTTTCCATGACTCCCGCGTGCCTGCTAGTTTACGCCAAACCTGACTAACTTAGGTTTTCAGGCGCCTTTAACATGTAAATTTGACCTTGTTTTGTTCCCATACTGTTAGTTTGAGTTATTATGACTCTTGGGTAACACAAATTTAAAAGTGTTACATTTAAAATAAGACCAGATTTATGAATATAGAAAAATAGTGGCTTATGTTAAGAGGTTAAAGCACATGTAAATAATGAACATTTGTGAATTGCAGTGTCCCGGAGTATAACTTACCGAGATGTGATGTGAATACGTCCTTGGACAATGTTGAGAGGGAGGCGCCAGAACTAAACTTGATAGAATGCTGTATTAGATATTTCTTCAAAAGCAAATCGTGGAGACATTAACAATATACGAAGCTGAGCTATATCACGATTTTTGTTTGTAGACTATTAAAATGTCTCCACGATTTGCTTTTGAAGAAATATCTATCTAGATTTTGTTTTGTTTTCTTGTGGCTGTGACTAGTCAAATGATCAGGGCTGCAGTTGGGACCATTGCTGATTGCTGGCGACCGCTGAGAGGACGTTGTTCATCGTTCATCTTCTGCTGTTTTTGTTTGGATTGTTGCGGTTGCTTCAGTGCTTCCAAATAGGAAACAGCAAAGGATTTGCAAAGTCACTATCTGCTATTTTTCGGATTATATGGATGTATGGATTTTTTGCATCATACCTGTGTTTGCTGGCAATCTTTTTCGTGCTGCCTGTATCTGAGCCGTTGCATTAGAGTTTTTATTACTGGCCCTGGTCTTGATATCACTCATCAACACCAGCATAAACAGCGTCTAAATGGACAACACTTCACTGCCAAGTTAGCCCTCGCTGGATAAAGTAACATCTCCCCAGCGAGTAGCCACTTGCCGACTGTCTGGATAATCTTCGGATCTTCTCTTTAGGGCGACATGACGCTAAGGTACTCCATCCCGCAACTGCTTAAGTTAAGGAATAACTTCAGTCCAATACATATTCCAGCCATTAAACAGCTTAATCTTCAAAGCCGACCCCGCTACATCCATAGAAGTTGCCGTAGAAAGTTTGTTTTCTATCAGTCCGGTGACTCTATTCCATCACTTTGGTCAAGCGAGCGCATTGTCGCACGGCATCTACGTCATCAGAATGCCTCTCTACCTGGAACAAAAAGCGTTGGGAAGTCTACTTGCATAAGACCCGTCACTACGGAGCGGAACATAAAACGTGGAGTGGACTTCAGTGTACTTCGTTCTCTACAGTACACTACTCCATCAAATATCAAAATAGAACTGTTTAACACACAGTCTCTCACAAATAAATCTTGTCTTATACACAGCCACATATTGGACAGGAATATTGATATCATGTGTCTTACTGAGACCTGGCATCAGCCAGAAGGATATTTTGCATTAAATGAAGCATGACCTCCTGGTTTTCAATATTTGGAGAAAGCACGCCACTCAGATCGCGGTGGTGGCCGAGCAGTACTACATCGCAGTGACTTAAAACTCACCCCGTTGTCTCTGCCTGAACAGTCTAGTTTTGAATGCCTTGCCTTCAGATGCAAACCACCTCTCACTGTGACTATTCTTCTTATTTACCGGCCTCCTAAGCAAAATCCAGCTTTTATGTCAGAGATAAATGAATTTCTCACTTCATTCTGTACCACATCTGCTAACATTGTTATACTTGGAGACTTGAACATTCATGTTGACACCCCCTCCTATCACCCAGCAGCTGATTTTTTACAGCTATTGGATGGTCTGAATCTCAAACAGCATGTGGATGTCCCAACACACAACAGAGGACATACACTTGACCTGGTCATTACTGACTCTGTCCCCATTGAAAATCTACTGGTATATGATTTTGGAGTGTCCGATCACAAAGCCATCTCAATGGAGGTGAACTTTTCTCATTACATCAAACCAAAACGTCTAATCCATTTCAGAAACATAAAAAATATCAACCCAGATACTTTGGCTTTGGACCTCATGAAAATCCCTTCAGCAAATTTCACATCTGTAAATGAATCTGTGGACATTTATAATAACACTTTGAGCAGTATTTTGGACCTCCATGCACCTGAAAAAACACGAATAGTAACTTTTTCTCGTACATCCCCTTGGTTCACTCCAGAACTATGGAAAATGAAAACAGCAGGACGTGTACTTGAGCGACGTGTTTCAAAAACTGGACTTACTGTTCACAAAATAGCCTATCAAGAACATCAGAAGGCCTACTCAATGTCACTAAAAAAAGCACGGACACAGTTCTACTCAAACATCATTAGTGAAAATCAGGGGAACTCCAAGCAGCTTTTCTCCACAATAAATCATCTCATCAAGCCACAATCTACTTCACACAATGACACATCAGAAGAGAAATGCAACAGCTTCATCACCTTCTTTAGGAAAAAAGTTGAGACCATCCACTCTCTCCTTTCCAGCACTGCTGCTCTATCTGTCCCTACTGCCGACCCACAGCCTGGGACCTTCCAGGCTCTCTGTTGTTTTCCTGAAATCTCTAAGAAACAAGTTGAGGACATCATCAGCAGGATGAAAGCTTCCACCTGTATGCTGGACCCTTTACCCACAGCTTTGGTGAAAACTCACTTCAGATTTCTTAGTCCCTTAATAACCAAAGTCATCAACCATTCTCTACATACTGGTCATGTTCCATCTGCTCTTAAAACTGCTGTCATCAAACCGCTTCTGAAAAACCCCACTTCAGACCCTGAAGTTCTTGCAAACTACAGGCCTATTTCCAACCTTCCATTCTTGTCCAAAGTTCTAGAAAAAGTTGTTGCTGCCCATCTTCAGGATCATCTAAATTCAAACTCCCTTTTTGAAAAATTTCAGTCTGGTTTCCGTTCCGCTCATAGTTCTGAAACAGCCCTGATCAGGGTCACAAATGACCTGTTGATGGCAGCTGATACCGGCACACCATCGCTGCTCATTTTACTGGATTTATCTGCTGCTTTTGACACAGTTGATCACAATATCCTCCTTTAAGCGTCTCCATCATTCTATCGGACTCTCTGACACTGCTTTGAGCTGGTTCCAGTCAAACCTGTCTGGAAGAACAGAGTATGTTTCCTTGGGAGGTGTAAAGTCTCAGACGCATACAGTAACTTGTGGTGTCCCGCAAGGGTCGGTCCTCGGCCCGATTTTGTTCACCATTTATACTCTTCCCCTTGGCCACATAATCAACAGGCATGGAATATCATTTCATTGCTATGCCGATGACACTCAGCTATATATAAAAACCAACCTCACTTCATCTACAGCCACTCTGTCATCTCTGAGCTCCTGTCTTGAGGATATTGAGGCATGGATGAAGGCAAACTTCCTACAGCTAAATAGCTCCAAAACAGAAGCTATTTTAGTGGGTACACCACACCAGGTCCAGTCATCACCTATAACGCACATCACCTTCTCTGGTCAAAACATTCCAATTTCATCGACAGTCACTAACCTGGGAGTAAGATTTGATGCTCAACTCACATTTGAAGCCCACATACAACATCTGTGTAAGATCTCCTTCTATCATCTCAGGAACATTGCTAAACTCCATCCCACACTTGGTCTGTCAGATGCTGAAAAACTTGTCCATGCTTTTATATCATCCAGGCTGGACTACAGCAACGCTCTCTTTTTTGGGATTCCTGGCAAAAGTCTACAAAAATTACAATACATTCAGAACAGTGCTGCCAGGATCCTAATGAGGATAAGAAAATATGACCATATCACACCCATCCTTCACTCGCTCCACTGGCTCCCTGTTTCATACAGGATTAATTATAAAATCATCTTACTTACCCATCAATGCATCCACGGAAACGCACCCCCCTACTTAAAGGAACTACTCGTCGCAACACAAAACTCTTCACGCAATCTCCGTTCTGGAAATAAAGCCCTTCTTCAAACATCCACAACTAAGCTCCGCACTATGGGGGATCGAGCCTTCTGCTCAGCCGCACCGCATCTTTGGAATTCCCTTCCAAAAAACCTAAGGGCTCCTCAAGCCATAGACTCTTTTAAGAAAGAACTAAAAACCTTTCTTTTTAAACAAGCATTTTTTTACTTTTTGCTAATTCATTTTTTTAATTTTCTTATTATTTTTATTTTTTTATGTGTAGCACTTTGGGATTGTTTTTAACTATGAAAAGGGCTTTACAAATAAAATATATTATTATTATTATTATTAAAACACTGACAGAATCCATGGATGGCAGGCTTTTGAGTGTCCTTGCAAAGAAAGGTGGCTATATTGGTCACTGATTTGTTTTTGTTTGGTTTTTGAATGTCAGAAATGTATATTTGTGAATGTTGAGATGTTATATTGGTTTCACTGGTAAAAATAAATAATTGAAATGGGTATAAATTTGTTTTTTGTTAAGTTGCCTAATAATTATGCACAGTAATAGTCACCTGCACACACAGATATCCCCCTAAAATAGCTAAAACTAAAAACTAAAACTTCCAAAAATATTCAGCTTTGATATTATTAGTTTTTTGTGTTCATTGAGAACATGGTTGTTATTCAATAATAAAATTAATCCTCAAAAATACAACTTGCCTAATAATTCTGCACTCCCTGTATGTCTGAAACATGCATTGAAGCGAATCACATTCATGTACTGGTGAAAATGGTCTCCTTGTGGTATTGCAAAGTCAGATTTAATCACTTTGCAAGAAGGGAAACTAACATGAAACCTTGTGTAGCAGGGTGAGTAAGTTCCCTCCCCTGTATTTAGTGATGGCCTATCAGCATTTGAGACCTGTCTATTTAAAACCCTGGGTCCTACCTGAGGGTGCGTCATTTCAAGCTCCGCCCCCAGGGTGAGGGCGTGCCACCATTCAGTGAGGGAATGTTTGGTCTGCAGCCCTGTGGTGCCGTGTGCGTGTAGGACTTTTGTTATGTGTAGGTAAGCTAAATGCTATTGTTTGTCCATGTTAATATGTTGTTTGTGGTAACTTTCGTTCATTTAATTCCAGTGGTTTTAATGTAAACATGAGCCGCGGTGATTCGTGCTGTGAGTAATTGTACAGCTATGCATTTCCGTGACAATCACTCGGTATGTATGGTTAAACCTTTTTGAATGTTTCAATTTAGTGAGCTAACCAATTGTTGTTTTAGCAGGAGAATCCGTTCCTTCACGGACGCTCGGCATAGATGATGCTGGGGTGACGATCTCCTGCATGAAACGTGTTTGAGCTCGCGCTGCTGTTTTGTTGCTATTACAAGTCCGACTGTTTTATTGCCACTCGGTTTTCCTGAAAGTCTGCTGTTACCACAGTTTCATTTCTGTGCTGTTCAGTTTTATCTTCTTAATAGTAACTGTTTCTGAGATTATCGCCTTTGAGGTCTGAGCGGCCTTGCTGGCCGATCTGTTTCTGCCGACTGCCACCTGTTTGATTCTAGTGGCTGTATATCAGTACTGTGTGCATTCAGTCAACGTATGTCACCTCACTCTGACATTGTAACTGGACTGCCAGAAGTCCGAGTGAATGTTAAGTGTGAATTTGTCTTTAATTTAGGGATATTTTCAATTGTTAATGTTTCATTTTGTATTGTTATTTTTGGTGTCTGTTCAGATTCTTTCTTTGTGTTTTTGTTTTGTTACAGGAGCTGAGAGTTTCTGGAGGGTGACGTCCTACTGCCATAGTGTGGTGTTCACACTTAGTGCTGTGTGTTTTCTTGTGTCCAATCTTCACGTGTGGTATGGGCGTGTATTGTATCACGGGAACGTTCTAAATTGGACAGTGGGCCCAACCCTCCAGATACCTCCGCTTCTGGTCATTTTGTATTGTGTGTGTGTGTGTATGTGTTGGATGCAGATTGGCGACTCCTGCTCTGAAGTTGTTTTTTATTCAAGATTGATACAATAAAGTAGTAATTTTTCATACATGCGACCTGCGTCTCTTCACCCATATAGATAACGAACCTGTGGTGTCTTAACCAAAGAGAATTTACTTGGTATCGTCCCTGGCGAATTTCCAGGGTGGTGTAGTCGCTGAAATAAATCTGTAACCCCTCCCGTCGGAATGCCACATTTTGGCGTATAGTCGGCAGGGTATCTGTGTCTGGGTGAAGACGTGGTTGTAGTATGTTCTGCTTGTTTTTTTTTGTTTTTTTATATTAGGATGTGTAGCAACAAAACAGCAACTGCGTCCAGTGGCTGTGGTTCCCATTTTCTGTGGGCCTGAGTTTTGATCAGTCCTTCCTTGGCCTGATGATCGGCTGAGGTGAGTTGAGCCCTCTGTTATGAATTAAGCTTTTACGTTGGGAATTTGGGAGTGCCGCCTGGGCTGTCTTGGTCGTGGGCGAAATAGGTCACTGTTGCGCCGTAAAGGCAAGTGACTGACTGGCTTGAAATTTTATTTTTATTTTATCCATGTCACCTTCACAGGTGGTATGAGGTTGCAGTCTTTCATGAGTCATGTTAGACAGAGGTAGTCCATGTCATATTCCCAGGTGGCATGAGGATGGTGTGTATTGAATGAGTGACCAGTCGTTCATGAGTCATGTTAGACAGAGGTAGTCCATGTCATATTCCCAGGTGGCATGAGGATGGGGTGTATTGAATGAGTGACCAGTCTTCGTGAGTCATGTTGGGCTGAGGTTGCAGTTCATGTCATATTCCCAGTTGACGTGAGGAAGTCGTGCAGTTCCATCGTCGGGGCGACGATGCAAAGACCAGCGGTAGATTGTAGCAGGGTGAGTAAGTTCCCTCCCCTGTATTTAGTGATGGCCTATCAGCATTTGAGACCTGTCTATTTAAAACCCTGGGTCCTACCTGAGGGTGCGTCATTTCAAGCTCCGCCCCCAGGGCGAGGGCGTGCCACCATTCAGTGAGGGAATGTTTGGTCTGCAGCCCTGTGGTGACGTGTGCGTGCAGGCTTTTGTTATGTGTAGGTAAGCTAAATGCTATTGCTTGTCCATGTTAATATGTTGTTTGTGGTAACTTTCGTTCATTTAATTCCAGTGGTTTTAATGTAAACATGAGCCGCGGTGATTCGTGCTGTGAGTAATTGTACAGCTATGCATTTCCGTGACAATCACTCGGTATGTATGGTTAAACCTTTTTGACTAACGTTTCAATTTAGTGAGCTAACCAATTGTTGTTTTAGCAGGAGAATCCGTTCCTTCACGGACGCTCGGCATAGATGATGCTGGGGTGACGATCTCCTGCATGAAACGTGTTTGAGCTCGCGCTGCTGTTTTGTTGCTATTACAAGTCCGACTGTTTTATTGCCACTCGGTTTTCCTGAATGTCTGCTGTTACCACAGTTTCATTTCTGTGCTGTTCAGTTTCATCATCTTAATAGTAACTGTTTCTGAGATTATCGCCTTTGAGGTCTGAGCGGCCTTGCTGGCCGATCTGTTTCTGCCGACTGCCACCTGTTTGATTCTAGTGGCTGTATATCAGTACTGTGTGCATTCAGTCAACGTATGTCACCTCACTCTGACATTGTAACTGGACTGCCAGAAGTCCGAGTGAATGTTAAGTGTGAATTTGTCTTTAATTTAATTTAGGGATATTTTCAATTGTTAATGTTTCATTTTGTATTGTTATTTTTGGTGTCTGCGGTCTGCATAAACAGGACTGAATCATTGACAAAAGAAACATCAACTTCCACTGATCCTCCTGAAGTCCTGTTGTTGTTCCTGGTGATGATTTACAGTCCACATAAACAGGACTGAATAATTTATTAGATCCCTCATAAGCAGCTGTTTCATCACAGAAAGCCCTTGTAAATAAATTCATGCTTCACTGCACTGCTAAGTAAATATGTTTAATGCAAATTATATACTATAGTAAAGTTTAAAATTGTAGTCATCCTTTTGTTAATAGTTTGACTGTTTATTTTCTAAATACAGTTTGCACTCAATAGTTTCAAGTTTAAAATACATAATTAGATTTGTAAGGGGAGAGGATTTGCTCTCAGTTCCCACAGTTTATACTTGGTTTTGTTCACGAATAAAAATATAAAAATGTAACCATTCGTTGTATGTTACGTCTGAGTAAATGTTATATTTTTGTTGTACTGTTTATAATTTTGTATATTGTTAAGAATTTACATCTAGACATTTCTTTATCTGTGTTTTTGTCCCATCTACATTTGTCTTGTTTGTCAAGTATGTCTTGTCTTGTCTTGCGTTTTGTCCCCCCACTCATGGCCTGCATCTTGTGGTGGTGAGTGGACTTTCAACTGAGATGGGCCACCTACTGTATTTTTTTTTTAATCTGTTCCTGTCTAAGGTTAATTAAAGATGCCAAAGAGAGAGGATAAATGAAGGTGAGTAAATTATAAGGATAGATATAGATGCATATAGATAATTTGATCTTTGGGTGGACTAATTCTTTTTGAAATTTCCCTGTGATTGATCTGCAAACTGTCTCTTAGTACAAACTAAGGCTGAGCAATTTTATCGATTCTGCGATATAAAGCGATATTTTTTTTTCTCGAAGGAAAGTATCGATTTTTAAGCTGTGAGTATCGATACATAAGTCTACCCCCGTTCGGGTTGCAGGAAGAGCGGTCAGCCAGCCGCTTGTGTTGCTAGAGCAAGTTACCGGTACTACTAACTTTACACAGATGCCGAAGTCTACCTCTTCCTGGTTACGGAGTCAGAGCGAGATTCAAGAAAATGGCGGCGAATATAAATCCAGCACCTTCATGCTTAAAAGCAGATGTGTGGGAGCACTTTGGGTTTAAAAAGAAGAAGGAAAGCAACGACTTTTAAAAGAAGACAAAAGCGTCGTGGTTTGAAAGCTGTGTGACACAAACGTCAAATACTCTAGAAAAACCACCAACCAGCCCACCTAAAACGTCACTACCCGAACAAGGTAATGCTAACGGAGGACACCAAGAAGCTGTCGCCGCATGACCCAAAATAAACCATGCTGGACATCAATGGTGGTTGTTCCCACAATTTTCCATCTGCTTCACCAAGGTTGCAGAGAATTACAAAGTCCATTGCCTACTTTATTTGTCAGGATTTGAGACCGTATTCAGTGGTGGAAAACTGCGGCTTTACGCCCGTTTCACACATACTCCGTCTGCAGTGCGTGTGCGGTGCGTGTTGCGTTGCGTGTGCGTTGCAGGAGCCCCACACCCTGTAGTGCTTTCACATATGCTACGTTTGCAGTCCGCAACTGATCCGCTGTTGCATACCACAAACACAGCATTTATTCATTATTTTTTATTTAAAATCCAAAAGTTTTTACTGAACATGCCTCATCAGAATTCCAATTCTCGTTGTTTACTCTTTCATAGAAGTCAGGTTACGTAGCCTACTACATTTAAACAACATTTTATTAAATTCATTTATTCATATTTAAATACTTTAGATTTAGCTCACACAAGTGGCAAAACATTTAAACAAAGGTAGCCTTAAATCACAAACATTTTAAATTAGAAACTTACAATAGTCTATTCAAAAACAGCCGACTCTCGTCTTTTCTTTCGTTTTTACACCCTTTTAAAAGAAATCCTGCAGGTCGAAAAGAACTTTGCTTTTCAACTCCAAGAAAGTAGGCTACGAGTGCTATCCATTATGGCACATTTTTTTACCTAAATGCCAGGTAAGGTGTCGTTTTGTTTCTTTACTTGAGAAAAAAAGCCATGTGTTGACTTTGAAACGAGTATATTTTAAATTATATGCATCTGTGGTGAAATTACTGGATTTTCGCGTCAGTACATGTTTATTTTAATGCGAACAATGTTCTATCACTTTAATGCAGCAACGCAGCGCAGCGCAGCAAAAAATAGACTCGGTACGAAAACGATTCGTGCACTGCTGCAGACGCAACGCACCTGGAACGGACTGAGGGACACCGCATCCGCGTGCAGTGTGAAAGCTGTCATCCGTTAACATGGGTACGGAAAAAAATACGCACCGCACACGCACTGCAGACGGAGTATGTGTGAAGCGGGCGTAAGGCGTATGGTGAATGCAATGGAACCCCGCTATCCTATTCCAACCTGCGAACACCTCACCAAGGTTTGCATTCCCAGGCTGAACGCTCAGACAAGGGCACAAGTCAAAGCCTCCCCGGAGAGAGTTGCCCTGACGTGTGACAGCTGGACCTTGCAGACAACTGAAGCATGCAAGTTCCTTGCCACAGTCGCATTTGGCTTGGCTTGCTCAGTTGGGGACTCAAATTTTCAACTAAAATATCCAAATGAATTTAATTAGTAAACTAAATTAACTATATAAACTAAATTACTGATATGCCCACATTGTCACTGTATGATAATTGAAATGAGCTAGATGACATCTTCTCCCTGGAGCGGCTGTACAGCCAAATCAAATTCTGTTGCATTATTTTAGTGTTTAACACTGTGAAGCTGCTTTCAAACAATCTGCATTGTAAAAAGCGGTATATAAATAAAATTGACTTTATTTGACTATGATTGATGCAGCAACGCAGACAGATGTTGACAAGTCTGATGCAGCAGTACAGTGGTCAGTGGATGTGTGTGACTTTGTAAACACATACCATATTTATTCAGCAGTGCCTACTTAAGCGGTTGAGGGAGGTGAACTAGTAGTTCAGGATGATCAGTCCCAGGATCGCCTTCTCAAACCACCCAGGAATCTCAAGCCTCAACATTTTTTTTTTTTTTAAATACTGCAGCATTGTATAAAGTGTGGCTCTTTGATTGCCACGGAGGATATGAGGAAGTTGGAAAATTAAGGATTGCACCTGACTCTGAAGCTCACATGTGATAATGACTGTAGTTACAGATGGCAGTCTCAGCCTTGTCAGCAGTTCCAAGGGGGCTGGAAACCTGGTATTGGCGGCATCTGTGTTTTTCAGTGGCATTCATTTAGCTAAATTTCAATGGTTCTGTAAGAACATGAACCTCAAACAATAAGCAAATACATACACAACCCTTAGGAAGACATGAGTTAGCAGTAAATGAGAAGACATTGGCCAAAGAACAGCATGCAATGAAGTGTTCTGTGGAAATGGCCAGTGTGACTCTTCCGGTCATTGTGGCAAATATTGCACCTACAATTTTATAGATGTGGAGAGTCAAAAAGTTGCAGTCTTCAAAGTCATAAGCTGCACACAGGTTTCAAGCTCTAATGACATGAAGATCGGAGGTTTTATGGAAATTATTAATGGTCTCTACTTTTTCCACCAACAGGCATCAAATTGTCAAAGAAAGGGGGGTCAGTAACCCAGAAAAACAACAACAAATTTGACCCCTGGAATGAAAGGAGTGCTGAAAAAACTGTCTATTAAAGCTTAGGGGAAAGAATGTGGTACCTGGGAGAGTGGACACCATTCATTGTTATCCATTTATGGTAGAGTACCCAAACCTGTCAGGGTAATGCCCGAGGACAAGTGGGTATCAGTAATACACCATGTTACCAACCAGCATGACATATGTGCTCATGAGCCCTTGATGAACTGAGCAAGAGTAGGAAGATTTAGTTGAGTCCAGAATCTAAAGCCTGTAAAGCACTGAAATAGTTAACCCTCCACAAAGAGTCAGGATAAAGAGTATAGTGCACTAGCTTAAATTAGATTGAACTGGTGTCTGAAGTCTGTTGTAATAGCTGGGTATTACAGCCTCATAATTATTTCAGAAACTGCCATAGACCTGCTTCAGCAGAAATGACAGCCTTTTCACAGATGTGTCATAGTAGGATCAACACAGCTGGAAAAATAACAAAAAAGTGTATCAAGTGTTTCACTTTGCAAGAAGTGACAATACTAAATTTGCCACTCCTTGCCCACTGTCACATCTAAACATATCGACCAATTAGCTCTGTTTGCGTACAGAAATGTAATGTTTGCTTATTTTTGTTTGATGATTAAGCAAATGTAAAATTGTGAACTATAGTACAGCACTATCAAACTAGGCTGGTTCAACTTAATTGGATTTAACCATTAATGCTTTCTCTTGTCCTACAGTCAAAACCTCTGACGACTCCATCCACCGCTACAACATGGGGTTGGAAAAGATTAAAAAGCAACCCATCAGCAAAGCTGAAGCGAATACAAGGCTTGGGTAGACTGGAATACTACTGTGTTTCAGGTTCTGATTGCAGAACTTGCAGCGACTAACCTACCTAACACTATACTACTATTCTAGGACTCATCACTAATGGCGATGAGACATCCTACAGAGATGAGGTTAATGCAATCACTACATGGTGTACTGATAACAATCTCTCTCTAAACATTAGCAAGACTAAGGAGATGATTGTGGATTACAGGAAGTCACATAGAAAGGGTCATGTTCCCCTTCATATCAACGGAGAGATAGTAGAGACAGTTAAGAGCTACAAGTTCCTTGGCATTCACATCTCTGAGGATCTTTCCTGGAGCCTACACTCCAGGAAAATAGTGAGACCATAGTGAGAACAGCCCGTCAGCGTCTCTACTTCCTGCGGAGACTGAAGAGGTTTGGCATCTCCTCTAACATCATGTCAAACTTCTACCGCTGCACTATAGAGAGCATTCTGACCAGCTGCATCACTGTATGGCACGGCAACTGCTCTTCTTTGGACCGCAAAGCTCTTCAGCGAGTGGTGAGAACAGCCAAGCTCATTATTGGACATAAACTCCCAGCCTTACAGGAAATCTATCAAACTCGCTGCTTGAGAAAGGCTCGCAGCATTATTAAGAACCGCACTCACCCTGCTCATCACCGTTTGCCATCCTGCCATCTGGTAGACGTTTCCGATCCATCCGTTCACGGACAACCAGACTTATCAGACTACTGTTGGACTTTTTTCCCCCCAAAGTCCTCCCAAGTTCAATGATCGGCCAGGAGTCGAGTTATCAATCAAAAGTATACATTTATTAATGAAACAGAGAGTAAAAAAGGTTTTTGAGCTCAGGATTCAGACCAGCAAAGACCAGCATCAGGAAAGTCCTGATGGCTTCACTATGGCTGCTCTTGAATGAATTCACAACTTTATCATGCATATTTTATATTCTTGTTCTTCGTCCCCTTCTTCTTCTGTACTGTCTCCTCCAATTGGGGTGTCCCATGTCATCAGTCTCCTGGCAGCATTTCTATGAACATAGGTTAACACACACACACACACACACACACACACACACACACACACACACACACACACACACACACACAGAGAAAGTACAGCTCTGGTATTTTTCCATCTTAGAGAGCCCCTACCCCCTCTGTCTAACCCTTGCTTGACCTCGCACCACGTCATACCACCTATCCTTATCCTTAGTTTCGTTTCACACTCTTTATAGCGTCCTGCAATGATCTCAGCACATTTCCTAAACTTCTTTACATTTGCAAGTTAAATCATCATAAGCAAATCCAAGAACAATTCAATTCATAATGAACATCATACTCAATCATCATACTCACTCACTCAATCTTCATGGTGAAAAATTAATACTGTATACTCAATACTTTATACTGTGAATCATAATATGCCACATGGCCTCGGTCCCAAAAAAACAATTCACATTGTTTATAGGAACCTATAGAAATACAATGTCTATCACAGCATACACATATAAGCTCCTTCTGTACTATCAGCAGCTATTTCGTTCTCCAGAGCTTTTAAGAACTCCAGACGGTAAAATCAAGCCAAGGTACTTATTCCGTTAACACCCTTATCCTAACCCCAACACCTAGATTTCAAATATAAAATTTAATTGCAAGCTTGGTGAACAACTTTGGAGAATTTGATGTTGTTTTCCTAATTTGATGATCCTAGAAGTCAAGAACATCTACAATGGCGCAAGCACCTTGATGTCTTTTTTAATGATATCAGTGATCACTGTGTCCAGAAAAAAGTGTATACCTAAACAACCTAGTATTATTTGATTGAAACGTTCCTTTAAACATTTTAATGAGCATGCTTTTCTACGTGATTTAATGGTTGTGGACCAGCAGAAGGTTATTTTAATTCCTACTGTTGAAGAAGCCTGGTCATATTTTTGCCATTCTTTTACTGCTGCCATTGATAAATATGGATTTTTTAAACAAACACTTTATTAGAACAAGTTATTTATTTGAAAATCATGTTGATAGACAGAACATAAATAGAAAAAAAATAAGGCAAACAAAAAGTGTCCAACCTAATTTACCCTTTAGCTTTACCTTACAACCAGTTACTAAATTACAGGTATTGTTTGAATTGTATAAAATTAATTAATAAAAATAAAAACCTGCTGGTCTTAATACCTTAGATCCGTTATTTTTTAAAGTTGGTGCACCTATCATAGCTGAACCTCTAACATATATTTTTAATTTATCAATATCAACAGCTGAGATACCGAAAGCCTGGAAAACTGCAATTGTATCCCCTGTTTATAAGAATGGTGATAAAATGGATCCAAATCCATATAGGCCAATTTCAGTTTTACCATGTATAGCAAAGGTATTGGAGAAATTAATTAATGGGCAGTTAATAGAGTTCCTTGATGATTTTAGCATAATTTCTGATGCTCAGTCTGGTTTTCGTTCATCATTTAGTTGCATCACAGCAGCTGTAAAAGTTATAAATGATATCTATAATGCTTTAGATAGTTTAATGATGCTTTTAACTAGTCTATAGTTAATGTATTTTTTTACTTCGCTGATTTAAAAAAAAAAAACATTTTTTAGACTAATTCCATTTAACATATGAGAGGCCAACATAAATATGGCCATCATAAATGTTGTTAATGTTAAATAACACTGCATATTCTTCACTGTATAAATCAAATGCATATTATTACATTGAGACGTAGCTAAATCCTGCTGTAGGCTACAACATTTATCCTGTCACAATTACTGAACTTTTATTTTGACGGGTTGCCGTGAAGACCTTCGAGTAGAGTCCATCGATTGAAACAGTTAAAAAGCTCATTAAGTGACTGTCGATGCATTCATGTCCTCATAGGCGGCAGAGACTGGGAAACACCGCGAGTTTCAGTGTGTGTGAGTGTGTTTATGATATGACGATATATTTTGTCGAATGAAACATGCTCATGAAGTGACTGTATTCATGTCCTCATAGAGGCAGCTGAAATACACCGCGAGTTTGTGTGAGTGTGAGTGTGTTTATGATTATGATATGATGATAGATGCTCGTGAAGTGACGAGATGCATTCATATCTCATATTGAGGCAGAGGCTGTAAAACTGTTTCAGTATGTGTGTGTGCATGCGTGCTCGCGTGTCTGTCTGCGCCAATAACACAAACGCAGAAACAAGTCTTTTTGTGGCTTAATATTCACAGACACTAGTATAGCCATTTCAGTTAAGTGTACTTTGTTTTATTTATTCGTCAAAACTTTTACAAATTCCACTATGCAGCAGATTCCGTTTTTATGACTGGGTTCCGTTTGCATTGTCCGCATCTTGGAAATTGAATCCTTATAAAAGTTAAAAAAGTTAATTTAGTCAGGATTAGTGAGCACTTTTTTTTTGTTGGTCTTTTGTTGTTTGATTAACTTAAAACGCAGACAGTAGAGAAGCATGAATATCACCATATTGGATTATGCAGCAGACAATATACAGTGCATTCATGCAGTTCATAAATAAACCATTTGTTATCAGCCTTTCATGCTAAAGCCAATTTGCCAATGGTTGTAAATGTATAAAAAAATCAGCATTGGTGCATCCCTTTATGCACAGTACATAAACATCATGTAAACACAAACTTTTATTTTTGTTGCAATTAACCATGATTAATCGATTGCGCAGCACTAGTTATAATAATTTGGTTGATTGCTTTTATTTATTTCAATTTAAACTTAGATTTTTGTCAGATACCATCGATATTGAAATGAAAGAATGCAAAAGACTGATGCACAAAGAATATAGCTTTGGTCAGGTCAAAAACTACATGAGGAAAAAGTACAATATATATTGGCATACATAATTTATTGGCAATCACAGACATTCACGTAAGGACAAATTTAGATTTCTCAGAGGACTGTTGAGTTAACTGAAAAACAAGTGAAACAAATTTTTTCAACGTACTCCATGAAAAATAGTCCCGTTCAAATAGTGCTAATCTAATAGTTCTGCCTCATTCAACATGAACAGTATTCCCATTAATCTGTACACAACAGGTCTAGTTTGCCCTTAGGGTGATATGGATGATACAGCTTTCCATGCACAACAAACTAACATCTCTTTGACAATCTCTCTAAAGCTTGCACTTGGAGCATTACTTCGCAAACCTCTTGAAGCTGTCTTGTTTCATCATCTGTGGCACCTGACCAGACACTTCAGAAGTGTTTGGTCTAAATGGCTGTTGCTGTCGGATGGCATTTGACATTTTGCCTAGATGCTATGGAGATTTAAAAATGTTGATACCGTTAATTCAATTGCTAATCTTCACATCCTTACTAAGGGCAACGTAGCCAATCAGAACCTGCGAATATCAAGCTATGTCCCCATCCAAAATATGAGTGTATGTGCGACAGACTTTAATAGTGTGTGAGAGAAATTGGTAATTTACACGAGTTTGATGTGCATGTGTGAATGAGTTTGATAGTGTGTGTGAAGGCTCTGACTAAATACTTGGGGTTTCGAGTCTGACGTAAAACAAGGGCGTGGATTGTTTACGAAGTTAAGGAGCATCAACGATTATCCCTCTGGCTAACAGAATACAAACACCTGTGTGCGTTGTTTAATGTTTCAGTCATTGTAAGAGTTTGCTGTTTTGGTAATTTTAACTGTAGACTGAAGGTATACATTTATTTAATGTCTAGGTCTAGATACACGAAGCATCCAACCCAAGCCTGCAGTCTCCCTCTCATTTACTGAAGCTTTCGCGCCTCGATCGCCCCCCGGTGACCGGTCCCAGTATAGCCGTCCCTCTGTGTTTTCTAATGGACGCGAGGCAAACTAAATAATAAAATTACACTTCAAAATTTTTTCCCCAGTTAGTTTATGTCACTGAAGGCAGTTATCATCACAATGATTTCATTTCAGGTGTTCGTTTTAAAAATAAGTTTAGTTTTAGTTAGTTATTTTGGGAGCAGATCAGAGCTTTAGCTTTAATTTCTACATTTCCATAACTGTTTATTTCACACCAACATAATTAATTGTTCTGCATCTGCGAGAGTGTGGGCGAGGTTTTGATATCGCCGCTGTACTTCCTGCTCTACTTCCTGCGCTCTACTGCGCAACTCCGGTCCCGAAATCGCTACTGCGCAGACTCGGTCCCAAGATGTCCGCGCCGTGCAAGGCCGCCTGAAAGCTTCAAATCTGCCAAGCGGAAACGGATGATGTCAGTCGTCCATATTTTTTTACGGTCTATGATCCAACCTAAGACCCCAAATATCTAGAATAGATGGCATAATAAGGGAGGAATTGCTTATATGGGCACTTCTCCCGGATATGCGTATGTGCACATCAACCAGAATTAGACCAAGAGTGTCAATAAGCTTCGTTTGGATTACGGGAGCGGTTGTCCTTTTGTTTTTAGACCACAAAATCACTTTGACTTTGAATTTTATTTTATACACTCGTGTGATATGGGAACATTACAGGTTCTGTGGTGAATCAGCTGAAAACTAGCCTGGCTCTGCCCTCCTACGTACTTCCGCTCAATTTTCATTTTCCTTCAGTATTACGTCTGGGACTGCTGTGTAGTCTTAGGTTTTCTCCGAACAAATTTTTACCTTTCCAATCAGCGAACAGAGGGAGTGGCTGAGAACGATGACGTTGATGTTGAGCGCAAGTTTAAGATGTAGTTCAGTAATGGAGGCGGAGAAAGATGCAAACTAAACCATTCATTGCATTGTGGCACCGCTGCCGAATGTCCAGAAGTTAAAGCCGGAGCAATAACAGTCTTTGCTGGGGTTTGTTGGTGGCCCTCCGACAGGGTAAACTCGGGAAAAGTTTGATTTTCCAGATCGCTTCGTTAGTGATGAAGGAGTTGGCTGAAGCTATTCGGACGGTAACGGTTTTTGTGGGGTCGGAAGGTATTGCCATCATTTAATTTACAGGGACTGGTCAGTTATTTTATTGCTATCTGTCTCTCACCACCCGCGGATAAATCCCCGGCCGAGTTACTGCTTTTACATTTACATTTACATTTAATCATTTAGCAGACGCTTTTATCCAAAGCGACTTACAAAAAAGGGGAGAGTAATAGAAGCAACGGAACAGACAAGGCCAAAAACCTGTAAGAAATCTCAATTAATTAGCACAATACACAACATTTTTTTTTTTTTTTTTTTTTTTTTTTAAGACAGACATCTACAACAAAAACTCACGTCCGCAAAGTGCCGAACACTGGATTTTGATAGCTAAGATAGCTACAACCCATTAGGACTAAGGCTGTTGCCCCAGCTGTTGTCGTTAATGCAGATTCAGTGGCCCAATGGGTTGGTTTTTGTATTCTAGCTAAACACGCAGCAATAGCCATCTACAACAAAAACTCACGTACGCAATATACAGAACACTGGATTCTGATAGTTATGATAACTATGTAACATACCCGCCTGAAGGCACAAAGCCGGATGAGAGACGTAGATATGATCCAGGAGTGTGCGCTTTTGGTCGTTGCTGTGGTGATCAGTAAGTGCTATACTGTATTGGTCAAGTGCAAATGGAAAAGATGTGTCTTAAGATGTTTTTTAAGAATAGCTACAGACTCGGCAGCACGAATTGAGATCGGCAGGTCATTCCACCAGGTGGGAACGGTCCAGGAAAATGTCCGTGAGAGCGATTTCATGCCTCTTTGGGATGGAACCACGAGGCACCGCTCGCTCGCAGAACGCAAGCTTCTGGAGGGTGTGTAAGTCTGAGCAAGTGAATTTAGGTATATTGGTGCAGAGCCAGAGGTTGTTTTGTAGGCGATAACTAGTGCCTTGAATTTGATGCGAGCAGCCATTGGCAACCAGTGGAGTTTGATGAAGAGAGGCGTAACATGCGCTCTCTTCGGCTCATTAAAGACCACTCTCGCCGCTGCATTCTGGATCAGCTGCAAGGGTTTGATAGTGCATGCTGGAAGCCCAGCCAGAAGAGCATTACAATAATCCAGTCTGGAGAGAACAAGAGCTTGAACCAGGAGTTGTGCAGCCTGTTCTGATAGGAAGGGTCTAATCTTTCTAATGTTGTATAAAGCAAATCTGCAGGACCGGGCTGTTGCAGTAATGTGGTCAGTGAAGTTTAACTGGTCATCAATCACAACTCCAAGGTTTCTTGCTGTCCTTGATGGAGTTATGGTCGATGAACCAAGCTGAATGGAGAAATTTTGATGAAGTGCTGGGTTGGTTGAGAAAACAAGTAATTCTGTCTTTGCAAGATTGAGTTTAAGATGATGCTCTTTCATCCAGTCAGAAATGTCTGTCAGACAGGCAGCGATACGAACACTGACTGTAGGATCATTTGGTTGAAATGAGAAGTAGAGTTGAGTGTCATCCGCATAGCAGTGATAGGAGAAGCCGTGTTTCTGAATGACAGAACCTAATGATGACATGTAGATGGAGAAGAGAAGTGGTCCAAGGACTGAGCCCTGTGGAACCCCAGTAGCTAGATTATGAGACTTAGACACTTCACCTCTCCATGACACCCTGTAGGACCTACCAGAGAGGTAAGACCTGAACCACTGGAGAGCAGATCCTGAGATCCCCGTCCTCTTAAGTGTTGACAGGAGGATCTGGTGGTTAACTGTGTCAAAAGCAGCAGACAGATCCAGCAGAATGAGCACTGAGGATTTGGATGCTGCTTTTGCCAGTCTCAGTGCCTCAGTTACCGAGAGCAAGGCAGTCTCAGTCGAATGGCCGCTTTTGAAGCCGGATTGGTTTTTGTCTAGGAGGTTGTCCCGTTCAAGAAACATAGAGAGTTGATTGAACACAACTCGCTCAAGGGTCTTTGCAATGAAAGGCAGAAGGGATACCGGTCGGTAGTTTTCTAAAAGTGCTGGATTCAGAGAGGGTTTCTTAAGCAGTGGGGTTACCCGAGCCTGCTTAAATGCTGTGGGAAAGGTGCCCGTGTGAAGAGAAGTGTTGACAATGTGAGTGAGTGCAGGAGTGATTGAAGAAGAAATAGCCTGAAGGATGTGAGTGGGAATAGGATCAAGTGGACAGGTAGTAGGGTGATTGGAAAGGATGAGTTTAGAAATATCTGCCTCGGAGAGTGGAGAGAAGGATGGAAGCGTGTTCGTGTTAGTTGTTGAGATGTGCGTGTCAGTTAGTGATGAGGAGAACTGTTTGCTAATGAGAGCTGTTTTGTTGGTGAAAAATGATGCAAAGTCATCAGCTGTAAGAGTTGATGAAGGAGGGGGAGGAGGTGGACAAAGGAGAGAGGAGAATGTTTTAAAGAGTTGGCGAGAGTCAGAGCAATTGTTGATTTTGTTGTGGTAGTATGTTGTTTTAGCAGTGGAGACATTTGTAGAGAAAGAAGAGAGAAGAGACTGATAAAAGGCAAGGTCAGTATTGTTTTTAGATTTCTGCCATTTCCTCTCTGCTGCCCTGAGTCCAGAGCGATGTTCACGGAGAACTTCAGACAGCCAGGGGGCAGATGGGGTGGGGCGGGTTGGTCTGGATGAAAGGGGGCAAAAACTGTCTAAGGAGGATGTTAGAGTGGAGCAAAGAGTGTCGGTAGCACTGTTAGTGTCCAGTGCTGAGAACTGAGCAGGTGGAGGGAGTGAAGATGAAACCATAGTGGATAGGCGAGAGGGAGAGAGGGAGCGTAGATTACGCCGAAAGGTAATCTGTGTAGGAGTACGTTTTGTATCAGGAGTCAGTATGAGGTTAAGAGTGATGAGAAAGTGGTCTGAGGTGTGTAATGGAGTAACTAAAGTGTTGTCTGTGGAGCAGTTGCGTGTGTAGACCAGGTCTAATTGGTTACCTGATCTGTGAGTAGCCGTAGTAGATACTAACTTAAGGTCAAATGAAGTCAGTAGAGTGCTGAAGTCTGCAGCTAGGTGTTTATCAAGATGGATGTTGAAGTCACCAAGCAGAATCAGGGGAGTGCCATCCTCAGGGAAGCTAGAAAGTAACACATCCAACTCCTCCACAAAGTTACCGAGGTGACCAGGAGGACGATAGACCACTACCACATGGATTTTAACAGGGTGAGTAATAGTGATTGAGTGCGATTCAAATGAATTGGCCGGTAGAGACGGTAATGGATCAAATTTCCAATCATTTGAGATAAGCAAACCAGTACCCCCACCCCTCCCAATAGGCCGAGGAGTGTGTGAAAAAGTATAATTGCTTGAGAGGGCTGCAGGAGTGGCAGTGTCCTCTGGTTTGATCCAGGTCTCAGTTAGGGCCATGAGGCTAAGCTGAGAATGAGTCCCAATAGATGAAATAAAGTCTGCTTTGTTTACAGCCGACTGGCAATTCCAGAGACCAATTGGAATAAAGAGTAAAGTAGCAGAGGATGTTAGGATATAGCACAAATTATTAGGATTACGGCGTCTCGTGCGTACGGAGCGTGATTTACGAGTGCTAGTAGTTATAGTTGAGATTTGAAAGCACATGGTGAAAAGGCCAGATAGGAATTAGAGCCGAACACAAATAATGAAAAGGAAGATGATACTCAAGTGCCTTGCCGGGGTCCTTGCTCGGGAGGAGTTGAAGTCTTTACACTCGTCGGTCTTCACACAAGGAGGGCTTCACACTGCCGCTTCCGCTGCCGCGGACTATCACGCTATTTATACTCACTTGAGTATCGTTATTGAAAGCAGCTGGGAACGCCCCCAACAAACTCGCTTCCCAACGTGGCACTGACCAAACAAATGCTAACGCAACAAATGCTAACTCCCACACACACACCAAAACTAATAATACACACCACTACACTACACAGACACACTTATTCAACAACAAATGAACAATCAATCAAATGAGAAAAGTTACAAACACTTACAGAGTAGTTGTCTATCAGTCAATTGAATTGCTCCTCTCTAGCCAAAATGTTTCAAACACACAAGGCTTTTAATACCTCGCTGGCCACGCCCCCAACAAACTCGCTTCCCAACGTGGCACTGACCAAACAAATGCTAACTCAACAAATGCTAACTCCCACACACACCAAAACTAATAATACACACCACTACACTACACAGACACACTTATTCAACAACAAATGAACAATCAATCAAATGAGAAAAGTTACAAACACTTACAGAGTAGTTGTCTATCAGTCAATTGAATTGCTCCTCTCTAGCCAAAATGTTTCAAACACACAAGGCTTTTAATACCTCGCTGGCCACGCCCCCAACAAACTCGCTTCCCAACGTGGCACTGACCAAACAAATGCTAACTCAACAAATGCTAACTCCCACACACACCAAAACTAATAATACACACCACTACACTACACAGACACACTTATTCAACAACAAATGAACAAACAATCAAATGAGAAAAGTTACAAACACTTACAGAGTAGTTGTCTATCAGTCAATTGAATTGCTCCTCTCAGTCAATTGAATTGCTCCTCTCTGAATGTTGATGCTCATTAAAATGTTGATGCTTTTGAATTGCTCCTCTCTGAATGTTGATGCTCATTAAAATGTTGATGCTTTTGACAAACGCAAGGTCATGTTGATGTAACAGCTGTCCGAATCCACATCTCTTGAGTTTTCAACAATATATCACTTCAAAATTCACTGTTTGTAATCATTTTTGACCACTGCAGAACACCATACGGTTGCTTTGCTGTTATTAGGATGCATTTCTAGACTTGTATTTCCTTAAAATGCTGGCAAGAATTTAGAAGAGCAATATATTTCATCACCGCTCAAACTAATTAAAATAAAAGCACTTAAACATTTGAATCGGTCCGTTATTTATAGCAGCATTTATTATCATACCAAGCATATGACATTTTATTTACAGCATACAATGATGTTACGGACCACGTGAGCGCCACGTTCCCAATAACAAAACTCTCCACCGTGGCGTGAATAAATCACAATCCGAATGCACAAGTTTTAGGTTTTATCCTATAGTTTTATTACTGAGGTGGCATGCACGTGCACTTTTATTTTGTCGGATTTCCATGAGTGAAACAGGCGAAGGGCGCATGACATACGTCACGACCAAACGTTAGCGATTGGTTATGGCAGATCCAGAGTGGCTCAGGGCAGATCCAATAGTTTTAAACCTCAACAGGGTGAAATAAACCCTTGTCAATGGAGAGTGGCCAGACTCTATGTACAAATGAAATGTACGAGAGTCTGGTAAAACCAGGCTAGCTGAAAACAGCCGTGAGCATGTCAAGGTAAAGTGGAAAACGGCAATATACACAACTACAAACATGTTAGAACCACAATTTACCTTTCATTTACATAAACATGGTATTTTGGAAGAACATATTTATTAAAAATGTTGCTATTATAACTTAAATTAATATTGCAGAATATAAATCACTTTTATAGAGGCTGTTTTCGTAGTTTACAATTTTTTTGAATTGCAAATATAATAGTTTATTATATATGTTTTATATATTTTAGAAACCATATAACCATGGAACGAGGAGTGGTTTTACCTGTGACTACCATGATCTTACAGTTAAATGAAACTGGCCTAGTTAAACTACAGTCAATAAAACCGCTTTAAAGCCAGGATCCCATGAATTAAGGAAAAAGCTTTTTCTCTTTAAATGTTTTGAGCTTTTTTAATAGATCTAATTAAATTTAACTACATTTTATTTCATTGAGAACCTCATGAAAGATAGTTATCAGTGTCTTAGGCCTAGTCCACACGTACACGGTACTTACCGGAGTTTTTCCTCCTCCGTTTTAAAAAACAATCGCGTCCACACAAGCACGGTTTTAAAAAAAAATCTGTCCACATGAGAACGCAAAACTACGCTATGATTGGCTGCCTGATTTCCACATGGGTCCCATTCACTGCACCGATGCACATTGCACTGACTGAGGGATGCCATGGGCTCAAGTGAAACCCTTCTACAAATTCCTTTACTTTGGACTCAGTGACAGGTAACTGTACAGGTGCAGGGCCGAAGTGGACTGTAATAGCTTCACACACTTGCTTTACTATTTTGTATTATTTCATTCTGGCGCCTTTGTTCTGCAATACAATGAAATAACTGAACATCTGTAGGATATACATGTGATAAGCGCTGTTAGTGGAGTCCACCGCATAGAATCAACTCACGTAAATCAAAAGGAGATGTGGAAAATCTGACGTCAAACAAAGGAGAGTACGGCGCGGCGCGCACTTCAATTTAAAAAAACGAAATCTCCGGTTTCACCATCTACACGACAACGCTGTAACCGGAGTTTCTAAAAATCTTCACCCTGGCCGGAGTTTTCAAAAAAGTCCGGTTTTAGTAACCGGATACAGCGTTTGCGTGTGGACGAACAGCCAAACCGCGTAGAAAAAGCTGCGGTTTTGAAAATACCCGTGTTCGTGTGGACAGGGCCTTACATAAATTAGGTGTTAACTCTTGAAAAATATGATTGTTTTTAAAAGGGTAGTTCAACCCAAAAATGTGATTGTTTATTCACCCTAATGTCATTCCAAACCTAAATTAATTTATTTCTGTGTAACATAAAATAAAAGAGTCAGTTTTTTTGTTCATACAATATTCAAATGGAAGCCTAACCAAAATGGCTTGGTTGCCAACAATCTTCAAAATATCTTCTTTTGTTTTTCATGGAAGTCATACAGCATTTAAAAGCAGTACATTTACTTACTGCATCCTAGCTCAAAAAATAATTTCTGTGTAACAAAAATGTACATTTTTTTTATTTATCTGCATTTGCAGTAAATTCGATAATATCTATCATTATTTGTCCCTGCTGTGCTAGTTTTATTTATTTACTCAAATTTAAGGCCCTAACCACAGCAAAAACATTCACAAGGAACTCATGGGCCGGGTGGGCTGAGTTTGCCAGTGCCGAATTTTAGCCCCAGTCCAGCCCTGGTCTGACTGAAATATTCGTGCAGGTGAAGTTTCCTAGATTCATGTTGTTTCTTTTAAGGGAATCAGATATCAATTAATTATGGATATAAACCAAGTGCAACCAACAGTTTAGGTTTAATTAACAGGAAGTTAACCTTTTCTGCTCAGTACAGTAAGTGCAACCAACTACTGCTACTTCTGCTTGTTTTTCCAACATAAAAATATTACAATATTAATATCAAAAATAAAGTGCAACTAACATTTCTTCAGGTTTAATTATCTAAGTTTAATTAACTAGGTTAACTTATTAAGTAGGTTTGCATGCTACTTTTGCTGTTGTTTTTCAACATAACAATAATACACATATAATATAAATATAAAAAATAAAGTGCAACCAACATTTCTTCAGTTTGAATGAGCAGTGGCTGAACCTGCTGATACTACAAACAGCGAGCGACTTATTTAGAACATCTCTGTCTTTAAGGCGGGCATACACTGTGCGAATCCGGACACTCGGGAGGTTGTGAGATATTGCAGACGCTACGAGTCATTTAATTTGATCATCGCATCAAATCAGCACGACAGGACTGTTTGCACCGCGAGCCGGCCGTGATCACACAAGCTTTCGTGTTAAACACAGAGACAGGAGTGAGATTAAAAATTCAATATGAATAAATTAAGTGCTTTTAAAAGAAATGCTGAAAAGTCTTACACTCAAGTTCTTCGACCAGGCCATTAGATTCCGCCCTTGGGCTAACGGATGGACCTTACAAATACATAAATAGTCGTTTATTCGTCAATACATAAATAGTCGTCATTTATCTGTCCAGGGGCCTATTGCACAAAACTAGGATAAGGGATTAAGCCAGGATATCTTAGTGATCTTGTCAAAATTTAGTACACCACTGTCATGTAAATGTACCCTGAAGGCACACTCACACCAAGAATGATAACGATAATGAAAAATAACTCTATATTAGTGAATAAATTGAGCGATGATCACCAAGATATCCCGGCTTAATCCTTTATCCCAGTTTTGTGCAATAGGCCCCAGAATGCTCTTGCCCTGACAACAACAGTGTATTTTCTTGTGCATTTCGATTTCTTAATTGTAAACATGTTTTTTTTTTCCATATCCCCTTACATATTAAATTGTTTAATAAATAATTTGCTTTCAATTCAGCTCACACTTGCGTACTTACCTTGTAACCTTCTCCTGGTTATGACATGTTTTTATATGCATCTTCTGCCAAGTTTCATGTTTACACCCTGACACCCATTGATTTAACATTCATTTTTGGGTGAAACCGTGCCCTTAAGCAAGGAATTTTTGATAGGTGAGTCAAGTGCTCTACAAAGAAAAAAAATCTGAAAAGTATGTAACTTTGTGTAAGAACTGAATCAATTACCACTGTCAAAACCCATTCACCTGTGTAGGTGTTGTGGCCCCACAGTGTGAAATATTGGCCAGTTTGAAGTAAGATGGCAAGAAAGCAGACATCGCCTCCAGTCCTTTCCAAGAGAGACCAGAAACGGAATGAGAAGCTTCGCAAGAGGCTATCTTCAGCTGGGTGTGAGACATCATGCTGATCTGAGGTAAGGGCACACTCAGAGCCAGCACATTGCTTACAGATTCTTCCTGTAGTTGTTGTACCTGTTTGAAATGAAACAATTGGATGAACATTATTACTTTTATAGATGGCTTGACCTCAAACAGTTAAATTCTGGTCAGTCCCCTCAGTGCTGACAGTTCCCCACCAGCCTCTGTATGTCCTGGTAGTCATGTATAATGGCAGCTCAGCGGTTCAGTGAAATGCCCGACTTCACCTTCCCCGCTGGATGAATGGAGCAGAGTTCAAGACATACTGCCTCTACAATTCTACTTATGTTAGGCCACTGTGCAGGACACGAGCCCTGCCCCAGCACACACCTGTAAAATAAATAGTGGATTGATCCTGCCTTGCAAAAGTCTCGCCTTGTGTCTCTGCGGATAGGAAACAGCCTGTCTGTCACTGTCTGGCAGTCTGTCCCACAGCCAAACAATGTCAGCGGCTTCCCTGTCCAAGATGCAAGACTTTTCCCTCAGTTTGACAAGGCTTTTGGCTGGGTCCAGCAATGTGTCAAACCCTGGAGTCTTGTCTGGTCTTCTGCACACCTAACAAGAAGAAAGAAGATCAATTAGTATGAAGGTACTCCACCCCAATGAGCTCGTCTGACAAAATAAAATTGAACAGAAAACAAGACTGTACATCAGAAGTCTGCATTACAAAAAACAAACAAAACAAAACATGACATTATAGATGCATACCTGTATACTATCCTGGCTTGGAAGACTACAGCCAAGAAGACGCTGGCTGAGCTCCATGAGGCTGTGCTTGAGCGAACCTTTGTAGCAGCACAGCGACAGGGGAGCATCGTGTGACAGCAGCAGTACAGTCCTCGTTCCACCGTTCTAATCCCTCAAGCAGATAAGACAAATGACATGAAATAGACTATCACAAAAACACACTTTGAGGTGAATGAGTGTAATCTTACTGGGAATGAAGCAGTTGAGGTGGTTATGGAAGGACCCCAGAGTACAGCGGTAGACAGGAAGTGTCAGCCCTCCCTTTGTAAAACTTCCTGTCTGGGTATACAGCTGCGCTCCAGGAGGGTCCTGGATGCAAGGGAAGATGGAGTCTTTGAGTGCCCGAGATGACGTCCATCCTCTCATGGTCCACCAAGGGGGTGCCCATAGCTTCCGTGGTGTCCTTGACAGTCTCCAGAATCTATCCAATCAGCTGCTCTGTCTCCTCCACGCCAGGTGTGCAGTGCCTATTGTCTGGAGGGGAGCCTGCCGGTGAGGGCATTAGTGGGGCCTCAGATGCCCTGCTGTGGCCTCAGCTCCCTCCTTTTAACTTCCTTCAGCAGGGCCACATCTCCCTAATCACAGACAAAATGGAGGCAGAGAGCTTTGCCATGAACAGGCTGTAGAGCAGGTAGCCGTCGGTGTGCAGACCTGCAGTAAAGCTGTGCATGAAGTGCCACACCACCAGATCACTCCAGTTGCTGAACATGGCAGCTGCTCTGGATGTTCTCACAGAAGAGCAGTAGTCTCTGTCCACATACAGGAGTGTGGGGGGAGCGATTCCAGCCACCTCATACCTCCTCATCTGGCCTGTGGTCATGGGCAGCAGTCCCCAACTCCTATGTGAGGTGAGCACAGAAATGAGGACCTGTCCATGCTCATTGCCCACATTGGTGACCCAGGCTGTGGTTCCCGCCAGTATTTTGGCCATTTGTTGTTGGAAAACAAAAAATGAATGAGCTCCAAACTTACCTTATAGGTACAAATATGTACATTTATATTTAAAATAATCTGTGAATACTACGTTACCTGATTTGTGGAGTCCATTTTTAGGATGGACCCAAATACAGAGGATGACCCTGGCTTTTAGCTCACTATACCAGGACCAGACATCTTGGTGTGTGGACAGAGAGGAGACAATTGCCAGTTGGTACAAGTGGCATCGGAGGTGAAGGTGTTATGGGCCATGTAATGGTGCCCTGGAACCGGTCACACGTAGACAGGTACTGCAGGTTACTCTACACCCTGTCCTCACTATGCTCTTCGCAAAGTTTGTGATATAGCATTGTGGTACTGTTGCCAATATAGCTCTCCCTCATCAATATTCCACATGCATATCACGTTAATATAAACAGACAAACTAAGGAAAAGTTAATTTGAAGTTTTTTCTAGAACAAAGATGTGATGTTTCCCACACACACAAATGTGGCTCAAAGTGGGGTTGCTAACTCCTGAATGTTGTTGGAATACTATTGTTTGACACCTTTGAGGTCCATGCTCATTCCCCAAATTGGTGACCCAGCTATCACTAGTTTTTTTGGCCACCTGTTGTCGGAAAACAAAACAATTCAATGAGCTCAGTTAAACAGCCTAGTTAATTGTTTAACATTTTAGTAGTTAATTGCACCTGCCTATGTATTTTGGCCTATAGTAAGAATAATTTTTTCATGACTCACCGGTAAGTGAGTATAGCTGGGAACATCCTGCGTTGAGCCGGTTCCAGCTGTTCCAGGATGTCGTAGGACCACACGGACAGATTTTTATGGCAGCGCTGACTGTCCAGGTATTCCATCGCCAGAAAATACAAGCCTTGAAGGTTCAGCTTCCATCTGACTGTCTTGTAGAACCCAAAAGCGGTCAGTCGCTGACCAGACCATCTGCAGTTTGGCAAGCTGCAGATCAGGTTGTAGGACTACATCCTGCAGGGCATCCACAAACACAGCGGCCAGGTGAAGAAAATGTTGGAGGTTGATGATACTGCAGACGTGGCCGGGGAGGGTACCACCACATCTGCAGGTTGTCTGTCAGCACTGCCCTTCTACCCTTGTTTCGGAAGAGGGAGTAGCCGATCCACTCGTGTTGTTCCTTTGGATGGGAGCACTTCCAGGCCTCAGGGAGAACAACCTATACACAAAAATATGTTATTTGTAAATTATACAGAAACTGCTGACACCAGCCTTTGAGTAGCTCTTACCTCCAAGCGAGGTAAGCAAATCACCTTGAAGGTGTGGTGGAAGATCTGTAAAGAACACATAATTTTAATTTTGTAATTAGTACTAATGATTTAATTATTTTCAGTTTATAGTCATTTGTGCTTACTTAATACTATATGATGTAAATAAACAAAACACTTACCCTGTGGCTCCGACTCCATGGCTAAAGCCAGAAGATTGAAAATTGACAATGTTATCTATAATTGCATTAGTACATGCATAGAATTACGGCAGGTATAGATCTAAAAACTCATGTGTGCTGTGGCTGACTGGGAATGGGAGCTTTGAGTGGGATGAGAAGCCAGACGTGAACAATACGCAGAAGGCTGGGATGCAGAAGATGCAGAGGATGACCATTTTCTCTCTTCAGCCATAATTTTCTTCTGTTCCCTCTGCAAGATGTATCTCTTCAGGGCATCTACCTTGCTGTCTGCACTTGTGTCCTTGTTCTTAATGAACTTCACATAGTTGCATAAGAAACAAAATAATACATATGATAAGACGAAAATACATACAAACAACAATTAAATTAACAAGCAAGCAGACGCATATCTTACCTTTTCCTCTCCTTGTCCTTTGCCTCATAGAGGTCCTTGTTGGTGCTCTTCCTGTGAACCCCAAAGCTCACCAGACAGTCACCCTCACAGACAGATAACGTTCCTCTCTCTCTGCCTGCACACTTTGATGGCTTCTGAGACCTTTGTGCAGTCATACCTGAAAAAAGGCATCTTCGTTAGCTATGAGGGCACCTCTGTCCAACCTGCCAGCCTTGCGCTCCCACTGTTGCCCAGACAGGACCATGAGAGAGTAACCAAGGTCATTCTCCAGCAACCATTTGAAGGTTTTCCCCCTGTATTGACCAAACTTGATGGCACTTTGACTTGCCAAGAGCAGATCATCAGAGGGATCTCCTATATCTCCGATAAAGCTGACCTTGGCCTCCCCCAGCACAGCCTCAGGGTCCTTTCAAACAAAGGCTACCCCTTAGCCACTTCTGAAAGGTGGACTTTCTCCACAGTGGCTGCCTTCTTAGATGGCCTCAGCACCAGCTCTCTATCCTCAAAATGAAGGTTGGATTTGCTTTCCATCCTGCAACAGTAAGCAATGCACCTGTTGTTATTATAAACAATACGCAAAATAAATATTTATGGAAAATACATTATTATGGGTAACTGGTGGCCTACACAAACAAAATACTTTTGAAAAAAGGTACATTATTAAGGGTTAATTAAGGGTTTTGTAGTTTTGTTTTTACTTTTTAGTTATGTTTGTAAACTAATTTAGTTTTTCTTTTTATCATTGTAGATTTTTATCTCTTTCCCCACCAAACAGAATTTTTCTGTTATTTGTGAGAAAACGCTTCAAGGCCAAACACAGAATTTTCAGTGTTTGTGTTTTTACTGTCGGATGCTAGGGGCGCTATTGCGCATCTCCTGAATGAGTACTGAATCTCATGATCAAAAACACACGCGAGTAAGACGCAGTAAAACATGCGATCGTATGTAATCATATGCATATGTAAAATAACGTGATTATTATTAAACAGCATATGAATCAGAACTATCTAATGTTAGTGAATGAAATTAACCCAGGACGAGCTAAAGGACTATGGTAAATGGACTGCATTTTATAGCGCTTTTAACAGACCCTATGGCCATCCAAAGCGCTTTACATTTTTGCCTCACATTCACCCATTCATACACCGACGGTGATGTCAGCCATGTAAGGTGCCATCCAGCTCGTCGGGAGCAGCTGGGGTTAGGTGTCTTGCTCAAGGACACCTCGACACTTGGTCAGGTGGAACTGGGGATTGAACCACCAACCTTTCGGTTTGTTTTGGTTGAACCACTGAGCCACTGCCGCCCCAATTGCCGACTGTGCAATCATTAGGAGTGTTGATGGACTCGATCTACTCCATCTGGTTGATCATCGCTCTGAATCTGATCTGGAAACAGTCTTTCACAAAAACGTAATTTTCTCAGCTTTTTGTTTCAAAATGTTGCTTTTTTAAATGAAACTTACCCATATTCAAGTGTTGTTAAAAAAGGAATACATGAGCTAGAATAAAAAGTTTTTTTTGTTTGTTTGTTTAAAAGAAGAGGGTCAGCTCTTTATTTTAATATATTGCATACTCAGATATTAATTGAACTAAATATACTATGGGCTATTACATTTTTGTGAAAATTGTCAAAAACCCTGGCGGTGGATGGTAACTTAAAAAAAAAAAAAAACGCTGGCAGGGAAAGAGCTAAAACTGACAAAGTAAATAAGGGGGAAAGCGAAAAAATATGCATGTGTGGCGGAGCGGTGGTACAAGTATCAGATACAAGGGATTTCGACTACGCCACCCTAGGAATTTCACCTAGGGAAATACAAATGACACCTAAAAGCTTGTTATTAGGTCACAGGTTCGATTCTCAAGGAGGTAGGCAGAAACGTGGGTATAATATAAAAACACAGTTTTATTAATACAAAATTAATTGAAAAAGGACCATCACATTAAAATTAGTATCAATGATACAAGCAACCTCTAAAGGTTTTTGAGGTGCGCAGCTGACATTAGTTTCCAAATCACAAAAAAAGAATAAGGAACACACACCAACACTTATGGAGCTGAGGCTCACCACAGGAGGAGTGATCGCTAAGCTAGTATCCAAAAGCACACGTTTCACACACACACCACCGTGTACTCAGACCACACAACCAAAACACTTCAAAAGTGTCACACGGCAAATGTTGGAGCACCACCACCACCAGCTAACACAACAGTACCACCAGCGCTCCAGTTCTCTTTTGTCTAGTCTCATGAGGATCATTTTGGGTGATCCTGGACAGGAGCAGCTCCGTTGTACTTTTTGAACGTGGAGGACCCATTACAATATCAACATGGCCGTTAACAAATCTTTCTCCTACACTAAGGATGAGGGCAAAGCTATCATTGTAGAAGACACTCTTCTGGAACTGGACTTTGATCAGGAACATGCACAGAGGACAGATACACGTAAACTGCACTTTGATCTTCAAAAACTTTCTGAAAAAGAGGTGAAGCTTAATCTTCATATCATTACCCTATCTGATTACTGGAGGCAGGATATGATCCCAAGAGGTTTGAGATTGAATAAATTTCCCTCATTTGGCTATGATAATGTGGATTTTAAGGATAAATGGGAAGCAATTCTCAATAAATGCTCCCTAGACTTAATCCTCTTATTAATTGAAGAAGCCAGAAAGCAGAAGTCAGTTCTACAATCTCAGATTGAGGGATTGAAATCCGAGCTCACTCAGACAGAATCAGAGGAACACAGGTTGCCTTTTGAAAATAAATTAAAAGAAGATCTTGAGAGACTATCAACAAAATTGAAACAAGGCAAAATAATCAAGTTTAAGCGAGACCGTAATGACTACAGTAATGGTTCTATATACGGCTGGGGTAAGAAGGGACATCTGACAAAAAGAAGAGTGTCTTTTAATCTTCCAAGCACTGATGATGAGAACTATGATGAAATTCATGTCACTAATGATCGTGACAAAATTGCTGATGTGTATGACAGAAATGCTTTTTTGGAATCTCGCCCCAGACAGCACAACCAACCTTACAAAAGAGGAAGAGGAAAACGCGGAGGGGTGGAAAACGGCGGAACCCACTCTCAGGAACCACCAATCACAAGGAGCCGGTTGAAACATCGGTAGTAATCAATATCTCAGACCTCCCCCTCTCTGATGATTGCGTTTCTGTCTTGTCCAAGGGTCTCTCATTTTCTCCTACAAACTCAGGTAGACCATTCGACACCAAAGTGGACCTCTTTCGATTCTATAGAAGTCTACATTTGAAGGCCTGGTACTCTCAGAACGCACAGGGTTCAGCTACCTACTCAACCACCACGGTAAACTCTTCTTTTCGGCCTAAGTCTACTTTTTCACCCTGCACCACGAATCCCATTTTGACTACTTTCACCAAAAAGGTGTCCTATGAAGTAGAAAAGCTTTACAGTAAACAAAAAAAGATCTCCCAGTATAACCTCACACAAAATGAATCTCAAGCACTTAAGTGGCTTTCGGAGAGGGATGATATAATCATAAAAAGTGCTGATAAGGGTGGTGCTGTCTGTGTGTGGGACAAGAAGAAGTATATAAGTGAAGCTCTTCGCCAACTAGACAACACTCAGTATTACTCAAAGCCCTCATCCAACCCAATGGACACTATAAGAAGAGAACTGGAGCAATTGCTTAATGAGGCAAAATTACGTAATTGGATTACTAAGAAAGAATATGAGTTTTTGCTTTGTCAACACCCACGTTATTCGTCTTTTTATATGCTCCCCAAAGTCCACAAGGATCTGGAAAATCCACCTGGCAGACCGATAATTAGCGGGAATGATTCCATAACAGAACCTGCTTCCAAGTTTGTGGATTATTTTATCAAGCCATTTGTGGCAGATTTACCTTCTTACATTCAAGATACTACACAGGTTTTAAAGAAAATTGAACAAATAGGTAATATAGGCTCTTGTATTATGGCTACAATGGATGTGGAGTCTTTATACAGCAATATTGTACATGATGAGGGTCTAGAGGCTTTAAAACACTATCTCTCATCTAGACCTGAACATTTGATGCCTCCCAGTGACTTTATAGTGCAACTTACTGAGTGGACTTTAAAGAACAACATCTTTCTCTTTCAAGACAAATTGTATAGACAAGAAAAGGGGACTGCAATGGGTGCTTGTTTTGCTCCCAATTATGCCAATCTTTTTCTAGGCTTATGGGAGGAGCGCTATATATTTTCCCAAGTTAACCCTTTTAAAGATAAAGTCTTGTGGTGGGGTAGATACATTGACGATGTGATTTTGATGTTCTCAGGCTCAGAAAAAGAACTTGTAGACTTCCATGTATATGTAAATACCTTAAATGAGAACCTAAAATTTAGTCTGGACTATGATTTACACGCTATTAACTTTCTGGATCTACGGATCTCAAAAGATAATGAGGGATTCTTACATACATCTATCTTTAGAAAGGCAACAGATCGTAATACCTTATTGCATGCTAATAGTTTTCATCCCTCATGGCTCATTGATAACATACCTTTTGGACAGATCCAGAGACTAAGGCGTATATGTGATTTAGATCAGGATTTCCAGTATCAATCTATGGATATGCAGCAGCGTTTTCGACAAAGAGGTTATCAAACACAAACTCTCGTTCAAGCTCATAATCGAGCCCAATCACTTGAAAGGAAGAGCCTGCTTCAGTCTAGACCCAAAAGAGTATCAACACAGAAACCCTATTTTGTCACTCGTTACAGCAAGGAGGCTGTCCAGATTAAACACATTATAAAGAAAAACTGGAACATTATTGAATGTGACCCGACTTTACGGGAAATATTCACGGAACCCCCTGGGATCAGCTTTAGGAGGGCCCCCACACTTAAAGACAAGTTAGTAAGAAGTTACCTCCCTGCTCCTAAACGTGAAACTTGGCTTCGTCAACCCAAGGGTAACTTCCCTTGTGGTAATTGTAATTATTGTGAGAATATTGCTAAAACTGACAAATTTTTGGATGTTTTTAGCAATAAGACCTACACTATTAATAGTTTTATAAATTGCAATACTACCCATGTTGTTTATCGTTTAGAGTGTACTTGCGGCTGTTTTTACATAGGCCTAACTAAAAGGAGACTAAGAGACAGGGTATCTGAACATAGATATGCCATTCGGACTGGAAATATGAACTATCCAATGGCCAAACATTATATAGATGCAAAACATGGGAGTGATTCGACCCTAAGAGTAGTGGGCATTGAGGCTATTCGCCTTGATGCCAGGGGTGGGGATATTATCAAACGCCTTAAACAAAGGGAGACATATTGGATCTATTCCTTGAGGGCCACCAGTCATCCAGGTCTCAATGAAGAGTTTGACCTCTCACCTTTTTTGTAACCTTTTTTGTAATGGTTGTGTCTCTATAGGGGCAGTGTATTGTTGTCCGTGAATGTTTACTATTCTTTTAATGTACTGTAATGCCCATAACATTTTTCTTTTGTTGTTTTAGAACTATCTTGACAATTGAATTCAGAAGTAAGATGGGTAACTAGCCTATTCACATTTATTGACTTTGGGGACATAACTGTATAGAGTACACAAGATGTTTGTATTGGTGTCACTCCTATTTTTACCACTTGGAGATCTCTTATTTTTCCTTGTATTTGTATGGTTTAACTTTTGACATTAGCCAGTATCCGAACTATTGCCTCTAGTGGCAAAAAGTTGTGTTGCAAGTGCCAGAGTAGCACACCTGAAACCAATGCAACTTTAAGTAGTGCTTGATCCTGTCTGTTTGTTACCAACACCCTGATGAAGGCCTATGGGCCGATACGCGTTGGTGTTTTAATGTTTTAGCCCTACCATTAAAGGCTTTTTTACTTTTTGCATCCTATTGAGTGCCTGGACTTGGATTTTTTCCAAATTTGTTTTCAACATTTAACCCTTCCAAGAGCACCAGAGGGTGAAAGGGATTCCAGCAGCGCTCCAGTTCTCTTTTGTCTAATCCACTTAATTAGTTGAAAAATAGCACCATTCACTCAGTATGGACATGGAGAGACGACAGGGCTGTAACTGTAGAGACAGCAGAGCAAATGATCACAGATGAGAGGGAGGATCCGGAAAAGGACGATGTACTCGACTATTCATTCACAGGCGCGGGTACACCGCATTCATATTAACTGCCCTTTAACTGGTATACAGGGAACTGCACCTGAGGGGTGAGCAGTCTTATAATCCACCATGGAAGCAGCCGAAGAAAACAAGGAGTTGAAAGGACAGGCTAGAATGCAACATTAAGTCATTAATACCACCACACAACAACTAAGCCTTGAGCCAAGCAAAACTGCTAACAGCTAACGGCACATACCTGCAGCCACTGTCAACAACAGGAAGGGGAGGGGCAAGACATGACAGGCATGACACATACCCATAGACAGTAAAAGAAATGGACACAGCGACCCCATTGACGTCAACGGCTAAATAATGAAGTCAACCTAGGGGCACTCACTTCCTGATGGCTGAGCGAACTGCGCAGGCTCAGACTGAGCTTGACGACGTAGATGTGACGTGAGCAGCCTGTCTGACAGCTGTAGGTCTTCTAGTAGATGTGGAAAGCGAAAGCTGAATCACGTTGTTTAAATATTTTCTCCCGTTGCTTTTGGCTCACTATATATGGGCTTCTCCCCATTCTTCCCCCTTGACTTTATCAGACTAGTCTCCAGGACATGTCTCCACGTCCCCCCGACTGTCTCATAGACAGTAAAGATTGCCTGCGAGCGTCTCCTCAGGTCTATACGGTAATTTCTCAACTGTGCGACAGGGTCGCGTTGGTTATGACGCAATCATTAGCCTATTTTTACAAAAACAGCTTCTGCGGGGCGATAGTGTAAGATACAAAGTAATGGAGCCTTTTATACATTGTCGTGTTTCTTTAGAAATAAACAATGGACAAATGGAGTCTTTAAACGTCTCAGATGTAAAGTTATTCACTGTCAAAGTGACTCAAAAATGAATGGGAGTCAATGGGATGCTAACAGCAGGTGATGGCTTGGTTAGCAATGGCAGCCCCTAGGGGTGGAACGCTTTCCGAGCGCTAGATTACCCCCTTGCACATACCAGGCTATAGCCAACCAGCTCTTAAATAGGAGGCCCTCCTCACTGATAGGTGCTCACAGCTGTCAATCACCACTACCCATCCAATTCAATCTGCTACACATGCATTGTTAAATATATTTTAAATTTAAAAAAGTGAATTTAACTTTTGATGAAAATCATGAATGAAACTAATTTTATACCGAAATCCATGTTTTAGGCGGGTTAATAATCATAGCAGGCCCGGATTGGCTAATCGGGAGCACCGGGAAAATTCCCGGTGGGCCGGTCTGTTTTTGAGGCCGCGAGGGCCGTTGTTGTCATGGCACTTGGTTGAACTATGGATGCTGTCCCCAGGCTACCTGCACTCACAGCAGCCCCACTTTTTTTATTTTACCGTGGTCCAACTCTTTTTATTGATTATTTTACCGAAGTCCCACTCTTTTTTACTTAATATTTTCTCACAGAGTGCAGCCTGCAGGTTAATGATGACGTGATTATATTTTGACTCCCTGGCCCCGCCCCCGATACAGCGCCTTGAAAGTTGCTCAAAATAAAAAAGTCAGATAAAAATGGGTGATAGGAAGCGCAAAGGCGGCGCTGAAAAGGCCAGAATAAAAAAAATAAGAGGGCTCTGGAAACTAACCAAGCCAAATGTTTTAAGCTGTTCACATTGTTACTCAAAAAAACTAATGATGACCACGAGGCCGGTAAGTAATTATCCCGTTAAGGTAGTTAGGAGCAGTGCAAGATGCGACTGCGCAAAACAATGCTGTCAAACCACGTTCATGTATCAAACTTTTTCTTAGCTCTTCAGCAACAGCCGCCTCTAGTCCGTTTTGCCGCTAATAGTGAAGAGCAACGCCCAGTGACGTTACCAAGCTCCAGTCATGAGCCCAACACACAAGAATGGGCAGGTAGGATTGTCATTCAGAAGAAGTAATAGGAAGAGCCCTGCTCAATGAAAAATGCCCTGAGATAATAATGACCTGATGATTCAGGTTCATTAATGAAACTGAGTGACTTGATTTAAAAGCTTTGTAAAAAGGGGGTATTTGTGGTGAGAAATAAATGTAACAAATTTCATTTAGTGTCAGAAAGCGAGCGAGGACCCAGTTGTGAAGAGATTAGCTCTTACTGTGAAACACAGGTAAACTGCTATTGTACCATAGTGTGTGGCTCTTACTGTGAAACACAGGTAAACTGCTATTGTACCATAGTGTGTGGCTCTTACTGTGAAACACAGGTAAACTGCTATTGTACCATAGTGTGTGAATAAGCAAACATTATCACTGATTTTTTTTCCTTCTGACTTAGTATCTTACTTGTTTCCAGTTCAAATATCTAAATATTCTTAATTCAAGATACATTTACTAGACAAGTGAAATGACATAAGAAATTGACTTGTTTTCTGAAGAAGAAAAAAATAATCTTTTGTTTATTTCAATTTTTGGATATTTAGGAATACTAATTTTTAAAAAAAGAGATTCTGATACTGTCCTGTTATTTACTGTTCTAATAAATTTTCACTGTGAAGCAAAACTTAAGCTACTGTTTTTGTACTGTATTGAAAATTATATTTTTCAAAAATACAAAGAATTATAAGGCTCTAGAGCAGGGCTGTTCAAATCTTACCCTGGAGGGCCAATGCAGTGCAGACTTTAGCTCCAACCTTAATCAAGCACACCTGAACATGCTAATCAATGTCTCCAGGATCATTAGAAAATCACAGGTGGGTGTGTTTGATCAGGGTTGGAGCTAAACTCTGCAGTGCATTGGCCCTCCAGGGTAAGATTTGAATAGCCCTGCTCTAGAGAATAGTGTACCTTATGCAGACTTATATTCTGAGGTTGGAATCACATTATTTTAATATAGTCTGTCATGAACTAAAGTGGGCCGGTCTAAGGCATTAAACTCCAGGGCTGAAAATGAGTCTCAATCCGGCCCTGAATCATAGTAACTTTACGAACTACTCACTACACCCATTTTCTTCTCCTGCCTCTTCTGCATGCATTACACACATATATGAAATGCTTATTAGATGCCTATTTAAAAAGAAAAACAAATAAAACATACGGTGACTTATGTGAACCAAAAATGCCAGGTGGCTAAAATGCAGAATTGGTGTATAAAAATGCCAATTGCAGGCATACATTTTTTTTTAAAAATTTGTCTTTTGTGTTTTTTTTGTGCAGACGCCCAGTTCTACTCTAGAAATCTAGACGCACCCTAGCGGCAGCAAAGTCAATCTGCCGCGAATGTCGTCTAGCAACTCTCAATACACTTCGAGCTGTAAAATCCAAACTCTGGTCGGGCCAGTCACATCGTGTATAGAGTCAGTGGGCGGGGCTTAACATAATGATGGCCGAGTTGCGCTTGTGTGCTGCTAGTAAACGCAGAAGCTGGCGAACGGTGGTCTTTCAAATCAGCTTTGACCGCGACTCTGGAAGACTTGGAGTTGAGCTTTTCTCTGAGAAAAGAACAAAGAAAACTGATGTCATTCTTAAGAAGGGAAGATGTGTTCTGAGTTTTGCCGACCGGATACAGCAAAAGTTTAATCTTTCAACTAGCACCTTTGTTGCTCTTGTTGGTTGTAGCGCTATCCAATTGCGTGCACTCCGTGCAGAGGGAGTTAAAAATCGACAACCGTTTATCTCCCCCCCCCCCCCCCCCCATCGGATTGAGACCTGTCAATGGTGAGTTTCCAGACCAAACATTTTCATGTGGGTCAGGCTAGCCCAGTTCAGATCAAGGACCACATTTCTCCTACAAATCAGGAGGGGCGAAGATTTACAAGCAGCAACTGTTACCTGCAAATTAAGAATGGAGGTCAAAATAATGAGATCCTTGTGTACAGTGAAAAAAAACAAGCCAAGTTTCTCAGCTAAGTGTGGATGGGTTCAATAACTGGAAAAATCTTTCAGCCCACTTTTGTCTGCAGAACACATCACAAACATTGATACTTGGCGCAATCGTTCACAGAAACGACAAACAAATACAACTATATTAGGTAAACCAAGATCTATTTGCTCTTGAAGTAACCCACTAGAAATATATTCTAAGAAGACTTATTGCAATTGTGAACCATCTTGCATTCCGTGGCAATTCACTGCATTCATGATTCGGATTGCGTGTCAAACTGCCAAACTGCTGAAATCACGTGACATTGGCGATCCGAATCATGAATCAATACACTGATTCATAACCATTTGAATCTTTATTTCAGGATTGAAAACAAATCCGGAAGAGAAGACAATACTAAATAAAGTAGTAGTTTTTGTTATTTTTGGACCAACTGTATTTTAGATGCTTCAAGAGATTCTAATTAACTAACTGATGTCACAGATGGACTACTTTGATGTTTTTATTCCCTTTCTGGACATGGACAGTATAGTGAGCATACACTTGCATACGCTTTTGGACTAAATATAAAATAACTTAAACTGTTCTCCGAAGATGAATGGAGGTCTTACAGGTGTGGAACAACATTAGAGTGTCATTATTGACATACATTTCATTTTTGGGTAAACTTACCCTTTAAGTAAAATGATACATTTATTGTAGTCGGTTGCAGAACATACAAGGCAATAATGATTGTATTTCACAACAGAACAAGCAATAATGGAAGTATTAAATATTATAAAATATAATAATAGTAAATATTATAATATCCTTGAAATAAATGAAAATATTTCATTACTATGTTCATTACTTTCATGTAGTTGCTTACTATGATATGAAGTATTAATCATGTTGCATATTATGATTCACAGTATAAAGTATTAAGTATACAGTATTAATGATTGAGTGTGATGTTCATTATGAATTGAATTGTTATTACATTTGCTTATGATGATTTAACTTGCAAATGTACAGAAGCTTAGGAAATGTGCTGAGAATTGTGCAGGAAGTTATAAAGATTGAAACGAAACTAAGGATAAGCAAAGGTGTTACGACAGAGGGGGTAGGGGATCTTTAAGATGGAAAAATACCTGTGTGTGTGTGTGTGTGTGTGTGTGTGTGTGTGTGTGTGTGTGTGTGTGTGTGTGTGTGTGTGTGTGTGTGTGTGTGTGTGTGTGTGTTAAAGGGGGGGTGAAACACTCAGTTTCAGTCAGTGTCATGTCAATCTTGAGTACCTATAGAGTAGCATTGCATCCTGCATATCTCCGAAAAGTCTTTATTTTTTTAATAATTATATAAGAAAGATGCGCTGTTCCGAGTCTTTCCGAAAAAAGCCGAGCGGGTGGGGGCGTGTCGTGTGAGCGGAGCTAAATAATGACGTGTGCAGCAGTAGTACTGTGTGTTGAGTCGAGTGCATCCCTAACAGCGGGAAAAAAACTTTATTCAAAATAAAAATATGGCTTTTAATCAGATACAGCCATACATCTATGATCCGGAATCAGACCCAGAGGCTGCAGTTGACAGGAGCAGCAGCAAAAACGACTAGAGCAGGACGTCTGTATGTGGTAAGTTACAAGTTATACACTAACTATATAATATGCTTAGCGGCTTGTGTTATTTACATATTTATACTTGAATTATATCGTCGTATTTTTGTCTTTGAAGGTGTACATGTGGGAAGTGCAGTTGTGCACGTGTGTTTGTGTGTTTACGCGTGGTTTGTGTAGTCAGTAAGCGGACTAAAAAAAACACAGACATTTGAAGCAGTCTCACTCACCCTTCTAACGTTGGGACTGCTCCATCCTTCAGCATTAGGCGATTGGGAAAAGCCGGCGTCGAGCTGGGCCTTGTTTATGAAACAGTCGGCACCGAAATGCAGCGAACAGATATAAACATTCGCGCAACTCAGTTGCTGATCCGGAAAAGCAAATTACATCCACTGTTGTCTTAACGCGGGGTTTTGGAGAATCTGTGCAGGACTGTCTTGGTCTGGCAACCAAAAACGCACTTTTTTGGTGACATTGTTATGTGCTATGTGTAATTGTCACCTGTCCAGCATCCTACAAGCCAGCGCTTTGATGGGCGTAGGCTGTTGCTTTCGCTCTCTCCCTCGCTCTCTCTCACGCGCTTCCGGTAGAATTGTCCGTAAGGCCCATACAAGGAAATTCCGCCCCCATTAACGTCAAAGGGGACGCATGATCTCAAAAAACTTGCCGAAACTTATGACTAACCGGAAGTAGTATTTTTGACAAAGAAATACTCCCATCAAACGTCCACCTTAACTTTTGAAACTTTGTCTATGTTTAGTATGGGATTCCAGTGTAAAAAGATCAGTATGCATGAAACAGCATTTCACCCCCCCTTTAACCTATGTTCATAGAAATACTGCCAGAACACTGATGACACAGGACACTCCAATTGGAGGGGACGGTACAGGGGAAGAAGAACTAGAATATAAATATGCATGATAAAGTTGTGAAGTCATTCCTGGGAAGCCATAGTGAAGCCATCAGGACTGCCCTGATGCTGGTCTTTGCTGTTCTGAATCCTGAAGCTCAGAAACCTTTTTTTACTCGCTGTTACTTTAATAAATGTATACTTTTGATTGATAACTTTGGGGGAAAAGTCCAACAAAGGAAACGAGGGCCAAAACAAAATGTCCATACCTACAGATTTGAAAAATGAGAACCAAAATGCATTCCTAATATTTGCTTCAACTTCACCATCATGACGGTCTGCAGGGTCAGGTCTTGCATCATAATTTTCTTTGCTAATGTATTCTTCATTGTGACTTGCAAAAAAATTGTGAAGGACACAGCAGGCAGAGATGATGCCACTGATTAAGGTGATGTGACTGTGGCTGCGTTCGGAACCGCATACTCATTAAGTAGGTACTCAATTTCAATAAGTACTTACTTAACAAGCGCTAAAAGAGTAGGTATATATCCAGATCTCGTTAAGTATGCATGCGATCCGCACTTTAACGTCAACTTGGCGCATATCATGTGACCCGTGACTATCACAACGCAACAACTTGTGTAACAGGTTTAATTCATCTGTCTTCTATATATTAATATTAGTTTAAACTTGCTCATTTTGTGTTCTTGTTTAAGAAACAGCTGCCCATTTATTTTGTCATTGTAGTATAAGAAATACATTTTAACCCTACTAATCTGACAGTTTCATCCTTTTTTTATCCTTGCAAAAAACCCAAATAGTGAACTCTTTAATATGTTGTTAATTTCTTTATTTTATATGCAAAAAAATGTCATCCACAAGCAAAAGTGGGCTAAATCACTATATTTACCTCTTTTTCTTGTTAAATTTAACTCCTGTTTCATCCCAGGCTTATGAAATAACTACAACAAAAAATAAATAAAAAATGTATTGCATTATGATTTATTCAAAGATTTTTCTGTGTATATAATGTAAACAACCCTATATTTGTTTCATCAGTATGATTGTTCATTGTTAAATGTGCCACCATGTAATTATAAAACAATAAAAGAACAGAAATGAGTGAGAGGTGCAGTAAGAGCTCATAGCATCAGTAACTCTACAGTCCGACCTCTGCGGTTTCCCTCAGTGTCTGCTCAGAGACGTCTTTCAGCTGCTTCAAGATCTCACTTTTGGAGGAAACTGTTGATTGTATACTCGAAAAATGTAAGTATCAATATAAAAAAAATTAAGATTACCCCCAGAATGAACTGCACTGTTATCCCACCCGCAAACACTTACAATAATAATGACAAATACTGACTAATACTTCAATTATTACTTTTTTATATCGTTTTAGTAAAACAAGCAAAAGGCAACTTGTCATATGACACAGCAACGCATGCCATGAATACACATTAGACAAATGTAGCCAATGTGAATACATATCAATTTTCAGTCAAGCAATGAATTAATGTATACAAATAATTATATAAAATAGTATTTTATTTACTGACAACAATAGGAAACATGAATAAATTAGTAAAATAATGTATAAAAGTACACATCGCAATAAATGAATAAAAGTCAACACATGAAACAAAGCTTTATTCAAACCTATTGTAAAACCTAACGCCACATCTTCTCAACATAGGTGTGCCAGTTCTGCAGCTTTATATTGATGAAGCAGTGGACCACCGTGAACACCTTCGCCTGTCTTAGTCCATTATGTCCCTCATAGCGTTTTGACTTTTGTGGTGTAGTGGGCTAAAGCACTGAACTGATAAGAAGAAGGTTTCCGGTTTGATCTCCGCAGCCGTCATCACCAGTGTGTCCTTGAGCAAGGCTCTTAGCTCCAGGGGGATCGTCCCTGTAATAAGTGCTCTTTAAGTCACTTTTGGTCTTTTTCTAGAAGTCTCACTGGCGCTGGGTTTACTGAGGATGAAGAGACCACAGCAACATCTGGGCCATATGAGGCACTAAGGGCAGGTGAATAGATGAAGGGTCCAGGATCCTCAGTGCTCACACCCCAGATCTCAGATCCTACCACCAGAATACACAAACATAAAAGAAAAGCACTCATTTAAACAGCACAATGTCATTTGATTTCTGTATCTTACTTTATATTTTTGTTTCAGGTTTTCCCCACACATGCCACTATCCCTGGGTCTTGCAGGGCCTGCTCCACCACAAAAGCTCTGCAGCAAATACTCCGATAATCAGAAAAGTGATGAAATAACTGTTTGATATTGAAATAAAATACAACCTAAGATTTCAATAGATGTTTTATTCATTTCTGTAGTATACTGATTTAAAGCCTCGGATGACAGCATTCCTTTATCAGCCGCTCTCCACCAGATAACACACACACACGCTCTTCTGTCCCTGTAACATCAGACAAGATTAACGTTACTTCTGTAATTTATGTTACATTTAAATGTTGAGGTAGTTGCTGATGTGTTAATGTAACTAATGGACAAATTAAATTGATAACTTATGTTTAGTTAATTTATGTAGATTTGTTTATTTCCATTTCTGACATTTAACTCTACATTATAGCTCACACACATCATTCGGATCTATTCATTTACATTTACGCATTTATCCAAAGCGACTTATATTTTTAAGGTACACATTTTTTTGTAAATTCTGCTAGCCCACCCGCAAACATTTTTTTGTCTATTCAGATGTCTATTTCATGTTGTGATGTGCTCATCTGTAAAACTTATCGAAAATTCCTATCAGATTTTAAATAAACATTTAGTAAGTATCTTTATCTAACATGTAGGCTATATGGTTTATGTAAATCCACTTTGGAGACGTATGTTACTGGAGCTCGATCCCCTGTTAGCTATGTATAAACGTGTTTTAACAATACAATCACAACTATTTTCACAACTTTACACCTTCAACAGTTCAAAAGTTTACTCTACAGAAGCTCAACAAATGTGATTTGAACACAAGGAAATTGTTGGTTTGTAATAGGCTACTCACATTTGAAAACACCCGCATCACTTTCCTCCGCCTGACGTATCCTTGTCCTGTGGCCTTATGGGAAGGCAGGGATAGAAAAGTATCCGAAGATGAGTGCTTCACAATCTGGGCGGAACGCAGTAGGCCATCCGGGGACTTTTCTCGCCTACTCTTTTATGATTACTGAGGTTCCAAACATACTACTCCTTTCACATACTGTTTTCTCCTACTATAGTGTAGGTTACTAGGCATTTTTGGACGCAACTTAAGTACACGCACGTCCGAATCTCGCGAGAGATAGTCCAAACCCCCGGTAGTTCTCGCCTACTCTTTTATGAATACTAAGGATTCTGACATACTTTTCACTTTTCGCTCACCTACTGCTTTTTCCGTACTATATAGTAGGGAAGTATGCGGTTCCGAACGCAGCCCGTCACATCGCATCAGAAGGCACCTTTCAAGCGTCCAAAAGCCCTTTCCAGAGTTATTATGCTTGACTCAAGCGGTGTTTAAAAAAACAAAAACCTGATTTTTGCAGTTATTCCTCTACCATCTGAGTCTGGCTTCATGTTGACCTTAGTCAACAGTATAATATATAATACTACAAATGATTTAGACCTTCGAGAAATTTAATTATGGAATGCCCTGACTCTAGTAAGGTTCGTGATGTTTTTTCCTGTGATTTTGTGGCTGCATTTCTCACCATTTTTTCCCCAACACATTCTATTTTCTTTTCCACTTCTATGTAAGTTTGTCCAGTGTCGTTTCTTCTTTTTCTCCTAAAAGATGAACCCCGGCTGGCCGGCCATCTGTCCCTTTCTCTCTGTCAGATTTAACTTTGTTACGCTAACTCACTGCAGCTGCATCTTCTTAATAATGCTGCAAGTGTGGTCAACGAAAATGAAGAGGCATTTTAGCATAGTTTTTATTTTGTAAACCACATTTAGTCTTGTTTTATTTATCAACGATATTGCGGCATACATTTTTTTAGTCACATGACCAGTATTCACCTTGCATCTCATTTTAAACACGTGATAAAGGTTCATTGACAACAATATTTATCCAGCATTTTCGTTGACAAAAGCAGCACTACAAAACACTTCATATGTGACCCACAACACCTTGCAGGATTACTTAATAGAAGCCTTTGCAGTTGTAGAGGTCAGCTGGGTTGAGGGGGTGCCATGATGCAAATATGAGTGTCATTCACAGCTCCAGCACACTGTGGAAACCCCCACCTATCACTGAATCCTCTGACTATTTCTCTTGACTTCTGCAGCTGATAGTATGTGTAGGTATTGTGGCTTTATAATGTCGTTGATTGCAGTGACAACTTGCTGGGTAAAGACACAAGCACTTGATCTAGAGCATGGCGGGTGGGCAGGGATATGTTGAAGCCAATCACCCAATGTTTTACAACCAGAAAGCCCATGGCTTGAACGCTCAGAATGACAGGTCTACGAGACCTCAAGCAAGCGAGTCTAGGTATATTGGTGCAGAGCCAGTGGTTGCTTTGTAAGCAAGAACCAGTGCCCTGAATTTGATGCCAGCCATTGGCAACCAGTGCAGTCTGATGAAGAGACATGCACTCTCTTCAGCTCATTAAAGACCACTCTCGCCGCTGCATTCTGGATCAGCTGCAAGGATTTGATAGTGCATGCTGGAAGGCCAGCTAGAAGAGCATTACAATAGTCCAGTCTGGAGAGAACAAGAGCTTGAACCAGGAGTTGTGCAGCCTGTTCTGATAGGAAGGATCTAATCTTTCTAATGTTGTATAAAGCAAATCTGCAGGACTGGGCTGTTGCAGTAATGTGGTCAGTGAAGTTTAACTGGTCATCAATCACAACTCCAAGGTTCCTGGCTGTCCTGAATGGAGTTATGGTTGATGCACCAAGCTGAATGGAGAAATTTTGATGAAGTGCTGGGTTGGTTGAGACAACAAATAATTCTGTCTTTGCAAGATAGAGTTGAAGGTGATTCTCAATATCCAGTCAGAAGTGTCTGTCAGACAGGCAGCGATACGAACACTGACTGTAGGATCATCTGGTTGAAATGAGAAGTAGAGTTGTGTAATCAGCATAGCAATGATAGGAGAAGCCATTTTTCTGAATGACAGAGCCTAATGATGACATGTAGATGGAGAAGAGAAGTGGTCCAAGCACTGAGCCCTGGGGAACCCCAGTAGCTAGATGATGTGACTTAAGACACATGACACCCTGTAGGACCTACCAGAGAGGTAAGACCTGAACCACTGGAGCAGTTCCTGAGATCCCCGTCTTCTTAAATGTTGACAGGAGGATCTGGTGGTTAACTGTGTCAAAAGCAGCAGACAGATCCAGCAGGATGGGCACTGAGAATTTGGAAGCTGCTTTTGCCAGTCTCAGTGCCTCAGTTACCGAGAGCAAGGCAGTTTCAGTCGAGTGGCCGCTTTTGAAGCCGGATTAGAAACAGACATTGATAGATCATCATTTATCCACCTATGATCTTATTACTTGTCACTTATTCTATGTAAATTATACAAGTATACCACTTAGGTGTAAAATCATTAGAAATTATGGAAGAGGACAGAAGAGAATACTACAGAGCATGAAAAGTCATGCCAGAAGAACTGTCACTGGGACAGCTCAATGACTTCTGCTTATATATGCAACTGATGACTGACTGATTCATCAATATCTATAACTTCATTAAGAACAAGAATAAGATATTGAGATGCCGTTAATAAATCTTGAGTTACAGGCATCCCACTTTTAGTGTTTATTTCCTCAATATGCATAATATGCATTTATGAAACAACTTATTTTTTAATCCATGGCATAGTCTTTTTTCTTCATTTATGTAGTTCTTCCACAAGAAATAAACAAAAAAAAAATTGAATTAAATTTACCAGGGGGCCTCTGATTGAGTTGACATAGAATTACACATTTATGTTTGCCTGTAGAGTATAGCTCCAACCCCAATCAAAAATGCCTGAAACAGCTAATCAATGCATTTATAGGCATTGATTAGCTGTTTCAGGTGTGTTTGATTGGGGTTGGAGCTAAACTCTGCAGGACAGTGGCCCTCCAGGACCAAGATTGGGGACCCCTGTGTTAAACCCACCAATAGCTTGCCAGGTGGATAAGCCAGTCTGTGATTGGTTCCAGCAAAAGTGTGACAGAAGCAGGATAAATGATTGTACAGGTTTCCAACCTGAGCTGCAGGGTGAAATCTAATTGGCATAAAATCAGGCTGGATTAACCCAGTCTAGAACAATGTCTCTACAAGGAAAATTAGACGTGTCTTCCGCAGCCTCTCACTAAAAGACAATAGATGTAACAAACAGAATGGAGTATTGTAGCTGTTCCCATGATTATCTGGTATGGGCCATACTCACCGGCCACTTTATTAAGTATACCTTGGTAGCAGTACCGGGTTGAACCACTTTTTGCCTTCAAAACTGCCTTAATACATTCAACAAGAAGCTGGAAATATTCCTCAGAGATTTTGGTCCATACTGTTGCAGATTTGTTGCCTGCATATCCATGATACGAATCTCATATTCTACCACATCCCAAAGCTGCTCTATTGGTTTGAGATCTGGTGACTGTAGAGGCAATTTGAGTACAATTAAGAATTTTCATGTTCAAGAAATCAGTCTGAAATTAATTGAGCTTTGTAGCGATCAGAAGATGGGTGCTACCAATGCTAAACTGGTACCAAGGGGCCCAAAGTGGGCAAAAAAATGAACACCCATACCATCACACCACCAGCAACAGCCTGAATATTCATAAAAGGCAAGTTGGATCCATGCTCATGCTGTTTACGGCAAATTCTGACCCTGCAATCTTTGTCACAGTAGAAATCGAGACTCATTAGACCAGGCAACATTTTTTCAATCTTCTATTGTCCAATGTTCATGAGCCCATGCAAATTCTTGCCTACATTTCTTGTTCTTAGCTGTAGTGGCACTTTGTGGTGATCTGCTGCTGTTGCCCATCTGCTTCAAGGTTCGAAGTGATGTGTGTTCAGAGATGCTCTTCTGCAGACCTCGGTTGAAACAAGTGGTTAGTTACTGTTGCCTTTTTATGAGCTTGAACCAGTCTCCTCTTATATCAACAAGACATTTTCGACCACAGAACTGCTGCTCACTTGATATTTAATCCATTAGACGTTCAAAGTAAGCTAAATCATCTTTCTTCCCCATTCTGATGCTCAGTTTGAACTTTGTCTTGACTATGCCTAAATGTGGAGTTGCTGCCTCGTGATCAGTTTTAACAAGTCGTTGAATAGGTGTACCAAATAAAGTGAATGTATGAAGGTCATGTGAACAGTCTCACCCCAAATAAACAGAAAATCAGAAAAATTTACTTGGGCCACATTCATCTGCGGCGTGAGCGTAGCCTTAATTTCACACAGATACGTGTTTTCTGGTGCCATTTTAAATTGCAGAGCCTTTTAAAACTCTTTCCACACAAAGAACACGAATAGGGTCTCAAATCTGTGTGACTTTTCAGGTGTATTTTTAAGTGTAATGGCAAATTAAATTTTTTATTACACTGTTCACAATTAAATTTCTTTCCTCCATAGTGAGTTTGCAAATGACGCTTCGTGACTCTTTGATATGAGAAACTTTTCTCACGCTGAAGACATGTGAAAGGCCTCTTTCCAGTGTGAAGTTTCATGTGACTTTCAAGCTTTTCTTTAATTGTAAAACTCTTTCCACAGTGATGGCACATGAATGGCTTCTCTCCATTGTGAGTTATTACGTGATTCTTAAGACGCTTCATGTCTCTGAAACTACTCCCGCACCGATGACATATAAAACAGTTCACTTTGGAGTGAATCCTCATGTGCTGATTAAGGTTCTCTCTACATCTGAAACTTTTTCCACACTGAACACATGCGAACGGCTTCTCTCCAGTGTGAACTCTCATGTGGGTCTCAAGGGTCACTTTGCGTGTGAAACTCTTTCCACACTGACCACATACAAATGGCTTCTCTCCAGTGTGAATGTGCATGTGATATCTAAGGCCTAGTTCCCGTGTGAAGCTCTTTCCGCAGAGTCTGCAGGTATAAGGCTTCTCTCCGGTGTGAATTCTCATGTGCTTTTTAAGGTTTCCATTTTGAGTGAAACTCTTTCCACACTGTTTGCAGGTAAAAGAGCTCTCTCCAGTATGAATTCTCATGTGAACTTTAAGGTTTCCCTTTTCACTGAAACTCTTTCCACACTGTTGGCAGTTGAAAGAGCTTTCTCCAGTGTGAATTCTCATGTGGTTTGTAAGGTTTCCTTTTTGAGTGAAACTCTTTCCACATTGTTGACAGGAGTAAGGCTTCTCTCCAGTGTGAATTCTCATGTGAACATTAAGGTTTCCTTTTTCATTGAAGCTCTTTCCACAATGTTTGCAGGCGTAAGGCTTTTCTCCTGTGTGAACTCTCATGTGGACTTTAAGGTTTCCACGCTGATCAAAACTCTTTTCACACTGTTGGCAGGTGAAATACTTTTTATTTCCAGTCTTTTTAGCTCGATTTCGTGAGGTCTTTTTAATTTTTGTAGATTTTTTTCCAGATATGAAATCTTGTTTCTCATGTTTCTCCTCTTTCAGCACCATCCTGCCTAAGGTGAAAAAGACAAATACAAGTTGACACCAATTTAGTGGCACAAAGCACAAGACATCAAAATTTGACATCAAAAAAAACATTTAAAGAATCAAAACTGGTCTTTGCTGGTGGTGGTCAAACACAGTAATCCACACACACAATACAAAGTGAACTGCGAGCCCAGTATTGAAAACAAATCCAATCCAAATAAATGTAAAGAAACATTGTCTTATCCTTTTCCTATAATATAATATACATGAAATAAAAATAATAAGAATAATTGTCAGGACAGATAATAAAACAAGGTGATTGTGACTTTTTCCATATACATTTTGAAAATAGTCCTAGAGACATTTGAAAAGTTAGGATTACATGAACGAAGTAACACATTTATAAGGAAACAGCCAAGCGACCAAAATGACAAAAGTTATAATAGATAAATAAAATATAATAGTTAAAAGAAAGATAATTTTATAATAGAGTTATAATAGATTAATGCAATGTCTATATAAATATTTTAAAATAATTTATATTATTATTAATTTTTAGAAATTATTTATTGACCCTGGCTCAGAAAGGAACACTTGTAATAAAGTAGCAGTGGTTGGGACAGATTTGAAGTATTACCGCCACTTAAAAAGATGCAATCTAATCCTGTTTACATTAAATAAGCAGCTCCCAGCCAGGTTTAAGTTCACGAACCTGTTGCTAAGGCAGCAAGTTTGCATTTGACTAATTTTATTAATTTCGAGTAATACTTTTTTGTGCAAGTGAGATTTGTAAGTGCATGCTCACATTTAGTCTAGAGCTACAATAACCATCATGTTTGCACTTGTGATTTCTCTTAACATTATAGCCTGCGTGTGAGCGCGGCGCGCGGTCAGTGGTGAAGGCACATGGTATACATCGCGTCATATAAGGACGCACACTGAAAAGTAATCGGGTCAAGTCGTTTATATGATTACATTTTTCGTTTGATCGGTTCATGAAAAGGTTTATCTCACCCCTCTCAAACCGATTACAATTTCATCCGGTTTGGACATTTTTATTCTGATTGAGGTGTTTATATGGAGCATTTTCATTCGGGCTGAACTTTGAAGGGGGGGATTCTGAAATCCACTGCCGCTTCAATATACCTGTATATATTCATATCCTAATTAACTTCATAATCAAAACCTTAATTAATATTTATCTTCCTATATTACCTATATTATTATAATGATTCTTTCCAGTTATGATTTTGCTTTGTTTCTTGTTTTCTAAAGTGTGTATTTGGTCTCTGAGGAGTGACTGAGGGTCTGGCCTAGAGTTGTGTGATATGTCACTAAACACTGGCAACAAGGTCGTGTGTTTGGATTTTGGAGGTATCACACACCCCTAACATGTCAGGAGTGCAGCAACAGGGTTTGCTCACTTAGCCCGGCTTCCAGATATGAAATATGGATTTGTCTTTCATTTAATTTATTATGTTTTATTCCTTTTATATTTCCTTTTACTGAAACACTAAAAAGTCAAGATGAATATTGCCTGTACTATTGTGTGTCCCTCTCACTAAAGGAAAGCACATGTTATCAGTATGTTTTGGTAAGAACTGGTTAGAACTGGAGCTTAATCAGCTCCAACCTTGGAGAGACTGTGTATCTGTGTATGTGCGCAATATTCTGTGTTACAGATCAGAATGGTGTACAATGGGCACCCTAAGAAATGGGTGGACTTGTTGTTCTGGGCAAGCTGGCGCCTGCTCCAGATCTGGAAGGTCACTACAGGCCTAATTCTGGGTGAGAGCATCAACAAGTGACACGTCAGTGGAAACGTGCATCAGATTAACTGACATGAGTGGAAATTTACCATGACTGTGCATTGTCTCTGAGCCAATCAGAACCATCCACATTGCAGTAATGACATGGATAAGACCTTGAAAACGGTATAACTGTTGGGACAATTGTATGTACGATAGGGCGAGGCAACGAGACGGTGAGAGAGGGAGCGCGGCCTACGAACTCCTTGTGAGACTTGAAGCTGGCTTCTGCTTTTGAAACTGCAAACTATTCTTAAGTAAATTTTTATTTTATTTAATTGCAATCCTGACTCTGTCTTCATTTCTTCACTACTGGTCCTGGGTCATAAGCTGTTAACCCCTAACAACTTTTAAACCGATTACATTGCTTTGTGTAAAAGCACCTACTGTTTCTGCATTGGGTCAACTGCGGCAACTGTGTGTTGAGCTTCAGGATGCAACACTGAACATTTAGGTTTCATTTGGAGCAGTTTGCGCGTCAGCTGAGGCTATACAAGCAACTCTAAACACATGAACACGATGGAGTTTGCAGCTTTGCACATGGATCACCATCATTGCGATGTGTTTAATGATGTGTCTTTAACGAGACTTTATATGTACTTGATAATATCTTCGAAATACACCATTAAATGTTCTCAACGCTATGCGTAACAAAAATTAGAATAAGCTGTAATGTGCACGTGTGCGTGTGTGTGTGAGAGAGAGAAATGTGCAGCGCTGCATGCATTTCATTGATTTGGTCATTTAAATCGCATAATAACTACTAACTTAATAAAACAAGCTGTGTCAACCCTGGTTTAGATTATTTAAGACATGTAATTTCACCAAAGAAGATTTTAAAGCAGGTTTTAAAGCAACTTACTTCAGTGTAGCTAATATGCGATGATAGCATCGCGCTTACACTGAGGACTTGAATTTGTGACGATCGGCTGCGGGTGGATGGTTTGTTTTTAACAGTGGATTCGCTAGAGCTGATCCGCACATCTCTAGTGCGCCCATATCTCTACTCTTGTTCTTACATCAAGTTACCTTCCTTCCAATATTTTTTGCTTCTTACAAAAGCCACACAGCCTTCAGAAGACAGTTAAGGCTTATGTCATGCCTCAGCTGAAGCTTTAAAGTTAAGATGCACAACATAAATGCAATGTTTAGGCATTATTGTTATTTATATTACTATTATTTTGGTCTGTTGTTGTAGGTTTAGTTTTACACTGAACAATGTTTACCTTTTTAAAGTAATTTGAAATAGGCAATTGAATGCATTAAAATAGTTTAGATTCAGTTATTAATGTATACAATTTCAGCAATAAAACTTATTTTTTTCTAAAAAGAAAACAAATTAGAAGTTAATTTTAAGATACCCGTCTTATTTTCTTTTATATATTTAGTATTGCTCTTTAATAAAGGAAAAAGTAATTATCCGATTACTTGATTAATCGATGGAATACTCTGTAGAATACTCTATTACTAAAATAATCGATAGCTACAGCCCTTATTGTATGAACCCTGAGATGAATAATAACATAAAATAAAATAAAAAAACATTTGACTTTAATTCAATGTTCCTCCTGGATTATTAGTCCGAGCTGAGAAACGGTCAGATTTATCAACACGTACGCAAAATATTTTGTCAGACAGAATAACATTTCTATTAATTTCTGACTGAATTATGCTGATCTGAAGAGCTGTTTCACTAAAGAGTGATCTGAGTCTGTTTACATCCTGGTTCACGGCACTTATGATCTCAGAGCTTTCTCATTCGCTGTATAGCTGTCAATCATCTTAGTTGACTCGATGTGACAATACTCCTGTGCCATCTGGTGACGCTGTTCTGCACACTTCCTCATTCTCATCTCTCTGCTGCTTGGCAACTCCCGAAACACTGAGCTAATAAATGCACAAATACGATGGCATATGGTTTGTGTGTGTTTTGCATGTGATATGGAGTATTTTGAAATGTATAAAGAATGTGTCCAGTAACATACTAACCTGGTGTAGTGATTAACTTTACATAAAATGCTTAACAAAGCATTTTGACATCATTGAAAATCACTGAATCCCACAGTATGTCGCGATCGAACGTAAATACAAGCACTCGCTGGCTGTTTAAAGGGAGTTTGGAGTTAAAATGTAATTTTAATCTTTTATTTTGAGTACTGATTTATGTAGCTTGATGTTAACTATAGCTCTAACGCCTGGAGCTATATTTTATTTCACATTAAAACAATTTTTTACAACCTAGCTCTTGCAGGTTGTTGGCCTTGTTTGTTTTGTTGCTTCTATTGCTCTCCCCTTTTTGCAAGCGTCTGCTAAATGAGTAAATGTAAATAAGGTACCAACAGCATGCTTTTTTGTTGTTGTCTGGTTGCCAAAATACTTCAGATAGTAGGTTTTAATGTAAATTGGAATGCATTTGGGATTTATAGCCAATCCAGAATGCCTGAATAGGTTATTATCCTTGAATATAAATAAAATAATTACTATAAAATAGACATGTGCTGATATCAGTTTTTCATGTCGTGATTAATTGCTGAAGCTTTTATCACGGTATACGATATTATCACAATATTGAAATAAGTTGCAAAAAAAAGTGTTGTCATAGCATAACATCTTTAAGAACTATTTTTTGTAATAACAGAAATAAAAATGTTTAAATTCAATAATACAATGCACCAAAAATATATACAGCTCTGGAAAAAATTTAAATACCAATGTAAACATTTCGAAATCAATGTTAAGTGATCTCAATTTTTTCCAGAGCTGTAAAAGTACACTTTTCAAACAGATTAAAGTGCAAAAGAATTAGGCTATAAAGAACAATAGGTAACAAATTATAGTAAGGTCTCATTATTTAATGCATTAACTAAAAGATTGAGCAATAGCTACATTTGTTACAGAAAGTATAATGTTTTTGGTAATGTTAGTTAAGAACATAGTTATGTTAGTAATGATCATACAACTGATCATTGTTAGTTTTATCTTAGGTCCATTAAAAGTTATTTTTTATTTTAATGTTATTAAACAGTAACGAAGAAATTAACATTACTTAGAATAATAAATTCTTTATAAGTATTTTTCATTGTCAGTTTGGTAATAATGAATTAACATGTTAACTAATGAAGTCCTATGTTTTAAAGTTTTCCTGAACAATAACAAATAATCAAAAAAAATCTAAACATTAGGCCATGTTGTAGTCCAGATTAAAACATTAAAATGTTTAAGTTTGAAAATAAATAGCCTATTAAGTCTTTAAGTATTACGTATTTGGTGCTGTGATGAACAACACTAAGATTACAAAAAACAAAAACGCTGTTTTAAAAACTTCACTAGCAGTTGCTTTTATTTACAGGGTTATAGAGTTTTACAGGTCCATTTACAACCCTATAAATTATCCCTAGGATGTAATGCTCTGTTTTTGCCTTATTTGGAAGAGTCATGAATGTTAATGTTGAGCTCTGCTCTGATTGGCCTATTTCAGCAGCTCACTGCTTACAGCAGTTCAGTGAAGCGGCTCGTGAGAGACCGACTAAATGACCGACTAAATGAAACTAAGCAAAACATCTCAAAATTGAGATTGATCAAATGCAGCTTACTTGGTGTTTTCAGATCATCCTGAAATCTGCAGAATTTGCGAGAAAGAGCTCACATTCATGCGGTTGCCAAAATTCAGTAATTAAATCCACCAAACAGAGCTTTTCTGGGAAAAGAAACTTGTATGCACTCTACTTTTTACCTAAAGATGTCCAAGATGACGATCTGAAAACACCAATAAACAAGTAAGCTGCATTTTATCAATCCCCATTGACTATCGTTTTAACTTATATGGTGGAAAAGGTGACGTTTACTAGAAGGTTCGCGTGAACGATCTGTAACCAAAGTATCTACGGTTGTATTTTGTAATACAAAATAATATTAACCTTTGTCATTAGACACACTATTTAGTTTTGTATGGTACTTGGAGTATCCTATTGTTACTGTACTAGCATCTTGCGTCATCTAGACAATGCGGTCTCTCTAAGAAACTTTAGTAAGCCAGCTAGTCAATAAGTGGATAAATAACTTACTGCTTGCAGTAATATAGTTGCCACTTTCTTCAGCTTAAGACGCTGAGTGAAGCTTGCTTGAAATGGGCCGAACAAACGAACGATTTGTTGTAGTATCCGATTATAATAAACCTCAACCATGTGTCATGAGAGCCGTTTTTGCTATCTTCGAGTGTCTTGTTTACCATCAGTAGATTCGGCTTGTTTGGACAGATGCAAATGTTGGTGGCGTGCATATAAATGATCCTCAACACTTACGTCATGGTTGGTTTATATTGAGAAGCACTTTTTTTTCTGTTGAGTTTTTAATTTACGAGATTTACATAAGAAATAGGAGGCAATTATGTTTGAGTCTCACAGTATGTAATGTCCATGTACTGAACTCTTATTATTTCACCATGGCAAGGTTAATTCAATTTTTCATTCTAGGGCACCTTTAACATTAAAAGCACACTCTTTTTTTGACTAAAATAACAGTAAAGGGTAAAAAAAAAAAAAAAAAAATTAAAAGAAAAAAAGGAATCTGCAAAAATTAAAATGGAAGAAATGGAATTTGTGAAAAAATAAGGAAAATTAGGAAAAATTAGGAAAAAAATAAAACAGATTTTATAGGGCTCTATATATGTTGTTATACTAGAAGTCAATTAATATTTTTATACATTTAAAAATATATTTTTATTAGGGGTGACCCCTAATAGTTGAAGATTCGATGCATCGATATGCAGGACCGGATTCGACCACTGATCTCATGGTCGAATCTTCGCGGGTGTTATGAAACGAGGATTATACCATTTTGGCAATATGGGTGTGCTCAATATTAGTGTTATAAAGACGTGTCGCACCTTTAAAATTCGAACACATATACAACGACGGCGGCATTCGACGCTTGTCCGCGGCGATTAAATGTATATTTCCCTCAAATCCTGAATGTACATACTGATTTCACCCTGTGCTACAAGATACACTCATCGTGCAGCTCTTCTGTCAGAAGTCGATTCAAAATTGAGCTTGAGCGTATGCCTGGTGTGAGATAAAGTTACCTGAGACACGGCGCTGAGCTTCAGTCCGGTGTGCGACCCCCTTTAGGCATATAAACGCACTCAAAGTTTTCTTTTCCTCTCTAGGCAGGTATTTTTTAGGTTTATTTATCAAAATGTTCTTTTATATATTTGTGTGATGTTCTGTGTTTCGATTGCGGCTTTTAAATGTTATGAGAGAACGGTTAATTTACGAATGTGTAGTGTAGCCTAGTTTTGATCACTTTGTTAAAAGTGGTGGCTGTGTGCCGTGTGTAAAGTAAAATGAAAATAGTCTTAGGCTCCTGCTGACTAGTGTCCTGCCCTTCCCAACCCGTTTATACCGTTTTGTTTTTTTTCCGGTCTATGGTTTACACACACACAGATGATTCGACTATCGGTCGACCATAGAGAGATTCGAAAATTCTGATTCGAATGTGTAAATCCTTAGTCGGGGACACCCCTAATTTTTAATAATAATAATAATTTAATAATATTTTTGTTTTAATGTTTAAGCCTAAATAGTCATATCTAAAACAGTCTGAGTAATTCTGAGTCTTGAATTTATTTTAAACTCGTAAGTGTTGGCTTTCTAGATAGATGTTACTCATGTGTCTACTCAAAGACTTGCGAGCACCAGCCCTTTAATTTGGGGTATGTCAAAACGCCTCATTTGCCAAAATGGGGGGTGATAGGCAATGGGTTAATACAAATTTTAACGTGTAATTTAAAAAAGTTATATAATTACTAGGGCCGGGACTTTAACGCGTTAATTAAGATTAATTACGCAAAAAAATAAATAACAATTTTAACCGCACTTATTTTTGCACCGCGGAACGTTTTTCAACGAGTTTCGACGGACCGATTATACTGGAACACCAACTAGCGTTCACGAGTCACGGCAACAACAAACCATAGTGAACATGAATGAAGAAGCTGATGAGACCACTTTGCTTGGCCCCGTGGATGGGAAATTTTGTTTTAAAAAGCTAAAGGATGGAAGCGTCGACAAGAGCATGGTTGTGTGCAAGCTATACAACAAGGAATTTGCGTATCACCGCAGCACATCGAGCCTCAAATATCACGAATATGCTTTTGCTACACTTAATGGCAAACATTGCACTGGACTGCTGAACTGAAATAAATAAACAATATTTTGTTGATTAAGCTTAAGTATTCAGTCATTATTCAATGGTATATTAAAAATCCATGTGAAAAATTACTTCGCACTGTTCTCAGGTCAAATATTTATATGCAATTAAAATGTGATTCATTTAGATTAACTAATTACAAAGCCTCTAATTAATTAGATTCATTTTTAATTTAATTTAATTTTTAATCAGGTTCGGGCCCTACGAATTACACAACTAATTAAATACAAAAATATATTTACATAAATGTAAGATTTAAAGTTGATAACCTAATTAATTTATAATTTAAAAAGATAAAGAATCGTTATTGAATCAGGATTGTGAGGTACCTAAAGATCCCCCTAATGTCAGTATAAAAAAAGAAATCCTGTATAGAAAAAAACAAAAGATGCATCAAGATGTATCAATCCATTTTATCATCGCAGCCCTCGATGAAAGAATACCTAGAATTGTAATTGAATCCTGAGGTGCCTAGAGCTTCCCACTCCTACTGCCCAAGAGACAGCCCACTTTACAATGAAATAAAACTGCTTTAAGCTAGGCATACACTGTGCGATTTCTATGAGAGTAGATCGCATGCAATGTAAAGCCAAAGCTCACGATTGATGTGCTCACCCTGTGCGGTCCGACCGTCGAGCGCATCTTGACTGCTCACACTATACGGGTGAAAAATGCACAATAAAACCCCCGTGGCGACGATAGACCATGCTGTATTATAGAGAGGTAAATGCATCATCAAGAGTATTTTTAGAATTTATGTATAAAATTATTAGTATTATTATTAGAGTAGGCCTACTTTTATTATTAAATTGATATTACATTGCCCCCTCCCCCAACAATAATGCATAATCGACACACTGCATAATAAAATAATAGATAGATTACTCCTCACTACTTAAAAACATTTAGCCCGATTAAACAAGGAATTATAGGTCTAATTATGATTATAATGTCACAACACTGCAATAATAATGTCCGTCTCAATGAAAAGTAAGAGCAGATTTATCTAAAAACAACTTGTTTAACACAAAATGGGCCTACTTCTCTTCTATTTTTTTTCTCACAATATGGACTTAAATAGAAATATTAAGAAAATAAATAAGAAAGAAAATAAGGCAATAGGCTACGTTATCAGTATGTTGAATTACATTTATCTCTCGTTGTCTGAGAATATGCGCCGAAAGCTTGTCAGATTTTACTTTCACTTTCTGTAGTGAATAATTGACTGGGTTTGAGACTGCGTTTAAACTGCGCATTGCGTGATATCCACTGACTCGCGTTCATGAAGAAAAAGAACACATTGCAACATGACATTGTGTCAAGATGGAGAAGGTTAAATATTAATTAATATTAAAAAAAATAAAAATAAAAATAAAATGTGAAAGTAAAAAAAAGGAGCCTAAATTAATGATCAACTAGCTAAATGAATAAGATGCACTGGATATATACAACACAAACTGGAGGCACAACAGTTTACTTAATTTCTGCTATTTGATAGCTGCCTACATAATTAAAGATCTCCCTCTTTTCGTTTTCTACCTTAATGCTTTAAAAAATTAAATGGTTGAACTTCTGCTTTGGCGCAGGGAGGGGAAATAGGGCAATCAGTTCGTGGCTTTGCTTCAACTGTGCGATAACCTCACGAGGGGCGAGCAGAATTTCTGACACGCCAGAAATTCATCCGACCATCCGATTCCCGATCGTGAGAGGTTTGTCGCCTCTCGTTTCCCCCTGTACACTGCACGAACACCTCGCGACAAACGACGCACGATAAACCTGAAAATCGGCCCAACCCAAAAAAAAGAGTCGCACGAGTGAGAATTCGGCTCGAAATCGGACGAAAAACGCACATAGTATGCCCGGCTTTAAATAGGACACTCATAGAACATTATTTTTAAAAAATTCATTAATTTCACATCATTTTAAACGACTGAGTTCAGCGATGAAAATTAAACTAACCTATTTGTTCCTCAGTATCTTCTTGTTTCACACTGAATACTTCCTCAATCTTCATTTCTTCACTTTCCTCTTTAATCAACGCCATCTTGTGCCACGTGACACTCAGTCGCTTCACCAGGAGATTTTCTGCGTGTTTGGACACTCTGTCCTGTTTAAGTAAAGAATAATAATCAATAGTCAGGTAAGGGAGTCAGTCAGAGTAACAGTTTAAGGTTGGGTAGGCAAAAAATAACACTTTATAAACACTTTGTTTTTTCTGTTTGATAGTCTTCCCATCCTGATAGCAGTCAATTATAAAAGTGGTCAAAATATGAAAACGCGTACGTAAATGTTTTGCTGAAGTCTCACGACCAAAAAATGCTTTTATCATTGCATTAGGTTCAAATTATTGTAATGTTATGTGCTTTGAGACATGAAGTAATTTAACACCATATCTCACATTGATTTGCAGATGCTGCTGTGTGCATTCATGTGTTTTGGAGAAGGTGTGGTTTTTGAGACGCTCTGAAGGAAGGGTGGGTTTTCAAATGCTTTCAAAGTTAGCTGCTATTGCTAACCTCTCTAAAATAGCCTACCCTACCTCTAATGGCCTTAAATTATTTGATTATCCAAAAACACTCAAAACTTAACACTAGAACACAAATTATACAAATATTCATATTAAAACGTATTTTACTGATTTGCAGTTACTATTTTATAATAAAGATTACACTTAAACATTTGATATTGTTTGTAAAAGTTATCATTACATGTTCTTGTTGAATTTACACCGTTTTGACCAGCAGGCACGATTTGAGAGCTTTGTGATTCATTTTGCGATCTATTAGTGGAGTAAGGATTTTGAATGGCTCCATTTCTCCAATTACTACTTGCCAGTACCCGAAATAGGCCTTTAACAAGGTCTGTATGAGGTCACATCAGGCACCGATAGTAGCGTGTTCTGCCTGGATTAGTCATCAACGGACGATTGCTAATTTTGGCAAGAAAAGTAAAGGAAGTGGTTGTACGATTGTGGCCAAAACTGGTACTGCAATCACTATCCCCTCTCCCCTGACTCGAGGTTGCCAGATAGGCTGCAGGATCCAGCAGGAACGTTTATAGCTGCAGCTGTGGTTACTGGAGCAGAGCTGGCAACCCGAATGGCGAAACACTAAGCTCGATAGGTGGAGGGAGCTTCAGGCCAAAGAAGCCAGATTTCAGTAATTAAATCCACCAAACAGAGCTTTTCTGTGAAAAGAAACCCGTATACACTCCGGTTTTTACCTAAACACAACATGTCAACATTAACATCAGTTGAGGGCTGCAACAACAACTTTTAAATGACAATATCCAGGCCGAAATACTATTGTCAGTGATATAAGTATTTGAAATGAACATGATTTCCTAATGTCTAGTAAAATCAGGGCCATTTTATGATGAATTAAAATACATTTCTTACGTATACAGTTCTTTTAAACTAACTTTGTTGAACCTGACAGAAAGCATCACTATTTCATCATTTTATTTAGCCTCTATCGATACCCTATCACTTTTGTAATTTTAATATGCAACATTATGTGAGCAGAGGCGATTGTTAGAGTTGGAGGTGTTGTCAAATTCAATTATGATTTGATTGATTAAGTTTCAATTTTGTCTCAAATATAATGCTATCCAGTTATTGCACACAAATCCTGAGGATATGACATTTAAGAGAATGAAACCAGTTATTTGTGAATAAACAACTTTGAGCTGGAAATATCAACTTATTTGAACAACTTTAATTTGTTCTTAATATTTGATGATTGTAACAAAGTCCATAAAAGCAATGGGAATATTATAATGATTTAATTGTCTCTTTACTCTTAATTAATATTGTATTATGGGATGTATAACCTTTTTTTTAAATGTTCTTTAATATGATTAGTCTGTTAGTTTTATGTATTTATTTAATAAAAAGGTAATCAGACTCTGAAGTATCGAGCATGTACAGTAGGTGCCAGAATAACATGTGGTGACCAAATGACCATTTTCTGGTTTTGTTGTACCGATTAATGATTGTAAACTGTGGTTTGCGTGTTCAGATCAGGGATGCAAAACATAGTTTTATAGAGCAATTACAAATTTTAGACATCTATATTTTCATACCAATAATTTATACACTTTTTTACCATATCACAAAAAATGTTTACTGCTGTAAGTTAACTGTAAAAGTTTTACTGGATCCATTAAGGATTATCTTTGTATCTTTTTGTTGCTATAAAAATATAGAAAGCAGACCGACTGCTATTGCCTCACTATTTAGTTTGTCTCTGCTGATTTTCTCCCGTTTATTTCAAAGATGGTCAATTATAAAGCACTATTTTGCTGCTATATTATTTCAAAGTGCTCGAGCTGTGTTGTGATCAAGAGGCGCAAAAGAAAAGGGAAAAATCTAGCGTCAAGACAGAAAATGCCCTTTTCACAACGAAAAACTTTGTTGACATTTTAAATATATTAAATGATATCACATTAACAGGGCTCTCAAGTCTCACGCATTGGGCGTGAGACACACGCATTTCAACCCGTTCACACGCTCACACGCCACACCTTGTATTTCTCACGCAGAGAAATCGCCAGGGTAACACACACTAGGTTGCGCGCTATTAGAGGAATCAAGCGAGTTCCCCACAGAGGTCTGACGGCCCTGCCACGCACCAGTTAATCTAATATAAAATATATAGAGACCGAACAGCCAATCATAAAATAGATTTGCTGTATCTGGGTAAGATATAGATATTCCCTCCACCCAATAACGTTTACGTTCTGATTCCAACGTCACATTCTGTGATTCACGCCACAGCCTCGCTCATTGAATCAAATGCTCGCTGAAGTACCGTTAGTTGGCAACTACAAACCCCGATGACAGACGCAGAGACACAAAGATAACGGTGTCAAGTTAAGTTTCTGACAGCACTTTGTTTTCTGTTCTTAATCCCTCAACAAAACTTAAAGAAAGCCTTGTCTCAATCATGATTTGCATGAAATGCATTTTGCTGTATGTTATTGCGCTCTCACTCAGTGAACATCTGTGCTCACCTGCACTCGTGAATGCGGTGATGGACAGCTGTCCTCATTCCACTGGTGTTTGGATGTGATTTTTTTTAAAACTCACTTTCATTAATTAATTTATTAAAAGTAACTCCATTTTGTAAGATCATTTTCATTTAAGTAATTCCAAACATCACGAGGCAGACGACATTAGTGATCAAATACAGTCGAGTTATTAACCCGCTCCACAGCACCACCCAGTGGATTTAGTTATAACTGCGAGATTTAGAGGGATTTATAATGGATTCACTGCATTTAGGCCTGCGAAGCAATATCGAAAAATAAAAATAATATTGAAATTTTACTAACATTAATTACAGATCGAATATATTCGTGCTCACCCCTATTTATGGAAGCTGAAGTGTAGCGATATAAAATTTTCAATGCAATATGTAAAATGGCAATGCATTTCAAAATTTACATTTACATTTTCCATACCATGTGTGCAACATTTGGAGCAAAATAATAATTCAAATTGAATAATATAATTTACATTTGCTATTTCCTACACTAGTTTTAACATAAATTGTATATTGTAGGCTAATACTTTATATAAGTTGCAAAATTAAAATTAAAATGTATTACAGAAATAATTAGATGTGTTTAACATGTTCAAGCAATTCCAAAAATTATGCCACGTCACCGCACTAGCCATTATTTTTAATGGAAAGGAGACATAGGTGTTATTCAAGCATTAATTAAATTTTTCATGGTGGCAAAAAAAATTTTTTTTACATTTTGTTATTTTAACTGAATTCAGAAATGCTTTTGAAATTAAAAACTTTGCTTTTAATAAACAAAATACATATTTGAAATAAAGACTGTTTGGAGTTGGGTGCTCCGTTCCCTGAATCCACAGCCTTTGTTGTTATTTTGAGTGTGTACACAAATAAAAGTAGACAGTTTATAATTATGTCTTGTACTTAGCCTATCTGTATGGCAAAAAAATGATGGTGTATTGGTGTGGGAGTTGTTTCCGCTGTCATAAAGAGAGGAAAAAATACAACCATACTGATATAGCAAACAATAATCATAGGCAGCTTGTCTAAGATTATTTGAGAGTAAAATAATCTCTGTTGTAAACCACAGCTCACTTCAGCGCGACCGTGCTCATGTTAAGGTGCCACCATCCTCTGGGCTGAAGGCCTCAAAAACCTGCTACCAACACCAATAAACAACACTAACCATTCTCTCTCTCTCTCTCTCTCTCTCTCTCTCTCTCTCTCTCTCTCTCTCTCTCTCTCTCTCTCTCTCACTAATTAAATACATGTTTATTTTATTTGTACGAATTTGTCATTTTTCATATCAGACCCCCGTACCCAGCCAAACCCACGGCCGAAATCTCACTCTGAACTCAGTTCAAAACTTGAGAGCCCTGCATTAAGGACGTCTCCAGTTATTGAGAAAATGCCACGCATCTTTTTTTGTTACACACAACAAAATAACGCTAATAAATGTTAGATGCAGCATTACAATGTTACTTTAAATAATTATCCATTCATTTGACATCGGTTTAAAAACTATATAATTCTATGAACAGTTTGTATCAATGTAAACACTTTAAATGCTTAAAACAAACCTTTCCTCAGCCGAAGCACATCTGACACAGGAGCGCTGCGCAGGCTTATGACGTTTTCTTCTGCTGTGGATTTAATGGCGAGTTGCAAACCGACTAAAAGCTGCAGAGCGCCACATAATGTGCTGGAGTGTGACAAAGAGGAAGATTTTCTGTTTCAAACCATTGTTTCTTGACCTGTGAATTTTACAAAGAAATAGCAGACAGTAGCAGATTTTTTATAAAAGACATAAAATATTTACAATTGGCTCTGTGTTTTAATGAGTTCTATTTAGTATCAGGGTTATCTCTAAATATTAAAAATGTGATTTTTTTTTTGCATTACAAGAAAGATCTTTCTGTAGATGAGTGACGGATCTGCATCCCGGACTTGATAGCAGGAACACGCAGGCCACCATGACCCTCACACTCTGACATCTCAATTCGCTTTAATATTTATTTTTATTAGTAACGTAAGGCTAATAAATACCTCTCTGAGACCTGACGACACACCCACTGTTTCTATCTCTGTTCAATAATCTGCATAGTTTAATTGTAGGCGCACTTTATTTTATTTAAACCTCCTCACATATAAGTTTAAAATTAATCCATAATTGAGAGTTAAATCTGAGTTTAAAGTTATGTAGCAACAGGATTAAAGTTAGTCTATTTTAAATAGAAATTAAATCCAGGATCAAAATGATGGCTTAAATGTAAACCTGCTTATTTTTAAACAAGGTTTAAAATTTGGTGCAACAGAATTATAAAATAAACCTTGATTTAATCTAGATTTAAGATTAATCCTTGTTGGTGCAACCCAACCTTGGAGTTTGATGTTGATAAATGTCAGCAAAAAAAAAAAAAAAAATCTAAAAGGTTACGGGTATTTGTTTTTTCATTGTATTGAAAAAAAAAAAAAGTCATATCATGGTTGTGTAAATCTGTACATTGGGGACAATTGAAACATAAACCAGACACTTAATGGAGGTCTTGGCTATCTATTTCTGATGAGTTTTATCCATCCTGGAGATTACTGTACAAACCTACTATTTCTAAGAGATGTGGGGACCTTCATTGGAGGTTACTGCATTGCATTGTTGCCTCAAAAGCTTTCATTTCAAAGCTTAATTGGTTTTACCAATATGACCTTTTTGTAATGCACTTGACACTGTTTTTCATATGCTTAGTGAGTGTTTCAGACTCTGCTCATTGTTTAAATTATTGAAGAAGATTATTGTAAAACTGGGTTTCTCATATGCAAATAGTTTATTTATATTGGGTTTCCGATATAAGAGGTCTTGGCAACAGTGTACATTTGCCAATTTTTTAATAGGGCAAGCTAATCTAGCAATGTTTAAGAAATATCAGTGTAAATATGCTGGTGAGGATGTAAATATGGTGACCATATTTAAGTCTCTAGTGAAGTCAAGAGTGGTCATTGAATATACTTATTATCGGCATACTAACAATGTGCTTTATTTTGAATGGAGACGGGGTGTTAGAGGGGCATTGCTGACTATAGGCTATTACAGTAAGTGTGAGCAGAATAAGTTGAGCATCTGACGGCTGTCTCTTAGCTATGTTGATGTGGCTTGCACTGGTGCTGTTGTGGATATTCTGCTCACTATCTGAGCGTAGCTTTGTCTGTCCGGGGCCTGCGGAGTATGAGGAGGGCAGGGGGTTGGCAGGAGGAGCTTTGGCCTGGCTTGATGTGCTGGATATGAGGGTGTGAAGGCTGGGAGTAGATGCCCAGGTGCTGGCTGAGATGGTCTCAGCAGTGTAAGTGCTGTTGTCTTCTGGGTGTTCTCTCTGGGGGTATACTGGGCTATCTTAGAGGTCTGGGTGGAGGTTGTTGGACTCGTACAGATGGACATGGTCATAGAGGCATGTGGGCTGAGGGTAGAGTGGTGTGTCAGGTGCACATTAGGTTTAAGTGCACAGGTGCGGGAGAGGTTGGCATTCACCCGCTGGATAGTGTCAGAGTGGAAATCTTTTCGGGGCAGCAGTGTGAAGATGATAATTTTAGCTTTTGGGAAAGTGATTGAGGCCTTTTCAATCAATGTTTGCAGTGATGTAGCCACCCTCTCCTGATGGGTTCTCAGATCATTTGTGCTGGTGTGGATTATTACATGGCTTGGGGATCCCAGTTTGTCAACACTGAGCCATATGAGTGCACTCTGAGTGTATGTAAACCAGAGTTTGGCCACTCTGTATTAAGGAAAAAGGGGTCATCTGAGTGTGAGGCTGGTTGTGGGGTGAGGGTAGGGTCTGATGGGAGAGGAGGATTCTGACTGTGCTGAATCTCTGTTGTTTGAGAGCTGTGATCTGGGTAAAGAGTGTCCTGCTCCACCGATTCCTCTGATGAGCTGAACTCATTGTACTGTGCTCCTCTGTTCTGCCTCAGTTCAATTATTTCTTTCCTCATTGCCATTAGTTGTGCCTTGTGTAACTCAGTCTGTTGTAATAATTGTGTTTCTAGAGTCTCCAGCTGAGCCCTGAACCCCTCTCTCCTGCCGGAGCGCCTTCAACTCGGTCTGCAGTGTAGAAGGCTCTGTCCTTTCTCAGTGGCTGTGGGGCTGTTGCTGGTCTGTTGTTTGAACTGTTTGCAGGGAGAAGATCATCTTGAGCTGGACAATTTCTCCCTCTAGCTCTGTGAATCTCTCCCTCATGTCAGTGCAGTAGCAGTGTGGATAAGGTTCTTCGGTCTGTTCTGTGTTGGAGTGGGAGACTTGAGTCCTCGGGAGTGATTAGTTGGTCACTAATCAGGGTAGTGGTCTCTTTCTGTGCTCTGTATCTGATGCAGAGTAAGTCTTGTTCGAAGAGCCCATTTATGTTTTTTACCATCACTATACCCATTGTTTTGTAGATATTTACATTGGTGGCTTTTGTGTCTTCCTTGTTTCTTATTTTTAGCTGGAAACCCCAGCAGATATTTTTTCTTTCAGCAGAGGGGTAGTGTGCAATGATGGCCTTATGACATGCATAGGACTTACTGGTATAGAATATAAGGTTACTAATGCTACCATCTTTTTGTAGGTCTGCAAAAAGTGTTTCTGGGTTGTCTGTCAGTCTTTTGTTTTTGTAGACTTTCCGTGCCGATTCATTTGGGACATCTATAGGATAGTGTAATGGGATGACCTCCACATATGTTGGTTGTTTAGGCTTGGCGCTGTGGCTGGTGTGTTAAGAACTCTTCTAGGGGCGGGGCCAAGATGATGCACTGACCTTAGTCCATTTACAATGTAAACAATCAACTGAAATAACGGTTTTGTCTTTTTTCTAAAAGAGAAATTTCTGTCCAAAATGTTTTTTTTTTTTTTGTGCTGTTCCTCTAAGCATAAAACTCAGATATATGAAATGGAACTGTCTTTGCAAAATTAATTTACCACTCTTTTTACTTGTAAGTTTTCTTCATCATTATGTTGTTTGTTGCTTGATGTTATCCTTTTCATTATGAATATTCTCTTCTGTAGAGGATAATCCTGTGGTGATTTCTTGAACTTTCCTCAGATTTAGCTGTGGAAAAGTTAAAATACAGTATAATAAAAACAATGCCAATCTAACAAAACCTTTGTCTACGCGTTGTTTTATGTTAAATCTACTTTTCTATAATTTTGTGGTAAAATTATTCCTATTTTTTCATCATTTATCTGGAGCTCTACTCAAGCGTGACCATCTCTGATGGAATCTTCGCTCTCTGTCTGTCTCTGTGTCTGTCTGTCGAATACTGAAGCATTTATAAAATCACACAGCGCTACTGCATAGTCAAAACGGAGTCGAGACTTCTCATGCGCTATTGGCTGGCCAGTGGTAACTGCATGAACCAAAGGCAGAACAGTGTATCTGAGCAAACCAATGGGTGCTGAAAACCCCCGCAAAACTGAACACAAGCAAAAGCCAGCGAAGGCACCCTTAAAATACGCCTGTATTTTAAGACATTTAGACATTCATATATCTGGGATTATGGTAAACATGGGTTATAAACATGAGGTTTGTCTATAACTGTGCTTTGCATCCGCTTTCTGCTGATTGCTGAACGAGACTGACACGCATGCTAAATGACCGATCGTAGCCTAGTTCGTTCACGAACGAGATCTCTCTCTCTCGTTCAGAGCTGGTTCATTTCGTTCACGAACGAGAAGTACCAGTTCGTTCACGAACGAGATCTCTCTCTCTCGTTCAGACTCAAAACAGCAACTCGATCAGTGAAGTTCGTTCAGTAGCTCAGTCAGAACGCTATTTACTGACGTGACATGAGATCTTTTATCTTTTAGGCCACTGTTTAATTTTTTATTTGTTTTACAGTTTTTAGAGAAGTGCATGACATACAACATAAAATAAAATACAAACACACTTTACTCTGTAGTAATCATTTAACCATCAACCTGCATTATTAGGCTACACTGTTTTCATTACCGTGGTAAAGCGTACATTTCTTTCTTTGCTGCAAATATGCCACCTACACGAGCCGAGCTGTTTGCTATCAGTATCCTTCAACAACTGGTTCATTTCGTTCAGGAACGAACGACATGTAGCCTACCAATTCGTTCACGAACGACATTTCTTGTTCAGAGTCAGACTCAAAGCCTCTCGGTCAGTAAAGGGCGTATTCGTTCACTGAATTCAACAAATCACATGCTCCGTCACATCTCATACTCGAACACTATTGGCTTGAGGTTTTGTCATTCTTTGACAGAATGAAACAGTAGACAGAGCTGCGCATGCGCTCGCTGCTAATAGCGCCACGCTGCGGTAGAGGGAGGAATTTCAGTGAACGAGAAACATGAGTCAATAGACTACGTGAACGAGAACGATTCGTTCACCTAAAAGATTTGTTCAAAAAGAACGATTCGTTCACGAACGTAACATGACTAACTGATACCTTCTGATACTAAGCTATTTACCTTCACTGTGAGAGACGAGCCATAAGCGGAATCGAGCTAACCAGCCCAGACTCGTGAGAGTCAGTCTGTCATCAGCACTCTTATCCAGCCATCCGCGGGCTGTCGCTCCTTCTCCCCTGCTCTCATCGGCAATAAACACCTCTCAGTGTATCCTTAAGTACAAAAGAGAACACGTCACAATTGTGTTAGATGCAGCACAGCTCTGCAACAGGAGGATGCCCATGACCAGTGCATTACCTGTCTGGGCAAGGCCAACGCTGACACTGCCCTCTCTGGGTTCAGCTGCTCTCACTGTGAGAGTATGCCCATCTCCTCCCTCTGTTCGAGGATCGTGTTCTTCTCAGAGCTAACCCTGCCCCTCGCGCTCTTCCACTCCCTTTCCCGTCCGAACCCTGGAGGAAAAAGCGGCGGAGCCGGAGGGCTGAATATACTGAGGCAGGCAAGCTCACGTCGGCCCAGTGCCCACGTGCCTCGTTTTTGCCTCAGTGGGATGTTTCTATAGTGACATTATCTCGATCAGACCTGATTCCTCCGCTCAACGCTGAGGGCCAGGGCCTGTCTCATTCGGCAGCAATGAAGAGGACAATTCAAATGATGACACCGTGTCCCTCGTCGCCCCGCCGATGCCAATCATAGTCACCTCAGCAGCGCAACGACACGACTAAGGCTGGTGCGGCTTGATTTTGTTCAGTTACTTTCAAGTGTTTAGAAAAAAAAATGTTCTTAATTGACCAATCCCCATGATTTTGTTACTAGTCCAACATTAGTTCTGCTATGTGTGGTTGTCAAGCTAGCTGTCAGGATTCAAACTGTTACAACGTGTTGTTATGGTAGTTTCAGAGTAGAAAAAGTAAGTGGTTCACTTTACCCACTTAATTTCTCTGGTCTAAGCTTGGGGTAAAGCTGAATACGTTCTGATAATTTCCATTGCTAGGAAACACCCCCAATTAATGGGAAATTTGTCTTTTATATCATTTTAGCTAGCTTAGAGAACTGCAGCTTAAAATGGATTGCATAATCAAACTACTTCAAAAAAATAATTCTGTTACTCATAAAGATTTCAATTTGAACATGCTAGCACTGCTTACACTGCACGACCTGGAGAATTTTGATGACCAACTTTGGACCAATAGCACATTTAAGAAGAAAGTGGTATGTCCTGCCTGTGTCTATCTCTAAAGCACAAAAGCTCTGATTTATTGTCAGATAAGACACCTATGTATAGAGTATAGATTACTCTTTTGATCCTGTGAGGGAAATTTGGTCTCTGCATTTATCCCATCCATGATTAGTGAAACACAGAGCACACAGTGAGGTGAAGCAGACACTAACCCAGAGCAATGAGGGAGGGGATAGGTGTTAGGTTGCTCAAGGGCACTTCAGCCATGGATGTGGGCAAGGGAGAGCAGTGCTTCAAAGGTCATCTCCTGGTACCCTCCTGTTTATTTCTCCTGGAAAACTCCTGTAGCCTAATTTGCATGACCATCGAACTTAATTTTAAAATCACTTATCCATTCTTTTTTTTCTGTTAGATTGACATTTCCCAGGTTATCAGATTGTGTATGAAATACACCCTACACATAAACAATCAATTACTATCAATTTAAACTTTTTTTTGTCATAAAACCTGGTAACTCGCATGTAAGCGGGGAAGTTGCCTACTTCTCAACTAGCTCTTGTAAAATTGTTGCGTAAGAAATTTTATGATTAACACATCACAAATTGTTATTGAATGTTTTTGATAAAAAAGGAAACTTGTGTCCACACAATCTGACAGCAGTTAGCCTAAACAAATCTGAAACCTGTACGGTGGGATTGAGCGGGGAAAAACATTCAGACGCCTTGCTCTCTTTGACTTAACATTGGAACAGCTTATTTTTAAGCATGCTATGGCATTTCCAGTGATGCAGCTGATCAGCTGTTCCACTCTTAAAGTCAATGGGAGAGCGAGGCAACCGAATGCTTTTCTCGCTCGTGAGATCGCATCACATAAGTCGTAATTATTTCGGGTTTACATTGGCTCACAGTCGGCGATCATTATAATGCCACTAGCTTCCCAATATCTTGCCGGTTAGCTACTGATCGCCATAAGACATCTCACCAAGGCACTATGTCAGATAGGCTCATGCACCCCAACATCGGCAGGCGCTAATTTGTTGTCTGGGATGTGGCAGCATAATTGACGAAATAACATACAATTTGTAATTTAAATTATTGTTTATTGTATTTCAGTTTAACAAATAAGGACCACAGAAGTAAACGTTCTAGAAAGGACAAACTGCTTCCTGTATGTTTGTTAGCCAGCATTCTAGTTTCTTTAGTGACGCAGTTGCAAGGACAGCATAATGACACAAAAGACCTGAAAATATTCTACAATGTACACAAACCCATGATGTTTGAGAATGTATAGAGGGGGAAAAAAGCACACGGACAAATCTTTTTTCTTGTAAAATATCTTAAATATAATTCATCATAATGCATTACAATTCTTTGTTATTCATAAGTCTGAAGAATGAAATGTGTTAAATTCAACAACAAAGGAGATTTAAGCCTCTTTTGCTTATGGATGAAAATTTTAGCATACTTTTTTTTAGACTTGAGGATAAAACAGTGGGTCAGATGAATGGGATTAAAAATCTAAGAACTTAAAAACAACTCCAAATGTATTGACTACAATCACACAAAAAGAACTTTGATCAATATCAATAATTAATACAGATTAATTAAATAGGTCACTGCGTCGCACAAATATTTTAAATGGATAGTTCACCCAAAAATAACAATTCTGTCATCATTTATTCTCAATCAAGTTGTTCCAAACCTTTAAAGGGGTACTTCAGCACTGGGAAGATGAATCTGTATTTAAACTGGGTCATTTATGTAGTAGAAATGTGAAATTATTTTTGAATTTGGTACTTTCTAGACTTAGAAAAGACAGAAAATGTATTTTTGTCTCATGGGGATAAAAGACTACACCAGAATGCTTCGCTGCCCTGTGAGGCCATTCCCAAAGCCACTACTACTGAATCACTTTTACTTTCCCACCACGCGTTCATCTTCATAAAATCAGTTCAGTTAAGCCTAGTTCAGACTGCACGATTTTCAAACTTGTCGGGTCACTGCTCTATTCACACTGCATGACTATTTGGGGTATCATTCAGTCACTGCTGTGTTCACACTGCACGATGGTTTGACGACAGAGGAGTTCACACTGCATGACTGAACAAGAGGAAGAATCGCCGACAACTCTCTCGCTCTACGGTGTGCAAACTACGTTTCCCAAACACACGTGCGATGTGACAAGTAAACAACGCGAGATCACACGTGCGTCAGACTGGAGTTCTCGCGCGTGACTTGGAATTGTTATTAAAAATGATAAACTGCACAAAGTTTGCTTCAAATTGTATGTGCGCTGATTTGTGGAGAAAAAGAAAAAAGATTATGGCGGAAGAAATTGTTGTAGAGACAGAGGGAGCCAGGATTTTGTTCTGCAAAGAGAGTTTGAGGTAAATAAATAATTATTTAATGTGCTGCTGCTGTGGCTGGATGTGCAAATGTTTGGCCTTTGTTTCTGTTTGATAGAATTGTAAATATATCTATTAAAATACTGAAATTCTGCTTTATAACTCCTCCCTGAACGTCCTGCTGCCCTGTATCTCACTCTCTCATTGGCTGTCGGTGTAATTTTCAGTCAGAACGCAGTTCACACAGCAGGAGTTTGAATCGCCGACAGGTCCAGATATTTAGCATGCCAAATATCTCACCGGTGTCGCCGACTCGTCGGCGATTCTCTCTGATCGCGTCTTTGATTATTCACACTGCGTGATTGTCACTCGCGTGCACGAGCACCGATTTGCCTGTGATCTCGGCATTTGTCGGCGATTTCGCAAAACCTGTCGGCGACTCAAAATCGGGCAGTGTGAACTAAGCTTTAGGGAACAGACACTACAATTAAAGTGATTTAGCTGCTGAGGAAATGTCAGCACAAACGCAGCAGGAGTCAGATTACACGCATTGTGATGAGCTGAATGAGCTCTAGTGATGAGAGCTGAGGTAAAAACGTCCACGCTCGCGGCAGTAGTTCTCACTTTGATCCGCCGGCCACACCGTTTCCATGAATGCCTGAGCCGAGCTGCGAGTGTGACCCCATCTCCCTTGTGCGAGTTGAAAACAAGGAGAAATAGCTCCCTCTGGTGGCTGTAGTCTTTAGCGTCTGGCCAAACATTTTACTGATGACGCAAATCTACAATATTTGCATCACCGGAGTAATTTTTCCAGAAATAAAATGCATAAATCTCTCATCTCAGGGAGATATGAGAGGGGGAAGCATGATAATTCCAATATACTCCAGGGTTTCTACTGATAGAAAGCCATATGCTAATCCCTGAAATAACCCTTTAAAAACCTATTTGTTCTGCTGAACACAAAGATATTTGCAAGAATGTTTGTATATAAGCATATTTTGAGCCCCATTGATTACCATAGTAGGGGGAAAAAATACTATGGTAGTCAATGTGAACCAAGTTATGCTTGGACACAAACAAAAAATTCATACAGGTTTGAAACAACTTGAGGGAGAGTAAATGATGACAGAAATTCAATTTTTGAGTGAACTATCCCTTTAAGTTGTTAAAAAAACAAAACGAGAATTGAGCAGAAAATTTGTTTTGTCCCACATTCATCTGCGACGCGAGCGTAGCCTTAATTTCACACAGATACGTGTTTTCTTGTGACATTTTAAATTGCAGAGCCTTTTAAAACTCTTTCCACACAAAGAACATGAATAGGGTCTCAAATTTTTGTGACATTTCAGGTGTAACTGTAAATGTGATAGGAAAAGAAATGTTTTATTACACTGTTCACAATGAAATTTCTTTCCTCCAGAGTGAGTTTGCAAACGACGCCTCCTGACTCTTATGAGATATGAGAAACTTTTCTCACGCTGAAGACATGTGAAAGGCCTCTTTCCAGTGTGAAGTTTCATGTGAGTTTCAAGCTTTTCTTCAATTGTAAAACTCTTTCCACAGTGATGGCACATGAAAGGCTTCTCACCATTGTGAGTTATTACGTGATTCTTAAGCCACTTCATGCCTTTGAATGTACGCCCGCACTGAAGACATTTAAAACATTTCTGTCTGGAGTGAATCCTCATGTGCCTATTAAGATTATACCTATCCATGAAATTTTTTCCACACTGAACACATGCGAACGGCTTCTCTCCAGTGTGAATTTTCATGTGGGTTTTAAGGGTCGCTTTGCGCGTGAAACTTTTTCCACACTGATCACATTCAAACAGCTTTTCTCTAGTGTGAACATTCATGTGATACATAAAGCCTAGTTCCCGTGTGAAGCTCTTCCCGCAGAGTAGGCAGGAATAAGGCTTCTCTCCGGTGTGAATTCTCATGTGCTTTTTTAAAGTTTCATTTTGAGTGAAACGCTTTCCACTCACTTGGCAGGGCCACGAATTCTCTCTATTGTGAATTTTAATGTGAGCTTTAAGGTTTCCTTTTTGAGAGAAATTTTTCCCACACTGTTGGCATTTGAAATAGCTCTCTCCAGTGTGAATTTTCGTGTGAGTTTTAAGGTTTCCCTTTTCGTTGAAACTCTTTCCACACTGTTGACAGGAGTAAGGCTTCTCTCCAGTGTGAATTCTCATGTGGATATTACGTTTTCCTTTTTGAGCGAAACTCTTTCCACACTGTTTGCAGGGGTAAGGTTTCTCTCCAGTGTGACTTCTCATGTGAACAGTAAGGTTTCCACGCTGGTTAAAACTCTTTCCACACTGTTGACAGGTGAAATACTTTTGAATTCCTGTCTTTTCAGATCTGTTTTGTGAGATGATCTCAATCTGTGTAGACTTTTTTCCAGTCATGAACGCTTCCATATCATTCAGCTCTTGACCCTCCTCTTTCAGCACCATCAGGTCTAAGGTGGAAAAAAAACATGTTGGCCCCAGTTTAATGGCACAAAGCAAAAGACATCAAAATAGTCAACAAAAACATATTGGTGAATATATAAATGTTTTATACACATATACATACAGGATACACATAAGGGGTTCACAATAAACCGGGTATTGGCGATAACCACAAATTTTAAAATGAATAGGACCCTTCTAATAACATGACACAGTGTCACGAGTCCCTCCCGATTGCACACTACTGTTGCAGTTCAGCTTTTGTTTTTAATGTCAAAGTAGTAATATTTAGTTCAGTTTCTTTATTAAGATAAACTAGGAAAATTATTTGGAGCAATTTTTTTTGTTAAATATTAAAGATTTTTTAAGTAACGTCCAAATGGCCAGCTCTAGGAAGGGTTCTGGTCGTCCCAAACGTCTCCCAGTTAGGGATTATGGAGGCCGCTGTGCTCTTATGAACCTTAAGTGCAACCAAACTTTTTTGTAACCGTGGCCAGATCTGTGCCTTACCACAATTCTGCCTATGAGCTCCTCATGCTCTCTTTTGCTCTGACATGCACCGTAAGCTCTTATATAGACAGGTGTGTGGCTTTACTAATCAATACAAATCAGTATAATCAAACACAGCTGGACTCAAATGAAGGAGTAGAACCATCTCAAGGATGATCAGAAGAAATGGACAGAACCTGAGTTAACAGGGTATATGCAGGAATCCTGAAGTTAATTTCAGTAACTTAAGACGTTCTCAAAATATTGTAAGACCTCATCGTACTACACGTTCTAATCAGCATCAAACCTTTAACTTAATAAACAGTTGCAGTTTGCAAATATATCTATAGAGCACTATCATACAAAAACTCGGAAGAAACAAAGCTCAAAAGAATAAATTAAAGCCAAGGCAAGGTTTATTCAAATATACATTAACAAAGAGCAACAGAGAATTATATAATAATTCAAACTCTTGACATGTGCCTCAGTTCATTTGATTTGCTTTCAAAACTTTTTAGTTTATTTCTTTGTGTCTTCTTGTCACAGGTCAATGTCTTAGTCTCCCAGAATCCATAAACATTGACTTAAATAGGGATGGCCGATATGGCCTATATCCATATTGAAAAATACAGTTCAGCTTCTGATAACGATATATATTGCGATATTTACATTTTTTATAATAGAACCATTTCAGAACAGATTATATAGACCCTAAGGAAAGCCAAACTGCTAAATACTTTTTTTTTAAGAAAAAAACGTTGTATGTAGTTTGAGAACATTTATTGCGCAAAACTGTAATTATACAACATAATGAAAAAGCTTAAAGGGATAGCTCACCCAAAAATGAAAATTCTGTCATCATTTACTCACTCACGTTGTTCCAAACCTGTAAGAGTTTCTTTGTTCTGCATGCTGAACACAAAATAAATATTTTGAAGAATGTTTGTAAGAAAGCAGATAGAGCACTCATTCACTGTCATAGTATTTTTTGGTTGCTCTATCTGCTTGGTTACAATCATTTTTCCAAGTTTCTTCTGTGTTCAGCATTAAAAAAAACACATACAGGATTGGAACAACTTAAGGGGGAGTAAATGATGACAGAATTTTCATTTGTGGGTGAACTATCCCTTTAAACTGATAGTTCTCCCTGAAATGAAAATAATAAAGCCATCTTTTACCCTACGTCCTATTGGACATATTTGGCCCTTTTTCGGACCTCAAAAACATCCTGCACTCAAACCTTCCTATAATTGCAGTGATTAGCGACCAGGATAAAACTTTATGAAAAGGATGCTTAAGTATCGCGCAATGATACAGTGAGACGAACGCCACATATGGAAAGTGTTCAGGAGGTATACTATAAGATTTATTATTCAGAGAGAAATATTATTCAGTAAAAACATTGAGCTTCAGATAAATGCGAGCATGTTCATTTATAAGCATTTATGATAAATCATATAGCACGTGTAGGCAGCATTATAACTTGCTCTGCAAGTTACTCTGCAAGGCACCTAGGATAAGCACGCGCGCACACATATACACCATTTGCCCCACACTCTAGTCTACACAGTATAGTTTGCTGCTGCTCGTCAGACCGCTTAAATCCAAATAATGGATGTTTCACCATCTTCTCCGTTTCGCTTTCAGCACTGTTTACTCAAGATGACGAATACGATGATGCGTCAGTTGAAGCTCGTGGCTCTAAATTTCGCGGGAAGATTGTGTAATCAACACGCAATGTTACGCGATTAAAATCTCCATCGTAGGCTCGTAGTTCGTACTTTTTAAGGTTTTAATTTTTCCATAATGGATTATCAACTTTTAATACTTTTTAAGACCCCACGGACATCCTGGTTTAAATATATGACTGTCACAGCAAAGGGTCTGAATACTTGATTATAATACTGATTACTGATTTCCAAATGGATCCAAAATGGATTATCAACTTTTAATACTTTTTAAGACCCCGCGGACATCCGGATTAAATATATGGAAGGCTCCGTGCTAGGATCAATGCCATTAGGAAGCATGGCGTTTGTTTTCATTGTTATGCTGACGATACTCAGCACTATATTTCTTCACGCCCTGACGGAAACTTACCAATTCACAAGATTAATGGAATGCATAGCTTATATAAAAAATAGGATGACTAGTAATTTCCTGCAACTTAATTCAGAAAAAAAAAAAAAGAATTTTTAATTATTGGACAAAAAAGCTCCACAAGTAGTAACCTAGAATACTGTCTAACACTTGATGACTGCTCTGTCAAGCCCTCGTCGTCAGTCAGGAACCTGGGTGTGCTCTTTGATACCAATCTTTCATTTGAAAGCCACGTTTCTAGCATCTGTAAAACTGCATTCTTTCATCTTACAAATGTCTCTAAATTACGCCAGATGCTTTCAATGCAAAATGCAGAAGAGTTAGTTCATGACCTCAAGGCTAGATTTTTGTAATGCTCTACTGGGTGGTTGCCCTGCTCACTTAAAGCAAACTCTGCCGAATTTTTAAGTTTATCTTGATCATTATATCTTTGTCAGTACAGTCTATAGAAAAATATACAAACCGGATTGGTCCTTGCAACACGGAGTTATTACAGTTAATGCCCAGAGCCCCCACTCAGCTAAAACGGCAGTTATGGGGGCATAAACGTAAAGGGTGTCTTTGTGCCTCTTAACAGAGACAAAATGCAATTAAAGTGTCTGTCCAACATAAACAAGGCCCTTACATGACAAGGACATGCGTTTAGCCACTTAGCCATTGTTTAAATTCACCTGGTTTAGATGGCTAGCTGTATCTCGCGCTGAAGAAAATAGTAAAAAAGGCAAATAGTCCAGTTGGGAAGAGCGTTGTGTGTATGAAGTGGCTCTGCTCATCGGCTCTCCGTATTGAATGTGTCCAAAAGAAACGGTTACCGATTCTGTACTGCTGATCCGAGAACCGCTGCTCGTTCAGTTACACGCGCATGCTCAGTATTAGCTGCTCGTGAGTTCATCAGCTCTCTTAGCAAAACATGCTTCATTTCAGTGAACGGTTGGAGTTACAACATATAATTCAAGACATTAGTTTATTTCTATTCGGAGGGACTGTCACTCATGTCAGAAAGTGAGCAACTAAAGTAACTTGTGGGATCAGCGCTGATTTGAGAAGCGAACTGTTTAAAACGCTTCATTCCGATTTGGTGAACTGGTTCGATGGATCATAAAGTGATGATCCGATCGGGCACACAAATGAAGAAGAAATGGTTCACGTTTGTGCCTTTCCGAATTGTGGCAACAGAATGAGAAAATTTGCAGTGAAAACTTGACTAACTTACACAGAAACAAACAAAGCGGGGCCGGTTGAAGAAAAATGCCATTCTGTGGTTGAAGACGGGTGCAATCACTGTGGAGGTAATGTAAACTTTATCCTTCCATTTGGGCACACATGGTTTGAGGAAAGATGTGCAGTAATAAAATAATCATGCTTTACACATACGACGCTCTTCCCAACTGGACTATTTGCCTTTTTTTTCCGGCTACCGCTGAGTTCCCACAGGCCTTCAGCGCGAGATACAGCTAGCCGTCTAAAGCCCTATTCGCACGGGATTATCTAGGGACCTCTGGTGATTTGTAATAATTGCAGAGAATGTCTGTGATCTTAATCCCGTGCGAATTGGCCATGTCTGTAATTTGTAAATTAAAAATTCCCCCGGAAATTACCTACCATATTTCACCGAACACTGTGATAATTATTCCCGTGCGAATCGACATCTCTGTGATTTGGCCAGGATTAGGCGGTTTGTATATCATTTCTTCAAGATTTTTGTTTTCTGTGCGCATTTCTATCTTTATCTTTCACAAAGTATGGAGGCTGCATTCAAAATGCACACCGTTATGAATTCTCGCACGGATACTTTCACTTTAGAATGAGTACAAATTTGTGAGCAAATTGCTTGAATGGTGTGTTTAATATTAATATCAATACTATTCTTAATAAAAAACATAACAACAAAGCAGTACAATGACTAGCTGGCTTAAATGGGCGCTTTTACATTTAGCTTTGAAACTGAATCTTCTGCTGTATATTGTCACCTTCTCACGGATAGATGAAATCTGATTCATGCTGTTTGTGCTCAGTTCAGTTTTTTATTGAAGCATCTTTAAACTGAATGAAATTATTTTCATTAATATAAAACTATCAAAACGATAGATACATATGACTGTGTATGATTTCATACATCTATATCTACAACGAAAAAACATTTACAAGTCTTGACATCATATCTGGGAAATAAGTCAGTAAATTCAAGTAAAATCACAGGAGTAATTCCTAAATCACTGATGTCCCTAAATAATACTAATCCCGTGCAAATAGTGCTTAACACACTGTTTAGGTGAATTTAAACAGCGGCTAAGTGGCTAAACGCATCTCGTTGTCATGCAAGAGCCCTGTTCAGGTTGGACAGACATTTTAATTGCATTTTGTGTCTGTTAAGGCAGGGGACACACTGCAAGCGTGCCGTGAGCGTCTCGGCTGCGTGGCGTGTCCGTTTTTAATTCGGCTCCCATGTTAACCTGTTAGAGCTTGCATACTGCCTACATCTCATGCGCGGTCCGAGCCGCACGGAAAACGCGTGCACCCTTTACGTCTATGCCCCCATAACTGCCGTTTTAGCCGAGTGGGGGCTCTGGGCATTAACTGTAATAACTCTGTGTTGCAAGGACCAATTCGGTTCCTTTTTACTTCTTCTTCTATAGACTGCACTCACAAAGGTATAACTATCAATAAAAACTTAACAATTCCCCAGAGTTGTCCTTTAATGAATAAACTGCAGCAGGTCAAGTTCTTACTAGAAGCAGGAAGTATGACCCATTTCTGTCAACACTGCACTGGCTCCCTATTAAGCATTGTATAAAATTCAAAAATCTTGCTTATAACTTACAAAGCACTAAATGGTTTAGCTCCCCAGTACTTGAGTGAGCTCCTAACACACTCCATCACATCTGTTACAGTCTCAAAACTCCAGCCAGTTGATAATACCTAGAATACCAAAATCAACTGCAGGCGGTCGATCCTTTTCGTATTTAGCAGCTAAACTCTGGAACTTCCTAGCAGTCTTCCTAGCACTAGCTGCGTTTCCATTACAGATTTGCGAAAAACTTTTGCGATATTTCTTAAATGTCGATAAAAAACTGTTGCGAAATGACAGCGTTTCCATAGCTGCAGTTATGCGACTAAAACATATTACTTTCCTCTCGCGATAGGTCATTCCAAAATGATGGCACTTGGTAGGTTTGTATATCCCATCCATCACACTAGCCATTATTTTTATTGGAAGGAAACATATGTGTTATCCAAGCATTAATGGCAAGGAAAGCCCCTTAGGTTACTTAAGCGGCACGGATATGAGGTGTGTGTGTGTGTGTGTGTGTGTGTGTGTGTGTGTGTCAGATCTGCTTCAAGGTCTTCATGATAATGTGGCATTTCTGTGTTTAGCATCCAGTATTACTGTAATCCTATTGTCTTTTATGAGTTTAATAAAAAGCTCCGTCTCGTCTTCTCTCCAAACCGAACCATCATCTGTAAATAATGATCGACTTTTACGCGCGCCAGGTTGACGCGAGTAGAGCGAAATGTTTGAATTTGCATGGTAACTCAAATGTTTGTTGGGTTTTTTTGTTTTTGTTTTTACCACTTTCGTTATTTTGGCTAGATATTTCATTTGATGGGCATGTGAATTGAATTTAGAAATGCTTTGGAAAAGAAAAAAATGGCATTTAATAAACGAAATATTTTTTTTTAAATAGACTTTGGAGTGAGTGCATGCAAAATAATTAATTCCCTGAGTCCACAAATAAAAATAGACAGTTTATAGTTTATAATTATGTCTTGAACTTATCTGTATAGCTAAAAATGACAAGAGTATTGTGAATTGTTTCATCTCTCTTAAAGGAAGAAGGAAAAAATGAGAACGTCGGCGCTTTTATCGGCCGTGGGTTAAAAAAAACATAGCCTAACTACGAAACTAAATAGGCTACGTTTAGGACTAAACATTAGCCTGTTATATTATTATTTTAATTTATATGTTCATTATGAAAAGTGAGCAGCATGAGTAAGAATCGCAATATGTTTGAGACCTAGGGAGTCACATGATTTTGATCACTTCGAGTTTTATTTTCTAGAAAGTCTTTCTTAATTTTTTTTTTTCGTTTTGTATAAATTGCATTTTTATTTTTTATCGATGTTTCATCAATTAATTGCCTGTTTATTAAATAAGAAGCAAACTAAGATCGTCTGGAATGGATTGACGTGCGTAACTGGCCTGTTTCCTCGGCCTTTGAGTAAGGCTGAAAATACAGACTAGCTCTTTCTGTTTTAATACATTTCTTGAATATATGTCTTAATTACAGTATATATAGCCTGTAGTCCTTATTAGGAGAAAATATATGTCCTTTTAACTACATTATCTTTACGGTGTGGAATTGAGTGGAAAATATAATATATTGGCCCTATGTTGCAGCAATGCGTCACCGCAACAGGTGACCTGTAAATGCGAAAAAACCGTTTCCATTGCAGTTTTGCGAAAATGTCCTTTTTCGAATTGCCTGAAAAACCACCTCATGAGAGCGTAAAAACTTTTTTGCGATATATGGGAGTTTTTGCGAAATTGCAGCGTTTCCATTAGGCGTGTTTTCAATTCGCAATTTCAATATGCGCAATTTGAAGGGTAATGGAAACGCGCCTATTGTTTGTTAAGCAGACACACATTGTCGGTTTAAATCTAGACTGAAAACACATCACTATGTCATCTTTACTATGGCATACACATAGAACATTATCAATTTATATTATTCAAATCAGTTAAATGATTGTTAGGCTGCATTAACTAGGTCAGCCGGAACCGAGAGCACTTCCCATAACACCTGATGTACTCGTTACATCATAAGAAACATGCCATCGCCATTCACCTTTTTAGGGGTTGCGGGGGAAAATGCTGTTGCCGTGTGGATGGGGTACAGAACGCATTGAAGGTTTTCTGTTTTAATTGAAGATGGTGTTGTTTAAATGGCACAAAATTAAATAACTAATCAGCTTTTACAATAGAAATCAAAAACTTTTCTTCAAAAACAAAATGCATTACCTATCATCACTGTAAAGCTGCGTTGAAGCAATCTGTTTAGCAAAAAGCACTATATAAATGAAGATGACTTAGTAAAAAAAAAAAAAACCTGATCTGAAGTTTTATAATACTGAATAACCATACGTCAATTGGCTGGTATAAAATATCCCCCAAATATTAGACATAATAAAAGCACACATCATAAATCGTCTTTCTATGAAGACAGTGGCTATAACAAAAAAAAAAAAAAGCAACACACTTTGCTATTGTCAGTGATTTGAGAATTGTAACACTGACATGTCAACTCCAAATTTGCTTTGTAACATGTAAATAATGAATTAATCCCACTCCTACCGCCCAAGAGAATACCCACTAAACATCAAATTAAACTGCTTTAAATAGGACACTCATAAGACATTCTTAAAAAATAAGAATCATTTTTTTATTAATTTCTGTAGACATCAACATTTTAAATGAATTGAGTTCAGCATTGAAAATGAAACTAACCTATTTTTTCCTCAGTATCTTCTTGTTTCAAACTGAATACTTCTTCAATCTTTATTTCTTCATTCTCCTCTTTAATCAACGCCATCTTGTATGTCAACTGGGTCTGAGTCGCTTCACCAGGAGTTTTTCTGTGTTCGGACACACTGTCCTGTTTAAGAAGATAATTTGTCATGAAGAAAAATAAATCCAAACTAAATCTCTGTCTCCATCAGTTTCCAATTCCCTAGTTTTAATATCATTCTGCCTAATTTGTTAAAAGAAAAATTAAGAAAAAAGTGTATATTAAATAATTAGTTACATATGAACTAAATAACTATTATGTGCATTATCATAATTATGATAACATTATCACATTAATGTGCACTGTCACCTTTTGCTGCAAAACTAGTTTTCCCTAAGGGGAACAATACAAGTAAAACAAACAAACGAGCTGTGTTGTGATCCAGATGCACAAAGGAAAAAGTTAAAATGTTATGTTTGAAGACAGAAAAAGTAATTTCCACAATGAAACCCGTTATGCGCATTGCATGTACATTAAATTATTTCACATCAACTGTCTCCCCAGTTATTAACCAAGAAAATGAGACGCATCTTTTCTTTTACTTGTGTGGATGCGCTTTATTACACAATGCATGTTAGATTCAGCATAACAATTTTAAGTAATTTTACAGCGCTTCAAAAACTATAACATTGCCTGAACGGTTTGTATCAACGTAAACACTTTAAACGCTTAAAAACACAAACCTTCTGCCTCAGCAGGATACAGGAGCGCTGCGGCGCAGCCTTATGACGTGTACTTCTTCTACTGTGGATTTACTGGCGAGTTGCAAACCGACATTAAGCTGCAGAGCGCCACCTAATGTGCTGGAGTGTGACAAAGAGGAAGATTTTTTTGATTATATTCTGTTTCATATCATTTATTCTCAGGTAGGAGAGAGTGGAGTAAGATGAGCCAGTGTACGTTGACCCAGCCCTTTTATCTTGGCCACTGTGCACTTTTATTGTCATTTGACTATATATTTTGGAACCACCCATCATTTCTAACACACTGACAGACAGAACAGAGCCTTTTAATCAAACTCCCAGTGAAGGGTGAATTGGTAAGTAAGCTAGTTTTATCCAAAATGGCAGCTATGGGGCAAAGTGACCCAAATGTTGTGGGGTAAATGGAGCCAGTATTTTAATTTACCCCACAATAATAAAGCACTATAGTATATTAAATGTGAGACTTATTGGTTTAATTTATTATTTTCAAAAAAAAAAAAAAAAAAAAAAAGTAAATTAGTTTAAGGGCGGCACTGCTTGCATCTGATTCAACAAATGTCATTTTGCATTTCTCTTTGCATTGCATTGTTTTGCTTGCTTTTTGAACCCTTAGCAATAATGCAAATTTTGCATTTAGTTGTACATTCAAGTTTGTTTGTCTCCCCCCTGTTTTAATGGGCGTGTCAATATTTGCTATGTAACCATAAGAGACTGCATGAAAAATAACCACTTGTAAACGTGTGTTATGTAAATTTGTAATAGTTGATGTATAGCTGTACAATGGTGGACACTTTCACTGCTACATAAATCTGCACTGATATAGACACACATTAAACTGACATTATTCAAAAGTCGTAGTAATGGTGCGGGCAATGATTTATTTTAAACAATTACAAGGTATATATTTTATATTAACTTTAAATGCAGTATTATAGTACAAATATAAACAGGTTTAGTTGGATCTTTGTAATCTAATCAGACAAGGATCAATATCTTGGCCATGTTTTACAGAATATTAAGATAAATAGCCTAATATTAGTAGTAAAAACATAGCCATATATAGCCATGGTTTCTTTTCTTACTATCGTATTTCAATTAAAACCATATAGTAAATCTGAGGGGGAAAAAACATGGTTTCAGCGAACGTTCCAAAGCAGACCAAATGTGGACGTCCTCTAAACGTCCGCCAGCGAACATTACAAAGCAGACTAAGTGCGGACGTCCTCCGAACGCTTAAGATGGTTGGCTGGTTTTAGCTGGATTAAGCTGGAAGTAGCTGGTTTTAGCTGGTCTCCCATCCTGGTCAAGCTGGTCTCCCAGCCTGGTTTAGCTGTTCAAGCGGGTCTCCCAGCCTGGCTTAGCTGGTCAAACTGGTCACCCAGCCTGGCTTAGCTGGTCAAGCTGGTCACCCAGCCTGGTTTAGCTGGTCAAGCTGGTCTCCCAGCCTGGTTTAGCTGGTCAAGCGGGTCTCCCAGCCTGGCTTAGCTGGTTTTAGCTGGTCTCCCAGCCTGGCATAGCTGGTCAAGCTGGTCACCCAGCCTGGCTTAGCTGGTCTCCCAGCCAGGTTTAGCTGGTCTCCCATCCTGTCTTAGCTGGATTAAGATGGAAGTAGCTGGTTTTAGCTGGTCTTCCAGCCTGGCTTAGCTGGTCAAGCTGGTTTTAGTCACTTTAAAGCATTTTAATGGCTAAAGTCTGATTACACTGTATTCAGCACAAACATGGTTACAGTAATATGTGAGTAACATATATATATATAACAATATATATATATATAAATAAAAGTTTGTAGGTTTGAGAAAATAATGTTTATGCTTAGTTTAAAAAAAAAATAAGTCACTGAAATCAGGCCATATAACACACAGTAAACATTTGTTTACAAGGTTTTTTACAACAGGATGCTCACTCTTAAAAATAAAGGTTCTTAAATGGTTCTGTGGTGGGGTGTATGGTTTCAAGAAGAACCTTTAATACCTAAAGAACCAGTTTTCAGCCAACGACCCTGCATCAGTCTGGAAAGGCCTGAGGAACATCACCAACTACAAGTCACCATCCCCCCGAGCTGTAGAGAATCCACAACTGGCTGACGATCTGAATGCATTCTACTGCAGGTTTGAAAAGCCCAGTCTCACACCTCACACCCACCCTGATCTGCACTTCACACCCTCACCATCACCTCCTGCACCCCCTCTCCTCCCCCCTCCTGCCATCCAACCTGAGCTTAAGGTCTGTGTGGAGGACGTGAGCCGAGTCTTCAAAAAACAGAAGACCAAGAAAGCTTCAGGCCCAGAAGGCATCTCATCTGCTTGTTTGAAAGCCTGCGCTGACCAACTGGCCCCAGTCTTCACGCAGATCTTCAACAGATCATTGGAGCAGTGTGAAGTTCCCAGCTGCTTCAAACGCTCCACTATCATTCCCGTCCCCAAAAAAACCAAAATCACTGGACTAAATGACTACAGACCTGTTGCTCTCACGTCTGTTGTCATGAAGTCATTTGAAAGATTGGTATTGGCCCACCTAAAGGACATCACTGGACCCTTGCTGGATCCTCTTCAATTTGCCTACAGAGCAAACAGGTCTGTGGATGATGCAGTCAACATTGGACTGCATTATATCCTGCAACATCTCGACAGACCTGGGACCTATGCAAGGATCCTATTTGTGGACTTCAGTTCGGCCTTTAATACCATCATGCCTGATCTCCTCACAGCCAAACTGACCCAGCTCTCCATACCATCCTCAATCTGTCAATGGATCTCTAGCTTCCTGACAGACCGGCAGCAGCGAGTGAGACTGGGTAAACTCACATCCAGCACTCTTACAATCAGCACTGGTGCCCCCCAGGGGTGCGTTCTCTCCCCACTGCTCTTCTCCCTGTACACCAATGACTGCACTTCTAAAGACTCCTCTGTCAAGCTTCTGAAATTTGCAGATGACACCACTGTCATCGGCCTTATCCAGAACGGTGACGAGTCTGCTTACAGACTGGAGGTTGAACAGCTGGCTGTCTGGTGCAGTTATAACAACCTTGAGCTGAATGCGCTCAAAACGGTGGAGATGATAGTGGACTTCAGGAGGAACATCTCAGCACTCCCCCCACTCACCATCATGAACAGCACTGTGGACGCAGTGGAGTCATTCAGGTTCCTGGGAACTACCATCTCTCAGGACCTGAAGTGGGACAATCACATTGACTCCAATGTGAAAAAGGCTCAGCAGAGACTGTACTTCCTTCGTCAGCTGAGGAAGTTCAACCTGCCACAGGACCTGCTGATTCAGTTCTACTCAGCTGTCATTGAGTCTGTTATATGCACCTCCATCACTGTCTGGTTTGGTTCAGCTACCAAATCAGACATCAGGAGACTGCAACGTACCATCCGGACTGCAGAGAGGATTATTGGTGCCAAACTGCCAACCCTCCAGGACCTGTACTCTTCCAGAGTGAGGAAGAGAGCGGGTAAAATCATCACAGACTCCACTCACCCCGGACACCTCTTGTTTGAACTGTTACCGTCAGGACGGCGACTCCGATCACTAGCCACTAGAACATCTAGGCATAGGAACAGTTTCTTCCCACAGGCCATTTCCCTCTTGAACAGTTACCCCCCCCAAGGCAAATGCCTGTAAGTGCAATTATTCCCACTTTTTAGTGCAATATCTCCTAACCTCAGGTGATTACTTATATTACTTATATTATTTATTATTTATATTTATTCTCTCCACCCAAATACTGTAAATGCTCATAATCTATGTCTTCTGACTAAACGTAACCGTGATCTTATACTGTTCATATTTTTCTTCATATTTTTCTTCTTAGAATTTTTTATTACCGTGTTGTATTGTATTGTTTATGTGCACTGGAAGCTTCAGCACCAAAAAAAATTCCTTGTGTGTGAAAGCACACTTGGCAATAAAGCTCTTTCTGATTCTGATTCTGATCATTTGAGTTATAGTGGTGTTAAATTTAATTGGTAATTTCATGGTTTTCCACAATTTCAGGAACACTTGCTAATTATAAACCAGTGTATTGGAACTGAACTTTTGCACAGAAGGTAGATCTCCAGAAACAGGTTTGGGCACACTTGGTTATTTGTCTTGTATTGCTATATATTGTTATGATAGTGACAGATTTTTCTCTGTATCTGTCTTCCCTATTTAGATTCAGAGATTAAGACATTGAGAGTCTTGGATGCAAATCAGCATCATCCGAACAGCTTTCGCCCCATTTTATGTCATTAACCAGCTCCTCTGACTGCAGACATCGAAGGGCTTTTTGAGATTTGCCCATCACAAAAGGGAAGCAATAAAAGGGTGTAAGAAGAGGTTGTTGTTCCCTTTTGTCGATACCAAAATGACGCCATTTCGTCGTGGTGTGTGTGAATTCAAGATGGAAAAATTGTTTTAGCAAGATCTGCGGAAATTTTACCTGACATTTACCTTTTCATTGTTTCTTTGTTTTCCCCCCGAGAGACTATGTGAGCAGTGAAAATCATTGTTTGTTTAAAAGACTTAAAACACTTTTCTCAAGTTAGCAAGCTAGTTTTCTCACTCGTGCTGTGGACATCACCGCGTGTGAATCCCTAACTGTCGAGTTTAACTGACATTTTGTCATCTTTTCCCTCCTAATATTTCTTTTTCATTCGAGGAGCTGTTGTTTGGAGTATAAACTTTGTTTGAGCCTCCGGCCGCGCTTCCAACTGAGGAGTAAGGATTGCGCGAATATGGTGAGTGCAATAATTTAACGACTGCGTTTTATTTAGACGCGGCTATTTATTAAAAGAGTAAGTTAAAGTCAATTAATGGACGTGCTCCTGTTTTTTCTAGGTTCATAGCCTGATATCTTCAATGGGCAGCAGTCTAGGATGTTGGTGTCTTCACAGTTTGCAAGGTTGTCCCAGACGTGGTGACTGCAATCTGGGAATGTTAACTGGATGAATTCATGGCTATGCCCTCCACAGATGAATGAAGGTCCATTGCAGAGGGTTTCAAGGAGAGGTAAAACTTCCCGCTCAGATGTGGAGCACTAGATGGCAAGCGTGTCACGATAAAAGCACCCCCCCCAACACACCGGATCCCAGTTTTACAACTACAAGGGAACTTTTTCCTTAGTTCGCCCTGCTCCTGTTGTGGATGCAAGGTATTACTTCTGAGTCACCGGGTGCGCTTACATGCACGTTCTTAAGATTATGCCTAATAAGCCGACAATGAACATGGTCATGTAAACGTGGTTACCCGTTTTCTTTTATTGGAGTAAAGTCATAAACGGCGTAAGCATAAACCGGTCGGAACAGGGTTTTTTTTGTTCTGCCTCTTACCTCGGATTTCACGCTGCATGTAAACATATTAACCTGCTTTCTGTCAGCTTATTGAAGTGTGCATGCGCGATAGGTGACAAAAACAGAAACTTAGAGCAGATTTAAATGCTTCCAGACAGAGCGAGCTAGCATTTTGCATGAAATAAGGACATATATCACAAATGCAGGCTGTTTTAAGACCCAGAAAATTGTAAAGATGTGTTCTCTTCTCATGCAGCAGAAGTAGAAGAGGTTCAGTCAAAACGCTGCATATGAGACATAAATCTTCCGCCGATACGGGGCACTTATTTAAAATCACAACTGACGTAACATTTGAAAAACTCAGAGTCAGATACGGGCATTATTGACGTCACTACATGAAAATAACCCAGTTTATTAATAAAGTCATGTAAACGCGGTTTACTTGCATTGTCAGTTTACTGGTTTGCATGTAAACGGGGAAAACTGATTATTTCAATAAGCTGATTTTTTTGAGTTATCAGCTTACTGGTGTGCATGTAAGCACACCTATTGATGTCGGGGGATATGGACGGATGAGTTTTTGGCCAGGCACTCCGTGGTGGCACCCTCCATCTGCCACCTGATCGTACCCACTCCCAGGAGCTGACCACAGGTGACCCATGTCTTTGTGGCAGATGAGGCTTTTCCCCTCAGGAAAAACCTCATGAGGCCATTCCCTGGGTGCACACTTCCCCCGAGAGAGACAGGTGTTTAATTACCGTACTGTCTCTCCAGAGCCCGGCTGGTTGTGGAGGACTCCTCCGGAATCCTGTCCTCAAAGTGGAGGATGTATTGTCGCCTCATAGAGGTTCAGCCTGATTTTGCAGAGCAGTGTGTCCTCCACAACTTTATGAGGAGATCTGCAGAGGCACCTGCTGCAAAAAGAGGCGGTGCAAGGTGCCGAGGACTCGCTGCAGTCTCGGTCGGGTTGCAGCCAACCCAGCCAACACGTGTATGTGGGGCCCACGTGAATTAAACATGGGCTACAGGGGTACAGAGTGGGCATGGGCTCAAAATGGGCATCTTATCTGGGGCCCACTTGGGTGAACCAAGTAGGTCCCACATGGGCAAACCCAGCTGGGCTCCTCATGTGGGACCTAGTTGGTTCACTAATGGGAAATGAGAACATGGGTGGAAAATGGGCTATTCAGTGGTCTAATTCATTCACAGTCAAGACAAGTGCAAACACAGTCAATTCCAAAGGTTGATTACATGGGTAGATAGTACACAAATATGCACCCTTGAAAAAAATGTATTGTTATTTTGAGACTTGAACACAATTAATGTGACTTTAATCTAGTCAAAATTTAAAAATTCCAACACAATAGCAATTTTATTTTGTTTATTTTGTGATCACAGAGCAGTGCCATCCAGGGACCATTTTAGCTTTTATTATAAAAGTGTACACATTAAGTGAAATATTTCCTTTCTCAATGTTTAATTTTGAACAAATCTTTAATAAATTTTATTTAGGCACAGAACCACTAGTTTCTGATTAGTAATGGCTTTAGAATAATGTTCCAAATAAGTTGGAATGTCTTCAGGGTTAGGTAATACTGAGTCATTGTTAATAGGTTACACCAGGGTCTTTACTTTATACTTTATACATCCACTTGTGATTCTTATTAAGTGGGTCATTTTCTTTTTTCTTTTTTAGGATTCTTAAGCTAACTGAAGTCTTTGAGATCCTGACACCTTGCACTTCTGGAGACTCCAGGTAGGTTGCAGTTCTGGAAAATGGTGGAGCTGGAGACTAAAGGGTTTCTGATGTTTTCACACTTAAATCTTCACCTTAATTATTTTGCAGTTTGTGTCATTTCGTCGCCATCTGTTTTTGTCTGACCCTGCTGACCATGTCATCAAGACCAACTAGATGTGGGGCACCAAAAAGCTTTAAATGTGAAAAAGAGAATTTAAAAAAAGTGACACAATGGTTGATTATTTTGAAAAAAAATTCAAAGGGCTGTTGGGTGAGCGATTATGGGGGAGTGAGGAGCTGCACAGTTTTTATATTTTTGTTTGTGAAATACATAAACTTTAAGTGTACAGATGTACATATTTAAACAATACAAGTTTTGTCAAATTATGTCACTAAAAAAATTACTTTTTTTGTGGTACTTTTGTCAAATAAAGTTGTAACTGTAATTTAGTCATTTTCAAATTATTCTAAATAACCCTTGCATTATAAAGTACAGCATGAGCTACCGGTTTCTACATTTTAGTGTAGTTTAGAGCAATGGTTTTCAAACCTGTCCTGGAGGACCATCAGCCCTGTGTCTCTCTCATTTATCACACCTGATTCAACTCATCAGCTCATTAGTAGAGACTGCAAGAACTAAATTGGTGTGTCTGATAAGGGAGACATACAAACTTTGCAGGACTGGCGGTCCTCTAGGACAGGTTTGAAAACCACTGGTTTAAAGGATTACATGTAATGTTTGTATTACGGGGTTCACTATAAGATAACTCACACAGAAACTATGCTAGCCCATCTATATATACCCGTTGTAGCCCATAAGAGCCCTACATAAACCCTATCTGGGTCCAGTCATTAACCCATATGGGCAGACCCATGTAGGCCCCAAATGGCTGCGACCTGGGTTACCCATATCAGCCTGGTATGAGCCCATCAAGAGACCCATCATTAACCCGTATGGGCAGACCCGTGTACGCCCCACATGGGTGCCACCTGGGTTACCCATATGGGCCCAGTATCAACCCATATGGGCAGACCCATGTAGGCCCCAAATGGGTGCGATCTGGGTTACCCATGTGGGCCAAATATAAACCCATATGGGCAGACCCATGTAGGCCCCAAATGGGTGTGACCTGGGTTACCCATATCGGCCTGGTATGAGCCCATCAAGAGACCCATCATTAACCCTTATGGGCAGACCCATGCAGGCCCCAAATGGGTGCTACCTGGGTTACCCATGTGGGCCCAGTATGAGCCCATCAAGAGACCCATCATCAACCCATATGGGCTAACTCATGTAGGGCCTCCATGGAAACTGAGGACAAAATTAGCTGGGTCCCAGTTGGGTAGCTCAGGTGGGCCCCAGATATCAGCCCATGTGCAGCCCCTTTGGGCCCCACATGGGTGTGTTGGCTGGGTATCTGACTAACCTATCTATCTTTACTTCTGCGAGAGGACTTAGACCAGAGGGCAAATTTCTTCTTAAGATCCCCAGTGCTTGCTTAAAGACAAAGGGAAATCGGGCTTTCGAAGTGATTGGACCCACATTATGAACCGCGTCCACTTTACCTGAATTCAAAACTAGCCTACTTGTATTGCAATTGTACTTCTACTGTTGTACAGCACTTTGGTCGCCCTGTGGTCGTTTAAACGTGCTTTACAAAAAAACATAACTTGAACTTGTCATCGTTTTCACAGATTCACTTTTTTGTTTACACCGAGAAAATGTGCACTTTGAAAAAAATGTGCAAGGTTTCAAAAGTTTGTGTTTTCAGGCACCCAAGACGCTATTGTCATGTTAATGAATGGCCAAAACTCATTAAAAGTTTTACGTTTTTAGTTGAAAACTGTGTCACGTAAACAGCCCCTACAAGTCCATGAAAACTAAACACACTGGTGAAAATTATAGACTGTGAATATGTTTATTTGTAGCCCTCATTGTTTATAAATTGGAAATGCTCAATTCTCTATATTCTCATATCATGATCCATCAGTACAACCTGGCACGGGGTTTTATTGCGTAAATATTTTACACATATAATATGAGCAGTCAAGACGTAGCTCAACTATCTTATAGTGTGAACACATAAATTGTGAGCTTTGGTTTTACATTGCATGTAATCTACTTGTACAGTGTGAGTTGGGAACCGTAATGAAATAGCACATGAATCACACAGTGTTTGGCAAGGCTTAACCAAGTGTTTTGTGTCTTGTCCAGGACATTGAGGATGCAGAAAATGTAACTGCAAACACAGTAATGGGGACTACACAACCCAAAGGGTTGATTCTACAAGAAAAGAAGACCTAGGATCACAGTTGAGATCGACGATGGCATTAAGGTTTTGAGCAACCTAGACTGCATGATCTTGGTGTTCATATTAATACAGTTAACCAATAATTGGTATGAATTCAGTCAGGTTCTGGTTTTGGCTGTAGGGCTGAAAAGTTACCAGATGATAATTATGAATATCCAGTTAACACTGAGGAGGACTTTATGGACTGTGAATCATCTTTCCCTGAGGAGTTAGATTCCCTACAGTCTGATGACAGTAGCTCTGTTGAAGAAGAGGAAGCTTGTCTGGAAAGTAGATTGGCAACCTGGGCATTGGAAGAAAATATAACAGTACATTGAATAATTTATTGAAAATTCTAAAGTGACATAATCCATCATTGCCAGCTGATGCAAGAACAATACTTATGACTTCACGGTCAGAGTCAGTGGTTATTCAGGAAAAGGCTAGTGGGACATACCATTACTTCTGAAGTCAATGAAGACCACTTTGGAGGCAAATAAGTGAAGCTTGGCTAGTGTTGTATGCCTAGAACTTAAAGCAAATGTGGATGGTATGCCAGTTTTTAAAGGTTTTTCCATCCAGTTCTGGTCAATTCTTGGAGTCATCAAGAACCTCCCCCAGAATCAGCCATTTGTGATCAGGCTTTTCTGTGGTACCAGCAAGCCAGCACTCATTGCTTACCTGGAAGATTTTGTGGCTGACGTTGTTACAATGTAGGATGGATTTACAATTCAAGGAATTACCATGTGGCTCCAACTGTGCTCTATGATGCTCCAGCCACAGCTTTTGTGAAAAATATTAAAGGACACACAAGCTACTCAGGGTCTGGGAAATGTATGCATGATGAGGAATATGTGAACAGTAGAGTGATATTCCCTCTGCACCGATGCCCGCCTCTGCACTGACAAAGACTTCAAATAATAGGCTGATTGGGCATGGTCGGTAGGTTTCCTTTGGACTACATGCATGGGTGTCATGAGGCGACTCTTGTACTTATGGCTCAAGAGTCCACTGGCTTGCAGGCTCTCAGTTTAACAGGTGAAGATTCTCTCTGAGAAGATCAGAAAACGTGTTCCAGTGGAGTTTGCACAAAGGCCAACACCTTTGAATTAGGTAGACTGCCTCTGAATTCTGCCAGTTCCTGCTATTTACTGGTCATGTGCTCCTTAAAGACTTCCAGCATACAGTATACCAGCACTTCTACAACTGAGGTCTACATGGGTCTACAACTGATGGTATTGCTTTCCGGTGTGCAACATTTTTAACTGTTTTCTTACTATTATGGCATTTTGTTGTAAGGTTAACTATCCATAGCCTGGCCTTACTCACAGTAGCGCTCCCACTGTCTAGTTACCAACTACTAGCTGTCTGTCTCGTACAATAGTTTTGCCAGCATTGCTGCATTTTCAGATTAATTTAAATATTGTCCTGTGCAATAGCAAGTTGTCCCACAATCCTTTATTCCCATCTTCACTGACCTGCTTTTTTCAAAAAGTTATTTAGATACAGAAGTTGACTATTAGCCTCCCCTAACAATGAGGGAGGAAGCACATTTGACAGCTTGTTTAAGGGTCAATGTATTGTGCTGTTATGTAGACATTATGAGGCATAGTTTTGTTTGAAAGTTTTAAAAATGTTATAATGACAAGTGAATACGTTAACATAAAGAATTAAATGGTGTTTGTAAAGGTGTGTAATTTGCAATATGTGTGTTTAGCCTCCACTAACCAAAGTTTTTATTGTGCTAATAATTTTGTATTAGGTGAACATGCACTATTGGAAAAGGAAAGTAAAACTGGCTAGTGGCAAAGGAGTGGTTTTCAGATTACCTTGCTTGGTGGCCCCCGTTTAGGGACAAGTTCCAGATTCTAAGAAGTCCAAAAAGGGTTGTCCCCGATCCATAAATGGACTGGAAACAATTTGCTGCACATGTGCTCTATGAATCAGGTAATTTTCAATGTTGAAATGTGCAATTGAGTACTCCACCATCTGTTGTTGCTTTGTTATTTAGTTGCTCTGTGTGGCCACCTCACCACATTCTGATATTGTCAACTACTAGGGCTGGGTATTGACACAATTTTCAAAATTAGGATAGATTCGATTTTTATTTACAGGCTTGCAATTCAGTTTGTTTTTGATTCGATTCAATATATATAAAGGCACAATACATGGCAAATTTTCTCAAGGAAAACAAATCTCTTAAAGGGGGGGTGAAAAACTCAGTTTCAGTCAATCTCATGTCAATCTTGAGTACCTATAGAGTAGTATTGCATCCTTCATATCTCCGAAAAGTCTTTAGTTTTATTATATTTATAAAATAAATATTGGCTGTACCGAGTCTTTCCGGAAAAAACAGAGCGCGTGAAGGCGTATCATGTGGGCGGAGCTAAAGAATGACGAATGCACACAAAGCGGTGACGTCCTCAAGCGTGGAGAAACCCATGGCTATCAATCTCAGCTAATACAGATATGATCCAGAATCAGATTCGGAGGCTGAAATAAATTGAACAGGAGAAACCGCAACAGCAGGACGTCTGTCTCTGTGGTATGTACTGTATTTAGTGGCCTGTCAACATTTGTGTGTGTTTACTCGCAGTTTATGAGGACATGATTCGGTTTATGCACTATTGTATGCGACTAAACCTTAGCAGTAGCAAGCAAAACGGTTTTGCATGGAGGATGCTATTCAGACTTTAAAACTGCACTTTATTCCTCGACGTAATGTTGTTGCTGAGCGTCATGCATTTAGAAAACAAATTCAAGCATCAGGGGAAACAATTCTGCAGTATGTTGCTTCTCTTCGGGACCTAGCAACCACATGTGAGTTTGCATCTAATGATGATGAGATGTTGCGAGATCAATTAGTGGAGAATGTAAACAGTCATCGTATCAGAGAACGTCTGCTATTAGAACCTGATTTGACTCTTAACAAGGCTATCACTATTGCTACGCAAATGGAGGCTGTTGGTGAACAAGCTAAACTTTTTTCCAATCGGAATTCAGAACCTGTTCAAGCAATACAAGTGACTGGTGTGCCTGCTGTTGATCGTTATAAAAGACAATCACCTTTGAAACCTCTGGCTGTGCCTTCAAAGTCGTCTGCTACTCTCTTGACTTGTGCATGTTACCGCTGTGGATCTACCAGGCATCTTGCAAATGATTCCAGATGCCCTGCAGTTTCTGTAAAGTGCAATAATTGTCAAAAGGTGGGACATTTTTCCAGAGTGTGTCGTTCACAGCAAACACGTTCTGTCCATGAGATTGAATTGCCTGAGCTTCAGATTCTTTACATGCATGATTCAGTATCTAATAAGACAAAGTGCATTACTACTATCATGACTGCATCAGCTTCTGTACCTGTGGAGTTGATTGTGGATTCTGGATCTTCAGTTTCTATTCTGCCAAAATCTTTGTATGAAAAACACTTCAAGCAAGACGCCTTGCTGCCTCCTGCTGTTAAATTGGTGACGTATTCACGAGATCTAATACCAGTGCTTGGCTGTCTACCTTTTACTGTTACCAGAGATGATATGAACTGTAATACGTCAATATTCATTGTTGAATGTGGCACAGCTCTTCTTGGAATGGATTTGATAAATGGATTGCATCTTAAGTTTGAAGGTTCTTCTATTCTTCCAGGACATGTTCAGTCTTCAGTCCCTGTAATACGACTTTCTGCTTCTGTGCCTGTTAGCAAGCTAGGATGTGCAAAAGGCAAAAATTTCTCCAGATGTGAAACCTGTTCGTCAGAAACTCAGAAGGTTACCATTGTCTGTTCGAAATGCTGTCAGTAATGAACTGCAACGTCTTCTTGACCTGGGTGTTATTAAACGAATGGATGCTTCGCAGTGGATTTCTCCAGTTGTAGTTGTTCAGAAGAAGACGGGTGGCATTCGTATGTATGTAGATCTGCGAGAACCAAACAAAGCTGTTGTTGCGGACTGTTATCCGTTGCCCCATATTGAGGAGATGATGTCTACGCTGTGTGGAGCAACTTTCTTTTCTACAATTGATTTAGAGAATGCTTACTTCCAGCTTTTGTTACATGAAGAAAGTCGTGATCTGACTGCATTTATTACCCATGAAGGGTTATTCAGATTCTGTCGAGTACCTTATGGCCTTGCTTCAGCTCCGTCTGCATTTCAGAAAATGCTAGCAACTGTACTGCAAGGGTTGCCAAATCTGGCTAATTATCTGGATGATGTTATTGTCTGGGGACGCACAAAAAGTGAACATGATCACATGCTCAGATTGGTTATTCAGCGTATACATGATGCAGGCTTACAGTTGAATGATTCAAAGTGTCACTTTAACAAAAGCAGTTTGCGCTTTCTTGGTCATACTGTATCTGCTCAGGGTATTTGCCCAGATGAGGATCATCTTAGTGCAATGCTTCATGCTCCTGTTTCTAATGATGTACATCAGCTCCGTTCCCTTCTTGGATTGTTGTCATGGTACAATAAGTTCATTCCAAATTTTGCCACAGTAGTAGAACCATTGCGTGCTTGCATTAGACAAGGTTCTGAGTTCAGTTGGTCAGATGAAGCTCAGAAGAGTTTCAGTACTGTAAAGGAGTTATTGTTTCAAAGCCCTGCTTTAGCATTGTTTGACCCTAACTTGCCCACTGTCGTTTCAACAGATGCATCAGATTATGGACTAGGTGCTGTATTCTCTCAAATCCATGAAAACAACACAGAGCGTATTGTTGCGTTTGCTTCAAGAACCTTGTCTACTTCTGAACGAAAATATTCAACGATTGAAAAGGAAGCTTTAGCATGTGTCTGGGCTGTTGAAAAATGGAGAACTTACCTCTGGGGTCGAAAATTTCTTCTACGTACAGATCATCAGGCCTTGACAGTGCTTCTCTCCTCTAAAGGTACAGATCGCTCTGGAATGAGGATAGCGCGTTGGGCAGAGCGACTCTTGTGTTTTAACTATGAGGTTAATTATTATCCAGGCTCTAAAAACCAGGTTGCTGATTATCTTTCTCGCCTACCCTTGTCGGCTTCTGATGAGGATCTTTCTGATACTGAGCCTGAGTTTGTTTCATCTGCCTCTGCCTCATGCTCAGAAATGACTGCGCTACGTGCTCAGATTGTTCGTGGATGGCCTTTTTCATCAGCGGCTGTGGATGTTGTTTTACGTCAATATTTTCAAGTGCGTGATGAACTTGCTGTGCAAAAGGACTACGTGTTTAGAGGGTCACGTCTGGTTGTTCCTGTTTCATTACGACATGTCTTGATGAGTCTGGCCCACGAAGGTCATCAAGGAATAGTACGTACGAAGCAGCGCATTCGTGAACTTTATTGGTGGCCTGGTATTGACTGTTTGGTTAAGGAGCAGATTAAGAATTGTGAAGTTTGCTTGTTTTCTGATAAGACTACAACTGTCTGTGTTGCACCATTACAACCTGTACCTTTTCCATCTGTGCCATGGGAAAAAGTGGTTGTTGACATTGTCGGCCCATTTGAAACCGCTACTTGGGATTGTCGGTACATTATGACATTAATTGACTATCATAGTAAGTGGCCAGAAGTAGCATTCACTTCTTCAATTACAAGTAAAAATGTGATCAACTTCTTGACATCAGTCTTCAGCAAATTTGGACATCCTCATTACATTGTGTCTGACAATGGATGTCAATTCAAGTCAGTGGAGTTTGCAGCATTTCTGAAAGAGAGAGCTATTCAACATCTACATACGTCAGTGTATCATCCAGCTGCAAATGGAGCTATTGAAAGATTCCATAGAGTACTGAAGAGCTCTATTCAATCAGCGATTCTGTCTGGAAAGCCATGGAAATCAACAGTTACAGCATTTCTTCAAACTTACCGTGCTACTCCCCATTCTGTTACTGGACGGTCTCCTTCTGAGTTGCTCTGTGGCAGGAAAATGCACACTCGCCTTAATGTCCTTCCTCCTCCTATAATTTGTAAGAATGCTGATGTGAGTCAGAAAGTGGGATTGTCCCAAAAGATGAAAACATACACAGACCTCAAACGAAGAGCTTGTACTCCTGAGTTCAAACCAGAAGATTGGGTGCGTATAAAAATTCCAGTTCATGTTCCTAAAGGACATCCTAGATTCTCAAAGCCTCTGAAAATTGTGCGTCAACTTGGTCCATGTACTTATCAGTTGACAGATGGGAAAACTTGGCATGCGTCTCATCTGTCTCCAGCTTGTGCACCTGTGGAAAATGGCAGTGAGAGTGAATTAGTGTCCTTGCCTCTTCAGTCTGTCCCTTCCTCTACTGTGTTGCCTAAAAATGAACTTGTGAACTTGCCTACTCAAATTGCCTCTCCATCTGTTCCTGAAAGATCTTCATCACGAGTAAAACGCCCTCCACGTTGGATGCACGATTATGTCACTTAAAACCTTGATTACCTTGTGCCAAATGAGAAACTATTTATAGTTCTGATATGTATGGTTACAGAATGTAGAATCTATTTCTACACTAATTGAATTTGATGTAACTATTGTATTGGCTTTGCCTATTGCACAAACTTTGTATTTTGGGGGGAATTTACAGTTCTAAGTAATGGGGGAATGTTGTGTTGGTGTATTTGTCTGGAGATGGCGCTATAGTTCACATGTTGTTACCTATAAAAGGTGTAGAGTAAGAATGGAAGGGTGTTACACCCGCTGTCAATCATGTAACCATCTGGCACTGTTGCTTTGTTTGTCCTGCTTGTGGACTGAATAAACACTTGAGAATTGGGAACTTTCTTGTCCTCATGCTTACCTGAAGCTAAACATAACAAAAACGATCAAGATTATACGCTTCTGTTAGTAGTTTGAAACAAATATGTTATTTAAATAATTAAACTACAGAGAGCGATCAAAGAACACTCTTTTATAATGTTCGGATCTGTCCATCAGACTCATCTGCAATGCACACTTGTCCAAACTGCCGTTTGAATGACGCTGCTCTAGTAATTATGCTCAACAGAAGCTCACTGTATTCACGTCGATGTCATGTTTGCTGTTAGCTGTGGTGAAAGCATTTTGTGAGAGAAATAACGTTGCAAAGTTCACTCGTGTTTAATTAGAGCTCTCAGATACAAACAAAAACTCGCCTCGTGCTCTCAACGGAACAATTACACTTCCTCAGCAATCTTTCCCCAGTTTAGTCTCTCTCTCTCTACTGGCAGTGAGAGACGGAGTGCTCCTCCGCGCATGACTAAATCACGCCACCCTCTGCACGTAATCTCATTTCAAATGCAAAGAACTCAGCCAATCACAACAGTGGGTGTTTTCACTGAAGACTCACAGCAGACATGCCCCTTGAAACAGAGCATTCAAGCCAGAGGGCTAATATCAGTATAGAAAAAATGCCTTTATTTCTAAATTAAGATTTTTTTAATATATATAAAAACCATAACAAGATAAGTACACATCAGGAAGCATTATAAAATAATAAAAGAATCCATGTCATGGGACCTTTAAACCATATTTGTTGACATATTTGTATCTTGAAGCAAAGTCCTAACTGCTTTTTCACCATATTTTTCACTGTTACAGGCTGCCAGAAATAAAAATAATACTTCTACTGTGGGTCTACATTGTTGATGTTCCTTTTTGATCCTTTTTCTCCTGGAGCTCTTTTTGTGTTATTAAAGTGTCTGAAGAGGTGAGATGGAAGTTGAAAATAATTTAATAGTCAACTGTTTTACATTAGAAATGTTAAATGACACTGATGCAAACTACTCAACTTTTTTTCTCAAATATGGCCATTTTGAGGGATGAAAACTGTGTGTGTGTGTGTGTGTGTGTGTGTGTGTGTGTGTGTGTGTATTATACTATGCGTCTCTCTCTCTAATTCAAAAACAACGATTTTAACTCCTCATTGAGAAATATAATGTAGCGATTCAGTACAGTATCGAAGCTATTTTATGAATAAAACACATAGCTTTTTTAAAACGCTCTCCAAAGCAAACAAATTTGAAGACGCCGTCTTCGCGTCGTAGTGTGGACTAGAAAACGATGACGCATGTTTAGTCATGTGACGCATATTGTACCAGGATGATTCTCCAACTAGCAGCACTTTTGGCACTGTGAGCTTATGGAAAATTCTCTCTTAAAACACACTTAAGACAATTTTCCTAGCTTCATTAATTTGTCTTCTAACACAATATAACACTGGGCAGTTTTAGAAATCCATGGACTATTATTATTTTTAACAGCTTTTCTGAAGAGCGCTTGATGTAATTTTTTACCACTTTTCAATTTATGTATTTTATTACAATACAATATTGTACAACTAATCATGGACAGTATAGTGTGTGCATACACTTACATACACTCTCGGGACTAAATATAAAATACCTTAAACTGTGTTCCAAAGATGAACGGAGGTGTTGAATGATGAGCGGCAAGGCAAAGATTCGTTTAACAGAGTATATCTTTACTAGAAGAGATGCAGGAGAGATTACATACAGGTGCGTAGCTTCATCACCCTATCACATACCGGCGCATGAGTAGAAGCCAACTTTTACAACTTGGTCTGTTTGGATTTAAAGCTACAGAGTACTATGTTCTACAGGAGGTCTTACGGGTAGGGTTGCCACCCGTCCCGTGAAATACGGAATCGTCCCGTATTTTTAGGAAAAATGATTTGTCCCGTATTTTACATAGGTCCAATCAGAGTCAGCACGGCCAATCAGAGTCAGAAGAGAAGGGGACCCCGCCTCGCCGGTTCTTTTCTATATGGGCAGAATCCATTTGAAACGATGGCGGAGGCAGGTCCAAATAGTTTGTTTTTCATTGTCATAGCTGTGAATTATACTAAGTGCATCTGTTCACACTGATTTCAATAGCAGATATCCTATTATAATGTCCTTTGGTATCAATCTTAATATATATACAAATTATGAAAACATGTTTTAAGTTATGATGTACCACCACTGCACTGGCACACCATCGGGACTGGTCATCGTGGCCCCGAGGGGTGTGGCCACCGCTGCGGCAGGCGTCCCTTATTTTTCTGTATTGAAGGTGGCAACCCTACTTACGGGTGTCAAACGACATTAGGGTGAGTCATTAATGACATAAATTTCATTTTTGGGTGAAATAACCCTTTAATAATGACAATGTATTTGTGCATTTGTTTGTTTGTTTATTTACATAAAAAGGCCAACGACACACAAGTGCCTGTAGTTAATTACCCCCCCCCCCCCCCCCCCCCCGATAGATGTATGTTGATCCCGCTATTGTGCCAGTTATGTGCTGTTCACTTTCACACAGCTGCTAAAACATGTTACTTCGCACACTTCATATCACAGTCCTGCAAGGATGACAGAAAATGTACTTGCATTTGCTGTCCTGCAGCAAAATATGAGTGGAGTTGCGTATTAGACCAAACATATTGATTTTGACCAAGTGCGATCTGGACGCATCAGTGAATGATGAGATATTTTGCTAAATAAAATTTTCCTGCTAGAAAATTGTTTGATAACTCTATCTATCTCTAGCTAATCTATCTATTGTGTGTATATCATCTCAATGAGCTTTTACGCATGCGCAGCAAGTTGAATTTGGTGCTTACTGACATTTCAGTGTGGATGAGAAACCTTTGGAAAACTAGTATGGATGAAGAGCATGTTTTCAAATCTTGAGAAATCCGTTTTTATTTTTCCAAAACACTGTATACCTTATCAATGATTCCCTCAGTTGTATGACAAACAACAAAATATTTTTTACTTATCAGTTATTTAAAGAAATTCAGCATCTAAAGATCATTTAATTACCTTCCAATAGTTACAGATTATAATAAAATGTTATATTGTGAATCTGTGGTGTAACAGTATGAAGCTACAAAAATAAGTAAAATTCTGTATGTTTTTGTACCTGTTCTTGATCAAAAATAGAGATCCGTAGCCTCTGCTAAATTAATTTACACCGTAACTTGAAATTTATATGCTGTACTACTCACTTGTTTCCTGTCTTTTGATAAATGCAGGCTTTTATGTCTTGGGCCATGCAGCTGTCGGCCTCTATTTCATGTTCCTCTCTTTCTCCACTTGCAGTCGGAAAGTCCTGTCCAGTACAGTCCTTTATATGTGTTTATGTCCTTCATTATGTGTGTATTCTGAGTGGCAGATGTTTTTTCTGCAGATGATGAGGTTATGGTTTGTGACAGCATATAAAATACACAATTGAGTTTGTCTGTACATTAGATTATGTAAAAACAATTATGCTTATGAAGGCCAAATAATAAACAGTATAGCCCTTTACTGTGTTAAAAGGAAAAAGTGACAAAGTCATTGGATAGCTTTAAAGGGGTGGTAAAACACGGGGCGCTCTATCAGCTTCCTACTTCAGTAGTAAGGGCACTGATAAGCAAGTCAACCCATTGCCTTATGTCCTAATCAGTGGTCTGACTAGTGGACTAGGAAGCTGATTGAGACGCGCCCATGATTTCATTTTTCTAACCTTATCTAGTGTGTAATGTCGCTGTTGGAGCATAAACAACATCTGTTTATACTCCCCTAATTAAACCCACTAATTATTTCTTGTGGCCTGCGTATTCACAACGAGTATAAATAGCAATGCACATTAAAGGTGCACTATGTAGTATTTTTGCAGTAAAATATCCAAAAACCACTAGGCCAGTGTTATATATTTTGTTCAGTTGAGTACCTACAATATCCCAAATGTTTCCAACTATTTGTAAATTGTGAGAAAATTGGTATTTTACCAAAGGTCCAGCATAGCGTCTGAGGAAGTCGCCTGTCGATTGCGTCATATCTGCGCTACCCTCGGTTTCGGGTTTTATTTGGCAGAAGCGCTTTACTCTTAGCAGTGTGAACAAGTGAACGCATGGAGTAACGTCATAACATCATTTTCAACACACTTAAACGGATACTTCACTGCCTTTTCATATTAAACTATGTTATTCCCTTAACTTAAACGAGTTGATACATACCTCTCTCGTCTCAGTGCGTGCACTTAATCTCTCTGACGCGCGGTGACGATCTGATAGCATTTAGCTTAGCTCCCTAAGCCCAGTTAAATACAGTTACACGAATAGTTGAACGATCAAGTATGGTGACAAAATAAAACGTGGTACTTCTCTAATCGGATTAAAAAGGAGAACTATAATGTATGGCGGATTAGCACTTCTGAGAGTACTTCGGTTCGGCGCAGTAAAAAGTCCCGGCCGAAACATCTTCCCTCACATCTCCCGATAGAGGGAATGCACGTGACGTCATCGTCAGCTGGAGTGACTGTGACAACGCCCCGCTGAGTGGCAGAAAGACTGAGAGGCAGCATTGGTTTACAGCGCAAATGCAGCGAAAACACACAAAACTAGGCCCTGCGCCAGAAGGGGGGTAGGGGGAGGCTTGTCCACGGACCGCATAGTCATCGCCGTTCTGAGCTTGAGACGGACTTGATAATGTGCTTCATAAAGCGTGTAATTTTCTCACTCAAACCACTGCCACCTGCTGCTGCTTCTGCTTTTAGAATGAAAAGCTGCCCATAACTGCTTGTCTGTGATCTGTAATAATCCTCTGTAAGAATTCGCAATAATTGCATATTATCAGCGAAAAGGAGCTAGCAAAAGATCCAGTGTCTATCTGTATTTGCACTCGTCAAATAATTACATTTCCAACGTGTTTTCGCCTCGGTGAGTTATGTAGCCAATCACAGACATGTTTGTAGACTTCTACAACGGAATTGGCCAATCACAGGTGTTGAATTTGGAATCACTCACCGCTCGAGTGTTTGTCCAGGTGCTGTTCAGTTAAACACGCGAGGCAATCCTCTGTAAGTGCAGGCATTGTGAAAATAAGAGATTCATTGTATACCAACGTCACTGCGGAACTTTATGAGATTGCGTTTATTGAATGAGAGACAGCGTTTAGTGAATATAAAGTATATTACCACCACTACACGCTTCAAAACACTGACCCATCCACATATACATGCGGGATTCACTTGAAAAATTTGATGAATGACAGTTACAAACATTCTTGTCGAAATGAGGCTCCTAAAAATGTCATGAAAACACGATTCCTGGCTGCATATCATTATCCATGGATCACTGAATCTTTGTTAAGTTGTAAGGATCATTTGCTCTACTCGTGTTTTCCTCCATTAACTCCAGTCACGCAGCTGCTTCTGCCACTCAACCCCACATGCATGAACCTGATTTGTGCCCGAGTCCTATTTCCACAGGCTGTGAGGTGAAGACCACATATCCCAAGGTGCTACGCTCAAACTTTGCATCATCAAACTATGCATTTGTTTTGAATAGGCGACCTCTAGTGGACGGAAAGTTGCATAGTGCACCTTTAAGACTGAGCGATTTCCTAGGCAGATATTATCTTAGGACTATATTATGGGGAAGCACATGAAATCCCACAACTTCTGTCAACATACTGTGAATAGTAGCTGGCTATTTTTTCATACAGTACATGAATGGCGAAGAACATGGATGATTTTGTGAGAGACGTAGAGGGTTACTTCTTAGACATCACGATCCAGAACCATACCTCAATGAACCAGAGTTTTCAGAAGAGGAGCTTACAAAAATATTAATATAAAAACATGTATGTAATTAAAGTTAAAATGCTTGATAAACAGGTCTTCCGAATGGCCTTGTTCATCATATTTATTTTCATATAAAAGCAACCCCAGATAGCATGGTGACATTGATTCAATGTTGAAATTCAATCAGAATCATCATTTTGGTTGAGGTTGAAATTTCAATGCTAAGTAATATTGGATCAATGTTGAAAATTCACTGCTAAATAATATTGGATCAATGTTGATAATTCCATGCTTTTCAGTGTTGAAAAGACAAACATTGAATCAATGCTGATGTTTGGTCATCTTAATTCTCCACCGGTGAGGCTTACGGTCAATCTATCTGTCACATTATTCAACATGTTAAGGCAAGTCCAAATCAATTGGCTACATTTGTGTGAATGTGAGCACATTTCTTATCCTCAAAGGATACGATGAGTACACCAAAGAGTGTGTGGATTAACAAAGAATACATAAATGTAAATTTTGTAATTGTAAGCCTTTCTTTAAATTTTTCTGAAAGAGTTAAAATTGTATGCGTGTTTGATTTCTGACTCTTCCAATAAGAAAGCTGTAAAAACTATTAATCTTTTTAAAAGGTATATTATTTTCCTGCTTACTGGCATGTAATGTTGTCATTCTGTGTTTCATGTTATTATAATAAAAAATGTAAAAAAATAAAAACAAAAACAAAGAACTTCTACCATAAATTTAGTCTATCAGTTTTAAATAAATAAAAATGTAGGCTATTATTATGATTAATCATGTAGAATGTACATGTATTTCATTATTTATCTAAAGAATACAGAGTTAATAAAGAATTAGAATATGTGTCCCTATCGAATATCGAATGCGCCACAATCCAATCCAGCAGGTGGCGGTAATGCACCTTCAAGACAACCACCAATCAACCAAAGCAAGCGCAGCTGAACAGACTTCAATCGCGAAAAAGAGACACAGGACAATGACCATGTTTTTTAGAGGTAAATGGCCTACAAAAATATAATTATAAAATGCATCTCAATTTTAATTTAGTGTTTTTATTCATCTTTATGTTTTACAACTTGTGTTCTTCTCCTGAGCGAATCAGAGTGAACTGCAATGTTAATAATAGTCACATGAACGCCCTCGTACACAACCAACGGCCAGGATAATCTTAATACATTGAGTTTCAGTTTGTTTTTCACCAAACCATATCATATTTGTATTCATTTTTGATTATTTGTTGATATTTTTGATTATTTGTATTCAAGATTGGCATATACACTGTGAATTGCGTCCGAATTCTGACTCGTGCAACTTTTTTTTTTTTTTTTTTTCGTGCGTCGTTTGTTGTGAGGTGTTCATCTATTTTATGAGATGATTTTAGTATTAAGATGATTAATCTGTGCGTGCAACGAGTAAAATGTGCATTTGTGGAAACGGTGCTGCACATGCATTCATTGACTTGTGAGTCGATCCTATTTGATTCATTTGAATTTTGAGACCATATAGGATCGACTCACAAGTCAATGAATGCATGCGCGGCGCGGATCCACAAACGTATCTTACTCGTTGCACACACAGATGAATCATTTTGAATCATCCTATATTCGTCCAGTGTATAAACGAGAGGCGATCGGAAGGTTAGATGAATTTCTGGCTTGTCAGTAATTGTGTTCACCACTCGTGAGAGTATCTCACAGCTGAAGCAGAACTAGAACTGATTGACCTGTGAGGGGAAATACAATCAGCTCGTAGCTCTGCTTCAGTTGCGAGATATCACGGACTACAGAAATTTAGTAAACAGTTGTGCCTCCAGTTCGTGTTGTAAATGGAAAAAAAATATATCTTCCAAACCACCATGTAGCCTATTATACAGCTCCTCTTTTATTTTCTTGATTTAGCTATTTGGTCATTCATTTACTTGTTCCATTTTCACACTTTATTTATTTACTATTACATACAATAATATTATTAGATAAAACACTGTATATATTCACTTTGCTTTTTCATTCATTGTGTGTCTGCAGGTCCTTTAAAGTCTATAGTAAAATGCATTAATAGTCCTGAATTTAATGTTACCGTTTTAACTGGGATATCAAGATTTTGATAAAATTTCAAGTTTCACTTCATTTTGTAGTAGGCTATATTTGTAATGCATAATTAATCACATTTCCAAATATTTACTAACTTCTTGTTGTTTTAGATGCCGTGAATGCTGATAATAAGAGGCATCAGAGTTTATCTTTGCTGGGACGATGCAGAACTGGCTCCATTACAACCTGAAAGGCTTCGGGACATTGCTCATGGTGGAAACCCCTGAGTTTGGAGTATTATTCTTTCTTCTACCTTCTTTCTTTCAGTAGTACTGTGTCATTTCTGTATTTATTGGCAAGTTTACATTTGTATTTACTTCCATTTTACAGATGCACGTTGTCATGTTTTTTCAGGCTCTTCTCATTTGTGTCATAAATTCAGATGTAATTGTTTTAAGTCAATGTGAGATTTCCTGTTGTAACTGTGGGGGCCTAAATAAATATATTTGCATGTAAACTGAAGGATGTTGTTTACTTTGAGTGACTTTTTGATGCAAAATCATATCGACTGCAGCCACACATGGTCTCTGATTAAAATGAATAAAATAGAGACAAATTAACTGGCATAGAATCCTGCTGTAGATAAAGCAAGATTGATCTATTTTTCATTGTTGAAATAACATTATTTCACGGTGCAAACCTGATGAAAAATCAATGTTATATTTCAATATTGATTCAATGATATTTTGATTGATGCATTAACATTGATTCACTTAAATAAGTGGTTTAATTTTAGTTGTTAAACTATTGATTTTAAGCCCATCTTGATCTATTTTTCATCGTTGAAATAACATTATTTCAGGGTGCAAACCTGATGAAAAATCAACAGTCTCAACATTGACATCTCAACATTGATTCAATGATATTTTAGTTGATGCATTAACATTGATTCAACGCAGATTCACTGTTTGTCTGCTATCTGGGACAGAACTTAAATTACATCCAGTTTATCAGCAACACAGCGTATGAGGGAGAATCCCGCAATATCTGCAACTGATCTTGTTAGGTGTCTGGTCCACTACAAGAAGAGAGAACTGTCCGTCTTGCCTGCACTTTTTTCACTCCTCTCCTCACTGCAGCTGCCTCGTCTTGCCTATATTTCAGGCGAGATGAGGCGCATCTCAAACAAGCCTATCCTTATTATTTATTTGCCATAAATAAAACATAAATATCACACACAATTCAACTATGGAAAGACTTTACAGTTCTGATTTGATCTTTGATGTAAATCCTTAATTTGGGACACCCCTACATATGGTGTGTAATGGCAAGCCATGCTTATGGCCTAAATAAATAAATGTACTAGAAAGCCCATGCAGAGCATCCACAATTTACAGCTTTGCATCATCCAAACATCAGCATTTGTAATCAGATGCCAACGTCTCTGCGACACATTCCTGAGTTGTTTGTGTAAAAAATAAAAATAAAACGCATCAAACCATTTTTAAAGGGCTTGTTATTGAACAAAAAAAAAGATCCTGAATGTTTTTCTTGACATAATTTCAGGTGTTACTCTTTCACTAGTAGTTATTTTCAGCACATTTTTGGACATGTTTTTAAAGAATTACTCTCGAAATAGCTCGGACAATTGTCGTTATATGTGTTTTCTTACATTTTCATTTCTCACTTAAATTTCTATGCACTGTAGGTTTCTATGAACTATATTTGGGACCTTTATTATGGTCTCGTCCTGTGATGTCATATGTCTGCGCCGCGCTCCTGCGTCTGAAGAAAGGTTTGTGTTTTTAAGAATTTAAAAAGTGCTTTAATCGATACAAACTATTCATGCATTTTAATAGTTTTGTAAAATTAATTAATGTTTATTGCATCTAACTATGCTAAATTTAACATTTATGAACGTTATTTGTTGGGTACGTAAAGCGTATTCACATGAGTAACAGAGAAGCTGGCTTGACACTGAAAGTCTACACATATCTAATCTTTTGAGCATATCTGATATTTTTTGCATTCACTTGAGACACGACTGGTATACGATATCTGTGTTTACATAATCATTGTCTTTTACATAATCTATATCCAAAACTATTCTGTTGCCGATCGATTTGTAAGTGGCTGTAACATTTTTTGTTATAATTCACGTCGGGTGGCCTTGTTTATTTGACAGTATGGACACGTTAAAAACTGCCATGGATATTTGTAGATATAATAACGGTCATTTCCGTTTGTTATTTTAGTAGCTCGGAATAATTCATATTTAAATTAATGAGAGAGAGAGAAAGATAATTACCTGCGTGCGTCTGTATCAGTGAAACTTGTTTGCAAAAACAGTACGTTATCCCCTCAATGGTGAGAATTAGTCAGTCGAGGGACGATGAAAACCAACCAGGGGCTGCCAACCTTTTGAGTTTAGTTTGGAGTGAGAATTATGGAAAGTGGCTGGGGGGTGTAACAAAAAAAAAAAAACAACAACCAAAAAACCTTGCCTCCGAATAATAAGTGTATGATTGTCAAAACATTTGGTAACTAAACAGAATAGTGATTTAGTTTACTGCCTTATGCTGCCGGTTTTATTAATACTTGACAGTTTCACAATTAAATTCATGATATATCGGTTAATTTGGATAAATATTAAGTTTGTGTTCATTTTCCCTCATCTAATGCTGTAAGAATGCAGAGCCCTGTCAGCTGATATTATTATTAAAAGGTAAAATTAACAACTCAAATTAAATATGGATTTTTAATTATAATTACAATCTTGTAATATTTTTGATTTATAAATGGTGCACATATTTAGCAAACTGCTCATCAATAGCTAATTTTTCTAGCCAACTATATGGTCATTAAATGGCTTTCCTGAGGTAACTGTAACGTTTTGAGACATTGTTCTGTTTTATTGACCTCTTCCCATTGTTGAAAAACACTTATTTGGTTGATTATGTATGAGGCATATACATTTCGGTAAGTTGACTTTCAGTAAATCTTAAACATGCCTTCTGATGTACATTTTTGTGTCTATTTATGCTGCATTCCAGGCAACCCGTAACCTGTGTTTTTCCAACCTTCAACCCGTGAAATTGCACTGGAATGGCAGTCAAACCTGTGACGTCACATAACCCGCGAAACAACAATGGCACACCCTATGGATGCCGTGATTATGGAAGTCGTACATTAAAAAAACGAATCGTTTATTAAAATAAGGTATTGCTCTAATGTTATTTATCCGCAAATATTATGCATTATCAGCAGCTTTTCTAGCGTTAGCTAGTTTTCAGTCCATTGAGTGATATTAAAAGAATATATTAATATCAAATACACAAATAACATAAATAAAAGGTATAATAGCTTCTTTAGTCTCTTTTTCTCCTGTTTCCCTCAAAATAAATAAGGAGTAAGCACCTTTGCCGATATAATTGGTTGTAAAAGAGCAAAGAGTTATGCTTTGTTTACATCTAGCTACCACAATTTCTTGCTCTCAGGCAGTTTGGTGTGACTTTGCCTGGAATGCCTCAAAGTCGTGGTTTGGAGTTGTAAATTGCGGGCTAAAAAAACCTGCCTGGAACGCAGCATTAGTTAATATTGAGGTGAATATTAAGTTACACCCCTTGAAACAGATAATTCATGCCAGAGGGGTAATATCAGTATAGGAAAAAATGCTTTCATTTCTAAATTATGACATTTTTGATGTAGAAACCATACTAACAATATAAGTACACCTCAGAAAATAAAATAAAAAAATCCATGCCATGGGACCTTTTAAAGGGGCAAATATAGACGTGATCAGAAAGTGCTCCTAAATTTTTGATAGTGCTCCTAAATATTTTGTATTATAAAAAAATGTTAGCATAGAGCCCTGTGTGTGCTGAGTGCAAGTGACGTGAAGACAAGACCTTCTGTTTCGAGGCTTTGGAAGTAAATCATTTAATAACTTTTGAGGCCTTTTTTTTTGCTAAAAATCTTTATAAGAACTAGTTTCCTCTTGCAGTTAAAATGTGGACATTGTCTTTTATGAAGCGTAACTCATACTTCTGTTAAAGCTCTGTCAAGATAGTTTAGTTAACCTTTTAAAGCTATTTGTTTTAATGAAAGTGTAATTATTAAATATGTATCCAATAACTATGACTTGTGACTCTCTTACCAGTCTGCTGACTACTGAACTAGGGAGCTGATTGAGATGCACCCAGAGATTTAGGTAGGGTTTTGTCTTTTCTTTCTGTTAATTATTCTCATCTTCAACATGACAGTGTTCGGACACACAAAAAAACTCCTGGTGAAGCAGCTGAGATCCACGCAACACTATTATAAAGATGGCGCTTATTAAAGTGGAGAGTGAAGAAATGAGGATTGAAGAAGTATTCAGTTTGAAAGATACTGAGGAACAAACAGGTTGGTTTCATTCTCAAAACTGAACTCAAGTCATTTGATCCGCATTAAAATGTCCAGCTCTACAGAAATGAATGATATTTTTAAAGAACATCATACAAGTGTCCTAATTATTTTATTTGCTATAATATTTTTCTTGTTAATTCAGTTTCGTTATCTGTGTCGGCAGTGTGCATTATGCACACCCACATCAACTATTTCAACATGAGACTTCTCTTCGAAAAGACCATAACCATTACAGATAAAATCTGTAACTATTAATTTACATACATATATCGTAAAACTAATCCTGTGAGACTGAGATGCTGCAAAAAGTGTTTTACATTTTTTAAAATTTTTTATTATTATTATTTTATTTTAATTTTTTAGGTCAATGTTTTGGCTTTGTTTCTTCAAACAAATGTTCCACTGACGGTAGTGAGATGGCCACTCAAACACTTCTGCTGGCTTCCCCGCCTGATGGCAGTTTAGAACACGATGAGCAATCCAGTCATTTATATATTTATCAGTGGTCTTAACCACTGCTACATAATTACAATAACCAGGGGCAATAAGTTTTAAATGGGTTGGTTCCGTGTTTTTTTTTCTAGGCTTGTTTGCGTTTATTGTTATTATTTACATGCCTTAATACCTCTCTTTTATTTTTTTTAAACGCCATGTTTTTCTTATATTTGACCTTTATTCCACCCCACGGTCTCCACTGTCCTTTGAACGGCATAGAAGCAGGTTTGCTTCCTGCCTCTATGAAGCCCATCCCTCTGAAAAACGCAATGGTCTTAGATTGGTTAGATGGCCAAATGTAGTTTCATGTATTTTTATTGGCTGAAGTCCCAAGCACAAGTTGTCCGGAAACGCCACGCCCATTAGGGGCATAAGTCACATCTGCGGTGACGGGTTTATGATGTCACCAACCCAGAAAGAAGCTTGTTGTAGTCCAAACCGGCAGTTTTTGTAGTCAATAAACTGCCATAACTTTAAAAGACAATATCTCCGTTTGCATTGAACTTTCAGCGTTGTAACTCTGCAGATAATGTTCATGCTCCAGCAGCAACATTACACACTAACTAAAGTTAAAAATGTGAAATCGCATGCAACCACCCCCTTTAAATAATAATAATAATATAAAAAGTTAATTTGAAAATAATATTTATATAGATCAGTGGTGGTAACAGATATTATGGAAGTTGCTTGATGCAGTGCATGACATGCAGATAACTTGATACTTTAGAAGATAGATTTTTGAGATACGTGATAGAGTATTGACATCACGTAACAAATCAGCTTCAAATGTAAAATTAAATTAAAAAAAGTTATTTTTTAGTTACATGTCACTACATTTCTGTCTTGCCACCAGCCAATCGCTGCATTGCTGATCGGGATTGAGTATTTATGCATCTGCCGTTTTCAGGGAACTCAGGAACACACAGTAATCTCAGACAACTTAATCCAGATATTTTAATCAAATTCACAAATTCATTTGAAGAAAAAGTAAAAAAAAAAAAAAAAAAATAGTTTAAAGGCCTGGAATTTCATTAAACAATATCTGCATGAACCCTTTTAATATCAGATTTTAAATTTTTGGGTGAACTAATCCATCAAGACCCTCAACGTGAGGAACATACTCTTAAAGGAACTTTTGAAACCGATGGATTTTTACAGAAAGACAAAGATTAGCTTGTGCATGATTGTGCAAGTTATCTCTGTTAATTCTAGCTAAATAATATAATTGTCTTAATAAAAAATACATATATTTACCGAAAAGAGATATTTTGGCACATACATTTTCTTAGTTACCTCACCGTTGGCAAGTGTCAGTGTAACCTGACCGTTTTTGTAACCCTGACTTCATTTTTGTAACAATTTAAATGAATTATTAAATGTATATTAAATATTCGGTACTAGCTCTGAACCCTTGTCTGACACCCCTGAGAGAAATCTCTTAAGGTCCTAAGCTTGTCCTAATAATTTAAACTGCCCACTAGGGCTGTGCAATTAATGGCAATCGCGAAACTATCGCGGCTGTGGTTTTATTTATTTATTTATATTTTAATTCAGAATACTATAGCTTTATTGTGTGGATGTTTAAGATGTTAAACCATCAGAGCTCACTCAGCACGTAGTTCTCTCACTGCAGCGAGCAGACACAGCGTAACAAATATGGTGGTGAGTGAATTAGGCTGTTAATGAATTATATGCATCATGCGTTTGGAGCTTTGATAAGCACTACGTTCCCATACGAACTGAAAAGACAGATTATCAGTGCAACATGGCTGAAGCCCAGTTTATTAGTGCCACGCAAATCGATGTAGAATACTCCAAAAGGTGATGAGATTTGCGCAAGCCGTTCATATCGTGCTATAGTAAACACATTTAAATAGTGTTTTGATAAAAATGTTAAGTAAAAAAAAAAATGTTGCGTAAAGTTAGAGTTTGACTTATTGAAGTAGAAAGTAAGCAACATGCCGTGCAGGTTTCTTTGTGGAAAAAACTAAGAGGTTTTACTACCCTTTACCCTTTGAGATGGCTGAAAAAAATTAATCTATATGAATTAAAGTAGGAGTGAATTCTGTTAATGTATCTCTTAAGGGAAATGACTGACTGCCTTGAGAAGAGTTGATGTCATCTTTTCTTCTTCCCTCAGTGTAACATTTTTCTAAATTTAACGTTACTGGGGAAATGGCTCTATTTCTCTTGTTCTATATACTCCACCTACTGACAGGGTTTTCATTTGGTCTGCAGTTTTGTTTGTGAAACTCAGACCTCGTTTATTTTTGCTGTTGTCATTTTTTTGCAAGCTAATACGAATAAGCTAATGTTCAAACATAGACTGTACCAAAACTACGCTCTTCAAAAATTAGATTTTATATTACCACTAATGGCAAATCAAATTTTAGAAAATTATCTTGTGATTTTTATATATATATATATATATATATATATATATATATATATATATATATATATATATATATATATATATATATATATATATATTTGACCACCCACTTGCATAATAATTCATTTAAGATGTATTACATTTCACAATGAATATAATTTCAAAGCAACGTATTTAAATTATATTCATAACTTTAATGCTGTCAAAAATAATCTGTCAACCAATTTTAGAATCAGCGCACAGTATTTATTTGTTTTTAATGAAACAAATGTTACTAGTGAATAAAAACACATTTACTACACCACAACCACAGAAGATTGAGCCGTATACAAGTTTAACGGTTAAGTTTATTGATTGTTATTAAGTTTATTGACCAGCAGCCATATCACTCTGTAGCCCAAGACCGGTGTCCCACAGAAGCTAAGCAGGGCAAAGCCTGGTCAGTACCTGGATAGGAGACCAACTGGGAAAATCTAGGTTTCTGCTGGTAGAGGTGTTATTGAGGCCAGTAGGGAGTGGTCTGTGTGGGTCCTAACGCTCCACTATAGTGATGGGGACACTATAATGTCAAAGAGTACTGTCCTTCAGATGAGATGTTAAACCCGAGGTCCTGACTCTCTGTGGTCAATAAAAATCCCAGGATGTCCTTCTGAAAAAAGAGTAGGGGTGTAACCCCGGCATCCTGGCCAAATTTGCCCATTGGCCCCTGTCCATCATGGCCTCCTAATCATCCCCCTCTCCTGATTGGCTTATTCACTCGGTCTCCTCTCCACCAATGAGCTTGTGTGGTGGGCATTCTGGCGCAATATGGCTACCGTCGCATCATCCAGGTGGATGCTGCACATTGGTGGTGGTTGAGGAGATTCCCCCCTTCCATGTAAAGCGCTTTGAGCGCCTTGAAAAGCGTTATATAAATGTAACAAATTAATTAATAATTAAGTTATGCCTGGAATTTAGGTTAGTAAACTATATTTTTTTTTATCTTGTCTGTTTTAAAGATTGTTTACAGTTGTGTTTATGAAGCTGTCAATACTATGTTATTTCATTGTAAAATACATTATGCACTTCTTGTGCACTGGCATGTTTGAAAAAAGCAAAAACAATTGCCAAAATCACAAATAAAATCGCAATTGCAATATTCATTAAAAAAAAAATGCAATATGATTATTCTGTCCATATTGCACAGCCCTACTGCCCACGGTTTAACAAAAAATTCTCAAGGTCTTGCACATTCTTTGGTCCACAATAAACCAGTTCTGGGTCAAGCTCTTATTGATAAAGGATTTGATAACTGCATTTTTGGATGGGTCCTTAAGAAAGCAAGTAGTTCAAAGTATGAGAAGAGTTTCTGAGATTTCAAGTAACCCCTCTTTCAGTTACTTAGTGCATATATGATCAATCATATGTGTTGGTTTTGATGCTTTATGCTGGTATTGATTTCTGTTGCTTGGTGCCTTTAAACTGGGGTTATCTTTTTTGTTTTTTACTTCAGACCTGATGGCACTGAAAGAGGAGAGTCAAGAATTGAATGAAGTGGAAGAAAAAAAAACGTGTGAGAAACTTCAAGATTTTATAATTGGAGAGAACTCGCAGTGCTCTCAAAATGAAAAGACTGCCTCACAAAAAAGAGCTCGGAAGACGAGAACTAAAAGTGATTTCACCTGCTTTCACTGTGGTAAAAGTTTTACTCAAAAAGGAAACCTCAATGTCCACATGAGACTTCACACCAGTGAGAAGCCTTTCACATGTCTTCAGTGTGGAAAGAGTTTCACACTCAAAGGAAACCTTAAAACCCACATGAGAAGCCACACTGGAGAGAGCCCTTTCACCTGCAAACTTTGTGGTAACAAATTTTCACGAAAAGACAGTCTTAAGACTCACATGAGAGGTCACACTGGAGAGAAGCCATACATATGCATTCAGTGTGGAAAGAGTTTTACACGTAAAGGAACCCTTAATACCCACATGAGAAGCCACACTGGAGAAAGCCCTTTCATCTGTAAACTGTGTGGGAAGAGCTTTACACGAAAAGAAAGTCTTAAGACTCACATGAGAAGTCACACCAAAGAGAAGCCTTACACATGTGATCAGTGTGGAAAGAGTTTCACACGTAAAGGATCCCTTAATTGTCACATGAGAAGTCACACCGAGGAGATCCCTTACACCTGCGAACTGAATGAAAAGAGTTTCTTACAAAAAGAAAGTCTTGAGACTCCTGTCAGAATTCACACTGGAGAGAATTGGTTCACATGTGTTCAGTGTGGAAAGCGTTTCGAGTGTAAAGAAAATCTTGATCAGCACTTAAAGATTCACTTAAGAGAGAACTGTTTTAAGTGTCATGAGTGTGGAAGGAGTTTCACTAACAGGAATCACCTTAAGAATCATTTAGTAACTCACACCGGAGAGAAGCCTTTCATATGCCATCACTGTGGAAAGAGTTTCGCTCTTAAAGGGAATTTCAAGGTTCACATGAGAATTCACACTGGAGAGAAGCCTTACACATGTGATCAGTGTGGAAAAAAATTCAGACATAAAGTAACCTTTAATTACCACATGAGAGTTCACTCAAGAGAGAACTGTTTTCTCTGTCATCAATGCGGAAGGAGTTTCACAGACAGTACAGAACTTGAGAATCATGTAATGAGTCACATTAAAGAGAAGCCTTTTATGTGCCATCTTTGTGGAAGGACTTTCATAAACAAAGCAAACCTAGATATTCACATAAGAGTTCACACTGGAGAGAAGCCTTTCATTTGCCCTCTGTGTGGAAGGAGTTTCACACGTAAAGGAAACCTTGAAGTTCATACGAGAGTTCACACTGGAGAGAGGCCCTTTATATGTCTAAAGTGTGGAAAGAGTTTCACGTATAAAAGAGACTTGAAACGTCATTCACAATGTCATTCTGGAAAGAAACTGCAGTGTCCCGAGTGTGGTAAGCGATTTAGAAAAAATAGCCATTTCAAAAATCACCTCTGCATCCACTCTGGAGAAAGGAGATTTAATTGTGATCAGTGTAATAAAAAGTTTCTTTTGCCATCACACTTAGAGATACACCAGAAAAGTCATGCATATGTGAGACCCTATTTGTGTTCCTTGTGTGGAAAGAGATTTAAATGGCTTGGCAATTTAAAATGGCACCAAAAAATATGCACAGTACAAAATTAAATTCTATTGTAATGTGCCGTCGCTCATTTATTTGATTCAGTTAAATACCTTGGAAACAATCATCAGATAAATAAACTTTATTCTTGCTGTGAAATGCCACAATGGAAATAAACGGTCAGAATAAAGAGTCAAACTGAACGAAACAAGATAATTGCACTGCATTATCTGATTCAACTTTCATTGAGTGAATCCACAGATAAATGTTAGAGGTCTGGGGGGAATTCAGTAATGCGTAGTATTGCAATATTTTGTTTGAGGATATTGTGTCCTTTTACCTCAGCGCTTATGAAAAAAAATCTGACTAAAGACTAATCTCTCAGACTAAAGCACAGTAACTTTCTCCAGGAACTAGTAGGGACTTTGGGGCAGTACTCTGTGTGTTTAGACTGCAGGGACCAATGTCTAAAAAGTTCCAGGTAAAAATGTCCCCCCTAGAAAGTCCCTGCTTGTGAGGTAGTACTTTTTAAAAAGTTCAATAACTTTTGAGGGGTGGGACCTGGGCGTTGACCATGGTGATTAGTTGTTCATGCAGCATTTTCATTGACTGCACACAGTTTTTTATTTCAACCACCATTTTTAAAAGTCTGTTGCGGTGCGTGCAGTAAGAGTTGTTTGCTATTTAAGCAGAAAAAATACGACCAATGGACTGGATAGCATAACAACAACGTTTCTTTCTGCGTTTTTTGTAATACTATGTTGAAGATAACTCTGTATTTGTTGTGGAAATCCTAAATACTCTGGAAAGCCAAACGACAATGTTCACAACACCATTCAGAAGTGCACACAATTCCATGAATTTCATCATCATCTCCAGGAACTGCGCCTGGATGAGTCGCTTCCAGCGCTACTTGATGAAGATGGTTGTCCAGTTTGATAACATGTCAATAAACTCTTCATTGATTGGCTTGTTGCCAATTTCTGAAAATTCAAAATTCTGTGTTGGGTGGGGAAAGAGATAAGAAGTGCATCAATTTTTGGTCCAGATCTTGTATTGACAATGCAAGAGTCCAACACTTTGGAAAGTCTCCTCCCGCACATCTTAAAGGATAATTTCGGTGAGAAATGAACCTAGGGGTAATTAACAGATGGTTACAGAGTAGATCGTTCTCTGGGATGCGTTTTCATGAATATCGAATGTAAAGAGTTTTATCTCTAAAAACAGATTAGCTTATCACGCTTATATAATAATTTAATCGCTAGTTAATACCACTAACAAAGCTCAAAATAGCCTCACACTAACACGGTAGCATAATGAGGGTCCCTACATGCAAATCGAAGCATGGAGAACTTTGTAAGTGTACAAACAGTTTAATAAGAATATACTTTATAAACACAGTACATTACGCATTTATGGACAGGCGCTATCTTGGAAATCAGTCTCAACCAGTCGAGCCATGAAAGATTAACAAGCGATTTAATTTCACTACTCTGTGCCCCATAGACAAGCGTTATAAGCAAATCTGTTTTTAGAGATAAAACACTTTACATTCGATTTTCAGGAAAACGCATCCCAGAGAACAATCTACTCTGTAACCATCTGTTAATTACCTGTTAATTATTTGAGTTTAAAGTCTGGACTCAGAGGTGCCAATTCATACGTAAAAATTATCCTTCATGCTCCCTCCCAACCATTATTTCACTTATTTCCATTATAACCTATACAATCTTGACATTGTCATCCTGGAATATGGTCATAATGTGTTATCCTACATGGTTTAAGAAATGAAAAGCTACACACACCATCAATTAGGGTTGGAAGAACTATTGCCAAACGTATTACATGCTAGAAACACAAAAATCACTGCAATAATGATTAAATCATTGACTCTTAAGCAGTTGCCAATTTAAATCCAAACAGCGCCTTTTTTCTTATTCTTTTATTTCTGGGCAGTGTATTGCTGTTTCACTTGCTATCGATGTGCTGAGCAGCCATTTTGAATTCTGAAGTCAGGGTTGTTGCAGTTCATCCTAGGGCTGCTCATTTATGCCAAAAATCCCAATCCCAATTATTTTGATCTATATTGAAATCACAATTACTTAACACAATAATTGTTGGGGGATTTGATCAATGTCTTATTTCATGATAGGAGTCATTTAAAGTAAAATTTCACAATTACCGTTACAAAAACGAATATTAGGTTAATTATAGGGATACTTCACCGCTGGAAAGATGAATGTGTATTTAAATTGGGTAATTTATGTATTAGAAATGTGAAATTATTTTAGAAGTTGGTGCATTCTAGACAGAGAAGCCAGCAAATGTATTTTTGGCTCATGTGGATGAAAGACAACAACTCCCAGCACTTGCTTCGCGGCCTTACAAGGCTACTCCGAAGCCACACCTTTCGGTTACATCACTTACCCGCCACAGCACCACCCCACAGTCATTTTCATTGTTATAGTAATACAATAATTTAGTTTGGTTAGAGAACAAATACTACAATTAAAAACTGAATGTGTCTGCTTAATACAGTGTGAGCCGAATCAGAGTCGCCGCACAGACCTGCAGGAGTCCGATTTTGTCCGAATGAGCAAGGCCACATAGTCGTTCACTCATTTATGGCCACATAGGAATTCACTGAAAACCCTTGCGTTGCGCTGACTGCTCCGTTATGTAGCTCAGGGGATGTAGCTCAGTGGGAGAGTGCATACTTTATCTGTTGCTTGAGTAAAAGGCACATGAAACGCAGCACCAGCTTCAAAAAGGAATTTAGGTAAGTGGTACAGCGCATGCTTCGCATTTATGAGGTCCTGGGTTTGGTCCCCAGCATCTCCAAGTAAAGTTATTGTTCAGTTCAAAGCTTTATCTGTTGCAAATTTCTCTGAGCCTAATTTATATTTCAAAAATAGCAACTAGCTGTAGTTCAAGGCACATGTGACTCAGCACAAACATCAGAAGGGGATGTAGTTTAGTGGCAGAGTGCATGATTTGCTTGGAAGAGGACTTGCGTTCAATCCCCAGCATATCCATGTAAAGTTGTAGAACTCTCAAGTAAATATATATTTTAAGCAATTTAAAACATCTTGTATAATATGACTAGCCGTTTTGTTTTTTATTGTATTTATATGATATTTGAATTGTTGCCATGAAAATAGCTTTGAATGCTCACATGGCATTAAATAAAATAATCTGAATCTGAATATATTTTTAGCAACTAAGGTCCTGGGTTCAATCCCAAGCATTTAAAAGCAACATGGAACTTTCCACTAGCCTGCAAGAAAACTTTCTTCAGTAAATCAGGGGATGTAGCTCAGTGGTAGAGGCCCTGATTTGCATGTATGAGGCCCTGGGTTCAATCCCCAACATCTGCAAGGATAGTTATCCTTCATCTCAAAGCTTTATCTGTTGCGCATTTCTCTCTTCCTAGTTTATATTTGAAAAATAGCCACTAGCTTGATTGCAGCTTGATTTCCGAATGACATGCAAAATTAGCTTTCATTCGAAAAAAGTACTTTGGACCAATGAGCAACAGTCCAGTGCTGCTTCTTTGTAGCCCAAAGTGGCTTGACCTGGGAAATGTGGCACCTGTAGCCCATTTCCTGCACACGCCTGTGCACGGTGGCTCTGGATGTTTCTACTCCAGACTCAGTCCACTGCTTCCATAGGTCCCCCAAGGTCTGGAATCGGTCCTTCTCCACAATCTTCCTCAGGGTCCGGTCACCTCTTCTCTTTGTGCAGTGTTTTTTGCCACACTTTTTCCTTCCCACAGACTTCCCATTAAGGTGCCTTGATACAGCACTCTGGGAACAGCCTATTCGTTCAGAAATTTCTTTCTGTGTCTTACCCTCTTGCTTGAGGGTGTCAATGATGGCCTTCTGGACAGCAGTCAGGTCGGCAGTCTTACCCATGATTGCGGTTTTGAGTAATGAACCAGGCTGGGAGTTTTTAAAAGCCTCAGGAATCTTTTGCAGGTGTTTAGAGTTAATTAGTTGATTCAGATGATTAGGTTAATAGCTTGTTTAGAGAACCTTTTGATCTAAAATATATGAAAGTTTAATTTGTATCATTACATTATGGAAAATAATGAACTTTATGACAATATGCTAATTTTTTGAGAAGGACCTGTATTTGTATCTTTCATTTTCTTGTGCTTTGATATAATTCTGCAACTGTCAGGTGTTGTTATTTGACAAAAATGTGTTTCTTGTATATGTAAACATAATAATAATGATTAATAAACTGTGGCACAATGTGAAGGGGGAGTAGAATTAATGCTTGCATCACGTTTAGTCGATAAAACACTTCCGCAAAGGATACTCCAGTGTATCCTCGCTCATGACTCCTCAGGAAGCCTCCTCCATCCTCGCCTCCTCGCGGTGCAATTAGAGAATTGAGATCTCCTACAAGATGATTGAGCACCATCGGTTTCCGGGTCATAGGATGGAGGACGGAGGAGCAAGGAAACGAGGAGGGATATTGAGAAGCACCCCAGCAGTCAAACTAAGTGTAAAACAACACCTGACAGTTGCAGAATTATAGCCTATCAAAGCACAAGAAAATGAAAGAAACAAATAGAAACTAATACTATACAACGAATAAAAAGCAGTTAATAACCGGAATTCGTTGTTAATAATAGCTGGTAATATTGATTAAAATATGGACAAATGTGGTATTTTGTGGAGCCTAAAGCTTATAATATAAATAGTTCTCTAATGTTCAAGAATCCCGACTAAATCCATCATTAATTGACGCCGCTTTGAAGTGACGTTAAAGGGAGCTAGGATATATCATTTCACTTGATTCAATTCCTCCGTCCTCGTGTCTTTTCCACGCGTCTTTCCCAAGGCGCAAGGAAAGGAAGCTAGGAAAGGAAATGAGGATGCACAAATAAGAATTGGGAAGCACCCCTTGTCGACTGAGGAAGCATTCTTCCTTTCTTTTGGACACCGGAATCTTGGATGGTCAGGTGAAAAACACTGAGCGTTTTGTCTCTACAGTAAGTAAAAGCAGAATGTGAGGCGTCCTTGCACACTAAGCATGGTGTATCATTCAAGCCTGGAATTCTAGACATGGTGCTTCTCTTTCTGTACTCCTTGCTCGCGTTCACATTACCATTTATTCATTAAAACTCTCTTCCAGCATATCGATCACTTTTTCCAGAGCAGTGTTGTGCAAGTTACTTCCAAACTGTTGTTTTGCAAGTTACTTCCAAACTGATGTTTTATAAAATATATCTATTTTGCTTCAAATGCTTGATTTAACATTTAAACCTTTGTAACAGTGTTTAATAAAACATAATTTGCTGCAAAAAAATGTGATCTTGTTTTATGCATCATAAAGTTTCTTTTCAGTTAAACTCTTGAAGGTCATTTATACTGACTAAAAGCAGCTATTTGTTATTAAATAAATCATTCAACAATGTGAAATTATACCCACAAATAAAACAGAATTTAGATTTCTTAATTATGGGAGAAAAAATTATTTATACACACAGACATCAAGAATCATATGCAGCAATCAACACAGCATATGAATCTCAACAATGGTGACATGTTTTATGTCACAATGCATTCTGGGAGCCACCCAATTATAAAACTCAGTATAAATCATGTCACCATTGTTGCGAATCATATGTTGAATCTTGATGTCTGTCTAAAATACTTGATTCTGTAGTTTTGAAAAAATCTAAATTCAAAATCTGATCTGTGGGCAAAAAATAAACAAAAAAATACTAATTACCACATTTGGTCAGTGATGAAATTAATTAGTAATTCATTCAGTTTCATTATGAAAATTATAACACCTGAATTGCTTTCATCCGAAAAAAGTAATTTGGACCAATGAGCAACAGTCCAGTGCTGCTTCTTTGTAGCCCAAAGTGACTTGATCTGGGGAATTGCTTCCATTGTAACTAAGTTTGTTTTAGGAAACACTGTTAGAAGCATCACTGCTCTTCAAAAAGCCAAGTCAAACTGCCCAACTAAAGGAAACACTGATCACCATAATGGCGACCAAACATTTTCCATAAAACATCAACATCTAAACCTGTTAATTCTAAACAAGAGCTTATGTAGACGAAAAGTATGACAGGAATAACTGTGAAGATGTTTAATCCTCTACTGAGATCTTCAGAGATTTAATGTCTTCTTTTATATACAGTTGATCTCATCAAAGGCTGTGGCTAAAGTCAGTTGTAGTTCTTGTGTTTCTTTTTCCTTCAGTGATTTTGCTCGTTATCATCAGGTGTGCATCACTAATGGTAAATCATCACTTAATTAATCTCTTAATTATCCCATTAACATTAACACCGCTTCAGTGTTATTTTAACTCTCTGTGGAGTGGGATCAAATACACTTTGAGCAGTGTTGATTTAACACCGGGGATTTTGCTGTGTACCTACAGAGAAAAGGCTCTTTTTGTGCCTCATGTGGGTTGCCATGAAAGTGGCGTTTGTGTACAGACGAGCATGTTTGCTTACGGGGTCGTTGACTGTGAATATAATGTTTCCAGCTGCCTGATTGCAGGTAGCTGGGGAACATGGATGAGAGCGAGGTGGTAACAGGCCGAGTAGGGAATTATCCAATCCAATGGCTCAGTAAGGCCTTTATTGACACCAATGTCATTTCCTCTCTCAAGACCCATAAAAGGCACTAAAGACGTCGTTACATAGCCCATCTCATTAAAGTTGTTCTACAATAATTTTATGAAGTGTTTCGTATCATATGTCAAACCACCAAACTGCTGAAATCACGTGACTTTGGCGATCTGAATCATGAATCGATACACTCATTAAATATCCAAAGTTATTTGGAAAGTCACGGCTAGCCGTGAATTATCTCTTACATATTTGCTTAAAATTTAAAAACCAAAACCAATCCTTGATCTTTTTTGTCATTTGACAGTATTGATAACATCAAAAGGTTCAAATGTTTCTCTTTAGCCCCTACAAACAATGTGATAGGAGAAATAAGATATATGTCTGTCTATAGCAATAGTGACACATGCTGGCTATGGTAAAAGATCGCTGAGATTTGGACATTTTGGATTTATTGACAAGAAAATAATTGTGCACATATTTGTTTCTTGAGTAATGTGGCACTAATAATTGTTTAATGTTATTGTGTGTATATATATATATATATATATATATATATATATATATATATATATATATAGATATATATATATATATATATATATATATATATATATGTATGTATGTATATATATATATGTGTATGTATATATATATATATATATATATGTGTATGTATATATATGTGTATGTATATATATATATATATATATATATACACATATGTATATATGTGCGTGCGGGTGGTGGTGGTGGTGGGGGGGTGTAACTGTTGATGGAAATAATTGAACAGAAAATAAGGTGTGTGGTCACTTATACACTGTGGCACTAAAAATGAATCAAACAATGGCTGGTTATTGTAAAAGTTTCCGACCCATGTGGGCTTTTGAGCTTTATTTTATAACTAAAATAGTTATAATACTTTTATTTTGACGTATCGATGTGACGTCACAAGGCGGCGCCGCGCTCCTCCTGCGATTCAGCAGACGAAAGGTTTGTGTTTTTAAACGTTTAAAGTGTTTACATTTATGGGTTTCAGCCATTCAGTTATAATGTATAGTTTTAACATGCGATGTAATTGAGATGTTTGCTTTATCTAGCGTGAATTACCATTATTTTTGAGAGTCAACACACCCACACATGAGTATCAGAAAAGGTGCGTCTAATTGTACGAATTCGTGCACTAGCCAAAGGTGAGCTTACTAGCGTGGAAGAAACACAATGCAACTCAGATGAAAGTGAAACTAACTTAACCAAAATGTACCTTTATAATCTACAATAGATTGTGTTATATAAAAATGAATATTTTACTTGATACATTCAGGTTGCCATGTTTCTTTCCACAATACACGTCGTTTCAAAGTATAGAAAATGTACTTTTTGTTTGTAATGGTTTAACTATTTAACATAGAGCAGTTTTAGGGATGATGGTCACCATTTCGGACCATTACAATCTGCACCATCAAACAGAGATTGCTAGAAATGTACTTAAACGTTAGGAATACGCTAAACGTTCAGAACAACAGATAACACATTGTGTTCAATTAAACTGAATGTTAGCAAAACAAATGACACGCATTTGGATAGCTGTTTAGCCTTATACAACTCTATCTACTGTTAAATCCAAAAAACTCACAACAAATCACTAGTGAAGCCTAAAAACATATTTAAAGGGATAGTTCACCCAAACATTTATTTTAGCCCATGATTTACTCACCCTCAAGTCATCCTAGGTGTATATGACATTCTTCTTTCCCATTACAATTTAAGTTATATTAAGTAATAAAAGTGCATATATCCATCAAAAAAGTGCTGCATCCTACATTAGTTGGCGGAAGTAAGACATTAAAGTTTGTACATTTTTAAATATGGATATTTTTCTTTTACAAATGCATTGCTTCGCTTCAGAAGGTCTGGAGCTGCGTGGAGTACATTTTATGATGGATGGATGCACTTTTATGGACTTGAAACAGCCATTCACTGTCATTATGAAGCTTGGAAGAGCCAGGACATTTTTTTTATGACTCTTTTTAATCTAACTCAATTGTATTCGTCTGAAAGAAGAATGCCATGTAAAGTTAGAATGACTTAAGAGTAGGTAAATCATGGGCTAATTTAAATTTTTGGTGGAACTGTCCCATTAAATGTATGAGTAACCACACACATACATGCACACACCTAACCATAACAGTAGGTGCAGCGTGTAGTATTTATGTGGATCTATTGACATAAATGCAATATAAATGCAATATATAAAGTTTTCAGTGGTGTATAAAAACCTTACATAATGAACCGTTCTGTTTTGTTGTTGCTTTTTTTAACCTTAGAATGAGTCATTTCTATCTACATACACCACTAGGGTTGGGTACCGTTCACATTTTATTCGGTAGCGGTACAGGTATCTGCAATTCATTACTGGTAGTGTTCATTTCATCAGACGAGACAAAATTTGTTCGTCAACAACTTTTTTTCAATGACTAAGACAAGATGATAAAGGGGCTGCACCAATGTCCAAAAACGCTGACTAAGGGTGCTTTCACACCTGCCTCATTTAGTTTGGTTGAATCGTACTAGAGTTCGTTTCCCTCTTTGGTGCGGTTCGTTTGGTCAGGTCTGAAAGCAGCAATCGCACTCGGTGCGCACCAAAAGCGGAACAAACAAGCGAGGTGGTCTCGGTACGATTTCAAACGAACTCTGGAGCGGTTTGTTTGTGGTGAGAACGTGATCCGACCTCAAACAGAACCAACTGCAAAAGTACTGATCATTTTTGGACTGAACCAGCTGCCGTAGTTAGCTGCGCTGACATTGTGTGCATGATATCATTACCTGATAGATCGTTGGCAATATTTTCGGAAGATGGAAGCATTTCAAGTGTTAATAATTAATGTACGCCCCCTCTTGAAGTGACGAGCGATGCGCGCTCGCCGTCTGCAGTGCATTAGAACGTTGTTTTCATGTCGCATCCGCGCTTCATTATAGAAATGCATACTGTGGTAAATACACACCGTGTAGTAGATTATGGCCAGGGACAAAACTGGCCCCGTCTCTCCATAGTGTTATTATAGTTTGCTGGCTTTGCCTCTCCTGTTGGAATTTTCCCACACGTAAATTCTGACCAATCGAAAAGCAGTTTAGGAAATACGCCATGGCCAATGAGTGATGTGGATGTTGTCACGTGCCTGCATTTTGGTTCGTTTCAACTGGTTCGGACCAAAGCAATCAGTGTGGTGTGAAAAGGAACCAAAAAATCTGAAAAATGCAACAATGTATAATTGTTTGCCCTTGGTTCGGACCAAATGAACCGAACTAGAGATGTGAAAGCACCCTAATGCCCCATTCGCACGGGACTAGTATTATCTAGGGACCTCTGGTGATTTGTAATAATTGCAGAGAATGTCTGTGGTCTTAATCCCGTGCGAATCGGCCATGTCTGTAATTTGTAAAGTAAAAATTCCCCGGCAAATTACCTACCATATTTCGCCGCACACCGAGGTCCTGTGATAATAGTAGTCCCATGCGAATCGACATCTCTGTGATTTGGCCAGGATTAGGCAGATCGTATATAATTTTTGCAAGTTTTTTTTCTTCCTGTGAGCATTTCTATCTTTATCTTTCACAAAGAATAAAGTCTGCATTCATAATGTGCACCGTTATGAATTCCCGTGCAGCCGCACGGATTATACTTTCACTTTAGAATGAGTATTATACATTTTGGAGTAAACTGATTGCATGGTGTGTTTAATATTAACATCAATACTGTTCTTAATGAAAAACAGAACAGTACAGTGTTAAAGTAACAATGAAGTAGTGTTAGAGTTAATAAGATACTTAAGTGATTAATTGAGTGATGATTGTTTGATTATTGATGACACCTGATGATAATGAGCAGAATCACTGAAGGAAAGACGCTGCTGTTTTTTTGAAATGTTTGGTTGAATTGCTTGAAATGTTTGGCTTCAGTGTTACTTTAACCCCCTGCTGGTGGTTCCCATATGAACACCGACCGGTGTTAATTCAACACCGGGGAATTTACTGTGTAATATTTTTTAATGATACTTATATACGCATTACGCACACAAGTGAATATTAATGAATGCGAGCAAATATAATTTAACCCAAGAAAATGTAAAATAGTGCTTAAAAGGTTCTTTTAAGTAACTAGTACTTAATTTTCCTTATATGTACAGTAGGCAATTTATATGAATTGATATTGATCGAAATAGATACATTTTTCAAATTGTATTTTGTCTGGTAATTTTGAGATGTGTGAAACTCTATTTCATATCCTTTACATATTACATATCCTGAATGGCTTCATCACTCGGTCTCCTCTCCACCAATCAGCTGGTGTGTGTGGTGAGCGTTCTGGCGCAATATGGCTGCCGTCGCATCATCCAGGTGGATGCTGCACATTGGTGGTGGTTGAGGAGATTCCCCATTCTATGTAAAGTGCTTTGATTGCCTAGAAATAAATGTAATGAATTATTATTATTTGATTGAAATGGTATTAGAAATAATCTCAGAAATAATTTCTTTTTAAAAAAGACAAAAAAAGTAACTAAAACTTGACTATTGAGTTGTCTTTTGACTAAAACTAGACTCAAATGACAAGACTTTTAGTCGACTAAAACTTGACTAACTAAAAAAGATATGTGTGTCTAAATATGACTAAAACTAAAAGGACATTTAGCACAAGACTAAGACTAAATTAAAAATAGATGACAAAATTAACACAAATTACTGGTACTCAATGGTACCTTTTTTCGGTACAAGTAGAGATGCATTAATAACTGTAAAGAAACTGTAAGTCATTTATAGAAGTGTTATTGACATTATGCCACAGCTGCCTTTCCTTTTCTTTTTCTCAAATGAAACAGTAAAATGCTGATGAAGTGACTCTCAGAGCGGCTCTGGAGATGAAGGACATGCGTTGTGTGTGTGAGGGTTAAAATAAACTGCGGGTCATTGCCATTCATTCACACAAACACGCAGGACATTCAGGATTCATAAAAGTATTTTTGCTGTTTAATATTCACAGACACTACACTAGCCTATATCACCAGATGGGTTCTCAGGTACTGAAATGTGGTACCGGTTGATTTAATGTGAATTGGTACTCGGTAGTACCAACATAATTCGTTCGGTACCCAACCCTATACACCACGGGTCCCCTTACAGTGAAGTAACCATTTTGCGGCGTCATGTTTCTACAGTAGCCCTAAACTGACAAACTGCTCTACAGAACGCTAGCTACTCTCTGCTATCTCAGACGACAACATCTTTGTCCTGTGTTGGCCACTGTAGATTCTCTATGTGCTTTAAAAGGGAGGGGTGAGCGGTAGACTGTTGCAGTTCAGCAATTCAAAATTATTGAGATAATTGAAAAACTATTGTCCAGCAATTATGTTCTCAAATGTCAGTGTGGCACAACTGCAAACAGGGTTCTTATTACGAATTGACACGGTAATAACAGTAAACATGAGTGAAACGGTTTGTAGATCTCTCAAATACTGGTATAAACTGCTCATTTCAGTTATAGGTAGCTTGGGTACAGTTTCCATCTCAGGGGGTAAAACTAAAGTAAATATACATACAACTATGTGGTTGTACCACCTGACATAAACAGTCAAGAAAGGAATTTAAACACTTAACCTGTTGCACAGGTTAGGTGCAACAATGTTTTAAGGGATAGTTCACCAAAAATGAAAATATACTCACCCTCAACTTGTTCCAAACTTGTATGGAATTCTTTCTTTTTTTAGGTTAATCATGACAATTAGAGACCATTATTGCCGAGTTCACACTGCGTGATTTTAGGCCTGATTTTCTCTCACCGACAGGTTTCGCGAAATCGCAGACAAATGATGAAATCATAGGCAAATCAGTGCTCATTCACACGAGTGACAATCACACAGTGTGAATTATCAAAGATGTGATCCAAGATAATATTTGGCATGCTAAATATCAGGTCCTGTTAGCAATTCAAAATCCTGCTGTGTGAAATATTCTGCCTGAAAATTTAATTGGCGATGTCCTACAGCCAATGGGGGGGACAAACAGGTCACCGGGAAGTTTGGGGAGGAGTTATGAAGTTATGATTTTAATATATTTTTATTTACTATTCTATCAAAGAAAAACAAAAGCACAAACATTTGCTGACCAGCCACAACAGCAGCACATTGCAAAAGGATTTATTTACCTTTAGACTCTCTTTGCAGAACACAATCCCCGCTTCCCATGTCTTCTTTTTCCCCCCTTTTTACTGCAAATCAGGACACAGATTATTTGGATTGTCCAAAAGCGTTAAGATTCTTGCGGGCTATAATTTGTTATAACAATTCCAGTCTTTTTTAAACGTGATCTTGCATTATTTCCTTATCACTTCTTACATGTGTATGTGAAATGTAGTTTGTGGACCAGACAAGAGTTATCGCCAAGTAAAGTCATGAAACCCAGTCAACGATTCATCATGCAGTTTGAGTACAGCAGCGACTGAATGCCACCCCAGATAGTCGTGCAGTGTGAAAAGATCCGTGATCTGACAATTTTGAAAATCGTGCAGTGTGATGTTGGCATTACTCTCAGCACTTTGACAACTGAACTAGGGAGCTAAATGAGATGCACTTTGAGATTTAGTTTTCATTTATTTTTCTTTCTGTTAATTATTCTCATCTTAAACACGACAGAGAGCCCAACACGGAAAAGCAGCTGAGACCCACGTGACACTATTATAAAGATGGCTCTTATTAAAGTGGAGAATGAAGACATGAAGATTGAAGAAATACTCATAGTGACACATGAGGATTCTGAGGAACAAACAGGTTGGTTTCTTTCTCAAAACTGAACTCAGTCATTTGATCCTTATTAAAATGTCCGAATCTACAGATATTAATATTTTTGAAGGATATAATGAGTAGTGTAACTAAACTCGGAATCGTAAACACCTCTTGACTGGCTGTTGTGCTCACTCTCATCAAATATGTCTGTGATTGGCTACAACGATCAGCGATTCACAAACATGTTGTAAATATACATCAATGATGCTTTTCACAGAGCGCTTGCACACGTCTATGCGGGCGTCTATTAGCCTACTGGTCTGCTGATCGACGCCTGCTTGTGCCTGCTTCAAATGCTCCCGCTTTCAGAACACTTTCAAACACTTCCGTGTGATCTTTGTAGCCAATCACAGGCACATCCGATTAGGGCTGGGTATTGTTCAAAATCTTTCGATCCGGTGCCAATTTCGATACCTCAGTTTTGTGACCGGTTCCTAAAGATACTTTTATCAATACCAAGCTAACATAAAGTAGTAGTCAATGTTATGGGGATGCATTCAGTTTAAGTAGAGAAATTACCATTTCCTGTCAAGTATTTCCCCTAGTACGATTGTCCCCCCCTCCCTTCTCCCTTGCTGGCCTGCACTCATACTTGCACTTAACGTACCATGCTAGATGGTTGGGTCATTCATGATGCAACTTTTTGTTTTGAAGAACAGAAGAAAAGCGCTTTTACTAATAGACTGCTTAATAGATTCATCATTTATGCCACGCAGCAGAGGTGGACAGTAACTAAGTACATTTACTTGAGTATTCTACTTAAGTACACTTTTTGAGTATCTGTACTTTACTGGAGTATTATTTTTTCTGGAAACTTATGACTTTTACTTCACTACATTTGGAAGACAAATATCATACTTTTTACTCCACTACATTTCTATCTAGGTCAAAAGTCGTTTCTGTTGCAGCTCTGAAAGTCCGAGGATGATTTTTTCCTTCTTTAAAAGGTTTTTTGTTGTTGTTGTTTCAGACAGTCTATCAGGAATCACTCTTATAGTCATAAACATTTCCCCAACTTTTTTTGAACACTGATCTGTTCATAGCAAAACGGAAGAAGACAGTTCTTAGGCACAGTGGCCCTCATTTATCAATCTTGCGTAGAAACTGGTGTATATGTTGGCGTAAGATTATGCTTACACTCCTCTCACCGCCTGATTTATGAAGCTGTGCGTACCTCTGCAATCCAGGTGTACGCAATACTTGCCCTTGATAAATGCGGCGGCTGAAAACGATCGTCATTAGAATAACACGCCCCTATATATTCAAGTCTCCGCCTCCTCCACGCCCTCATTTTACGCCATGGACAAACAGAAGACGGCAAAGAAGCGAAACTTCTCCGACGTGGAGATCGGGCGCGCTCAATCATCTCACTAGTCCACTAGTCAGGGCACTGATTAGAACATAAGTCAATGGGCTGACTCCCTGATCACTGCGATATTGAGATGATTGAGAAGCGCGCCCATCGAGATCACCAGGGAAGTGGAAAAAAAACCCGAAATTGTTTTATTTGGGAGTTTAAAGAGTGGAATTAAAGGCACCTACAAAAACAAAATATGGACACAAATAACGAGTACTGTTAATAGTGTGGAGGTTGAGAAGCGCACTCCAGCAGTTTAAAGCTGTTTGGATGATAAATTACCATCACTGCATTATTTTACAGCACGTTTTGAAAAAATTAGAATTTAATTTCGTATCACGGCACATGTATTGGGGTGTACAATAGTGATGATGATGTGATGTGGAGTAAGATTCATTCACATTAATAATTACTTGACAATTTGTAAAATTCTTCTTTTTATTATTATGATTATTATTCTTAATGACGCTTGTTATTTAGAAGAAGAATACCGTTTTTATTGATTTTATTATTATTTAAAAGAAGAAGGTCATTTTTATTATTTTGTCAGTCTGAATTATTCCCAGTCCGTGCGCAGCTGCCGGGCCAGGCGGGCCTGAAACGTCAGATAAAGCGCACAGGCTCGCGACTGGAGGAATACATATGCCTACAAATCAAACACTTTGGTAAAGTCACAAAAATTAAACATTGACGTTCATGTTGCACAAAAATAAACTATGAATGTTGTTTTTGTGGTTTTTAACAGTGGGCCATATACCATATCTTGTCAGTGCGTTTTGTGGTGTTAGGAATTGCTTTTCTGCGCGTTTTCCCACTAACTCAAACGTGCGTACACCACCTCCTGAGCTGGCGTAGGATTTGAGCGTGCCGTACGCCAACGTCCATATTGATAAATCTCAAAGTCACCGTGGGTTTGGGTGTACGCAAGGTGTACGCTGGAAATTTGGTGTACGCACTTTTGATAAATGAGGGCCAGTGTGTGCACCCACATAGCCATACATTGAAAGTATGTTTCAGTGGAAAAAAAAATCACGATTAGTTTAGTTGGCATACACTTGGTGCATGTCTTATAAAATATTAAAAATATAAACGTCTGGGAGAAAGAGAATGGTAAAGTTGGGAGAATCTCAGATGTGTATCAGTGTATTGGATCCGTGCATTCGGCCTTAAAGTGACAGCAGCTTTGTAAAGAGCTTTGTAACTTATATGCAAGTATTTAAATGAGTTTAAGTTAGTCGTACGGTAGTATGTCAGATGGAGCATCACTGAATGGCTTAAACCATGATGGCTGTGTGCATTTATACAACAATAATAAAATAATGCATTGGCAGGAAATTTACTTTTATGCTTAAGTACTTTTGAAAACAAATACTTCTGTACTTTTACTTGAGTAAAAATCTGTTTTTACAACTTTCACTTGTAACGGAGTAATATTTTACCAGTAGTACTTTTACTTTTACTCAAGTAATAGAGTTGTGTACTTTGTCCACCTCTGCCACGCAGCGATTTTCACTTGACTGCACTGCACGTATCAGAAGAGCTGACTTTGATGGAGGAATATACAGCCTTACTCTTAAACTACAATTCATGTTAATCAATAAGGTGATAACCAGGACCGTTATAAACCTAAATACTTGATTTAATCACAAAGTGTATCCAAGTAGTAATAATTTGGTGTTTGCTGTTGTAATGATGACAGTCGTCATGGTGCGGTTAGCGCTCACACTGCATGCAAACTCAAGCCCAACTGAACTGCGCAATGGCCCACCTCTTCCAAGCGTGCCAGGACCGGCCAAACGAACCACGCCAGGGCACGGAACGGAGCACTCACACTTGTCAAGTGAACCGGGCTTTGGGGCTCAAACGCGCTCGGGCACAGTTCAGAGTGCCTAGTGTGAGTACACTGTCGCCTCTTATCGCATATGTTGCACTTTGCTGACTTTTATAAAGTGTAGCCACACTTTAGACCTTTTTGGCATTGTAAAACTATGTGATAGAACACATAGGCTCTATTCTGCCCTACCAAGGCCAAAGACCCGCTAAAAAACGCTAGAGCGTGGAACTGAGAAAAATGCCATTGAAAGATTTTTAGTTGTCCAGCCAAATTAATTATAGCTAGGGCACTGAAAATCTGAATATTCTGAATATCTGAAAATCACTAAAATATTGATTAGATATTTTAGTAATGTAAAATATCTACATAACATTTTTAGCTCAATCTTGACTTTTGACCCCTATTTTGAAGTTTCTATTCTCTGCCTTTGAATTGTCTGCAAAAAATGGAAAAGTCATGCCAAGGCAAATAGCAGTAACTTCCACATTTATCAATTTGGTTGATGATGACTGTTTACAAAATCATTAAAGTAACACCTGTATAAAATCTAATGATCATGGCTTTTATTTTGGATGATTTACAATTACTTATAGCCATCTTACTACTATCATGTGCTCTGGTTGCATTCTGATGGCATTATTACTACATTAGATATGACACAATACCTCGAGTAAAATGTATCTTCAATTGGTGTGCAGCAAAACAGGTTGACTTCTAGGTGACACTGAATTATATGAATACATACAAGATTAGCAAATTTCTAATGAGTAAACATTAATTTTATAATATATTCCAAAGATGAAACGGATAGAAAAAATTGTGTACAAATTTAAAATGCACAATATTTTAATGAGAGAGAAATCATGTTTCAAGTGAACTTGGAATCCTGTTTGTTTTATGTTGCTTCCTGATGTTCTTACTCCTTATCGTCTTCAACATTGTTCACATGCAGTGAAGACCAGAAATCTCTGTTTGAAGGCATAAAAGAATATAGTTTTTTGATGATGTCATTCTTCTTTGCCTCTTCAATCCCCGGTCATGTGGTCTCAGGAGAGAAGGCATCTTCAGCTGAAACTTAGATCAGGCTCCTGGAGCCATGCCACAGTTGAATTACTGACATCTTTCCCAACTTTGGTGCCTTGTTAATCTTAACAGTGGAGTGGCCATCCTTCCAGTTCAGCACATCCACATTCTTTATTTCGACCACTTCTGGAGATTGAGCTTGACACAACACTCACTAATTCTTTAAAGTCATACACCACTCCTTCAGGAGTTGAATTACTGACATCTTTCCCAACTTTGGTGCCTTGTTAATCTTATCAGTGGAGTGGCCATCCTTCCAGTTCAGCACATCCACATTCTTTATTTCGACCACTTCTGGAGATTGAGCTTGACACAACACTCACTAATTCTTTAAAGTCATACACCACTCCTTCAGGATGATTTTTCATCTCCTGCTTGACACCATGGTGAAAATTGTCAGCACTCAAGAAAGTGTGTCCCTTCTCAAAGTATTTTAGAGTGATATCCTTCATGGAGGTGGCATCACCGTTAACATGGCAGACCAGGGAGGATAGCAGGTACCAATTATTGTTTTGAGCAGAGCAGTTGTCCACACAGATGATGCTGTGGCATATGTCCCTTCCTTTCTCTAGTGCAGTCACATAGGCCGAGGTGATCTCCACTGCACTTTGCCCTGGCATGCCCTAATGCCAGACCAGAGTTTTTTTTTTCTTGCCTACAAAGGTAAAGGTCATGTGGAATGCCACAATCAATACGCTTTGTGACGATCCATGTTTTCAGATGAGGCATACGAGTGGACATGATTACTTTTTGAAGGTCCACACTCTTCACTAATGTGTCCTCTGGCCAGTCCTTCTCCACGTTATCCTGGTATGATATCTTGCTCTGCAAGGCAGACTCTTTATGCCCACGCCACCTCTGGCACTGCAAGCAGTCCATGTCATGACCATCCCATTCCCATCATGATCATTTTTTATGTGCTGATCCTGCTTGCGTTCCTCCTCTTCAAACTTTGCAAAGCTGATGTTCTTATGCTTTATAGCTTTGTGTTCGCTTTCATAGAAGCAACTGTTGCCTTTTTCAAAATAATCAGCATACATGAGCTTGATATTAACTTCGCTGGGGAAGATGTGGGGCTCCATTCGATAGCTCATTGATGGGTGGAAGGATTCAATATGATCATATACAGGCTGCATGCCCAGCTTGTTTGCCGGTGTATGCCTTCCTCTTTGGTCTCTTTTGATCACCTCATTTCCTATCCCCTTCCCCATCACAGAGAGGACTAGGTTGTCATTTGTTGGGTAGTACCCCAAAGTGGCCAAGAAGAGAGTTTTACTTCTCGACCAGCCTTTATGCTATAGGCTGCTAAATAGCTAAATAAAATCAATTGTGATCTTTCAAATTCTTCGTCTAATACCTCTTTTGTGTTTCACAATTTCTTATCTTCACCTCGACGTCTGCTTTTCTAGAGCATAATTTTTCACTCAAGAGCAATATGCCATCCTTAAATGGTAGATTAAAAGCAACCACTCAACAATATTTGTTTACCTACAGTTTTTTTCAGGTGTTAATGGACGGTAAAACAAAAGGCAAATTACCGCAATTGCAGGCCGGCCCAGTAACTTCTTTTTGACGCAAAAACAAAGGCAGAGTATCTTAACTCTTTTAACATTCCAAAATAAAGGTAAAGAGCGGTAACTTGTGTTACAGTGTTCTGTCTGGGTTTCTCCTGGATATTTGGAAGTTACTATAAAGACCAATTATTTTCTTTAAAAAAAATGCAATTGACTAAAGGTATTTATGTTACACATGATAAAGAAGGTCTTGAATGTACTAAAAATATCTAACTCATTTTCGACCAAAAACAAAGTTATGCCCTTTTGCCTTTGCACGACTATATTGCCTTAATGGTGTACAGTGTTTTTGGGCGGATTGAGGCGAATTGCTGGTAACAGCCATTTAAGGATTGTTTGTGGTTTGGGCTTAGTGACACAGAGGTCTTCTTAATTACCCATAACTTCACAGATTTAGGTGCTGCTTTAACTATAAAATGATTTTGTGAAATACTCTCATCACAAAATGTAGGAGTAAAAAAATTAGGATTGGCACGCCCATGAGTTTCTCCTAAATCGGCAATTTAGGAGCTTCTTTTAGTTTCTAAAACCCTATTGCTTTGTGCTGCGGTTAACTTGTATCTGTATTTTTCTATCCCACTTTAGACCTAATGAGACTGAAAGAGGAGAGTCTAGTACTGAACGAAATGCAAGAGAAACATGTTGATTTCATGACTGGAGAAAAAGCCACAGAGACTGAAATGACTTCCTCACAAAAAAGCGATCAGAAGATGGAATCTAGCGGTTACTTTACCTGCTTCCAGTGTGGAAGGAGTTTAAATTCAAAACAAAACCTTGAAGTCCACATGAGAATTCACACTGGAGAGAAGCCTTTCACCTGCCTTCAGTGTGGAAAGAGTTTCACTCAAAACCAAAACCTTAAAGCCCACATGAGGGTTCACACTGGAGAGAAGCCTTACACATGCAGTCAATGTGGACAGAGTTTCACACATAAAGGAAACCTAAATGCCCACATAAGAATTCACACCGGAGAAAACCCTTTCACTTGCAATGTGTGTCGGAAGAGCTTTTCACGAAAAGAAAGTCTTAATACTCATATGAACATTCACACTGGAGAGAAGCCTTGCATTTGTAATCAGTGTGGAAAGAGATTCAGTTGTAAAGAAACCCTTCATTGCCACATGAGAATTCACTCAGGAGAGTATTGTTTTGTATGTCCTCAATGTGGAAAGAGTTTCAGTCATAAAAGAAGCCTAAACACACACATTAAACTTCACAATGGAGAAAAACCTTTCATCTGCCCTCATTGTGGAAAGAGTTTCACACTTAAAGGAAATCTTCAGACTCACATGAGGCTTCATACTGGAGAGAAGCCTTTCAAATGTCTTCAGTGCGAGAAGAGTTTCACATATCAAAGAGACCTAAAAAGTCATTTGCAAACACATGAAATTTTGACTTTCTGAATGTGATGAGTTGATAGTTTCTATTTTGTTTATGTACACATAACACTACTGACTCCCTATAATTTTGATTATATAGAGGCATCATTTCATTCTTTTTCTGCTTCCTCAGATTCAAAATATTACCATATTGTTCAGAATATAAATCTGTGTTTTTTTTGGCCCCACTTTATATTAGGTGGCCTTAAGTACTATGTACTTACATCAAAAAATAAGTACAATGTACTTACTGTGCAGTGTTGCCAGCTTGGGTTGACGATTTCCAGCCCAAAAGCTCACTAAAACCCGCCCAATCCAAGAAAAAAACGCCCAAAATTGTAACTAATAAAATAATGTAAAATAATTGCATTGCCATGTCAGTCAAGATTGATTAGCACCAATTTATTCCCTTAAAACAAAATAATGATGACAAAAATAAATAAATAAATAAATAAATAGGCCTAATCCATTTCCCAGGAAAACGGATCAAAACGGCAAATTCATGTATGACTAAAATTTCCAAGTGGAAACTGTAAAAATCTTGAAATTAACCAATGATGACATATGTAGGCTATCATTTTCAAATGTCAACAGTAAGTATAAACTAATTTAAGTGCAAAAAAGTGCCCAATATAAGTGATTTAAATGAACAACGTAATTAGCAGGCATTACACACACATTAATGTGTGTGTAACACGCACGGCCAAAATGTGACATTCACTGACAAGCCAGACCCCCATTAAGATGTTTGGTCTGGAAACTCACCATAGACAGGGCTCAATCCGAGGGGCGGGATAAACGGTTGCCTTTCAAACTCCCTCTGCATGCGATAGGATAGCGCTACACCAACCAGAGCAACGAAGGTGAAGCAGAGCTCGCTGACTGATTAAACATTTGCCGTATCCGGTCGGCTAAACTACGAACACATCTTCCCTTTTTAAGAATGACTTCAGTGCCGCTCTTTGTTCTTTTCTCGGAGAAAAGCTTAACTCCAAGTCTTCCAGAGTCGCGGACCGAGCTGATTCGAAAGACCGCCGCCGTTCGCCAGTTTCTGTGTTTACTAGAAGCACGCAAACGCAACTCGGCCGTCGTCATTATGGCCCCGCCCACCGACTCTATACATGATGTGATTGGGCCCTCCAGATTTTGAGGAATACAGCTCAGAATGGTATTGAGAGTTCCTAGATGACACCTGCGGGCAAATTAAATTTGCTGCCGCTAGGGTGCGTCTAGATTTCTAGGCTAACATACTGTATGATAATCCTACAACCAAGAATGAACAAGAACAAGTTTATCTTTGTGTTGTGCTTAGACAGAACTACAGTAATGTTATGCATTTCATGAAGTACATATTTATAGAACATAAAGCAGTACAAATTGATTAATCCTTGATTCAAACCTCTTTCAGCAGCTGTCGGGATGAGTAGAACGCAGTCAGGTTTAAAAGGTGCATGTCCTGATCAGTGTGCACATGATGGACAGGATACAGTATATTTGAGTCATTCATCGGTGCTCTTAGAGTTGGTTAAAGAATCTTCGAGTCACAGGTGTAATCCATGTTTTGAGAGTTGGTTCACGCTCCCACTCATTACTGTATATTTATGTCACTTTTGCATAGCGATCACTTGAATATCCAGCTACAATTTTGCGCTGAAAACCTTTCATGAATGAGCGTGTCTCCCTGCTGATCGCTGATTGGTTGAAAGTACGTGCTCGTTGGCGACGTCAACACCTGCCAGCTGACTCTACGCTGGCCCTGTGTGTGTCATGATGACTGATTTTATGGAGTACATGCACATTTGAGTTTGTTATTAACCCATTAGACTATAAAATGTAGATGTTTGAAAACCGCCAAACCCATTTGTAACCAGCCCAAATTTTGTCCACCCGCCCAAACCCATTTTAACCGCACAATCAAATTCAAAACCGACCAATCTGGCAACACTGTTACTGTGTTCAAATTGTATTGCAAAGCACTTTTGCTGATATTGAGGTGGGATAGTAGTTAGGCACAGGTGTGGTGAAAGGGGTCAATTTAAGGGTAAGGTTTAGGTGTAAGAGAGGTGCCAACTGTGTAATTACACATGTAACTACAGAAATTAATTACAGAAATAATTACATGCAGGTATTTTTAAAATGTAAGTACAATGTAAAAACATGTATGTACACAATAAGTGCATTGTATCGGATGTTAAATGTTAGTACATAGTAGTTAAGGCCCCCTAATATGAAGTGGGTCCTGTTTTTTTTCTCTTGGAAATAAATCTGGAAAAAACGGGGTTGTCTTCTATTCAGGGTCTAAACCTTTGTATGTCAATAATACTCCCCCAACAACAGGGAGCACCAAATATGTGTAAAACAAGTGTTTCCTCCAAGGCTGATAAACACAGCGGAATCATCAAGCAACTTATTAAATAGCCAATAAAATTGTGTTTTTAAAGTGTGTGTCAAAGTGTGATGTTAAGAAGATGGTGACCCCAGAAAAGAGGTGGTCTTAGAAAATGCCAAAGAAAGCTTACTGCAGTCCTAAAAGCGGCCTGCTGATTTAAAGAAATGGACAGGCAAGTGTGTCCGTACGTAGCTGCAAAAAAGAAATTAAGGGCTGCCCTTAACCAGAGCCGTCATCCAGCTGAAGGGACTGGATATCATTAAAGAGCTGAACATGCCTACCAGCGAGGCTCCTCATTTTTATTTCGGCTACGTACTAACACACTTGCCTGAAATAGCTACCTGTTCTCCTCACATCATGTAACAGTGTAGGTCAAAAACACATGAACGAAGTTCTACATTTCACTGCCTCCCCATATTTATTGTGATTTATCATCTAATTTGTTTTTGTATACATTTTGATATTTCTTTGAGTTTAGATATGTTTAAGGTCTACAATAGTGAAAGGGAGAGCTTGCGGTTTATCAGTTGTTTTGCAGATACAAAGTTGACAGTTTATTAGCACCCCTGAAAAAGCATAAGGTCTGTAGATGTTTTGTTTACTGTTAGTTGTATGAGTGTTTTTGTGTAATTTGCTGTGTATGTTAATGATAATGCAACGGAGAGTTTGTGAATGACATGTTAATGTGCACTTAATGCTTTGTTTTTTTCAGCTCTTACAGTGATTTTTATTTTATTTAAAATGAAAAAGGACGTAATAAACATCATGAACCATCAGTGAAGTTTGGCCATCATTCAGACGGGTAAGGTTTTCACACTGATAACTGTCATTGTAAGACAGCAACTCCATTTGTTTGTCTGAGTTAGCAACAGTAACTAAGGAGGACAGGGCTTAACGATAGGTCACTTAGCATTATGCCACAGCTGTCTTTTCAGTGCTACGTGATAGGCCTAAGAAAAAATATCTGATTCAGGAGATATGAATGTTTTGAGATCAAACACCTGCATTTTTACATGCTGCCAACATGTCAGTACACACACACACACACAAAGGATTATTCTGAAATCTATAAGAACTGCAGGTTATTTTTATATGCCATAAAGTGTTCATTTTTAAAGGTGATTGTTGGTAGCCTGGTTTTACCAGACTCTCGTACATTTCATTTGTACATAGAGTCTGGCCACTCTCCATTGACAAGGGTTTATTTCTGCAAAGGCGGGCACCCTGTTGAGGTTTAAAACTATTGGATCTGCCCTGAGCCACTCTGGATCTGCCATAACCAATCGCTAACGTTTGTTTGTGACGTATGTCATGCGCCCTTTGCCTGTTTCACTCATGGAAATCCGACAAAATAAAAGTGCACATGTGCATGCCACCTCAGTGATAAAACTATAGGATAAAACCTAAAACTCGTGCATTCGGATTGTGATTTATTCACGCCACGGTGGACAGGAGAGCTTTGTGATCGGGAAAGCAGCGCTCACGTGGTCCATAACATCATTGTATGCTGTAAATAAAATGTCATATGCTTGGTATGATAATAAATGCTGCTATAATTATTTAAATAACGGACCGATTCAAATGTTTAAGTGCTTTTATTTTAATTTGTTTGAGCGGTGATGAAATATATTGCTCTTCTAAATACTTGCCAGCATTTTAAGGAAATACAAGTCTAGAAATGCATCCTAATAACAGCAAAGCAACCGTATGGTGTTCTGCAGTGGTCAAAAATGATTACAAACAGTGAATTTTGAAGTGATATATTGTTGAAAACTCAAGAGATGTGGATTCGGACAGCTGTTACATCAACACGACCTTGCGTTTGTCAAAAGCAGTAACTCGGCCGGGGATTTTTCCGTGGGTGGTGAGAGACGGACGGCAATAAAATAATTGACCAGTCCCTGTAAATTAAATGATGGCAATACCTTCCGACCCCACGAGAAACAGTTACCGTCCGAATAGCTTCAGCCAACTCCTTCATCACTAACGAAGCGATCTGGAAAATCAAACTTTTCCAGAGTTTACCCTGTCGGAGGGCCACCAACAAACCCCAGCAAAGACTGTTATTGCTCCGGCTTTAACTTCTGGATATTCGGCAGCGGTGCCACAATGCAAGGAATGGTTTAGTTTGCATCTTTCTCCGCCTCCATTACTGAACTACATCTCAAACTAGCGCTCAACATCAACGTCATCGTTCTCAGCCACTCCCTCTGTTCGCTGATAGGACCAGTAAAAATTTGTTCGGAGAACCTAAGACTACACAACAGTCCCAGACGTAGTACTGAATGAAAATGAAAATTGAGCGGAAGTACGTAGGAGGGCAGAGCCAGGCTAGATTGTTGGTACATTTCACCAGTATTTACCATACTTTCAATTGTAAAAAATAAATCAAAAGTTATTTCCAGTTATTTTCCTTCCAAAAGGGGTGTCGACACGTCTTATATTCGAAACTGAAATGCCACAATGCAAATTAAAGATTATAAATAAAAGGACACAAACTATACATAAATAATGAACATTGCGCTGCATTATGTGATTTATCTCTAGTAAAAGAATGTACAAGTAATGTCAATTTGAATATGGTGACACAGCAAAGACTCCAGTGTTAAATTAACTCTCCTCAGAGTTTGTTTGACTCCACACTCAAGAATGTTTGAAGTAACTCTGAAGAAGTAAAGATAATGAGATAATTAAGAGATTAATTAAGTGATGATTGTCCATTAGTGATGACACCTGATGATAACAAGCAGAATCACTGAAGGAAAGAGTCACCATTTTTAAGTCACCATTATGGAGTGAAGGGGGGATTCTGAAATCCACTGCCGCTTCAATATACCTGTATATATTTATATCCTAATTAACTTTATAATCAAAACTTTAATCAATATTTATCCTGTATTATAATGATTCTATCCAGTTATGATTTTGTTTTAGTTTCTTGTTTTCTAAAGTGTGTATTTGGTCTCTGAGGAGTGACTGAGGGTCTGGCCTAGAGATGTGTGATGTGTCACTAAACACTGGCAACAAGGTCGTGTGTTTGGATTTGAGGTATCACACACCCCTAACATGTCAGGAGTGCAGTAACAGCGTTTGCTCACTTAGCCCGGCTTCCAGATATGAAATATGGATTTGTCTTTCATTTAATTTATTATGTTTTATTCCTTTTATATTTCCTTTTACTGAAACACTAAAGACTCAAGATGAATATTGCCTGTGCTATTGTGTGTCCCTCTCACTGAAAGAAAGCAAATGCTATCAGTATGTTTTGGTAAGAACTGGTTAGAACTGGAGCTTAATCAGCTCCAACCTTGGAGAGACTGTGTATCTGTGTATGTGCGCAATATTCTGTGTTACAGATCAGAATGGTGTTCAATGGGCACCCTAAGAGATGGGTGGACTTGTTGTTCTGGGCAGATCTGGAAGGTCACTACAGGCCTAATTCCAGGGTGAAAGCATCAACAAGTGACACGTCAGTGGAAACGTGCATCAGATTAACTGACTCGAGTGGAAATTTACCATGACTCTGCATTGTCTCTGAGCCAATCAGAACCATCCACATCGCAGTAATGACGTGGATAAGACCTTGAAAATGGTATAACTGTTGGGACAATTGTATGTACGATAGGGCGAGGCAACGAGACGGTGAGAGAGGGAGTGCGGCCTACGAACTCCTTGTGAGACTTGAAGCTGGCTTCTGCTTTTGAAACTGCAAACTATTCTTAAGTAAATTTTTCTTTTAATTAATTGCAATCCTGACTCTGTCTTCATTTCTTCACTACTGGTCCTGGGTCATAAGCTGTTAACCCCTAACAGGAGATCAGTGTTTGCTTTAGTAGGGCTCTTGACCCTTGACTTTTTAGCATTAAGTTTTGTCTGGCTGTTTTAAAACATCCATACAAGTCCAGAGAAAATGTGACCAAGTGTTGATGGTTATGTTTTGACATAATCATCATGAGCTGAATCACTGATGTTGTTTATAGTCTAATCTTTGAGTTAGGTTTACTTTATTGACTATTCTACAGCATGCGATCTGGTGTTTACAATAATAATCAGAGGGATTTTTAAAAGTTATTCTGTTCTAAAAATGTTTGATTCTCTCTGTCATTTAGCCACACAGAAACATCAATAATCAGCGTATGAAGCTCAACAATGGTGGCCATTAAAAAGCTTTTTGCAGTGCATTCTGTGCTCCATTCAAAACTCGACCATGGCTCCCAGCATGCATTGCAGTATGAATAAATTATAAGATGAACTGATTTAGTGATTTCTTTCTATTCTCACCATTTTCTTTTCTTTTTGCTGTTTTATGTGACTTATTAATTGCTTGTTTTGTGGTGTTCCGAGTTGATCTGTGTATCTGATATGCTGTTTGTCACCATTGTTGAGATTCATACACTGATTCTTGATGTCTGTGAGTGTCTAAAGCAACAAAGTAGTTTGAAATCTTTTTTGTGCAGAATCCCATCCTATAAACTTCACAAAACTGTTGAAATTAATAATGTAAAATCAACACATGCCCCATATAGTTTGAAATTTCTCTAAGAATGATATTAGTTGATCCAGTCACTAAATGATTATGTTAATAATGTTAAGCAAAACATTACCAACACCTGAACAGATTTTCTCTGTGCTTTCTTTGCCAAAATGTGTGTTCTAAGCACACACAGTTAAAGCAGCAAGAAAAAGAAAACATTTTAAAAAGCCAAGTGTCAAGAGCCCTACTCAAGTAAATACTGATCTCCATAATGGTGACTTAAAAATGGTGACTCTGTCCTTCAGCGATTCTGCTTGTTATCATCAGGTGTCTTCACTAATGGCCAATCATCACTTAATTCATCTCTTAATTATCTCATTACCTTTAACACTTCTTCAGAGTTAATTTTAACACTCTTAAGTGTGGAGCCAAATAAACTCTGAGGAGAGTTAATTTAACACTGGAGTTTTTGCTGTGTACCGTTGGGGCTAGTTCCAACTGCGGATTGAGTAATAGCGTAACATTCAAGCAAAATCATAACTGATTTGAAGTGCTTTTAGTTTACTTTGTGTGATCACAACGGTGTGACATGATGTGACCAACTGCTAAATTCAAATCTGCTTTTGCCCTTTGGCTGACAATAAGCCAGAGAGATATTCTCTCAGTGCTTGTCATATATAACATATATGACAGTTGTTAGATTTGACTGATATTTAGATTCCGATCTTGATTCCATGGAGATAACAGTTGATCTTATCCCTTCTTGCTGACTACTCCAAAAATGTTAGCTCATGCTGCTTTCTTGCTGTCCACGCTAATATGTTTTAGTTTGAAAACACACCCTTTGCTCTCCGTTTTGGACTTCTCTCCACACTGAGACTGCGTTTTAATTTTATTTAAAAATAATAATTAAAAAAGCAGTTTTAGCATTGTAGTGTGGATTGTGAAAACATAGGAATTTGAAACTGATGATGCATGTTTAGTCATGTGATGCATATTGTACCTATAGATATTCATGTTTAAATTGGTATTGTTCCTTTTTTGTTATTCACTTTCACACAGTTGCTAATATGTTACTTTGCACACTGCAAAGATGACAGAAATGTACTCTCATTTGTTGTCCTGCAGCAAAACATGAGAGCAGTTGCGCTTGACTAACACATAATGGTGAGTGACAACTGGCATATTTTTGCTCTCACCCGAATAGGGGCAAATTTGACACGCTATAATAAATTATCTGAGGGTATTTTGTGAAAAGGAGTATATGTCCCCTTTAAAGTCACAGTAAAACTAAGCATTGAAATGGCTTTTTTTATTAAACAGTGGTTTACTATTATAATAATTTTAGCTAATGCTGTTAACTATATAGGGAACCCTTATTTGCATATTACAAAAATGTTAAAGGTTAGAACAACAGAGCCCAAACTATTAAATTCAGTTGTTATTTATTTTAAGATAACACACAAATAAGTAATTGTATGTAAACATGTTATTTGCATACAAGGCAGTTTTTCCCATCCATAACAGACCATTTAGATTTTACAAAAGTACATTTTTATATTTCTGGTGTACATGAATCATGCTCAGCAGGCAGATGATAGGCTTGTTTGAGATGAGTAAAAGCTGCGCAGAACCGATCACCGGTGATCAGCGCGAGATGTATGCCGGTTAGAAATGTGTCCGAGGGCGGTCCGCCTTGCTGTGACGTCATGCTGACGTATGTCAAAAATAGGGTTGGGCATCGAGAACCGGTTCCAACTTGGAACCGTTTAAAAAATAACGATTCCATCGGAATCGTTTAGAAAATTTGTTTTCGGTTCCGATCTTCGGTTCCAAACGCGCAAGTTTTGGTTTCCATGGCCACCTGATTTCCGGTGCGCGCCCGCTTGTTCTTTTAGCCATGGAAGTCCGGTAAACGGCGCGCTGAAGTGTGGATTTATTTCACTTTTAAAAAGCCTGGGTCGAAACAGTGCAACTAGTGTTGTCAAAAATATAGATACTGAAATATCTGAAAAGATACGATAGCCTGCTCAGTTTCTACAGTAGCCTATCGATCCCAGCCGCGCCCTCCTCTCCTCTCCTCTCTGACTGACAGCGAGTTGACGCGCAGCCGCATATTCTCACTCAGCCCGGTTAACCCTCTGAACTTTTACGGTCTATGCTCTGAACATGACGGACGCGTGTTCTGCTGGACTTTTCCTTACGACAGCGTGTTAGTGTTAGTGTGTGTGATCGGTCTGAATTTCGCGCGGGATTGCACATAATTCTACGAATCCCTCAGATTTCAAGCTCACATCTGAAGCGCACACACACACATAGCGTAATAAAGCCGCCTCTGACATACAAGTGCAAATATTCGCTTCTTTTTCCAGCTTATTATTGGTCAAATACAATCAACCAAATTCTCAGTGCACATTTAGAAGAGTATTAATGTAAACACAGTCGTGAACAATTCAGGAAGAAATGAAGAATGAGTAACAGGAACAGTGTTCAGGATCCATGAGTGCCGCAGTTCTTAAAGGGACAGCAGTCATTTGTTATTCAAAGTCAAACTACAAAAAACATTATCCAATGTTATTTTAAATTTAATTAGCCACTTTGCGTTTTTTAATTCAGTTTCTTACCTGAATGTTAGACCTACCTGAAAAAATAAAGCAGTCTATTTCATTTATATATTTTATTCTATTTTATTTATTTGTGCTATTTTTTGTAATATGTTTATTTGTTCTTATGTAATTACTGTTTAGTCGTCTTTTTAAATTCAATTTACCATTCGAAATCAAGCTTACTTGTGCTGTGTGTAAGCTATTGCAACATAATTACCCCGTTGTAAAAAATACATTGAGTTAGCAAATATTTGTGAGAATTTTAATAGTAATTGATCAATATTTATATAAGAGAAAAAGCTTAAAAGCTTTATCATATAAAGTGATCTCTTCAGAAGAACTTTTTGATTGCCTAGACTTTCAAAAGACAGACAAAAAATATATATATATTATATAAAAAATATCTAATTGACAGTATATGCAGCGCTTTTCCCCCGTGGTATTGAAAATAGCATTGAATATCGATGTGACATGTTTTGACTCCACCCCTCAAAGAATCGGAATCGAGAATCGAAAAGAACCGGAATCGAAAGTAAGAATCGGAATCGGAATCAGAATCGTTCAAATCAAAACGATGCCCAACCCTAGTCAAAAATCTCTCGCGATGGCAAGGCGGATGTGTCGGATTCTGCAGTCGAGCGCAGCTGCTCTCCACCGACTGTGCGGAGCAAAAGCATGATGGGAAACGACTTGCTGATGACATAGCTTAATGCTTATTGGTTTAAACAACCGTGATGTATGGTTCTTTTTTAAAATGTTTGATTTTAAAACTCTGATATCATGTTTTAATGTGTATAAATTATGTGTGCATATTCCCAAACTCTCAGACAGTGCGATCTCTCTGTGGGTTATGTGATGGTTGTCATATTTATAAAAATATATAAAAACATGTATGTAATTAAAGTACAAATGCTTGATAAACAGGTCTTTCGAATGGAAATAAATAACAAAAACTTTGGGTGTCTTGTTCATAATATTTATTTTCATATAAAAGCAACAGAACTTAAATTACGTCCAGTTTATCAGCAACAGAGCGCACAAGTGTGAATCCCGCGATATCCGCAACTGATTTTGCAGGTGTCTGATCCACTACGAGAAGAGAGAACTGTCCGTCTTGCCTGCACTTTTTTCATTCCCCCCCTCACTCCAGCCGCCTAGTCTCGCCTTTATTTCAGGTGAGGCAAGGCTCATCTCAAACAAGCCTGATGTCTGTCACACATGTGAAACAAGCCTGAGAAGCTACTGAGCACCTTTGGCAAAAGAAATAAAGAACAAAATGGAGCTTTATCCTCTCAGGAAAAAAAAGTCCAACTGGCACAGACAATCAAGCCAGGAATCAAATTAAATGTAGTTTAATTTTAATAAATAAAGCCTATATTTAATAGAAAAATAAACAATATGTTGATAAGACTGCTACTCAGTTTTTTTTATTATCAATAAAGAGAAGACAACACATAAATAAATATGGATAGGTCTACTTTCATTTATTAAAGGGATCCCCTGGTGTTGAGACTTGCATGGCTTAATATAACATAAATTATGTCTCTTACTGAAATATATAGTAGAAAACCCATGAAAGAGCTACGTTATTTAAAAAATCGATTTTATCCACAACTTTCCCGAACTCTGACCTTTCCCATGATCGCTATGGCAACGTAGAACAAGCCGGTAACGAACTTTCGGTTTACGTTAGTCTGTACTGTTATCAGCTAAACGTTGGTTGTATTATCAGGATTCAGGAGTAGACTTTAATAACAACGCTTCAGGCAAAATCACATGTCGCATGGGTCTGACTATCTTACAAGAACTTACTAATATCTGTAGCACTAAGTGATTCACCTGAGATATGCGGCGCAGACATTTTGCCACTGTGTGGTAGGCTTGGCTGTTCCTATGAACCACGCCATTCCTACCTTCCATCCATGCGCCTGTAAATCGATTTTATTTTATTATAAATAAAGGTTTATTTGTTTCTAGTTATTTATTTTGTTCTCCCGCATCCGCATTCACCCATCAAATATTATCCCGCGCCGCACTCGGTTGTGCTGGGTCCCGCGGGAGTGCAGGTCTTTATTTGGATAGTAACGTTCGGCTGTTAGAGCGGTCTTGCTACACATTAAATCTGTAAATTACTGAAAACAATAAACATACCCCTTGCAGTTTCTTACAGTTTCACTGCAGTATTTTAAATAGTTTAAACAAATATATAAACTCAATAATTACATTTACAGCACTGAAATGTTAATTTTTATTACAATGCATTTAAATTCATTGAAGTTCATGCATCTATTTTCATGTTGATTAAAAAAAGTCTACTGACAATGTCTGACATAAACATTTCAACAATTACAAATATTAAAATACAAATATTACTTCTACATCACAATTCTTGAGTTTATTTGAAGCTCGTTGGGCATTGAATGGAAGGTGTAGGGTGCTGCTAGGCAACATGTCAAACGGGTCTGTTTATGTTTATGGAAGCAAGGTTTCGGAGGTGTGAGACCCAGGCGCTCAGCGGCACTCAGTGCTCATTAACCCCGGCGAGAGCAGCCTTAACTCGGCTAGACCTTCTGACGACTGCCGCTGCCTGGCAGAAGCCCCTCCCATGACGCAAATTCGCGTCTGTTGTGTAGTGAATGAAGCGAATGGATTCAAAATGTTTATGCATCCAACTTCGCACAAATTGCACTATTTATTCGCGTCACTTGCGTCTGGTGTGAACGCAGCATAACTGTTATGTGTGATAAACAGGGACTGAGATACCGTCAACCGGAAGTATCGAGTGACATGGCGACGGCCACTAAGACTTGCAGGAAAGTTGTGGATATTTGGACCATGGGCGGCACCATTTTGCTTGCGTTCTAGGTTGATGACGTAGAATGGTTGCACTCGGAAATCAGATGTTACCCGTAGCTATTTTTACCACAACGCAACTTGAAAATTGTTTTAGAGTAAAACAAAACCAATGAATTGCTTTGTAATTGTACTTAAAACACACTCAAACATACATGTGCACACAAACTGTCTCTCTCACAGACTCACACACACCCCAACAGATCGGCACGAACACACACACTGCATGCGCGCACACATCACCCTCATTCACTTTTCCCTGTGTTGATATGCAGTAGATGAACTGTAATGCCTAATGTGACCAGCAGAGGGAACTATCTAGGTATAGGACCATGGGATAGGGGAACGTGAGGAAGAGAGGCAGGATGTTTTTGTGATGTTGTTTGATTCGTGCATTAAAGTTTGAGCACAGGCTCAGTGTATTAAAACCTCAATCTTTAAACTTTCATCTTTAAGACACGAATAACATTCCCTACTTTAGTTGAGACTTGTAGACACTTGAGACTTCCCTACTTTAGTTGAGACTTCATTCACTCCTTCAATACAACTTGAAGGGGTGAATGAATACGAGTGCGTGAAGTCGGACAGCTGTGTGTAATCGGCTGTACACTCGTTATTACGGTGCAACGTGAGACTGAATGAGTGCACCAGAACATGTCCACTATGGTGTCGGACAACACTACTGTTAGGGGTTGACAGTTTTTACCCATAGACCAGATATGCAAAATGAAGACCAGGATCATCGGAGAGAATTTTACTGAAGAATAGTTTCATCGGTAGAGGCAGCTTCAGAGTCTCTCAGGGCGGTGTCAGGCCAGACTCTACTCTACCTTACATTACCACACCAGTTATACCAATTTCAAGGGCATGATTTACATCATTACAAACACGTGGAATATTACTGATTGGCATAAAGTCTAAACAATGTGTCACGCGAGAATCGATAGGAGATGTTGTCGTTGTTAATCAGGATGTATACATCAGACAATCCCAAGATTGGGGTAGTGTTGACTTCAGGGGAGTCCTAGAAAGACGCCAAGAGGTCTATGGTGTGAGAAAAAGCCAACCCGATCACACATAAATGCGTATAAATAGTACGAGTGTGCAATGTCGTGGAATGTATACGCCAAAATTCATTTTGGCGTGCATATGATACGCACTTTATGGCGTATATATGACACGCTCTCTTGGGTAGGTTTAGGGTAGTGGGATGGGGGGTTCGTATGTATAATACGCCATAAAGTGCATATCATATGCACGCAAAAAACAGCGTATCATATGCACGCCAAAATGAGTTTTGGCGTATACATTCCACGACATTGCACACTCGTACTATTTATATGCATTTTTCATGAGATTACCCTGGAAAAAGCGGTCCCATCCAGTCGGAAGACCTGCACAGAACATGTAACACACACACGCACAAGACTCTAGGGCACATCTCTCCTCCAAGGTTAGTGCGTCCTGTGAGCTTATCAACAGAACAAGATATCAACACCACATGACAAATGAATCTCCAGAAAGAAAAGTATGACTAATGTCATCTACCTCATTCTATAAAGAAATATAAAGACAAAAATGTACTTCTATCAATGGGAAAAATCACACTATATAAATGGGAAGAAATCACAATTAGGAGACTCAAATCCTCCCACCCCTTCCTGTCCTGGGGTTACTAACAACAGGCAGGATTCACCTCTTGGAAGTTCTAACTTTCTCTCCAAGGCCCTGTTGGTCAGGACCCAGAGATAGAGGTCAGGCTATCTATGTCAGGGCACATAGATAGGGGTCAGACTGTCTTTGTCAGACCGTCTCTGGAAAGCAAATTAGACACAATACAGCAGACATAGAGTCAAAATCATATTAAATAATAGTTAAATGTATTGATGATCACATACAATTGATTGTCAATAATTATTCATTTTGAAAGGATAATAACTGATTATTTAATTCATGAGGTTATTAAAAATCATTCAAAAGGATAAGATGCATATGATGAAGAGGCAAGGGTGTCGGCCCATTCCCCCCTTCACTACAAATGGCCGTCCCTTCAAATAATGCCCTATTTCAGGGTATGGGGGCCGATTTTGGATTCAGCCCCTGTCGTGGAAAGTGAGCAGCCCAACATCTCGATTGAGACAGCGCAGTTTGTCAGGTGTGTGTTCGCGCCCGCCGATCTGTTTGTGACTTTATGTAGGTGAGTTTGTGTGCACATATATGTTTGAGTGTGTTTTAAAGTACAATTACAAAGCAATTCATTGGTTTTGTTTAACTCTGAAACAATTTTCAAGTTGTGTTGTGGTAAAATAGCTACGGGTAACGCCAGCTGATTGAGGAGTTCAACCACTCTACGTCATCAACCTAGAACGCAAACAAAATGGCGCCGCCCATGGTCCAAATATAAAATCATTTTTATAAATAACGTAGATCTTTCATGGGTTTTCTACTACATATTTCAGCAAGAGACATAATTTATTTTATATTAAGCCATACACGTCTCAACACCAGGGGATCCCTTTAAGCTAATACAAATAATAGAAAAATAGAATTAAACAAACAAATTAATTAATTAGTAATGATGTAAATACTTATCTGTCACATTACTGCAATCTGTCTCTCTCTCTAATAACTGAATTAGACTGCTATTAATATTACGACTCCGTTACTAGCTCTAAAACCACATTTTGGAATTAGCAAAAGAGGCGTGGTATGAGATGCTGTTGTGGCAAAAAAAAAAAAAAAAAGAACTCTGTTGCATTACTTTATAAGAGACAAACGTTCCCATGTTTTACGATTGTACATGGGAAAGTGAGGTGTGGTTGGCATACATTGTATGAGGTAGATGTAGGTTGGACTTTTTGTGTGCAAAGATCTAATCTATGTGGCTGTGTGTGATTTAAAGGGGGGGGGGGGGGGGGTGAAACGCTCAGTATTGCATCCTTCATATCTCCGAAAAGTCTTTAGTTTTATTATATTTATAAAAGAAATATAGGCTGTACCGAGTCTTTCCGGAAAAATACGAGCGCCTGGAGGCGTATCGTGTGGGCGGAGCAAAAGAATGACGAGCACACCCAAAACGGTGAGGTCCTCAAGTGTGGAGAAACCCATGGCTATCGATCGGATTCAGCTAATACAGATATGATCCAGAGGCTGAAATAAATTGAACAGGAGAAACAGCAACAGCAGGACGTCCATCTCTGTGGTATGTACTGTATTTAGTGGCCTGTCAACATTTGTGTGGGTTTACTCGCAGTTTATGAGGACATGATTCGGTTTATGGACTATTGTATGGGACTAAACCTTAGCAGTTTTAAGCAAAACAGTTTTGCATGTCCGACTAGTGTAACGTTATACATAGAACAACAATTGGGTTACCATTAGCGCATTAGCGACTGAAGCGATGTTGTGATTTTCCTGTCATTTCTGCGTTCAAATCTGTTCAATACAGTATAGCACTTACTGATCACCACAGCAACGACCAAAAGCGCACACTCCTGGATCATATCTACGTCTCTCATCCGGATTTGTGCCTTCAGGCGGGTGTGTTACATAGTTATCATAACTATCAGAATCCAGTGTTCTGTATATTGCGTACGTGAGTTTTTGTTGTAGATGGCTATTGCTGCGCGTTTAGCTAGAATACAAAAACCAACCCATTGGGCCACTGAATCTGCATTAACGACAACAGCTGGGGCAACAGCCTTAGTCCTAATGGGTTGTAGCTATCTTAGCTATCAAAATCCAGTGTTCGGCACTTTGCGGACGTGAGTTTTTGTTGTAGATGTCTGTCTATAAAAAAAAAAAAAAAAAAAAAAAAAAAAATTGTAGTGTATTGTGCTAATTAATTGAGATTTCATACAGCTCTTACAGGTTTTTGGCCTTGTCTGTTCCGTTGCTTCTATTACTCTCCCCTTTTTTGTAAGTCGCTTTGGATAAAAGCGTCTGCTAAATGATTAAATGTAAATGTAAATGTAATGTTCAAGTGCAGCGCTGCCTTTCCGGAATGCTGTGCTGAAAAGCGTTGAAGTCGCTTGATGTCACCCATAGGAATAAAGTGGAGCGCGGCACGCAACATAAGTGTTCACGGACTGGATCTGCAGCTGAGAGTGTTTATGGGCGTGCATGACCGGAAATAGCACTGGTGACCGTGTCCCTTCATAATAAAAGTCCCACTGCTAGTAAGCCGCTTGTTTGCGTAAGCTGCCTTGCTTAGCTCCTTCAACATTCGGTCCTGCTCTGCTTCATACTAAAGTAACGTTAATAATCACATCCTTGAACATGATTTCTGCCTGAGTCCTAGTCCGATTCTTTTCTACTGGCTGTGAGATGAAAACCACATTAGAGTCCTGCAAAGGGTCGGGTACCCGCATAAAAGTGGCTAAAACAGGTGGATTGTGACATTCCTAAAATTCACAGGCAGGGATGCAGGCAGATTAACTCCTTGCGGGCAGGTAGCAGCACGGATGAAACATATTTCTATGTCTAAATTACCATTACACATATGTGACAACGAAATGCCATTTGACCCATCACATCACCACGAGCCTCCAAAAATTGACCCGTACAGGACTCTGAACCACATGTCCTATGATTCTGCGCTCAAACGTCATCAATGCGCCATTGTTTTGAATAGGCACCCTCTAGGGGACGGAAAAGTTACATAGCTTTAATAAAAAACACAGTAAAAATAGTAAAACTGAAATATTATAACAATTTAAAATAGCTGTTTTCTATTTACTATATTTTTTAAATGTAATTTATTCCTGTGATGCAAAGCTGAATTTTCAGCATCATTACTCCAGTCTTCAGTGTCACAGGATCCTTCAGAAATCAGTCTAATATGATGATTTGATGCGTGATAAACCTGTTTTTTATAATCAGTGTTATACAGTGCTGCCTAATATTTTTTGTACACTACTGTTAATAAGTTTGGGCTCAGCAAGATTTTTTAGTTTTAGTTTTTTGAGGACATTAATATTTTTATTCAAAAAGGCAACATTAAATTGATCATAAGTGATGGTAAAGACTTATATAATGTTACAAACTTTTAAACTTTGTTATCATCAAACGATCAAGAAAAACTGTAACACAATTTAAACAAAAATATTAATACAGTATGAAGTGAGATAAAGAGAGACAGAGAACCTTTCCCAAGTCAGTTTCTTTTTTTGTGTTCATTCAAGTGTGATTATGACATGGTAATTGATTACATTTTCAACAAGAATCATCCCCCTAATCCCTGATCGGTCATCAGACATAAACATACAAATAATCTGTAGTGTTATTAAAAAAAAAAAAAAAAATACAAGTCAGCGTCTACTATATATGCAAACATCCTAAATCTAGGACACAAGCATGCTGAACTTCATTAGTTTAAGCTCTTATAATGACAATAAGAGTGAATGTGTTTTGAAAAGATAAAGAATAAATGACAAAATAACGATACAATTGCTCTTTTTTTACCTCTTTATGAGAGCATGTACAGCTCAACTATCATCTTCATCAAAGAACCCTAAGAATTACAGTTCAAACAATCTCTAGGAAAGGAGATATAGGGAGAAGGTGAAAGGAATTATGAAGAATGTGAGAGAAATGGAGAATAAAAGGAGTTTGGGTTAATTTCTGAATTAATTGGCAATCAGTTGAATTTGATGAATCCAGGTGGGTTGCTGCCCATGTAAGAGTTGATCCAGTCCTGGTACCGAGAAACTCTGGAGTACACACCGGGATATTTGGGATCAGCACATCCGTTACCAAAACTCACAATGCCAGACTGAATCCACACGGAGCTGTTCTTACTGACCATTGGACCTCCAGAGTCCCCCTGCATTGAAAAAAAAAATATTCACATCTCCAATAAAACAATTTCTAGTGACTGATCACATCTAAATTTTTCAGTTGGCCAAATATAATTTCTGTTAATTAAATTGCTTCAATTCACAGAAATTCAATTTGGCCAATTGAAAAATTTAGATGTGATCAGTTACTAGAACATTTTCAGTTGGAGACCCAAGTAGAGGTAACTGCAGACTGGAGCAATTGGCGTGCCATGAGGTCGGAAAGGAATGGGGCGTGCCGAGAGGTATGGGGCGTGCCGTGAGGTCTTTTTACAGTCTATGACCAGGACGCAAAAAGCTTCCTGATCCGCATAAAAGCGAGCCATAAACTGAATCACTATAATTACACAAGACAAAATACATTTCTTTCACTGTAAAAAAAGCAATAATGATGTTAAGAATACATTCAAAAGTATGTTACCTTCGAAACTTTCTGTATGGCGCAGGTTACGTGACGTCATCGCCACCGCAACTTTTTTAGGATCAATCATTAAAAAAACATTCATACTATTTGTGATAAATGCACTTTTTTAACACATCACTTGAATATATTAAACATTTATTTTTGTATTGCCCTTTTTCTATTTCATTTTGGACTGACTTTAAAATAGATATTCCTAAAATTCCTAGTATTAGAATTTAGATCCTCATGACATTTTACTTTGTTTCCAAAACCCATATTTTTCTGAAAAACAATATTATTTAATTAAATTATTTTGCCAAAGTTTTATATGCATGACACAAATAAAAGAACCCTTCCTATATTACCTTTTATAAGACTGATCTCACAGTATACTTTGAAACCTTTTCAAAATCACAAAACAAAAAGTTTTCTACCTTGATTCATAAACTTATATTTTTGTATTTATGTGTATTGTTCATTTTATACTTGTTATTGTTATTCTCTAATTTACACATTTTGAGCTGTATTTACAATGCATTGTATTAATCGTTTTTTATTGTATTATACTTGAAATGTCTGTACTTGAACTAAATAATAAAATAAAAAATAATTAAAAAACAAATCATTAACATTTATTTAGACTCTTGAAGCTCTTCCGTGTTCCTCAAATAAAGATTCAAATGGTCATGATTCATAATTCGGATCGCGTGTCAAACTGGCAAACTGCTGAAATCACGTGATATTGGCGATACGAATCACGAATCAATCTGCTGATTCACGACCGTTTGAATCTTTATTTGAGGTTTGAAAACAAACGCGGAAAAGAAGACAATGCTGAATAAAGTCGTATTTTTTGTTATTTTTGGACCAAAATATATTGTCGACACTTCAAAAGAGTCTAACTAACCAACTGATGTCACATATGGACTACTTTGATGATGTTTTCATTACCTGCTGGACGTGGACAGCAAGTGGGCATACACTTACATTCAAAGGACAGAAAGCCCTCGGACTAAATCTAAAATATCTTAAACTGTGTTCCGAGGATGAACAGAGGTCTTACGGGTGTGGAACGACATTGGGGTGAGTCATTAATGAAAGAAATTTTATTTTTGGGTGAACTAACCCTTTAAAATGAATGACTGATTTCTTACCTGACATGCATCTTTTTCTCCCACATATAAATATCCAGCACAAATCATATTGTTTGTGATGCCACCTTCATAAGCCTGACAACATTCACTGTTGCTCACAATTGGTAACTTCACCTCCTGCAGTATGTTAACTGGCTCGCCTGTGACACAGATCAGAGGACACATTTTTATGGCTTTTAAAAAACATTTCTTAGTAAATTGTTGAGGTTTACAGTTTTGTTTTTATTAAGTTAATTAGCAAGCAAATGTTCACTCACCTTGATCTTTAAGCGCTCCCCAGCCAGTCACCCAGCTCTCTGTACCTGCTCTGAATACACTACCAGCAGCCGCCAGACAGACGGGTTTTATGTATTTAGAGAAAGTCACAGAAGAGGAGAGCTGGACCAGTGCTATGTCATTGGAAAAACTACAACTGTCAAAGTCAGGGTGGGTGATAAGTCGTTTCGCTGTCTTGTACATCTCATAAGGGTTTGAGCCCAATTGTCTCTGACGCCCGAAGTACATCCCAATGTCAGACGCACTGAGGCTGTAAATAGAGAAAGTCTCCTTTAATTCCCCTATTATCAATATAAAATTGTATCTTAAGCTTAATTTAAGATTTCAACATACTCTTCAAAGCAGTGAGCTGCAGATAAAACCCAGTCTTTATTGATTAGACTCCCGCCACATAAATGGCCACGGGCATAATGAATGCTGACTTGCCATGGCCAAGCCCCTGCCGCTGCATTCGCCCCTCCAACAATCTTTGTGTTGAGAGGGGCTCGGCCACATACTAATGAGAGAAAAGATTATATAATAATTCCTTGCTAAAAGGCCTCAGACATTTTGTGTGGAACAAAAGTTTGGCCAACTTACTAAATTATGACAACTTACCATCTAATTGGCAGAGGGAACCTGGGTGGGTAGACAAAGATAAGGTAGACTGTCAGTTGGACAAATGATAAACTGTTACTGTTAATCTCTTACATCAGTGCTGGTACGTACCAGTGCTGGCATGAAAACAAGATAAAACCCAAACAAAGGTGTTTATGAATTTTAGCCAAAACCCTGTTATATGATTTCATAGTAACGACATGAATAAAGTAACCTTAACTGAATTAGGCCAGTTTTACATTCAGTGCATATGTGAATCCAGCATCACTACAGCAGCAGGCTTACATTATGCTTTCACACTGACATTAGCCCCTTTCACACAGCAATCCCGGCAAAATTGCTGGGAAATTACCAGAATTACTTTACCGGTAAATACTAAAACATGCTGTTCACACAAGCAACAGTGTTCTGTCTTTTTAATGGTAAGAGACCGTTTACACATCAGCAGCAAAACACAGGTACAGTTTGTGATGTTAGTCCTCTTTAAACGCTGCGGTGTCGTCTTCATTCACCTTCATTCATGAGAAGAAGTGCTTCAGTTCAATATTTGTGCAATTTGACAACATATTTTGGCGTCTGAGTGAAAGGCATTACGATTGATCAAACAGAACGTGTTTGCTCTTAAAGGGATCCCCTGGTGTTGAGACTTGTATGGCTTAATATAACATAAATGATGTCACTTACTGAATTATGTAGTAGAAAACCCATGAAAGATCTTCGTTATTTAAAAAAATCGATTTTATATTTGGACCATGGGCGGCGCCATTTTGTTTGTGTTCTAGGTTGATGACGTAGATTGGTTGAACTCCTCAATCAGCTGGCATTACCCGTAGCTATTTTTACCACAACGCAACTCGAAAATTGTTTCAGAGTTAAACAAAACCAATGAATTGCTTTGTAATTGTACTTAAAACACACTCAAACATACATGTGCACACAAACTCACCTACACAAGTCACAAACAGATCGGCGGGCGCGCACACACACCTGACGGACTGCGCTGTCTCAGTCGAGATGTTGGGCTGCTCAGTCTCCATGACAGGGGCTGAATCTGAAATCGACCCCCTATACCCTGAAATAGGGCATTATTTGAAGGGACGGCCATTTGTAGTGTTGTCCGACACCATAGGGACATGTTCAAGTGCAGTCATTCAGTCTCACGTTCACCGCAATAACGAGTGTACAGCCGATTACACACAGCTGTCCGACTTCACGCACTCGATCGTCTTCATTCACTCCTTCAAGTTGTATTAGTGAACAAAAGTAGCGAAAGTAATTTGTGTCTTAAAAGTGAAAGTTTAAAGATTGAGGTTAATTCACTGAGCGTGCTCAAACTTTAATGCACAAACCAATCCCATGCATCATCACCAAAACATCCTGCCTCTCTTCCTCATGTTAACTTATCCCATCATCCTACCTAGATATTTCCCTCTGCTGGATACATTAGGCATTACAGTTAATCTACTGCATATCAACAGTCTATCTATGATATCAACACAGGGAATAGTGATGTATGCGCGCACGCAGTGCGTGTGTGTTCGCGCCGATCTGTTCGCGCCTCATATGTGTGTGTGTGTGTGTGTGTGTGTGTGTGTGTGTGTGTGTGTGTTCGCGCCGATCTGTTGGGGTGTGTGTGAGTCTGTGTGAGCGAGAGAGTTTGTGTCCACATGTATGTTTGGGTGCGTGAAGTCGGACAGCTGTTGTAAATCGGCTGTACACTGCGGTGCAACGTGAGACTGAATGACTGCACTCGAACATGTCCACTATGATGTCGGACAACGCTACAAATGGCCGTCCCTTCAAATAATGCCCTATTTCAGGGTATAGGGGGTCGATTTCAGATTCAGCCCCTGTCGTGGAGACTGAGCAGCCCAACATCTCGATTGAGACAGCGCAGTCTGTCAGGTGTGTGTGCCCGGCCGCCGATCTGTTTGTGTAGGTGAGTTTGTGTGCACATGTATGTTTGAGTGTGTTTTAAGTACAATTACAAAGCAATTCATTGGTTTTGTTTAACTCTGAAACAATTTTCGAGTTGCGTTGTGGTAAAAATAGCTACGGGTAACGCCAGCTGATTGAGGAAGTTCAACCAATCTACGTCATCAACCTAGAACGCAAACAAAATGGCGCCGCCCATGGTCCAAATATAAAATCGATTTTTTAAATAACGTAGATCTTTCATGGGTTTTCTACTACATAATTCAGTAAGAGACATCATTTATGTTATATTAAGCCATACAAGTCTCAACACCAGGGGATCCCTTTAAAATCACGAGATGCACGTAATACTGTCCAACTGCAGAAGCTCTGATGAATGGAAAAGAAGGCAGGGTCTCGAGCACGATGCGTTTCAAAAGCTGCAAGACGTGTAGCAACAGTCAAAGTCGATAATTTACTGCATATATAAATAGAAAAAAATATTAAAGGGGTCATAAAATGCCATTTTTATACAAGTTAATATAATTCTTTAGTGTCTAAATTAAAAATTTTGTAATATACTTTAATTAAAAATTCTCATTAGTAGGCGATTGGAGTCTCTAAGGACACAACTCTGCAACTGTATCAATTTGAACCGGAGTTGAACCCGGGACTAGATGACAACTCCAATGAAATTCGACAATTAAGGCTTGAACAGGACGTTTCTAACTGGTTGGTTAATGTAAGGTCACTTTGATCTATCGTTATGTACTGGTAGGGTAACGTTAGCCTAGTGAGATATGAATACTATGTGTTTACTGATGTATACGTTAGTTCATTGACAGATTGATGTTACACCTAATGCCAATAAAACTTTTTTTTCTGTTAATGTCGGTTTGTCAGGGATGCGTAATGTTATCTATCCATTGTAATAACTGTTACAACACAATTTTTGTTTTTATAGTAATCGACACCATTATAAACCACCTCAAGTTAAATAATTAAGCTTAGTGTAGTGTTACCACGTCCAAGTTAACTTTATCACCAACGTAAACTGTTTGTAATAACACAATAACCATAATGCGTTGTTCAATATAAACGTGGGATTATGAATTATATTGAGAACTTCATACATAGAAAACATGCCGTAATTTAACTTACCAACTTTAGCCGCATTTATTATGAAGCGTTTCAAACTACACTCACTTCTGGAGGGGCAGCAGGAACACGAATAGCTGGTCCAGATCTTTATTCAGGAGCAGCTTCTTAGCAAAATCTGCTTTATACTAACCCTCGGTTATAAAACAGTCAGGTAAGAAATGCTTTGCGGTTCGCGCAAACATAAAAGCATTGACGAAAACAAAACCCAGCCACTGCGTCTTCAGCGGTTCGGATTTAGGAACATCAAAATGACTGCTGTATTCTTTATTACACCCAAGAACAGAACACCACAATCACTTAGACGCCATTAAGGGTCTGAGGTGAAACTGCTTGTCAATCAATAATCATGGTAGAGGCGTTCTGGTTTCTCACAAGTTTTGGAGAGTTTTTTTCGAGTATGGGTCAAGTATGGCTTGACGTCGATAGAGCGGAAGGTCCTTGTACGGGCCATACAGGCTCTTCTCCCGGAAGGGTGCGTGTGTGCGCGCGCGTGTGAATAGAGCGAGAGAGCAAATGCATGCCCAAAAACACTGCTCTCAGGTGCCGATCCACTCGTCCGTGCAACACTTCTGTCGCGCCGCGCTCCACTTTATTCCTATGGGTGACATCAAACAACTTTAACGCGGCCACACAGCATTCCGGGAAGGCAGCGCTGCATTTGAACCGATTTGAACGCAGAAATGACGGGAAGCTTCACAACATCACGCTCCAGTCGTGTTGCAAAAGTGGATCTCCATGGTCACTGCTGTCAGGACTTCACAAAATCAACAGTTACCAAAGAAGTGTGTTTTTGACGGAGCGGTCCCAGCGATAAAGGTTCACGGTCGTGCTTTGGAAACAGGCGGTGAGTAAAACTGCTTCAAATGTCTATGTTGTTGGCTATCGTCACGTAAGTAAACATCAGTAAACAACACGATCGTGTATAAGGTTAGTTAATTTATCAATGGAGCATGTGATCTATGGTGTGTGTTTAAATACATTTGTTTAGCTGACCAATGTAGGTGTCAGTTTGTTTATTGTAAAACCACCCAAACATAAACCTAGCGTTCTCACAAAGCGTGCTTCGTCATTCAAATGCGCTAACGGTTACTCCATTGTTGTTCTATGTATAACGTTACACTAGTCTGACGTGCAAAACCGTTTTGCTTGCTACTGCTAAGGTTTAGTCGCATACAATAGTCCATAAACCAAATCATGTCCTCATAATCTGCGAGTAAACACACACAAATGTTGACAGGCCCCTAAATACAGTACATACCACAGAGACAGACGTCCTGCTGTTGTTGCTTTTCCTGTTCAATTTATTTCAGCCTCCGGATCTGATTCTGGATCATATATGTATTAGTTGAATCTGATTGATAGCCATGGTTTATTTAAGGTAGGATTTTCTTCTCCACACTTGAGGACGTCACCGCTTTGTGCGCGCTTGTCATTCTTTAGCTCCACCCACACGATACGCCTCCAGGCGCTCGTTTTTTTTCTCGGAAAGACTCGGTACAGCCTATATTTCTTTTATAAATATAATATAACTAAAGACTTTTCGGAGATATGAAGGATGCAATACTCTATAGGTACTCAAGATTGACATGAGATTTACTGAAACTGAGTGTTTCACCCCCTTTAAAGTGCATGTACCATTATATGACCCCTTTAAAAAGCTTTCTGTAAACAGAAATATGCGGAGTAATCACGTCGTCTCCATAAGAACTTAAAATTGGCCCAAAGTAGACTTACGTCAGCGCGTTCTGACTTCATATTTATACCGGTAATCTTCATTCTGCTTTCACACAGAGCACATTACTGGTAATTTACTGAAAATGTTACAACTTCCCTTACTGGTAAATTTACGTAACTAATTTACTGGTATTTCTGAAAAGGTCCTGTTCACACATGAACAGTTAACGGTAAATTACCAGTCAAAACTGTATGTATGAAAGGGACTAGTGTTCCTGCTACGTAATAGAACTGCATCTCATTTACAGAAAATACTTCTGGGTTACTATGGTTATAATTAAAGTTCTGTCATGTAAGGAAACACACTTGTACATATAGTTAGCAACTAACATATTTAGTTGGCAGGTTTTGACAAATACTAAATTATACTAATAGGCCTATATAAATTATATCTTTTCTTGGTATTGCTTTTGTACCGACTCTATATTATTTGAATTAATTAATTACCATCAAAATAATTATTACCATCAATTTCATAGATTTTATCATTTTAAATGACACTATTGTGATAATTATAATATAATTCAGTCAAGTGTTTTGTGTATGTGTTTACAAATTACTTAGGAATTCAATCGCTTGTCAGTTATTAAACAATTGAAACGAATGCTATTAAACATATCTATTTTTGTCATGTTAAAGATTTTACCTGTTATGTTGAAAAGTATGGTTCCAGCAATACACAACGCTGTATTAATCTTCATCCTTATCATCTGGTCTGTGATCTGACTGCTGTTTCCTCAACTGTCAGGTTTCGAATGAGATGTAAAGCAAATACTGCCACATTTATCACTGGTTCTCTGGCCCTGCCCCTAGTACGTTATCTCTGCTTTTTAAAAAGCTTATTGTGAGGTTTTAATTGTGGGTGGGACAATTTTTTACTAAAGTTCATTTTTTTGTCCCCACAAGTTTTTGAAAACCTTTTAAACATAGCTTGCATAAAGCATTTACAACACAGAAAAAATATAATCTCCAATCTGTTATTCTTCATAATTTGTATAATGAAATACATATATGCACTCATTTACTGGTGTGATCAAAGTCCCTATCAAATCTAACATTCATAAGCCCTATTCGGATGGGATTATTTTAACATGAGGAGGTGGGGGTAAAGTAATTATTTCCAGAGGTTCTCTGTGATTTTAGTCCCGTCCGAATGTGCCATCTTGATAATCATTACTGACAATGTCAGTAAAGATTACGGAGACTTTTACCTTCTGTAAAAATTCTGTACAAATCTTGTTCGAATAGACCCGTTGTAATAATGTACGGTAAAATTCTGTAATTTTCTGTTTAAAAGTAGTTTTTGGTGTGTTTTGCAAGCATGGAGGTGCTTGAAGAAGCATTCGGTTGCGTTGCAGGTGGTGGGACAACTCTGTGGCAAACCTCCAGTATTTTCCGCATACCATTTAAAGCAAATAGAAGATCGAAAGCACTTATTAGAGGCGCAATTTAGCCGTAATTTGCGGGTGGGGCATGTCCCCACCACTTTTTGAAACTTTCTTGCTGCACGAATGAACCTAACTAATACCAACAAAACATCTCTGATTAACAAGAACAGTGGTTCTCAAACCTGTTCTGGGGACCCCCAACCAGTGCACATTTTGCATGTCTCCCTCATCTTCCTCACACCTGATTCAAATCATCAGCTCATTAGTAGAGACTGCAAGACTTGGATGAGGGAAACATAGAAAGGCTGCGTCCGAAACCTGGAAAATGCTGCCTTCGGAGGACACATTTGAAGGAAGGAAGGCATCAAGCTGCGTCCGAATCTAATGTTTGCTTCACTTCTTGCCTCTTGAGATACCTTCATCTGATCGATTTTTGAAGGCAGCGTACATGTATACTTCGCTGCCTTTGATATCCCATAATCCTGTGCTATCCATTCATTGACAGTTGAGCTGGAGCAAAAAGATGGCGTCCAGAAGTTGTGTTTGCAGGCCAGTTTGTGTGTAAATGTACATTTTTTACCAACATATTACACTTCTGATGTCATTTCTAGCGAGAAATCACTACTGTAGGAATTAAATATGTTTAGTTAGCACCAAAGCTCTCTCTATTTAGCTGTAGCTCATTAAACTGTTACACTGTCTGTGTACAAGTGTGTCCGAAATTTGTTTTGTGAGGTGCCTTCATGCACAAAATGCTGCCTGCAGAGTCATTGTCTTATAAGGTGGGGTCAGCTGCCTAGGTATTCAGATGTAGCCTCAATCTCTGATACACGGCAAATTTCCCAGTGTTAAATTACACTGCTCAGAGTTTATATAATCCACACCCAGAGTTATGCTGCATTCACACCAAACGCGAATAGAGCATCTGGAGCAATGATTTCCATGTTACGTCAATGGAAAGCCATGTTGACGCGCATCTTCAGTTGCGCAAATTGAGCGTCGCGCGCGAGTGGTACTTTTTGTGCATTCACAAGTTTGAAGCGAATTCACGCCTGACGCCCAAGTTGAAAAATCGGAACTTTGCTGTCAATTTGCGCCGCGTTAACCAATGAGGAGCCTGCTTGCTACTATCATGTGGTAAATTGACGTGATGAGAAACCCCGCATATTTAAAAAATACTACTATCGTGTCACAAAATTTAGTTTTATGATTGTTCAAGGTGAGAATGTAGTTGTTTAAAGCTCAAATCTGTGGTTTATTTATAAAGAGAGCACCTATTTAAAAAATTTAATCTTGCGCTTTTTGGGGCTGTGAGATATAATTTGTCTTGTGTCGATCTAACGGGTTATCTTTGGTCTCATGAATCTATAATTTGTTGTTTGCCGAATCGTTTTGACTTACTGCAAAGTGAAGTTTCCTAACTTTATATTTATATTATTATTACTATACATACAGGAGTGAGGGCGAGCTGTCATCCAGACGCAGCTCCTGGGGCACCTTGAATGTCCATCTATTTCGATTCAAACGCTCAATTTATTCGCACATCCAATTCGCGCAAATGGATTAAAAATGTTGAAGTGTCCAAATAGATGGATGCGAATTTGACGCTCTATTTGCGTTTGGTGTAAATGCAGCATTATAAGTAACACTGAATCATTGTGTATTATATAAACTAATTTAGCACTGGGAAATTTGCTGTGTAGCCTGACCCTGCTGGTGGCCCCAGTAAGTTGACCTTTGTGTGATTTCCCTCAAGAGCCAAACCCATATGATTGACTGTGTTTTGGGCCAAGGCCCGATGTGTTTTAATGACTGTTTTAAAATTATTATGTGATTTAAAAAAGTTAATTGTTTTGTACTATTACCCATGTTTCGGAGATTCTGATTGGATGAACAAACTTGCGTGTCCTTTGACACTAATTTCCTTGGGTGAAATTCCCAGGGGGGCATAGTGTGTGCAAACTTATCATTCAAATCCACCTGCAGGTTTCCGCATACAGTAAACACAATTAAACACATTTTTAAAGAATCTTGTGTTGACCGATTTCTTTGTGTGCTGATGAAAGAACTTGCGTGTCCTTTGACACTAATTTCCTTGGGTGAAATTTCCAGGGGGGCATAGTGCATGCAAACTTATTGTCTGAACCATATATCATTTAAACCATATATCATATATCATTTATACCGCTTATCATTTAAATCCATCAGCAGGTTTCCTCTTACAGTAAACACAATTAAACACCTGTTTAAAGATCCTTGTGATGACAAGTTTCTTTGTGTGCTGAGGCTATAGGCTAGGCTAGAAGGTATAGTTCCCAATATAATGTGACTTACTGAAAACTGCTATTATTACATAAAGTTATCTGGTATTACCTGTTGTGTGGCAGTAAATTCTTCTAATTTTCTCACAGGGTTATAGAGTATAACAACACATTTAGTCATACTATAGTCACTACTTAGATTGCTCAGCTTACAAAGAAACCTGTTAATGTCACATGCCTGTCCTGTCTTGAGTGCACATGTGGGTTTTGTTATGTTGAGCGTGCTTGTCTCTGTTAGATCCCTCCCCCCTTGTATCTCATTATTGGTTTAATTTGTCCCACCTGTTTCCTCTTGATTTCTTCCCTTCTTAAGCTCCTTGTGTTTGTCAGTCTTGGTCGGATCGTTGTCTTGACTATGTCTCCTGGTTCCCCTTGATCTCTGTTGGTTTGTTTAAGTTTGTATTTTTATTATTCTATTATGTGTTTTTCCCTGTTATGAGCCTGAACATCCTCGGCTAGCAGAATCCCAGCCCACTGACGGTTCCCTTCCATCTACTGTCAGTGGAGGCCCCAGTCCTCCGATGACAATGAGAAGGAGGAGGAAGAGCAGGCTTACCTTATTGGACACCTTCACTGGGGAGGAGGTGACTTCAGGGGTAGGAAAGCGGGTGGTCCCTGTTCCGGTGGACCCAGTTCCGGTGGATCGTGTGCCGGTGGTCCCAGTTCCAGTGGATCGTGTGCGGGTGATCCATGTGCCGGTGGTCCCAGTTTCGGTGGATCATGTGCCGGTGGACTCAGTTCCGGTGATCCGTGTTCCAGTGGACCCTGTTCCGGTGGTCTTGAAACGGAGGAGGAGAAGGAAGGCTCCCTCCGTGCCTGTTCCGGTGGATCACATTCCCGTAGTCCCTGTGCCAGTGGATCGTGTGCCGGTGGTCCCTGTGCCGGTGGATCGTGTTATGGTGGACTCTGCTCTGCCCGCGCCGCCCTGCTATGACCTCGCCGCCCCGTCGTCCTGCTCTGCCCGCGCCACCCTGGCGGCCTGAACTCTGCGAGGTACCCCAGCCGCCAGAACGCTGCAGGCCATCATGGCCTCCTGAACTTTTTGTTTACTCCGTTCCTCCCTTGTTTACCCCATTCCTCCCTTTTTTACCCTGTTCCTCCCTTGTTTACCTCGTTCCTCCCTTGTTTACCCCTTCATCCCAGACGTATCTGAACGGGTTGGACTAACATATTAAATTTGCACGTATGGTTGGGATGAGTGCTGCTCATCCTAAGTTTATAAATGCTTTGACAGACAGGTACTTTCAAGACACTTCTCACTGTACACTTAAGACTTTATTTTCTATTTTCCTCTATCCAGCACCAGTGTGGGGCTTAGTCTCACTGTACATTTAAAGAATTTATTTTTTTATTTTTTTTCTACTGTCCAGCAACAGTATAGGGTTTTATCTCACGGTACATTCAAATACTTTATTTTATTAATTTTATTATATGGTACATTTAAATACTTTTTTTTATTTTCCTTGTCTAGCACCAGTGTGGTGTTGAGTGATATTGCTACGCAGCTGTTTATTCCTATTTTAGTAAAAGGGTTATAATTTATTTTTTCATATCACAGACCATTTAAATACATAATTTTTATTATCTACTGGCCAGTAACAGTGTGGTGTTTAAACACACGGTGCACTTAATGTGTAGGGTACATACAGTAATTATAGCCACTTGGTTACTGTTACGTATTATTACGCGCAATGCGAGCGTGGGTGTTAGATAGAGCTGAAATCCATCTTTCTGTGTAATATGGCTTCTTTTTTTCATGTCCTCCATACTTTTGTTCTCGAGTTTGGTTGGGGGGGGGGTATATTTATCAAGCTAGGTTTGTAATCTTTTTTGATAACAGGGTAGGGAGGTTTTGTTTTTGTTTTGTGTGTTGCTTCGTCCATTTTTATGACCATTCTTCGTGTTGTTTTAACACACCAGAGTTCTTTCATATCTGGATTTTGGTTAAAAAAAATATTTAAAAAATCTCTTATAGTAAAATTTATCTATGAGTGACTTTAAATTAATTAGCCTTAATGTGAAAGGCATCAATCATGTTGTCAAAAGGCGAAAAATGCTCTCTTTTTTCAGTTTGGAGAAATGTCAGATTGCGCTGCTTCAAGAAACCCATCTCTCTGACATAGAGCACATGAAATTGCGTAGAAGCTGGGTTGGCCAGGTTTTTTTCTCCTCATATAAATCCAACAGCAGGGGAGTTGCAATTGTTCTTCATAAAAATCTCTCCTTTAAATTAGAAAAATCGATTACAGATAATGAAGGTCGCTATGTACTAAGGGTTGAACAACTTCCATTTTTTTAATGTTGACATTTATGTGGTGAAAGTCGAGTCGACTAGTCGTTGATGACGTCATTAATGAACAAATAAACCTGATCCTTGAGCTGAGACACGAACTAGGGTCTTCTTGTGCACTGGACAGCTATGGCATATGACACAGCACTGCTCATATGGTTATTGGTCCTACATAACAGCTTTTGTATCAGTTCTTTTGTCTTATTGTTGTTATATTTCTCACAGATTTCTGCTCATTCTGAATAAGATACAGATAAAGTAGCACAATAAAGATTACATGTATATGAATGCATTAGTAAGTAAATGTGTGTGAATTAATTCTAACTTCTCTCTACTAATAGTGAAGCTGTGTGTTTTAGTTATCATGAAATATATGCTAGAACTTTTCAGTTTCTAAGCTATTTTACTGATAAATCACAGAACAGTGTTGACAATACATTTCTGCGCAACTGAATGGTTTTGTGTGAGGATCTCCGCATGATCAGGCTAAGTGTGTGTGTTGCAATTCTGCACGCATTAGTTTAGCGTGATGATTAACTTACCTGTACAATAAGCGTGCATTCTCCCGATCAATTCTGAGCATCCAGATGGTAATCAAACATGTCTTGTGGAGAGCTCACGGAGTACAGGTCCTTCTCAAAAAATTATAATATTGTGATAAAGTTCATTATTTTACATAATGTAATGATAAAAATTAAACTTTCATATATTTTAGAATTATTGCACACCAACTGAAATATTCCTGTCTCAAAAAATTAGCATATCATGAAAAGGTTCTCTAAACGAGCTATTAACCTAATCATCTGAATCAACTAATTAAATCTAAACACCTGCAAAAAATTCCTGAGGCTTTTAAAAACTCCCAGCCTGGTTCATTACTCAAAACCGCAATCATGGGTAAGACTGCCGACAGTGCTGTCCAGAAGGCCATCATTGACACCCTCAAGCGAGAGGGTAAGACACAGAAAGAAATTTCTGAACGAATAGGCTGTTCCCAGAGTGCTGTATCAAGGCACCTCAGTGGGAAGTCTGTGGGAAGGAAAAAGTGTGGCAAAAAACACTGCACAATGATAAGACGTGACCGGACCATGAGGAAGATTGTGGAGAAGGACCGATTCCAGACCTTTTGGGACCTGCGGAAGCAGTGGACTGAGTCTGGAGTAGAAACATCCAGAGCCCCCGTGCACAGGCGTGTGCAGGAAATGGGCTACAGGTGCCACATTTCCCAGGTCAAGCCACTTTTGGGCTACAGAGAAGCAGCACTGTAAAAACAGTACTTTTTTCGGATGAAAGCAAATTTTGCATGTCATTCGGAAATCAAGGTGCCAGAGTCTGGAGGAAGACTGGGGAGAAGGAAATGCCACAGGAAATGTGAAGAGAAAGTTGAGAGACGCAAGACCCAACACTCTGGATGAGCTTAAGGCCGCTATCGAAGCATCCTGGGCCTCTATAACACCTCAGCAGTGCCACAGGTCAGGAAGCAGACAAACTGGCTAAACCAACCGTCTGCTAGCTGTCTCACGTCACCAAAGTCAGCTAAATCCCAGCACATAGAGACTCTTTCACCTAGATATTATCACATAGAGACTGTGTCTGTTCCCCGAATTAGTAAATACAAAAAACCATCAAAACCATTCAACAGTAAAAATTTAATTGATGTCCAACAAATAAACAACAGATATAATACGGATGAACAATTGATAAAGCTTGGGTTGCTGAATATTCGATCCCTTTCGCCAAAAACGCTTGTTGTCAATGATATGATTATAGATCATAACTTAGATGTGCTGTGTTTGACAGAAACCTGGCTAAAACCTGATGATTACATTACTTTAAATGAGTGCACCCCCCGAGATTATTGTTACAAACATGAGCCACGTCTGAAAGGTAAAGGGGGAGGTGTGGCTGTACTTTATAATAATATTTTCAGTATTACTCAGAAGTCTAGTTTCAAATATAATTCCTTTGAAGTTTTGGTGCTTTATGTAACACTGTGTAGTGTAAATGATAAATCCCTTCTGACATTTGTGTTGGCTACTGTATACAGGCCACCAGGGCACAATACAGACTTTATCAAAGAATTTGCTGGTTTTGTATCGGAGTTAGTATTAGCTGTAGATAAAGTACTAATTGTTGGGGATTTTAATATCCACGTAGACAATGAAAAAGACGCATTGGGATTGGCATTTAGAGACATTCTAAACTCTATTGGAGTTAGACAACACGTATCGGGACCCACTCATCGCCTTAATCATACTTTAGATCTAATAATGTCACATGGAATAAATGTTGATACTGTTAAAATTCTGCAGCAGAGCGATGACATCTCAGATCACTACCTAATATCATGTATACTTAATTTACCTAAGGCTGCAAAGCCATCCCCTCGCTTCAAATATGGCAGGACGATAACCGCTGCGACTAAAGATTGCTTTGTACATAATCTTCCTCATCAGTTCCATCTCCTCAGCATTACAGATAGCCAAGATGAACTTGATGCTGCAACCCAAACTATTGACTCTCTCCTTACTAGCACTTTAGACATAGTTGCTCCCCGGCGCTTAAAGAAGATTAAAGCAAATAATCCAACGCCGTGGTACAACGAGCACACTCGGGCCCTTAAAACAGCAGCCAGAAAAATGGAGCGCAGCTGGAAGAAAACAAAACTAGAGGTTTTTCGCAATTTGTGGAAAGAGAGCATGATTGCATACAGAAAGGCCATAAAAACTGCTAGATCTGCTTATTTCTCATCTCTTTTAGAAGAAAACAAACACAACCCTAAGTATTTATTCGATACAGTGGCTAAATTATCAAAAAATAAAGCTTCAGCTTCTGATGTTTGTAAACAACACAGCAGTAATGACTTTATGAACTTCTTTACTAGTAAGATTGATAATATTAGGAATAAAATTATAACCATGCAGCCGTCTATTACAGTATCACTTCAGACAGAGCACTGCAGGGTCACTGAGGAAAAATTACACTCATTCACTGCTATAGGAGGAGAAGAACTGGCTAAACTTGTAAAATCATCAAAATCAACAACATGTATGCTTGACCCTATACCGACTAGGCTATTAAAAGAGATACTTCGCGAGGTCATAGATCCTCTGCTTAATATCATTAATTCATCTTTGACATTAGGATATGTACCGAAAACTTTTAAGTTGGCTATAATTAAACCACTTATTAAAAAAACGCAACTTGATCCTAAAGAATTAGTCAATTACAGGCCAATCTCGAATCTACCGTTTGTATCAAAAATACTAGAAAAGGCCGTGTCTTCACAATTATGTTCCTATTTAGAAAGAAATGGTATATGTGAGGATTTCCAGTCAGGATTTAGACCGTATCATAGCACTGAGACTGCTCTAATTAGAGTTACAAATGATTTACTCTTATCATCTGATCGTGGTTGTATCTCTCTATTAGTGTTACTCGATCTTAGCGCTGCATTTGATACTATCGATCACAATATTCTTCTGAATAGAATCGAAAATTATGTTGGCGTTAGTGGAACTGCTTTGGCATGGTTTAAATCGTACTTATCTGACCGTTATCAGTTTGTAGCAGTAAATGAAGAGATGTCACACCGATCACAAGTTCAGTATGGGGTACTGCAAGGCTCAGTGTTAGGACCGTTGCTTTTCACCCTGTATATGCTACCACTGGGAGATATCATTAGGAAACATGGCGTTAGTTTTCATTGTTATGCTGACGATACTCAGCTCTATATTTCCTCACGCCCGGATGAAACCTACCAATTCACAAGATTAACGGAATGCATAGCTGATATAAAAAAATTGGATGAATAGTAATTTTCTGCAACTTAATTCAGATAAAACTGAATTTTTAATTATTGGACAGAAAAGCTCCACAAGTAGTAACCGAGAATACTGTCTAACACTTGATGACTGCTCTGTCAAGCCCTCGTCGTCAGTGAGGAACCTGGGTGTGCTCTTTGATACCAATCTTTCATTTGAAAGCCACGTTTCTAGCATCTGTAAAACCGCATTCTATCATCTTAAAAATATATCTAAATTACGGCACATGCTTTCAATGCAAAATGCTGAACAGTTAGTACATGCGTTCATGAGCTCAAGGCTAGATTATTGTAATGCTCTACTGGGTGGTTGCCCTGCTCGCTTAATAAACAAACTCCAGCTAGTCCAAAATGCAGCAGCTAGAGTTCTTACTAGAACCAGGAAGTATGATCATATTAGTCCAGTTCTGTCAACACTGCACTGGCTCCCTATTAAACATCGCATACATTTTAAAATCTTGCTTATTACTTACAAAGCACTAAATAGTTTAGCTCCCCGGTACTTAAGCGAGCTCTTAACGCATTATACCCCATCACGTCGATTGCGGTCTCAAAACTCTGGCCAGTTGATAATACCTAGAATATCTAAATCAACTGCAGGCGGTCGATCATTTTCCTATTTAGCTCCTAAATTGTGGAATAGTCTTCCTAGCATTGTTCGGGAAGCAGACACACTCTGTCAGTTTAAATCTAGACTAAAAACACATCTCTTTACTATGGCATACACATAGAACATTTTTAACTTTCATTATTCAATTCAATTGACTGATTGTTAGGCTGCATTAACTAGGTCAGCCGGAACCGGGAACACTTCCCATAACACCTGATGTACTCGTTACATCATAAAAAGAGTGACATCTACGCTAATGTTAGTCTCTCTGTTTATCCCGAGGTTTATCCCGGATCTGGGCCCTGTCCGGATCGGATGGTGGACCTGCCTGGACATGACCAACGCATCCTGGAGTGTCTGCTGAGCCGTGTCAAATGGTGTCTCCTCCGAATTTGCCTCACTGGCACGACATGCTCAAAACCCGTCTTCGGCGCAATAATTCCGATCTTTCATGTATTCATACTCTTGTGTAATTGACGCCCCATCCTAAATAAATCTGTCTCTTCCGTGATACCCTGAAAATTTTGAATAATCCGATCTAATATGATTTCCGACCTGTAAGGTTGCCAGAATAATAATCTTACACGGTGTGTTAATAGGCCAGAGGAGAACTGGCACCCCGACTGAGTCTGGTTTCTCCCAAGGTTTATTTTTCTCCATCATGCCCCGATGGAGTTTTGGTTCCTTGCCACTGTCGCCTTTGGCTTGGCTTGCTCAGTTGGGGGCACTAAAAATATGATTAAAGTTATTCAACTTATTATACAAATAAAATATATGAATTAGGTCTTATTTAATTCTATAAACTATAATACTGATCTGCCAACATTGTCGCTATATGATAAATTAAAATAAGCTGATAACATCACTGTTTTCTCCAGTACGGCTGTACAGCCAAATCTAATTTTGTCGCAATATTACCCTGTTTGACACTGTGAAGCTGCTTTGACACAATCGTGATTGTAAAAGCGCTATATAAATAAAGTTGATTGATTGATTTACAGGCTGATCGCCTCCATGCCACGCCGCATTGAAGCAGTCATTTCTGCAAAAGGATTCCCAACCAAGTATTGAGTGCATAACTGAACATAATTATTGGAAGGTTGACTTTTTTTGTATTAAAAACACTTTTCTTTTATTGGTCGGATGAAAAATGCACATTTTTTGAGATAGGTATTTGGGGTTTTCATGAGCTGTATGCCAAAATCATCAGTATTAAAACAATAAAAGACCTGAAATATTTCAGTTGGTGTGCAATGAATCTAAAATATATGAAAGTAAAAAATGTATCATTACATTATGGAAAATAATGAACTTTATCACAATATGCTAATTTTTTTAGAAGGACCTGTATGTATTTATTTGTCATTTTTAACTGTTCAAAACAGAGCCTGCATGTCAGGTAATTGTTTATGCTGTTGCGCCCTCTATAGGCCAGCGACTAGTTGACGTCAAGCTTAAAGCGTCATGGCACAGCATTAAGGTCGACTAGTCAATTAGTTGGTGCAACCCCTACTATGTACTTCTCTCAGGTTTTTTATACGGGGAACATATGCTGATCGGCTGCATTTATGCCCCCACGGCATATGAACCTCAATTTTTCCCCAAATTACTTTCTGACATCTCTTCATTCTCATGCTCTCTCATACTATTGGGAGGGGATTTTAACTGCGCACTAGACCCATCCATAGACCAGTCTTCTCCAAGAGGTACCAAACCGAGGAAAAGTCTTAGGCTTTCAGAATTTTGCTATGATCTGGAACTGGTTGATGTTTGGAGGTCAGTTCATATGAGGGGGAAAGATTTTACTTTTTCTCTCAGCCTCACCAAACATTCTCGCGTATCGATATATTCTTATCATCGCAAGAGATTTTGAACAGAACAATGGACTGCTCCATTGGAATTAGAACTTTATCTGACCACTCTCCCATTCCTATAATAGTTCATCCCCCATATAAAGATCCGTACAGTAGACAGTGACGACTGAATCCTTTCTAATACTATAGGCATAATTACTGGGTGACTTAAAACATACGTACTACTGTTATTACTGTGTTGTGGTGTCTTAAGATGGTTGTCTTTTGGCTTCTAAACCATCAGTGGTAGGTGAACATTGTTTATTTCTTGAATATATGGTACTGTTATAAACCATATTACAATACAATGTGTTTGTAAATGGGGTGATAGATATATAGAAAGTTTTCTGGTTTTCTTCTTTTAGGTTCACATGGAGTGTTTCTGGATGTTATAATGATATTTTACAGTACTACCACTGGGATTAATCGATCCCAGGAGGGAAATTAAATGCTGGTGTGACTGTGGTTGTTCTGCAACCCAAGGGAAATGGTTTTATAGAAATGTGACACTGAAGACTATCCATTCCCAACCCTTGTGAATGCAAACTGGACGGAAGTGGTTGTTGGAACGCCATACGGCCAAATTGTCCAACCCCCTCCTGTATGCTTACTTTGAGGTTGTGGTGGTAATCAAGCCTATGTAGTTTGTCATAGTCAAACTTGCTCTATGAATGAAAGGGTAGTCTTGTCATGTTCTTTGTATTGTATGGGAAGGGGTTGTTATCTTTGTATTTTTTTTGTTAACAATGTTATGTGAAGGCTTTTATGGTTGACTCTTTGACTATCGAAAAGATGATCCCCTGTGGGACAATAAAAAAAAATCTATCCTCTTCTATCATATCCTGTCATCATTGTTGCTGTCATCATGGTGTATGTGACTAGAGAAACTTGTTAGTCAGAAGGCCATTACACCTTTTCTGTTTATGTTCACATTCATATTTTAGGACAGCCTGGTGGATTACTGTCTGTTGAATCAATTACAAACTAACTGCTGTCGGGACTGTTAATTGTGTTTGCAGAAGCAAGGAGGTGTTTAATGCACTTTTCAATACTAGGTAAATAAATGGAATGGCATGTTGCTTTCTACACGTGAGCCTGTATTTCTGTCACTGTTCATTTCTGTGTTACTGCACACTATAGCCATCCTCTCCATGGCCTCTCCAGCAGCATAGTATGCCAAGAGTTTAATCATTTCAAACCAGTTTCTTGAACATGAGAATTACTTGACTGTCCTATTCTGGCCCCAAATTTACAACAACTGCCTTGTAGACCATATATTTGAGCTGTGGTGGAGTGGGAGATGCAGTTGGGAAATCAGCAAATACTGTTGAAGTTTATGGGTCAACATTGATAAGGAATATGTCCAACACATTGTATAATCAATACAACAAACCATTAGACAGCCCTGGATAAACACATACTAGCAAGGTGTACATTTTGCACACTTAAATATAGGTGGCATGTATGGCCTGATGAATTTTGGCATGTGATATCCATGTGACACAAAATTTGTGAGCCTACCCCAAGCAACTTTCTCTCCCAAGCAAAACTGACTTTTGTTTTACCCTTTGACAAAACAGTAGCAGCCAGAGATCTCAGATTTGAGAGATGGTTGGTCATCATCCCTTGTATCTAAATAAACAGAAGCAGTACCAGATCCCATTCCCTGGGCAGTCAAGAGCTATATGAGCTGTGATGTTGTATGAGGTGGAAGGGTTTATGCATGGAATATGGCAATGGGAGACTGAGGATTTATCATAAAAACCTGGATAGTGGGGCTTAGTGTATGTGGAGTGGGATGTGTGCAGATGGATTGTGTCAAATGAGACACTGTAGATGGACAGTCAGCTAGTACAGGTAGACTCCTACTCTTTTGTTGCCATAGGAGGGTTATTTTTATGGAAGTATATTGAATCTTGCGTCAGTCAGAGTAACTACTAAAAGGACAGACCAGAATCGAGGACATGGTATTATGAAATAACCGGTGTGGCACACACAGACACCTGCCTGGCTGATTTCCTTGATGGATGTGTAGGCGATGTGTCAGACTTTCCAAAACATGTTTACTGAATAGAACTATATTCAACTAAAACTTAGCATTAACAGTATTTGTAATCTGAGATGTACAAATATATTGTAAGAGTATGAAATTGATTTAAGGACTGGTTTTAAAATATTTCTCCCCTCACACTGACCAAGATGTGATTCCTAAATCTGTGATCCCTATCTGCTCCTTGAAAGTTGTGGAATGTGAGAACTTTGCCAGAAGAAGAAAACATTGATTGAATATGGTCTGAAAATGGGCCTATGTTCTGTGTACACACCACTGTATCAATATCAATGAAAGTATGAACATTGTCTTGTATTGAAATCTCTAATAAAAATAAAACAAAACTTGTAAAGTGAATTTAACAGAGGTATGTTTTTAAGTAATCAATTTATTATTCCACTGTCATTTTAGTATTCCAAACTGAGGTGGTTTTGGAGCAGACCCTTAGGATGATTTCCAGGCAGTGGTCAAGACAGGTTAGCCTGGTCCTACCAGACTCGTACTTCATTTCATTTACAAAAAGAGTCTGGTCACTCTCCATGGACAAATGTTAACTGTAAGGTGTATACTCTGTTGAAGTTTAAAACTATAATTAAAACTGGCAACAAGTACTACTACAACTACTTCCGCTGTTGCTGCTGCTAGTACTAATACTAACTACTTCAACTTACTCTACTTTGTCTAAAGTTACACAATGAAATGTAACGGTGAATAACTCTTTTATTGAAACCAGACATGTCATACACAGATAACGTACATAAAAGATCATCCTTAAAGTGTCCTTACATGTAGAGAATATATGCATAGCTAAAAATCATTGGTAATTGCCATGATATACCAAAGCGGCACACTGTATTTTGTGTGTGTGTGTTGGGGGGGGGGGGGGGGGGTGTAATCCCTACGTTATGGGGACAAAATGTCTCCACAAGGATGATAATCTCACAATATTAAAAAATCCTTGTCCTTGTGGGGAGTTTTTTTTTTTTTTGAGAAAGTAAAAATGCAGAATGTTTCCTATGATGGGTAGGTTTAGGGGCAGGGGCAGTGTAGGGGGATAGAAAATATGGTTTGTACGGTATACGTGAAGTTAATAAAAGTAATTTCGGGAGGAGTATGCCCATCTAATCTTTCAATTAATACCAAGGTATAAAATAGCAGCTTACCTCTTCCCCTTTTTAGTTCCTGCAGGATTTGGCCTGCCCAAATCTGCTTGACTGACTTTGCTGCTCATTTCACCTGTTGATTGCCAGACCGCCGGTCTCGCCACTCCCCAACAGCCCGCACAAACAGCTCGCTCAAGAAGACTTCTCTCTTCCTACATCTAGAATCATCACGGGGCTCGGTTGATCCTCGTCGTGATGCATCGAGGCCTTCATCATCATCAACATCATTCTCTTCAGCAGTAACATTAAGCCTCATACCTCCTGCTGAGAAATGGTCTGTCAACGCACTCAGGCAAGCATTATCCATCGCGGGTTTTCCATTTATCCCAGAGGAATTCAAAAGTGCAACTTCACGATCTGCTCGTGTGTTCTTACCAAAAACTCTCACTCTCATGCCGCATTCAGCGTTCTCCCAGCAACACGCAAACATCAACACAAACAACTGCAAGATCTATGTGGTCCGTTTCAGTTTCAGCTGACAGCCACAGCTGCCGACGCTTTCTTGTCCGCCGCTTATTTTGGCAGTTATCGCGGCCGCAGACATTAGTTCCGCGGCTGCTCGGAATAGTTCCACGGCCTCTTCGACAGTTACCTTTCCTTCTCCCACAGGTGAGTATAACTTATTCTGTCCACGCTTCCAATATTTCTGTTTTCTGGCTTTTATTATCTGTTAAATCAATCTAGCTATATAATACATTTCTCCTCTGCTATTGGAGCAGGCCCAAAGCGTGAGGCTGCCTCCGCAAATGGTCCTGCCCCCCCCCCCCTTTAACTTCTCCTCTGCTATAGGTGCAGACCCAAGTGTGAGGCTGCCTCCGCAAACTGTCCTGCCCCACCCCCACTAATTTTTGCCTCTGCTATCAAAGCTGACCCAAGCGTGAGCCTCTCTTTCTCTGCCGCCATTGGAGCCGATTCAAGCATGGGGTTGCTCCCCAAGCTTTCTGTTCTCCAACCTTATTCCATCCAGCTTCTGCTTCCTCTATAGATCCTCGCCTCCATTTCAACTGCATCTGCTCTTACAGTTCCTACTACGTCATTACTACTACTACTCTCCACCAAGGTTCCGTGCCTCGATCACCTCATATCTCGACCCGCTGTTTGCTGATGAGAACAACCTTCTTGTCACCAGCCAGTGAAGTTAATTAAAAAAGCTTCAACAAATCCTCACCCACTCTGGTATTCAAGCTTACTTGTATTCATCTCACTCCTTCCGCAATGGAGCAGCAACCACCGCAGGCCAAAAAGGAGTGCCAGACCATCAATTAAACTACTGGGTTGGTGGTCCTCAGAGGCCTTTGATCTTACTTTCGTTCGGACCTCAGCCTCATCAAACAAGCCATCTTCGCTTGACGCTGCAGTGCTCTGCCAATTTGATACTGCCGCTGCAGTTTTTGGCTTTACTAGATATCACTGTTGCAGTCCTTCACTTGATGCCACAGTCCCTCGCTTGATGCTCCAGGTCTTCGCTTGCCACTACAGTGCTCCTCCATTTTGATGCTGCCGCTGCAGTGCTCCTCCTATTTAATGCTGCCGCTGCAGTGCTCCTCCTATTTAATGCTGCCGCTGCAGTGCTCCTCCTATTTGATGCTGCCGCTGCAGTACTCCTATTTAATGCTGCCGCTGCAGTGCTCCGCCATTTTGACACTGCCGCTGCAGTGCTCCTCTTATTTGAGGCTGCCGCTGCAGTGCTCCTCCAGTTGGATGCTGCTACTCCAGTGCTCCGCCATTTTGACACTGCCGCTGCAGTGCTCCTCCTATTTGATGCTGCCGCTGCAGTGCTCCTCCAGTTTGATGCTGCCGCTGCAGTGCTCCGCCATTTTGACACTGCCGCTGCAGTGCTCCTCCTGTTTGAGGCTGCCACTACAGTGCTCCTCCAGTTTAATGCTGCCACTGCAGTGCTCCTCCTATTTAATGCTGCCGCTGCAGTGCTCCTCCTATTTGATGGTGCCGCTGCAGTGCCCCTCCTATTTGATGCTGCCACTGCAGTGCTCCACCATTTAATGCTGCCGCTACAGTGCTCCTCCAGTTTAATGCTGCCACTGCAGTGCTCCTCCTTTTTAATGCTGCTACTGCAGTGCTCCTCCTATTTAATGCTGCCATTGCAGTGCTCCTCCTTTTTAATGCTGCCACCACAGTGCTCCTCCTATATGATGCTGCCACTGCAGTGCCCCTTTTATTTCAATGCTGCCGCTGCAGTGATCCGCAATTTGATGCAGCCGCTGCAGTGCTCCTCCAGTTTTATGCTACCGCTGCAATGATCCGCAATTTGATGCAGCCGCTGTAGGGCTCCTCCAATTTGATTTTGCCCCTCCAGTACTCCACAATTTGATGCTGCCGCTGCAGTGCTCCTCCTATTTGATGCTGCCGCTGCAGTGCTACCGCCATTTTGACACTGCCGCTGCAGTGCTCCTCCTGTTTGAGGCTGCCACTACAGTGCTCCTCCAGTTTAATGCTGCCACTGCAGTGCTCCTCTTATTTTGATGCTGCCACCGCAGTGCTCCTCCTATTTGATGCTGCCACTGCAGTGCTCCTCTTATTTTGATGCTGCCACCACAGTGCTCCTCCTATTTGATGCTGCCACTGCAGTGCTCCTCTTATTTCGATGCTGCTGCTGCAGTGATCCGCAATTAGATGCAGCCGCTGCAGTGCTCCTCCAATTTTATGCTATCGCTGCAGTGATCCGCAATTTAATGCAGCCGCTGTAGGGCTCCTCCAATTTGATTTTGCCCCTCCAGTGCTCCACAATTTGATACTGCTGCTGTAGTGCTCCACCATTTTGATGCAGCCGCTGCAGTGCTCCTCCAATTTTATGCTGCTGCTGCAGTGATCCACCTATTTAATGCTGCCGCTGCAGTGCTCCACCAATTTGATGCTACAGTGCTCCACCAATTTAATGCTGCCACTGCAGTGCTCCTCCTATTTCGATGATACCGCTGCAGTGATCCGCAATTTGATGCAGCCGCTGTAGGGCTCCTCCAATTTGATGCTGCCCCTCCAGTGCTCCGCCATTTTGACACTGCCGCTGCAGTGCTCCACCATTTTGATGCAGCCGCGGTAGTGATCCACAATTTGATGCAGCCGCTGCAGTGCTCCTCCAATTTTATGCTGCCGCTGCAGTGCTCCTCCAATTTGATGCTGCCCCTCCAATGCTCCACAATTTGATACTGCCACTGCAGTGCTTCTCCTATTTGATGCTGCCACTGCAGTGCTCCACCATTATGATGCTGCCACTGCAGTGCTCCACCATTTTGATACTGCTGCTGTAGTGCTCCTCCAATTTGATGCTGCCACTGCAGTGCTTCACTATTTTGCGACTGCCGATGCCATGCTTTGCTTGATACTGCCGCTGCAGTGCCCCGCCAATTTGAGACCGCCGCTACAGTGCCCTGCCATTTTGAGACCGCTGCTGCAGTGCCCCGCCATTTTGAGACTGCCGCTGCAGTGCCCGGCCAATTTGAGACCACCGCTGCATTGCCCTGCCATCTTGGGAGACTGCCGCTGCAATACCCCGCCATTTTGAGACTGCCGCTGCTGTGCCCTGCCATTTTGAGACTGCCGCTGCTGTGTCCTGCCATTTTGAGACTGCCGCCGCTGTGTCCTGCCATTTTGAGATTGCCGCTGCTGTGCCCTGCCATCTTGATGGCAATCGGAGCTCAGGTAGAATATCCTCTCTGAGCCCCTCTATAGCAGACAGCAAGCCAAATATGTTTACCACTTTCACTAAGATTATATTGGCACACAAATTCGTGAAAAACCATTACGCCTATGGAAAATCCCCATAAAACATGGAAACACTACGCGTGTGTGTGAGTGAGTGGGTGGGTGGTTGAGTGACTGGTTGAGTGAGTGAGTTAGTTAGTGAGTGCGGTGTATGAGTGTGTGAGAGGGTGTGTGTGTGTGTGTGTGTGTTGTTTGAGTGTGTGCTGTTGAACCAGTGACTGGAGCTCAGTACAAGCTGTTAACAGGTGGCCTGCAGGCACAACTGGGAGACAAAGAATGCTAGCTCTATTCAATTGAAAGTATCTATAGATTGCAAGTCAGTCTTCTGCAGTTTCTTCCTCTTCTTCTGTAAATTCATCCTCCATGTCTTCCTCCTCCTCACTGCTGTCTTCCTTTGTATGGTCATCTTCTGTGTTATGGAAATATTCATTGTCAAGTTGATCCCTGAAGACCAAGGTGTACGGTCTCTTGACTTCTTGCAGGTGATATGTAGTGTGATGTAGCAGGGCACATCTTTGGCCTCCGCTTCCCTCCTTGCACAGCGTCTGTAAACAGCCTTAAAAGAGATCACAGAATACATTTTATTTGAATAAAAATTAAATGACAAAGCACTGGTATGTAGTTTACCATCATTCATGAATTCAGTGTGAGGGGGAAATGTTATTTGACTACTTACTTAAGGCCTCCGGTGTCAATGACAGTTTGCAACTCCTCAACTTTTCTCTGCAAGTTACAACAATGCTGGGTCATCTCGAGTCTACTCACAAGCATCACCTGGTCAAACACCGTTCTTTTGACATCTAATCCAATCCCAGCTGTAGACAAAACATAAAAAGGAAACAAGTAACAGTTTACGCTGATTACAAACGGATCCCTTCTCTTGTAATCATAAAACAACTTCAAACCGCTGTCAATGTAAAAGTAATCTTTAAGAGTTCAACTGCGTTTTACGGGGGAAAAAATTGTCTGGTCTGACCATTTTGTTCTTCCTCCCAGGGCCAGATGTAGCCTCCTCTTCCACTGGTTGCCTCCACAGGGTCAATTTTCTGGTCAGATGAACTGTTGTCCAGTGAGATGGCTTCTGTCAGGTTGTCTTTAATTGAGGATATCCGCCGTCTTTCTCTAATTTTTTGGGTACTATTGCCTTAAACATGGGTATGCAAGAAAATATATCTATAATGATTACATCAACCTTATTGATATGAAAATCTTTACTGACACGACCTGGTGGAGACAGGAGAGTCCTCAAATGGTGTGGGTCATTTTGGAGACCGTTTACAGACCGTTACGAGAATGTAGATCTTTCCTCCTCTGCTGCAAATGGAGAAACAGTCCCTCGATTTTGCTCTGCCGTTTTTCCAGGCTTCCTTTACCTTTGCCAAAGATGGAAAATTATGTTTTTCTTGTTACCCTTAAAATGCCCTTGAAAAGGCCCTTTAATCATCTGCTTCCATCACTTACAGTTGTGTTAGCATCTAACTAATTTGCATATTGTATGTACATTCAAGAAATTCTGCTTAAGAAAATGTCTGCTTGCTTTTCCATCCATGTGTTATATGCATTAAGAATTACATTTTCTTAAAGACGTCTACCCAGCTGTGCCATTAAAACATGAGGTGTCACAATACAACAAATGTGAATGTATCCAAATAAACTGTTTACATCAACTTAATTCCCATCACACCTTATGCACATCAAGAGTTAATTCACCCCCCTCTAGCGAATCAATTATTTATGCGCATTTCACAGGTTTCCATCCGGGATTTGTTATTTGAGTAGTTTCAATGCGCATTAAAAGGTTGGATGGAAAAGCAAGAATTAACTGGTTATCAGCATTGTTGTCATACCTCTTAGTGCCCACTCTTTCACATCTGTCACCCACTGGTCTTGTGTTTCTGGTGTGCAGTTCAGCTGTGCCATCAGTTCATTGAGGTTTTGTTCCTCAATCAGTTTTTTTTTCTGTACCACCTACAAAAAGAATAGCAATCCAAAAAAAAATTAACAATAAATAACCAAAAAGACACTACATGAACATAATGTAGCATATTCTGACTAGAACGTTATTTCATTTGGGAGTTTTGTGTAGACGTTGTGATATCGTTGAATGAGTGTGATGTGCAAGGTTCCTGTTTTCCTCTGGTTCCACCCAATCACATGTATAGTGATTATGTCCATCCTGGCTGTAAAGCAATTCAAACACATATTTACACAACAACTAATACTAATTACAATGGTATTTCTTGGACATGAGGTACAGCTATTATTTGGCCAAATTTGTGTACAGTTGATCCCTGGTAGGCTACCTGTGGGTGATGGTCTGTAGGACAGTGACTAATAAAACCATGGAGAATAGTGAACTGATTGTGGGATGTTTTTTTTGGCTGTGTAAGCTACTGAAACAGCAGATATTAGGTGTACAGATGGAGGGTTCCACTGTTCATTTTTTCATGTTCAACACAATTGTACTTACCAGCTTTTGTCATGTACTTGGTAGTCAAAGCCACCTTGGAGAGGAAGCTATTTACTTGTTCCACCTATAAAAATTGAAAGAGCGCAACACTTGTGTAAACTTATGAGTCTGAAGTAGCTGCACTTTTCAGCCACTAGAATCACACAAGTGGCAGTCGGCGGAAACAGATCGACCAGCAAGGCTGCTCAGAACTCAGAGGCAATAATCTCAGAAACAGTTACTATTGGGAAGATAAAACTAAACAGCACAATGATGAAACTGTGGTAACAGCAGACTTGTAGGAAAACCAAGTGGCAATACAATAGTCAGACTTGTAGTAGCAACATAGCAGCGCGAGCCCAAACTCATTTCATGCAGGAGACAGTCACCCCAGCATTATTTATGCCGAACGTCCGTGAAGGAACTGATTCTCCTGCTAAAACAACAATTGGTTAGATCACTTAATTAAAATGTTAGTCAAAAAGGATAACCATACGTACCGAGTAATGGTCACAGAAACGCATAGCTGTACAATTACTCACAGCAAGAGTTGCCACGGCTCACACGCATTTACATTAAAACCACTGGGACTGAAAGCACAAACACCATATTAACACGGGCAAACAATACGATTTAGCTTACCTACACATAACAATAGCCTGCACACTATCACCGCAGGGCTGCAGACCAAACATTCCCTCGCGGAATGGTGGCGCGCCCTCTCCATGGAGGCGGAGCTTGCAATGACGCACCCTCAGGAAGGACACAGGGTTTTAAATAGGCAGGCCTCGAATGCTGATAGGCCGTCTTTCTAAATACAGGGGAGGGAACTTACTCACCCTGCTACACATCCACCCATCTTTAGCAGTCAAGTTGATGAAGATGTTAAAAAGTGTAAAGGGGGGCATTACCAATTCACCAACAACTTTCTCATGGCCCGTTTGTATATCATGTATTCGTTTAATATTCATTTCTAAAAACTTTAAAACAAGTTGATGGTAAATTAATGTAAATTACATGAACCACTTTAACACAGATGCAAATTCACAGGATATATTGGGTTATTTTAAGAAAGTTATTATCTATCATATTATGATCGAATGAGTAGCGTAACTTATCTAGCTAGCGCTTAATGATTAGCTAAAACAACGCAGTGGTGCTGTATATCGGTCAAATGTGCCTAAGAATTGCAGTTTGTATATATATGTATATCTTTGTTTTTCTCTTTTCGGAGGTAATCTTTACACTTGTGGGTTGTAAAAGATTAAAACTCACATGCTTTGCCCTCCTTGATTTGAGGTTTGGAAAAAAAACGAACACTAGTTTTTTTTCTCAGGAGAACTTTGCGTAAATTAACATGCAATCGCAAGGTAATGTAAGTCAATGGAGGCCAAACAGCGTTGATAAACACACTAAAAAGCGATTATGCGTCTTGATAACACGCCAAAATGGCATATTAATTGGTGTGTCATACATATACGCCATTTCATGAGATCAGTCTGGGCCCTGGAATGTGCTGTTCACTACACATTTCATTGTTTCATTTTCTTTTTTACTGGCTTGTCAGTCTTTGTTGACACACTGTCATCTCTGTCCTCTGTCTCGCCACCCATGCTAACACTAACAACAAACAATTTTGACAACGTACAATCTTCTTCACTGCTTCAATTTGCCGCCTGTAGTAACTGGCTAGCTGCCAAGACAGATGCGCTAGATTACGTAGCCTACTTCACGGCACATGACACACCCGACCCATCCTAGAGCCAATGATTTCGCATTCTATACAAAAGAGACACGCTATGAGGGACACCGACCACTCTGTGCACAATGCATAGGCTATTTCAATAAGTCCTGCATTGTCTTCTTCTGGGTGTCGTTGTACCTTTCGGTGACCATCGTTTTAAGCGGCCATGAAACCCTCATCCTCCATGACGGTGAAGGGCTGCAAATCCTTCAACACCAAGTTTACAAGAGACTCATCCAAATCCCGTCTTTTAAAAGAAGATAAAGATAAAAGATGAAACCTACTTTCATTGAAAAAAAAATAGAAATAGTGCACAGCTATTAAAAGTAGCATACTGGTTTATTATTTGGAAACCTTTCTAAACAAACAAGTTATGTTTACTAAAGTTTATGATCAGACAGACACAGAACAAACTGAATATATAACTACAACAATTATGAAAACCAAACTGATGTCTTCACTGGCTGTCGATGGGTTAATAATATTTTTTGATTTATTTAAGTCTTTAAATTCCCATGGGAAAATAGGCCATCGACTAAGCTCTTCCATCCTTTCCGGTCTTGGGCCCTCCAGGTGTTGCCACATCAGCCCTTCTCCCTTCAATTCTTGTTCTGTGGTTCTTCTCCAGGTGGTTCTCGGTCTGCCTCTTTTCCTCCTGCCCTGTGGGTTCCATGTCAGCGCCTGTTTAGCGATTGAGTTCTTTCTCCTCAGTGTGTTCCCTATCCACTTCCATTTCCTCCTCCGTATTTGAATTTCTATTGGGTCTTGTTTGGTGAGTTCACACAGGTTGGCACCGGTTGTTGAAAGTCTGCAGTTTGTTGAGTATGGTGGTGGTGATTTTCCAGGTTTCTGAGCCATATAGTAGAGTGGTCTTTACGTTTGAGTTGAAGATTTGCAGTTTGGTCCTGAGTGACAAGTTTTTTACTTTCCAAATGTTGTTTAACATTGTAACGCTTCGGGAGAGAGAGAGAGACCGGATAGCTGGAGCAATGGAGGCAGTTAAGAGCAAGCAAACTCACGTAGGCCGGCCATCTGGCGTTTCACATGGAGTTTATTATTAGCTCCGTTCCCATGCACACATGGGGTAACGTTAATTTGCACAAACGACAGCGTTACTTAATAGAAGAAAATAAACGACAAAGAGCATCAGAAAACATACATGCAGCTAACAGCTCGCACTCCATCTGAAGGACTGCCCCCTCAGAGAACGAGTCAAAAAAAGAGGTGCCTTCAGCATTAAAGGAGCAGCACCGAATTGTACTTGTTACAACATGTTGAATGTTGTCCTAGCTTTTGGACCCTGGCTTGAACATCGTCCTCCGTGCCACCTTCCTTTGAAATTATGCTGCCATGGTATGTGAAGCAGTTTACATCCTCTAAGAAATTTTCGTACATGGTTATGGGTGTGTTGTTCTTGCTATTGATACGCAATACTTTGGTTTTTGATGAGTTTATTTTGAACAGCTAGAAGATCTTGATTTTGCAGACGATCTGGCATACTGGCTCACACACACCAACAGATGCAGGAAAAATCTGGAAAACTGGTTAATAATATGTAGGCCTATAAATGTGTTTTATTTGATACAGTGGTTAAGTTTGTGAAGTGTTATATTTCAATATTCACAGTGAAGCTGTGTTTAACACAATTGGGAGTTGTGATTGGGATGTTAGTTTGTAGGGGTGGTTGACACAGGAATAAGTCAGTTATTCTGCTTGTTAACAGGCTTATTAATGCTGAAATGACTCTATATTTATTATACACAGATTTTGTGGCTCAGTTAAAGTCCAGTTCTGGTTTATTTTTTTGCTCTTGGCTGACATGTGGCAGTGTTATGGGCTGCTTGTTGCCCATATCTGGCAGTTAACACTTCTCATGTCTTTGCAGTTGAAATATAATGATGCATTTAAAACCACACGTGTCATTACAAAAGTTCACAATGCTGCTGCAGGTGAAATATAATGTGGACAACACTGAATTAATATCTTTTTTTCAGGTTAAATACTGATAGTTGGTCGCTCAAACTCCTTTATCTAACCTCTCTACTTAATCGTCGGACTTGCACATCCATCATGTTTGTAGTTTTTAACGCTTTTTATCCGCGTTTGTAGTTCTAATCGAATCCTCGTCCAACTTGCAATGGGTTGTGGTAATATCAGCCGTTAAGAGTGAGCATCGATCTGTGCTTCAAATTCGGAACGGAAATAGTAAACCATCCAGGCATCTGTGGAATACTCTTTTCAACATACCACGATTTGGGACATACTAATTCTATTTTTGAGTACTACCCAGATAGCAGACAAACAGTGAATCAGCGTTGAATCAATGTTAATGCATCAACTAAAATATCATTGAATCAATGTTGAGATCTCAATGTTGAGAATGTTGATTTTTCATCAGGTTTGCACCCTGAAATAATGTTATTTCAACGATGAAAAACAGATCAAGATGGGCTTAAAATTAATAGTTTAACAACTAAAATTAAACCACTTATTTAAGTGAATCAATGTTGAATCAATGTTAATGCATCAATCAAAATATCATTGAATCAATATTGAAATATAACATTGATTTTTCATCAGGTTTGCACCGTGAAATAATGTTATTTCAACAATGAAAAATAGATCAATCTTGCTTTATGTACAGCAGGATTCTATGCCAGTTAATTTGTCTCTTTATTTTATTCATTTTAATCAGAGACCATGTGTGGCTGCAGTCGATATGATTTTGCATCAAAAAGTCACTCAAAGTAAACACCATCCTTCAGTTTACATGCAAATGTCTTTATTTATGCCCCCACAGTTACAACAGGAAATCTCACATTGACTTAAAACAATTACATCTGAATTTATAACACAAATGAGAAGAGCCTGGAAAAACATGACAACGTGCATCTGCAAAATGGAAGTAAATACAAATGTAAACTTGCCAATAAATACAGAAATGACACAGTACTACTGAAAGAAAGAAGGTAGAAGAAAGAATAAAATACTCCAAACTCAGGGGTTTCCACCATGAGCAATGTCCCGAAGCCTTTCAGGTTGTAATGGAGCCAGTTTTGCACCGTCCCAGCAAAGATAAACTCTGATGCCTCTTATTATCAGCATTCACGGCATCTAAAACAACAAGAAGTTAGTAAATATTTGGAAATGTGATTAATTATACATTACAAATATAGCCTACTACAAAATGAAGTGAAACATGAAATTTTATCAAAATCTTGATATCCCAGTTAAAACGGTAACATTAAATTCAGGACTATTTAATGCATTTTAAAATAGACTTTAGAGGACCTGCAGACAAACAATGAATGAAAAAGCAAAGTGACTATATCCGGTGTTTTATCTAATAATATTATTGTATTTAATAGTAAATAAATAAAGTGTGAAAATGAAACAAGTAAATGAATGACCAAATAGTTAAATTAAGAAAATAAAGGAGGAGCTGTATAGGCTACATGGTGGTTTGGAAGAGATTTTTTTTCCATTTTACAACACGAATTGAAGGCACAACTGTTTACTAAATTTCTGTAGTTTGACATAGCTGCCTACAGAACTTAAAGATCTCACTCTTTTCTTTTTTCTTGCTGCATTTAAGATTAAACTGTAAGGATGTAATTGTGATCTGCTCTCGTGATGATATCGTACAGCTGAAGCAGATCTACGAGCTGATTGTATTTCCCCTCACCGCTGACAGGTCAATCAGTTCTAGTTCTGCTTCAGCTGTGAGATACTCTCACGAGTGGTGAACACAATTACTGACAAGCCAGAAATTCATCTAACCTTCCGATCGCCTCTCGTTTATACACTGGACGAATATGGGATGATTCAAAATGATTCATCTGTGCGTGCACCGAGTAAGATACGTTTGTGGATCCGCGCCGCACATTCATTTTACTCGTTGCACGCACAGATGAATCATCTTAATACAAAAATCATCTCATAAAATAGATGAACACCTCACAACAAACGACGCACGACCAAAAAAAAAAAATTTGCACGAGTCAGAATTCGGACGCAATTCACAGTGTATATGCCAATCTTAAGAAAAAAAAATGAATACAAATATGATATGGTTTGGTGAAAAACAAACTGAAACTCAATGTATTAAATTTCTGGCCGTTGGTTGTGTAACTTACGAGGGTGCTCATGTGACCAGGGTTGCCAACTCTCACGCATCTGGCGTGATTCTCACGCTTTCAGGCTCTGTCTCACGCTCTCACTCCGCCCAACTCAATCTCACGCCAAATTGCCAAACCTGCTTTTGATATTAAACAAAGCTATAAGCTTTAATTTTTTAAAATGTTTTTTAATGAAATTCAAACAATAAATAGCGTTTTGGCGCTAATGTGGCACAATGTTAAAGCCAGAGGCGTTGAAAAGCGGAGTTGCATGCTCTAGTCTCCCTGCGGCGCGCGCTGGTCACGTGGCCCATGAGCGCTCAATACTTCTAGCGCTGCGCCAATGAATTTAAATGGCTTAAGCGGATACACAACAGTTTCACCATATAGATGTTTGCTGCAAGTTTTGGTAAACAGTACAGCTTAGTGTTAGTGTTTATTGATTATTAAGTCAGCCATATTTACAGGATCGTTTTTATTATGGAGAGTGATAGAGATTCAACATTGTTAACATTAATGCTATTCTTGTATTTAGCCCTCAGGTATTCTTTACTAATAGGTCACACTCATACTCATTAAATTATATTTATTGAATATTTTGAGGAGATCTTTTGGTACTAAATACTATTTGTGCAACAATTATTGTCAATAAATGACCCCTTAAAACATTTTTCTTCTAATATTTGTATTTCTTCTAAAATTTATATTACAATTAGTGTAGTAATTAATATTAAAATAGAGAATTCCAATTCAAAGAGGCAAATTAGTCATTTTGTGGCTAAAAAATATTAATGTTTATTTGTAATGCCATTAGGTGCCTTATGGCTCTTTAATAAATATACATGTATCTAATCTAGTTGCTCAAAAATATATTGCAGTCTTTGCATTCTAATAAATATTTAGATATGATGATCAAACACTAGATTTCTTTAAATGTGAAATTTCAAAACTTAAATAACTTGCATCCTAATCTTTTTAATGAATAATGATACTTATATAAGCAGTCACAAGAGTGAATATTAAGGAATGGCACATATAATTTGACCCATGTTTAAACTAGTGCCAAAACAAACATATTATTATGTACAGTATATATACTAGATATTAACTGATACTGAATCAAGATCAAAAGCATTACCCCCCCCCCCCCCCCCCCCCGGCCCTCAAAAAATCTCACTCCAACCTAAACTTAAAAGTTGGCAACCCTGTGTGACTATTATTAACATTGCAGTTCACTAAAACTCTCAGAAACACACAAGTTGTAAAACATAAAGATGAATAAAAATACTAAATTAAAATTGAGATGAATTGTATAAATATATTTTTGTAGGCCTACTTACCTCTAAAAAACATGGTCGTCCTGTGTCTCTTTTTCGCGATTGAAGTCTGTTCAGCTGCGCTTGCTTTGATCTGATTGGTGGATGTCTTGAAGGTGCATTACCGCCACCTGCTGGATGGATTGTGGCGCATTCGATAGGGACACATTCTACTAGCATGTACATTCTACATGATTTAAATAATAATAATAGGCTACATTTTTATTTATTTAAAACTGATAGATTAAATTTATGGTAGAAGTTCTTTGTTTTTATTTGTTTTTTGCATTTTTTATTATAATAACATGAAACACAGAATGACAACATGCCAGTAAGCAGGAAAATAATATACCTTTTAAAAAGATTCATAGTTTTTACAGCTTTCTTATTGGAAGAGTCAGACATCAAACATACGTACAATTTTAACTCTTCCAGAAAAATGTAAAGAAAGGCTTACAATTACAAAATTTACATTTATGTATTCTTTGTTAATCCACATACTCGTTGGTGTACTCATCGTATCCTTTGAGGATAATAAATGTGCTCGCATTCACACAAATGTAGCCAATTGATTTGGACTTGCCTTAACATGTTGAATAATGTGACAGATAGATTGACCGTAAGCCTCACCGGTGGAGAATTAAGCTGACCAAACATCAGCATTGATTCAATGTTTGTCTTTTCAACACTGAAAAGCATGGAATTATCAACATTGATCCAATATTATTTAGCAGTGAATTTTCAACATTGGTCCAGTATGGTTTTAGCATTGAATTTTCAACATTGATCCAATATTACTTAGCATTGAAACTTCAACCTCAACCAAAATGATGATTCTGATGGAATTTCAACATTGAATCAATGTCACCATGCTATCTGGGTATATTTAGTATGTATAGTATTCGAATTGGGACGCAGGGCACATGTTGCTATGTGGGCCACTGCTTATATCGCTTGCCAGTACAGTTAAGTCAGAGTCACCAATCACCAATACAGTTCAGTCAGAGCCACCAACCGCCAGCGCAGCCCAGTCAGAGCCGCTGGCTGCCAGCACAGTCACGTCGGAACCATCAGTTGTCAGCACAGATATGTCTGAGTTGTTGCTGATCAGGATTGTCAATTCAAGGCCTCCTGTTAAGGATAAAACCATTCAGTCTTCAACCGTCATGGACACCGTCTGTGTTCCTGGGTGTCGTTGATGAAGCAATTGAGGACGTCAATTGAGGACGTTGCAGATCTATTTCTGAGTACGGTCAAAAAAGCTGGCTTTCCTAAGCCCCTGAGGCTGTTCCTGAGCCTGTTTAAGCATATGGATTTGTTTGTGATTCTGTTTCTGTCAATGAGTCTGGGCACTTTGTGCCTGTTTTTACAAACCTGACACCAAGCCTTCTCCTAAGGTCAGTTTAGATCTTGTATTTCCCTTTGAATACTGCCTGGTGTCTATGTTGGTAAACTCTGCCATTCCAAACACTAATATGGGTGTCAAGTCTGTCTGCCATATTAGTTTTGTGAAGTTTGCCTGGCCTTGGTTCGCTGCTGATTGGCCTTGGGAGTTTCTGGTTCCATCTGCCTGGCTCTGGTGTTCATTGGCTTCGCCTTGGAGACCCTCTGTCCAGCGTGCTTCGCCTTAACCGTTACTGGTTTTAGGAACTCCCTACATCCAGCTTGCTGCTCTTCTGCTCCTACGTTTGTTTCTGCTCCATGGTCCTGGCCCACCTTCCTGTCCCCGGGTCCCCCTCCGCTCCACCTCCCACCAGGGTTGAGCGTCTAGAGGCCGTTCCATCGAGGTGGGGCTATATAACATCTGTCAGCTGCGGTACCCTTATGTACCAGCAGATGGCAGCCTCATTTTCATAGACTCTGTCCGTTTCTCAAAACCAAGTATGTGAACTTCAGGCATGCATCCTTGTTAGTTCAGACTTGCTAAGTTCGACTCAGGAGAACAAACTCCAGAGGAAGTCCAATAATTCTGCAAACGGAACAGCAGTGTTCCTGATAGCGTCACTCAGCTCGCTCTGGCTACTCAGGTTATCTCTGTATGTATATTTTAGGCTACAACAAAACGAAATATGTTATAAAACTCCACTCTGCCTCTTTCCGTTTTCGTTTAAGAACATCGTAAAACATAAGAATACCCACACAAATGTAGTTCAGGCAATGTGTACACTGATTATCTTTACTGCATATACTTATAACAAAATGAAATATAAAACAACACCCTGGCTATTTTCATTTAAAAATGTTTTTAAATTAAACATGATTATCTTAACTGTAATAAAATTAAATATGACGACATACACAACCCAGTCTCTTTCTGTCAAATGAGACTTGAGAGTTGTTTACAAATGATTCCGCAGTGAAATGAAGTGAACACACAAAAGTTCTTCCCCACGTGAGCTGGAACTTCATAAAAAATAAATGAAGTATCACACATTCCTAATATTATGATCCGAAGGAAGCTTATGCAGCGACTGTTCTTCCACAATATCTTGCTATTTTCTTCCACATGTTTATTGCTGCTGGCTAGTGATCGACCGAACAGCTCCATAAGTCGGTGGACGGGGTTACTGAATTAGTGATGTCCGGTTCGCGGATGAATCGTTCTTTTTAACCGGATCTTTATAGTGAACCGGTCGAACCAGTTCACCAAATCGGACTGAATCGTTCTAAACGGTTCGTGTCTCAAATCAGCGCTGATCCCACAAGTTACTATAGTTACTAACTTTCTGACATGAGTGACAGTCTCTCCCACTAGAAATAAACTAATATCTTGAAGATGTTGTAACTCCAACCGTTAGCTGAAGTGAGACATGTTTAAGAGAACTGATGAGAGCTCATGAGCAGCTGATACTGAGCATGCGTGTGTAACCGAACGTGCAGCTGCGGTTCTCGGATCAGCAGTACAGATAGAATTGAAAACTGTTTCTGTCGGAAACGTTCGATACTGAGAGCCGATGAGCTGGGCATACGTGTTATTTGTTCAGAGGAACGAACATGGAAACATCATAAAGCTTTGGAAACAATGGATTGTAAAACGGTTGTTTTATCAATAATGCATGGTATTTTAAAAAAAAGCTTTTTTCTTATTTAATTTCTAAGTCGATACACATTTTAAAATGTAATCAAAACAGTAGGTTTGATATAGACTACATATTCAGCTTGCAGCAGTCGCAGCTCAGCACACACACACTGCTACAGTGGTTCTCGAGTCAGGAACGGGTTGCAGCGGTTCTCAGATCACCAGTACAGAATCGAGAACCGTTTCTATCGGACACGTTCGATCTTTCGGACATGTTCGATTCTGAGAACCGGTGAGCTGAGATACTGAACATGCGTGATATCATCGTCATGAACCGAACTGTTTCTCTCCAAGTGGGACAGCTGATGCTGTTTCTCTCGGACAACTGATGCTGATAATATGAGCACGGGTGAACTGAGAATTTGTTTAAGTTTATGTTATGTCAATGTAAGTTTATTTAATCCGTGTAAAACATCAGTGTTTGCAAGACAGTGGCTTTATTGAGTGCTTTTGCAAAACATAAATAAAAAAAATGTATCCAAGATGATGATGATGAAGTTTTGATTAAAAATTCTTTATATGAATGTGTTTGAATGTATTTTCATCCGCCGGGATGATAGAAATGACGTCAAAGAACAGGTGATGCGTTTTTTTTAACCGGATTATTGAAATGAACTGTCCGAAAGAACCGGTTCGCGGAAAAGAACCGAACTTCCCATCACTATACTGAATTACACGTTCTGTAGAGGTGTGTTTCATAGTGCTATGACGTACAAATTAAGCTGACGATCATTTTCTGGGCCTTGTGTCTATAAAAGCTTTTCTTTGACTAAAAAGGAAGTTTCAGCTCTGAAATTTATAGGATAATCTTATATTATCATGACCTTTTATATATCAAAAACTCAAGGCAAAGTTGATTTCTCAATTCATTACCCCTTTAATGATCAAATAAATAAATTACTTCACTTTGCCCTCAGCCAAAACAAATAGCCAGGGAACAAATTATAGATTCATTAGACCAAAGATTGCCCTATAGATATACACAAGACGGATTATATCTCATGTTTGACTACAGGACATCAGAGCCAGTGGCAGACGACAGAAGGTCTAGCCGAGGTAAGGCTGCTCTCGCCGGGTTAATGAGCGCTGAGCGCCTGGTGGTCGACTGGATCTCACAACAGCAGATGAAAATTTCAAATAGGCGCTCTTTATAAATAAACCACAGATTTGAGCTTTAAACAAGTACATTTTTGCCTGAAAAAGTCTAAAAACTACATTTCGTAACACAATAACAGTAGTATTGTTAAATTACGTGGGTTTTCTCATCAACTAATGACGCTTGTTGGTAAGAGCGAGATGCATTCTGGGATACCCAGAAGTCTGTCTGAAGTCCACTCAAGTCACCTCTTGATGCATCCTTGATAAAAGGGGCGGATCAAGGAGACATATGGGATTTGAACTGTACTTGACTAGATGTAAACTTTGAATTGGAACAGTACTTGGGCAGCCACTGATGACGATTCATAAGTCCATGAGAACACAAGTACAGACAAGAACGCATATTGAGAAACAGTCTCTGTTATTCTCTGACTTCAGACGGAGGAGGAGGAAGAGATGGAAGAGGAGGAAGAACAAGAGCCATCATTTCCAATGAAATTAGAGCAACAATCATACACCATGTTCTGGTTCATGGAATGAGTATGAGGGAAGCAGTACTGCGTGTTCAACCAAATATAAGCAGGTTCTCTGTGGCATCCATTGTCAGGACATTCAGAGAAGAGAACAGGTAAGTTTACTTTCATTTGTGGTCCCTCAAACTTACAGTACAGTATGTTCTCACAACAGCAGAAGACCATGATTGTCAGTATGGTCCTTCAAAATAATCTCATTCGTCTGCGTGAAATACAACAGCGAGTTGAGGAAGACAATGTGAGTTTTGACGGAATCAACAGTGTGAGTCTCTCAACAATTGACCGTGTCCTGAAACGCAACCTGATAAGTCTCAAACAAGCCTACAGTGTACCATTTGAGAGAAATTCTGAAAGGGTAAAAGAGCTGCTACGTATATCAGTATGTACAAGTAATTATGTCCAACAATTATACAGCACTATTGAGTTACTGTACATCTTTACTGTGTTCAATGTAATGTAGCACATGTATACAGAGGCATGAAGCCTGGAATGCTGTCTTTACATTACTTCAAAAATTAGTGTTCGTTAATTTCTGCAGAGAATGTTTCAACTGGATTCCATGGAGAGGCCTCTTGAGTGCATCTTCTTGGATGAAGCTGGCTTTAATCTCACCAAGAGGAGAAGGATTCTTTCCCCGTTGTTTATCAAGGGACCGGATTGCCTGTGACGTTGATGAGGTCCTGTGGCCTGACCATGCCCAGAGGCATGATGCTGATGCAGAATGATTTCAGGACATTGCTTACAATCGATCTGTTGCATATTTAGTTTGTGACTACATTTTATGTATGCAAGTACTTGATGATAAAAAAATGTATCTGCTCTGCCCTGAGTTCAGTGTTCAGCATTTATCTTTGTAGTGTGTAATGATTGCTGTGTTGTGTTTATGCATTAGCTGGATTACATTTACATTTATGCATTTGGCAGACGCTTTTATCCAAAGCGACTTACATTGCATTCAAGGTACATATTTTACATTGTTATCAATTCTTGCTTTCCCTGGGAATTGAACCAATGACCTTGGCGTTGCTAGCACCATGCTCTACTGTTTGAGCTACAGGAAAGCTGGATGTGTGTGTTATTTGAAAACAGTGTTTGGTTTTGGGTAAAGATAACATAGTTCTGAAGCAATTGTTTGATATAGTAAGATTTTGACAGTGTAGCTTGAGTTTGGTGATTTGTGTTTAAGGTTTTAAGAAAGTGAAAGAAACATTAAAAGAAAAGTTTTAGAAATTCAGAAATGCTGTAATGTCAAACGTACACTGTAACATTATTTGTTGCATGTTTTACACTATTTCACACACTACTCCTACAACATAGAAGGCAGTATGCACTGTGTACTGCACAGTAGGTAGCAAGTTAGTGGCCATTTCTAAGGGGTTGAAACGCCACACACTGGTGACCCCTGCTGGTCAAAACAGTGTACATAGGGTAAACATGCCTATTAAGCTCAGCAAAATCTACATTGAGACATTTTAGTGCACATGGTATTGGTTTGAGTTCAAGAAGTTATGTTAAAATAAAAGATTAATCTCTCACACAATTTAATTTTAAATAACAAAATTATTTAAATTAAGGTTTGCATCATTAAATGCAAAAAGTCTGGCTGTGCTTTATGGGTTAATGTTTGTACCCTTTGGGGGAAAATTCTTGTTTATTTTATACTATATTTTAAAAGATTAACTTTATAAATATTAACTTGAAGTGACAACCATCAGTTAATATTTAAAGTTTTTTTTATGAAGTATTTACACAGACGTTCAATGTGGATGAGATTAAAGGAAGCACACTGAGCTTTATTGGAACAGCAAACCTTTTTTAATTAATAAATACTACGGTAACACTTTACAATAACAGTACATGAATTATCATGTACGAATACCTAAATTAATAATTACTTGAGTATGAACTAATGATGAGTTAAGACATGTACTAATCAAGAACTAATGAAGAACTAACAATAACTATGACATGAGTCACATTAATTACTGCATGAATATCCACCTTAATTACATGTTAGTTCCTGGTTGTTAATTCATGTATTAATTAACATTTTTTAATCTATTTATCTATCTTATATTCTCACGCGCTGTCCTACACTAACTTATTCGTTAGGTAGATTACATTTTCCAAATAAAAATCAGTTAGCAGAGATTATGGTTATCGCTTTTGGTTATGTTTTGGACTGGTTTACTGTCTTGATATCATAATAATGCTCAGTCATACATTCGTCTTTTTTTCATGCTTCAAAATGTGTCCACTTTCCTCTTACCACTCAGTTCCTTCACCATCCCAATTCAGGCACAACACCTCTGCTCTTCCACTTCTTTAAAAATCAGCAAAAAACACGTAATACTATCTGATTTTGATGAGCTGAATATATATAGAAATTGTGTAATTGATAACTTTTTAAAGATGTACTCCTCCAAGAAAATAAATGATATGATGATGCATTAATAAGGCATGAATTCATGTTACTTTATATGTAATTAATGATGAGTTAGTAATAATGTGTACTGTCAAGTAAGTCATCTAAAAAAAAGTTTACAGCACCAAGGTTATTCTTATTTACAACAGTATATTAAATATATTTCTACTAGACATATTCAACAGCATTTAAAAAAGAACAATTTGAAAAGGTAAAACAAACCTTTTATACAGCTTTTTTCAATATTCAGTGCACCTAAATCAAGTTTTATATTACTTCACATGGAACACCATAAAGTTTAAAGATTACATCATTGATAAAAATCAATATTTAAAAGTGTTGGGGTGAAAAGTGAATGTTAACTACAACCTAAAGTAAAATTATACTTTTTTTTTCTTTTAACAAACATTGTTAGACTATTAAAGGCATAGTTCACTCAAAAATTAAAATCATTTACTCACCCTCAAGCGGTTCCAAATCAGTAGGAGTTTCTTTCTTCTGCTGAAAATAGAATATATTTGGAAAGATGTTTGTAACTAATCAGATCTCGGGCCCCAATGACTACCATAGTAGGAAAAAAATACTATGGTAGTCATTGGGGCACGAGATCTGATTAGTTACAAACATCTTTCCAAATATATTCTATTTTCAGCAGAAGAAAGAAATTCATACCGGGTTGTAAACACTGGAGCGTGAGTAAATGATGATTTTCATTTTTGGGTGAACTATCCCTTTAGGCAGCATACACCTCACTTCTTTGTGATATCAAGAAGGGGACTGCTCTCTTTCAACTTTTTAATAATTTCAACATTAGGCAGATCCAGGCACCGTGCGAGACAGATATCTGAGGATCTCTAGATTTTTAAAGGTCGCTCTCAAAGCTTTGCATTCTTCAGGATTTGCAATTGCCAACTCAGCAATGGGGGCTTGCATGACAATGGTATTTCTGTCAACACTCATTTTGTTGTATGCTTCAGCTTTAGTGAAACCACAAGTTACCAGACGTAAAACTTTGTGGTAGCATTTGATGGAGTCTTCAGGAGTTCCCACTGGGGGAGAGAATAAAGAAGAATGTTGTATGAATTTGAAACAGCATAAAGGTACAAAGGGAGTAAATTACATTAATAATGAGAATTATAATTTTTGGGTGTACTATTACTTTAAAGGGATCCCATGGTGTTGAGACTTGTATGGCTTAATATAACATAAATGATGTCTCTTACTGAATTATGTAGTAGAAAACCCATGAAAGATCTACGTTATTTTAAAAATCGATTTTATATTTGGACCATGGGCGGCGCCATTTTGTTTGCGTTCTAGGTTGATGACGTAGAGTGGTTGAACTCCTCAATCAGCTGGCATTACCCGTAGCTATTTTTACCACAACGCAACTCGAAAATTGTTTCAGAGTTAAACAAAACCAATGAATTCCTTTGTAATTATACTTAAAACACACTCAAACATACATGTGCACACAAACTCACCTACACAAGTCACAAACAGATCGGCGGGCGCGCACACGACAGGCTCTGTCTCAATCGAGATGTTGGGCTGCTCAGTCTCCACGACAGGGGCTGAATCTGAAATCGACCCTATACCCTTAAATAGGGCATTATTTGAAGGGACGGACATTTGTAGTGTTGTCCGACACCATAGTGGACATGTTCGAGTGCAGTCATTCAGTCTCACGTTCCACCGCAATAACGAGTAAAGCCGATTTACAAACAGCTGTCCGACTTCACGCACTCAAACATACATGTGCACACAAACTCTCTCTCTCACACAGACTCACACACACCCCAACAGATCGGCGCGAACACAGCAACACACACACACACCAACAGATCGGCGCGAACACACACACAACCCAACAGATCGGCGCGAACACACACACACACACACACGCACGCACTGCGCGCGCATACATAACCCTCAATCTATTCCCTGTGTATATCCTGTTCAACACATCCTGTTCCCCAGATAGACTGTTGATAGTAGATTAACTATAATGCCTAATGTGACCAGCAGAGGGAAATATCTAGGTAGGACGATGGGATAAAGTAACGTGAGGAAGAGAGGCAGGATGTTTTGGTGATGATGCATGCGATTGAGACAGAGCAGTCAGGTGTGTGTGTGCGCGCCCGCCGATCTGTTTGTGACTTGTGTAGGTGAGTTTGTGTGCACATGTATGTTTGAGTGTGTTTTAAGTATAATTACAAAGGAATTCATTGGTTTTGTTTAACTCTGAAACAATTTTCGAGTTGCGTTGTGGTAAAAATAGCAACGGGTAACGCCAGCTGATTGAGGAGTTCAACCACTCTACGTCATCAACCTAGAACGCAAACAAAATGGCGCCGCCCATGGTCCAAATATAAAATCGATTTTTTAAATAACGTAGATCTTTCATGGGTTTTCTACCACATAATTCAGTAAGAGACATCATTTATGTTATATTAAGCCATACAAGTCTCAACACCATGGGATCCCTTTAAGATCAGACTTCAAAACAAAAATGTGGTTATCCCAACAAACTTAATTTCGTTGCAACGCTTCATTAAACATTGTTTAAGCTAATTTTTTAGTAGCCCCTTGCACAGCCACCTTTAACAGACAACAAGACCCTTCATTCAACACAAATCTGTGCAATTTGAAAAAAAAACCCAAAGGAGACAATATACATAGCAAACCTGTGCTACAAGTATAAATCAATTGCAGAAAGTGATTATTACAGATCTTAAAAGAGTAAATAAATAATTAGTCCTTCTGATTCGACAAAAAAGTAAAAACTGGTTCCCACATTTTGTCAAATTTTGCAGCTTTCCCGGAAATGGAGTATCTAATTCTTTCCAGATGTAATGTAGAAGTTAGTCTGGTTAGCCAGTCGGAAATTAGAGGCCTAGTGTTTTTCTTCCAGATATGTTTCTTCTATAACTTTCTTAGCTATAATCATACCATATTGAACAGGTAACCGTACCTTTGGACTGAGAGACTCCAATGAGTCTGACCAAACAAGAATTGCTATCATTGGGTCAGGAAGCAAAACACAGTTATAGACCATAGCAAAAAAACTGGAAAATGTCTAGCCAAAAACTCTGAATTTGTGCACCCAGCTAACACAGTTACGTTGTGAAGACGTAACCGGACCGGACCATATTCGTCGTAGCGACGTACCAAATAACGTTCCAATGACGTAACTTTGTGATTCCCATAATCGTCGTGGCGACGTTATAGTGGGACGTTGCTGGAACGTGACGAGCACGTCCCAACGACCAAACTGGCACGTTGTGAGAACGTAACCTTAAAGGACCATATTCGTCGTAGCGACGTACCTAATAACGTTCCAGTGACGTAACTTTGTGATTCCCATAATCGTCGTGGCGACGTTATACTGGTACGTTGCTATAACGTGATGATCACGTCTCAACGACCAAACTGGCATGTTGTGAGGACGTAACCTCAATGGACCATATTAGTCGCAGCGACATACCAGGTAACGTTCCAGCGACGTAACTTTGTGATTCCTGTATTCGTCGTGGCGACGTGATTATGATATGTCACTGGAACGTGGCAGGTACGTCCTAACGACCAAAATACCACGTCCACCTTTATTTGAATAATCTCACCTTTAGTCCGGGAAATGAAGATGTGCTTGGTCCATAACCTTGAAATCCACATAGAACTGATACACTCAAACATTGAATTCTCTGCTGTAAAACCTTATTAATACATTTGTTTTGATTTTAGTTAATATATTTAGGGATTATGTACTCGTAGATAATAAAAAACGATACAAACCCCTATTAAATTGTAATAGAAAATGGCTCAAAACCACACTGCATTAATTTAATAATCAGCATTTATTCAGTGTTACTTTGTACAAATATTAAGTCAACATTTAAACAGTGTAAAGTGTCAACAAATTATGAGTACAGAAATGTAACACGTCCATTCATTAATTAAACAAACAACATAAGAAATGTAACCAATTATTAAAATATTTTATTGTCTTATTAGGGAGTAGTTAAGTATTTTCTCACTTATACTTATCAATACTCATATTGGTACTACTCTCAATAATTTAGCACAAAAAAGACATGGAAAAAAAGAGCTATCAGTTTCTTTATTATTACTTTTATTTGCAGAAATGTCCTGCGTGTCCTGTGAGGCCCCTGCTACAAATGTCTGGTGGTGATGTGCTTTATTGCTTCACTACCTGTAGCTAAACCTGAACAATGTGACAATTACAAAAGATATATAGTCCTTGAGCTATAGTCCTACGTTCATAAAGAAATATGTAAAAAAACACTACATAGAGTCCTAGCATCTTTTCTGTATTATTGGGCCAAAATATACATCAACAGGTTTTTTTTTTGTTCTTCAGACAGTGTTGATGAGGCCGAGGGAGATGGAGAGCTGTGAGAGAAGAGGAAGAGGGTCTTTCTTACCCCACCAGCGGAGGGCAGGGTCTTCTGAGGATAGGATAGGAGGATGGGCTCTATATATTCACTTTGGATCTTTGTAAACTGGAAGCTGAAAAAAAAGCCATACTATTGTAGGTGTATTGCTTTTTGTTAAAAAGGTATAATTTTTTTTTTTTTACTTACATGTTCTTCCTCCTCTTCATCCTCTTCCTTATCCCAAGCTACACTGTCACATCTTCATCATTTTCTGGCAGCTGAAACAGAGGAGAACCTTATTAATGTTGCTAATCTATGTTTTTTATGCTTTTGAAAGAGTCTCTTTTACTCAACAGTCACCAAGGCTGCATTTATTTGATCAAAAATACAGTACAAACTGTAATATATATTTAAGTGATAATTCACCCAAAAATGTCAATTCTGTCATGAATTCCTCACCTTATGTTGTTCCAAACCTGTAAGACCTTTGTTCATCTTCAGACACAAATGAAAATATTTTTGATGAAATCCAAAAGCTTTCTGACCCCTCCATAGACTGCAACACAAGGCCCAGAAAGGTAGTAAAAACATTGTTAAAATAGTCCATGTGACTCCAGTGGTTCAACCTTAATGTTACGAAGCAACAAGAATACTTTTTGTGTGCAAAAATAACTTAATTCCACAATTTTGATCTAGCCTGTGCCAGTCTCCTTAACGTTGTAATTATTGATGTCTTTACATCCTTTCTGGGCCTTGAAAGTGTTAATTAAATTGCTGTCTGAAGATGAATGAAGGTCTTACAGGTTTGTAACAACATGAGGGAGAGGAATTGATGACAGGATTTAAAGGTTTGGTAGAACTAACCCTTTAAATTGAAAACAGCTATTTTACATTGTAAAATTATTATTATTCTTATTATTATTATTTTAATATTCCTGTCATTAAAGCTGAATTTTCAACATCAATACACCAGTCTTCAGTGTTACATGATCCTTCAGAAATCATTCTCATATGATGATTTGCTGCTCACAAAAACATTTATGATTATTAGCAGTGTTGACAACAGTTGTGCTGTTTCATATTTTTGTGTAAACCATGGTGCATTTTTCAGGATTCTTTGATGAATAAAATCCTCATATTAGAATGATTTCTGAAGGATCATGTGACACTGAAGACTGGAGTAATGATGCTGAAAATTAAGCTTTGATCACAAGAATAAACTACATTTTATAATATATTCAAATAGAACCCAATTATTTAGAAATTAAATATTATTTCAATATTAGATTTTACTGATTTTTTTTAATCAAGCAAATGCAATCTTGGTGAGCATTAGAGACCTTTTTCAAAGAATTGTACCAAAACCAAACTTTTGAACATTATTGTATGTTTGAGGTTTTACTTACTAGTCACATGGTGATAATGCCAGGGTTAGTTCATCCCAAAATGAAAAATATCCCATGATTTACTCACCCCCAAGCCATCCCTAGGTTCTTCAGGCGAACACAATCAGAGTTATATTTAAAAATGTCCTGGCTAATCCAAGCTTTATAATGGCAGTGAATGCTTCATTTTTGAAGTCCATAAAAGTGCATCTATCCGTCATATAATTGCGCCACACAGCTCCGGGGTTTAAAAAAGGTCATCTGAAGCAAAGTGGCATGTTTGTGTGAGAAAAATATCCATATTTAAAACTTTATAGACTAAAATAACTAGCTTCCAGTGGTCAGCAATGCGCGAGTCGACTTGCGCTAAAAAGAATAACCCTTGACGCATGCGTATTGACGAACGCAGAAGTACAGAAATTAGAGCAAAACAAAACATAGCATGGGGGGGGGGTCACCCTTTTTAGCGCAAGTCGACTTGCGTAGCCTACCGCTTATCACCAAGCAAACCAAGCAATATTCACTGCCATTATAAAGCTTGGAAGAGCCGGGACATTTCTTTATATAACTCTGATTGTGTTCGTCTGAAAGAATAATGTCATATAACTTACACATAGGATGGCTTGCAGGTGAGTAAATCCTCACCATTTAAGAGATGTTGTCCGACAGGAGATCTGCTCCAACTCTGCTAACTTTACAGTGCAGGCTGCAGGGCATCAGCATGGAAGCATCAACAATTTATCAGAGCCAAATATATAAATTATACGACGCCAGGTTTATTAAAAGGAAAGAAGCTACAGCAAAGGTTAAATGCAGAAAAGAGAAAGAATGGGTTAAAATATTGTTAAAAATGGACAAGGTTAATCAATCACCTTTTTCAGTTCACCTGTGTTTTCTACTTCTCTTTCAGCAGCTTCCTTCAGAAATGTTGGAAACTTGCTGGGAGCTTCACCTCTGTTGTAGAGGGGTTATTTTGTCCCTTCTGAAAATCACAGAACATTTTATTATATGTTAACACGTTTTTTTTGCGCTCCGTGTTAATATTAAGTTAATGTAAGTGGCTTCGTCGATTAACAACAAACACATAACGTTAACGTTAGTTGAATTAATTAGCCACCTTCAATGACCCATTCAATTCCCAGAAGAAAAAAAAAACTTGATAAAACTATCATTTACACATGTGACTCAAAGCCTAAACAAGAGATTAACTTTATAGAGTTAACGTTAGCCTCGTTAACTTAACTTACTGTTCGGAAAACGGTTGATGTGCTTACGGACTTTTTTCCAAAGACTCTACATTTCTATAAAGTAAATATTCAACAGAACAGAAGCGTGTCAATGACACATAAGAAATGTCAGGAAAATGTCAGTAACAGTTGTGTGTATTATTTGTGTAACTTTAAAGACAACTCACCTGAAATTATAGTGAAAACAACAACGACAGAGGAAGTTTTGCGGCTTGTCTGTTGTGTTGCTGCACCGTTTCCATGGCAACTCCGCGCCGCTCCAGTGTTTGACCCATCACCACGTCAAAGTCACGCAGCAAGAATTACATGAATACAAATCAAGAATAATAAATAATGAATTTAGAACTCATTTTGAAGTTCTATGACCCGCTCAGATGCAAAATGCCACTCCCGGCACCGCACGTGATAGTGGGACAATTGTGTTTTTTTTGTTTGTTAGATTTTTTATTGTTTTTGCCAATACGATTTGCAAACATGGATTCATTTAGAATATTTGATAAATTAAGTAAATGTCCCATATAAATCAAAATGGCATACATTTGATAATACTTGTAAATTAATAATGCAATTTGGAAAGTTATGAAGACCAGTGGGCCACGTCGCTACAACATTCTCCGTGGGATAAACACGCGACGTCTTTTGAGGACGTGCCCACAACATTTCTGCAACTTTAGTCAAGATTTAAAAAAAATGGAACTTTACCGCGACGTCCTTACAACGTTCTCTGTGGGATAAACACGCGACGTCTTTTGAGGACGTGCCCATGACGTTTCTGGAACGTTAGCCACGATTCTAAAAAAAATGGAACTTTACCACGACGTCCTTACAACGTTCTCTGTGGGATAAACTAGCGACGTCTTTTGAGGACGTGCCCACAACATTTCTGCAACTTTAGTCAAGATTTAAAAAAAATGGAACTTTACCACGACGTCCTTACAACGTTCTCTGTGGGATAAACTAGCGACGTCTTTTGAGGACGTGCCCATGACGTTTCTGGAACGTTAGCCAAGATTCTAAAACAATAGAACTTTACCGCGACGTCCTTACAACGTTCTCTGAGGGATAAACTAGCGACGTCTTTTGAGGACGTTCCCACAACGTTTCTGGAACGTTAGCCAAAATTTTTAAAAATGGAACTTTACCACGACGTCCTCACAACGTTGTCATAAAGTAATGTCACGCTGACCAAATGACGACTAACTGACGACGTTGTCACAACGTACTGTGTTTGCTGGGCACAGCCCCAAAAAAGATGTGCCAGGGTACCCTCGGCAGCCTTACTCTTATCACATATAGGGGAGACCGAAGAATAGAATTTGCTAAGCTTTGTTTTAGAATAGTGAAGTCTATGTAATACCTTGTACTGAATAAGTTGATGTCTATGAATTTATAGAACAAGAGTAAACAGATAAAAGACATTTGTTCCAATCAGTCTCAGAAGCCTGAATCCCTAAGTCTTCTTCCCAAGAATTTTTTAGATGAAGGGAAGAAAAGTCTGCATTATCTTTAAAAGTGTTTACAAATAAGGATATTAGGCCTTTAGTGTTAGGAGAGTTGGAAAATAAATCAAATATTTTACATTCTGAAGGCAACCTTTCAAAATGTGTAATATTTATACGAGCAGTTCCTGACTTGAAGATATCTGAAAAAGTGAGAAAAGGGAAGGTCAAATCTCTCTCTGAGTAGAGAAAAGGAGGAAAATGCATTATTAACATACAAATCTTTCATACTGAGATTTCCTTTACCTTGCCATTCCCTAAAAACTTAGGGAAGCGAGGGTGTGAATGCATGATTATAACTAATAGGAGTAAATAGGGAAGTAGTTGGTAACTTACTTACTTTTCTAAGCTGGTACCATATTTTGATGGAGTTGTTAAGGATTAAATTATTTTTGGGAACCTCTTTGCTAGGCAAAGGTGCTGAAAAATGCAGAGCAGAGAGAGAAGATTGGACGGCACTTTGTTCTATCGCTAGCCAAGAGGGGGTATCTATTTGAACAGTCTCCGGAAAAGAATCCCGCCAATACATTATTGTTCTACAATTTGCTGCCCAGTAATATTGACGAATTTTCCCCCCACGCGTTTGGGTTTATACACGAGTTTTAGATATACGAGCGGTTTTGAAACCCCAGATGAAAGGCATAATAATGGACTCGAGTTTTGAAGAATGATTCGGGTAAAAAAAAAAAGGGCAGATTTACAAATAGATATAAAAATCTAGGAAGGCCCACCATTTTAATTGCATTAATGCGGCCGATCCTTGATATGGGGAGTGATCTCCATCTTTCTATGTCCTGCTTTAGGTTGTCTAGTAAAGCAAAAAAAAATAATTTAACTAAATCCTTTGGATTCTTGGGGACCACCACACCGCGGTATTTTATCTTTTCCACAGCTATTTTAAATGGCAGGCTCTGCATAAAAACTGGATCGATATTATTGCTCACGGGCATAATTTCGCTTTTTTGCCAGTTAACAGAATAACCATAAAAGCTACTAAATGAATTTAACAAGTCCAACAGAGGGGGAATAGAGCACTCAGGATCTGAAAGGTACAAAAGAACATCATCCGCATAAAGAGATATTATATGATCTACCTGACCTAAGCTTAGGGGTGAAATCTGCGGATGATGTCGAATGGCTTTAGCCAAAGGTTCTATGGCAATAGCAAACAACAGGGGTGAAAGTGGGCACCCCTGCCGTGTACCCCTATGCAACTCAAATTGCAGCGATCTATCAAGATTAGTTAACACTGATGCACAGGGGCGGTGGTACAACATGCTGACCCAGGAAGTAAACCTATCTCCTAAATTAAATTTAGGAGAGGGTAGTAATTTAGAGTCTAAAAAAAAATGATATTCTTGAATATGATTTGTGAACATGAGAAAAGGACGAGTAATGCCTATCAGCGGGATGATGAAGCCTCCAAATATCGACAATATCCAGTGACTCGGAAAGATGCTTAATGACTGATGAAGAATTAGGAGAAGGATCTGAACGAACAGTATATATACAGTTAAAATCGCCTCCAATTATAAAGTGAGTATTAGTTTGAGAAGGTAAAAGATCAAATACTTTACGAAAAAAAGCAGGATCATCATAATTAGGGGCATAGAGATTTAAAAAAGTAAAGTGTTGAGAAGCAATTAAGCCAGTGACAAGAACATAACGACCGTTGGGGTCTGTTAAAGTCAGTGGTGGAGGAAGTACTGAATCTCAGTACTTAAGTAAAAGTACAAGTAACCAGAAATATATTTACTTTGGTAAAAGTAGAAGTACTACAACGACAACCCTATTTAAGTAAAAACTAAAAAGTACCTGATTTTAAATGTACTTTAAGTATTAAAAGTAAAAGTACTTGCATAAAAATGTATTCTCTTAATGTCTAATTCTAATAATTAAAAAGAAGAAAACAGTATGAGCGGTGGCATTTTAATTTAGTTAGTTTTGGGTTAATGTAATTGTTCTTACCATCTGTTGCCCAGTTTACATTCTGACTTAATTTTGGTTATCTGCAAAGTTAAATGTCATTTTTCTGAAGCAACATTCTCATCAGCTTTGATGTATTTAAATCTTCATATTTATGATATTTTTACCTTTTATAAAAGACATTTTCCCCTAATCTTATTAAATATGGGCTTTGCTTCAGCTTTCCTTTATATTCTTAAATTTGATTAATAAATTAAATTAGAATAAGATACAATAGGGTTGTTACCAATCAAATTAAATAATTAACACTGAAAAAATTACAACTGCACTAAATAATGCTGAGATTGTTTTAACTAAAAAAAAAAGTTAACTAAACCACCAGTAGATGGCGGTGGGTGAATCCTTATGAGAGAGTCATTGAGTCGATTCGTTCAAACGGCTGATTCGTTCATAAATGAGGCAGTCGTTTATGAATAGGGCATTGAATCTTTGATTCAGTAACGCACTGTTGCTGTGCAATACGTTATGGTTCGGATGTGGAAATCTGATCTTGGAAATATTTTCGCTGATGAAATAGGGCTTGGGCACCGCGTTGCATTCTGGGACGTCGCCGCCATGTTGATGGCCTCGCGAATGTAAACATACAGCAAGTCGAATGAGGAGAAGCAGAGTTGGGAGAAAGAAAAAACATGTTAAAATCCTGAAAGGGATGTGGAATTTACCGGGATACGTTAAATAGGGAAGGCAGGGACCGCTATAGAGACAAAATCGGAACTATTAACGTTTTGGATCCACGTGAATTTCCAAAGAAAGAGCGGAGCACCGACGACGACGAAAACTTTATTTTGTTGGTCCCCAACAGACATTCTCCTGACTATAAGTAACTTTGCAACTACAATTCAACTTATTCTACTAACCCGAACCCCAACACATATAACCATAACCTACAGTCTACTAATACTCTAATTAGTGTTAGTTGACATGCTGTTGAAAACGTACATAGGTAGTAGAATGTTTAAAGTGGACAATCAAAATAAAGTCTAACCGAAACGTATATATTATTATTATTATTATTATTATATAAGAAATTGCTCTGCCTCCGTTTTTATTTGTTATTGCTATGTTATTGTTTACTATATTTATAATTTGCACTTCCTCCATTTCTGTATCTTTTGTTGTTATTTTATAGATACCTATTTATTTGCTTATATAGTATTGAAATAATTTATTTAAAAAAAAGTGTATTTGTTATTGTTATATAAAGTGCACTCCGTTATATAAAGTGCAACAACTTGCACTGTGTTCATTTTTTATTTGTAACCTTTTGCCTTGAAGCATTCCACATTTCTGTGTTCTCAGGTTGCACTACTTGCAAATAAACACTAAAAAACATCTGATTGTGTGACAATTCTTGCTTTTTGCACATCGTACTGTTATTACTTCTTGTCCGTGGTTGCGCCTCCAAGCATGAAAGCAAAATAATCAAATTAAGACACACGACTGAGAGGGAGTACGTCTATAAACAGTGCGCAGTAGTCCGAGTAGCAGCCTAGGATGCCATCAACATGGCCGCCACGCCAAGTAATGACGTCATGACGCCCAAGCCCTATAGAACAAAATCAATAAAGCAATCAATAAAATGTAAGTGACTTGATGTTAATTAATTGTTTATGGAACTGTCAAATGAAATCAGTGTCACATTTTCTGTCGTGATGGTATTCAGGAAAACTAAACTTGTTGGTCGTGTCATGTGATGTTTTTTTAACTGTTATAAAATATAAAAACTAAACATTTTGAATTTTTAATATAGTATGTTACTGAGTTTCTTTGTGTGAGCGGGGCTGATTTGTTTCCATTTCTCATCGAGAGGCTGCGCGAGCCTCAACAGCGCAACCGTCAATTCATTATCCTATAACATACAGTATTATTTTCCGGGCAAGCCTTAATCTCGAGCCCTGAAACTGATCAGAAAATGTAACGAAACGTTGTAGAAATGTAGTGGAGTAGAAAGTATAATAATTGCTGCAAAATGTAACAAAGTAAAAGTAAAAAGTATGCACTATTTATTCTACTTAAGTAAAGTACAGATACGTGAAAAATGTACTTAAGTAAAGTAACGAAGTATTTGTACTTCGTTACATTCCACCACTGGTTAAAGTGGATATATGTTTAAACAAAACTGATTTACGAAATAATATTGCAACCCCTCTGGCTCTGCACGAGAAGGTGGATTGAAATACCTGGGAAATTCAACTACACTTTAAGCGTTTCTGTACCCCATGTTTAATGTGTGTCTCTTGTAGAAAAATTATGTCAGCCAATATGGAGCGTAAATATGAAAACACTTTAGCTCGCTTCACCTGAATGTTCAGACCACGTGCATTCCAGCTGAGAAGTGTGAAAACGTCTCCTTGTGGTGAAATCACGTTAGGTGCCATTCTACTGGATGCGTCAATTCAACAACAAAAATAGAATAGCACAGATAAAATGAAGGGTAAACAAAGATAAACGACAATAAACACAAAGAACACCCACCCCGTCCCAACCGCTTCCCCAAACCAAGCGGTATATAAAACCCTGTTGAGCCGTAAGGCAACATAAAGAGTAGCAATATTGCAAAAAGAATTAAGCAAAACGAAAAAGACATACGAAAATGCCTGAGGTTGAACTGCACCTCAAATCCCATTACAACAAAAAGAATGAAATTGGTAAACAGAGAGATAATCACTGAAAATTAACTGCGCCACACCTTGTGCTCATATAAAGAAAAGAAAATTGACAAACACGCAAATGAAACTGATCTGCACCGACTATTTAAATATACTCACATAGTCCAGAAAAAATAAGAAAATTTTAGAGGCAACAAAGTCCAGAAAAAAGATGAACATTTTGAAGGTCACAAGGTCTTGTCCAGTCTGCTGACTGCTAAAACGACATAGTTATACAGACTTTGCCGCGCCGACTTCGCCAGTAATAGATTCAGCAAAAGCTTGAGCCTTCTCAGCAGAGTCAAACAAATGTTTGGATGAATTGTAAGTTACGATAAGGCGAGCAGGGAAAAGCAACCCATGTTGAACATTCGCCTCCTTGAGTCTTTTCCTCACGGCGTTGAAAGCCTGATGCTGCTTCAGTACCTCACGCCCGTTTCACACATACTCCGTCTGCAGTGCGTGTGCGGTGCGTGTTGCGTTGCGTGTGCGTTGCAGGAGCCCCACACCCTGTAGTGCTTTCACATATGCTGCGTTTGCAGTCCGCAACTGATCCGCTTTTACATACCACAAACACAGCATTTATTAATGATTTTTTATTTAAAATCCAGAAGTTGTTACTGATCTTGGCTCATCAGAATTGCAATTCTCTTTGTTTAATCTTTCTGAGTAGACAGGTTAACGTAGGCTACAAGCCTACATTTAAACAACATTTTTTTCAATTCATTAATTCATATTTATATATTAATATACTTTAGATTTAGCTCACACAAAAGGCAAAACATTTAAACATAGGTTATAGCCTAAAATCATAAACATTTTAAATTAGAAACTTAGAATAGGCTATTCAAAAACAGACGACTCTCGTCTTTTCTTTCGTTTTTAAACCCTTTGAAAAGAAATCCTGCAGGTCAAAAATAACTTTGCATTTCACCTCCAAGAAAGTACGAGTGCTCTCCATTATGGCACATTTTTTTACCTAAATGTCAGGTAAGGTGTCGTTTTGTTGCTTTACTTGAGAAAAAAAGCCATGTGTTGACTTTGAAACAAGAGTATATTTTAAATGATATGCATCCGTGTTGAAATTACTAGATTTTCGCGTCAGTACATGTTTATTTTAATGCGAACAATGTTCTATCACTTTAATGCAGCAACGCAACGCAGCGCAGCGCAGCAAAAAATAGACTCGGTACGAAAACGATCCGTGCACTGCTGCAGACGCAACGCTCCTGGAACGGACTGACGGACCGCATCCGCGTGCAGTGTGAAAGCTGTCATCCGTTAACATGGGTACGGAAAAAAATACGCAACGCACACGCACTGCAGACGGAGTATGTGTGAAACGGGCGTCAGAGGTGAAGTCCGGGAAGATAAGTATGCGCGCTCCGTTGTACATCAAAGTCGACGACCGCCATGCAAGGCGCAGAATCTTCTCTTTATCCGGATAGTGATGCAATCTGGCCATCATAGTCCGAGGACGGGATTGTGTGCTTCCCGGTTCACCAATACACTCTGTACAATCAAACCTTTTGTTTAGGTCAAACTGTCTTTTAAAGCAGCAGCCACATCACTTCCTGTGGAAGCTACCATTTTGGTGTGATGTCAGAGGGGTAGGATTTGGGAATAGATGTTTTGCCCTTTAATTGGATGTTAAACTCCTTAATGGCTGCTGTATTAGCCGTTTGGAAGATTGTCTTGGTAAAATGGGTAACTACAGTATTTAATTGTATTGTTATTACAAACATTTAAATTTATTTCTATTACTTGGTATGCCCTGTAGGTTTAGGCTTGCTGATTGAGAGGATTTCAGTTCTGATTATGGACTCAGTGGAAGCACATACTGATCAGTGGTGCAAACTTGGGCCTTTTGGTTTAGCCAAATTAGCACATTGTTGCTGTTTTGTTTTCTTTTTGTACAGTTTTTAATTATTCTTGTTTTCTCCTGCACTGTAAATATTTTTCCACCTTCCAATAAAACACCCTTTTTGGATTTCGCAACTTTTTGTACAGCACGTCATTTCCTTTTCCACTCCAACTGGTTGGCTTCCCTACAGGACCCTTCCACAGTATTAGAAGGGCTCCCCCTTCTCATTCAAAACCACTTTTCTGCTGGCTATGGCCTAAGTCAAGCGAGTGGGTGATTTACACGCACTCTCCACTAGTACGTCCTGTGTCGAGTTTGGGCCTAACGACTCATGTAATAGCTAATTCGCATCTACGCCCGAGTAGAAAATTTTGAACTTTGGCGTCAATGTTCATGTGATGAAGTAATGATCAGAGAAGTGTAAGGGTTTGACCAAAATGTTTTCTGTAGTGCAGTTGTGTAAGTAGATGAGGTCAAGTTGGTTGCCAGATTTGTGGGTGTGTGAGCTGATGAGTTTGAGATTGAATGAGGATAGAAGGAAGTGAAAATCCGTAGCATACAGTTTGTCCAGGTGGATGTTGAAATCACCAAGGATTACAAGTGGGCTGCCATCCTCTGGGAATGAGGATAGCAGCACATCCAGTTCCTCAACAAAGGTGCCCAGTTAACCTGGAGGGCAGTAAATGACCACAAGATGGATTTTAGCAGGAGCTGTAACTGTAATAGCATGATATTCAAATGAGTTGTTATTACATAGAGAGGTGTGGGTTGAGAATTTCCAATTGTTTGTGATAAGAAAACCTGTGCCTCCACCTCTGCCAGTGTGGAGAGGGGTGTGTGAGAAAGAGAAGTTGTTAGAGAGAGCAGCAGGGGTTGCTGCGTCTTCTGGACGGATCCAGGTCTAAGTCAAGGCCAAGATATTCAGAGTGGATTGAGTAGCAAAGGCTGGAATGAAGTCAGCTTTGTTTACAGCTGACTGACAATTCCATAGACCCAGAGAAAACGAGGGAGGAATATTAGTAGAGGAAGGAATAGGATGCAGATTAACAGTGTTGCGCTGTTATCATGAATCAATCTGCTGATTCATGATCATTTGAATCTTTATTTGAGGTTTGAAAACAAAAGAAGGAACAGAAGACAATGCTGTTATTTTGTTATTTTTGGACCAAAATATATTTTCGATGCTTCAAGAGATTCTAACTAACTGATGTCACATATGGACTACTTTGATGATGTTTTTATTCTCTTTCTGGACATGGACAGCATAGTGTGTATTCACTTGAATACGCTCTCGGACTAAATTTAAGCATTTGGCAGAAGCGTTTATCCAGAGACAAGATAAACATTTTATCAGTTATTGCTGAGAAAAAAAGTGCCGTTTTTTTCTCAGAGAAAAGCTTAACTCCAAGTCTTCCAGATTCGCGGTCAAAGCTGATTCGAAAGACCGCCGTTCGCCAGTTTCTGTGTTTACTAGAAGCACGCAAACACAACTCGGCTGTCGTCATTATGTTAAGCCCCGCCCACCGACTCTATACACAATGTGATTGGCCTGACCAGAGTTTGGCGTTTACAGCTCAGAAGAGTATTGAGAGTTGCTAGACGACACCGGGCAGATTAGATTTGCTGCTGCTAGGTTGCGTCTAGATTTCTAGGCTAATGCAGACTTGCTTTAATAAAAAACACAGTAAAAATAGTAATATTGTGAAGTATTATCACACTTTTAAATAGCTGTTTTCTATTTACTACATGTTTTAACCCTTAAAGACCGAGACAGCCGCCCGCGGCTAAAAATAACTATCGTTCTAAAATGTGTAATAACTTTTAAACCGCAAATCCAATCTGTATGCTGTAAACCGTAAAGAGGAGAATCTCCGCTTTCTAATGGTATAACATTAATTGCGATTGATCATTCAGGGGCTCCGTAGTCAGCATCGATGCGTCATAAAAATATGCAGCATTGACTAAAAATAACTATCGTTCTAAAATGTTTAATAACTTTTAAACCGCTAATCCAATCTGTATGCTGTAAACTGCACCATAAAGAGGAGAATCTCCGCTTTCCATTGGTATAATATGTCTCGCGATTGATCATTCAGAGGCTCCATAGTCAGCGTGGATGCGTCAACAAAATATGCACCATTGATTTGTCCAGGAAACACACGTGGGTTGTTCCCCTGAGCCAAACAGATTTTTTTTTTGTATTAGTCCCACCCCCCTATGCCCAGATTCGTTGAAACTTTGATCAATTCAACCAATAAACACAGTGTTTGGTCTTTTGAACCACGAATCACGTTTCTCTGAAAAATGAACGTTGGTGTGAATTTGCATGCATCATGAAACCAAATAGAAATAAACGCGTGCAAAGCGCTCTCTCTCAGAGCACAGTCAGTATATTTCTCTATTTGTATGTAGTTTGTTTTTTACACAATTTTCACTATTATATTTTCCTCAATTTGTGTTTGAGAAGATTATGTGCAGAGAGGTTGAAATGTCCGTTTATGAAAATAGCCGCCCACATGTAAAAGTAGCCTCAGTATATGGTTTGTTGTCACAACTTGATGTATTGTTTGCGTTTGTTTTTTATGTTCAAATTATAATATATTTCTATGAAGAAAAATGTTTGTTTCAGTGTTGTTATTATATAACAATCTTTCTATTTACTTTATTACTTGAACTTTTTTGGACACATTATCAGTAAATAAAATAATTTGAGTTTTCACTCAAAAACCTAGAAACGCCTAGAATAATGTTATAATAAATGGCTATAACTTGCTGAGGGATTGTTACATGTAGACAAAATTTAATCTGGAAGTGTAAAACAACCAAGTCTAACTTTCTAAAGGAAAAAATCCAAACTTCATGAAGTTCTGTTCGAGTTCACAGTAAAAACATCACATTTTTGCTGCCAATTTTCTTGAAATTATATTAATTTAATCCATTCTCAGAATAAATAAATGTAAAATTGGGACATCAAATGAGCTAGATGGAAACGTCAGGTTCTCCTGTTTAAAATGATATATAGCACTTGATGATAACTGCTAGAATGGGGGAGAAAAACAAAGAAAAGTAGAGGCACATCAGGCGCCCCAAAAATGTTCTAGGTCTTTAAGGGTTAAATGTAATTTATTCCTGTGATGCAAAGCTTAATTTTCAGCATCATTACTCCAGTCTTCAGTGTCACATGATCCTTCAGAAATCAGTCTAATATGATGATCTGATGCACAATAAACAATTTTCTTTTTTTATTATCAGTGTTATACATTGCTGCCTAACATTTATTTTGTACACTGATGTTGAAAATTTTGGACTCAGCAAGATTTTCTTTTTGAGGACATTAATATGTTTATTCAAAAAGGAAGCATTAAATTGATCATAAGTGATGGTAAAGACATAATGTTACAAACTTTTAAACGTTGTTTTCATCAAACAATAAAATAAAAAAATTAACACGATTTACACAAAAATATTAAGACAGTATGAAGATAGTGAGACAGAGAACCTTCCCCAAAGTCAGTTCCTTTATTGTGTTCATTCAAGTCTGATTATGACACGGTAATTGATTACATTTTCAACAAGAATCATCCCCCTAATCCCTGATCGGTTATCAGACATAAACATACAAATAATCTGTAGTGTTATTAAAAAAAACTATATAAGTCAATGTCTACTAGTTATGCAAACATCCTAAATCTAGGACACAAGCATGCTGAACTTCATTAGTTTATGCTCTTATAATGGCGAAAAGATAAAGAATAAATGACAAAATAACAAAATAACTGCTCTTTTTAGCTCTTTATGAGAGCATGTACAGCTCAAATACCCTCTTCATCAAAGAACCCTAATAATTGCTGTTTAAATAATCTCTAGGAAAGGAGATATAGGGAGAAGGTGAAAGGAATTATGGAGAATGTGAACGAAATAGAGAATAAAAGTATGTTGGGTTAATTTCTGAATTAATTGGCAATCAGTTGAATTTGACAAATCCTGGTGGGTTGCTGCCCATGTAAGAGTTGATCCAGTCCTGGTACCGAGAAACTCTTGAGTACACACCGGGATATTTGGGATCAGCACATCCTTCACCAAAACTCACAATGCCAGACTGAATCCACAGGGAGCTGTTCTTACTGACCATTGGACCTCCAGATTCTCCCTGCATTGATACACGTTCAGCATTTATATTCTGACAATATACAGTGAATTGTTACAGACTAAAGTATGCATTAGTGTAGCCCAATGGGAAAAGTATGCTGGCCATGTGTCCACCAAATTGCGAGTTTTTTTCCTGAGGCCAGCGCACTCTTTTTCAATTGTTTGCAGAGGAAGCTGAAAGGGGGATTCTGAAATCCACTCCTGCTTCAATACCTGTTTATATCCTAATTAAATTCATAATTATTTGTCTTCCTATATTATAATGATTCTTTCCAGTTATTATTTTACTTAAACCACTTGTGGAGACGTGCATCAGATTAACTGACAATGTGTGGAAATTTACCATGACTGGTTATTTTCTCTGAGCCAATAAGAATCCACCTTGCAGTAATGACGTGGATAGACCTTGAAGAGTATAACTATTGGGAGAACTATTGTGGGTACGATAGGGTGAGGCGATGCGACGGGGCGAAAGGGAACGTGGCGTTTCGAACTCTTTGTGAGACTTGAAGCTGTCTTCTGTTGATGAAACTGCAAACTATTCTTCAGTAAATCTCAGTGTTTTTCTCTTATCACCAAGAATTTTTTTTTGACTTTGGCCAAAAACATCCTGAAAAGTGAAGCCAAAACATTTTGATCACCCCCTGTTTTCCGGCTGCAGTAAAGATCCCTGTCTTCTCCATGGAACGAATTACACATGAGCCAAACAAACAAACAAAAAATCTAATTACACTTTAAAACATAGCCTGACAAGCCAGACCAACATCATGATGTTTGGTCTGGAAACTCACCATTGACAGGGCTCAATCCAAGGGGCAGGATAAATGGTTGTCTTTAGAAATTCCCTCTGCACGCAATTGGATAGAGCTACAACCAACCAGAGCAACAAAAGTGAAGCGGAGCTAGTTGACAGATTAAACTTTTGCTGTATCCAGTCGGCAAAACTCTGAACACATCTTCCCTTTTTAAGAATGACTTCAGTGCCGTTCTTTTTTTCAGAGAAAAGCTTAACTCCAAGTCTTCCAGAGTCGCAGTCAAAGCTGATTCGAAAGACCGATATTCATCAGCTTCTGTGTATACTAGTAGCAAGCAAGCGTAAGCCCGGCCACCGACTCACCAAAATGTGATTGGCCTGACCAGAGTTTGGTTTTTACAGCTCAGAATGTATTGAGAGTTGCTAGACAATACTCGCGGCAGATTAGATTGGCTGCCGCTAGGGTGCGTCTAGATTTCTAGGCTACTTTTAACAAGTTTTTCCCTGAAAACTGTTTCTGTCATTTTAGGTAGTTCTTATCATTGAACGTATATCCAAAAATATATATTTTTAATATGTTTGGTTTAATTTAGTTGTTTAATGCTATAAAATGGCATGTGGCAACATGATTGTGTGCTTGTGATTGAGTGTGGAAGTTTGGGCGGGACCTTGATACCGCAGCTTCACCTCACGATCACATCTGCGCAGAAAAAAATGACGTTTGGGGGGTAAGATGTGTGCTATTTTGGCAAGGTTGCCTGCTATAATTCACATTCATGGGTCTACATATCACATAATAGTCGCTTCAACAAGCGGACATGGAAAACAACCCGTGGATAAAAAACGCGGAGTTGGCAACACAGTGCAGTTGAGCTCTGTTGACATTTGACAACTAACGTAATGCATCGCTTCGTTGCTCTGATTGGTTATAGCTCTATCCAATTGATGTCTTTCCTGGTTCGGTTGAAACACGCCCCATAATCACAGCCCAATGGAGCAGTTTCAGACTCATATTCTGACTAGAATTGAGTATGACCACGTCAGGCTAGAGCAACTAGGGTTGGCAGTGTAAAGTGTGCAGGAAGTTGAAAACTGGAGAGTAGTGTTTTGTAAATTTCTTTGGATGAAATTTAGTTAAAATGAATGACTGATTTCTTACCTGACATGCATCTTTTCCTCCAACATTTAAAAATCCAGCACAAATCATATTGTTTGTGATGCCCCCTCCATAAGCATCATAACATTTACTGTTTCTCACAATTGGTAACTTCACCTCCTGCAGGATGTTCGCAGACTTGCCTGTGACACAGATCAGACGACAAATTTTATGAAAGAAAAAAACAAAAAAAAACATTTATCTTTATATATATATATATATATATATATATATATATATATATATATATATATATATATATATATATATATATATATATATATATATACACACACACACACACACACATAGGTATATTGTTGAGGTTTACAGTTTTGTTTTTATTCAACCAAGTCTAACTTTCTAAAGGAAAAAATCCAAACTTCATGAAGTTCTGTTCGAGTTCACAGTAAAAACATCACATTTTTGCTGCCAATTTTCTTGAAATTATATTAATTTAATCCATTCTCAGAATAAATAAATGTAAAATTGGGACATCAAATGAGCTAGATGGAAACGTCAGGTTCTCCTGTTTAAAATGATATATAGCACTTGATGATAACTGCTAGAATGGGGGAGAAAAACAAAGAAAAGTAGAGGCACATCAGGCGCCCCAAAAATGTTCTAGGTCTTTAAGGGTTAAATGTAATTTATTCCTGTGATGCAAAGCTTAATTTTCAGCATCATTACTCCAGTCTTCAGTGTCACATGATCCTTCAGAAATCAGTCTAATATGATGATCTGATGCACAATAAACAATTTTCTTTTTTTATTATCAGTGTTATACATTGCTGCCTAACATTTATTTTGTACACTGATGTTGAAAATTTTGGACTCAGCAAGATTTTCTTTTTGAGGACATTAATATGTTTATTCAAAAAGGAAGCATTAAATTGATCATAAGTGATGGTAAAGACATAATGTTACAAACTTTTAAACGTTGTTTTCATCAAACAATAAAATAAAAAAATTAACACGATTTACACAAAAATATTAAGACAGTATGAAGATAGTGAGACAGAGAACCTTCCCCAAAGTCAGTTCCTTTATTGTGTTCATTCAAGTCTGATTATGACACGGTAATTGATTACATTTTCAACAAGAATCATCCCCCTAATCCCTGATCGGTTATCAGACATAAACATACAAATAATCTGTAGTGTTATTAAAAAAAACTATATAAGTCAATGTCTACTAGTTATGCAAACATCCTAAATCTAGGACACAAGCATGCTGAACTTCATTAGTTTATGCTCTTATAATGGCGAAAAGATAAAGAATAAATGACAAAATAACAAAATAACTGCTCTTTTTAGCTCTTTATGAGAGCATGTACAGCTCAAATACCCTCTTCATCAAAGAACCCTAATAATTGCTGTTTAAATAATCTCTAGGAAAGGAGATATAGGGAGAAGGTGAAAGGAATTATGGAGAATGTGAACGAAATAGAGAATAAAAGTATGTTGGGTTAATTTCTGAATTAATTGGCAATCAGTTGAATTTGACAAATCCTGGTGGGTTGCTGCCCATGTAAGAGTTGATCCAGTCCTGGTACCGAGAAACTCTTGAGTACACACCGGGATATTTGGGATCAGCACATCCTTCACCAAAACTCACAATGCCAGACTGAATCCACAGGGAGCTGTTCTTACTGACCATTGGACCTCCAGATTCTCCCTGCATTGATACACGTTCAGCATTTATATTCTGACAATATACAGTGAATTGTTACAGACTAAAGTATGCATTAGTGTAGCCCAATGGGAAAAGTATGCTGGCCATGTGTCCACCAAATTGCGAGTTTTTTTCCTGAGGCCAGCGCACTCTTTTTCAATTGTTTGCAGAGGAAGCTGAAAGGGGGATTCTGAAATCCACTCCTGCTTCAATACCTGTTTATATCCTAATTAAATTCATAATTATTTGTCTTCCTATATTATAATGATTCTTTCCAGTTATTATTTTACTTAAACCACTTGTGGAGACGTGCATCAGATTAACTGACAATGTGTGGAAATTTACCATGACTGGTTATTTTCTCTGAGCCAATAAGAATCCACCTTGCAGTAATGACGTGGATAGACCTTGAAGAGTATAACTATTGGGAGAACTATTGTGGGTACGATAGGGTGAGGCGATGCGACGGGGCGAAAGGGAACGTGGCGTTTCGAACTCTTTGTGAGACTTGAAGCTGTCTTCTGTTGATGAAACTGCAAACTATTCTTCAGTAAATCTCAGTGTTTTTCTCTTATCACCAAGAATTTTTTTTTGACTTTGGCCAAAAACATCCTGAAAAGTGAAGCCAAAACATTTTGATCACCCCCTGTTTTCCGGCTGCAGTAAAGATCCCTGTCTTCTCCATGGAACGAATTACACATGAGCCAAACAAACAAACAAAAAATCTAATTACACTTTAAAACATAGCCTGACAAGCCAGACCAACATCATGATGTTTGGTCTGGAAACTCACCATTGACAGGGCTCAATCCAAGGGGCAGGATAAATGGTTGTCTTTAGAAATTCCCTCTGCACGCAATTGGATAGAGCTACAACCAACCAGAGCAACAAAAGTGAAGCGGAGCTAGTTGACAGATTAAACTTTTGCTGTATCCAGTCGGCAAAACTCTGAACACATCTTCCCTTTTTAAGAATGACTTCAGTGCCGTTCTTTTTTTCAGAGAAAAGCTTAACTCCAAGTCTTCCAGAGTCGCAGTCAAAGCTGATTCGAAAGACCGATATTCATCAGCTTCTGTGTATACTAGTAGCAAGCAAGCGTAAGCCCGGCCACCGACTCACCAAAATGTGATTGGCCTGACCAGAGTTTGGTTTTTACAGCTCAGAATGTATTGAGAGTTGCTAGACAATACTCGCGGCAGATTAGATTGGCTGCCGCTAGGGTGCGTCTAGATTTCTAGGCTACTTTTAACAAGTTTTTCCCTGAAAACTGTTTCTGTCATTTTAGGTAGTTCTTATCATTGAACGTATATCCAAAAATATATATTTTTAATATGTTTGGTTTAATTTAGTTGTTTAATGCTATAAAATGGCATGTGGCAACATGATTGTGTGCTTGTGATTGAGTGTGGAAGTTTGGGCGGGACCTTGATACCGCAGCTTCACCTCACGATCACATCTGCGCAGAAAAAAATGACGTTTGGGGGGTAAGATGTGTGCTATTTTGGCAAGGTTGCCTGCTATAATTCACATTCATGGGTCTACATATCACATAATAGTCGCTTCAACAAGCGGACATGGAAAACAACCCGTGGATAAAAAACGCGGAGTTGGCAACACAGTGCAGTTGAGCTCTGTTGACATTTGACAACTAACGTAATGCATCGCTTCGTTGCTCTGATTGGTTATAGCTCTATCCAATTGATGTCTTTCCTGGTTCGGTTGAAACACGCCCCATAATCACAGCCCAATGGAGCAGTTTCAGACTCATATTCTGACTAGAATTGAGTATGACCACGTCAGGCTAGAGCAACTAGGGTTGGCAGTGTAAAGTGTGCAGGAAGTTGAAAACTGGAGAGTAGTGTTTTGTAAATTTCTTTGGATGAAATTTAGTTAAAATGAATGACTGATTTCTTACCTGACATGCATCTTTTCCTCCAACATTTAAAAATCCAGCACAAATCATATTGTTTGTGATGCCCCCTCCATAAGCATCATAACATTTACTGTTTCTCACAATTGGTAACTTCACCTCCTGCAGGATGTTCGCAGACTTGCCTGTGACACAGATCAGACGACAAATTTTATGAAAGAAAAAAACAAAAAAAAACATTTATCTTTATATATATATATATATATATATATATATATATATATATATATATATATATATATATATATATATATATATATATATATATACACACACACACACACACACATAGGTATATTGTTGAGGTTTACAGTTTTGTTTTTATTCAGTTCCCACAAGCAGTTCACTCACCTCCATCTTTAAGCGTTCCCCAGCCAGTCACCCAGCTCTCTGTACCTGCACTGAATACACTACCAGCAGCCGCCAGACAGACCGGTTTTATGTATTTAGAGAAAGTCACAGAAGAAGAGAGCTGGACCAGTGCTATGTCATTGTCATGACTAGAATCGTTATAGTTAGGGTGGTTGATAATTCTCCTCGCTGTCCTGTACATCTCATTAGGGTTTGAGCCCAATTGTCTCTGACGCCCGAAGTACATCTCAATGCTAGATGCACCGAGGCTGTAAATACAGGAAGTACATTTACATTTACATTTATGCATTTGGCAGACGCTTTTATCCAAAGCGACTTACATTGCATTTTTAAGGTAAACATTTTACATTTTTGGCAATTCTTATAAAGTATAAATAAATAAAGTATCCTTTATAAACAAATAAAGTATCCTTTAATTCCACTATTATCAATCTAGAACTGTATCTTAACCTTTATTTAAGATGTCAACATACTTCTGGAAGCAGTGAGCTGCAGATAAAACCCAGTCTTTATTGATTAGACTCCCACCACAGAAATGGCCACGGGCATTATGAATGCTGACTTGCCATGGCCAAGCCCCTGCCGCTGCATTCACCCCTCCAACAATCTTTGTGTTGAGAGGGGCTCGGCCACATACTAATGAGAGAAAAGATTATATGAGAATTCCTTTTAAAATGCCTTGGACATTCTGTGTGGAACAAAAGTTTTATGGTCATTATGACAACTTACCATCTAACTGGCAGAGGGAACCTGTGTGGGTAGACAAATACAAGTTAGACTCTCATTTGGACAGTTGATAAACTGTTACTGTTAATCTCTTACATCAGAGCTGGTACGCACCAATTTCATGAAAACAAGATAAAATTGAATAATGGTGTTTATTGATTTTATAGAACTGCATCTCATATACAGAAAATTCTTCTTGATTACTATGGTTATAATAAAGGTTCTTTCATGTATGGAAACATATTTAGTTGACAGTTAAAATACACTAAATTATACTAAATGACTAAACTTTTTAAAATATTAATAGCTTTTTAACCATGGACTTACTATCAATTTCATAGATTTTATCATTTTAAATAATGGCACCATTGTCATCAATTCAGTCAAAAGTATTTGTGTATGTGTTTACAAAAGTTCTTTGGAATTTAGTTGCTTGTCAGTTATTAAATAATTGAAACTAATGCTATTAAACTTTTATATCATTTTTGTCATGTTAAAGATTTTACCTGCTATGTTGAAAAGTATGGTTCCAGCAATACACAACGCTGTATTAATCTTCATCATTATCATCTGGTTTGTGATCTGACTGCTGTTTCCTCAACTGTCAGGTTTCGAATGAGATGTAAAGCAAATACTGCTACTTTCAAAGTACTAAACAGTGCTAAAGTACTGCCACATTTATCACTGGTTCTCTGGCCCTGCCCCTATTACGTTATCTCTGATTTTCAAAAAGCTTATTGTGAGGTTTTGAATGTAGGTGGGACATGTCCCCACTATTTTTTTTTAACTAAAGTCCATTTTGTCCCACCAGTTTTTAGAAAAACTTTTAAAAATTGATTGCATAAGACATGTACAACACAAAAAAAGACTGCGGGATCCAAAAAAACAGTCAATATCTGGTGTGACCACAATTTGCCTCATGTGGTACAACACATCTCCTTTGCATAACGTTTATCAGGTTGTTAGAAAATGTTGGTTCATTCCTCTTCAATGGCTGTGTGAAGTTGCTGGATATTGTGTCGTATACACCGATCCAGAGCATCCCAAACATGTATGCTGTGAGTATGCTGGCCATGTGATGTTTTCAGCTTCCAGGAATTGTGTACAGATTTTTGCAACATGGGGCCATGCATTATCAAGTTGCAACATAAAGTGACGGTCGTGGATGAATGGCACAACAATGGGCCTCAGTATCTCGTCATGGTATCTCTTTGCATTCAAAAAGCCAACATTAAATTGCACCTGTGTTCATTGTCCATAACATACCCCTGCCCATACCATAACCCCACCGCCAGCCTGGGCAACTAGATCCACAACATTGGCATCAGCAAACTGCTCACTAACACAACACTATACATATATGGCTGTCTGCCATCTACCCAGTACAGTGAACAGAACACCTCTCCAAAGTGCCAGTGCCACTCAAGTCGGTTACAATGATGAACTGCAGTCAGGTCGAGACCCCGATAAGGATGACGAGTATGCAGATGAGCTTCCCTGAGATGATTTCTGGCAGTTTGTGCAGAAATTCTTTGGTTATGCGAACTGATTGTTGCAGCATGATGATACTGAGAGAACCTGGAAAACAGATTAAAAAAATTTGATTACGTACAGAGCTGATAAACTGGTTTGTGTAGCCTGTAACCTTACTCTGTCAAATATTACATACTGTTGGCATGAATCAAGATAGTACTATTATAGTGTTTAGGGATTATAGCAAGGTTGTCGTCAGGTTACAGAGTGGCTTTACAATACACATGGCACAAGAGACTCAAGGAAACAATCTTTAATAATTAAATTTGGTGCTTGTACCCTAATAATAATAAGAAAACTAATGGATACAATAGGTGACATCACAGCATTCTGTGCTTGGCTCTAACATCCTGCTTATGTCCAAAACGCAGCAGCTTGATTTCTTAGAACCAGGAAGTATGATCATATTAGTCCAGTTCTGTCAACACTGCACTGGCTCCCTATTAAACATTGCATACATTTTAAAATCTTACTTATTACTTACAAAGCACTAAATGGTTTAGCTCCCCAGTACTTAAGCGAGCTTTTAACAGATTATACTCCATCACGTCTGTTGCGGTCTCAAAACTCTGCACGTCATCCTCAATAAACTCGTCTCCAGCGCAAAAACTGATCTTTCAAGTATTCATATTCTTATGTAATCAACGCGCCATACTAAATAAACCCGTCTCTTGCGTAATACCCCAAATTTTGAATATTCCTATCTAATATGATTTATGACTTGCAGGGTTGCCAGAATAATAATCATACACTGTTTAATAATAGGCCAGAGGAGAACTGGCACCCCGCCTGAGTCAGGTTTCTCCCAAGGTTTATTTTTCTCCATCATGTCCTGATGGAGTTTTGGTTCCTTGCCACTGTCGCCTTTAGCTTGGCTTGCTCAGTTAGGTACACTAAAATTATGATCCAAGTTATTCAACTAAATATACAAATTCAATTTATTAATTAGGTCGTATTTAATTCTATAAACTATTCAAATCAAACTAGCCAAATCAAATTTTGTTGCAATATTGTCCTGTTTAACACTGTGAAGCTGCTTTGAAACAATCTTCATTGTAAAAGCGCTATATACATAAAGTTGATTGATTGGTTATGTGACCTGGTGCTCTCCTCCCATGTTGTGTGTTAAAAGAAATTAAATCAATTAGAATAGCTTGCCCACCTATAAATGGCCTCTTAATTTTTGTTGAGACACGTAATTTCTGATCACCTATAAATAGCCTCTTTTCATTCCTGTCGAGACACATTATTTCCCATTAACCTAGGGTTTCCCTTTTGTTTCCAATGTGCGAGTGATTTGACTGTAGCTCTACGCCAGCTTTTGCATGTTCCTGAAAGTCTGATTTCCTTTGGTAAGTCGTTAATGCAGTAAATTGTGGTACTGTGTGTTTGGGCATTAATCTGAAGAGTAAGCATGATTTTAACTTGTTTCATACATATGTAAACCAGCTTATGCAATGCTGCAGGATCAAAACGAAACCAAACCATCTGAAAAGGGTTTGTTTTGAGTGCCTGAACTGATTCTATTGTCGGGTAAGTCTTTTCCTGATTGGGTTGGGATAATATTGGGCATTCATGTGGGCGTTTAACAATTGTGTTTCCCTTTTAAGGTGTTTGAGGTTCTTCTCCTCTGCCTTTTGTCAGTATTGAATGCGAGGAATCGCCGTTGTCCTACAACCTATGTTTTTCGTGTTTTTGTTTTTTTGTTTAATTTGATTAGCAATTATGGTTTGTTATATGTAGGTTGAATGACTTTGTTATTAATTTGTTTTGTTATTGTATTGATATTTATGAAATGTAGTTTTCAGTTAAGTGTTTTTTGTTTAGTATTATTTTTCTGTTGTGTTTGTATTAGATGTTTTTGTTCGTAGACTTGATTTATTCTTTGTTAACTGTGATATTCTGATCTTGTGTGTTTTTGTCTGTGTGTGTGTGTGTGTGTGTGTGTGTGTGTGTGTGTGTGTGTGTGCGCGCGCAATTGTGAACTTCTTTTGTTAGGTGCTGAGGGCTTCCCCCAGGAATCCTCCCTTGTTTCCTCAGTGTGCTGGTGGTGGTTTGAGCACTGGGTGTTGTACTATATGTTAATTTTGTGGTGACTTATTTTTGATCGACCGTATTCCTCCAGCAAAATACATTTTTTTTATGGTCAGACGTTGTGGCGTGGCTCACCTGGTATTTTTTATCTTAATGTGATCAATGTATTAATAAATTAAAAAAAAAAAAAATAAATAAATAAAAAAAATAATAATAAAAAAAAAAAATATATATATATATATATATATATATATATATATATATATATATATATATATATATATATATATATATATGTATATATATATATATATATATATATATATATGTCTCTGTTCCTTACTAGTGCAACCAACATGTGTTCCTCAAAATTAAATGTATCGTCAATTATTCTCTGTGATGTCAGAGTGGCATAGTCAGTTTTCTTAAATGTGTCATGAATTGGCTTTTTAAAAATTGTTATACTGTTGTCTGAGGTCAACTAATGATGTTCATGTAGTTTTTACATTCATAAACATCATAACTAAGAAGTAAAAGGCTATTTTATACACTGGTTTTTTGCTCTCTCCAAAACGCTGGGATTTGATGGGCGTGACGCACTGGAAGCTTGGAAGTGAACGCTTACCGAAAGGATTGGATAAGATTTGCATATTTAATGAGCTTCAGCTCCCCTGGCCATTTCAGTTCACACGAGGGAGGGGTTGTTTTGAAAGCGACAACAGGAATAAAAGTCTTTAACCAAACACAATGATTTATTTCTCATCCACCCGTGGTTCATTGAACTATTATTTTTGTATTACATACCCCGCAAGATTGGTCAATATAAGCGTGAACCGTGAGCACACACACGTGTGCACAAGCACCCTTCAAATGTCAAGTTAAGAGAGAGAGAACACAGCAGAACAAGAAAGGAATATTATGAGATTCATTGGCCTCCTGACAGGCTTCCGTTTTGGTAGCCGATCTGGAAAACACATAGCCCCGGGACATTGGGCTTTGCGAGCCCTGGCCCATACATATCTGAGTCCAGCGTGCTAAAGGTATGTTCTTTTAGACACATACACATAAGCAAAACAATCTATAACAATACAATAATATTACATATAAAAAACATGTTTTACTCACATAAGTGTGTTGCACCATGTTATCATGCATAAAAGATAATTTTCTCATAATATACACTGCACCTCACAATGATTCTCAAAATACTTGATGGTAGTGTTGCCAACTCTCGCGAGAGAAATAAGCAACCACAACTTCAAAAACAAGCCCAATATTATTATATTATTTATTATCATCAATATTATTTATTATCAATTATTTTTTATCAATAAATGAGCCTGCAACATATTAAACTGAAACCTCTTGGAGTTTGAAAAGCAAAAACGTGATTTTTACAAATGTAAAGAAACAAAGCTGCTTGACATATTTTCCTAACAAGCAACCACAATTTTTTTTAATAAGCCCAAAAAAACGCAACACGTAATTATTTTAAACTGACTTGCCAAAAAAAAGCCCAAAGTTGCGTGTTACACGAGAGTCTACTCTGCTCTGATTGGTCAGTTGGCCCAGTCTGTTGTGATTGGTCTACAATGTACAGCGTGTATTTTGGAAGCTACACCCCCGCTACCATAACTGAACACCAACTCCGCCCTGAGGCTTCCTTTTTAGCTCAGCGTTTGTACACACTAAAGACCGTAACAATGATGTTGATTTTTACATCAACCTCAGCGAGAGTCTGAATCGATGATGAAACACTGGAAGAATTAGTGATGCTAGTCAGTTTGAGGTACATTATGAGATGTTTCAAATGTAATTCCTCACCATCAGCATTAACAAGTGTGTGTCCACTGTGTGTGTATGTGTGTGTGTGTTTCTAATGTTTTGCGGTGCACATGCAAGAACTGTATCAATAACAGCACTAATGTTAGCCTAGCGCTAACATGAATGACTGATGTAAACATTAAAGTTTGCAAAACAAATCTTACTCCCTCCTTTATCTTTACTCAAAGTAGTAAAAACGACAGTCTATCTGTCATTTATATATGGTGAACTTTCAGATTTAAAACTTTTTTGATTTTGCAAGATGTCTTTATTCACTTAGAACTATGTAGTGTTGTGCAAGTTACTTCCAAACTGTAAAACATTACATATTACTTGTTACTGTTATTTAAAAGTAATTAATTACCTTAAAATATTACTGGCTCAGAATTGTAATGCGTTACATCTCATTCTTTATTACTTTTGAGTTACTTTCACCAAAATGACTACAGAAATAGAACTTAATTCTAAAATGACAAAATGTAGACTACTACGGAGCATTTTATATCCAGTAGAAGGCTATATAATGTAGCATAATGACTGTTGGCTATCCAATATAGCATTTAATTGGCATAATAAAGGCTCAAGACAATGCAAGAAAGGATGACAGACAAAATCACAAATGATCCAAGTCTGATAAAAGTATGGTAGATATAAAGTGTTATTTGTCAATATCTGGGAATAGCTTTGGTCTTTTCATATAAAGCTTGAAACATACTCTGCAAGAACAAAGAAATGTGTTCGTTTTCTCAAGGTGACAAGAACAAGAACAAAGTTTGTTATGGCCATTTCATTCATACTTCACGAGAAAAGCAGGTGCCGATCATCTGCGTTTCTCCGCATTAACCATGCCCACATTAAATGTCTGACCAATCACACAATAGTTCTTGGACACGCAAGAAAAAAGTTCTGCTCAGCCGATGTGTCAAGAACAAGCTGCGAGAACTCCCAAACCAGGGCTGCGAGAACAAAATTACATCATTTGGTTCTCGCAGCCCTGGAAGCGAAAACTTTTTTCGCTGTTCTTGCAGAGTATGTTGCAGCCTTTAGATGCATGCAACATAACTGTATGTAAACTCCAATGCCAAGACAAGATGCACATTTGTTCTTTTCGTATTTTTGTCATTTTATTCTCTTTGAATTCAAGAGGTTCACAACACAAAACTGTTCATCATGCAAAGTGCGCATGATAAACATAGCATATGCTTTCTTTGGAAGTATAAAGTGCAATTGGAGGCAATCGACAACTCTGTGTCGGTCATTTTAGTTAATAGAAATTAACATATAGGCTAAACATAGCCTAACTGCTTAAAGAAAACACAGGACAAATAGAGACCCTTAGGCCTATATGCATCTAAAGAGTGAACTAAGCAAAGTATCTACGGTTGTATTTTGTAATACAAAATAATATTACCCTTTGTCATTAGACACACTATTTAGTTTTGTATGGTACTTGGTGTTTCCTATTGTTACTGTACTAGCATCTTGCGTTATCTCGACAATGCTGTCTCTCTAAGAAACGTTCAATTTAATCAGAAATTGTTTAAACAGTCAGTAAGTGGATAAAATCGCTACTTATTGCTTGCAGGAATATAGTTGCCACTTTCTTCAGTTTAAGACGCTGATTAAAGCTTGCTTGAAATGGGCCGAACAAACGAACGATCTTGAATTAAATTGCTGTGGTATCGGATTATAAACATCAACCATGACTGTTGACATTTTTTATTTGTGGGAAGGGTAGAAAAGTCCTCAGGTCTCCTGAACAGCCTGGAACATGAAGTGTGTCCATGTGAGCAGCTTGCAGCTTGATTCACTCCATTTCCGCCTGACAATGAACATATTTGGACAGATGCAAATGTTGGGGGCGTGCATATAAATGATCCCCAATGCTTGCGTCACTGTTGGGTTTATGGTGAGAAGCACTTTTTTTTCCATGGAGTTTTGGATTCACGAGATTTAAATAAGAAGTAGGAGGCAATGATGTTTGAGACTCACAGTATGTGATGTCCATGTACTGAACTCTTATAATTTCGCCATGGCAAGGTTAATTCAATTTTCCATTCTAGGGCACCTTTAAAAATCCTCTAAATCCATTTCTACCAGAAAGACTCAGAAGATAGAATGATGAATGAAGCATACATTTATTGACAGCCCAGCAAGCATAATAAAGTTTTGGCATAGTCCATAGTTTATAATCCGAGGGTAGCAGATCAGCATATTCCTGCCTGAAGATGAAGGCAGGGGCGCAGCCGACCCGCCTTTGGAGGTATGGACGGAACCATCCTGGTGGTGGTGGGGAGGATGGAGGTTATTGTCGCATCGGCATCTGCGAACTCAAACGTAAGTACGACCTTTATACAGAAATATGAAGACGTGATTGGATAGAGATTAGGTTAATAAGTGACAAAGTGATTAAGTCTTCCTGGCAGAACTTAAGCTGAAGCTTCCATTTCTACCGGAAAGACTCGGAAGATAGAATGATGAATGACGCATACATTTATTTACAGCCCAGCAAGCATAATAAAGTTTTGGCATAGGCCCCGTCCATAGTTTATAATCCGAGGGTAGCGGATCAGCATATTCCTGCCTGAAGATGAAGGCAGGGGCGCAGCGGACCCCCAAAAGTAGGTGGTTGTAGATCCACCGGACGGGGCTAGCCTCCCCCCCCAAAATGGTAAACGAAAAGAATATACACCGGACGTGAATCCTGAGGTTCCTGCAAGATAGAAAATGAATAAATAAATATCTTTATACCTTTTCTACCGTACGTAGCCAATGTAGACAGACCTCGATAGGCCGACAGATATAGCCACGTTAGGCCAGACATAGACAGGCCTCGATAGACCAACAGACATAGCCACGTTAGGCCAGACATAGACAGGCCTCGATAGACCGGACAGACACAGCCACGTTAGGCCAGACATAGACAGGCCTCGATAGACCGGACAGACACAGCCACGTTAGGCCAGACATAGACAGGCCTCGATAGACCGGACAGACACAGCCACGTTAGGCCAGACATAGACAGGCCTCGATAGGCCGACAGATATAGCCACGTAGGCTGGACGTAGACAGGCCTCGATACCAACTCCGCCCTGAAAGTCGCGTCGCAAAGTGGATTTCCACGGTCACTGCTATCACAGGACTTCACCAAATCATACCAAAGAAGTGTGTTTTGACGGAGCGGTCCCAGTGATAAAGGTTCGGTCCTGCTTTGGAAGCAGCCGGTGAGTAAAACTGCTTCAAATGTCTGTGCTGTTGGCTATCGTCGCGCGAGTAAACATCAGTAAACGACACGATCACATGCTTCGTCATTCAAATGCGCTAATGGTTACTCCATTGTTGTTCTATGTATAACGTTACACTAGTCTGACGTGCAAAACGGTTTTGCTTGCTACTGCTAAGGTTTAGTCGCATACAATAGTCCATAAACCGAATCATGTCCTCATAAACTGCGAGTAAACACACACAAATGTTGACAGGCCACTAAATACAGTACATAGCACAGAGACGGACGTCCTGCTGTTGCTGTTTCTCCTGTTCAATTTATTTCAGCCTCCGAATTTGATTCTGGATCATATATCTATTAGCTGAGATCGATAGCCATGGTTTCCTGCACGCTTGAGGAAGTCACCGCTTGGGTGTGCTCATTCTTTAGCTCCGCCCACACGATAAGCCTCCAGGCGCTTTTTTTTCTTCTTTTTTGGAAAGACTCGGTACAGCCTATATTTCTTTTTATAAATATAATAAAACTAAAGACTTTTCGGAGATATGAAGGATGCAATACTACTCTATAAGTACTCAAGATTGACATGAGATTGACTGAAAATGAGTGTTTCACCCCCCCTTTTAAGATAATTGATCATGGACGTGAAGGTAGGAAACGTACCGTATAAGATTTAATTAAAACGAGTTCATTGATAAAGTGTAACTTACCTGATGCTTATTAAAACACATGGGAATTCTTAGTATTACCTGAAGATTTGAGCATACTATAGAGTGCTGAAGAAGACCATCTTGACCATCATAAAATCATTGTTTAGTAGTTGTGGCTGAACATTATCCTGAAAAATGTCCGATATACAGATGAGATAATGTAGGTCTTTCATTAGGTGAGTTTTAAAACGCCTTCTTGATATGGGAGACCCGTTGGAGATTAGGAAAAGTGCAGAATGATTAGGGATACTGTGCTTAGAGATATTTCCTTTTACGGAAACAAGCTCCACAGCTAAAACAGCAGTAGGCTTGTACTATAATACTGATGATGACCATGTACACGGCACCTTGATAGAGGAAGCAGACTCTGCACATCTGAGCTGCATTTGTAGCAACCCGATCCAAGAGAATGTCCTATTCATATACGAGTTGGAGAACTATAACAACAGAACAGCATGACCGATGAGTAAAAGAAATAATCAAAACATAGACTCATATTATTGAGAATGTCAGAATGTGCCCTTGCAGAAAGATATGTGTATTATATGATGACACTTTACTAGCTAATGACAATAGCTAGCTACTGGACCCTGTAAAACATGAAAAAGATAATCATGCAAGAGTCATCTTTGATACCCTAATCCGGGTTCGAACTGTGCGATTGAGACAAATATCAGAATCCTGAAAACTCCTTTTACCCAAGGCTAACATGTCTTTGCTAGTTATTTTGACGCTTACGGATTGCTACAATTTTTTCTTTTTCTTTTTTGGATAAATTAACTTACTGCTAATTCTGCCTGCAAGGGAACACATTCGATCCATGAAGAGTAGAACATGCAATATATTCAAGTCACAGTGTAATCAGATTAGACCATACAGTTTACGTTAGAGACTGATTTTGGCTTGCATTGCAGCTGTGGAATGGCTTGGTCCACAGAAGTGCCCGGAAATCTTTGTTTGCCTCCTGCATGGTGCTGCAGCGATCCCCTTCATCTAGTCCTTAGCTGCGCTTGTCATGCCTCAGCGACGCTATCAGACACAGCCGCCTTGGGAATATGTAGCAGCTAGCGCTGGGAGAATGTAAACATGGAGTGGACCACAGTGTACTGTGGAGCTTACAGTAGCTTTCACCATCAGCTCTGTTTCTGTTCAGAAAAGCTTTTATGTGTTGATTGTTTGTACTATATTTTAGAGATTCTTCGGAATGAAAATTGCATTATAATTAATATATATTATTATTATTATTATAATAAAGGGAGCACCATCCGCTCACTTACCGAATTAATAGAAGATTTAAATAATTTTGTTCCTGCGCTGTGGTTTAGTTGCTATACAGGATGCAATCATTGTGAAGCAGTTAATTGAGCACAGAATAAATTAGTGCTGCTATCAAATATCTTCTAGTTGAACCTTGTTTTAAATGCGAACCTTAGCCAAACATTTGGTGCTGTGAGTACAAGCGAGAATACGCATATGAGTTTTATTCATAATTGAAGCACTGTGTCTGAGCACAGAAGGTTGAGTGATACGCAACACTATAACGTTTCTAAAATAAATTAATAGTATTAATAATACTAATATACTACTACTAGTAATACAGAAATTCCAGATATCAGTAGGTGAATATAACGGAGCTAGAGTTAAATTACCAGAAGTAACACAAAGACAAAGCACACAATTACAAAATATGCGTGTTTGATTTGATTAATTAATTTGTAAAAATAATACAATAGATGCGCATGTTTATAATGCAATATGAAAGCATCTTCAAGGAGCACATTTGCGACATTTCTTCCTCATAGAAAAGGAAGCCATGTAATATGTTTTCACGGGTTTTCTCTCCTGATGAAGAGACCGAACTTTAAGCTTGACGATATTTAGCAGTTTAATATGTTGTATGGCGAACTCATTGCTTACAAAAATAGCAGCATTTAATGAGCCATCAATACAATGATGTCGAAGCTGTAGCCTACTTTTAAGACTACTCAGAGCGCATTAACATGTTAATTTACTTCAGCAATCTCATAACACTGAGCACTTCAGCTTATTTAGTTCATTGTGAAGCCCCGATTAAATGGGTGCTTGTTACTTTAAACCCCATGAGATTACCTAGCTTGCATTTGTGAGGAGAAAGATAGAGGCTAATATGCTGTGCCATCGGTTCTGTTCAAAACTATTATTAATGATAGCCCGTGCATAATGTTTTCAAGGCCTTATATGGTTAGTTTACGACACAACCAGCCACAACGATGACCGATCGCGTTGCACGAGCAGGTGCAGCGTCCCATATGCGTGCGGCTGCTCTAATCACGCTTGCACAAAAATGAGAAGAGAAATACTACACCCAGTTTCCATCGACAAGCATAACCATAACCCTGCAATGAATGCTGATGTAGTTATGACGCCAGAATGGTGATGAAGAATGCAGCCGTATCTTTGATAACATGCCCAGTAGTCCTCCGTGAAAGTGATTGTCTGAATCTGAACGCGAGATTTGCTCGCCTTAAGGAACGAGCGACTTTTGCCGCGACAGCCCAAGGAACAAATGATAGGCTGACATGGACTTAACGCCACTATATTGTACATTGCTACTTTATAGTAGGGCCTTCGATCGACCCTACGAGACGTTAGGTTCGTCAACTAACTGTCGCGTCAGCATCTGCACCATGATTGGAGCGTCAGCATGCGGTGAATTGTCGCATCGGCATCTGCGAACTCAAACATGTGTAAGTACGACCTTTGTACAGAAATATGAAGACGTGATTGGATAGAGATTAGGTTAATAAGTGACGAAGTGATTAAATCTTCCTGGCAGAACTTAAGCTGAAGCTTCCATTTACGCTACAACAAGACAGATTGCAATTGGGTCTATGAAACTATAGGATTAGACGCTTTTCGAGAATACAAAAAAGTGCTTGCGCCTACCAGGTAACTAACAGGAAATACGGCTCAATCATTTTAAGTCAAACTCAAAAAAAAAGTTCAGTTATAAGGAAAGTCATATGAGAAAAAAAAAAGGAAATAAAAACTTTTAGAAATACAAAACTGAAATGAAGGTGTTTGGCCCCACAAGGCCTCACAGCAAATATGGTTAAAAATCAGACACTTCATTAACGGTCAGACATTGCCAACAGGAAATTTGGATTGACCATGGAAAAATTAAAGTAAATGGAAATTAAAGCTTTGCTTGCGGCTATGGTGGGGGCTGGCCTATTTCATTATACCCACTTGATTGAGATATAGGTTGAATCACATCAGAATAAGGAGCTGAAAGCGTCCATCACCAAGACGGTTGCCTTTTGTTGGGGTGAGTACCAGACTCCCAAGATTGAAGTGTCTTTCAACTGGTGCACTGGATGGTGTTGGTGCATTATAGCGTAGTGCATTTTTTGAATTCTTGGAAAGGGATGCAGGCTTTTCATAACTGGATCAGAATTTATATAAGAGGTTACCTCTGTTTTCACTGACATGAGTGCATATGCCATGGCATTAGGCTTTTCATCAATGAAAAGAAGTCATCCTCACAGGAGGTGACTGCAGCAGGTTGAGGAGCATCACTCGGGGGTGGCAGGCTCTTCTACTGTTAGGGCGCGGCACTCAGTGGTGAGAAGGTATTTGATGTGATCTTTTTCTGGTTTCTTCTTTTACCTGGCACAGTTTAAACTTAGGCAGCCAGTAGGGCATTCTTGGAGTCAATTGTTGTGGCAAAGCGAGTTTTAATTGCTCCAACAATTATTTCAGGCAACCTAGTGCACATTTGTGAAAGGCCATTTTTCATTGCTAAAGTTTTGGCCATTAGAACTTCAAGTGTTGGTTGAAGTGTCCCATAAAAACAAGTTTCCTCACCCTGTAGGATCTCCAGTGCCACACTGAAAGGCTTCATAATGAAGCAGTATTCCTTCAGAAACTGGTATTCCCTGTCATTCATACAGTACATTTCAGCTGAATCTGTGTCCATAGATTGTTAATGTCAGTTAGTGGCATTTCTATGATCCGAACCTAGGCATAATAAAAGGAGTTTCACCGGGTTAATGAGGGCACAATCACCTTCCTTTCACTGATCTCTTCTAGGCACTCAGATGCAACTGTGGATCCGCTAGCTTTGGTCCTTAGTGCTGAACAGTGGATTCTGGGTTTTGATGTCCCACTGCAGACCTCGCCAAACCATGCCCCCTCTGCCACATACCCCCAGTGTCTCTGTTTGTCTTGCGCCTGTAACAAATTCTCCATAGATATCCAACAAATTCTCCACAGATTCTCCAACAAATCCTCCCCTCTGTGCCGGCTGGAACGTGGGAGAATGTTCGCCCGAAACACCCCCTCTCCACCTTGGCGCCGGCTGGGGAAGCAAACCACCTCGAGACCAAGGCAAAGGGACAGGTTTGGAGAGAGAAGGGGAGGGGGAAGGAGGAGAGAGAGAGAGAAGCCGCTGGTAATGGCTCGCCGACCCCACGGCACGCCACCATTTCGTCCTCCGGCAGTTGGATGGCCTGGTCTAGCAACGTCGGGCGGTGGCACTGGACCCACTAAGCAGTCTTCTTTGGCAGCCTTGCCACAAACTGCTCCAGTGCCACACGGTCGATGATTACCTCGACGTCACTCCTGTCGGCCATCAGCCACTTGTGGCACGAGTCTCAGAGCTGGTGTGCGAACAAGAAGGGCCCGCCAAACTCGTCCAGGGTCAGGAAACATTGATGGTGTTGTTCTGGGGTCCAGCCGACCCACTGGAGAATGGCGTGCTTCAGGTTGTCGTAGACCGGGAGATTCTGGACTGGCAGTTGGTGGGCGGCTACCTGAGCCTCTCCGGACAGCAAGGGAAGTAGCCGCATTGGCCAGGCCGCTTTGGGCCATTGGAACCCGGCCGCCCGCTCAAACAGTTCAATGAAGGCCTTGGGGTCGTCCTCTGGCCCCATTTTGGCGAGGGGAACTGCAGTGGCCGAGTCATTGATCTGTCTCTGGTGAACGGCCCGAATCTCCCGGTCCATCCGGAACAGCTTGCGGTCTTCATGCTGGGCCGTGAGGAGAGCTTCAAAGTGCTTCTGTTTTTCTTCCCTCACGGCCAGCAGATCCTGATGGTGCTCCTGGTGAAGACCCGCGAACGACTGGACAATGTCCGCAAGTGATGTTTTTGGCGGAGTTTGCGTGGCGGCAGTCTTCTCCCTTCCCGGGTTTCGACACCAGTGTGAAGAGGTTCGTATGATAGGAAGGAAGAAGACAGGGGTCGGCGTGACTGGGACTTGCTCTCTTTATTCAGTTTCTTCAAAAAGATAAACAAAATACGCTCAGTGGCGTTTCACTCTATAAACATGATCTGGATCGCTCCTCTCGAATTCCTTTTCAGTCACAGGCTTTCAGCTTTCTCGGGCACACGTCAGGCAAAGTCCCAGTCCAACTTTCACTGCTTTCTCTCTCCTGGCAGCGGCTTATAAGCGGTCTCTCCACTCTCCCTCTGGGGCGTCCTCTGGTACAGGGGCGTCAAACTAGAATTTGGGACTGGAGACACTATTTTATAGACATTAAAAACAAAATGTGTGAAAAATAATAGGTAATTAAGGTAAGAAAGGACACATTAATGAATGAACACATTAATGAATGAACACCATAACTGTACGATTACCAAAAATCCATAACTGGTGGATGGCATTAAACAAGAAAACAATACTATGCCTCTTTCAGTTCTCCCCGATGGCCTGGAGAATGATTCATGAATTCTTTCTCTGGAAGATGTCTGTTCGTTATGTGACCCTGCGAGACAAATTCCAACTTTCTTGTTATTTCATTAAGTACAATAAACATACACAAGCAATTTATAAAAAATACAATTCACATCGAACTGTTATAGTAGTGTAAAATAAATCATTTTTTAAATCAAAGTTTTGGGATATTAAGTTGATATTCAGGCAAAACATACGTTTACCTCCAAATGAGAATGACAAAAAAGGCAAAAAGTGTATACACTTTGGAACCAAGCAATGTGTTTGTAAAGTGTGGGTATGCACCAAAAAAAAAAAAAACAGTATCATTAGCACACGTCTCGTAGTGTCGTTGCTTAATCTATGGTATTGATCAATCACACTACCTTGATACTGATGTTCACTGTCACAAAGTCTGCAATCACAATCTGCAATCAAAATATACAAAAGTCCAATGAAAACATGATTCTTTTTCATAGTATTAAGCAAAGCAGTCAAAAACGTACTTAATGTAGGATAGACAAAGTTAGGTGTTGGGCACGTCTCATCCAAGTGTGTTGGACACAACTTGATCTTTAGCACAAAAAAGAACATGAGACAAATTAGAACAAATGTGTAGACTGTTTAAACCATATCTACGTTATATCTATCTAGAGTTTACCATACCTTCTCTTTTTTTATTGGTTGAAGAATGTGCAACATTTTCATTTGGTTTGTGTTGACCTTCAATTGCAAAAGAAATACAACTTTAATTAATGATATTAACCCCCCCAAATAACAACTCCAATTTGTTTAAGTATTTTCAAACTGAGGCATTTACCTGGCTTGGGTTTTGGATAGTTATATATGGGAGGAGGATCTGGGTACACAGTCCTTTTATCCGCTTCTTTATTTTTATTGGGTTCTGCTTTTCCTTTGTACATAAAATCAAAAATGTTAATCCAAAACACTTATGCTGAGCTTTTAATAAAGAACAGTATTTAACATTTTACATGTGCAATGATTACACAATCAAATCTTTCTAATTCCATGGCAAATAACTTCTTCCTTTGAAAGCCCTCATTTTGAAGGGCCATAATTACAAATTTACAAAGGGAATATTTATGATTAGGCTAAAGAAACAATAACATAAACGTTGTCAACTCATGTTTTTGACTGGCAGGAGACTTTGACTGTGCTGGGTTGAGTCAATGTCAGTCTCATCACTGTCGTTTTGGAGGTCCAAGTCTAAATTGAATAAAATAGAAAAAAGTTTGTGTGACAGTTTCAGGTTCACAAATGAAAGAGTGCAAGACTGCCTTAACAAATGATAATCTAAAGCTGTTTTGAAGCCCCAAATAATTATGTACCATTAACAAAGTCATGGAAGACTTTCCTCTTTCTCGTTCTTTTTGTTTTGCCCTGATTGTCCATTACCTACAAGATAAAACAGGAAAGAGTTTAAATTTCAGCACACTAAATTCTGTCCATTTATTCCAATAGTATAAAAGCAATCTGACATAATTTTGCATCATACATGGTAGTAATCGTATATACAAAAAATGTTAATTGTTGTATGAATTACACCCAAGTCAGCATACTGGCCACCGTTAACCACAAGATTAAAACCATCAGGTGGATTTAATGTTATCTCTAATTAGTGTTAGGTGCCTTTTCAAACCTTACTGGAGTAACAGTGAAAGTATTATTTAAAAAAAATCGTTATTACCAAGTCTAGTCATTCTGGTTTGTGCAGCAGAGGGAATATAGCGAAACCCTGTTTGTAAGGAAGACACAGCTTTTTTGTAGACGCTTTCTCTGTGTCAGTATTCGCCTTGCCATTGTAAAGTCACTGCTGACAAACATAATGTTGAAGAGCTTTGAGTTGCAAGGATTTTCAAAAAGACAGTCACAGTCAGTTTCCCTAAACACATCCATCCTTAGTGTTCCATCGCTTTGTTTCACCTGAATAAATCCCACTGCATTATCCATTAGGAACACACAGATGTCAGGCATCTTTGCTGTTAGCTTAGTTTTACTTCGGGATTGTCTGGCATGTCTTTCAGTACTTTGTCTTTCAGCAAGTCTCTTTGTGACTTGCACTAGCGGTTGTTTGCCACTTCTCACCATTTTTTTGATAACCTGCAAGTGGTTCTCAAACGGGAAACATGAAATATCGTTCAGTAAAGTTGTGGAAGTTTGCAGCATCATCTGACAAGTGTTTGATGGAATGAATGTTATATGTTGGAAAGGTGGGTCCATAAAAATCCACAGATATATCCACAAAATGCTTAAGATCTGTTGTGTGCATGTCCCAGATAGGACTCTCTCTTCTCATCGGATTCATCCAAAAGAATGCTCATACCAACACTCAGACAAAGAAAGTGGTGGTACTTGTCATTAGGAAGCACATCCTTCAAGATGAATGGTCCTGTGTAAAGCATGAACTGACGTAGCTCAGTAACTTTCCACCTATCCAAGTCTTCCATACTTTTTGGCTGCCTTGAAAACTCTGCGGGCAAAGCTTGTTTCAAATGAGTAATGTTAATTTCTACTTGCCCTGAGCCTTACTCAGTCGACAGATAACTGGGCCATGCCACAAGTATTTCAACAGCCTTTTCATGGCTCCAAGACAAACTAGGTGCATGTAATCAAGGGGGAACTGATTCACACACAAAATACCAGCTCTAACAAGAGGTGATATTTGTTTTTGATGGTCAAGGTATCCAGCTCGGTTGAATACCTCATCTGTTCTACCTTCAGAAGGACCCTTCGTCAAGTAAACTACCCTTCTTTCAATCATTTGTGCTACTGCAACACATCGCTCACATCCATTCAGACTATTGTGACTTTTTATACATTTTAAAAATGACCTGGCTTGTGCGTCACAGATGACCGCCTTCACTGAAATGGTGTGAACCAAATTCTGGAATTAAACACCATTTTGGATGAGCGGTTGCAACTCCTTCAAGAAATCTTCTAAAAACTCCTCAACACGGTCAGGCTTGCTGGACCCATATAACAGAGCTACAATAAATGGCTGACAGTTCAGAATTTGACCAAGAATGGGTCAGGAACACATTTTGCTTGATTTGAACAATGGCATGCCATCCACGTTAAAACACAGTTCAACTTTCCCTGGCAGTGTCTCTTTTGAAATGTGTTCAAGAAGGTAACGCTCAATCCCATAATAAATATACTCTCCATTGCATTTATTTTGAACTGGCACTCCTTGTGGTGTATCAAGAACGGTTCTAGCATCTTTGGGAAGTCTATGGCCATAGCGTCTGAGCACACAAAGCAGCTCATTTAGTGCCTTGTGAGTCTGATTTGTAGCAGTAGCCCAACTAGCCAAGTCTACATGGAGAGAAGGCGTTTCATCTGTTGAATGTGAGGTCTCATCCAACTGCTCACACTCTGTTTCAGTAGAATCTGTAGTAGAATCATGTTCATCAGTATCATCCATAACAGACACTGCTACTGTGCTGATAGAAGAACTACAGCCCTCCAATGGACGTAATTCATCATATGTTGATCCCTCCGCGAGTGGACTGCCCTCCCCCTCGGATTCAGAACTGCTGCCATGTTTCACTAAGGCATCAACAATTGCCCTTCGTCGTTTCCACTTCTTTTGGTACTCAGATGACATGTTTAGCAATTCTAAAATTACAAAATATTTTTTAAGCAGTTAACATTACTAAAAACATACATGTTCAAATCCAGCTAAACGCTTCAGTCTCTTTCAGATAATTTACTTCCTAAAAGAAACTCTAAAAAGTCTGTGTTACCAAGTTACAGTAATGACTTTAACATTAAACATCATTGTCATTAAACATACTATGGCATACCCTTGTATAAGTTTAAAGTAACTTTTAGCTTACTAGGTAATATTAGCCAAGCTAAATTTCAATTGACAAAATGGGCATAATTTCTTTCGGTTACTTTGTGTCAAACAAGTAAAACTCAATCATGTTACTGTAATAATACACAATGTACCCAGCAGTAGATATTTAATACAAATTAGTCACAAACTCCCTCCTCAATTCCTCGTGGTACCTCATCGTTCAATGTGCCAGTGTGGGGAGACCGCGTTGACACCAAATCTTATAAAAATCTTGTATTGTATTGCATAAAGATTTTTCTCTTCTTTTTCTACAATACGTCTTGACTAGACGTGTAAGGGACATCAGTGGACGTCGATTCACAACGTGACTATAGACGTGTAAAGGACATCTATTCACAACCTCTTAAAAACTTGGGGCAGAATTAAATTAATCATTGCAGTATTAACCATGCAAGTTGTACGCACAGCTTTTGAATATTTCAAAAGGATTTCATAAAGGGTTAGGACGGACTATAAATGCACATGTAAAGCACTTGGTGACGTCCTCTCACAACCGAATCACAACATGGTTATTATTGAAGTACACGGAGCTGAAAGGCAAAATAACAATTATAAATGGATCCCCAGAGAACTGCAAACATGTACAAACGTATCTGAATACATTTTTAAGAATTATTCTGTTACATATTTTTACCGATTTATGCCGTCCTACCACGACTATTTCTGGCCAGGGACACGATGTTGCTGTCGAACCAATGTTTGCTGGGCTTGGTCACATGGATCTTGCTAACTAGCTTCTTGAAAGCAGGAGATTCCCCTGTTGACAATGGTAACATTTCTTTGAAGACATACTCTGCCACAAGTCTTCTGACTTTTCAAAGTTCAGGTGGCATGATGGCAGACCCAGAAAAATCTAATTTCTGCTGCTTTGACTTATCGCTCTTGGCCTCTGTTTTTTTTTTCTTCTCTTAGTAAGTGGAGTGGTCACATGGCACCGTTCGAGATGTTTTTTTAAATTACTAGTGCTATTTTGTGACGCCGATACTTCTCTCGGTATAAGACAAAGGTTGCATTTAACAATTACATTCTTCTTGTCCTTATCTTTGACTCTGACAAACTCGAAGTAATGCGCATACGCCCATCTCGCAAATGTACAGTCTACTTCTGCCGCCATCTTCACCCAGCGTGAGCACAGGGGCTGAAATTATGTCTCGCGGGTCGCAGCACTCCTGTAAAACCCGCCCTAAACACGCCTTCACTGGACTATGCCACACAATAAAAAAGGTACACAAGCAAGAGGGAGTTCAATAAATGAAATCAATAATATACAAATATATCAGAAGCTGTAATTAGACAAAATGACATCCTAGACTAAAGTCTAGAGTCTAGACACCCATTTAGTGTTGTAACGCACGCGTTACTGAACGTACCAAGTAAAATATTACTGAAAATCGATTAAGAACGCCTTACACTACAGCGTTACAGCAAAAGTAATATGTTACTGTAATGCATTACTTTTGTAATGCTGTAGCCACAATGACGGGGTCTGTGCATCTGGCAAACAGCCCGATGCCTCTCGCTTCTCCTGAGGTGCTTATCAGATCATGTGAATACGATTAATGGCCGGACAATGGCACCACGATGTCTGAAAGACCACTTTGATCTCCCTTGGGAGATAACAAGCAGGCTCCGTAGTGACTTTTATTGCCCCCAAAAGGGCCCTGCACGATATCTGACACCTCACAAACATCTAGACACACACACCCACATAGAGTCCCACGAGTATCAAAGGAATATATGATTAAAAGTCACACACGCAAGAAGCCAAAACCAAAGCAAGTATTCTTATTTCTAAAATCCAAACTGCTGTTAAAAGGGTCGTGTTATTTCCCGTTTGGGACAAGTTAACTCCGTGAGGGCTCTGTGTAACGAACTGAAGTGGACGCTGTCTCTCTCTCTCTCTCTCTCTCTCTCTATTTCTCTCTCTCTCTCTCTCTCTATTTTTGGTCTATTCATTCTTTTCGTTTATGTACCATATTCTTTTTGTTTACTATCTATATTTCTACTCTCTTTATGCATATTTAGTATGTACTTTCTGTGTGAATTGTAGTGTTATTTTTAGTCTGTGTTTATTAAACTTCCAAAAGACATTTAATGAGTTGAATCTGTTACTCTTCCACATACACGAAGTCAATGAAACTTACGATCCTAACGTTACCTAAACTGCTTATGCTACTATTTTAGTAAAGTAAACTGTACGAACATATGAAACATGATTTGTCCTGATCAGTAAAGTTAATGTTTCTTATGCGCTCGTAAAGCAGTAATCCCTTATTGAGAATTGATTTGAAAGTCTATAACTAATTTGCAGGACAAACTTAGTAAGACAATTTCAAGCAATTCCGTAAAGGGTTACTTGTATTTAATTAAACATTTTTCCTTATCGGAAAATTTTAATACGTAATAAACGACTAGCAAATTATATTCATAAATTCATGAATATTGAATATTGAATCCCTTTTGAGTTAATTATTCCCAGAGACATTAAACTCATAGTCATTTTTATTACAATGCATTACTCCCAACACTGAAACTATGTTACACGCTACATGAAAGGTAATTGTCAAAAAATCCATAATAGGGACTCTTTAATATAAATCAAACCAGGAACACACAGGAACAATAATCGGTAAAACACAACCTAGGTAACATTGATGACAGTACATAGAACCGACAGAACTCAGGATTTAAATTCACTGGGGTGAACGTGGAAAATAAATGAACAACTAAATGAACTTTGTGACTAACAAACACACACTAGGAAACTAAGTCAACATGCAAATGACAGAAAACAGGAACAGAACCAAATCAAAACACAATGAACTAACAGAACTAAACATATCCTTTAAGTGACTGCAGTACATTTGCAAAGAAATACAAGGAGCTAATAAAATTAAGTAGTCTCTCAAAATATCAGTTCTAACCCAAAATGAGGACAATAATCAGCTATGAATAGTAGTTTGAAGCATCATTTATATCTCACATTTAGGCCAAAAATATACTTCACCCTCATTATGCAAACATTCTGAGGGCAAAATTTTGCTGAACTTCATTAGTGTGCAATATTATAATGTAAAAACGCAATAACAATAGTAGCTTTCCAAGAACAGTACATTTTAAAAGATGAAGAATAAATGACATTGTAACAAATTTACATACTTTCTACACTACTGTCCTCATAATCAAAGAACCCTGAGATTAAAAAACCCTGTCATTCAATCTCAACGAAGAAAGGTGGAGCATAAAGGAATAAAGGAGAATGTAACTGAAATGGAGAATAATAGGAGGTTGAGTGAACTTCTGAATCCATAGGAGTTGAATTCGACAAATCCAGGTGGGTTGGTGCCCATGTAAGAGTTGATCCAGTCCTGGTACCGAGAAACTCTGGCGTACACACCGGGATAGTTGGGTTTAGCACATCCTTCACCAAAACTCACAATGCCGGACTGAATCCACAGGGAGGAGTTACTACTGACCATTGGACCACCAGAGTCTCCCTGCATTGATAAACAAATATACAGTGAACAACAATTACAAACAGACTATTATTATTATGATTATTTGAGATGAGCAAAATACACATAAATATACTAATTCCCTCATTTTATTTAAATCATGGCCAAATTGTATTGTATGTATTGAAGGGGGGATTTTGAAATCCACTGCCGCTTCAATATACCTGTATATATTTATATCCTATTTAACTTCATAATCAAAACTTTAATCAATATTTATCCTATATTATTATAATGATTCTATCCAGTTATGATTTTGCTTTGTTTCTTGTTTTCTAAAGTGTGTATTTGGTCTCTGAGGAGTGACTGAGGGTCTGGCCTAGAGATGTGTGATGTGTCACTAAAGACTGGCAACAAGGTTGTGTGTTTGGATTTGAGGTATCACACACCCCTAACATGTCAGGAGTGCAGTAACAGCGTTTGCTCACTTAGCCTGGGTTCCAGATATGAAATATGGATTTGTCTTTCATTTAATTTATTATGTTTTATTCCTTTTATATTTCCTTTTACTGAAACACTAAAGACTCAAGATGAATATTGCCTGTATCCCCCCCCCCCCCCCACATGCTCCTCCCGAAATTTTGTTAATTAAAACTTCACATGTTCCTCTCACTAAAGGAAAGCACATGTTATCAGTATGTTTTGGTAAGAACTAGATAGAACTGGAGCTTAATCAGCTCCAACCTTGGAGAGACTGTGTATCTGTGTATGTGCGCAATATTCTGTGTTACAGATCAGAATGGTGTACAATGGGCACCCTAAGAGATGGGTGGACTTGTTGTTCTGGGCAGATCTGGAAGGTCACTACAGGCCTAATTCCAGGGAGAAAGCATCAACAAGTGACACGTCAGTGGAAACGTGCATCAGATTAACTGACTCGAGTGGAAATTTACCATGACTGTGCATTGTCTCTGAGCCAATCAGAACCATCCACATTGCAGTAATGACGTGGATAAGACCTTGAAAACGGTATAACTGTTGGGACAATTGTATGTACGATAGGGCGAGGCAACGAGACGGTGAGAGAGGGAGACATGAAGCTGGCTTCTGCTTTCGAAACTGCAAACTATTCTTAAGTAAATTTTTCTTTTATTTAATTGGAATCCTGACTCTATCTTCATTTCTTCACTACTGGTCCTGGGTCATAAGCTGTTAACCCCTAACAGTATGTATATATGTGTATATCTGTGAGCGCAGCCCATAGAAGCTGCGAATGCTCTGCATATCCAAGCCATTCGTGGACTCTCTGATTAGTAGTAACCCTATTAATTACTATAAATGTCCTTGTCCTTGTTGCAACATTAGTGCCACCTAGCGGAATTCCAAAAATTTAACGCGCTTATTATAAATCCATCTAACATTCAGGTGCATTTTGACATAATGCGTCAACCAGCATACCCAAGTAAAACAATTCACGTTCGCCACCGATATATATATATATATATATATATATATATATATAAAATATAATATAATATAGCAAGGTTGTCTCACAGAATTGGAATGTTTTAAAAATGTTCCTGTGAATGGATCAGTTTTGGGTATGGGTGTGGCAAATTGTGAGTTTCAATGTTGGGCTAGGGTCATTGGGCTAGATTATTTGCCCATTAGGCTAGTGTTTGACTCCGATCTGGCAACACTGATAGATTGATAATGGTAATATAACATGTGCAGGTGACCCAAAAATTGTAAATTATTGTTTTGTAAATTTGAAAATTAAAAAAGATTCAAATGAATGACTAATGTCTTACCTGACATGAATCTTTTCCTCCCTCATTTAACAATCCCGCACAGATCATATTGCTCGTGATGCCCCCTCCGTAAGAATAATCACAGTCACTGTTGTCCACAATTGGTAACTTCACCTCTTGCAGTACATCAGGAGTCTGCCCTGTGACTCAGATCAGAGGATAATTTTTTTGTGGCTTTTAATGGCCATTTACAGTAAATTCTTGAGCTTTACAGTATTGTTCACTCACCTCCAGCTTGTAGCGTTCCCCAGCCAGTCACCCAGCTCTCTGTACCTGCACTGAATACACTTCCCGCAGCCGCCAGACAGACCGGCTTAATATAGTCAGAGAAAGTCACAGAAGATGAGAGCTGTAGAAGTGCTATGTCATTGTCATTACTAGAACCGTCATAGTTAGGGTGGTTTAAGACTTGACTGGCTGTCCTGAATGCCTCATAAGGGTTTGAGCCCGATTGGCTTTGACGTCCCAGGTAGATCTCAATGCTACCCATGGATCTGTACATAAGGAAAATTAGTTTTAATTTACCTATTGTCAGTTTATAATAGTGTCTTGGGCTGTATTTAAGCTTTAAACTTCATACTCTTGGAAGCAGTGAGCTGCAGACAAGACCCAGTCTTTATTGATTAGACTCCCGCCACAGAAATGGCCTCTAAAGTTGACGCTTTGAATGCTGACTTGCCATGGCCAAGACCCTGCAGTTGCACTCTCCCCTCCAACAATCTTGTTGTTGAGGGGGGCTCGACCACATACTAATGAGAGGAAAGAAAACATGGGAATGCCCCATTAAAATTATATACTACACACAAGATATGGAGAACAATAGTAGTATTGTCATTAAAAGTATGACAACGTACCATCTAACTGGCTGAGAGAACCTGGAAAACAGAACATACAATTAGATGAATAGGTACAGAGCTGATAAACTGGTTTGTGTAGCCTGTAACCTTGCTCTGTCACCTATTACATAGCATTGGCATGAATCAAGATAATACTTTCGCGTGAATTATAGTGTTTAGGGATTATAGCCAGGTTGTCGCCAGGTTACGTTGTGGCTTTACAATACACATGACACAATGAGACTCAAGGAAACAATCTTAAGGAAATTCAGTGCTTGACCCCTAATAATAATAATTTAAAAAACTAGCAGGTACAATAGATGCCATCGCACCATTCGGTGCTTGGCCCCTAACTACACTTTACAGTTGTTAAGTGATTTTATTGTCTTGTCAAAAATAGTAAATTAACCTGTCAGTCTTGTGAGCTAAATAAGGCCTGTTTCACACCATGTGAATTAGCAGTGTGAAGCCCTATTCGGACGATAATTGTTTCTCGTGCGGGTTGTAAGGTATTTTCATCATTGACAGACTAGTCTGGGATTTTATTGTCGTCCGAATCCATAATCCAGAATGGCCGAATTACCTACTGTTTTTAGACAAACACCAAGGTCGTGAGGTAATTGCCGTCTGTATCCAGATCTGAGTTTTTAAGAATATATTACTTCAGAATTCACTGTTTATATCAATTTTGACAACTGCAGAGCACCGTACGGTTGTGGCTTCACTGTAATTTGGATGCATTTTAAATATCTAGACTTTTATTACTGAAATGCTGGCAATTATTTACAACAGCAATATATGTCATCGCTCAAAAAGAAAGAAAGAAGAAAAGCACGTAAACATTTGAAATGGGCTGTTATTACGGCAGCAATTATAATAATAAGCAGCATTGTTTACCTCATGTTAATAAGAGGCCGTATTAACTTATTTCCGTTCATTTCCTTGTGGAATGAAATTACATCCTTTCAACGTGATCTCATGAAAATACGTGAGTATTTTTATGTAAAGTGTGATTCTACTACACGTACATTTACTAACGTTTTCACACACAATAAAACGTACAATACTGACTTATTAACAGCAATAAAATGTACAATATTGACGTATTGACAGCACTAAAATGTAAATTATCTACGTATCCAAGTGTGTACGTGTAAGTTACCAGGCTCCCATAAATCGTGGCATTAATATTGTTTATTTTATATCCAATAGTCACATCAATACATGTTTTCAGTCACATTTATTAAATGCATTTTACTAAGTTAATCAACCTAATATAAAATAACAGAAATATAAAATAACATTTTGCTCTCGTGACATCACTACAAACTCATTTCGGATGACTAGATAATGTTAAAAGAAGACTGAATTTTAAAACCGTCAGATGAATAACATTCTTGCCAACCATTTTGTAGTATTTAGCTTGTTGTTTGCTGTGAGACATAAAAAGGCATTTTCTCCTATTCAGCAACTGGCGATTACAATATACACCAAAACACAACATCAATTCCCAAAAACAACACTTTATTCGTTCGCTGTAATCCAAATCGTTAGAATCCATATGTTTGCGAGAAACAAATCCAAATTGAGCCCGGTGATCTTCATCTCCTCTCAGTAGCGGGACGGTAAACATCAAATCTCACGCTCGTTATGAATTCAAATTTTAAAAACGCGCCCTCAAGAAGCGTTACGACATGATTTACGGCAGTGGCATCGCACGCTCATTGGCTCTCGCCTGCTTCGTCACAGATTTTTGACATGCCGTGTTTCAGTCGATTTGTATTTGAAATGGGAAACGCGCAACTTCACGGAGAGAAGCCGGATTAATATTTTCATTGATTAATAGCTAACATTCTGCTCTGTACCTCATACAAAACTATTAACGTTATATACCACCAGAGAGGACTGCGACTGCAACACATCTTCATTTGAACTACTTTTGGTACCGCTTTTGACATTTTTGCAATAAATAAATTATTGTGATTACACTGGTCTGTCTGTTATGCTTTGATTTATAACAGTACGTTGTTTTAATAAATGCTAATGGGTAGGTTTAGGGGTAAGTGTAGGATTAGCCGTTCAAAATATTTTTTTTAATGCTATATTGTTATCAAAATCGTCATTTTCCAACGTTTTACCTTTTATTTTCTTTATATTCTGTATTAAATTGGTAGGTTTAGGTTTGGGGTAGTGTCAAGGGATCGTTGATTAATCAATAAAATGGTCAAAGGGAAATTATATAGATATCTTTATGATATAACACAAAAAAAAAAAAAAAAAAAAATGTTTTTACCAGTATAAAGTTTTGTATTCTTAACAAAAAAGATTTCATGATGGATTCGTAAATATTTTACGTTTTTTAGCTTTAAAAATGTAATAATACTACGTTTAAATGTTGCAAATACGTCTATATTTTACATTTTAGCACTTCTCCAAATGTACTAAGACGTACGTTTAGTCTCTTTGAAAGTAACGTATTAATACCTTCGTATTAACGATGAGACCAGGCTGATCCTTTATTTTGAGATATAATACAAGACAGAAAACCATTTAAACCATAATGGGTCTATATCTTCCTACTTTTTAAGAAGATTTAAATAAGTAAATAATAATTAGGATATTATTTTTCCTATTATTAAATTAAATTTTTAAAGCATTTGACTTTTTTTTTTTTTACAGCATACAATCATGTTATTGACCACATGAGCAGCGTGTTTCCAGGTGCGCAGGATCACAAAACTCGCTCCTCCACTGTGAATAAATCACCATCCGAATACACAAGTTTTATCTCTGAGGTGGCATGCAAATTTATTTTACGGACTTCCACGTGAGAAACAATTACCGCCCGAATAGGTCTTATCTGTGTGTTTTTGTTTTTGTTTTTTGGAGTATTTGTTTAATGGTTGGCCATTGAGCCTATATTGTAAAAGACTGTGTTGATTTATGGTTTATTTTCACTGTGTATGGCAAATTAGGCTCACTGAAGCTACTCACAACTACACTTCATCACTGTAAAAAAAAAATGTTTTCGAAGTTGTAAACAAAACAAATATTATTGGAGTAGGTTTTACAAGAAAATCTTATTTCAGTGGTCTTTTGAAATTGTAATTTCGGAGTGAAAATTGTTTCTACACCTTTTTTTCCAGTATACTCTGTTCCTGCTATGTACAGTATCATTGTGCTTGCATGAATGGTGTCCTGTTAATGTGGGTACTTAAATACACCCTACACTATTGTCACAAGCGAATGGGTGGCTGTACATTTACATTTATGCATTTGGCAGACGCTTTTATCCAAAGCGACTTACATTGCATTCAAGGTACATATTTTACATTTTTGTCAATTCTTGCTTTCCCTGGGAATCAAACCCATGACCTTGGCGTTGCTAGCGCCATGCTCTACTGTTTGAGCTACAGGAACCACACGACGCAGAAGTATATCAAAAACACAAAAAAAAGGAATGCGTGAGACAAGGAAAAATCCACTTAACATTGACTAAACCAGACCACAACAGGGAGTAAATATGCACAACAACAAATAAGGGAACTAATGAACGTTTTTGCCATTTAATTACACAACAATATCGTTTTGGGGGCCTGAAAATGCATACTCACAGGGTTCAAAGTGCAAGTTTTTGAAAAAAATTTATCGTCTCTGTAAACAACAAAAATGCAAATCTGTGAACACTGTGACTAAATGTTTAATCTGTAATACATTATTTTACAATAGGTATGCTCGTTTGCCATGAGTCTGCTCTGTAGCGATAGCGAAGAATGCGTATACGCACAAAATCTGCTCTGGTCCAGTCTAAGGACATGATTTGACATAGCACGGATCATATGCGTGTCGGCACAGACCACTAAACACATTGGACCCATTTGAAACAGCAGCAAGTTTGATTTCAAAAATGTATCTGGCATCTTGGCAGACATGGTCACTTTAAACTGACATATAAGAAATATAAAAAAACTAAAGGATTGGTGTAAACGGGAAAATTTTAAAACGTTCCCATTTTCAGTATCGTTGTCGTGTTAATGTACCCTTGGAAGCTAGGTAAATTGGAAAGACAAGAACATAAACAAACCCGAAGAACTTGAACTCTAGCTTACTTGGAAAATAATTATGCTTTAACAATATCATATTTCAGTGATTTGACGTATGCCCATTTAGCAATCTAGATACACTGTAATGTCCATGGAAACTTTCCATTGCACAAAAGGTTCTTTATGGTGGGAAAGGTTATTTAGATTATTAAAAAGTTCTTCATGTAAAAGAAATGTTTATTTTAAAAACTGTTTACTGAAAGGTTTTTAGGGAACCAAAAATGGTTCTTGTATCACAGCTAACTCTAAACCTTTATTTATTAAATATTTATTATTAAAATATCATTAAAATGTCAAATAATTACTATTAACTATTAATAGTAAAATAGAAGTATAATAGTTTAAAGGGGGGGTGAAATGCTGTTTCATGCATACTGATCTTTTTACACTGTTAAAGACTTGGAATCCCATACTAAACATAGACAAAGTTTCAAAAGTTAAGGTGGACGTTTGATGGGAGTATTTCTTTGTCAAAAATACTACTTCCGGTTAGTCATAAGTTTCGGCAAGTTTTTTGAGATCATGCGTCCCCATTGACGTTAGTGGGGGCGGAATTTCCTTGTATGGGCCTTACGGACAATTCTACCGGAAGCGCGTGAGAGAGAGCGAGGGAGAGAGCGAAAGCAACAGGCTATGCCCATCAAAACGCTGGTTTGTAGGATGCTGGACAGGTGACAATTACACATAGCACATAACAATGTCACCAAAAAAGTGGGTTTTTGGTTGCCAGACCAAGACAGTCCTGCACAGATTCGCCAAAAACCCCGCGTTAAGGCAACAGTGGATGTAATTTGCTTTTCCGGATCAGCAACTGAGTTGGGCGAATGTTTATATCTGTTCGCTGCATTTCGGTGCCGACTGTTTCATAAACAAGGCCCAGCTTGACGCCGGCTTTTCCAATCGCCTAATGCTGAAGGATGGAGCAGTCCCAACGATAAAGGTCCTAACGTAAGAACCGCAGGCTGTGAGTAAGAGTGCTTCAAATGTCTGTGTCTTTGCCTATGCTCATCAAGTAGCCCAAACATGATCACGTATAGTTAATTGATCAATGGAGCATGCGATGTGTAGTGCGTGTACATTTGTTTAGCTGGCCACTATATGTGTAACTTTATGTTTGTGTATTGTAAAAGCACTCCAAACAACAATACACAAAGGGGGGAAATATGTTGAACTAAATAAGCGCGCTTCTTCATTCAAATGCGCTACTATTCCGTGTCTATCTATGTAAACACTAGCCTGCGGTGCAAAACCAGTCCGCTTACTAACGTTACAATTGTCTACACAAACCACGCGTAAACACACAAACACACGTGCACAACTGCACTTCCCACATGTACACCTTCAAAGACAAAAATACGACGATATAATTCAAGTATAAATATGTAAATAACACAAGCCGCTAAGCATATTATATAGTTAGTGTATAACTTGTAACTTACCACATACAGACGTCCTGCTCTAGTCGTTTTTGCTGCTGCTCCTGTTCAACTGCAACCTCTGGGTCTGATTCCGGATCATAGATGTATGGCTGTATCTGATTAAAAGCCATATTTTTTTTTTTGAATAAAGTTTTTTTTACCGCTGTTAGGGATGACGCTCGACTCAACACACAGCGCGCTGCTGCACACGTCATTATTTAGCTCCGCTCACACGACACGCCCCCACCCGCTCGGCTTTTTTCGGAAAGACTCGGAACAGCGCATCTTTCTTATATAATTATTAAAAAAATAAAGACTTTTCGGAGATATGCAGGATGCAATGCTACTCTATAGGTACTCAAGATTGACATGACACTGACTGAAACTGAGTGTTTCACCCCCCCTTTAATGTTTTGGACACTAATCACTCATTATCATCACGGTTTTCATCATCTTTTCAACATCATTTACTCAACCAACTTCATGAGTTGCTGTTTAAATGGTATTGAATGAGTTAATATGCATTAAACATCCATTAAAAATAAGTATATAAATAAATACAACTTACGTTTACACAGAAATTCATCTGAATGCACAATGTATATTTATCTCCAAGTCCAATTTCAAGCATTTACACATAAGTTTTAGATCAAATGTATTTACGATCACTTGTTTGCAGTAAAAGTAATTTAAGGTATCAGTGTGTGAGTTACAAAGGTCCTGAGCAACAGGAATTGATTTGAACTGTCATTGTCAAACACGATTAAATGTTAATGAATTACTGTTATAGACATTAAGATTTACCTTCTATGTTGAGAAGTATGGCTCCAACAAAAATCAAAGCTGTTTTAAACTGCATACTTATGCTTTGGTCTGTGTCCTGACTGCTGTTTCTTCTCACAAGTCTCTGACACTATTTTAGATTCCTTTATTCTGTCAGTATTTACAGTACACACCCCAGTCACCTTCACGGGTAATGTTAAGGATTGTTTATTCAGCACCTTTCCGTTCAAGGTCGCTTCACTTCACATTAAAATGTTACATTTCAAGTGGAAAAACCAGCATACTGACTGAGCATGACGCAGCAGACCTACGGGTGGTTGCAAGTAAACAGGCAGGAGCAACACACACTAAACATAGACGTGACTGGATAACAAACAGAAGAAAAGGAGGAACTTAAGCACTGACACAATTAAGGGCCAGTACTAGCAGCTTGCGCCAGTGTAAGCCCTCTTTTGTTAAAAAACTACAGTTATTTTTGTGGCTGACATTATTGCATAGGGGAGAGCGGGCACTACCTAATGCTTTTTTACTTTCTTTTGAACATTTCACGTTTGTGTAAATCCTATGTGGTTTTGTTTCATTAATACAGTGTATACTTGTTTTCTTGATTTAACCCAAAAGAATGAAAGTGAAATGTGGCAACATGCCCCAAGATAAACTAAAATATTTTGACAATAAAATACAATTATTAACTTTTTGATATATCAAATAATGGCATTTTTTTAATAATTAAAAATAAAACATTTTGGAGTTTGACAACAAACACACCGCAAAACACAGCTATACATCATAGTTCAAACCATAATAATAATAATCATTTCTAAACATTGATTCAGTCTTTATTCACCTTTTTCTCATGGTTTCTCAAAAAAAAATCATACAATTATAGAATATAATAGCACAGTTCTAAAAGAAGCTCATTGTAACGCAGTTGCACAACTGGAATTTAAACCTGGCTGGTGTCTTCTGCTGGTTAAAAGCTATTGAAATACCATATATAAGATTAGGCAGTGGCTATTTACACTAAGTGCAAATAGCGATAGATGCTATTTACACTCATATTATCATGTTTCTCATAACTGCTATTTATCTTGTAACTATTATTATTATTATTATTATTATTATTATTAATAGTCATGCATGAATTCACGCCGTTTCATTTCAGCTTATTAGAGTAAGAAGATGTTGTATCATGTCAATAACTTCTGTACTGTTTTCAAATGATTATTAATTTGGGTATGGGTTGTAAGAATAAACTGAACAACTGTGTCTTCAATAATATTGCACTGCATTTGTTATTTATTTTTATGTTATATATAATAATAAATAATAATAATTTGTTACATTTATATAGCGCTTTTCTAGGCACTCAAAGCGCTTTACATAGAAGGGGGGAATCTCCTCAACCACCACCAATGTGCAGCATCTACCTGGATGATGCGACGGCAGCCATATTGTGCCAGAACGCTCACCGCACACCAGCTGATTGGTGGAGAGAAAACAGAGTGATTAAGCCAATCATTATTATTAGGAGGCCATGATGGACAGACAGGGGCCAATGGGCAAATTTGGCCAGGATGCCGGGGTTACACCCCTACTCTTTCTCGAACGACATCCATGGGATTTTTAACAACCACAGGGAGCCGGGACCTCGGTTTAATATCTCATCCGAAAGACAGTGCTCTTTGTCAGTACAGTGTCCCCATCACTATACTGGGGTGTTAGGACCCACACAGACCACAGAGCGAGTGCCCCAGTACAATGTCCCCATCACTATACTGGGGTGTTAGGACCCACACAGACCACAGAGCGAGTGCCCCAGTACAATGTCCCCATCACTATACTGGGGTGTTAGGACCCACACAGACCACAGAGCGAGTGCCCCAGTACAATGTCCCCATCACTATACTGGGGTGTTAGGACCCACACAGACCACAGAGCGAGTGCCCCAGTACAATGTCCCCATCACTATACTGGGGTGTTAGGACCCACACAGACCACAGAGCGAGTGCCCCAGTACAATGTCCCCATCACTATACTGGGGTGTTAGGACCCACACAGACCACAGAGCGAGTGCCCCAGTACAATGTCCCCATCACTATACTGGGGTGTTAGGACCCACACAGACCACAGAGCGAGTGCCCCAGTACAGTGTCCCCATCACTATACTGGGGTGTTAGGACCCACACAGACCACAGAGCGAGTGCCCCAGTACAGTGTCCCCATCACTATACTGGGGTGTTAGGACCCACACAGACCACAGAGCGAGTGCCCCAGTACAGTGTCCCCATCACTATACTGGGGTGTTAGGACCCACACAAAACATAGGGTGAGCGCCCCAGTACAGTGTCCCCATCACTATACTGGGGTGTTATGCTGCGTTCACACCACACGCGAATGACGCGATTCGCGCCAGTGATTTACATGTTAAGTCAATGCAGAGGCGCGAATAGGCATTCTGCGGCGCGATTCACGCAAATGGCGCGATTCCCGATAATGACGCGGCAATGATCATGCGAATTGAGAGTGTGATTCGCGCGAATCGCTCAAGTTGAAAAATCTGAACTTTGGCGGATATTCGCGCCGCGTTAACCAATGAGGAGCCTGCTTACTGCTGTCACGTGGTGAAGTGACGGATGGGAAACCCATAGGGGAAAGCCCGAGGCCAGAGTAATTAAAAAATACTACTGTATTGTGTCACAAAATGTAGTTTTAATAGTTTTTCAGGCAAGAATGTAGTTGTTTAAAGCTCAAATATGTGACTTATTTATTAAGAGAGCTCCTATTTGAAAATTTGATCTGGTGTTTTCGGAGGTGTGAGAACCAGGCGATCACTGGAGCTCAGCGCTCATCAACCCAGGTGAGAGCAGCCTTAACTTGGATAGTCCTTCTGCTGACTGCCGCTGCCTGGCAGAACCCGCTCCCATGACGCGAATTCGCGTCTGTTGTGTAGTGAATGTCACACGCGAATGAAGCGAATGGATTCAAATTGTTCACGCGTCCAACTTCGCACGATTTATTCACGTGCGGTGTGAACGCAGCATTAGGATCCACACAGACCACAGGTTGAGTGCCCCCTGCTGGCCTCACTAACACCTCTACCAGCAGCTACCTGGTTTTCCCAGTTGGTCTCCCATCCAGGTACTGACCAGGCTCAGCCCTGCTTAGCTTCAGTGGGAAACCAGTCTTGGGCTACAGGGTGATATGGCTGCTATATATAATGGGCATATCATTTTACTTAAGGATAGACTATATATTAGGGTAACTGTGTATAATAATTAACCATTTGAATATAGGCTATAGTCAAGATGTAGTATGAGATTCAGGATGAGCGAAAAACCGGGGAAAACCCAACTTCAATGTCGTGATTGACCAATGAGAATCAAGTATTTCAGAGCGCATGTAAATAAAAAATAAAATGTGGTCAAATAAAATACAAGAAAGCAAACATGAATGTGTAATTAGCCTAGGTTTATTACAAAACCAAAACTGCTCATTTTGTAGATATACTAGGTAAATCATTGTATTTATTTGATAGTTGTTTAAAGGACCCGTTCTTTGCGTTTTTTCGAAGCTTTGATTATGTTTACAGTGTTCAATATAACATGAGTTCATGTTTCCGTGTAAAAAAACAGTATTTTTCACACAATTTACTTATCTGTACAGCGCTGTTTTCTCTGTCCTAAAAACGGCCTGATGATTTCCTTGTTCTAGGACTTCATAGAACACGTAACGAGTTCTGATTGGGCCAGCGCTTCCCGTGTTGTGATTGGACAGCAGCTTAGCGCACTTTGCCCGGAAAGGTCCCGCCTCTTACCATAACGGGGAGATGCAAGCGCTGAATGCGCGCTCTTCTCCACGTGGGAGAGCAACAAGACCACGCCCCTTATTTTGCGTGTTCTTGTGGGTGGAGGGTTAGTCAACAAACGGTTCTAGTGACGTCATTCCTGCAGAAAGTGCAGGGATGTAGTCCAAACCGGCCGTTCGCTGTAGGCTTTGAAAGGGAACTTCTGTTAAATAAAATATCTCGCTTGGCATTGAACTTTGAGCTTTGTAATTTTACAGATATTATTTATGCTCTAACAGCAACATTTCACACTAACTAAAGTTTGAAAGATGGAATCGGGTACTGGTTTCTTTGGTACTGTGTGCAGGTGCCAAATCCTGTTGGAAAATAAAATCTGCATCTCTATAAAGTTGGTCAGCAGCAGGAAGCATGGAAACCGCGGAGGCACTCTTCACCCAAGTCTTCGGAAGCATTTGGCGTGCCTATGCTACGCTGTTTTTCGCGTGCATATGACACGCATTTTATGGCGTTTTATACATACAAACCCCCCACCCCACCACCCTAATCCTACCCAAGAGCGTGTCATATATACACCATAAAATGCGTATCATATGCATGCAAAAAAACAGCGTATCATATGCACGCCAAAATGAGTTTGGGCATATACATTTCACGACATTGCACACTAGTACTATTTATACGCATTTACATGTGATCGGGTTGCTAAAACTGCCTGGAATAGGACTGTGTTGACCTTGGACCTCAGAAAACACAGTGGACCAACACCAGCAGATGACATGGCACCCCAAACCATCACTGACTGTGGAAACTTTACACTGGACCTCAAGCAATGTTGTGTGCATCTCCTTCTCTTCCTCCAGACTCTGTGACCCTGATATCCAAAGGAAATGCAAATTTACTTTCATCAGAGAACATAACTTTGGAAGACCTTTTGTACTTTTTTTTTTTGTCTTTAGCCCAGGCGAGACGCTTCTGACGCTGTCTGTTGTTCCAGAGTGGCTTGACACAAGGAATGCGACAGCTGAAACCCATGTCTTGCATACGTCTGTGCGTAGTGGTTCTTGAAGCACTGTCTCCAGCTGCACTCCACTCTTTGTGAATCTCCCCCACATTTTTTTATGGGATTTGTTTCACAATTCTCTTCAGGGCACGGTTATCTCTGTTGTTTGTTTGTACACTTTTTTTCTACCACATCTTTTACTTCCCTTCGCCTCTCTATTAATTTTATTGGACACAGAGCTCTGTGAACAGCCAGCCTCTTTAGCAATGACCTTTTGTGTCTTGCCCTCCTTGTGCAGGGTGTCAACAGTCATATTTTGGACAACTGTCAAGTCAGCAGTCTTCCCCATGATTATGTAGCCTACAGAACTAGACTGAGAGATCATTTAAAGGCATTTGTGTTTTGAGTTAATCAGCTGATTGGAGTGTGGCACCAGGTGTCTTCAGTATTAAACCTTTTCACAATATTCCAATTTTCTAAGATACTGAATTTGGGATTTTCCTTAGTTGTCGGTTATAATCATCATAATTAAAATAAATACGCATTTGAAATATCAGTCTGTGTGTAATGAATAAATATAATAAGTTTCACTTTTTGAATGGAAATAGTGAAATAAATAAACTTTTTAATGATATTCTAATTATATGACCAGCACCTGTTCAATGCCTTATTCATTTGATCAAAAGTAATGTTCAGCATTTACCTTTTCATGTCAGACAAATGTTTTACCCTTGTGATTACAGATGCACAAATGTCATGCCTTGGGGAAATATCCTCTGCTTCTCCATGAGTGATGTGTCGGGGTGTTTTACAACTGATGCTATTTCAAACCATTCCTTTTCATCCCCACAGGAGAAGGTGTCCATAGACACAATCAAAAATATTTTTTCAAGTGTTCTGAAAGGTAACTGTACAGCTACAGATTTCCATGTTGCAGTTTTAACCATATCTTAGTGAAACCAATTTAATGGCAGTCAATGTAAAGAAGTGTTATTTTATTTAGGTTTGACATTTGGAGCAATGGTTCTTTTCTTACAGTGCATCCTTTCAGGTCATGTCAATATCAGGCTCATTTTAATGTAAACACTTGACCAGCTGTTTCCACCAGTATCTAAGGTCCTTGCTGCTTCTGGAATTGATTTGCACCTTGTGCACAAAACTGCATTCATCTCTTAGAGAGTTCATATGCATTACGATGGCTGTGTGATCCCATTTTTGTGATCCCTAAAGCATACCATTGTTTATAAAGATGAACATGGTAATTCTAGTGGTTTATTTTAAGTGGTTAAAACTTGCTTTAATGAATTAAACCTTATTGAATATAAACATCTGAAGTTTGATAACAGGGAAAGCAAATGTATCAAGGCAAATTACAGTTTAAAGTGCCTTAAATAGCAATATTAAATATGACTACTTATGATGGGGCTGTGGTGTGAAGCTTAGCCTTAAAGATATTGTCAGGATTCCGGTGTGATTTGCTCTAATTGTTTGTCTACCCCTTGTTTTCCACATGTACACTCTCTGTCTCCTCCCTCCTCGTTATCTCTGATTGCTTTCCACCGTTGTCTCGTGTTCATCTCTCTATTTAATGTCCTGATGTTTTGTTCTCATTGCGCGTTCGTTGTTTCCTCCTGTGTGATCGCTGCCGTGTGTCGTCCGGTTCGTGTTTATTTTTTGTTCGTTTCTTTTTGTTTTTGCATTCACCTTTTGTTTTGCCTCCAGGACTCAGCTGAGACTGTGTTTGCCCGGGCCGTTCTCCTTTCACCTGTTTGTTGGATCTCTGTGAGTCTCTCTCTCTCTCTCTCTCGTCCTCCCCTGTGGATTCCTCCTTGGATCTTTGGATTTCCGCTGTCTAGCGTATCTCACCACTAGACTGAGCTGCCTTCTTCGCTTCCCTTCGGTACTGTGTATCCTGTGAACTTTCGTTTGTCTTTCAACGTTGCTCATCGGTGTGTCTTGCCTTTAGACTGGATCCGGTTGAGCGTGTATTGAGTTCCAGGGAACGCCGCATTACTGAGTTTTCTCCAGCTGCTGAGACTCGAGGAGGACTGTTCAGTATCGATTGGGAGCATCACACTACCGAGTTTTCTACTGCTGCCCTGAGACCCGAGGAGGACTGTTCAGTATTCAGTGACACTTTAACCTGAGATCCGTTGTGGAGATTTCCTTCACTTTCTGCTCTCATCTTTCTAATAAACTTGTTAACTTGCATCAGATTCCAAAGTCTCGTCCCTCACAGAACGAACGCGCCACAGAATGGAGTCTGCAAGCGGAGAGTCTGTTCAGGCGGCCTTGGCCCAGCAGGGGGCGAGATTGGACCAGCATTCCTCCTTACTCACAGAGGCTTCCCATGATTTCCAACTACTATCTGGTCGAATAACTGAGATCCAGAACAGGTTGGAGCAGGTGGCACAGGTTGTTGGGAGAGGAGAGGGTTCTTCTTCTGCAGCTGAGAGTCAGAGCAGATCTGAACGTGAGCCTCAGGCAGTTAATCCTCCCAATTATGATGGCGACGCCAAGACCTGCAGAGCTTTTCTATCACAGTGCTCCCTAGTTTTCGCGCTCCAACCTCGGAGGTATGCTGCTGAGGTATCGAAGGTAGCATATCTCCTTACTCTTCTAACTGGCAGAGCGCGAGACTGGGGAATGGCAGTCTGGGAGGCACAGGACCCTTGTTGTTCATCATTTGAGTCTCTTCGTTCTGAGATGATCAAACTTTTCGACCGGACGGTACAAGGTGATTTAGCTGCGGCTGAATTGACCCATCTCACGCAGGATGGATCTTCTGTCACAGATTACGCTATTGAGTTTCGGACCTTTGCTGTGTCCAGCGGGTGGAACGATGCTGCCCAGAAAGCCCAATTTTTGAGAGGTCTCAACGAGAACATACAAGATGAGATCGCGTCTCATGATCTTCCCGTCTCTTTGGAAGCAGCTATCGATCTGGCTCTTCGAGTCGAGGCCCGTCACAGGCAGCGGAGGGTTCGTCGCTCATTTCAACATCTTCTCTTCGACCCTTCGTTGCGTGCAAGTGACAACACCTCTACATCATCTTCCTCCTCAGGAGAGCCTATGCAACTGGGCCGGCTCCGGCTTACTGCTGAGGAGAGACAACACCGACTCGTTAACAGCCTTTGTCTTTATTGTGGTAAACCGGGGCATAGGGCTCTAAACTGTCCGGTAAAAGGGACCGCTCGCCGTTAGCTCCGGGAGTATCGGTGGGCGTTTCTCAGATCAGCTCTTCTCTCGGATCCCATACCTTGCTGGCTGTCTCCATCTACTTTGATAATCATGTGTTTCACTCACAGGCCCTGCTGGACTCCGGTGCCGAGGCGAGTTTCATGGACGCGTCTTTAGCCGAGTCTTGGGGCATTCCTGCTGTGCCTCTTACGGATAAATTATCTGCTTTTACATTAAAGGGTCAACACATGGCAGAGATCAGTCACCGCACTCCCTCTGTAAGTCTTTTTGTCTCTGGCAATCATCGTGAGGATGTAAATTTTTTTTTGTTACATTCTTCCCAGTCACCCATTATTTTAGGGCACGACTGGTTGATTAGACATAACCCTCACGTTGATTGGCAGAATAGTGTTGTCTTGTCATGGTCACCGTCTTGTCATGTTTCTTGTCTTGGTCCTGCTCCTTCTGGTCCTATTTGTCCTGTTTTACAGGTTCCTGCGGTTGATATATCGGGGGTTCCGACGGAGTATTCCGATCTACATCGGGTGTTCAGTAAGGCCCGAGCTACGTCCCTGCCTCCTCACCGGTCGTATGATTGTGCTATCGATCTCCTCTCAGGTACTTCTCCGCCTAAGGGTCGCGTTTTTTCCCTTTCTGGTCCTGAAAGAGAGGCCATGGATAAATACATTAACGAAGCTCTAGTCGCCGGTCTCATTCGCCGCTCCACCTCCCCCGCTGGGGCAGGTTTTTTCTTTGTTAAAAAGAAGGACGGCTCCCTTCGTCCATGTATTGATTACAGAGGGTTAAACGACATTACTGTTAAAAATAAGTACCCCTTACCATTAATGTCGACTGCCTTTGAATTATTACAGGGAGCTCGTGTCTTCACCAAGTTAGATCTGCGCAACGCTTATCACTTGGTTCGCATAAGGGAGGGCGATGAGTGGAAGACAGCGTTTAATACCCCTTCGGGACACTGGGAATATTCCGTTTTACCGTTCGGCCTTGCGAACGCACCAGCTGTCTTCCAGACTATGGTAAATGAAGTGTTGGGAGACATGATTAACAAGTTTGTCTTTGTGTATCTAGATGACATTCTCATCTTCTCCCCTTCTATGCAGATACACACCCAGCATGTTCGCCTAGTCTTACAACGGTTATTGGAGAATCAGTTATTTGTCAAGGCGGAGAAGTGTGAATTCCACAAGGAGTCGGTTTCGTTCTTGGGTTTTGTTATCGCCGCTGGGGAGATTCGTCCCGATCCCGCTAAGATCAAGGCAGTCGCTGATTGGCCAGTACCCGACACACGTAAGGAGTTACAGCGTTTTCTGGGTTTCGCCAATTTTTACCGGCGTTTCATCAGAAATTTCGGTCAGATCGCTAGACCCCTTACTACTCTTACCTCTACTAAAGTAGGTTTCCGTTGGAATAACGAAGCTCAGAAGGCCTTTGATGAATTAAAGTCCCGTTTCATCTCTGCTCCTGTTCTTTCTTTTCCTGATCCGGCTTACCAATTTATAGTGGAGGTAGATGCCTCTGATGTCGGGGTAGGCGCTGTTTTGTCTCAGCGGTCACCTATTGACGGGAAAGTGCATCCGTGCGCTTTTTTTTCTCACCGGTTAAACCCAGCAGAGCGTAATTACGACATAGGTAACCGGGAGCTGCTGGCGGTTAGACTCGCCTTGGGTGAGTGGCGCCACTGGTTAGAAGGAGCTTCGGAGCCCTTTCTGGTCTGGACGGACCACAAGAATTTAGAATACATCCGTTCAGCCAGGAGGCTAACATCCAGACAGGCTCGCTGGGCACTTTTCTTTGATCGTTTTAACTTCACCCTCTCGTACCGGCCAGGCTCTAAGAACGTTAAACCTGACGCTCTCTCCCGTCTGTTCGGTGGCACAGAATCTGAGCGGTCCGAGACCATCATCCCGGAGGGGAGGGTGCTTGGGGCTCTCGTCTGGGGCATCGAACAGCGGGTGAGAGAGGCCGGTCGAGGGGTGGAGGTTCCTGAGGGGTGCCCGGTGGGTCGTCTGTGGGTTCCCGAGGCGGTGCGCTCCGATGTTGTCCGGTGGTGTCATGAGTCCAGGTTTGTCGGCCATCCTGGGGTTCGGAGAACGTTGGCTACCGTCCGTCAACGTTTTTGGTGGCCTTATATGGGCCCGGACGTCAGACAGTTTGTGTTAGCCTGTCAGGTTTGTGCTCGTAATAAAGCCTCTCATCTATCATCCGTTGGTCTGCTTAAACCTTTGCCCGTGCCCTCCCGCCCCTGGTCTCACATAGCCCTTGATTTTGTCACTGGCTTACCGGCGTCTGATGGTAACACTGTTATTTTGACTGTGGTGGATCGCTTTTCCAAAGCAGTTCATTTCATTCCCCTGCCCAAACTTCCTTCTGCAAAGGAGATGGCTCAGGTTCTGATTAACCATGTTTTTCGTTTACACGGTCTTCCGACTGACGTGGTTTCAGATAGGGGTCCTCAGTTCATCTCGCGTTTTTGGCAGGAGTTTTGTAGACAGATCGGTGCTACTGCCAGCTTGTCTTCTGGGTATCACCCGCAGACCAATGGACAATGTGAACGGGCTAATCAGGATCTAGGTCGTACGCTCCGCTGTCTGTCGTTCCGTTATCCGAATTCCTGGTGCCAACAGCTACCCTGGGTCGAGTATTCTCACAACTCGCTTCCCGTTTCCTCGACCAATTTGTCCCCGTTTGAGTCATCTATTGGTTTTCAACCGCCTCTGTTCCCATCACAAGAACCTGATGCAGCGGTACCGTCTGCTCTAGCTTTTGTCCGAAGGTGCAAACGCACCTGGAGAAGAGCTAGAACACTCTTATTACAAAGTTCCAGACGAACCAAAGCTGCGGCTGACCGCCACCGACGACCTCCTCCCCGTTACATTTGTGGACAAAAGGTTTGGCTTTCTTCCAAGGATCTGCCTCTCCGCGAGTCATCTCGTAAGCTGGCTCCGCGATTCATTGGGCCATTCAGTATTGTCAAGGTTGTCAGTCCAGTGGCAGTTAAGCTTAAGTTATCTCCTTCTCTTGGTCGGGTTCACCCTGTTTTTCATGTATCCAGGGTTAAACCAGTGATTTTTGCCCCCATTAATTCCCCCGTCTCTACCCCTAAGCCCCCTGCCCCGCTACTAGTGGATGGTGCTCCTGCCTATTCGGTCAGGAGGTTACTAGATGTTCGCCGTAGGGGTAGAGGTTATCAGTATCTCGTGGACTGGGAGGGATACGGTCCGGAGGAGAGGTGTTGGGTACCGGCTCGGGACATTCTGGACCCCGGGTTGATCGAGGATCTCCGTCGTCGCCAAGGTGAGCCCCTCCCGGGTCCGTCCAGTGCCGGACCTGGGGGGGGAGGTACTGTCAGGATTCCGGTGTGATTTGCTCTAATTGTTTGTCTACCCCTTGTTTTCCACATGTACACTCTCTGTCTCCTCCCTCCTCGTTATCTCTGATTGCTTTCCACCGTTGTCTCGTGTTCATCTCTCTATTTAATGTCCTGATGTTTTGTTCTCATTGCGCGTTCGTTGTTTCCTCCTGTGTGATCGCTGCCGTGTGTCGTCCGGTTCGTGTTTATTTTTTGTTCGTTTCTTTTTGTTTTTGCATTCACCTTTTGTTTTGCCTCCAGGACTCAGCTGAGACTGTGTTTGCCCGGGCCGTTCTCCTTTCACCTGTTTGTTGGATCTCTGTGAGTCTCTCTCTCTCTCTCTCGTCCTCCCCTGTGGATTCCTCCTTGGATCTTTGGATTTCCGCTGTCTAGCGTATCTCACCACTAGACTGAGCTGCCTTCTTCGCTTCCCTTCGGTACTGTGTATCCTGTGAACTTTCGTTTGTCTTTCAACGTTGCTCATCGGTGTGTCTTGCCTTTAGACTGGATCCGGTTGAGCGTGTATTGAGTTCCAGGGAACGCCGCATTACTGAGTTTTCTCCAGCTGCTGAGACTCGAGGAGGACTGTTCAGTATCGATTGGGAGCATCACACTACCGAGTTTTCTACTGCTGCCCTGAGACCCGAGGAGGACTGTTCAGTATTCAGTGACACTTTAACCTGAGATCCGTTGTGGAGATTTCCTTCACTTTCTGCTCTCATCTTTCTAATAAACTTGTTAACTTGCATCAGATTCCAAAGTCTCGTCCCTCACAGATATGAAATTGAAATTGTTATTTGCACTGCTAATTTTATAGTGAAATATTCTGCCCATGGCATCCAGCAGGGAAGATAATTGTGGCATCAACACTGAAGTAGACGCCACAATGGTTCCTGAAGTGGATGGTCCCAGTGACAGAACTGGCGGAGAGGATCTTATTATGTTGATCCTTACACCAGTGGATCTCCAGTCTCAACCCTCTAACACCCTCCAGCCACCAATAAAAAAGAGGATCCTTGAGATGTCTAAAAGTAATTATGTAAAACTATTTAGCTGATAAAAAACTGGTATTTTTTCTAACTATATATCAAGCATACAATTATTAAAGGGGGGGGGGCACTCAGTTTCAGTCAATCTCATTTCAATCTTGAGTACCTATAGAGTAGTATTGCATCCTTCATATCTCCCGAAAAGTCTTTAGTTTTATTATATTTATTAAAGAAATATGGGCTGTACCGAGTCTTTCCGAAAAAAAAAAAAAAAAAAAAGTTTTATTATTTAACCGGCGTATCGTGTGGGCGGAGCTAAAGAGTGACGAATGCGCAAAGCAGTGACGTCCTCAAGCGTGGAGAAACCCTTGCTATCGATCTCAGCTAATAGATATGATCCAGAATCTAATTCGGAGGCTGAAATAGAAACAGCAACATCAGGACATCCGTCTCTGTGGTATGTAGTGTATTAAGTGGCTTGTCAACATTTGTGTGCAGTTTATGAGGACATGATTCGGTTTATGGACTATTGTATGTGACCAAACCTTAGCAGTAGCAAGCAAAACGGTTTTGCACGTCAGACTAGTGTAACGTTATACATAGAACAGCAATGAAGTCCGTTAGCGCATTTGAATGACGAAGCACGCGATCGTGTCGTTTACTGATGTTTACTCACGCGAAGATAAGCAACAGCACAGACATTTGAAGCAGTTTTACACACCGGCTGCTTCCAAAGCAGGACCAAACCTTTATCGCTGGGACCGCTCCATTAAAATTACACTTCTTGGAGTGTGGAGATCCACTTTACGATGCGACTGAAGCGATGTTGTGAAGCTTCCCGTCAGTTCTGCATTCAAATCGGTTCAAATGCAGCGCTGCCTTCCCGGAATGCTGTGCTGAAGCGTTGAAGTCGCTTAATGTCAAAGTGGAGGAATGAAGTGGAGCGTGGCGCGGACTATAACCAACATAAGTGTTCACGGACGACTGGATCTGCAGCTTGAGAGCAGTGTTTATGGGCGTGCATTTCTTCTCTCGCTTTAGTCACGCGCACGCGCACCCTACCGGGAGAAGAGCCCGTACAGCCCATACAAGGACCTTCCGGTCTATTAACGTCAAGCTGAGCCATACTCGAAAAAAACTCTCCGAAACTTGTGAGAAACCGGAAGGAGAATTTTTTAACACAGAAATACTCCATCAAACGTTTTTGTCTAAACGTTTATGTCTTAAACTTTGTCTATGTTTAGGATGGGAATCCAAGTCTTTAACAGTGTAAAAAGCTCAGTATGCATGAAACAGCATTTCACCCCCCCCCCCCCCCCCCTTTAGGTACTACACTTTGTGCCTGCAATTCAGTCACATACACTCACTATGTAGGTCGAGAAGACTCCAGTGCTGCTATACAAGCCTCTGTTCCAGCAGCCAGTGTAGTTCAATGGTCTCTCCCTAAATCAATTCAAGGTAACACTGTACTGACTTACATTAACAACTGCATCTGTGTATTTATCTGTCTGTCTGTCTGTCTGTCTGTCTGATCTATCCACATACACTCACTCTGTAGGTCAAGAAGACTCCAGTGCTGCTGTACAAGCCTCTGCTCCAGCAGCCAGTGTAGTTCAACTGTCTGTCCCTAAATCAATTCAAGGTAACACTGTACTGACTTAGATTAACAACTGTATCGTTTTGTTTTTCTGTCTATCTGTCTAATCTATCCACATACACTCACTCTGTAGGTCCAGAAGACTCCAGTGCTGCTGTACAAGCCTCTGCTCCAGCAGCCAGTGTAGTTCAACTGTCTGTCCAAATGTGTACATAGATTCCTCATTCGACCGAGCCATGCATGCACTAATGAGGCATCTATATATATATATATATATATATATATATATATATATATATATATATATATATATATATATATATATATATATATATATATGATTTGTTTTAACAATGATTCGATTCGACTGAAATAACTGTCACACTGATTTAAATTTTTGCCTTTTTACAAGTTACTGAATCGTTTTCAAGTCACTGAATCGCTTCGGATCATATCGTTCTAAATGAACCTATATTGTTCTTAAATCGTATCGACAACATGTTCTGATGACATGGCCTTGGTAGGACTTCTCACAGAAAATAATGCAGAACACGAGGAAGCTTATTTTAGCCAAGTCACTTTTAAATTGGAAATCAACGTGACTAAAACTAAAGAACTTATAATACAAACAAAACTAAGAGGGGCCAGTAACATCAACCCTGTTGTACTTAATAGCCAGCCTGTGGAAGTAGTTGAAAATTTTAAGTACCTGGGTACAATCATTGATCGCACTTTAAGTTTTAATGTTAACTCAGAGAGTATTTTCAGGAGAGCTAATCAGCGATTGTTTTTAATTAGAAAACTGAGGAGTTTTAAGGTCAGTCAGCATATTCTTGAGATGGCATATAGGGGCCTTGTAGAAAGTATTTTACAGTTTAATATAATAGCTTGTTATGGTAACCTGAATGTGAAAGATAAAAACAAGCTTTCTAAAATTGTTAATATGGCAGGGAAGGTGATTGGCAAGTCACAGAAGCAGCTTGGGGATGTATTTGACAAGGCGGTGCTCAGGAAGGCCCGACAGATATCAACAGACATCCTACACCCACTACACTCAGAGTTTGAATTGCTTCCATCTGGCCGTAGATTCAGGGTCCTAAGGGCCGGAACATCTATAAGAAATCTTTTATTCCCCATGCCATACAGGAACTTAATCTAAACTGAAATTGTTTTAAAAATGTGTTTATTGTAGATTGACATCTATTATTTTAATCAGCTGCGCCGTTTTCCATTTTCTGTTTTTGTATGTTGATGGTGGTAATATTGTACTCCTAACTGTGTGTATTTTAATGTAAGTTTAAATGTGGTGTCATTGATGTATTTCTGTTCGGAGAAGTCAAAATTCAGAAGAAGACAAATTTCCACTAAGGTGGATAATAAAGTCGAATGAATGAATGAATGAATGAACCTCAAATCATGATACGAATCGAATCATTGTTAAAACGAATTGTTACACCCCTACTACTGTACCATCACTGGTTCTGACTGGCGGTCTTTCGAATCAGCTTTGACCGCGACGCTGGAAGACTTTTCTCTGAGAAAAGAACAAAGAACAACAGTGAAGTCATTCTTAAAAAAGTGAAGATGTGTTCGGAGTTATGCCGACCGGATAGGGCGAAAGTTTAATCTGTCAACTATCTCCGCTTTACCTTCGTTGCTCTGGTTGGTTGTAGCACTATCCAATTGAGTGCAGAGGACATTTGAAAGACAACCGTTTATTCCGCCCCTCAGATTGAGCCCTGTCAATGGTGAGTTTCCAGACCAAACATCTTGATGTGGGTCTGGCTTGTCAGGCTAACACAATATAACATCGCGGCTACAATGAAAAGAGGTTTTACTGTAAGATACAGATTTGTGAGCATTATTGGCAAATGTTCTGACCATGTTCCCAGTTTGGACATTCTTTTGGGAACTATTCCACCAATGTTCTTAGTAAGTTTTTATAAGTTTTTTATGTTTAGGCCAGCCATGGGCCAGAGGCCAGCCAGGACGAGGTCCCAGAGTGGAGTCGAAGGCGGGAGGAGCCATGGTGTGTAGAACACACTCTGGGGATGGAGAAGCAGCTACCAATGATGGAGACCCAGACGATGAGCCGTTGATAGACGATGAGCCATTGAGACCATGTGAAACCAGACTTAGTGACATTTAGCCATTTCATGGGATTTGCCATAAGAATATAGCATTTTACACCTTTTTAACAGTTATTGCCCCACCTATCGGTCCGACCTGACACAAAGACCGGCTTCAGACTGTCTTGAGAGGCCATATGTTGCTTTGGCTCCTTAGCACTAAATAGAGGCAAGACTGGAATCCTGTAGTTGAAGTGCTTGTGTTTCTTTTGGGAATGGGACTTCTTATAGGGTTATGTCTCGTGTGTTCTCCATTCCAAAGACCAGCGACTTTTGTATTATCCATTATTTTGTATTATTGCTTTCAAAGTGCATTCCCTTTTCTAAGCCTCAGGACTTGGACAATGTTGGAGAAGGATTTGCCAAACAGGGCTAGAGCCAATTATCCATTGATGGGTATCCAAACTGTAACGTTACTGTACTGCCAGTTGAGTTTGTGATTCAAAGTTAAGAAGCTATCATTGTAAAATCATTGCCATGACGGATGGTATAGATGTGTTAGCTGTCATTGAGCCATGAAGTGAAACAGCCAATCAGAGCAGAGCTCAGCATTAATATTCACAACCCTTCCAAATAAGGCAAAAACAGAGCATTACATCCTAGGGACAATTTCTAGAGTTGTAAATGTACCTGTAAAACCGTATCTGGACAATTTTTGACCTTAAATAAGCCACATACCCTCTATTTAGATATCAGAGAACAATTTAAAATATTTTTTCAAATCATTCTAGGGCACCTTTAAGTTAGTGGGTACGATGAAGCCTTCCCAAAACCATGTGGATATTTTGCCGACGTCTCTGTTCATGAAATCCATTACATCAATTAGTTCATGTTTGGTGTATACAGTCACTGAGCTTTAGGAAGCCTAGCATGGATCTGGTAACGTTTGTTTCTGACTTGCGCTGTAAGCGGTAGACTAATCACAACAGACTGAAACATCTGACCAATCAGAGCAGAGTAGCACGAGGAAAGTGGGATTTAGAGAGATTGATTCATCCATCGAGTCGTTTGAGAATCATTGAAAGTTGTTGTGAGATGCAATATCTATTATGAGAAAATAAAAGGATTTTTTGACCTGTTGTTGGAGACCTCTAAACAAAATCAGGAGCCTTTAAAACAGTATAACAGGGCCAGTTTAATACATAATGCATGAATCCATTGAGTCACCCAACAGACCCAATGCCTGTGGAGTGTTTAGTGCTTTTGTAGCTCTAGGAAGAGTAGAAGTCAGAAAATGTAGTCTCAGAATTAATATAATACTAATAGAAAGTTTAAACAACATTTTAATATAAGCATCAAAATACACATTTGCAGTTCTGCTTTACATGACATATATAAAAAAGAAGAAGGAAAAAACAAACAAACAGCAAATTGACATCATTCAGCTGCTCACTCTTTTTAAAAAGTCTGATCGATTAGACAAATCTGCCAAGGGTTAGAGAGCGATCTATTTTTATCTCTCTCTAAAATGTTGCTGCAAGGAATCAAGTATGCTTGAGGAATGTAAAACTATCCTACACTGTAAAAAAATGCTGTAAAAAAACGGCCACATTTTGACAGTAAAATGCTGTTTTCCATTAAAACAGTAATATACTGTAGAAAACAATGCATTTTGGGAAATATTTGTCATTTTCGAGAAAATAGCCAACAGTAATATACTGTGAATTAACACGCTTAAAGTCGACACTCAGAGGCTGTGTTCAAAATCACTCCCTATCCCCTTATTCACTATTCCCTACACTAGTTCACTGATATAGACCACTCGACAGAGAGAGACGAAAGAAGAGAGTAAATTCAGACACTGATGAACACCTGCTGTTATCACTGAAGGAAAGAGAAACATGATTTCATCAACTGAAGATAAAAGAAGACATTAAATCTCTGAAGATCTCAGCAGAGGATTGAACAACTCCACAAACAGCATTACCAGCGTCACACATTACTAACCAGACTGACTTTATTTCTGTCAGACGTCTACAGAAGCTCTTATTGAGAATTAACAGATGATGTTTTATTGTTTCTTCTGACGTTACCATTATGGTGATCAGTGTTTGCTTTAGTTGGGCTCTTGAACATTGACACAATAACATTAGTTTTTCTCTCGCTGCTGTAATAGTGTGTTTTCAATACATGTGTTATAGCAAGCAAAGCTGAGAAAAAAACATGAGTTGGTTATGTTGACTATTTAATAATAGTTTAATTCACTAATAATTTACTAGTCTTATCTATAAACATGTAGTTGACGCTTAATTTTTTGCAAAACTTGAACCCTACAATTTTATAACATCAGTATTGCAACAACCAGATAATTTGAAAAGCATGGGAACGCTTGTGGTCAAAACATCTGAATTAATCGGACTCACATAGACATCAAGAATCGACGTATGAATCTCAGCCGTGGTGACACTCAAAACTCCCAGCATGCATTGCGGCACGAATAAATTATGCTGCTGAATAGCCTGGTTATTTTCTTTAATTCTTATTATTTGCGTTTATTTTTGCTGCTGTTGTTGTGTTGACTTTGAGTAGTGTTTTGTGATGTTCAGAGTTGATCTGTTCGTTTTTTTTATTGATTGTCACCATTGATGAGATTCATACGTTGATTCTTCATGTCTATGTGAGTCTAAATGACAGCAGAGAGCAAACTAATTTTTGAACTCATGACTTTATAAATTATAACTAATTCCTAATCAGTGGTTGATAATTTCAGAAGGGTCCCAGTTTAATAATATAAAATAAGAGTAAATGTATGTGTTTTTAAAAGAATGGGCTTGTTTGGGGAAGAAACACTGGACAAGATTAACAAGCTAAACATCCTATTACAATTACAGCAAAACATAGTCAATAACTTCTGACCATATTTTTTTTCTTGGCTTTTTGGCTACAATAAATGTGTTTAAGAAACACACAGTTATAGCAGACTGACTATCATTACAAAGTCAAGGGCCAAGATCCCAACTGAAGCAAACACTGATCACGATAATGGTGACCAAATATTTTCAGTTAAACATCAACACCCAAAGATCTGATAATTCCCAATAAGAGCTTCTGTCGACGTCTGACAGGAATAAAGTCAGTCTGGTTAGTAATGTGTGACGCTGGTAATGCTGTTTGTGGAGTTGTTTAATCCTCTGCTGAGATCTTCAGAGATTTAATGTCTTCTTTTATCTTCAGTTGATTTCATCTAAAGCTGTGGCTGAAGTCAGTTGTAGTTCTTGTGTTTCTCTGTCCTTCAGTGATTCTTGTTAACAGGTGTTCTCAGTTATCACTTAATTCATCTCTTAATTATCTCAGGAAATTCATCAATGCTTCAATTACTCTAACACTCTGTAGTGTGTACACTTTTCAGTGTTCATTTAAAACTGAAGATTTTGCTGTGGGGTTAAAAGGGTTAAAGGGGTTAGATGAAAAAACACACAGAGGGAACCGTAAATTAACAGTAAGAAACTGTAAATTAATTTACAGAAAAGTTCTGTAAAAAAACGGCACTTTACTGGCAACCAGAGCTGCCAGTAGATTACCGTTAAATCAAGGATAAACAGTAATATACTGTAAAACGTAACAGTCTAATTTACCAGATGATTTAAGATATTTGCACTGAAATATTAGTGCAAGTTAAAAAAAAATTGTGCAAAGTCATTAACTGATAAGGAGAGTAAATATTAAAATGACCTGTGTTTATGTGTTGTTGCACAAGATGATATATAGAAGAGATCTTTTAGTTGAATTCATTAGTTTTGTGGGTTACCGTTGTGCTGAAGAGTAGAGCCTGTGCTTCAGTCCAGGATGAGCAGAGAAACATTGATGATATGCTGCCTGATGCTTTATTTAACGGCAGTGACTGTGTTTGCTGATGCAGTTATGAGCTGTTTGTTGAGTAATTTATCACATATGTGTGTGCTATTGCTCACAATGAACCGCAAAAAGTGAAGTTAAAGTCATGTTTCTAAATTATTTCACTACTACACCTTACAAGTGTGAAAGGACTCAAATGAAGTTTTACGATACAAACACCTATAAATACTAGTTTTAAAATGAGAACTGTTTGAAGCAATCAGTTTTCCAAATGAAAAGTTACACTGTAAAAAATTGTGTCGTAAAATAACGGTAATCTACTGGCAGCTGTGGTTCCAGCAATGTACTGTTAATTTACAGCCCTCTACTGTTTATATACAGCTCTCATTTTTTTACAGTATTTTACCGTAATACCATGAAGGGTAACTTTTAATTTGGAAAACTGATCGCTTCAAACAGTTCTCATTTTAAAACTAGTATTTATAGGTGTTTGTATCGTAAAACTTCATTTGAGTCATTTCACATGTGTAAGGTGTAGTAGTAAAATAATTTAGAAACATGACTTTAACTTCAATCTTTGCGGTTCGTTGTGAGCAATAGCACACACATATGTGATAAATTACTCAACAAACGGCTCATAACTGCATCAGCAAACACAGTCACTGCCGTTAAATAAAGCATCAGGCAGCATATCATCAATGTTTCTCTGCTCATCCTGGACTGAAGCACAGGCTCTACTCTTCACAGCAATGGTAACCCACAAAACTAATGAATTCAACTAAAAAATCTCTTCTATATCATCTTGTGCAACAACACATAAACACAGGTCATTTTAATATTTACTCTCCTTATCAGTTACCTACTTTGCACAACTTTTTTCTATTAACTTTCACTAATATTTCAGTGAAAATATCTTGATTCATCTGGTAAATCTGACTGTTACGTTTTACAGTATATTACTGTTTTTCCTTGATTTAACGGTAATCTACTGGCAGCTCTGGTTCCAGTAAAGTACCGTTTTTTTACAGTACTTTTCCGTAAATGAATTTACAGTTTCTTACTGTTAATTTACGGTTCCCGCTGTGGGATTTTTCATCTAACCCCTTTAACCCTTTTAACCCCACAGCAAAATCTTCAGTTTTAAATGAACACTGAAGAGTGTACACACTACAGAGTGTTAGAGTAATTGAAGCATTGATGAAGTTAATGAGATAATTAAGAGATTAATTAAGTGATAATTGAGAACACCTTTTAACAAGAATCACTGAAGGACAGAGAAACACAAGAACTACAACTGACTTCAGCCACAGCTTTAGATGAAATCAACTGAAGATAAAAGAAGACATTAAATCTCTGAAGATCTCATCAGAGGATTAAACAACTCCACAAACAGCATTACCAGCTTCACACATTACTAACCAGACTGACTTTATTTCTGTCAGACGTCTACAGAAGCTCTTATTGAGAATTATCAGATCTTTAGGTGTTGATGTTTAATAGAAAATATTTGGTCACCCTTATCGTGATCAGTGTTGGCTTCAGTTGGGCTCTTGGCCCTTGACTTTGTAATAATAGTCTTTCTTTGTCTGCTATAACTGTGTGTTTCTTAAACACATTTATTGTAGCAAAAAAGCCAAGAAAAAAAAATGGTCAAAAATGATTGATTATGTTTTGCTATAATTGTAATAGGACGTTTAGTTTGTTAATCTTGTCCAGTGTTTTTCCCTAAACAAACCCATTCTTTTAAAAACACATATCGACTCTTATTTTACGTTATTAAACTGGGACCCTTCTGAATTTATCAACCACTGATTAGGAATTAGTTATGAATGATTTATAAAGTCATGATTTTAACAAATTGTTTGCTCTCTGCTGTCATTTAGACTCGCATAGACTTGAAGAATCAGCGTATGAATCTCAACAATGGTGACAATCAATAAAAAAAATGAACAGATCAACTCTGAACATCACAAAACACTACTTAAAGTCAACACAACAGCAGCAGCAAAATAAAGGCAAATAATAAGAATTAAAGACAATAACCAGGCTATTCAGCAGCATAATTTATTCATGCCGCAATGCATGCTGGGAGTTTTGAGTGTCACCACGGCTGAGATTCATAATCCGATTCTTGATGTCTATGTGAGTCAGATTGATTCAGATGTTTTGACCACAAGCTGTTTCCATGCTCTTCAAATTATCTGGTTGTTGCAATACTGATGTTCTAAAATTATAGGGTTCAAGTTTTACAAAAAATTAAGCATCAGCTATATGTTTATAGATAAGACTAGTAAATTATTAGTGAATTAAACCATTATTAAATAGTCAACATAAGCAACTCATGTTTTTTTCTCAGCTTTGCTTGCTAAATCAAATGTATTGAAAACACACCGTTACAGCAGCGAGAGGAAAAACTAATGTTATTGTGTCAATGTTCAAGAGCCCAACTAAAGCAAACACTGATCACCATAATGGTAACGTCAGAAGAAACAATAAAACATCATCTGATAATTCTCAATAAGAGCTTCTGTAGTCATCTGACAGAAATAAAGTCAGTCTGGTTAGTAATGTGTGAAGCTGGTAATGCTGTTTGTGGAGTTGTTTAATCCTCTGATGAGATCTTCACAGATTTAATGTCTTCTCTTTATCTTCAGTTGATGAAATCAACTTTCTTCTGTTGATGTTTCTCTTTCCTTCAGTGATAACAGCAGGTGTTCATCAGTGTCTGAATTCACTCTCTTCTTTCCTCTCTCTCTGTCGAGTGGTTTATATCAGTGAACTAGTGTAGGGAATAGTGAATAAGGGGATAGGGAGTGATTTTGAGCACAGCCTCTGAGTGTCGACTTTAAGCGTGTTAATTCACAGTATATTACTGTTGGCTATTTTCTCGAAAATGACAAATATTGGCCAGAATGCATTGTTTTCTACAGTATATTACTGTTTTAATGGAAAACAGCATTTTACTGTCAAAATGTGGCCGTTTTTTTACAGCATTTTTTTACAGTGTACCTTTCATGGTATTATTACGGTAAAATACTGTAAAAAATGAGAGCTGTATATAAACAGTAGAGGGCTGTAAATTAACAGTACATTGCTGGCAACCACAGCTGCCAGTAGATTACCGTTATTTTACGACAATTTTTTACAGTGTAGCTGCTGTATGTGCAAAGAGAAAAATAGTGTATGAATGTAAGATTATAGACTTCTCTATATTCATGTCAGCAGTCATGAAATTAAAGACCTGTTCACACCAAGGAAATTAGCTATAAACATAAGAATAAAGATAATCACATGATTACGAGAATATTAGCATCCACACCAACATATAATGCTATGTTTATTTTAAGCGGCAGCTGCAGTTTAAACGTCCAAGCTCTTAATTTTTTTTAAATCATTCTTCAGCTGAAAAAGTTATTTTGAAAGTGATTCTAACGATAAAGTTCCTCTTTTGTTACTGTTGTGGTGTACTTCCCTATTCTTTTAAAATTAGAAGAATTATTAAAACCAGTTAATATTATAGATGCTGGAAGTTAGCTAACCTTCAGCCAAAAAACCCCATAAAGCACTGGTTTGACACAACAGTTTAAGTAGCCCAATGTGGAAGTAATTGTTAAAGCTATACTCAATGTGGTGCTTTCACAGGACATTTGGTTACTGAGATTAATGATATGGTTGTTTTTTATGGTGTCAATGATGAGGGCGATGTTGTAGGGTGTCCAAAAGATTGAGAAGGACAGTAAGAGGGCTACAATTACACGGAATGGCTTCTTCTTTTGCATCCCCTGGCAGCCACGTCGCAGCCGCAAAAGGATACAAGAGTAACAGAACAGCATTATTAGGGCTGGAAGAGCAAAGGCCAAAATATGGTAGAGCAGACGACAGTACCAATGCCAATTTAGAAGCCAATAATTAGAGGGGTAAAACAAAACACATTCTGTTTTATCCTGACGTCTGCTGTTTTTCATGGTCACAAGGTATATCCATTCAGGAATTGAGAGCAGAATGCAGAAGACCCAGACCATCAGGCAGCAACAGTGAATGACCATGGGCTTTTTACGAGAATACATCTCCACTGCGCGGACGATGGACAGGTAGTGGTCAAGACTGATGCAGAAAAGCATGGAAATACCACAGAAGAAGTTGATCTGATGGAGAAATGAGAGATTGAAAAATTGCACACCTGAAGTTGGTTATTAATGCAATATTCCTGGTTCAGTACAAGATCATCTCAGGTCCTATTTATACATGGTATTAAGATGTGTTTTGGTCCAATGGATCACAAGTAGAAGTAGGGAGACGTATACACGTTTACACCTGGTGTTTTAAAGGGATAGTGCACCCTAAAATGAAAATTATGTCATTAATTACTCGCCCTCATGTTGTTCCAAACCCGTAAGACCTTTGTTCATCTTTGGAACACAAATTAAGATGAAATTTTGATGAAATCTGAAAGCTGTCTGACCCTACCATAGACAGCTATTAATTGAACACTGTCAAGGTCCAGAAAGGTGGTAAAGACATTGTTAAAATTGTCCATGTACCTCCAGTGGTTCAAACCTAATGTTATGAAATAGGGATGGCAACAGTGACAATTGATCATGAAAACGATGATCACCCTGATTTAAAAAAATATATTTGTCTATTTTTCGGATTGGTTATTGCAGCATTTTGGCGGTAACTGAGGTCTGATTGGTTAGCGTTAGACAGCACGCCTTCCAGACTGCGGAATAAAGTGAAACTGAAGCATGCAGAGATAGCTGGAAGGACTGTGAATGATCATGAAATACAGTATTATACAGCATTATAATGAGAAAAGGATTGAAATAGAATGTTGTATTCTCTGTGCTTTAGTTACCTGTGTATCGGCGCACTGTTAAAGGAAATCCACAACGAGAGTTACATCAGAGTGCGGTCAAGTTCATGTGCGCATACGCGTCCTCATGTTTGTGTCAACATACATTTTCAAAACAGTGTCATATCTTCATGGCGGAGACGTCCCGCCCCGCCCACAGTTAATCGAGTACTCGTTTATGGCTTTTAAGTTCTACGGCAGCAGATTCTGTTCACATGGGCACCACGAGACATGCTTGTGATTATTGACGCGTGAACTGCACTGTATTCACAGCGTAAACATGTAGAAGGCTAACCCTTCTGAAGGGCATCAATGGGTTTGTGGAAGAAAAATATTCAAATTTAAAACTAAGTAAAATATTAAGCTTGAATACACCTTCCGTATTCAACTTACGAAAAAAGTATAATGCCTCTTGAAGATCCACGCTTATGCTATGTCTGACGTCATTGTCACACTAGTTATATTGTTCAGTAAGTTAAATATGGTCTGCAAAAAGGTAGATATTTTACTTTATAATGTGTCAAATGTGGATATTTTTCTTACAAAAACCCATCGATTCGCCTCAACAGCCTTGTGGAGTTTATGATGTATGGATACACTTTTTTTGGGCTTCAAATTTTTAGCTGCCATTCATTGTCATTATAATATATGTAAGAGCCAGGACACTTTATAATATAACTCACATTGTATTTGTTTAGCTGTTCCAAAGATCCACCCCTTCACTGCCTCCACAGCCCAGAAGGGCAGCGTCAGCAAAACCAGAGTGTCTGCTATACTCAGATGAAGGATGAAGATGTCTGTAACATTCAAACTCAGCCTTTTCTTCCACAGTACCATCAGAACCAGCCCATTTCCCACCAACCCCACTACCACCGCCAGAGAGTAAAAGACCGGTATAAAAATGGAATCAAAGTGCAGGGTAAACTCCATATCACAAATAAGACCTCCACAACAGTCGTCTTCATAACTGTAGCTTTCATTGTAATCGGCATTGAAGCTTATGTCTTTCATACTGATGATATTTGTATCATTCATCTTCTGCAACGAAACATACATTAGAATTCATAACAATTTTTTTATAATTCCTTTCAATTCAATATTTATTTATTTAAACTATTTATCATGCTATTTTGTGTGTCTGGCATCATTTTATGTGAATGTGTGGTTTAAAGTCTGAGGATAAAGTTTCAATCTAACCATACATTTATAGCTTGCATATAAACTCAGGAAGCCCTGAACAGCAATGGATCTTCTTTTTTTTCCCGTCTTATCTCGTGATCACAACTTAAATTTATTGTGATCGAGATAACAAAAGTTGTTCCCTTTTGAATGCGGTCACTTCAACACTGTGCAAAATCTCTTTTCTCATAATTTCTTAATCTTATAGGCTAACGGCAGTTAGAAAAACTGGCCAAATGCCGAGCGATATGCAAATGACATGCTAATACTGTAGGGTTAATCTAGCAGTATAAAAAGCAAGGGGAACGGCAATTACCTCAGAATCCCCTTTTCACACTTATAGTCGAAGTTAAACCTTAGGTTTTGTGTTCTTTTTTGCATTCGAAGGCTGTCTGCAGCATCTACGCGGGCCCTGTTGACCCGCCAGATACCCTTCCGTCTAGGTTTGAGGGCCTGTAGGGACATAAAAGGCATAAGCATATACCGCGTTGTGGGGACGGGTAGTTTTTTGCCTTTTACCCCGATTTCGCGCTTCATGTAAACACATTAACCTGCTTTCTGTCGGCATATTGAAGTGCGCATGTGTAATAGGTGACAAAAACGCAAACTTAGAGCAGCTTTAAATGCATCCAGACAGAGCGAGCTAGCATTTTGCATGAAATAAGGACATTATATCACACTCTTTTAAGACCCAGGAAACTGTAAAGATTGTGTTCTCATCTCATGCAGCAGAAGTAGAAGAGGTTCAGTCAAAACGTTGCATCTGTAACTGCATGAGGGGTAAAATGAGCTGTAAATCTCTTGACACGGTGCACGCTTTATTTAACATCACAACTGACATTTGAAAAACTCTAAGAGGAGATAATGAGGGTGAGCTCTTAAGACCCCGAAAATCACAGGCATCTAGTATGGTTTTCCGGCCTTGACCCTTACACACAAATTGTTCCAGATTCTCTGAATGATATTATGCACTGTAGAAATGATGACTATTTTTGGCCGCAGCATTGGGGAATTGGTGATCATGCCCATCTTGAGTTCTGAGAGACACTGCCACTCTGAGAGGCTCTTTTTATACTTGAAAGAATCTAAAATATTCAAAGATATTTGATATTTTTCTTTGAACAAAGACATTTGTTTTACTGTGTTTCACCCCCCTCTCTCTTACCAGTGGGGCCGTTTGGGATTCCTAAAGACAAAGAGATGTTGAGGGCCTGTAGGCCAAATGGTGCCACACCTGTAGTACAGTGGGGGAAGTCTGGTCTGACTGGTCAGTTTGAATGTCTCAGGGTTTCAGTCACATGGTCAAGGGATGTATAAAAGAAGATTGCAACTGTTGCTCGAGGTCTTTCTTTTCTCTGGGTCTTCTTCCTATGAAGGTCTTCTCTTTTTCTCTGGGGGTCTCTTTCCTCTGACGCTGTCTTTTTCTCTGGCTGTCTCTTCTAGGGCCTTCTCTGGCTCTTCTCTTTGCTCTCTCTTTTTATCTCTTTTTCTCTCTTTCTATCACTCTCTATCTCTCAGGTAACATTCTACACATGCTGGGTACGATTAATGGTATAAGTTTTCTCATCTCATTCATCTATTTTGTAACTATTTTAAGTGTAACCATAACCGGATTTTGTCATTAAATTCTTTCAATTATAAATGATTTGCTAACTAGTTTTGGTTTGGTATTGACTTTGAAGTGCTCCCTATTGCAATACAATATAGTCACATTAAAGCAACGCTCTCCCACATATTTTGCTATTGTAACTGCGCTTATTTCCGTCGTTGGTATAAGTTGCAGTGGGTGGTTATAGACAAGAAATGAACAGTTTTCTACCATCACGCTGATAACGTTTCTTTAGTCGTTCGGCAACCCTGCAGTCAGAACCACCGTAGGCGATCCACCCTTACAGATGGTGCCGAAACCCGGGATCCCTTGCAGTGAATTTTCTGAAATTCATCAGAATGAGGACATTTTTCCACAATTGATCTTGTGTTTGGATTAAAGCTGGCCTTCTGACTAAGGATTGGGTAAGTCTGTTTTCATTGTTTATGAATTGCATGAAACAGAACTTCATCCAAGAAGAAGGTTTTAAACAGCTTCAATAGTCCCATTACTGTACAATCCGAGAATATTCAGAATATCACCTCGGGATGGAAGGGAACATTTTTGATAAAAGTGAGATATTGTTTGCTTTATGGAGCGAAAAAGTTGAGCCTATCTTGTCCAAACTTAAGAAAGAGGATATTGGAATCAACAGTTCAGATGATAAAATGCTTAATTGGTGGGACATAATTGGCAAACACCAAAAGAAATCAAAACATGGTGAAATAATTGAGGCTTTAAACTTCATAAGTTGTAAAAGGCTACATAATGTTGTGACACCATTTCTATTATCAAGTCTAGAGGCTAAATGTAAAGCAATTGATTCTAAAAATGCTGAAGCAGAAAAGTCTGAGGCAAAGATTCAATATCTTCAAGCACAGCTAGATAAATTACTAGCTGATCAGTTAGCCCTGACTGAGAAGTGTAAAAATCACAAGGAGACCATTGCAGATCTCAAGGCTAAGCTAATAGCTAAAAAGTCCATCTCCAAAACGCTTAACAGCGATGGGACTAAAACGCATGTTCAATCTAATGAATCTGAAACGTTTAGTTCAGAAAATGCATGTGCAACTCAAGGAAGTGTGACTATTTCAGTTCTTAAGGTGATGCAGCACCGCAATAGCGCAGTCATGTACCAGTACGCTTCGTGTTCAAGCATTAGAGAGTCATAAAAATCCTCAAACTCCAGGAGAACATAGCAGACAAACCTATGGCAAAGAGAACAGGTTTTGCAGTTCCTGTCAGAAAATAGGCCATTCAGAGGTAAAATGCTGGTCACTGGGCCGAGGTCGACCTCCGCCTTACTTTCAGAAAGATAGGAAATTCCTTTCTAAGGGCAAAGATTATCGCTCATTTGCAGGTAAAACTCTCAGTGAGTTAACTGCATTGTTCATGCAAGGCCTTCAACTATTAACCTCACTGGCTAGTGGGCTAGCAGCCTAATAGCAGTGAGTTTAATAGTTAAACATCCAAATTGCAATGATCCTGTTTGTATTTTCAAATTTGTAATTGTATTAACGCATTGTGCGCATTGAACACATATTATAGTTGTTTGTGTTAATAAATACACATAGACTGGTTAAGTTTATTCTTTAAAACACATGATTGCTTTACTGTAAGTGTTGTATGAAACACTTAGGATAAAGGTTGTAGATGCTATGCATTCTAGACCATGTATCTTGTGAAAATTGGAATAACGTTAATACTTGAATTGTAAAGCAATTTTAAGTTTCATGTGTTTCTATGTTGAATTTGTTTGTCTCCTAAGTGGAAAACTCTGCTATTTTCCATATAGCTGAAGTAAAACCATGTACAGGAGCATAGAATTGCCATTTTGGCTACAGTGTAATTTACAATTGCATTAACCATGAAAATGTTTTCATCACAGCAGGATTCAGTCACTCTGACTTTATCATGCCCTCTAACACAAACATTGGTGGGGGGAGATGTTCAGCCAACCACACCTCACTCACATTCTCAGCTGGCTGCCTGTTCAACAAGACCAAATTTACATCACAATTGTAAACCCTCCTCACCATGTTTGGGGCATGATTCACACATAGCCACAGCTAAATGCATTCACATAGATTTGATCTTCACACACAAAGTCAAATCTATATCTGCCTCATAAAAAATTCTTTACATCTAGACTGTATTATAACTGTGAATTTCTTCCAGTTATTGTTTGTTTTGTTTTTCTTTGATTTACTAATTCAGTTAGTTATTATTTGTCTCACCAAGTTAAATATCAAAATTTACGTTAGTATTTCTCATTCTTACCTAAGTGCAAACATTTATTTTATCATTGTATTGTAACAATGAATTTGATTTGAAACATTTCTGAAACTTATTTGATCATTTGAATTTTGTCCATTTGACTTGCAACAATGTTTTTGATTTTGAACTTATCTGATTATTTGAATTTTGTCCTTTTGATTTGGAACAATGTTTTAGGACATCCATTCAACTGAATCTCTGTATTTGGTTACACTGAATACTTTGTTGATACTCTTCATGAAAAAAGGGTTTAAAACCAGCAATGATTGTTGTTTTTTTATAATGCAATTTATTTTTAATGTTTCCAGAAACAATGTAAGAGCTTGTGAGATCTTCTTTTATTCTCAACCTTGACCACTTTATTAAGTATATCGATTTAATGGCTTATTGCCAGAGACCATTTGAATCTGACCATATCAAACTTCTCACCAATGACAAATGCCATGTATGCTTTTGCTCTTTGTGGTGCTATATGTTCTTTTAATCACAGGATACCTGCTGGACAAGATCACATCCTGTGTCCTCAGAAAGAGGGACAAGCGTTTGCTCTAACCGTCAGTGACTGTTCTCTCGAGGTGTGAGGTATTCAATGGACGTTTTGCATATCAAAGAAGGATGCAACACCATTTGATGGAGCCTTCCCTTTGCAGGACTGCAATGAGAACAAAGACCGAACTGGCAAACTGCTTTTGGAACATTTCTGGACGACAAGTCTGAAGATGACATCTACACACAACTGGAAGAATGTCTTTGTGTTCTGTGTCACCTCTGGACACTTTATGAGCGTGGCCAAAGGTGCCATGGGAGGACTGAAAGAATCTAAAATATTCAAAGATATTTGATATTTTTCTTTGAACAAAGACATTTGTTTTACTGTGTTTCACCCCCCTCTCTCTTACCAGTGGGGCCGTTTGGGATTCCTAAAGACAAAGAGATGTTGAGGGCCTGTAGGCCAAATGGTGCCACACCTGTAGTACAGTGGGGGAAGTCTGGTCTGACTGGTCAGTTTGAATGTCTCAGGGTTTCAGTCACATGGTCAAGGGATGTATAAAAGAAGATTGCAAGTGTTGCTCGAGGTCTTTCTTTTCTCTGGGTCTTCTTCCTCTGAAGGTCTTCTCTTTTTCTCTGGGGGTCTCTTTCCTCTGACGCTGTCTTTTTCTCTGGCTGTCTCTTCTAGGGCCTTCTCTGGCTCTTCTCTTTGCTCTCTCTTTTTATCTCTTTTTCTCTCTTTCTATCACTCTCTATCTCTCAGGTAACATTCTACACATGCTGGGTACGATTAATGGTATAAGTTTTCTCATCTCATTCATCTATTTTGTAACTATTTTAAGTGTAACCATAACCGGATTTTGTCATTAAATTCTTTCAATTATAAATGATTTGCTAACTAGTTTTGGTTTGGTATTGACTTTGAAGTGCTCCCTATTGCAATACAATATAGTCACATTAAAGCAACGCTCTCCCACATATTTTGCTATTGTAACTGCGCTTATTTCCGTCGTTGGTATAAGTTGCAGTGGGTGGTTATAGACAAGAAATGAACAGTTTTCTACCATCACGCTGATAACGTTTCTTTAGTCGTTCGGCAACCCTGCAGTCAGAACCACCGTAGGCGATCCACCCTTACATACTCAATCATGTTGCCAACTGACCTAATAAGTTGCAAATTGGTCCTCCAGCTGTTCCTTATATGTACATTTAACTTTTCTGGCCTCTTATTACTACCTGTCCCAACTTTTTTTGGAATATGTAGTAGGGGTGTAACGATTCGTTTTAACAAAGATTCGATTCGACTGAAATAAATCTGTCACACTGATTAAAATTTTTGGCAAAAAAGTTACTGAATCGATTTCAAGTCACTGAATCGTTTCGGATCATATCGTTCTAAATGAACCAGTATTGTCCTTAAATCGCATCGACAACCTTTAATCGCGATAAGAATTGAATCGTTGTTAAAACGAATCGTTACATCCCTAAGAGGCGGTTTCTTGTGGTCATGACTTTATATTTTCTCGTGATCTATAGATAACAGGGGTGTCCCCGACTAAGGATTTAGACATTCAAATCAGAATTGTCGAATCTCTCTATGGACGGCCGATAGTCGAATCATCTGTGTGTGTGTGTGAATGGGTCGGGAGGGGCACAACACTAGTCAGCGGGAGGGTAAAACTATTTTTATTTTCCTTTACACACTGCACACAGCAACAACTTTTAATAAAGCGACCAAAACTGCCTGCCAATTGACAGACGAACTAACAATGGCTTTCTTATTTAGGTTTAAATAAAGGTAATATGGTAGATAAACATTCGTAAACCGTTTTCTCATGACATTTTAAAGCCGCAATCGAAATACAGAACATCACAAATATATAAAAGAACATAAATAAACCTAAAAAAATACCTACCTAGAGAGGAAAAGAAAACTTTGAGTGCGTTCCCTTTCGAGAGAGGTTCCTCGTATTACGTATGGGAAAAACTCCTTTTCTCGAGAATGTGAAGCAAAACTTTTAATAAAGGTATCTATGTAAAGCGCAGTGAGCTGCACGGCCATAGCCCAGCGCGAGGAGCGCTCTGATTGGCCGGGCCGCGGCAACTGCAGGAACCTATGGTGAGGCGGCTGAGAGGAACGAACCAATGGGGGGCGTTCCAGAAGCCCGCCGAAAAAGGTGCTTATATTTGCATACAGGAGGCTATATAAGACCCTAATTCGCCATAGGTGTCAGATTTTATCTCCTTCAGCGATACCTTCGCTGGTCTCCGGAAGAAGCACCGCCGTTGAAAAGGCACCAGCGGAACCTGCAGCTGAGGACGACGGACTCCCTCTCCGCCTTCTCTGCCGTTCCAGCTACGCCATCCAGCGTTATATATCCTTTAAACTGTGTCTATGTTGAGTGTTATATGTGTTTGTGTGTGTGTTGCCGCTGCAACGCCACTTCTAGAGCTTACAGGCTTGTTCTACTCGAGGACTCTCTCGTTCCGCCGCGTCGTTAAGCGCCGCGGAAAGACGGAGCTCTTCTCACTCTCCCTCTGCTCTCGTCCCGTCGCGCTGAATAGCGCCGCGGAAAGAGAGAATGTTAGAGGACATGAGCACACTCAAGCCGAAGCTCTCTTCACTCTGCCGCCGCCGCGGCTCTTCTTCCGCCGCTGCCACAGAGTTGTTCTCACTCTTCTCTCATTCCGTCGCGCTACAGCCGCGGACAGAGAATACTAGAGTGAATAGGCGAACTCGAGCCTAAGCTCTCGTCACTATACCGTCGCGCTGAGGAGGCGCCGCGGACAGACGGAGTTTTTCCTCACTCTTCCTCTTCTCTAGTTCAGTCGCGATATCGCCGCGGACAGAGAATACTAGAGTGAATAAACTAACTCGAGCCGAAGCTCTCGCCGTGCTGAAGAAGCGCCGCGGACAGACGGAGTTTTTCCTCGCTCTTCCTCTTCTCTAGTTCAGTCGCGATATCGCCGCGGACAGAGAATACTAGAGTGAATAAACTAACTCGAGCCGAAGCTCTCGCCGTGCTAGAAGCGCCGCGGACAGACGGAGTTTTTCCTCGCTCTTCCTCTTCTCTAGTTCAGTCGCGATATCGCCGCGGACAGAGAATACTAGAGTGAATAAACTAACTCGAGCCGAAGCTCTCGCCGTGCTAGAAGCGCCGCGGACAGAGTTTTTCCTCACGCTTCCAATTCTCGTTCTGTCGCTCTATCGCCGCGGACAGAGAATACTAGAGTGAATAAACAAACTCGAGCCGAAGCTCTCGCCGTGCTAGAAGCGCCGCGGACAGAGTTTTAACTCACGCTTCCAATTCTCGTTCTGTCGCTCTATCGCCGCGGACAGAGAATACTAGAGTGAATAAACTAACTCGAGCCGAAGCTCTCGCCGTGCTAGAAGCGCCGCGGACAAAGTTTTTCCTCACGCTTCCAATTCTCGTTCTGTCGCTCTATCGCCGCGGACAGAGAATACTAGAGTGAATAAACAAACTCGAGCCGAAGCTCTCGCCGTGCTAGAAGCGCCGCGGACAGAGTTTTAACTCACGCTTCCAATTCTCTCGTTCTGTCGCTCTATCGCCGCGGACAGAGAATACTAGAGTGAAAAAACAAACTCGAGCCGAAGCTCTCGCCGTGCTCATTCTACCGCCGCCGTGCTGAAGCGCTGCGGACAGAGAATACTAGAGTAAGTTAGACGAGCAAGCTCGGGCTGTTGGGTATGTCAAGAACAATGTTGCTGCAGCGCGCGCTTACTGCCAAGGAAGTTGTAATGGCTGCCTTGTCATGATAGCGCGCGCCCCTTCCACAGCGCGTTGCTGACTAGAGCGCGGCTTACGTCATAGCACGTGCTCACTGTCAGAGCATAAGGGCGTCGGAAAATGGCTGCCAAGCTAAGCCCTTTTTTCACTCTATCACTTCCAGTCCCCTTTATTCAGGCGGCTGGAAAGGTTTTTACACTGTAGACAAAGTGTCCACTACACAGTGTGCACCCCTACATAAGCACTGTTAATTCAGCCTCACAAAATCACAAATAAATCCCGCCGCGGCCGGATTACACCATATAAAGTCAACTAGCCTTATTGCAGTCAACTAGCCTGTGGTCAAACACGCTTGTCTGCAAGTGTGCTTTCAGTCTAGACTGGCTCACATACCACCCGCACTTCCTTACATTCTCCCAGTTCCCTTAAGTTAAGTGACTGGAGATGAAATATTGCAGTCAACTAGCCTGTGTTAAACACGCTCGTCTGCACACTAATGCTGTGTGCGTTTACCCCTGTGGATTTGCTCACTGGTTTGCACCGTGGGTATTCTACGTAGGTTGTGCGCCACTGCACATTGTTTACACTACACACAAAAGAGCTTTCTATGTAGGAAATGTGCCCACTTTACAGTCTGCACTCCTGCACCCAAGCACTTTTCACAAAGTTCACTCTCGCACACACAATATAAATGTGAGGCGCGCGCCCACTGCAAAGCCTGCACCGCCAAAACTAACACTATCCCCACAGTGTTACAAGCAGTGTTACAGCACAAGCAACCCGGCTAACAGGCCCCTATTACTAAGCGGCCAGCCCCCGAATCTAATTCAACCCCTGGCTTTACGAGCCCAGGCCTGGCAGGCCATTCCTGGTATATAATATTGGGTGTTGAACATATAAAACGAGGTTCTCGCTACAGTTTTGCTCGCAGACCCCGCGATTCAAGCCGTGGTCGAGCCCTCTGTAAGAAGCAGTGTCAGTCACGTGCTTCTCGCTGAGGCATTGAGACTGTTAAAGGAGAGAGCGGCGGAAACAGTACACCCGACGCTAGCGAGTCAGGTTTTTACTGTCGCTAATTCCTCATGCCGAAAATGGGTGGCGGTCTCAGGCCCATTTTCCAGGCATCTGAACAAAGCACTTATGACACGCTCGTTTCAAGGTGCTGACGGTGAAACAAATCCTCGCGCACATTCGCCCCGGGGATTGGGTTTTCTCAATAGATCTGAAAAACGCATACTTCACGTTACGATAACCCCCCACCCCCACTACAGGCCATTCTTGAGATTTGCCTTCGAGGGGCAGGCTTATCAGTACAGTCATTGTCATAGACTCAAGACTCAACGAGCGTCTTACGGCATAAGAACCACCACGTCTTGATAATGTACATAAAATCGCTAGGGCAGCCGAGATCAGACTCTCTTCACTGCATGGCTAAGCATCTCCTTTTATGGGCAGAGCACAATCTGAGCTCCCTAAGGGCGGCTTACGTGCCAGGTATTCTGAATCAGGGTCCGGACATGTTATCCAGAGGACCCATGTCCCCAGGGGGATGGTCCCTTTACCCGCAAACGAGTCAGCTCGCACAGCACACGCTGCCCAATATTTTTTCTGCAAACGCAGGGATGCCCTGGCCCATGTTGGCCCAGACTCCCTCTATATGTTCCCTCCGATCGCGATCCAGCTGCAAGCCTGTGCTTTTTAATAGCCCCACTTTGGAAGAACCGCACATGGTTCTCCAAACTGTTTCAGCTGTCAGACACAGCCCCATGGCCTATTCTGCCAATGAAAGGGAAGGTCTGGCATCCCAATCCCGAGCTGTGGGCCCTCCACGTATGGCCCATCAACGGTATCCGGGAACCTCTCTGACAAGTTATGAACACTATTTCGGAAGCTAGAGCCCCTGCTATCTGGCAGCTCTGCTTTGAAGTGGTCAGTGGTTTTCTAACCAATGTGCTACGCGAAACATCGACGCACACTCATGCGAACTGGCGGAACTGCTCGCTTTCTCCAAGAGCTAATGGATGCGGGTCGTCCCCCCTCCATACTCGGGGTGTGTGTCTCCGCCATAGCAGCTAGCCACGCTCCGATCGCGGCACATTCACTAGGGAAAAGTGATCTTATTGTGTGTTTTCTTAAAGGGGCCAGGAGATTCAGCCCGCCTTGCCCCTACCTCGGTCCCTATTTGGGACCTCGCCATGGTTTTGGAGGCCGTGAAGGGTTCCCCCTCCTAACCACTTCAGACCACGAGCTTGAAGCACATATCACTCAAAACCGTTTTTCTGCTGGCTCTGGCCTCGGTTAAGCGAGTGGGTGGCTTACCTGCACTCTCCGTGAGCCCTTCCTGTCTTGAGTTTGGGTCCAGCAACTTCAAGGTTGTGCTCAAACCGAGGCATGGTTTTATGCTGAAAGTGCTATCAACCCCTTCAGTATGCAGGTCTTTTCACTGCTTAACCCGCGTCTCAGAGAGAATAAGACGCAAACCTATTCTGCCCAGTCAGAGCATTGAGATTGTATCTAGAGCGCTCCGCCCCCTTCAGGCAGTCGGATCAGCTCTTCATTGCTTCGGTGGCCGCACTAAAGTTTGTGCTGTCATGAAACAGTCTCTCACACTTGATAGTGGATGCAGTCCCACTAGCATATAGGTCTAGGACCTAACCTGTCCTACAGGCATTTAAGCCCACTCCTCTAGAGGCATGGCCTCATCTTGGGCTTGGTCGTGTGACATTTCTTTGGAAGATATCTGTGCGGCGGCAGGCTGGGCCTCTCCGTCCACTTTTATCAGATTCTACAAGTTGGAGGTTCCAGTATTCTACAAGCAGGGCTTCTCTCCATCTAGGCTCTATCTTGACCCTGGCAAACAGATTGCCTTACGTTTTGGCCTGTACACATTAGTCCTTAAGCACTATTCATTCATCATAAGATCCGACTATGTCCGATCAGCTGTTCAAACGAACCGACTCTTCCGGTTCTTCATTCCCATTATAAGCCGCCTCTGTCGGTCTATCGGGGGTTTATTAACATGTGCTTTGGGTATACTGGGTCAGTCAGCACACACAGCGCTTTACATTGTGTTCCCATACGTAATACGAGGAACCTCTCTCGAAAGGGAACGTACTCGGTTACTTTCGTAACCTCGGTTCCCTAAGAGAGAGGAACGAGTATTACGTTCCGTGCCGTGTTTATGCTTCTCAGGTATCGCTTCAGTCGATCTTAAAACCTGACACCTATGGCGAATTAGGGTCTTATATAGCCTCCTGTATGCAAATATAAGCACCTTTTTCGGCGGGCTTCTGGAACGCCCCCCATTGGTTCGTTCCTCTCAGCCGCCTCACCATAGGTTCCTGCAGTTGCCGCGGCCCGGCCAATCAGAGCGCTCCTCGCGCTGGGCTATGGCCGTGCAGCTCACTGCGCTTTACATAGATACCTTTATTAAAAGTTTTGCTTCACATTCTCGAGAAAAGGAGTTTTTCCCATACGTAATACTCGTTCCTCTCTCTCAGGGAACCGAGGTTACGAAAGTAACCGAGTACGTTTACATGCACGTTCTTAAGCCGGTTGTGCCTAAGGGGGTGAAGGACACGAAGGACACTGGACGCGAAGCTCAGCACTGCGCCTCAGGTATCTCACACCGCCATCTGACGCGCAAGTTCAATTTTGAATTGACTGGCAGAAGAGCTGCACGATGAGTGTATCTTGTAGCATAGGGTGAAATCAGTACATTGATGATTTGAGGGAAATATAATATAGATTTTATATAAAACCTTGAAATGGAGCGGTGTGGCATGGCAGGATTTTAAACAACTCCCTCAGTGTGGCCGCGGACAGGCACTGAATGCCACCACCGGTGTGTGTACACTTATTGAATTTGTTCCAATTTTAAAGGCACGGCGCTGTGCTGCGCTTGGCGGTGTGAAGCTCAGCGCGCTTAAAGGGGTCGCACACCGGAAGCGAAGCTCAGAGTCTTTAAAATATTGAGCACCCCCATATTGCCAAAATGGTATGATCCTAATTTCATAACACCCGCGAAGATTCGACTGAGAGATCGGTGGTCGAATCGGGCTCCGCATATCGATGCATCAAATCTTCAACTATTCGGGGTCACCCCTAATAGATAACAAATGGTATTTTTATCGTGATCACAACTTAATTTTCTCATGATTGTTTAATTCCAAAATACTGCACTGCACCCGGAGTCTACTGTTGCTATAGCAATAAACACAACTTTCATGGGCATCTGATTGACGGATAAACCAACTGTGCACTCTTATATTTTGTGGATCTTTCAGCAAAATCGGTGCATCGCTTGATAAATATTTTATTTGTATAGTTACCATGTTTAAATGATCAAAAGCGCAGGTGGAGTGCCATCAGAATGATGGCAGATTATTCTGTAACTATTCTAAAAAGCGTTTAGAGTTGTTTGGATTCAACCCACTTTATTTTCCTCATTCGTTTGAAATAAAATTATCCTACTATCCTGTAGGATAGGCTGTGACTGGTATCATGTGCATTCAATTAAAAAGAGGTGCAATACTCCAGATTTCTAAAAAAAAAACTAAAATTTTGGGATGCTGTTTGAGAAGAGAGTTTATGTATATGTGTGTGGTTTGCTAAAAAGAAACTTATGTCGTGATCACGAGATAAGACAGAAAAAAATTATATTATCTACAGCCAGTCAGGGCTTCCATATATGTGGGATAGTCTGTAAATATTTACATTTAACTTTTCACATTTAAAAAAATGAAATCACAATTTGAAGTGAAACTCTTTGCATATCAACACAAGGGGAGCAAAATGCACTAAACATTATAGCAAGAAATAAGTTCAATAATATATAAAATATGATGATCACTGATCATTTTGAAATACAAAAATGTATACAAATATTCATGTGAGCTATGATACAATGTTATCATTATGTATATGTACAGATATATGACAGATGAAGAAAACATACCTGTGTTTTATAATTGTTGTTTTTTCCAGAGTAGTAGCACAAAAAAGTAATGTGTGCTGGTAGATGATGATTGAGAGCAATAGAATAGCTTGAAAATCACATTCTAGTCTTACAGAGCTGGGTCACATGTGTAAGGTAACCACAACAACAACATGTGGTCTGTGTACTTTTACATTTGTTCCTTTTCCCCTAATGTCAGTTTCGTCAAACTCTTCAGTAAAGATTCAGACGCACTTTCCTGTAAAAACCACATCACAAAACAAAAAACATAATTGGGATGTGGTTTTTACAGGAAAATGCATCTTGAATCTTTACTGAAGGGTTTGATGAAACTGACATTTGATATGACATATGATCACAATAAGATATGTGATCATTATATACAGTGAGGAAAATAAGTATTTGAACACTCTGCTATTTTGCAAGTTCCCCCACTTGGAAATCATGGAGGGGTCTGAAATTGTCATATTAGGTGCATGCCCACTGCGAGAGACATAATCTAAAAATGTATTTAAAAATTCAGAAATCACAATATGTTTTTTTTTAAAATATTTATTTGTATGATACAGCTTCAAATAAGTATTTGAACACCTGTCTATCAGCTTGAATTCTGACCCTCAAAGACCTGTCTGCCTTTAAAATGTCCACCTCCACTCCATTTATTATTCTAAATTAGATGCACCTGCTTGAGGTTGTTAGCTACATAAAGACACCCGTCCACCCCATACAATCAGTAAGAATCCAACTACTAACATGGCCAAGACCAAAGAGCTGTCCAAAAACACTAGAGACAAAATTGTACACCTCCACAAGGCTGGAAAGGGCTATGGGGAAATTGCCAAACAGCTTGGTGAAAAAAGGTCCACTGGTGGAGCAATCATTAGAAAATAGAAGAAGCTAAACATGACTGTCAGTCTCCCTCGGACTGGGACTCCATGCAAGATCTCACCTTGTGGGGTCTCAATGATCCTAAGAAAGGTGAGAAATCAGCCCAGAACTGCACGGGAGTAGCTGGTCAATGACCTGAAAAAAAGCTAGGACCGTCATGGTTTGAAATCATGCATGGCACGGAAGTTTCCCCTGCTTAAACCAGCACATGTCCTAGCCCGTCTTAAGTTTGCCAATGACCATTTGGATGATGCAGAGGAATTATGGGAGAAAGTCATGTGGTCAGATGAGACCAAAAATAGAACTTTTTGGTCATAATTCCACTAAACATGTTTGGAGGAAGAAGAATGATGAGTGCCATCCCAAGAACACCATCCCAACTGTGAAGCATAGCGGTGGTAGCATAATGCTTTAGGGGTGTTTTTCTGCACATGGGACAGGGCGACTGCACCATGCATTGCGAGATTTTTGGGGACAACCTACTTCCCTCAGCATTGAAGATGGGTCGAGGCTGGGTCTTCAAACATGACAATGACCTGAAAACACACAGCCAGGATAACCAAGGAGTGGCTCTATAAAAAGCATATCAAGGTTCTGGCGTGGCCTAGTCAGTCTCCAGACCTAAACCCAATTGAGAATCTTTGGAGGGAGCTCAAACTCTTTTTCTCAGTGACAGGCCAGAAACCTGACTGATCTAGAGAAGATCTGTGTGGAGGAGTGGGCCAAAATCCCTCCTGCAGTGTGTGCACGCCTGGTGAAAATCTACAGGAAACGTTTGACCTCTGTAATTACAAACAAAGGCTACTGTACCAAATATTAACGTTGATTTTCTCAGGTGTTCAAATACTTATTTGAAGCTGTATTATACAAATCAATAGTTAAAAAATCATATATTGTGATTTCTGGATTTTTTTCTCTCACAGTGGACATGCACCTACGATGACAATTTCAGACCCCTCCATGATTTCCAAGTGGGAGAACTTGCAAAATAGCAGGGTGTTCAAATACTTATTTTCCTCACTGTAAAGGTCCTTTCACACCGGACATGTAACGAAAAAGCGTAACGATAAGCAAATATTTTGCATGCGAATATTTTGTGTCAAAACCATTCACATCAGCCGCGACACGAATTTGCGATGTTTCAGAGCTCCAACATTCCAAAAAATTTGCAGCGAGAGCTGAGAAAACACGGACACTTCATCATTCAGTGAAGAAGAGCTTTTCATTTTATTTAAAGGACCGAGAGGAAGGTTTTGGGTGCAGCCAGTCTTAAAGAACAGAGAGTCTGAAGGGGAGGATGCTAATCTTGAACAGGAGCTAAAACTTTATCATGGCCGGTTCAGCACTTACTTTCTAAAGTCTGTGGGACAATTTGAGGATCTCCTCCAGAGACGGCAGCGCATTTGACGAGACAAACCGCGCACTTCAGGGAATCAATCGATCCGAGCAGGTGTTTCCAGTCGAGTCACATGTAAACATTTCAGTGCCACAGACGTAGCCTACTGATGGCAACACGTTAACTTTCCATAATCGCGGACACAATGTTTAGAAAAAAATCAACTATTTATAAAAGGTAATAACTTATAAGTTCTAACTTACTATTCTAACTTATAAGTTAAGTTATTGCTGTCTGTATCATACAGTGGGCAAACACAGCTGCAGCTGTACAGCGTACAGTTGTAATCTCATGAGAAATGCCATGCCTGGCAAAGGTTAAAGTTGATTGAATAGCTTGTGACATCAACTAGACATTTCGTCACCTTTGTTTCCTTTTATGTGATTGGTTGAAGACATTTTTGTCGCCACTAGAGTAAAAAAAAAAAAATAGACATCGAAACGAAAAAAAAAAAATGTTGTTTTTCCGCCTCAGCACAGTCGCGTTCGGTGTGGAAGCGCTCATTACACAAACAGCTGATCGGAAAAAAAAAACATTGTGCGAATTATTTGCACGTCAAAATCGCGTCCAGTGTGAAAGGGCCTTAAGTGGTGTAAGTGTGGACTCATATTCAACATTTACATTTAGATGTTCTATATTTCTCTCTCTTCATGTTTAGGCCCTTTTAATTTTTATTAAAATAATTAAAAAAAATTGTATGACAGTATAACAGACTGATTTTTAGAACAGAAGATTTTTAACTCCAACCGTTGCAGTGTGCCAGTCGTATAATGCATGTCAATGTTCACAGTTGCATTTTTTTAGTCAAAAAAACAGCATATATATATATATATATATATATATATATATATATATATATATATATATATATATATATATATATATATATATGCTGTTTATCTTAAGCCGTTTTATTTGCAGTTGATTTGTTCTGCACGTTGCTCCTTTTTTTTAAACCAAAGCCAATTAAAGTCGTTAACTTGTTTACAGTAAATGCATCGTCTGCTGGTTTATTTAGCTACTTTTTAGTATGCCACATTAGTATGCCACTTTGTACTGTAAGATTTTGAATACTAAAGTGCACATTAACACCTGACCACTGTGGGTTTTCTATTGTTACAAGTAAAAACTGTAGAAATGTAAATGCATGCCAGGAAGACACTGGTATGGTGTAAGCAACACAGCTACAACTAATACAATTGATATTGGGTGTGCTAGATTTATAAAACTATAACAGCTTATAACAGCAAGTGATTTTCTCCTCTTTTTTTGCCATCCTAATTCACTGTCATCCACTGTCTTACCTGACCTTAACATTATTAACTTTGTTACAAAGTCATGAAAAGGAGAGCAAACACACAATATTACTTAAACAAGGATATCATACTGCAACTTTTTTTGATACATCTCTTTTGAAAATGAATAATAATAAAAAAATTATATATATTTTTTATTTTATTTATTTCTTTATTATTTTTATTAATTAATTAATTAATTAATTAATTTATTTATTTATTTACTTTACAAAAGCTAATCTCAACCCATGCACCCAAACATGACGTTTTATTTTAGACTGAATTGACTTTGAGGATGTTAATAGAAAGTAGGTCACAGGAATTAAAACTCTGATAACCTCTGACATTTTTTATAAGTTGAATGTGCTTTCGGTATATTAAATCTCAGCGCTTTCTTTTGTCATTTGAAAAAAATGACTTTTATTTTGGTCTGGCGTAGTGACGTCAGGAGGCAGCGCCGCGGTCCTCCGTCTGTCATACAGCTGAAGACAGGTTTGTTTTTTAATCCTTAAATCGTCCTTGAATTAAACAACTTTATAGTTTTTATAAGCGATGCAAAATTAATATGTTACTATTGATTGTAACATTATAATGATACCATTTGTTAGCGTTTAAAGCACATCCACACATGTGTAACAGAAAAGGTTTGTCTCATTCCGCCCCTTATATTATGAATCAGTGTATCATAATCACGAATTCGGCCATTAGCGAGTAGTGATGGGAAAGAGTAAATTAAAGCAAATATTTCGCATGATAATTCACTGTTTATAAGCACTCAAATAAGTGCGCACTGACGACACCTGCTGGTCAAAACGTGCAAATGCAACGACAACATACGTGTGTAATGTTGGTTACTTTACAAACCAAAAGCAAATATTTTCATTAAAATTTAATCTTTTAAATTACAAATAAAAAATAAAATACAATAAATCATAAGTAAGTTTGAAGGTCATTTAAAGCCATTACCTACCACTGCAATGCACTGATACTGAATAAGGGAGCTGATTGAGACACACCCAGAGATTTAATTTGGATTTATTTTTCCTTCTCATCTTAAACATGACAGAGTGTCAAAACACTGAAAAACTCCTGGTGAAGCAGCTGAGATCCATGTGACACTATTATAAAGATGGCATTTATTAAAGAGGAGAGTGAAGAAATGAAGATTGAAGAAATATTAATAGTGAAGCATGAAGATACTGAGGAACAAACAGGTTAGTTTCATTCTCAAAGCTGAATGTAGTCATTTGATCCTTAATATGTCAACCTCTACAGAAATGAATACATTCATATTATTATAGATATTTTTATTTTAAGTTCTAAAACTGTCAGATATGACCTTTTCCATTAAGTAGCAATACTTGGCCACTGGATTTACAGGAATATTTAAAAAGGGTAAATCATGGTGTAATACATATTTATATCAAATTCAATTACAATAATGTAGGGCTGTACCTTTTGTAAAAAAAATCCTGATTTTTGAGACACAAGTGTTCATTGAATCGATTCTAAAATTGATTTTAAATAACGTTTTCATGGGAAGGAAGTAAAGAGGGCGCTTGAGATGCACAAGTCAGCAATATTTCTGATGATTTATTGCCGTGAAGTTCCATGCACAATGACAAACAGGAGTAGCCTGACAAGCCAGACCTACATCAAGATGTTTGGTGTGGAAACTCACCATTGACAGGGCTGGGCGGGATAAACGGTTGTCTTTCAAGCTCCCTCTGCACACGATAGGATAGCGCTACACCAACCAGAGCAACGAAGGTGAAGCAGAGCTTGTTGATAGATTAAACATTCACCGTATCCGTTCGGCAAAACTCCTCGAACACATCTTCCCTTTTTAAGAATGACTTCAGTGCCATTCTTTGCAGTAGCGTGGGAAGGGGGGTGCTGCGGGGGCCGTGGACTAAAATTATATTATATTTAAAACATGAAATTAAATAAAATAAATTAAAATAGACTGACATAACATACTGTGTTCTAATGGGATTAAAATAATGGGCCGTGGATAAGATATAAACGAATTAATAATTATTTTAATAATTCCTCAGGAAGTGCTTTCGTCACCATCATGTCACCTCGCTCACTCTCGTTTGGTCATGGTTTGCAATACACAGCAGAAACGTTTGTAGACTTTTTTTGAGTAACGTTACTACTAATACGGTTAAGAAAAGTAAAATTGGGAAATCTTCTCAAAAAAAGTATGTAAACAACAAAGACGCTGACCTTGACACCGACACAAACTCTGTTCAGACATCCACGAGGTTTGTGAGCTGGACGTTAACATGTAAGTTAAGCCGGGCATACACTGTGCGATTTTCGTCCGATTTCGAGCCGAATTCTGACTCGTGCGACTCTTTTTTTTGGGTCGGGCCGATTTTCAGGTTTATCGTGCGTCGTTTGTCGCGAGGTGTTCGTGCAGTGTACCGGGGGAAACGAGGGGCGACAAACCTCTCACGATCGGGAATCAGATGGTCGGATGAATTTCTGGCGTGTCAGAAATTCTGCTCGCCCCTCGTGAGGTTATCGCACAGTTGAAGCAAAGCCAAGAACTGATTGCCCTATTTCCCCTCACTGCGCCTGCGCCAAAGCAGAAGTTCAACCATTTAATTTTTAAAAGCATTAAGGTAGAAAACGAAAAGAGGGAGATCTTTAATTATGTATGCAGCTATCAAATAGCAGAAATTAAGTAAACTCTTGTGCCTCCAGTTTGTGTTGTATATATCCAGTGCATCTTATTCATTTAGCTAGTTGATCATTAATTTACTTGTTTTACTTTCACATTTTATTTTTATTTTTTTAATATATATTAAAATTTAACCTTGTCCATCTTGACACAATGTCATGTTGCAATGTGTTCTTTTTCTTCATGAACGCGATATCACGCAATGCGCAGTTTAAACGCAGTCTCAAACCCAGTCAATTATTCACTACAGAAAGTGAAAGTAAAATCTGACAAGCTTTCGGCGCATATTCTCAGACAACGAGAGATAAATGTAATTCAACATACTGATAACGTAGCCTATTGCCTTATTTTCTTTCTTATTTATTTTCTTAATATTTCTATTTTGGTTCATATTGTGAGAAAAAAAATAGAAGAGTAGTAGGCCCATTTTGTGTTAAACAAGTTGTTTTTAGATAATTCTGCTCTTTCTTTTCATTGAGACAGACATTATTATTGCAGTGTTCTGACATTATAATCATATAATTAGACCTATAATTCCTTGTTTAATCGGGCTAAATGTTTTTAAATAGTGAGGAGCAATCTATCTATTATTTTATTATGCAGTGTGTCGATTATGCATTATTGTTGGGGGGAGGGGGCAAATTTATGTAATATCAATTTAATAATAAAACTAGGCCTACTCTAATAATAATAATAATAATTTTATACATAAATTCTAAATACTCTTGATATCAATAGCTGATGCATTTTACCTCTCTATAACACACCATGGTCTATCGTCGCCACGGGGGTTTTATTGCGCATTTTTCACCTGTACAGTGTGAGCAGTCAAGTCGCGCTCGACGATCGGACCGCACAGGGTGACCACATCAATCGTGAGCTTTGGCTTTACATCGCATGCGATCTACTCGTACAGTGTGAGAAGGTAACCTTGCTGAAAACCCATAGAAATCGCACAGTGTATGCCCAGCTTTAGCCTACTCTCACCAGTCTGCTGAGGTCGGGACACATGATATTTTACAAACGTGATTATGAATCATTATTTCTCCAAATATGCGCACATGATGGACTAAAAGCCCTGGCAGATGCTGGATATTGTATGTAGCCTATGAACACAAATAAAAAGAATGCTTTATGAGTGATGATTAACGCGTGTATGGGCGTCGGAACCTGTGTGTCGTGAGGACAAGACTCACCCACTTTTAAAGACCAATGATATTGGACCAACTCACTTTTATCGTCACTAATTCAACACGTCTGTTTACCTACCCCTAACCGAGAAAAACGTATTAGGTGTTTGACTCTTTTTTTTCCACTTTTCTAATATTTTCTCAATTTTTATCGAAAATAAATGCCTTTCTGATCTGTGATGTGAAAAGGGAGTAGAGCGAGTTCGGCAAAAGGCAGGGCAAATAACTCATAATAACTAATTTCCGTAATTTTGTCTGGCGCAATCAATCGTTTAGTAAACTGCAGTATATTTGTATCTAACGTTACTCCAGCAAAAACAAATTCTGAGACCACCCACAGTTTTGCTTCCGACACCCATGGTATGATCGCGTTTTAACAAGTAATTAATTTTAAACAACAATAATCTGGGGCGGTGGGTCCGTCTGTGCTCTTTGACGGTAAAGGGGGGTTCAACACCTGTCTGGTCGCCACCGACAACATAATGATGTCACACATTTTCCGACCCAACTTTCAGCCCCCCCGGAATTAAACGGCTTCCAGCGCGCCTGGTTCTTTGTTCTTTTCTCAGAGAAAAGATTAACTCCAGTCTTCCAGAGTCGCGGTCAAAGCTGATTCGAAAGACCGCCGTTCACAGTTTCTATGTTTACTAGAAGCACGTAAACGCAACTCGGCCGTCGTCATTATGGCCCCGCCGACCGACTCTATACACGATGTGATTGGCCCGGCAAGAGTTAGGGGAATACAGCTCAGAAGGGTATTGAGAGTTGCTAGACGACACTCGCGGGCAGATTAAATTTGCTGCCGCTAGGGTGCGTCTAGATTTCTAGTCTAAAACAGGAGTGCAACATTCTGGAAAAAAAATAACATCAAAGAATAACATTACCTACAGGCTGTGTTTATGATTATAAATGACCTGTGGCCTGTTGCATAAAGGTGGTTTCAGTTAACCAGGTAAGTTTGAGATTAGTTTGAGCAAATTCTGGTTTTTCGGGCTCAAGAAGATGGATTGGTTTTTAGCAGTGTTTATCACCATGGTAACTTATACTGCACGGCTAACCTTCTCTGGAGCTGGTTTTATTCTGGATTAGAGATCACAAACCCAAACTGGACCAATCAGCTGCAAGTAAAGACACAATAAAGCCACACACCCTGTATCTCTCGTTCCAAATTAAAGCAGTTTATACTGAAAAAACTTTAGAAATAAAATTGTGGTGCTAATTCTTTAAATTCTCTAAAATCTTTTGGTTCTAATTATTTATTATATTTATATTATATGAATTATAAAAAATTTAATAAATATAATATGTTCATATAAATACATTGATTGACAAGTAGCCAAGTAGTAAATATAATACATGCATTCATAATTCTTTTAAACAACGTGTATTCATTTGAGCTCTTTGTGAACCTATAATTATTAGGCATATTTCTTTCATTCACATCATGCATTGATATAGTCAGATATTCTTTAAGCTGCCTTCTCAAACTCTCACCGCAACAGCATCAGTGTTTATTCCTGCTTTGTAAACACATTTAATTTCATGATAATTTTCAAAACGATCTCTCAATCTTCAGAAGAGAAGTGAATCAAACGGACACTGTGATTGGCTGTTTGCCGCACGTGTCACACTTTCAGATGCACGCTCTTCAGAGTTAATTGCTAACTCTGGATTAAACCTGAGTTGACGGAGAAAGTTTATACAAAGCTTTGAGAAACGGCTGAACTCGAAAAACCAGGTTGGATTTATCTGGATTTGTCATCTCTAAACCTACTCTGAAACTCAGAGTTTGTTCAACTAGCTTTATGCAACAGGCCTATGTAAGGTTGCCAGAATAATAATCAGTATATTTAAATAAAACTATTGAATAATTAGTATATTTAAATAAAACTATTGCGAAATGATGGTGTTTCCATTAACCGATGTTATGCGACTATGACTTATCACAAGAAGAAAAATACGTTTTTCCAAATATTATGCCACATATGTTGGTAGGTTTATGTATATCCCAGTTACCACACTAGCCATTATTTTTAATGGAAGGTAAAATTAAAAATTAAGTAAATGTTTAAATTGGCATGGTAGTAACTCAATAGTTTTTTTTTTTAACCATTTCATTATTTTGGCTCGGAATTTTGTTTGTTAGTTATATGAACTGAATTTAGAAATGCTTTTGAAATCAAAAACTTAGCAAAAACAGATTATTTTCCATGCACGTTCTTAATTAAAAAAATTAATTTTGTCTATTAAACACTACCTTTTTAATTCCAAATCCTGAATTCAGTTCATATTTTCAACAAACGAAATGTAAAGCTAAAATAACAAAAGGGTAAAAAACAAAAAAACACCTTACCTAGATAAGTTGCGGTAGCTTTTGCAAATTTGCACTTTGCTAATTTGACGGTAGGCTGCACTTCTACAAGTTGAGCAAAGAGAGCATTGCAAACAAAGCTGCTCATCCCACGTCTGACTGTACACCACTATGTCATATAAAAACACGGCACACACTTCCAGCTCCAGGATAACCCTGGCGGTATAATAAAACCAGACACTTCTCGGTTTCTTCAAGCGTCTTGGAGACGTTGCCACGGTCCTTATGGAATTTGCGTCTCTGTTTTTTCCTGTTCCATTATCTATTCCCAGATGAACTCGATGGTGATATAAGACTTCAGTGTGGAGCTTGTTGTCAGACTCTGAGAAATCTCACTGGATTATTACAATTAATTGCAAAAGGAATGTTTGTAAATGTTAACTGATATTTTCCTACTGACTCGCTACAACAAAAGATAAAAACAGGCTTGAAACCATTTTTGAGGTTGAAAATACAAACGTGTATAAGACTTTTGCACAGTTCTGTATAGTTTACTACATATATTATAAATAAACATCATAATTATTATATTAGTACCATTTAAATAGTATCAAATGCAGTGAATGTTTATTTTGATGTTTACTGGCTAAATTTGTTAGTTATCTAAGAACAAAATATTCTACTTTAACAAATATTGTGGTTTCCTGTAGTGCAACCAGTTTCTTTTGTTTTGTTGGTTAGTGTAAACAGCCTTTCCCAACAAGTTGGGCTAAACTCGACTGTTGTCACATTGCATTGCTCCGGAATTCCAGTTGTCCTTTTGTCAGAAGTAGTGCAGGTGCGTGGGCTATGTCAGAAATTTAATTGGTTTACTGTCTAGGATTTGTTGTCACAGTTTTCTTAGGTTCTGAGGAAATATAATTCTGAGTATCATTGTCATATCAATGAAATCAAATGATAATGTGCCTCAGGGGAAGTGTATTCAAGCAGAAAAGCAGAAGACCTAATACGGAGCCCTATGGCACCCCATAGTTGTATTGATGAAATGTCTTAATTTTTTTGAAAATGATTTCATGTTGTTGGAAAATCTAATAGCACTAGAAAATGCTTTGAGGCTTCATGTTGGTTTTGATGTATGTATTTGTGACAATAAACTAGTTATCTTGTATTTGTCGTTGTTTTTTATGGCTTCAGGCCCTGTGGCACTGAAAGAGGAGTGTCAAGAACTGGATGAAATGGAAGAGACAAATCAGTATGAAAAACATAATGAGTTTATGACTGGAGAAAAATCCACACAGACTGAAAAGAGTTCTCCACAAAAAGGTGCTCAGAAGACAGAATCTAGCAGTTTTTTCACCTGCCGTCACTGCAAAAAGATTTTCAATCAAAAACAAAACCTTGAAGTCCACATGAGAATTCATACTGGAGAGAAGCCTTTCAGCTGCCAACAGTGTGGAAAGAGCTTCACTCAAAATCAAAACCTTAAGGTCCACATGAGAGTTCACACTGGAGAGAAGCCTTACACATGCCAACAGTGTGGACAGAGTTTCACACATAAAGGAAACCTTAATACCCACATGAGAAGTCACACTGGAGAGAGCTCGTTTACCTGCCAGCTGTGTGGAAAGAGCTTCTCAAGAAAAGAAAGTCTTCAGACTCACATGAGAATTCACACAGGAGAGAAGCCGTTCATATGTGGTCAGTGTGGAAAGAGTTTCAGATGTAAAGTAAACCTTAATTGCCACATGAGGATTCACTCAAGAGAGAAACATTTTATATGTCATCAGTGTGGAATGAGTTTCACAGACAGCAGTCACCTTAAGAATCACGTAATAACTCATATCGGAGAGAAGCCTTTCATGTGCCATCACTGTGGAAAGACTTGTTCAAACAAGGCAATCCTTGAGGTTCACATACGAGTTCACACTGGAGAAAGACCTTTTATCTGCCCTCAATGTGGAAAGAGCTTCACACTTAAAGGAAACCTTAACATTCACATGAGGCTTCACACTGGAGAGAGGCCTTTCACTTGTCTTCAGTGTCAAACAAGTTTCACATTTCACACAGACCTGAAACGCCATTTGCAAACTCATTCTGAAAATAAATTGTAGTGTTTCTCAGTGTGATGAGGTTTACAAAATAGAGCATTCACTGTGGAAGAATGCCATTTCATTTTTCATCTCAATTATAGATAGACCTGGAATGGCATGACGATGTGAGACCTTATTTGTGTTCTTTGTGTGTAAAGTGTGAAGGGGTGGCAGTGGTTCATATAGGTTGTCTACAAACCAGAAGGTTGGTGGTTCAATCCCCGGTTTTACCTGACTGAGTGTCGAGGTGTCCATGAGCAAGACACCTAACCCTACCTGCTTCTGACTAGCTGGATGGCGCCTTGCATGGCTGAATGAGTGAATGTGAGGCAATATGTAAAGCGTTTTGGTGGCCATTTCAATAAATGACCTTCCATATTGCTGTGAAATACCGCAATGTAAATGAATATTATAAATATATGATGTAAAACATAACACGATATATATATTGCATATGAACATGTTATTTTGCAGCCTTCTGCTATGGTGCTAGAATATTATCAGAATTAATGTATTTACAAAATATAAATAAATGTATAAGCTAATTATTTTTCATCAAAAATATTTGCATATTTGCAAACAGCAATTGACACATTATGAACCTACACTGTGTCTACACTGGAAACAAGCATCAAGACTCGACAAAAGACAATAGAACCCATTATTGTGTGATGCTGTTTACACTGCATGTGGCATGTTATGCGACCCAACAAATCTTGGCTGTAAACTGATGCTTTCTGAATGTTTCTGCGTACAGACTGATTGTCGAATCTGCATTTGCAAGTTGTCATGTATATGAATCTCCTTGTATTTGTAAATTTTTATACTTTTTTGATAGGGCTCAGTTTGTATGTGGGTCTGTCCAGGGCTGCATTTCCCAAAAGCAAATAAAACAGTTGCCACCAATGGTCCCTACAATCAACTAAAGGTGCAGATCCACTTGTGTCACGCCCCCGCTCCACTTTATTCCTATGGGTGACGTCAAGTGACTTTAAAGCGCCCACATGGCATTCCAGGAAGGCAGCGCTGCATTTAAAAAAATGCTGTGCATCAAAAAAGCTCCCATCGCGACTATCCAATAAAAGTAGAGCACATGGAGACTGGGGGAAGTCTCTCACGGGTTGTTTGTTTTTCATTCCCCGCTGGCTCAAAAGCACGCCCATCAACGCACAAATGAGGGGAAGCGTCACATCACACTTCAATCGTGTCGCAAAAGTGGATCTTCACAGTTAGACTTCTGATGCTTTTGGAAAACACAGTCCACAGCTGTTAAAAAAAGTTCAGAACTCAATAGTTCAAAACAAAGCCATACTGTCCACCTGTTTAAATGGATTTAAGCGTGACAGACAGCAGCAGCGATTTTCAGTCAAAATTAAAAGGAAAATTCGCCCAAAAACTCGAAAATTGTCATAAAATACATTAATGCTAAACCCATAAGAATATTATTCATCTTTAAAATGCAAATAAAGACATTTTAAATTAAATCTGAGAGACTTCTGTCCCTCCATTAAGTCCACGCAATTACAACTTTGTCGCTTCAAAAACTTATTAAAGAGATCATAAAACTAATCTATATAAATTGAGTGGTTTGTCTTTTTTTTTTTAAAGAGACTTCATATGATGACCAGATTTATTTTAGGCTTTTATTCACATATAAACATTAATCAGTGAACATAACCAGAAGCTCAAACGTACTTGCTTGTCGGACAAGAACAAACTAGGGACCTGTGATATAGACTTAAAAATATATCACAATATTTTCTGGTATTTACCTTGAATGATATCAATGACAATATATATTTAGTACATTGTCTAGTAAATATAAGTGAGAGCTGCTGACTGAGCTGCGACTGTACTGAAAAACATCACACAATACAAACAACAACAATTCAAATCAATTAAAAGTTTTCATTACACCAGCCAATGAGATTGTAGTTTGGGCATAAGTTTCTGCATGTTCATAAAGGCTAAATAATTCCAAATGAATGCTGTTATTTTACAGGAAATAAAACAAAGAATATTGAAAGAATAACCTTTAGTTCACAATGTGCACTGATTCCATTTTAATACATTTATAGTATTTTTAATTTTTTTCTTGACAAAGAGAGTATTTATCAGTTTTGTGTTTAATTTTGAAAGACCACCGTACAACCAGGTTTTGGCTCAAAACAAAAGCAACAGTTTGCATTAATCTGTTTATGTTATGAATGAAATTGTTCAACCAACAAATTACACAGAGTTAGAGGAACTTAAGGCCCCCCCTGGTGTAGTGAACCAGACTAGTCCTTTGCCCGATTGCCAGCTATGTATCCCAATCTTCAAGGAGGAGGAACCGGAGGAGCAGGCACAAATTCTTGTTTTGAGCAGAACAAGCTTAGCAGTTTTCAAGTCTTGGAGCGCTGCAGGTAACTCAAAAAAATTTAACAGGCTAGTTGTAGCATTTATTGTAGAAGACATGCTTCCCCTGTCGACCACTGAATCGCACAGGCTTAGAAAAATACTAGATAAAATACCTGTGACACGCAAGCCAACGTCAGACAGGAAAACATTTTCCCATTACCTGGACAAGTCTTATTCCGACATGGGGCCATTCCATTAGGCATAGGAGAGCAAGCTACGGGTAAAATAATGTTATTGGGATGACGTGAATTTTGTTTATTTAAAGCTGCAGTAGGGAGTTTTTAGAAAATGTTGACTTAAGCCCTATTTGCACGGGACTAGTATTATCTAGGGACCTCTGGTGATTTGTAATAATTGCAGAGAATGTCTGTGATCTTAATCCCGTGCGAATCGGCCATGTCTGTAATTTGTAAAGTAAAAATTCCTCCGCAAATTACCTACCATATTTCGCCGAACACATATTTTAGAATGTTGTTGGCAGTAACACACTCATCATAAAGCATATCCATGGAGATGTTTTGCCTGCTAAGCAGGTGAAGCTGCTCAATGATCTTCTCCATGCCATCATAAGAGATCCTCCCAGATGTCAGAGAGAGGGCCTGTAGATGGAAATGCCACTTGTCTTCTGAAATGTTTTACCATTTTTGTATGTACGTATTTTTGGCAGTGTTTAAGAAGGATGTAAACTCCTGTCTGGCAACATCAGCATCAGATGGAGAAAGACGCTGAAGCCTTTGTTTAGTTAGGTAGCCATAGAATCCATAATCTCTTCTCTGAGATAGTTTGGTCACAAAAGAGTGCATGATGGCATAGAGGTCAGCTGATGTGGTGTCATTCAAAAAAAATCTCCAGGTTTTTTTTTTTTGAGATTTGAGATTCCTCTTCTTCAAAGAGGGTCAGGATGTTGTTACTAAAGAGGAGATACACCTCCACAAGATCAGGCTTGTCGTCCTCAACACCAGCAGTATTGCTTGTTAATGTCAGCAATGTTTGCAGGTGCCTTGGACAGTCAACACCCATGCTAATGAAACAGGACTTGAGAGCAGTCCAGTTCTGGAGCAGGCGACTGATTGCAGGGTTGAGTGACAGCCATCTGGTCACCACATGGCGCATGACTTCATAGAACTCGACATCACAAAAGGCACAAAACTATTTCAGGGACTCTCCTTTTTGCAGAGATGGAAAAGAAACTGTAGCCCTTCAGAAATACATTTTCTAAGTCGACTGAGAGCTGATCCAGGGCATACTTTATGGTGTTATGGACAATTATGTGCATGGCAGTTGCCTCTGAGGAGATCACTGTTGGAACTTTTTAATTTTGGGAAATACTTAATTGTGGATTCCAATTGACATTTGTATTGTCTGCACTAATAATAATTAATAATAATAATTCATTACATTTATATAGCGCTTTTCTAGACACCCAAAGCACTTTACATAGAAGGGGGAAATGCTGCCACTGAATGCAGACACATGATCCAAAGTCAGTATATAGGAAATCAATAATGAAAACATAAGCATGTCAAATGTTTGTATGTATGTTGTTTAAATAAATTGGCATATATAAATTTAACATATATTGGTGACATATAGTCATAACAATATTACAATATTATATAAACTTTATTTTGTTTCAAAGCAGCTTCACAGTCTTAAATATGAAAATAATGCAACAAAATGTAATGGAGAAAACAGTGATGTCAGTTAAATTATCATATAGGGACAATACGGACAGATCAGTAATATAGTTGAATATTTAGTGAGAGAGAACAGAGATACAACCATGATCGGATGATAAGATCAGATAATTTGTAACTCTAATGAGCGCAGAATCAGTACTCTGATACAGTCTAAATCCTGACTGGAAATCTTACTTTCAAAAAAAGGAACAGTTGTGAGGACATTACCTTTTCTAGTATTTTTGACAGAAAGGTATTCATTGGCCTGTAATTGACTAATTCTCTTGGATCAAGTTTTGTTTTATTAATAATAGCCAGCTTGAAAGTTTTAGGTATGTATCCTAATTACAATTATGATTTAATTTATCAAATTAAGAATAGGATCTATTACCCCTTGAAGCATCTCTTTCAGTAGCTTAGTCGGCATAGGGTCTTACATACATGATGTTGATTTAGATGATTAAATGAGTCTAGACAATTCTTCCTCTTCTATAGGAAAAAATGAACAGATTTTTTTCTCAGTGACACTACAATGCACTGCCTGGTGCAATACTGTAGTTGACAGTCCAATGGTTATGATTTTCTCTCATATATTATCGAACTTGTGAATACAGAAGTTAATAAAGTCATTACTGCTGTGCTGTTTGGAAATGTCAGAAGTTGAAGATTTTATTCTTGTTAATTTAGCCACTGTATCAAATAAATACAGGGTTGTTTTTTTCTAAGAGAGTCAATCTAGCAGTTTTTAACCTGTGCCCCTATTTTTGAGAATTTTCTTAAAATGACATACCCAGATACAAATGACTGTAGCTCTTATACCCTATGGTCTCTACATTCACAACTCTGGCCTTTTTTTAAACTAGACACTTGAAGTTTGTTACCCAAGTGTCTTAACTCAAAGTAGTATAGGAACAGATTAAAACCAGGTAAAATATACATGAAAGTGTAGATTGATGAAATTGTAGATAAAGTGACGATTTCTTTGAATAAGATTCAACTTAGGAGAAATGGATGAGACTTTGATGTTATACCATAAATATACAGTTGAATGTCTGACCATGTTTGGATTCAAATTTGAGGATGATCCTCGATGTAGTTTCTGTAAGCTTTTATTCAAGAAAAGTCCAGGCGTCCTTTCCAAATGGACACCTGGTAACCAACTTGCATAAGAAGTAAGCACTACCTACTACAAATATGTATATTAATTCAGAACTGCTTGGCCCATCAAACCACATAAGAAAAAAAAATATTTCAGCACAACATTTAAACTAAATCTTTATTTTGAACAATTCTAATAGCTGTGAAGTGGAAAAAAACAACAACTCTCTCACTGCGTGTATAGACATTCCAAAATAATGAACACAAAAAATGTTTTTTTATTTTATTATTTTAGAACATTTGTAATTGTAACAGGTTTTCATTCAAATAAATTACAATAAACTGCTAATTATAATGAATATGCAATTACTGAAAAACTAGAGCAACTTTATAGTATTTAAAGATTGTAGGAAGACATGTTGATCAAGACAGTCACTAAGAAGGTTTGTTCTCTAACCAACTGGAAACCGAATCCACTGAAAGACAGGAGAGAAAATGTGTAAGCAGAAAAAATTACATTTGCAACCATATGTATGCATGCGTGTATGTATGTGTGAGCACTTACCGGGTCTTGCCTCACGCCAGCATGTCACATTTGTCCAACTGCGCGACTCAGAAGACAGTCTCTGCAAAAGGGAGAGAGAGAAAGAGAACAAATAAGCAGAACAAACACAAAGTCCAAAGAGAATAAATCTAACCTAAGGGTTTCAAGTCTAGGAAAGATGTGTGCATATGATGGAAAACGACAACTTACTATAACAGGAAGAAACAGAAAATGTATTGGTCATGTAAAGCGATGGCTTCTCTTCCTTTATCTCCCTCCTCAGAACTGCAAATCCACTTAAACTTGGAAACATTTCTGGAACAACTATTAGAATCGAATGCTTTGAACAATTTAAAATTAATAACATAACATAAACATAATAAACATAATGACTAATATTTTCCACACTGCTCTTGCCAGTCATTGTAGCAGTCCTGTTTAGGCAGAAAGCCCAGTGGCACATCACATGTTGCACATATGACTGGTGTCTTCTGATGGCAGAGCCTGCAATTTCACCGCCCAGCAGTGCTGTGTTCAGTAACGTGCTTTGGGTTGTGGCGAGCAACATTTGAAGCCTGAGGAGTAGCTGTTCTGGATTCCAAGCCTGCAAGTTCCAGAACAAGCATTTACCTGAATGGTTTGTGAGTCAGGGGTTTTTCCCTCCTTGCTCCGGCCAGATGCTGATGCAAAATGAAGGCATTGACAAAGTGGTAAAAGAAGGTTGTGCCATTTTTGTGTCTTGTGGAGCACATTGTAGTATCCAATGAGGGCATTGGACAGGTCCACTCCCTGCATGATTCTGTTGTAGTCCAGTACAGCACAAGGAATAGGCACATGCACTTGAGACCATTGCCCATCATTGTCCTTCACCCACCTTCATATGCTTTGTGGAATATGGGGGACAACAGCACTTCCCGGGTGTCTTTACATTCCACAAACAGCAGATCATCCTCTCTGAACCATCGCATGGACCCTCATGGAGCATTCCACGGTAGTCTGTTGGTGACTAACTTTAGGAAACCTATGCTGTTCGGGTGCCACATGCCCAAATCTTCTCTTAGAGGAGGTTCCTGAAAAGCTTGTCTACAAATACCATGACAGACTTCTAGCTCAGCCCATTCTGAGATGGCATGGACTTGCCCTCATACACAAAGAACTCACAGGTCTAGCCACACAGGGAGTCGGCCAAGACAAACAACTTGTAGCCCCATTTAGTGAGTTTGTTCTTCATGTTCTGCTTGAGTACAGACCTCGCCTTGGATGCCACCATACTCTCAACTATGAAGAAGTATGTTGTCATAGAGAGGCTTGATCTTCCGCAAGCGGTCGTAGACTGCTGTTCCCTTCTTTTCGTTTTGTTCATCATTCTAAGGATCGCTAAGATGAAGAGTGTTTGTGATGGTAAGAAAGTTCCTACAGGACATTCTTTACCTCCTCCAATAATCAATCAAAACAGATAACGTTATGAGACCCATGTGTACAAGCGCCAGGTAAGACTTAAAATCTTCCACAGAGATGTAATTCCATGGCTTGTGTCCTTCCTGATGAACGATGGTCATTAAAGAACAGCTGAAACAATAGCAGTGTGGTGTATGACACAGTTGTCACCAACTGTGGCCCAGGTGTACAGGCAGGCCTAAACACAGGCTGTGGAGGTCCAATATCATCATCCACATTGTGCAATCATTCCTATGAGGTGCTAGGGGACAAAGTAGGCACTGACTGGCTCCCCATCAGCCTCTTATAGCTGAGGTAGATTCAGATGAAGATGCAGATGTTGACTATGTCTGCTGTGGATTCCAGTCCTCATCTGTCAGTTGAAGACTTTTTGAAGATTGAAGATTTTACAGCAGAGGAAAACACACACACAAACAAAAAAGCAAAATAGGATTTCAGTTTGAGTAAAATATTAGAGACATCAATATTTCTTCATATTACAAATGCATGTTTGTGTATGATGAATTTATATATAATATATAACGCTATCACCTAGTCATGTAGACTCATGTCTTGCTATATCTCCATTGTCATTTTATAATCAAAAACAGCTAACATGAAATAAAACCCACAAATTCATGAAAAACATGTAAAAAACATTCAAGACAATGTGTTGAAAGTTACCGATCTAATGAATCTCCATGAACAAACATCTCCGATTGGGAGCTCAACACTGTGCTATCCCCGTATGAGAAGCATCTCTCCATCTTGTCGCTGCTCCTCATCACTACTTCCAAAACACTCTCAACACCACAAAAACTATTTTGTAGTTCATGATCCATGATGGAGATATTCAGATATAAGATTGGGAGAAAATCAGCTAGTTGATAAGAACTCTGTGCAGCGAAGCAAGGCTAATCAGAGCGTTCAGTGCGTAAAATGTCACGTTTCCATTAGAAGTTAGGCGAGAGGTATAGTCTAGTAATTCTTCTTCTTTTTCTTTCGGCTTTTCCCTTCAGGGGTCGCCACAGCGAATCATCTGCCTCCATCTAGTCCTATCCTCTTCTCTCAGACCATCTACCATATCATGCCCTCCTTCACTACATCCATAAACCTCCTCTTAGTTCTTCCTCTTGACCTCCTGCCTGGCAGTTTTAACCTCAGCATCCTTTTACCAATATATTCATTCTCCCTCCTCTGAACATGTCCAAACCATCTCACCCTGTCCAAAAGTTTCTAACTTTGTCTCCAAAACATCTCACATGTACTGTCCCTCTGATGTACTCATTTACTCATTCCTGATCCTATCCATCCTCGTCACTCCCAAAGAGAACCTCAACATCTCCAGCTCTGCTACCTCTAGCTCTTCCTCTACGTCTTTTCGTCAGTGTCACTGTCTCCAAACCATACAACATTGCTGGTCTCACTACTGTCCTTTGCACCTTTCCTTTCATTCTTGCTGGTAATCTTTTATCACACAACAGACCTGACACTTTTCTCCACCCATTCCAACCTGCCTTCACACGCTTCTTCACCTCTTTTCCACACTCCCCATTGCTCTGGACTGTTGACCCTAAGTACTTAAAATGCTGTACCTTCATTACCTCTTCTCCCTCTCTGTTCCACTTGGTTCCCTCTCATTCACACACATGTATTCTGTCTTTCTGCAACTAACCTTCATTCCTCTTCTCTCCAGAGCAAACCCCCACCTCTCTAGACTTTCCTCCACCTGCTCTCTGCTCTCACTACAGATCACAATATCATCTGCAAACATCATAGTCCATGGAGATTCCTGTCTGACCTCATCTGTCAGCCTGTCCATCACCACCGCAAACAAGAAGGGGCTCAGAGCCGATACTTGATGCAGTCCCACCTTCACCGTGACGTCCTCTCTCTCATCTATGGCACACCTTACCACTGTCCTACTGCTCTCATACATATCCTGGACCACTCCTAACATACTTCTCTGCCACTCCAGACCTCCTCATACAATACCACAGCTCCTCTCTTGGCACTCTGTCATATGCTTTCTCTAAATCTACAAAGACACAATGCAGCTCTTTCTGACCCTCTCTATACTTCTCCATTAACATTCTCAAAGCAAATAATGCATCTGTAGTGCACTTTCTTGGCATGAAACCATAGTGCTGCTCACAAATGTCCACTTCTCCCCTTAGCCTTACTCCTAGTCTAGTAATTATGTAATAAATGTTATTAATAAATGTAATAAATTATGTTAGACAGATTGTATTAGAAACACAGTTCTCAAAGTAGAAACAAACATAAAATACACCTGCAGCAAGTACAAAAGGTGTATACATGGAGATGACATTCATAAATAGATATAGATAGACCAAAATGCTGGCTTACATGATAACTACCAGTCTCCAGAAGTTGTTGTTACACAATTCATACTGTTACCTATGTATATGTAATATATGTAACAGAGGCCAGCTAGTAGTAGTTGCTGTCCGAGTAAACCTCACTCCTCTGACCACAAGAGACACTCTAGCGACTGACGCTAGAGTATGCAGCCTTTGGCCTCCTTGTTAGAGTGTCCGACTCTCATGCCGGCGGACCCGGGTACGAGTACCGGTCCGAACAGTAGGGGTTATTATATATATACATCCCTTTGGCCAAATCCTCACTTGTCTGACTCTCAAGGGGGCGTGTCTGAAGAACGTGGCTGTTCAGTTCTCATTCATCGGTAATGTAATGTGCCGTTACAGTCAGGTAGCTTTGTGTAGCCCTTGACATCCAGCCGTCTGTTGTCAGAGCAACCGCTGTTGCTTTGGCCAATTGGTTCTCTGTTTGTGCTTTTGTTTTTTGGGACAAAGCAGGAATTACTGGCTGAAATGGGCTTGTGAAGGAACATTGTAACGGGGCTCAATTACTTTAAGAATGTTCTTAAAACTCCGTCTGCAGTGCGTTTTGCGCTGCGTATGCGGTGCAGCAGCCGCACACCCTGTTGTGCTTTCAAATATGCTGCGTTTGTAGTCCGCAACCGTTAACAACGGAAAGACTACGCACTGCAGACGGAGTTAGTGTAAAAATGGGCGTACGGTCTCATATCCGCGGCTATAAATGGGCCACTAGCCATTGCCTGTTATGTCGTTTTGGTTATTGTTGAACGCATGTTATTATATTTCACAGACTTTTTTATTTTTCCAAGTCTAATTAATTAGTCCGAGAACCGTTCGGTACATAATGCGTACCGAACCGAAAGCATCGTACCGAACGGTTCAATACTAATACGCGTATCGTTACACCCCTAATATATATATATATATATATATATATATATTTTTTTTTTTTTTTACTTCTATTTAATTTAATCTATTTAATTCACACTATTTAACAGTTGTTAGGGTTATGTTAACCCTAATTTGATGAACCAATGTCATTTCTTCAATATATAATCAATGTTTTCATTTGATGAACAACTTTGTAGTGTTCCTCTTATTCAATAACCCCCCCCCCCCACACACACACACACACACACACACACACATATACTGTGCATGCAGTCCTTCTGCTCTAAAATGAAAATTTTTAGTAACACTTTTTTCAGACAAAATTTTTACTCAAGACAGTCATAGACCTTTCAGGGCCTGCACTTCAGCAACATCCAGCTGTCTTTTTTGGGGGCTCCCTTTCCCTGTCAGGGTGGACTCCAGAACAGAACCAGAACAGCCAGCTCCTGGGCAAAAATGGTCATACGAGATCTGTACAGCCACTGGAAGGCCCTCTTCGGAACATTCACTGCACTCCCTGCCAAAGGGTGCTGAACCTTTGTTCAGTTTGGTCCGGACCGAGACGACCTCTTTTCGTCGGACCAAATTTCGTCTGTTTGGTCTGATCGTTCGTACCAAACTGAAAAGTCCAAAAATCCGGGCCAAACAAGGTAGGTAAGACTATCTTCTCTGAGTGAGGGCGAGGTTAAAAAGGTTTTGAAACTGGTTTTATGAAACTGACTGGAGATGTACACACTGGTATGACTGCAGTCCACTTCTCCATGCCAACTCCATATTAACTTGGCACTCACCTAATTCACAAGAAACATGATGTTGTTCCCCCCATATTTTAATTTGAACATGGAGTGGAGTAGAAGCCCCATGAATACTTTTGTGGACTGCATACAGTCCATTATGGGGATCTATGCATTCACTTTTGAGAGGATGAAATGTCCATCATTTTCACTGTTTTCTGTCAAATGTCAAATGACATTTGGGGCATTTCTGCAATAATTTTGGACCCACACGGATGCCAGTTTTTGTGACTGGCCTGACATTGGCAGAGGTGGTTGGTTCGGAGGTGGCAGCAGTGGGTGGCATAATGCTGGTTGGCACAGAGGTGGCAGCGATGGCAGAGGTGGTTGGTTCCAAGGTGGCAGCAGAAGGTGGGACAGTGTCAGTGAAGAGGTGGCAGTGTTGGGTGTGGTAGATGGCACAGCAGTGGGCTGCATAGAGATGGAAGTCACAGAGATGGCAGCAAAGGGCGGCATAACAGTAGGTGGCACAGTGATACCCTGGAAAACAACAGCATACCATTGTACTGTCACACAGTCTTAGGATCTTTCAAAAAGCAAAAAAGAAATTAAAAAAAGAAATGATTTGCAAATGTTACCTTCCTGTTGCACTGCTCTTTTGAAATGTCCCTTAAGATGTTTTTGAACCTTGGACATCTTTGTGGGTTTGAAATATATGGGGGCAAAGAATGGGCAGTGAAATTCACTGCAGCATTTATAACATTTATTTCTTTCTGGAAGTGAATTCCCCCTTTTGAATTGTTATATCCATCTTTAAAAAAAGAGAGAGTCAAACTCAAATTCAAATTTTAAAACTACCCTACAGAGCCAACACAGTCAAATTTAAGTCAATACAAATTATCATTTCATGCCTGAGGAAGATCGAAAGATCGAAACGTTGCAATGAAACAATAAATCTTTTTAATTGCGAGTTGATAGTGTGCGGGACTTCTCCTTTTCATTTGATGATAATAGGACTTTTTTGTCCTGCTCTCCTACGCACCTATCACACACAGGTGTGCGACATTTATGTGATTGATAGTCAATACAAATTAAAACACGAAACCCAATCTAAAGGCCAAAAAAGGCCAAATTTTAGCTCACATGTTAATACTATAGACTGGTTAATACATAGTGAAGGCATGGTAAATTTGATTTAACCAACTGTATGAGTTGTAAATGGCTGGCTACAACTTCATATCACAGTTAAATTCATTTCGATACATTTTTATACTTAAGTTTTATAAGAACTAATTTAAGTAGTCTACAAACATTATATAAGGTAAAAAAATTACTCCATCTGGCATTAATTAATTCAATTTATAGTTTTAGGAGAAAAGGTCTGGTAATTAAAAAAGGTCAAACTGTAAATCTGATTAAATAATTTGTGATGACATTATTTGATATTAACACACTTGCTAAATAAAATTGACAATAACTTTACTCACGTTTTGCCTTAAGTTCTTCACACATTTATCTGATCTACTGTCTCGAGGGGTCAGAGAACGCGGGACTCTAAGTGCGGGTGTTAAATGATCTTCCGAACAGCAGGAGGCCCTGTCTCGAAAAACGAGAATGCGGGACTCTGGGTGTGGGACTGTAGGTGCAGGCTCCGAGTCTGCAGCTTCATACTACTCACATGTTGAATTCATTGTTGCAAAACTTGTTCTGTATATACCGTATTTTCCGGACTATAAGTCGCACTTTTTTTCATAGTTTGGCTGGTCCTGCGACTTATAGTCAGGTGCGACTTATATATCAAATTTAATTCATACTGACTGACAAGAATAAACATATAGCCGCGAGAATGCGCTCTATGCTGCTCCTAGCCTAATATTTACTTATACACAACAACTTAGAAAGACTGAACACAAACAAAATGCCCCCATAAAGAAAATCTTATTCTGCAAAATACAAACAGCATGTAGAAAAACATGCAGCGGAGGACGATTCTCACAGGGTTCGTCTCGCGCGGCAGAGCCTCTCCCGGCAGAGAGTTCAAGCCTCTGTGGACTCGCTCCTTCAGCTCTGGCCATCTTGCTTACAGTCCGCAAGTAGATTTCTTTTTCTTCTTCATCACAATTAAAGTAACCTCTGCTTTTCGCCAGTCCCTTACAAGTTTCTCACTCACTTCAAACTTTCTTTCTTCTGCTCGGGTTATGCAGTGAAGCGGGCACGAGCGAGTGCACGCGAGCAGGTGCTCGCATGCGCGCGCGGGTGCTCGCGTGCTCGCATGCGCGCGGATCCAGCTCTGCCCTAATGCGACTTATAGTCCAGTGCGACTTATATATGTTTTTTTCCGCGTCATGACGCATTTTTTGACTGATGCGACTTATACTCCGGAGCGACTTATAGTCCGGAAAATACAGTGATCAAAACCATTGATCTGAAGTTCAGTGCTGATGCTGTCATGCAAATATCTTTCTAATCAGCACTAAATATAATTTCTGAGCAACACACATCAACTGCATGAATAAAAATAGATTACTGGTTAAAGCCCCACCCACTTCCTCGTTAGGCCCCACCCAATCCAAGTACAGGTACAGGGGCCCGTTCTTCGTACCTCGCTTAATACATCCGAGATGATTTGACAGATCCCAGATCTTTTAATCCTGATAACTGATCTCTGGCTAATTTTGGTTCTTCAAACGAATTAACGGATTAGATTAAAATATCTGGATTAAGTTATCTGAGATCACTGCTCGTGCCTGTGTTCCCTGAAGAGGGCAGATGCATCGATACTCGAAACCATGATCAGCAATGCAGCAATTGGCTGGCGTCAAGACAACATAATGACATCATATAATTAAAAAAAACAATTTTAATCCAATCCGCAAATTCGTTTGAAGAACCAAATTAGCCAGAGATCAGTTATCACGATTAAAAGATCTGGGATCTGTCAAATCATCTCGGATGTATTAAGCCAGGTACGAAGAACAGGCCCCTGATGAATGCAAAAACACAACAGAAACAGACTAGACATGTGACACCTATACAACAAAAAACTTTTGCAATGGATAAAAAAAGTGGAATACTCACACTTGTCTGTGTGGTGTGGCGTCATGTGTTTCCTTAAGAAATTCATATTTTTAAACAGCCAGATCTGCTTTGCTGTGGCAGTGACATCTCCGCTGCCACTTGGCTTGGGTTTAAGTAGTTGGCTGTACTGGGTACGCAATTAAGTAATTTGTTTCTTCACCTCTGAAACTGAAATGTAATTGATATGAAATGTAAATTATAATTTTCATATCACAATGTTAAATTATAATTGCATAATTAATGTTATAAAATTGTTTTTAAGATACATTTTACATTTAGAAATATTAAGTGTTAGACAAAATGCAATACATTTAAAACAAAGACTGCCAGTAGGTGGTGCACACTGTCTTAAATGAGTGATCATTGAAACATTCAAAGCAAGTGTGAATGTCTTTATGAATAAATAGGTAATTAAATCATTAATTTATTTAAAACAATACGTTTTTCATTAAAGAAACACTTGCTCGAAGAAGCACATATGCTATGGTGTGGCTTTGTTTGAAAATACTTTTGACAATAATTATTATGTAAGTTACTTAATACAATAGTTTTTGAGTCTCATACAGACAAGATGCGCGAGCATTGAGTAGCGCGCCCTTGTTTACGTTATTAAATAATCTGTTAACATTTGAATGAATGAATGAGGCATTTATATAGCGCTTTCAAATGTACTACTGCACACCCAAAGCGCTTCACACTCATGTCAGGGGTCTCTCTTCAACCACCCCCAGTGTGCAGCATCCACTTGGATGATGCGACGGCAGCCACAGTACAACGGCGCCAGTGCGCTCACCACACACCAGCGAAAGGTGGAGAGGAGAGAGGGTGATAGAGCCAATTCAGTGGATGGGGATTATTAGGAGGCCATGATTGGTAAGGGCCAATCAAGGGAATTTTGCCAGGACACCAGGGTTACACCCCTACTCTTTTACGAGAAGTGCCATGGGATTTTTAATGGCCACAGAGAGTCAGGACCTCGGTTTAACGTCTCATCCGAAGGACGGTGCTCTTTTACAGTATAGTGTCCCCATCACTATACTGGGGCCAGTGTTGCCAACTTAGCGCCTTTGTCGCTATATTTAGCGAGTATTCAGACCCCTCTAGCGACACATTTTCAAAAAAGCGACTAGCGACAAATCTAATGACTTTTTCTGGAGTTATTGGAGACTTTTGGAGACTCTCTGAAGTGAATGCATATCGTTCTTACTCTTCTCAAGGAGCAGCGGGTGCTGCCGCGGGCCCCACCCCCATCCCAAAACACTCACAGGCGGCCTAATCCTCGCGCAGCAGCCGCTCCCAGCTGCAGTCAGAGCAGGAGTTGTTTACCCTTTCACGTCCAGACTGCAAATGAAACGCGCATGCGCGTCAACATGTCAAGCTGCGGCTGGTGGATCCCGCCCTGGCTTACATTCAGCACACGAAAATGTTTAAATGTAATTAAATCACTGCACAAAAACAAATCACTGCATTTTATTTGACTCACACAACCTCAGTCACTCACAACTCTGGTCCACTGTGTGTACACCTCTCTCTGAATAAAGCTAAGCTTGCTAGCATATCATGTCGCAATCTAAACTGTATAGTCAGAAATACAGAAAGGAGTGGGAATCAAACCCTGAATTCCGAGGTTGGTTAAAGCCGTTTATCGGTGATAATACAAGGGCATATTGTCTGTATTGTAAGGCTGATTTCTATGCCAAAATTAGTGATATTAAAAAACACAAGGCAACTCAAAAACACACTCAAAAGGCAAAGCCTTATAGTTCCACCCAAAAAACTGCCATGTATGATACAAAAAATTGACTCTACTAAAAAGGCTGAGGCCACCATGGCATTAGCTATTGCTGAACACTGCTCCATGCTGGCATGTGATCATATTGGAGAAGCATGTAGAGCTGCTTTCTCAGACTCCCCTGCTGCTGCCCATTTCAAAATGCACAGGACAAAGTGCACAGAAATGATTAATGGTGTTCTAGCACCATATTTTCTCCAAAAGTTGGTCACAGATGTGGGTGATCAGCGTTTTAGCCTCCTCCTCGATGAGTCCACAGATGTAAGTGTTTCTAAATACCTGGGAGTTGTGATAAGGTACTTTAGTGTCACCAAGCAGACAATTGTCTCAACATTTCTGGGGCTTGTTGAATTGGAGGGGGGAGATGCCAGATCCATAGCCTGTGCAAGAGAAACTCCTGGGGATAGGGACTGACAATGCCTCCGTTATGACAGGGATTAACAATGGGGTCCATAAAGTCCTGAAGGAAGAGTATGGCCTCAAAGATCTGGTTCTTATTCGCTGTGTGTGCCACTCGCTGCAGCTTGCTGTAAGTCATGCTTCCAATGACACCATCCCCCGTAGTGTGGAGTACTTAGTAAGAGAGACGTATAACTGGTTTTCAGTGTCTCCAAAGCGCAGGGAGGCCTACAAGGCCATATATGAGACCATCAACTGTGCACAGCAAAAACTCCAGTGTTAAATTAACTCTCCTGAGAGTACATGTGAGACCACACTCAAGAGTGTTAAAGTGTTAAAATAAGAGTGTTAAAGTAACACTGAAGCAGTGTTAAAATTAATAAGATAATTAACTGATTATTGGCAATTATTGAAGATACCTGATGATAACAAGCAGAATCACCAAATGAGAACATCACAATTCACAAGTGGACATATTTTCCATTTGTAATTGCAAAGCAACTCACAGACAAAGTGTGTTTATCCAAAAATCATAAAAACAAAATTAACAGATAATTAGATATTGATGATTTATGGTTTATTTGAAGTCACCATTGTGGAGGGAAGCGTTTGCTTTAGTTGGGCTCTTGGTCCCCGTACGTGTGTTAACGTTTCTGAGGCTGCTGTAACTGTGTGTGTGTGAAACACAAGAGTTGTGGCTGAGAAAGCAAAGCTAAAGTGACATCAGGTGTTGTCAGCTCCTTGTTGATGATAACTAAATCATCAGAAAGTGTGCATCTGATATTATGTTTTTATTTGGTACAATAGTAATTTGTTTATAGCCTCTGCAGTACTGGCACCAATAGCCTTATCCTGAAGGATGATAAAGTACATACACCCAATGTTTTAAGAAAATATTTCCCATGATCACACACAGACATCAAGGTTTGGCCTATGTTTCACAACAACGGTGACAAAAAAACGCTTCCTTCTGCAATGCATGATGGGTGGCTTCGTAGTACAAAACTGATGCTTGATTGTCACCATTGCTGTGAATCATAGGCCAAATCTTGATATCTGTGTGTGACCATGGGAAATATTTCCTCAAAACATTGGGTACACATACTTTTTTTCTCATCCGTCAGGGTAGGTGGTCCTTTTATTGCTATTGGTGCCAATAATGCAGATTCACAAGATTATAGAGGCTATAAACAAATAACTATTGTGCCAAACAAGAACACAAAAAACAACATCAGATGCTCACTTTCTGATGATTAAGTTATCATCAACAAGGAGCTGACAACATCTGATGTCACATTAGCTTTGCTTTCTCAGCCACAACCCTTGTGTTTCACACACACAGTTACAGCAGCCTAAGAAACGCTAACACACGTACGGGGACCAAGAGCCCAACTAAAGCAAACGCTTCCCTCCACAATGGTGACTTCAAATGAACCATAAATCCTCAACATCTAAGCCTCTGTTAATTCTCAGTAAGAGCTTCTGTAGACGTCTGACTCTGACAGAAATAGTCAAAGTGTGTCTTATATCTGTGATTAAGGGCAGCACAGTGTCTCAGTGGGAAACACTGGCTCCTCACAACAAGAAGATCCTGGATTGAATCCTAAGCCAGAGAGTCTTTCCTTCAGGTCTGGTTTCTCTCATGATCCAAAAATGTGTGAATTACAGATGATAAGTTGTCTAAAGTGTCTAAAGGTGTGAGTGAAATTTCTTTTATTTTTATGATTTTCGGACAAACACATACTGTCTGAGTTGCTTTGCAATTACAAATGGAAAATATGTCCACTTGTGAATTGTGATGTTCTCATTTGGTGATTCTGCTTGTTATCATCAGGTATCTTCAATAATTGCCAATAATCAGTTAATTATCTTATTAACTTTAACACTGCTTCAGTGTTCCTTTAACACTCTTATTTTAACACTTTAACACTCTTGAGTGTGGTCTCACATGTACTCTCAGGAGAGTTAATTTAACACTGGAGTTTTTGCTGTGTGGGGAAAAACCTTTGCAGATAACCAAGGTGTGTGCCACACGTTGGCTCTCTATTGAACCTGCGGTTTCGCGCATTTAGGACCAGTGGGAGGAGCTTAGGCTGCATTTCTCAGTCACGAAGTCCAGTGAACACTGCTACATGGCTGAGGTTTTATATTCAATGTACAGTGATCCTCAAAACATTTTGTATATGACTTTTTTGAAGTCAGTGCTGGGTGAGGTACAGTTGGCCATCAAGGCTTTTGAGGGAGAGCAAGTGGATCCTCTTAAGCTACTTGACAGCTTGGTAAGCCTGATCAAGTCCGTGAGCAGCAGGGTGATGAATCCACTGGCAAATGTTGATGTGCTCAAAGGGCCAATAGATGGATACATCAGTCCCAAGCCATACCTTGGTTACCTTTTTGAGTCAAAGGCAGCTGAGCTCCATGTCGCGCCTGATGATTTAAGCAATGTCCGTAAGCGGTGTGTAGCCTTCGCCATCTCTCTCACTAATGAGTTGAGGGTGAGACTGCCGGACAACATCGAAGCATTGCAGTACATGTCAGTTTTTAATGTGGAGGAAACTTTAAAGCACAATAAGAGACCTGGAGAAATAGAAAAAATAGCCAAGCTCCTCGGCTACTCCCCTGAAGAGATAGACAAGATTGTCCAGCAATGGCGTGCCGTCCATCTTAGTAAATGGAATGAGACAAAAAACACACTGGGTTTCTGGAATGAGATTTGGAAGTTCAGAGATGCAGCTAATATCAACCCATTTCAAGAACTTGCCATGGCTGCTGTGTCTGTGTTGTCCTTACCACACTCGAATGCTGAAGTCGAGAGAGTATTCAGCCAGATGACTGTGGTCAAAAGCAAGCTTAGAAATCGGATGTCCTTGCAGACCCTTAACTCCATCTTGTACATTCGATATGGACTGAAGCTGTCTGGTGAGGCTTGCTATGAACACCAGCTGCCTGATAATGTTTTGCAGCTTTTTGGCACATCTGCTGCTTACTCATTTAAGTCAGCTCCCTCACTTGCTGAACCTGCTATAGGGAGCCTGACCAAAATGAAGATGACCCACTCTTTCTGTGAGCCAGCACAGCCTGTGTGTATTTGAAGGGGGATCTAAAAATAAAATAGAAAATACAATTAACCTGAATCAGGGCCAGCTACCATTTTCTCAGATTGCCATTGACAGGTTTTTTCTATGATCACTTTTTGGTCCATTTAGATTGTTAATCTAGATTAATTTAAATTTAAGAGAGAGAAGGAAAAAAAATAATAATAATTATATATATAATTATATATATATATATATATATATATATATATATATATATATATATATATATATATATATATATATATATATATATAAAATACACCAAAAAAAAAAAAATGTATGGTTAAAAATGTTCATGTTTTTCTGTGACTTGTTGTAGGCTTCTAAGTGGACCATAAGGTTAAAAATTAAACTTAAGAAAAAAATAAAATAAAAAGTAAGGTTAAAAATGTTCATGTTTTTCATTCACTTGTTGTAGGCTCCTAAGTGGACCGTAAGAAAATAGAAAAAGTTATGGTTAAAAATGTTAATGCTTTAATGTGACATGTTATAGGCTCCTAAGTGAGCCATAAGTTTAAAAAACAAAAAACAAACAAACAAAAAAATGTATATAAAAAAAATAAAAATAAATAAAATAAAAGTAACTTCGCCAGTGTCTCTTTTAGGTCACTTTTGCCGGTCCCAAGCCCGGATAAAGGAAGAGGGTTGGAATTGTGAAGTAAAAAACAAGAGTCGACAGAAGAAAGGTCATTTGTTGTTCTTATTTAGGGTGTGTTTTTACTCACCTTTTGTCTCTCCAACGATTTTATTACTTTCTCTCCTACAGCGTTCATCACAATCACATGCACAATGCACATGGTCAATATGCAAGTGAAGCGATGGTGTCATTTAGCGACACATTATTGGACAGCCAATAACTACTTTCCTTACTGAAGAGTTGATTTGGCAACAGAGACGTGAATCAATCAATGAGCAAGCTTCAAACGAGCACAGTGTTGCCACGGACCAAACGGTTATCTGCTTCTCTTTCATTTTAAATTTAAAGAATTTAGTTTGACCGTTTTTATTTCCATTCTTCTTGTGTGCTTATCACTAAATTGAGATAAGAAATGAGAAGAGCTTTATTGGGACAGTCGGCTATATCATATAAAAATACAGTAGAAGGGACTATGTGAGCACGAATTTGTCAAGAAAGCACATTAGGCAGGCAGAATGCAAGAAAGTATGCAATTTAGTGTGATGACGTCATGAATATGCTAATTTACGCACGACGTCATCTAGTGACATTCAGCGACTTTTTGGCCAGGCTTTAGCTACTTTCCTTTGAAAATAGTTGGCAACACTGACTGGGGCATTAGGACCCACACAGACCACAGGGTGAGCACCACCTGCTGGCCTCACTAATTTATGTAATACAATTAATAATTTGCAGCTATTGACTCTTTAATCAGGTTTAAACGTGTTTCCTGGAAAAAAATATTTATGTAAAACCCGTAATGGTAAGTATTACCATAATTAATGAATTAAGACAAATGTTTACCTCAGAATTTGGCTTTTATGTCAAGACAAAGCTAACAGCAAATCAGTAACGTTACTTACGTGGTTGGTTTAGCTCTGTTCGCCATCCAGCTTTTTTCTTTGTTGTGGTAACAGTTGTTGTCAAAATTATAGACACTTGTGCTCCTGCCACAGCTGAATGTTCCATTTTGTGATATTGTATGTCTCCATTTCTTCTTCTTTGATTTTGCTAAATTGAAAATCAGCTCAAAATATCAAACATGTTTGATATCCTCCGAATGGATGGAATCAAAATCTAAAGCCAAAAAATTGGAGTCTATGACCATGATATACTACGCGATTTTCCATGGACTCTGTTGGCTCAAATCTGCAGACTGGCTCTGACTTTTGTCAACTAGGGTTAAAGGGGTGATGAATTGAGAAATCAACTTTCCCTTGAGCTTTTGATATATAAAAGGTCATGGTACTATAAGAATATCCTCTAAGTTTCAGAGCTGAAAACTTCCTTGTTAGTCAAAGAAAAGCTTTTATAGACATATATCGTCCGATTTTGCGGGCTATGTGTAATATAAAAATGATAGTTCAATCAATCGTGAGTTGATGAGAAATAAATCATTGTGTTTGTTTTGATAAAGACATTTACGAGCCCTGTTGTCGAGAGAATCATTCTGGTTGCTGCTTCTCCCTCAATCTCTCCTCTCCCCCGTGAACTGACAGGGGAGCTTAAGCTCATTAAATATACAAATCTTATCCAATCCTAGCCGTGGGCGTTTACTTCCAAGTCTCCAGTGCGTCACGCCCATCAAAACCCAGCGTTTTGGAGAGAGCCTCAAAACCAGTGTAGAAAATAACCTATTACTTATTAGTTATGATGTTTTTGAATGTAAAAAACACACAAACATCATTAGTTGACCTCAGACAACAGTATACATTTTTTTTTAAAGCCAGTTCATGACACCTTTAACTTGTTCAGACTGTAAATCGGGGCAAAAGTCATGTAGTGTACTCCAGGCTTAACACATCTTTTACAGGTGGTTGTGAAGGCATCAACAGGTAAATGTAGACTAGCTCATTTTTAATAAATGGTCAAATATATTAGGAAACTTTTAGGGCCCCACTTTATAAGTGGCCTTGGCTGATAATACTTACATCAACAATTACAAACCCGATTCCAAAAAAGTTACTACAACTACAAATTGTGAATAAAAACAGAATGCAATGATGTGGAAGTTTCACATTTCAATATTTTATTCAGAATACAACATAAATGACATCAAATGTTTAAACTGATCAAATGTATAATTTTAAGGGGAAAATAAGTTGATTTAAATTTCATGGCATCAACACATCTCAAAAAGGTCATGTTTTCTACTGTGTGGCATCCCCTCTTGTTTTTTAAACTATGGATTGTGGAGACAAGTTGCTCAAGTTTAGGAATAGGAATATTGTCCCATTCTTGTCTCATACAGGTTTCTAGTTGCTCAACTGTCTTAGGTCTTCTTTGTCGCATCTTCCTCTTTTTGATGCGTCAAATGTTTTCTATGGGTGAAAGATCTGGACTATTTGGCTATTTCAGTACCCAAATCATTATATTTTATTCCTTTTATATTTCCTTTTAAAGAAACACTAAAGAGTCTAAATGAATATTGCCTGTACTATTGTCTATACCTCTCACTGAGAGAAAGCACGTTATCAGTATGTTTTGGTTAGAACTGGAGCTTATTTAGCTCCAAACTTTGAGAGACTGTGTATCTGTGTGTGCACAATATTCTATATTACAGATCAGTGTTGAGAAGGTGTATAATGGGCACCCTAAGATGGGTGGACTTGTCGTTCTGGGCAAGTTGGCGCCTGCTCCAGACCAGGAAGGTCACTACGGGCCTAATTCCAGGGTAAAAGCATCAACAATGACACGTCTATGGAGACGTGCATCAGATTAACTGACATGTGTGGGAATTTACCATGACTGTGCATTGTCTCTGAGCCAATCAGAACCATCCACATTGCAGTAATGACGTGGATAGACCTTGAAAACAGTATAACTGTTGAAACAATTGTATGTACGATAGGGCGGAGCAACGAGAAGGTGAGAGAGGGAGTGCGGCCTACAAACTCCTTGTGAGACTTGAAGCTGGCTTCTGCTTTTGAAACTGCAAACTATTCTTAAGTAAATTTGTATTTTAATTAATTACACTCCTGACTCTTGGTCTTCATTATTTACTACTGGTCTTGGGTCATAAACTGTTAACCCCCAACAATTTTTTTTTAAATCGGGTAGTAGGTACAATGTATTTATTGTGTTCATATTGAATTGCAAAACACTTGCTGATTCAACACAGCGAGAATATCTGGAACCAAACTCATGTGCATCGCCAACGAGCAATAAACACGGTCAAGGAACAAGCGGATCGTCATCGCCGTGCTCATTCTAACTATACACCAGGACAGTGGGTGTGGTTATCCACTGGGGATCTACGATTACGGCTACCGTGCAGGAAACTCAGGAGGTCCTGAGTCAACTCATTCTGGACCCTAACTTAATCAATGAATTTCATAAGACACACCCAGAGAAACCGGCCCCGTGACCTCGAGGAAGACCCCGGCGTCGGATGTGCACCCGCGTCAGGAGCTGCTCGCAGGGGAGGGCTCTGTCACAATCGCTGGTTAAGATCCCACTGTCGGCCATCAGAGGTCGTACTCACCAGAGTACTAACTCATTCTAACAGACCTCATTTCCTATAATCCCATATGCCGGGACTGATCACCATACACCTGTTCCTCATCATCTTGCCTATTTATACTCTGAACACATACCCACTCACTGCAAAATCTTGTTCTGCCCCGGCGACATTTCTGAGCGTTTACCCATTGTTATTCTGATCTGCCTGTTTACGAACCTGCCTGTTTATCGACTCTGTTCCTTGCTGCCTGCCGTTTGATCTGTGTTTGTCTGGACTCTGTTTATGCGACTGTTTGCTGCCTGCCCTGACCCTTGCCTGTTATGACCATGATTTATGCCTTGCCTGTGATGCTGCTGTTATTCCTTGATTACCGGCCTCTGCCTGCTATCACTGTGAGTTTGTTTAATTCTAATAAACTGCAAATGGATCCCAATCCACCCTAGTCCTCGTTACACATGGACTAGAACATCAGCCTGCTGTCATACTCTAAAACTAGGCCTACTCTACATTCCAGCACTGAAGGTCACAGAGAAAGATGAGGAGTTGCTCTCTCTGTGTAGTTCCTCCAGGCCTTTTAGGTTGAGGCAGCTTCTTCACCACATCATTTATAGGAACATTTGCCCCAGGTTGTCTTCCTGGTGTACTGCTTTGGCATGATGGCTTTTCTACAATGTTTATGACATATTTTAATGTAATATTACATATGTTTAAGACTAAAATTAACTTCATTAACCTCATGTCTCACTTTACCCCACAGCAATTCTGTCACATGCCTGTCCTGTCTTGTGTGCACATGTGGGTTTTGTCATGTCTCCGGTCTACTGTCAACCCCGCCCTTCTTGTTATCTGATTATTGGTTTATTTGCCCCACCTGTTCTCCCTCATTATCTGCCTTGTTTGTTCCCTTTATAATCTCCTTGTGTTTGTCAGTCTGTGTTGGATCCTTGTGTAATGTCTGCGTCTCCCGTTCCCCCAGTGACTTCTGTTGGTATGTTTTGAGTTTTAGTTTATGTTCTATTATGTGTTTTGCCCCCTCGTGGGTGTTTGTTTTGTATTTATGTTTTATTTGTTATAAATAAATATATCCTTTTCTGCACTTGAGTCCTCGCACCATTTCCTTTGTGTGTACGTGACAGAAGGATCCAACCATACAATGAGGACTCAGCAGAGAAGTTCTCCCTCGGTGCCAGTTCCGGGGGTCCCGAGTCCGGGAATCCCGAGTCCGGACATGGCCTGGAGGGCCGTAATGGGAGGGTTTGTGGTGGCAGTCCTGCATGCTTGGGAAAAGCACAGGGTGTCATCCACCACTCCGGTGGTCCCAGTGCCGGTGGATCGTGTTCCGGTGGTCCCTGTGCCGGTGGATCATGTTCCGGTGGTCCCTGTGCCGGTGGACTCCGTTCCGGTGGTCCCGAGTCCGGAAACGGCCTGGAGGGCTGTGATGGGATGCTTTGTGGTGGCAGTCCTGCATGCGTGGAAGGAGCACAGGGCTTTATCCGAAGCCCCGGAGGCAGTTCCGGTGGTCCCAGTTCCGGTGGATCGTGTGCCGGTGGTCTCAGTTCCGGCGGATCGTGTTCCGGTGGTCCCTGTGCCCAGGGGCGTAGCACCAAATTTTGGGCCCTGGGTACAAACCATCTTGCTGGGCCCCCGTACCATGTATGTGTATGTATAGAAAACTGACTTCTAAGGCCCCCCCCCTGCCTCGGGCCCTGGTTACTCAGTACCCTTTATCCCCCCAGTCCCACGCCCCTGCCTGTGCCGGTGGATCGTGTTCCGGTGGTCCCAGTTCCGGCAGATCATGTTCCGGTGGTCCCAATGCCAGCAGATCGTATTCCGGTGGTCCCAGTGCCGGTGGATACTGCTGGACTGGAGAAGTTTCCCCAACGCCCTGCCTGCACCGCTGAGGCGTCCTGCTCTCCGTGCGCCGCTGAGGCGTCCTGCTCTCCGTGCGCCGCTGAGGCGTCCTGCTCTCCGTGCGCCGCTGAGGCGTCCTGCTCTCCGTGCGCCGCTGAGGCGTCCTGCTCTCCGTGCGCCGCTGAGGCGTCCTGCTCTCCGTGCGCCGCTGAGGCGTCCTGCTCTCCGTGCGCCGCTGAGGCGTCCTGCTCTCCGTGCGCCGCTGAGGCGTCCTGCTCTCCGTGCGCCGCTGAGGCGTCCTGCTCTCCGTGCGCCGCTGAGGCGTCCTGCTCTCACCGCTCCTCCCTGGCGCCCCCTGCACTCACCGCGCCACCCAGGAGTCCTGCTCTCACCGCGCCGCCCTGGCCGCCTGAACTCTGCGGGCCGCCTGAACTCGGTGGGCCTCCCGACCTCGGCGGGCCGTCCTGGCCATTCGAACTTTTTGTTTTCCTTGTCCCTCCCTTGTTTACCCCTCCCTTGTCTGTTTCTTCCTGGTCTGTCCCTCCCATGCCCCCCTGGTCAGTCCCCCCCGTGCCCCCCTGGTCAGTCCCCCCCGTGCCCCCCTGGTCAGTCCCTCCCGTGCCCCCCTGGTCAGTCCCTCCCGTGCCCCCCTGGTCTGTCCCTCCCGTGCCCCCCTGGTCTGTCCCTCCCGTGCCCCCCTGGTCTGTCCCTCCCGTGCCCCCCTGGTCTGTCCCTCCCGTGCCCCCCTGGTCTGTCCCTCCCGTGCCCCCCTGGTCTGTCCCTCCCGTGCCCCCCTGGTCTGTCCCTCCCGTCCCGCCCTGGTCTGTCCCTCCCGTCCCGCCCTGGTCTGTCCTGCCCGTCCCTAGTGGAGCGTCTGGTAGCCGCTCCTTAAGGAGGGGGTAATGTCACATGCCTGTCCTGTCTTGTGTGCACATGTGGGTTTTGTCATGTCTCCGGTCTACTGTCAACCCCGCCCTTCTTGTTATCTGATTATTGGTTTATTTGCCCCACCTGTTCTCCCTCATTATCTGCCTTGTTTGTTCCCTTTATAATCTCCTTGTGTTTGTCAGTCTGTGTTGGATCCTTGTGTAATGTCTGCGTCTCCCGTTCCCCCAGTGACTTCTGTTGGTATGTTTTGAGTTTTAGTTTATGTTCTATTATGTGTTTTGCCCCCTCGTGGGTGTTTGTTTTGTATTTATGTTTTATTTGTTATAAAAAATATATCCTTTTCTGCACTTGAGTCCTCGCACCATTTCCTTTGTGTGTACGTGACAAATTCTCTCTTAGCAATTCAGGCTTTTTTCAGCTAGCATCTTCCCATGGTTTTATTAGTTGGTAGTTCATCAACATGTATAAGTTTTTCTACCTGAATCAATATGCTTTGGCACAACAGTTGATTAAGTTGACAGCAAGTAAATTTACTTTTACATGCAAAATTTTTTGAACATGCTGACCGCAACACCATGAGGTCCTCTCCTTCATGGCCAAGAGGAAATTGAAAGGGCTTGAAAACATTGGGTTTGCACAGGGTTGCACCAGTCGTTTGTAAGTTCTTTCATAAATTTGAACGTAAAGTCCACACTAGAGGCTTGGTAACTACTAGCTAGTTTGTAACTAACTGTACTTTTTTCGGTTGCACCATTTGATCTTAAGGCAGAACGTAGTTAGTAGGTCGTAAGCTCTCCGTAAAGTAATGCGTAGGCGCATTATATGACGTTTACCCTCAATGATCCAATAGCAGCCTTCAAATACGAGCGCTGAAATTGTGTTGAAATGTTTTGAATTTTAGTTTATCCTTCGGTATTATAACTTGTTTTGCCTCATGTAGGCTAACCAACGGTCAAAATAAGTTTCCATTAAATACGATAATTAATTTAACTTAAATTTAAATAAACATTCAGAAGCATTCAGTATATGAAATATGAACATAACAATAAATAAATACTGAAACCAAAAAACATAAGAAATTACTTTTATTGATTTTGACTGATTTTATTTGAGATCATGACATGCACAACACGGAGAGATGGGACGGATGGGACAGATGCACGCAGTGGCACACAGCTGTTTTGCATAGGTATGTGTTAAAGAGCCGCTAACAAAGTAAACCATTTACATATGTTTTCTCTCTTAAAATATAAGTAGCCTAAGTGTAAATGCATTGTTATATACGTGTACAGAATTAAAGGTACCATTCTTTGCGATTCCATCTTTCAAACTTTAGTTAGTGTGTAATGTTGCTGTTAGAGCATAAATAATACCTGTAAAATTATAAAGCTCAAAGTTCAATGCCAAGCGAGATATTTTATTTAACAGAAGTTCCCTTTCAAAGCCTACAGCGAACGGCCGGTTTGGACTACACCCCTGCACTTCCTGCTTTAATGACGCAACTAAAACCTTTGTTGACGAACCCTCCGCCCACAAGAACACGCAAATTCGGGGGCGTTGTCCTTTTGCTCTCGCAGGTCGAGAATAGGAAGCGTTGTTTTTGTAGAGTGTGTTTGTTCCCATGCCATTAAAACGCTGTTATTTTCATCCCGGAGTCAAATCACTTTTATTTGGCCTTCCCACGGACGATGTACGTAGAGATCAATGGCTACGGTTTATGGTTAACTCAGTTCCGGAAAATTATAATCACAATTTAAAACTTTGTGCAGCACATTTTGCTGAGGACTGCTTCCTCAATCTCAATCAGTTTAATGGATTCGCAGAAAGATTATTCTTAAAAGATGACGCAGTTCCCTCTTTGTCTGGAGAAGGCGTTGTTTATGAGCCACAACCGGTAAGTGTATTTTATTATTTAAGTTGGTCCGTTTAACAGTTTATGTAACTCATGACACAAAGTGCAACGCTGTTTAGCTTTGTTAACTAACGTTAGATGGTAATTGAAACTAATCAGAAAAATTTAGCATATAAAAGTGTAGTAATTCATTCAGACACCATCGATTGTTGGTGTTTGTAATGATCAGTTTAAACTACTGAATAGACAGCTTACCATTCTGAAACATCCAACAAAAGTCTTTCCTGAGCAGGTTGTAATCGATCCTCTTCGATATTCTCCGGGTCTGATTCCGGCTCAAATTGATAAGGCAATATAGACATTTTTGCAATAACATTGAGCACGCATATCTATCCGTTATGATAAGAGGCGGGACCTTTCCGGTACGTGCGCTAAGCTGCTGTTCAATCACAGCGCGGGAAGCGCTGGCCTAATCAGAACTCGTTACGTATTTTTGAAGGAGGGACTTCATAGAACAAGGAAATCATCAGGCCGTTTTTAGGACAGAGGAAACACCGGTATACAGATAAGTAAATTGTGTGATAAATACTGTGTTTTTTACACGCGAAACATGAACTCATGTTATATTGCACACTGTAAACATAATCAAAGCTTCGAAAACACGCGAAGAATGGGACCTTTAAAGTCTGTCATGTAAAACAAGAGATTTATTATGCAGTTCAGTCTGTCTGCTACTTATTCCAACCGTTACTCCTGATCGGAGGCTTCCGTAAATATTTAGTTTATACATAGATTTACGCTTCAACTAAGTTCAATTGTGCAACACAAAAATATTTAGTAGTGCATAAGTTGTAACTTAGTGCCCATTTACGTCAAAACTAGGCTAAAAGTTATAACTTACGCACTGCTGGTGAAACCGACCACTGTTGACTGGATACAGGGGGTTTCACACATTACCCCACTCTCCCCTACTATTTTTTTTTCCTACTATAGTAATCAATGGTTGCTCTCTGCTTGGTTACAAACATTCTTCCAAATATCTTCTTTTGTGTTCAGCAGAACAAGGAAATTCATACAGGTTTGGAACATCTTTAGGGTGAGTAAATGATGATAGAAATTTATTTTCTGGGTGAACTAACCCTTTACCTTTAAAGGGGATATTAGTTTCTTCAGTAGAACACAAATGAAGATTTTTAACTCCAACCGTTGCTCGTATAATGCATTTTTCTTTGCTGTCACATCGTGATATTCATCCTCAAGAAGTGTATCAAAACAACGAACAACACACACACACACACACACACAAAAATTACCGCTCAATCAATAATAACCAATCGTTACCTATTGAATGCTTTTTGGTAACCTAAAAAACATTTAATTTTAATGACAACTTTTTTTGTATAATATTCTTTCCAAATCAAAATTGGTTTGTGAAAAAAGGTTTCCATCCCCAATGTCTGCTCTAAACATTTAATTAGTTTAATTTAATTTAATTAGTATCTCTTTTCAGCACATGAACAATCATTTTTTTAAAGAACAATAATTTTTTTAATTAATTGAATTAATTTCAACAAGAAATAAACTCTGAATTGGCCCTCTCACATATATTTTATAATTTGTATTGTAAATGTCTACACACTTTCGTGATTTTAGACAGCAGTGGGGCTTTTGTTTTGGTCAGAGTGTGACGTCATAAAGCCGCGCCGCTACTGCATCTGTTATGATCCGGCTAAAAGGTTTGTGCATTCACTAATTTAAAATCTTTTAATGTGCAAATCATTCTAATCGTTTTGGTAGCTTTAACTCGTGTTGGCAGAAACGAAGCTTTTCGAAATGATTGTAATGCTCTTCGAATCACTGTCACTAACGTTAGCTTGAAGTGACATTAATGAGTTATTGAATGCAAAATGTTCATTAATTAACGTTGTTTATGTTATGAGTAACGGAAAGCGTTCGTGTCATTTCACTCCCTGTATTTTTAATCAGTTTGTTGTAAACATAGTGCTGACGAAAACTTTACAAATGCTTTAATGAAATTGCAATCTTTTAAATGTTAGTAACCTGCAATGATCATAAAAACTTTGTCATTAAATACCAAATATAAATTGTAATATGAAGCTTCTGTTAATGCACTTATACTTAACTTCAGCTGATTGAGACGCACCCAGAGATTTAGTTTGGATTTATTTTTCTTTCTGTTAATTATTCTCATCTTTAACATGACAGGTGTCCAAACACACTGAGAACTCCTGGTGAAGCGACTGTGATCCATGTGGCGCTATTATAAAGATGGCGTTTATTAAAGAGGAGAATCAAGAAATGAAGATTGAAGAAACATTAATAGTGAAACAAGAAGATACTGAGACACAAAAAGGTTGGTTTCATTCTCAAAGCTGAACTCAGTCATTTGATCCTTATAAAAGGTCATGAAACAGGCTGCACATCACTGAACACATTAAAAGCAAAAAATTTCACAAGAAGTAGACAGCGCTTAAATTGTTCTTTTTAGAGCAATTTCGTTTATTCTGGGTTGAAAAGCAAAGTCAAGGCTTGAAATCTGAGATAAAAGCAGGCAACAACAACAACAACAAAAAAGCAAAAGAGGGGTGACACTTTAAAATGTCCAGCGCTACAGAAAGGAATACTATTTTTGAAATATGTCAGAAATGGACATCCTAATTTAAGCGATTTTATTTGGACAGACTTATTGAGATTAAAGCTGCACTGTGTAGTATATGTAGTATGTACCAAAAACCGCCAGGCCATTGTTATGTTGTTCAGTTGAGTTTTTACAATATCCTGAATGTTTCCAACTTTTTGTAAATTGTGAGAATTTCTATTTTAACCATGGAGCCGGGACGCCTGAGGGAGTCGCCTGTCAATTGCATTATATTTGCGTTACCCTCGGTTTCCGTTTTTTTTTTTTCTGGCAGAAATACTTTACCCTTAGCAGTGTACAAGTATCATAGCAGCCGCTGAGCGAACGCACAGAGTAACGCCATTACATCATTTTAAACACACTTAAATGTATCTGGTATGATAAACAGAGCTACATTACCTAATACTCATGATCGGAAAAGCGAAAATAGCGCTGGTGACCTCCCCTTCATAATAAAAGTCCCGCTGCTTGCGGGCCATGTGTTGGATAACAATTGCTCCAGCAGCCTTGCTCAGGTCCCTCAACATTCACTCCTGCTCTGCTTCATACTACAGTAACGTTAATAATCACATCCATGAACATGATTTCTGCTCAGGTCCTATTCCGATTATTTTCCACCGGCTATGAGGTAAAGACCACACGTCCCAAGATTCTGCACTTAAACTTGGTGTCATCAAACTACACCTTCGTCTTGAATAGGCGCCCTCTAGCGGACGTAAAAGTTACATAGTGTAGCTTTAAGTTTACATTTTGAGCTGAGAAAATTACATTTGTGAAAATCCGGATGTAATTCAGATCAAAACAGATGGCGTAACGTTTGATCAAGTCAACACCCTCAAAGTCCTATCGCTCGTCCTGGGTCGACATTTCATTCAGTAACATTAGTAAGTTTTGATTTATATGCTGTTTAATGTTGATGATTGCATTATTTTCCATATGCATTACATATCATATCAGTCGTTTCTGCGGCTTTTTCTTTGCCTGTTTTATTAGGAGACGCGTAATGGCGAATCCTACCGCGTAAAAGCCGGAAAATATCGTTGATATAACAAACAGAAAAATAAATTCACAACTCTTGACTGAATAACTTTTAATAAGGTTTAATCTATATTTAAATGCCGTGATATATAATTTCCTGCAGGCTATGCATATATTACAGATATTTTACAGTTGATCCCTATTTTTGTACACTGTAAAACATTTGTATTTTTCATTTGTATGTTTGTTCTGCTTTATTTATTTGTGCTGTTGTTCTTATGTTATTACTGAGTGTCTTAACAATATTTTAAATACAGGTGCTTCTCAAAAAAATAGCATATTGTGATAAAGTTCATTATTTTCCATAATGTAATGATAAAAAATAAACTTTCATATATTTTAGATTCATTGCACACCAACTGAAATATTTCAGGTCTTTTATTCTTTTAATACTGTTGATTTTGGCATACAGCTCATGAAAACCCAAAATTCCTATTAAGACACAGAAAGAAATTTCTGAACGAATAGGCTGTTCTCAGAGTGCTGTAACAAGGCACCTCAATGGGAAGTCTGTGGGAAGGAAAAGGTGTGGCAAAAAACGCTGCACAACAAAAAGAGGTGACCAGACCCTGAGGAAGATTGTGGAGAAGGACCGATTCCAGACCTTGGGGGACCTGCGGAAGCAGTGGACTGTCTGGAGTAGAAACATCCAGAGCCACCGTGCACAGGCGTGTGCAGGAAATGGGCTACAGGTGGCGCATTCCCCAGGTCAAGCCACTTTTGGGCTACAGAGAAGCAGCACTGGACTGTTGCTCAGTGGTCCAATGTCATTCGGAAATCAAGGTGCCAGAGTCTGGAGGAAGACTGGGGAGAAGGAAATGCCAAAATGCCTGAAGTCCAGTGTCAAGTACCCACAGTCAGTGATGGTCTGGGGTGCCATGTCAGCTGCTGGTGTTGGTCCACTGTGTTTTATCAAGGTCAGGGTAAATGCAGCTAGCTATCAGGAGATTTTGGAGCACTTACTTTATGGAGATGAAGATTTGGTTTTTCAGCACGACCTGGCACCTGCTCACAGTGCCAAAACCACTGGTAAATGGTTTACTGACCATGGTATTACTGTGCTCAATTGGCCTGCCAACTCTCCTGACCTGAACCCCATAGAGAATCTGTGGGATACTGTGAAGAGAAAGTTGAGAGACGCAAGAACCAACACTCTGGATGAGCTTAAGGCCGCTATTGAAGCATCCTGGGCCTCCGTAACACCTCAGCAGTGCCACAGGCTGATTGCATTTACATTACATTTACATTTAATCATTTAGCAGACGCTTTTATCCAAAGCGACTTACAAAAAAGGGTAGAGCAATAGAAGCAACGAAACAAACAAAGCCAACAACCTGTAAGAGCTGTAACAAATCTCAATTAATTAGCACAGTACACAACTGTTTTTTTTTATTTTTTGTTTTTTTTATAGCCAGCTACAACAAATACTCACGTACGGAAAATACAGAACACTGGATTTGGATAGCTATGATAACAACCCATTAGGACTAAGGCTGATGCCCCAACTGTTGTCGTTAATGCGGATTCAGTGGCCCAATGGGTTGGTTTTGTATGGCATTCTAGCTAAACGCGCAGCAATAGCCATCGACAGCAAAAACTCACGTACGCAAAATACAGAACACTGGATTTTGGTAGCTATGATAACTATGTAACATACCCGCCTGAAGGCACAAATCCGGATGAGAGACGTAGATATGATCAGTAAGTGCTATTCTGTATTGTTCAAGTGCAATAGGAAAAGTGCAATTGGAAAAGATGTGTCTTAAGATGTTTTTTAAAAATGGCTACAGACTCGGCAGCACGAATTGAGATCGGCAGGTCATTCCACCAGGTGGGAACGGTCCAGGAAAATGTCCGTGAGAGCGATTTCATGCCTCTTTGGGAAGGAACCACGAGGCGCCGCTCATTCGCAGAACGCAAGCTTCTGGAGGGTGTGTAAGTCTGAACAATTGAGTTTAGGTATAATGGTGCAGAACCAGTGGTTGTTTTGTAGGCGAGAACTAGAGCCTTGAATTTGATGCGAGCAGCCATTGGCAACCAGTGCAGTTTGATGAAGAGAGGCGTAACATGCGTTCTCTTCGGCTCATTAAAGACCACTCTCGCCGCTGCATTCTGGATCAGCTGCAAGGGTTTGATAGTGCATGCTGGAAGCCCAGCCAGAAGAGCATTACAATAATCCAGTCTGGAGAGAACAAGAGCTTGAACCAGGAGTTGTGCAGCCTGTTCTGATAGGAAGGGTCTAATCTTTCTAATGTTGTATAAAGCAAATCTGCAGGACCGGGCTGTTGCAGTAATGTGGTCAGTGAAGTTTAACTGGTCATCAATCACAACTCCAAGGTTCCTGGCTGTCCTTGATGGAGTTATGGTCGATGAACCAAGCTGAATGGAGAAATTTTGATGAAGTGCTGGGTTGGTTGAGAAAACAAGTAATTCTGTCTTTGCAAGATTGAGTTTAAGATGATGCTCTTTCATCCAGTCAGAAATGTCTGTCAGACAGGCAGCGATACGAACACTGACTGTAGGATCATCTGGTTGAAATGAGAAGTAGAGTTGAGTGTCATCAGCATAGCAGTGATAGGAAAAGCCATGTTTCTGAATGACGGAACCTAATGATGACATGTAGATGGAGAAGAGAAGTGGTCCAAGGACTGAGCCCTGGGGAACCCCAGTAGCTAGATGATGTGACTTAGACACTACACCTCTCCATGACACCCTGTAGGACCTACCAGAGAGGTAAGACCTGAACCACTGGAGGGCAGTTCCTGAGATACCCATCGTCTTAAGTGTTGACAGGAGGATCTGGTGGTTAACTGTGTCAAAAGCAGCAGACAGATCCAGCAGAATGAGCACTGAGGATTTGGAAGCTGCTTTTGCCAGTCTCAGTGCCTCAGTTACCGAGAGCAAGGCAGTCTCAGTCGAATGGCCGCTTTTGAAGCCGGATTGGTTGTTGTCTAGGAGGTTGTCCCTTTCAAGAAACATAGAGAGTTGATTGAACACAACTCGCTCAAGGGTCTTTGCAATGAAAGGCAGAAGGGATACCGGTCGGTAGTTTTCTAAAAGTGCTGGATTCAGAGAGGGTTTCTTAAGCAGTGGGGTTACCCGAGCCTGCTTAAATGCTGTGGGAAAGGTTCCCGTATGAAGAGAAGTGTTGACAATGTGAGTGAGTGCAGGAGTGATTGAAGAAGAAATGGCCTGAAGGAGGTGAGTGGGTATAGGATCAAGTGGACAGGTAGTAGGGTGATTGGTCTGAGGTGTGTAATGGAGTAACTGATTGCCTCCATGCCACGCCGCATTGAAGCAGTCATTTCTGCAAAAGGATTCCTGACCAAGTATTGAGTGCATAACTGAACATAATTATTTAAATGTTGACTTTTTTTGTATTAAAAACCTTTTCTTTTATTGGTCGGATGAAATATGCAAATTTTGAGATAGGAATTTTGGGTTTTCATGAGCTGTATGCCAAAATCATCAGTATTAAAACAATAAAAGACCTGAGATATTTCAGTTGGTGTGCAATCAATCTAAAATATATGAAAGTTAAATTTTTATCATTACATTACGAAAAATGAACTTTATCACAATATGCACATTTTTTAAGAAGGACCTGTATATTAGTTAGACTAGTAGTTTTTTTTTATCATAACTTGTTCCCTATTGTTACTGTACTAGCATCTTGCATTATCTAGACAATGCTGTGTCTCTAAGAAACTTTCAATTTAATCAGAAATTGTTCAAAGTGGATAAAATCGCTACTTACTGCTTGCAGTTGTAATTGACACTTTCTTCAGTTTTAGACGCTGAGCGAAGCTTGCTTGAAATGGGCCAAGCAAACGAACCATTTTGAATTAAATTGTTGCGGTATCCGTTTATAATAAACATCAACCATGACTGTTGACATTTTTTATCTGTGGGTATGAAAAGTCCTCACGTCACCTTCACAGCCTGGAACATGACATTTGTGTCCATGAGCTGCCATTTTACTTGTCTACCTGATGATTTGGCTCCGTCAGTTCCACCTGAAAATGAACATGTTTGGACATATTCGCAAATGTTCGGGGTCACTTTTTTCTGTGGTGTTTTATGTAAGGTGACCTAATGTAAGGGCCTGCAATATCGCGATTTGACCGCTATGGCGCTGTAGCGCTAAAGTGTAATGCAGCCCTTACAAATGCTTTTGTGGTAGAAGAAAACCGTGAAAATTATGACAGATTGCAAACGAATCCTATCTAGCAAAGTGTGCGAAGTTTCACAAAACTTCGAACCAAGAATGTTGTAGTGTGCAATACAGGCTAATAGGCAACTTGCTTTTAACAGGAGCACAATGTGCATGTTGAAGCAAGATGAAACATCCCAGCACAAGAGCTGGGATTTTACAGACATTTAAAATGGGCGTGGTTAATGTGGAGAAACGCAGATGATCGGCACCTGCTTTTCTCGTGAAGTATGGAATGTCCTGGCCAGAACAACCTTTGTTCTTGTTCTTGCCACCTCGAGAAAACGAACAAATTTCTTTGTTCTTGCAGAGTATGTTCCAAGCTTTACTGTTTCATACTGTTAATGAAAAGGTGAATGAGAATCTGTTAGCTCAATTGTCATGTAAAAAAGATTGTAATTTTTATACTTGTAGTAATTGTTTGCAGATTAATATTTTACCAATCTTTGTGTCCTGAAGTAAATGTCCCGTTTAAGCAGCACCGTGTCGCCAGTCTTCATCAGAAAAATTGCAGCTGATTTTTTTATTTTTTTTCAACAGGAAGAGAACAGAATATTTAAACAATGCGTAGAAAGCATTTGTGTTCGATTTGAGTTGGACTGAAATCTGAGAACTTAAAGGGAATTATCTGTTTAGTTAGCACAAAGTTCATTGAAACAATCATTTAAAAAAGCTTAAGTGTTTTTCTTTTTTTTATAGTATAGTTAGAATATGTATACCTCAATGTTTTAACTAATTGAATAATTGTTCAAAACTTACTGATTAGTTGTCAACGGTGATGGCAATGATTGATGATTAGTTGATTAATCGTCCTAAATAATCGTTAGATTAATCAATTATCAAAATAATCGTTTGTTGCAGCCCTTCTTTATTGATAATAGTAAAGTTTGCCTAATCAAAACCAATGTACGAAAACCTAACCATATAGTATTTTTTTGTATATATAATATTAAGTGCTTTGTGTATTACACTGACACCAAGGCACTTTAAAATAAAATTTAACAAACATCTCTTTCTGTATCTTAGTGAATATATGATCTAACATACATGGTGCTGGTTTTAATGTCTGTTGCTTTGTGTAATTTATTTTTAGACCCGATGAAGCTGAAAGAGGAGAGCCAAGAACTGAATGAAATGGAAGAGACAAATCATTATAAAAATCCTGATTTCATGACTGGAGAAAAATTCACACAGACTGAAAACGTGTCCTCACAAAAAGTTGCTCTTAAGATCGAATCTAACCGCTATTACATTTGCCCTGGAAAGAGTTTTGACCAAAAACAAAATGTAAAAATCCACAAGAGTGATCACACTCTAGAGAATCTGTTCACCTGCCAGCAGTGTGGGAATAGTTTCACTCAGAAAGGACACCTTAACGCACACATGATAATTCACAAAGGAGAGAGTCCATTTACCTGCCAACAGTGTGGAAAGAGTTTCACTCAAAAAGGAAGCCTTAATGTCCACATGAGAATTCACACTGGAGAGAGCTCATTCACCTGCCAACAGTGTCGAAAGAAGTTCACTCGAAAAGGAGCCCTTAAAAGGCACATGAAAATTCATACCGGAGAGAAGCCTTACACCTGCCAGCAATGTGGTAAAAGCTTCACAACAAATCTAAACCTTGGGTATCATATGAACATTCACACTGGAGAGAACCCATTCTCATGTGATCAGTGTGGGAAGAATTTCAGGCGTAAAGTAACCTTAAAGAAGCACATGAGAACTCACTCTAAAGGGGACTGTTTTGTATGTCATCAGTGTGGAAAAAGTTTCACAGACAGTTATCGTCTTAACATGCACATAGCAATTCACTCAGGAGAGAAGCCTTTCAAATGCCAGCAGTGTGGAAAGAGTTTTCGATTAAATAAAAATCTTGAAAGTCACATGAGAATTCACACCGGAGAGAAGCCTTTCACGTGCCAGCAGTGTGGGAAAAGATGCAATCATAAAGTTACCCTTAGGAAACATATGAAACTTCACACTGAAGTGAAACCTTACACATGCTCTGAGTGTGGAAAAAGTTTCAGATATAAAGTAACCTTTAATGCCCACATGAGTGTTCACACTGGAGAAAAGCCTTACGGATGCCCTCAGTGTCAACAGAGTTTTGCATATAAAGAATCACTTGAAGCCCACATGAGAAGTCACAGTGGAGAGAAGCCTTTCACCTGCAAACTCTGTGGAAAGAGCTTCTCAGAAAAAGGAAATCTTAAAACTCACATGAGAGTTCACACTGGAGAAAAGCCTTTCGCCTGCACTCAGTGCGGAAAGAGTTTCACGGTTAACGGAAACCTCAAGAGTCACATGAGAGTTCACACTAGAGAGAGTCGTTTCTCATGTCTTAAGTGTGAGAAGAGCTTCACGTGTAAAAAAGACTTGAATTGTCATTTGAAAACTCATTCTTGAAATAAACTGTTCTGATTTTGGTAAGAGGTTTAGAGAAAAGGTGTTCTTTCAAAAATCACTTTTGCATTCACTGTGGAAGAAGGCCATTTAATTGATAAGTATAATAATAAAAAAATATTTTATTACACTTACAGATACACCTAGCCTGACAAGCCAGACCCACATCAATGTTTGGTCTGGAAAATCATTATTGACAGGGCTCAATCGGAGGGGTGGGATAAACGGTTGTCTTTCAAACTACCTCTGCACTGTGTGCACGCAATTGGATAGCGTTACAGCCAACCAGAACAACGAAGGTGAAGCAGAGCTAGGTGACAGATTTATCTTTCGCTGTATCTGGTCAGCAAAACTCAGAACACATCTTCCCTTTTTAAGAATGACTTCAGTGCCGTTCTTTTCTCAGAGAAAAGCTTAACTCCAAGTCTTCTAGAGTCAAAAGACCAGCGTTCGCCAGCTTCTCTTTACTAGTAGCACACAAGCGCAACTCGGCCATCATTATGTTAAGCCCCGCCCACCAACTCTATACACGATGTGATTGGCCCGACCAGAGTTTGGTTTTTAAGGCTTAGATTTGTATTGAGAATTGCTATACTCTCAGCAGATTAGATTTGGTGCTGCTAGGGTGCGTCTAGATTTCTAGGCTAAGATACACCTGAAAAGTCATGAAAATGTGAAACCCTGTTTGTGTGAAGAGTTTTATGTGCGCCAAAAAATACACATCTGTGTACAATCAAAGCTACATTCAAACTGTTGCTGAATGTGGGCCAACATATGATTGTTCTCCTTCTCAACTTTTATTGGCATCTTTCACCTCTTTTTACTTTGCCTTGAGGTCTTTTTCTTTTTTGTTATATGTATTTGTATATATGTATCCACCGGTATCTATCTGACCACCCCATTGGCTTTATTTTGAGTATTTTATGGTTATAGAGACATAACTTCATTCCATATATTCATACCTCAGATCATATATTATGTAAACTTTTGTTTTATTGTGCCTTGTAAATTAAAGATTGTAAATAAAATTACATTACCTTAATGAATTTGATTTTTGCCATTTTTACCACAGATGAAGATCAGGACATCAGGATTATAATTAGTACATGATTATAGTTGCTGTTAAGGCTGGTTCCAGTTGTGGGTTGTGTAATAGCTAAACATTCGAATGATCCTAAGTGTTTCATTGGAGACCTCTGACAGCTTTTCAAAGTATATTTGATAGGATGTGCGAACACAGGTTTTTAACACTTAATGTAGCTTATGAGCAATTAAGAAAAATAGGTGTTTGCATGCATTACTAACACTATCTATATTCCAATTTTGTTTGTATAGCGCCTTTCACAATACATATAATTCAAAACAGTGTTACAGAAAATACATGCATCTACATTAGAATTTAGATATAATTTATCAGAGGTGACTGTCCATATTAAGGATTTCAGAAATGTACATATACAAATCACACAATTAACTAACAATGTAATAATTTAGATATAATTTATCAGAGGTGACTGTCCATGTTAAGGATTTCGGAAATGTACAAATACAAATCACACAATTAACTAACAATGTAATAATTTAAGACAGAAACAATGAGCTCAATTGAAGCAATGAGTATATGTTGTTAACAAATGATTAAATATAGAACTTTCATCATTTGTACATGTTGATTCAGAGTATGCATCATCTGAAATCAGTCTGTCAGGAGTTGGAGTCTTCTCTTTACAGGTGTTGGGGTATCTGAAGCCTTTATAAGTAATTAATAATATAAATAATTAGCATAGCTGCTGTTCATAACATTAAGCAAAAATAATTATGAGCACTGATAAAATGGCAGTGCAGGGTTATGAGAGTCTAAAGGGGGTCGCACACCGGACGCGGAGCTCGGCGGCGCGCCACGTCTTTAAAATTCGAACACATTGTTTTCAATGAGTGTACGCACACCGGTGGCGGCATTCGGCGCCTGTCCGCGGCGACTCAGGAAGTTGTTCTAAATCCTGCCGCGCCACAGAGCGCCATTTCAAGGCTTTATATTAAAAGTATATTTTCGTTAAGGTATACTGATTTCAACCTTTGCTACAAGACACATTTGTTTTACATTCTGAGTTCAACAGCTTGAATAAAGTCTAAACATATTTTGGGGAAATGTATAATAAACTTAGCCTTTTAAAATGTGCGCGTCCGGTGTGCGATACCTGAGACGCTGCGTGGCGCGCCGCCGAGCTCCGCGTCCGGTGTGCGACCCCCTTAAGCCCCAAACATTATCTGGAAGGCTATTCCAGAGTTTAGCTCTCCTTTTTTTAGTGAACTTTGATATGCCAGGTATTACCAGAAATCCAAAGTTAGTAAGGCGATAGAAGATCAGTTAAATATACAGAAGCTAAATCATTTAGCCCTTATTGGTCAGTAGCAAAAATTTGTAATTGATACAGAATTTAAAAGGTAACCATTGCAGAGACTATCAAATTGGTGTTTTATGATCATATCGTCACATAACGATAGAGAAAGGGCTCAAATGCAGGAAAAATAAAGTAAAGAGAGGAGAGGTAAACAGGAAACACAACAGGGAGCAGACAACATCAAACATGGCAACAGCAACTAACCTGCACAGGACCAAGGGGGTAATCTAGCGCTCGGAAAGCGTTCCACCCATAGGGGCTGCCATTGCTAACCAAGCCATCACCTGCTGTTAGCATCCCATTGACTCCCATTCATTTTTGAGTCACTTTGACAGTGAATAACTTTGCATCTGAGACGTTTAAAGACTCCATTTGTCCATTGTTTATTTCTAAAGAAACACGACAATGTATAAAAGGCTCCATTACCTTGTATCTTACACTATCGCCCCGCAGAAGCTGTTTTTGTAAAAATAGGCTAATGATTGCGTCATAACCAACGCGACCCTGTCGCACAGTTGAGAAATTACCGTATAGACCTGAGGAGACGCTCGCAGGCAATCTTTTACTGTCTATGAGACAGTCGGGGGGACGTGGAGACATGTCCTGGAGACTAGTCTGATAAAGTCAAGGGGGAAGAATGGGGAGAAGCCCATAGTGAGCCAAAAGCAGCGGGAGAAAATATTTAAACAACGTGATTCAGATTTCGCTTTCCACATCTACTAGAAGACCTACAGCTGTCAGACAGGAGGCTCACGTCACATCTACGTCGTCGAGCTCAGTCTGAGCCTGCGCAGTTCGCTCAGCCATCAGGAAGTGAGTGCCCCTAGGTTGACTTCATTCTTTCGCCGTTGACGTCAATGGGAACGCTCCGTCCATTTCTTTTACTGTCTATGCACAGGACTGAAGACACAATGAGAATATAAAAGGTGACAAACCAATAGGGAAATGAGGGAGAACAGGTGGGGCAAATTAAGCAAAAATGAGATAAGAAGGATGGGGTGACAAGGAACCAGAGACATTACATCACATTAAAACAAGACAAAAGGCTTGTTCAACTTCATACAGAGATGCGCAGACCGATCGACAGTTGACGTGAACCAGTGAATGCTGGTTAGAAATTTTGTCCGACTTGAGGCAGCTCTGACAGCACATGACTGTGACGTATGTCAACAAAGTACCACGAGAGCAATTCGAGAGCAGCTGGGTGATGCAGCTGGTTCAGATTCTCAAGAGTGGCTGCACCAGAGTGCACAAGCTCTGATGACGACACAGCTGATCCACAATTGGCCGGATTCACCGCATGACAGCGATCACGTGTGTTTTGAGGTTATTCTAAAATAACCTGACAAGGAAGTGGAGACATCACATCACATTAAAACAAGACAAAACCACTAAATGTGCTGCACAGGACAAGACAGACATTTTCTTCACCTAGTAAGAACTCTTTCCATTTTAAACTAATTGTAGCGGGTTTAATGAGGATGCAGGACAACCAGCAAGTAATGCATTACAGTAATCTAGAGATCATGACAGCATGAACTAACTTTTCTGCATCAGAAACAGATAGCATGTTCTGTAGCTTAATGTTGTTTTTGAGTTAGAAGAAGTTTTGTAACTTATGAAAGGACCAGGATAGGGAACCACTGACCTAGAGATAAATACGAGTTAATAGTATTGAGGAGAGGCTCTTCTGCAACAGGTAATAATTATTTCAGTAGTTTAGAGGGTATTGGATCTAATAAACAACAAATAATGTTGATGGTTTTATTTGAAATACGTTTATTAGCTCTTTGAGTCCCTAGTTGCATGGGATTACGATTCTGCCACAATTCTGCGCGCACAAGATCATATTTTGAGCAGTTTGCACGCGCGTGAACTGAGTTTTGCGGAGAAAATCTCTTTTGCATTTAAAATAAGTTTATTTGGATGTGCACCGACATTCTCTTTCACGTGTGCAACATCTTGGTTGCTTGCGCTGCGATACCTGCTCTTACTGCTCGTTGGCTCGCTTGCTCAACACAACTCGACGTTACAATATGACATAATTCCAGCCAATCAGAGATGAGAGGCTAAATTCTGATTGGCTGGCTTAACAACCTCTCACAAGACTCCCTGCATTACTCTACAGCGGACAAGGAAATATACATGGTGGAAATATACTTGGAAAATCAGATTTAACACTGTTATAAAGTCTTTGACATTCATTTTCAACTTCAATTGCCTGCCTTTCGACGACCACACATAAGTATCTTATTTTTACTAAATTAATATCAATCATATTGTTACATAATAGTACTTCCTACTGATCCTAAGACCCTAAGTTATTTAGGGTCTTACACATTTCAACACAGGGTGTTACTCATTTTCAGAAATAAAAATGGACAGACTAAAACCTTTTACTTTGCATATTAAATCTTACAAAATGATAAAACATATAAAATATAGAACTTTGTAACTACTAAAATATTTTACTTAAACTGTTACTAAACTAACATACTATACAAACTAGCATACTTGGCTTTTATTAGATGTTTGTGTTCCAGATAGAAATACTGTGGGGGTCACCAATAGGGAGAGAGAGACAAAAAGGCCTCTTAAAGATCGAGCAGATCTACTCGCCCTTATGCTCTGCTTAGACTTTATAGACTGCCAAGAAACTCATTAATGTATCTGGCACCTATTCTGAGAGATAATTTGCAGCGAAAACAAAAAGGTCTTTATATCTGTTTCTTTATATCTGTCTTTTGGAGTGCAGCAACTTCTTACGGCAGCTGGGTCTGGATGTAAGTCATCTCTGTGCATGAGTTTTTCACATGAGACGGTTGCCATCTAACATCTCAGGCTCCAGACTTAAACAAAATTAATGCAACTTGCATAACACATGTATACATGTATAAATAATAAAAAAATTCACAAGATATTACCTTTCCAACTCTCCTCAGCAAGGTCCAATGTGGAAGGTGAAACAACTGGCCGGCACTCCAAATTCCCAGTCACTGCACAGTATATCAAGCACACCCATCCAGAGTAATAGAGGGTAATGTCATTTTTTGCTCCATTGATCTTTATGCTTCTTTTTTTACTGCCGACTTTAGGTCTGTCCATTTCTTATTCACTGCATCCACATCCCTAATGAAGTTGGCGACAACTGAAAAGGCCTCTTTCCCCTGGTCATGCGTGTCGCTTATTGTTCATCGAAATATTTTTATGCAGTCTCCCAAGGAGTGCTTTCTTCTTTGCACTAATTTCCTTAACAAGAACCTCCAGCTCTAGCCTTAGTGAAGTTTTTGTTTCTTTTCTTGTGATCCATCTGTCTCACTTGTACAACTTTTCCTGCATCCTGATTGGCCCATCGTCTGGCTTGCCATTGGTCGGAGCTCTGCTTCGTTTAAGCCTAGTTCAGACTGCACGATTTTCAAACTCGTCGGGTCACTGCTCTATTCACACTGCATGACTATCTGGGGTATCATTCAGTCACTGCTGTGTTCACACTGCACGATGGTTTGACGACAGAGGAGTTCACACTGCATGACTGAACAAGAGGAAGAGTCGCCGACAACTCTCTCTCTCTCTCCGGTGCGCAAACTACGTTTCCCAACTACACGTGCGATGTGACGAGTAAACAACGCGAAATCACACGTGCGTCAGACCGGAGTTCAGTGCAAGACTTTGAATTGTTATTTAAAATGATAAACTGCACAACGTTTGCTTCAAATTGTATGTGCGCTGATTTATGGAGAAAAAGAAAAAATATTATGGCGGAGGAAATTGTTGTAGAGACAGAGGGAGCCAGGATTGTGTTCTGCAAAGACAGTTTGGGGTAAATAAACTATTTTGTAATGCGCTGCTGCTGTGGCTGGATGTGCAGATGTTTGGGCTTTGTTTCTGTTTGATAGAATTGTAAATATATCAATTAAAATACTGATATTCTGCTCTATAACTCCTCCCTGAGCCTCCTGCTGCCCTGTATCTCACTCTCTCATTGGCTGTCGGTCATCGCCGATGTAATTTTCAGTCAGAACGTAGTTCACACAGCAGGAGTTTCAATCGCCGACAGCTCCAGATATTAAACATGCCAAATATCTCACCGGCGTCGGCAACTCGTCGGCGATTCTCTCTGATCGCGTCTTTGATTATTCACACTGCGTGATTTTCACTCGCGTGCACGAGCATCTATTTGCCTGTGATCTCGGGCATTTGTCGGCGATTTCACAAAACCTGTCGGCGACTCAAAATCGGGGCAAAAATCGGGAGTGGGTGACTTCATCACTCTTCAGTGCTTTTTGACAAACATTGAGCGATCATCATCATTTACTGATATTTCTTCACCTGTTCGATTTGAAGAGGTAAGAGTGCATGGTTTTACTACGATTTGCTTAATTTTCATGTGGTTCGCTGCACCTTTACCTGTACTGTATCTGTGAAGTGGCTTACTAATTTACCATGCTTTTACCTCAACTATCACCCTTTTTTGTTGCCAAATAATGAATTAAATACCTTAACTAACATATTCCTTATATTTTGATGGTTTAATTAAACTTGTGAATTAAAACAATTGTCCCCATGGATATCACTTTTGGCCACTACTGTAGATCTGACAAGTGTATTGTGCATGTTTTAAAGCAGTGTCATTTGTTTATTTTGTATTGTAGAAGATGGATTACAGTGCCCATGCCTCTGATGAGCTTAAACCCTTACTTAAGGGCAGCGGCTCTTGCCACTGCCTACAGAAAAATCCCACCCTGGGACACTCATGGCCTGCTGCAAGAGTCAAGGAGGAGGACATTGCTCACGTGGCAGCAGCAGGAGGTGATATGTCCAATCACCAGCTGGTGCTGAGGAAAAGCGCCCTGCAATTTGACCTGTACCGGGGCAAAATCTTCCAATCGTTGCTTTCCAAGGATGTTGGTTACGCAGCCATGGTGTTGGCTGTGCATCAGCAGGAGCATGAGGGTGGTGACACCACCCAGTTTGCTGTCATGGGCAACAAAGATGCATTGCTGCGGTATGCTAGCCTGTTTCCTGAATTGATGGCTGCCATCCATGAGGGCCGGGTCAAAGCAAGTTATACCAGCCCAGGAAGACCAGGTGCTCATTGGATTCAGAAACTTTGCCACCATGTCCTTCAAGGACATTTATGAGGTGACGGGCCACGACAGAAAAGGGTATGGGTTCACATTTTTAACAGAGGATGCAGACATTAGAGAATGTATAGTGTTGGGGCTTGAGCTAATTCTGTGTCCCTCCATTTTAGCTTCATCAAGTGGGTAAAAAAGCAGAATGCCTGACCGGGTACGAAAATGGAATTTCTGCAGAAGTACATTTGGAGAAGAGACACTGAGATGCAGTCAGAATCAGCTCCTCCATGCATGAATCAAACTTTGTCTGACTAAAAACTTGCGTCGCTTGTGGCATCCTCCTGGGCCCTGTCCTCTGTATTCACAGCCTTCACAGACTCCTTTTATCATGCTTGGCTGTGCCTGTTGGTTCCTTACCGCTTGTGGTCATACAGGCTGTTTTGCTCACAACCCAACTGTCACTGTCTTGGCTTCCCGCTGACAGCATGCAGAATATACAAGACCGTCAGAAGGGTCTTGGATGTCAGTGGCTGAATACAGAGTACCTTGAGTGCCGGTCCTGCAAGAAAAAGCTGGCAGCCTGGTCCCAGGATCTTCTTAACCAGCTAGATCCTGTCCAGAGGGAAATGTTTCCTGCGTTTTTGACCTACAGGTTGGCAGACATGATTTTTTTTTTTACATTTTAACATGAGAAAATGTCTTTCTCATGATCAAGTATGGTGACAAAATAAAACGTGGCGCGTTTCTAATCGGATTAAAAAGGAGAACTATAATGTATGGCGGAATAGCACTTCTGAGAGTACTTCTGCTCGGTGCAGTAAAAAGTCCCGGCCGAAACATCTTTCCTCACATCTCCCCCTCACTCTCTCATTTCTGTCAATAGGGAGATGTGAGGGAAGATATTTCGGCCGGGACTTTTTACTGCGCCGAGCTGAAGTATGCCAAAGATTCCCGGAAGCTCTATTATTTCCGGTTAAAATTCGAAGAGCGGATCCGTGCACACTCTACCGGCTGATATTACCCACAAGTCATTGTGCGCGGGCGGGAGGTGCCGCGACCAGAGTGTAAACATGGCGACTGGAGGTGGTGAGGGAGATGCGTCCTCAGTATTTAAGTGTAAGAATTTCAACATTAAGCTCTAATAAAGTATTTTTTATTATCTCATAAGATTAATGGATTGATGTTGTGTGAAAAAAGTAGCATGTTTATCTTGTAGGGACCGACAAAGACACTTAGTGCCTTATAAACTGGCGCATTGCAAATTAATCCCTTTTCACAGGGAAGAGGAATGCTGCCATCAAAGGGTTTGAGTAAGTAGCATTTTTAAAATTTCTATGCTTTTGTTGAGTGTTTACATTTACTGTTATATTGTGTTTTTGGAGATGATCTCAGAGATAGACACAAATACAGGATACAGCTTGTACTTTTGAAATTTTCCAGCCTCCAGCATGAAAATGTTTCTTTAATTTGTTTATGTTGCCTCTAGTCTGATCTTTAGATACAATTTAAGAACAGGTTATAGATAGAACAGATTAAAGAAATGTCTATAGGAAGAGCTCTTATTGGGGGGAAATTAATCAAATTTAATGAAGCTCATTTAATAAAATATGTATTTTAATAACAATGTCATATATTTTAAAATAATGGAATATCTTTTTGGATTATAGGGTAGATTAAATCACACATCTCCCTAAAACCACTCCTGATCTATATTGTTTGAAAATTTTAATTGGTCAATTCATGAAAAAAAAAACGTTCGTGTTGAGATGATAGATTAATCTTTGATATTAATGGACACTTTACTGTAAGGTTATTCAAATATCTATAAGTATGATAAATTTATAAGTAAATGAGGTTTCCATGGGTTAAATATGGTTATGCCTTCCAGTTTGTTATTACTACTGTTTGTGTTACTTGTTTATTATCTTTAACTTAGTAAAATCTATTCTGTGTTAAAGCTCAATGGACATGTTTGCTTTTATACATTGCAAGATTTTCACTCATGTTGCTGTGAATAACAGTGCACATATATTTACTTACTGTGTTCTCTTTTGGGTACATAAGGGCTTTCATCAGGAAAACCTGAAGCAAGGTAGTATGTGATTTTGCATTTTGTCTTCTATTCTGCCATAAATCCGAATATTATTTTAATATTTTACTAATTGTGAGTCTTTTTCCTCCACAAATGTTATAGGATCTTAAGTGTCCACAGTCAGGGATCAGCACAGAGGGAGGGGAACCGACAGCAGCATCTTGGAAGTGGTATAGGGTGATGGGCGCTGCATTATGTTCTAAGCCATCCATCACCGCGCCAGTGCTTATATAATCTGGCAACCAAGATGATGCTATTGGTTCCTTTCCCTCTGTTGCTGACCCTTCTGATGTTGTCGGTGGAAAGAGAGAGAGAGACTTGTGTTTAGGGCCAGGATGGCGCTGAGGGATGTAGAAATGAGAAGAGAGGCTCCTCGGTTTGATGGAGGTCCTCACCAAATATTTAATACAAAAATAATTGTAAATTAATAATAGCAATAATAATAAATTTAAAAAAATTAAAATGTAAAATAATTGCTGTTTTTCTGGTCTTTTTCTTTCTTTCTTTCTATACAGTAATTGTGGTATATTATGATGTTCCAGTAACACTAATCTGACCATTCTTTATTTCTACCATAAATTATCCATAAATGATCCCCCCTTTAAAAATCCATTGATATCATATATTAGAAATATTTATAATGTATTTGGTTATACCCTCTACCACAGTTCACCGTAGTTAATTAATAAATTAAGTCTGTAGCAATGGAAGCAGAATCTGAAAGGGTTTATATATAAATATATGTTTTGCTTGCCTCTATATTCAGTGGCTGACAATTAATAGTATGGTATTTGTTTATGAAAAGCAACATAGCATCTATGAACATTAAGGGAAATTCAATGGATACACCACACAGCAGCCAGGACAGAAAGAGGTAATGATTATTTGTATTTTGCTGTAATTGTTCCTAAAATTATAGCAATTTTAGAAAATCCTCCAATTTCCATAGAATTTTGTGTTTCTTCTCAGCTTTAACTGTGCACATTTTAGAGCTATAAGCAGATGTTAACCAGTTTTACTATGCTAGAATGAAAACCCATGAAAAATTGTGTTGATTAGAATATTTTTATTACTACACAGAAAACTCCAGTGTTAAATTAACTCTCCTGAGAGTACATGTGAGACCACACTCAAGAGTGTTAAAGTGTTAAAATAAGAGTGTTAAAGTAACACTGAAGCAGTGTTAAAGTTAATAAGATAATTAACTGATTATTGGCAATTATTGAAGATACCTGATGATAACAAGCAGAATCACCAAATGAGAACATCACAATTCACAAGTGGACATATTTTCCATTTGTAATTGCAAAGCAACTCAGACAGTGTGTGTTTGTCCGAAAATCATAAAAATAAAAGAAATTTCACTCACACCTTTAGACACTTTATCATCTGTAATTCACACATTTTTGGATCATGAGAGAAACCAGACCTGAAGGAAAGACTCTCTGGCTCAGGATTCAATCCAGGATCTTCTTGTTGTGAGGAGCCAGTGTTTCCCACTGAGACACTGTGCTGCCCTTAATCACAGATATAAGACACACTTTGACTATTTCTGTCAGAGTCAGACGTCTACAGAAGCTCTTACTGAGAATTAACAGAGGTTTAGATGTTGAGGATTTATGGTTCATTTGAAGTCATCATTGTGGAGGGAAGCGTTTGCTTTAGTTGGGCTCTTGGTCCCCGTACATGTGTTAGCGTTTCTTAGGCTGCTGTAACTGTGTGTGTGAAACACAAGGGTTGTGGCTGAGAAAGCAAAGCTAATGTGACATCAGATGTTGTCAGCTCCTTGTTGATGATAACTTAATCATCAGAAAGTGAGCATCTGATGTTGTTTTTTGTGTTCTTGTTTGGCACAATAGTTATTTGTTTATAGCCTCTATAATCTTGTGAATCTGCATTATTGGCACCAATAGCAATAAAAGGACCACCTACCCTGACGGATGAGAAAAAAAAGTATGTGTACCCAATGTTTTGAGGAAATATTTCCCATGGTCACACACAGATATCAAGATTTGGCCTATGATTCACAACAATGGTGACAATCAAGCATCAGTTTTGTACTACGAAGCCACCCATCATGCATTGCAGCAGGAAGCGTTTTTTTGTCACCGTTGTTGTGAAACATAGGCCAAACCTTGATGTCTGTGTGTGATCATGGGAAATATTTTCTTAAAACATTGGGTGTATGTACTTTATCATCCTTCAGGATAAGGCTATTGGTGCCAGTACTGCAGAGGCTATAAACAAATTACTATTGTACCAAATAAAAACATAATATCAGATGCACACTTTCTGATGATTTAGTTATCATCAACAAGGAGCTGACAACACCTGATGTCACATTAGCTTTGCTTTCTCAGCCACAACTCTTGTGTTTCACACACACACAGTTACAGCAGCCTCAGAAACGCTAACACACGTACGGGGACCAAGAGCCCAACTAAAGCAAACGCTTCCCTCCACAATGGTGACTTCAAATAAACCATAAATCATCAATATCTAATTATCTGTTAATTTTGTTTTTATGATTTTTGGATAAACACACTTTGTCTGTGAGTTGCTTTGCAATTACAAATGGAAAATATGTCCACTTGTGAATTGTGATGTTCTCATTTGGTGATTCTGCTTGTTATCATCAGGTATCTTCAATAATTGCCAATAATCAGTTAATTATCTTATTAACTTTAACACTGCTTCAGTGTTACTTTAACACTCTTATTTTAACACTTTAACACTCTTGAGTGTGGTCTCACATGTACTCTCAGGAGAGTTAATTTAACACTGGAGTTTTTGCTGTGTACCAGCACAAAGTCTTCATTACTACTAAAATCATTAATTGGTGTATATTTAACTAGGGATGTGGTACAACAGAACTATAACATGGAGAATTGAAATACATGATCCTAAACATAGTCATGTTCCATTAGTGCAGGTATGTGGATGTCGGGTGTGGAAACTGCTGCTGTCAGACGGTTTCTCATGAAACCACTTCTCTGGCTTCCATGTTGTCCTCGTTGACATCATCATCATCGTCATCCACATCTGCAACAATTATGTCATTGGTGGCCAAGCACATGTTGTATAAAATTGCACAGCATGTAACAACGATTGGGATGAAGTCTGGGTTCACCTCAAGGGCTTTAAAAAGATGGACCTCTAGCGGGTCTTTAGCATGCCGAAGGCCCTCTCAATCACACTCCTGGAACTGGAATGATGCTTGGTGTAGCGGCCCTCAACTGGAGAGGTGACAGACTCACGGTAGGGTGCTATGATGGTGATGGGTGATGTCAGGCAGGAGTACCCACCATCTTCCAAGATGCACCGAGTTGCACTAAATGGAATAATTTCCTGTTAAAGTAACAGCTGCATGAAGGCTGGGGGCTTTATTTGGATGTGGCTGCCGTCAATAGCTCCAACTGCCATGCCAAAAGCAGGAGACCTTGCCAGTCTAGCAAACCCTGGACCAATCTCCTCCAGCTCTTCACCCTGAGAGAGACGCACCATATTTTTACCAGGCCAAGGACAGCCCTGCTGACTTTGTGCACAACCCTGTGCATTGTTGACTTGGGGATACCAAAGGCTGTGGCAACAACCCGATAGGATGCAGCATGGGCCAGCCAGAACAAAAACATTACCACCTCTATATGTCTTTTGACCATCCATGGTCAACCTCATAAGGCAGTGCAGGTTTACTATGGACTGTCTGGTCAGGTGCAGATAGGGGTGGAGGTCTGATTCCAGGTCTAGAAACAGCCACAGGATGGGGACTGTTGTGTTCAGCTGACAGTATGGAGGGATGTCAGTCTACAAAACAATAAAAAAGTGCTCCAGTACACTGAAGTCCTTTCTTTGTGTAATTTTAATATATTACATTTAATAACATATTGCAATGTTAATAACATTATTACAGAGGTAATATATTACCGGGGTAATTACTACATGTAACATATTAAACTGTCCTACATTTATGCCTAAACCTTCAAATTATATATAAATACAAAACAATATATGCATTGTAAAAATACTTTGTTTCAGTTTAGTCCTTTAGGACGACGTGCTGTCTCCAAGTTTAGAATCTCCAAGTTGTCATGATGCATGTTCGAGTGGTGTAAATGAAATTTGAAAAAGGGAGAAAAAGATGTATATACAATGGGAATAGTAAATAATAGGTGTGTATAACAATTCGTTTTAAAAATGATTCGATTCGACTGAACGAAAACAGTCACACTGATTAAAAGTTTTGGTTAAAAAGTTACTGAATCGATTTCAAGTCACTGAATCGTTTCGGATCATATCGTTCTTAATGAACCAATATCGTCCTTAAATCGTATCGATAACCTCAAATCGTGATATGAATCGAATCGTTGTTAAACTAATCGTTACCCCCCTAGTAAATAATAATGTTCTATACTAATAGGAAGGAATAGAAATGTTGAATGTTTTTGTTTTGTTTACGTGACTACGTAACTATGTAACAACGGTCTCTTCCGTTATGACGTCTTCGTAAGCTGTGTCTCATTTCAGAAGGCTGCGTCCTCCGGAGGTCGCATTCGAAGGCTGCATACGTCATAAGGCCGTCTCATTTTAAAAAAGTGAGTAGGACACTCCAAATGCGACCTTCGAATGCGTCCTTCTTTCACAGGAATTCGGACTGTGCATGAGGTGTAGCCTTCACGGCTGGAGATAACCCACAATTCTTTGCGTCTCCTTTAACAACCGTCATATATATTTTTTTATATTATATGAAAAAACGGCACCACCGCCAGATATACATGCGAGCGTAGGTGTGGTGTTTAAATTAAGTAGTTCAAGCTTTTTTTGTTGTTTTTTTAAAGATCTATTACCTCAAACAGATAGTTGTGGTAAACAGGATTACAACTGTTTAGTGCATTTTAAACGTTTAGAACAGTACATTGCTGTCAAGACAAGAAACATTTCATAGTTATTTTCAAGTTATAAATAAATTTCATTCATATAACTGGCGTGAGAGCGCAACGAGGCTGAACTTGTTGGCATAGCAATGTGATACTTCCTGTCTGTGTGTCCTATGAAGGACGTCTCGTTTAATTCTGATTGAGGACACTCCGTATACTGCATCCTACACAGGACGTGTCCTCCGGAGGACGCAGCCTTCGAAATTTAACGAAATGAGACACAGCTGTAGTATGTCCCGAACATGCATACTCTTTTGCTACACACTCAAAAGTATGTACTTTTCCATCACAACAAGAGTACATACTTTTAAGTCGTAGTATAAGTATGCGAATTGGGACCCAGCATAGTGTGTGTGCTGCCGCGGTGCGTGAAACTAACGTGAAACCTAACTTAATTCACCTAAACTGAAGGCATATTTACACTGAATTGTTTCCTATCACACACACACACACACACACACACACACATATATATATATATATATATATATATATATATATATATATATATATATATATATATATATATATATAGTGTACTATGTGCTTTTCACCATGTAGAAACAAGTTTGTAAATGAGTTAACAACTGACCGATTTCAGCCGCAACTTCAGCAGCCAAGGGTGCAGATTTTAGATTCTAGAGAGCATTTGATTGGACAGAAGATTTGATGAGAAGGTGAAGTCTGCGATAATGTCATCAAAATCTGTGATTCATTTTAGCGGAAGTGAGAAACTGTAAGTTTTGAATGCTTATATCTCCTAAATGCGAATTTTGTCATTCATTGTTTTGAAACACACTTATTCATTAAGGCTGACATTGTCATACTAAAAGCTAAAAAATGTTTTGATTTCAGTGGGCCTTTAAGACGCAGATCTTTTCCGGCCACACCTGACCAACACTTATTCTATTAATTTTCCTGTTTGTTTGTTTATTAAAAACAAAAAAAAGTGTGTGTACTGTACTATGTGTACTCAGCTAGATTAACTGAGACTTATTACAACACTGGAGGCTGTTGCCCTTTTTGTTTAGTTGTTTGTATTGCTCTCCCCATAAGTGTCTGCTAAATGATTAAATGTAATTATCATTTGTTTCTTCTTCTTTTTGAAATTACTGATATGTTATTATTGTCTTTCTAATTTCATTGTTCAAGAGATTGCTAGCAAATACGCATCATGCATGCATACATACCGGTACTATTGTTTTAGAGAGCAGCATGTGAGCAGCAGGACTTTTATTTTGTTCTCGCGATATGACGTCGTAAGGTAGCGCCGCGTTCCTTCGTCTGTTTTGTTTCGGGTGAAAAAAGGTTTGTGGCTTTTCCAGTATTTAAAGTGTTTAAATCGACACAACCCTATAGTTCAGTGAAATGCATTTTTACTAGTGATGTAAGAGTAGGGAATTAATACTGAATATAATGCAGTGCTTTAATGAAGTGCATTTTTGTGAGTAGACAGCATTTGCCCAGTAACAGTACAGAAGCAGAAAAGGTGTGTCGCATTTCACTCCCTATCGTAAACGAATTTGGCGACTATCAAGTACTGAAAGAAAGTGAGCTTTTTTGAAGTCCGAGTCAACTGAACTAACTGTTTTGTTAAATGAATCCGTTTTAAGCGCTTTAATCGCCGCACGCTGACGACACATGCTGGTCAAACCCGTGTAAATGCAACAAGAACACAAACACAACAGTACACAACACTAACCAGCAAAAATTATTACTAAATACGAGCTGTCTCTGTATTATGTGTTCTTTTATTAATGTGAGTGTTTTATTCATCCTGAAGTTTTTCCTAACCAAGTTCTGTTCCTGTGCTGAACACAAAAGAAGATATAAGAATATGGTAAATAGTTGATGGACCCCGTTAACTAACATGGTATGAAAAAAAAAAATTGTGGGGTCCATCAACTGGTTGGTTTTTTTTATATTCTTCAGAATTTTTTTGTGTGTTCAGCAGAAGACATGAACTCATGCAGGTTTGGAACACTCACTCTGACTACTGAACAAGGGAGCTTATTGAGTCACACACAGAGATTTTAGTTTGGATGTATTTTTCTTTCTGTTAATTATTCTAAAACATAACAATCTCCACATACACAGAACAACTCCTGGTGATGCGACTGAGATCCACGTGCCACTATTAAAGATGGCATTTATTAAGGAGGAGTGTGAAGACTTTAAGATTGAAGAAGTATTCAGTTTAAAACAAGAAGATACTGAGGAACAAACAGGTTGGTTTCATTCTCAAAACTGAACTCAGCTCTAAATTAATTATATATTTGAAGAATGTCATATGTACAGTGGTGGCTGGTCAATATTTGCAATATATATTTAACAATAAGTTCAATACATATCGCAAATTATTAAAGAAATACAATTATTCAATCTCACGATTTGATTGTTAGTAATGAGTATTTATGTATATAAAAAAATAATCAAAATTGTATTTCATTAATATCTGTGTGTGGAGCCAAATGAGTGTATGCATTAAGTCTATAAAGCATGTGACATGAGGCTGCGTCTAATTGGCTTGTGTCACATTGTCCTCGGACCCTCCCACTTTTGATTTTAGCCTCAATATTGTTTTTATAATTTTGGCCTCATGTGATTGGACCATTCTCAACGACTCTCATTCCCGCTCAGCAGCTTGTCAGTTGACTACTGATCAATGTGGAAGCAAGCAACAGCAATATATCTTCGAGATGAAAGAAAATTCAATTCTGTCTTTACAAAAATACCCGTTTGCAAAGCGTTCACACGAAGAAAAAAAAAGGATCAAGGAGCTTGGACCCGATCGACCCAACTTGGAACTTCAGCAGCTGTCAAGTAATCGTGGGAGAGCTTACACTCGTGCCTTCTCCAGCTCTTCTTATGGCAAACGGAGTTGGCTAGCTGGATGCAATGTAAGTCATGCCTTTTATTGTTTTCCCTGTTTGCTGTTTCAAAGTCCTGGCACCGAAACGCCGTGGACATCAACAGGGGTACGTGATTTAAAACATCTCTCTGAAAAGTGCAAACGGCATGAAAGTAGTCGCAGCCATCTTGACAATGCTATGAGGCTACAGTTTTTTGGGAAGCTTAGCATTGCTGAACAGCTAGATGAAGGTTGCAGGATTGGCAGTAGAAGGCACAATGAAGAGGTCACAAAAAACCGGCACATCCTGTCTAGAATAATAGACTGTGTGAAGTTTTGTGGTGCGTTTGAGCTGGCTCTGCGCGAGAGTGAGAGCTTGGATAAACCCTGGATATTCCGTGGCTTGGTGGATTTAGTCGCTTCCCTTGATGGAGTGTTGAAAGAGCACCTCGAGAATGCCACAGTGTTTAAAGGAACTTCGGAAACCGTGCAGAACGAGCTGTTGGACTGTATGTTGTCCGTTGTGAGGGAACACATAGTCAAAGAAGCACAGAGCAGCAGTTTTCTCTCGATCCAGGTCGACGAGACCGCTGATATTGCCACACAGTGCCAACTTGCGCTTGTGCTGCGCTACATTGATGCCAAAAGCAATGTACAGGAGAGTTTTTATGAGTTGATACCGCTACATTCTGCTACAGCTGATTCCATTGCCACAGCTCTTAAAGAGCGTCTTGGTGTCATCCTTCCCGAGGACCAGAAGAGTAAACTCATCTCCCAAGGATATGATGGAGCCAGCGTGATGAGAGGTGTTCAAAAGAAGATACAAGATGTCTACCCAAATGCCCACTTCATCCACTGCTATGCACATCAACTCAATCTAGTAATGCAACAGGCCACTTCTCGCATACCCAAAGTGAGAACTTTCTTTTCTGACCTTGGAGGATTTGCCAGCTTTTTTTCGAGATCACCCAAGTGCACGGATGTTCTTGATAAAGTAGTGGCCCGTAGACTGCCAAATTCAGGCAATGTCACATGGAACTTTCACAGCCGTGCCATTTATACCGTGTTTGAGCACAGAGAGGACCTCATCCGCTGTTTTGAAACCGTACGAGACTCGGATGACTTTGACCCCATTACCATCAGAGAGGCAGGAGCCTTTGCCATGCTGCTGGAGGATCAGGATTTTAAGTTCTTTCTGCAACTTTTCTACAATATCATGCCACACGTGGACCTCCTCTATACTAAACTCCAGAACAAGGACATAGATTTGTTACTCATCAAGGCAAGCATTCAGCAGTTCCAGCAGGACATACAGAAGACCAGGTAGCAGCTGTATTCCTCATTTTGCAGTTTTTGTTATTATTCCTAATATTATTTATACGTTTTCCTTTATTCTGCATATCTTTCCAGAAATTCTCTCCATTCCCTGGTTGACCAAAGCAGTGCAGGTGGTTCTCAAGCGAAGAGGCGCCGGTCGCTTAGCCCAAAGGTCCATGAACGGATTGCTACAGAGGTGAATTTTTATTGTAGTCAATTAGGAAAGGGCGATATGGACTAAAAAATATATCACAATATCTACTGGTATTTATTGCAATAATGATATCAATGACAAAATACATTTAGTACTGTTCCCCATGTTTTTTGAGTACAAGTGAAAGCTGCATGCATTCTTTAGAGCCTTAGAAAAACAAACAATAATCTAAAGTAAAACATTTTCAGCTGGCTTAAACGCTTTGTAGACATAAATTCACCTATGTGTAAAATATTAGTGTCTCATAAATATATATTTACTCCGCAGCTACCCCCAAAGCCTACAACTTTAGCACCCACCCCCCCACCCCTGGTTAATGCCACGTTCCAGGCAACCCGTAACCCTTTTTTTCCCCTAACCTTCTTCCTGTGAAAGTGCACTGGAACGGCTGTTAAACCTGTGACTTCCCACCCGTGAACTTGTCAGAACTCGTAACTGGGAGTACATCAATCTAGTACATCACATATGTAGTACATCACTGATGGAAGTCATACATTAAAAAACAAAATATTTATTAAAATAAGGTATTGCTCTAACGCTATTTATCCGCAAATGTTATGCATTATCAGCAGCTTTTCTAGCGTTAGCTATTTTTTAGTCCATTGAGTGCAAGAATAAATGAATATCAAATATAAAGCTTTTGCAACATTATAAATGTCTATAATGTCACTTGCTCAATTTAATGCATCCCTGCTAAATAAATGTATGAATTTAAGTTCTTTCCCAAAACAAATAATAAAATAAAATTCTTACCGACCCAAAACATTTAAATGGTAGTACAATGTTAAGAAATCTATTTATTTCAGATAAATACTGTTTTTTTTTTACTTTCTATTAATCAAAGAATCCTAAAAAAAATTGCACAACTGTTTCAACATTAATAATAATCATAAATGTTTCTTGAGCAGTAAATCATTATTTTAGAAATAATATTTAAAATAACTGTAATGGCTCTCACTACTAAAATCCTATAGGGCTCATAAAACCAGCAACAACAAAAAAATTCTGCCCCTTAGGACAAGTTACTGCCCTGGTTATCTCTTTAGGGCAAGTTCTTGGCCAGCATGTTAACTTTGGTAGGTTTAAACATGTATGTTGACATGTTACCACATTCCCTGAAGTGCTGAAGAGCCTCTCTGAGGGAGAACTAGTCGCAGGTATACAAAGATACTTCAGAGCAAGTTTGGTCAGCTTAAGGCTGGAATACACTACCCGATTTTTGCCCCGATTTCCCCCCGATTTAGAATCTGAACAAGTTGACGCTAGTTGACAAAAGTCAGAGCCAGTCTGCAGATTTGAGCCGACAGATTCCATGAAAAATTGCGTAGTATATCATGGCCATAGACTCCGATTTTTTAGCTTCAGATTTTGATTCCATCCAGTCGGAGGATATCAAACATGTTGGATATTTTGAGCCGATTTTAGAACACATGACGCATCGCTACTGAAACCGGAAATCACTGACTACAAGCCAACGAAAATCAACAAACAAGAAATGGAGACCAGCAGGATCACAAAGTGGGACTCCACCACGGAAGAAAAACTTATTCAGCTGTGGCAGGAGTGCGAGTGTCTCTATAATGTGGACGACAACTGTTACCGGTAGTAGACAAAGAAAAAAGCTGCTTTTATATCATTTTGACATGAATACATATTAATAAATGACATGTTCATGTTTAAAAGTCTGTAGGTTAAAATAAATGCAGATATAGGCCTAATTGTAATAATAAAAAACAACATAATATCTATTTTGCCTGAAAGCGTGGCGTTTCTGTTTCGTGTCAGCCGCGGGGCTGCCTTCCGCTTTCTCTGGGTGCGTCTCAATCAGCTCCCTAGTTCACTAGTCAGGGCACTGGTCAGGGAGTCAGCCCATTGACTTATGTCCTGATCAGTGCCCTGACTAGTGAACTAGGGAGCCTATTGAGACGCAGGGCCTGTCTTTGCACACCAGAAACGTGTCTGAGGTAAACATTTGAGGTAAACATTTGTCTTCATTTATTCATTATGTTACTTACCATTAGCCTACAGGTTTTTTCCCGGGATAACGTTACGTGTTTAAACGTGATCAAAGCGCGTCAATAGCTGCAAACTATCAATTGTAGGCCTATTACAATAAATGTTAACAGACTATTTAATAACGTAAACAAGGTCGCGTTAATCGATGCTCACGCATCTTGTCTGTGTGAGACTCGTGAAGGAATCAAAACAGCAAAACTGTTGTAGGTAACGATAACTTCAATATTGTCAACGAAAGTAACTTAGTTCCAAACAAAGCCACACCAGAGCATGTTTGCTTCTTCGAACAACAGTGTTTCTTTAATGAAAAACTCAATGTTATAAATAAATAATTGATTTAATTATCTATTTATTCATGAATCCGAAGCTGTCCTCTATACATGTGTGGCAATAAAATAAAATAACAATAACGAACAGAAACACGCTTGCAGATTAGACTCAATATTTTGACTCATACATTGACTCAAACACTTAGGCCTACCTCTAACTCCCTCTGTAATCTGAGCATTACTGGCCACGTCTAGTGCGTTTTGGCTCTTTTTGTTGACTTTTTGCTCAGCGCACAGATAGTCGTTTCAAAAATTACCGCGCTCATCTCCTGCACATCTCATGCTTGTTGTTATGTGTCTGTCATGCGTGCGTCTCCTAGCAACCAGGCGGTTGTTTCAGTTTGTGTTCCAGACGTTTTTAAAGTCTGGTAGTGTATGATGCCCAGCTTTTCTCTGTAACCATTTACAAAGTCGGCAAGTGTATGATGCCTAGTTTTTTAAAAATCTGTTCAGATTAAAAAAATCGTGTAGTGTATTCCAGCCATTAGTGTGGAGTTTCCACCAGGCCAAAGGGTCTGCTTCACTGTGAATGGTGTGGGAGAACAAGTAGCTATGTTGGGCTTCAACGGCTTGCACCAGATGCATGAAACATCCTGTTGGAGAGGGGCTTGGATTTGTTTTGAGCAAACTGCCCAATGATCGCTTTGTCTTTTTTTCGCTGGGTGGCTCCATGGTCTGGGCCTCTGTATTCTCAGAAGCTGTCCCCTCCTTCTGTGCTGAGTATTTTATTTCTGACATGATCCTGCTCTTGATGTCCTCTTGATGTGATGAACTTTTTCACTGCTGATGTAGGTGACCTTGAACCTTGGTCCAGAAGATCCTGTGTTCCTAGGTCATCATACTTTGTATTCATGTAATCCAGGATTTTCACTTTAATGGACTTGATTAAATCTGTATCATCTTCCTTTTCTACATTTACATTTATGCATTTAGCAGACGCTTTTATCCAAAGCGACTTACAACTCAGGAGAACAGGAAGCGATCCGTCAAGAAGAGGCAATGAAACACAAAAAGTGCCCTAAATAGCAAGATTTGTACACTACTCAGAGTAGCAAAAAACAGAAAAGGGAAGAAGAAAGGAGATATAGAGGAGGAAAGAGTTTTTTTTAAATGTAAGATTAAGTGCTCGTGGAAGAGATGAGTTTTGATTGAAGCGAGTGATTCTGTCGTGCGTATGGAGGGTGGAAGATCATTCCACCAACCAGGAACAATGAAAGAAAAAGTTCTAGAGAGGGATTTCATGCCTCTCTGTGATGGTACCACAAGCCTTCGCTCATTAGCTGAGCGAAGGCTTCTGGTGGGGGTGTAGACTTGTAGGAGTGAGTCGAAGTATGCTGGTGCTGAGCTTGTGGAAGATCCATAAGCAAGAGTCAGGGCCTTGAATTTGATTCGGGCAGCGAGTGGTAGCCAATGCAGAGAGATGAATAGAGGTGTGACATGAGGCCTTTTGGGCTCCTTGAATACAAGACGTGCCGCAGCGTTCTGGATCATTTGCAGCGGTTTGATTGTACAAGATGGAAGTCCAGCCAGAAGCGCATTGCAATAGTCAAGTCTAGAAATGACCAGGGCTTGGACAAGAAGCTGTGTGGCATGCTCCGTAAGGAACGGTCTGATTTTCCTGATGTTGTGCAATGCAAACCTGCATGACCGAGCTGTCTTTGAGATGTGGTCTTTGAAGGATAGCTGGTCATCAAAGATTACTCCAAGATTTCTGACCGACCCTAAAGGAGTAATCAAAGATGAACCTAGCTGGATGGTAAAATTGTGTTGTATGGTGGGATTAGCAGGGAAAACAAGCAGCTCAGTCTTTGCTAGACTGAGCTGCAGGTGATGTTTTTCATCCATGCCGAGATGTCCGCCAGACAGCTTGAGATTTGTGCAGCTATTGTGGGATCATCTGGTTGAAATGAGAGGTAGAGCTGTGTGTTATCAGCGTAGCAATGATATGAGAGACCATGTGCCTGAATGATGGGTCCCAATGATGTAGTGTAAATAGAGAAGAGGAGAGGTCCAAGCACTGAGCCCTGAGGAACCCCCGTGGTCAGTTGATGTGTTTTGGATACCTCTCCTCTCCAGGCAACCTTAAAAGACCTACCTGTGAGATAGGACTCACCAGTGGAGAGGAGTCCCTGTGATGCCCAGAGATGAGAGGGTGGACAGAAGAATCTGATGATTCACAGTGTCAAAGGCAGCAGATAGATCAAGGAGGATGAGGACTGATGATTTGGATGCAGCTTTAGCCAGCCGCAGGGCTTCAGTAACTGACAATAATGCCGTCTCGGTTGAGTGGCCCTTTTTGAAGCCTGACTGGTTTACGTCTAGTTGATTAGACTGTGAGAGGAAAGATGAGACCTGGTTGAACACAACTCTTTCAAGTGTTTTCACAATGAATGGTAGGAGAGAAACAGGTCTGTAGTTCTCTACAAGTGATGAGTCTAATGTGGGTTTTTTAAGCAGTGGGGTTACCTGAGCCTGCTTGAATGTGGTGGGGAAGATGCCGGTGGAGAGAGATGTGTTGATGATGTGTGTGAGTGCTGGTAAGAGTGTAGGGGAGATGGCTTGTAGAAGATGTGAGGGGATGGGATCTAGAGGGCAGGTAGTGGGATGGCTGGAGAGGAGAAGTTTAGATACTTCATCCTCAGTGAGTGTAGAGAAGGAGGAGAGAAGATGTTTGGCTGTGGATGTGGCTGATTCAAAATTGTGTGTGTGGAGGTGTGAACTGACTGCTAATGAGTGTGTTTTTTTCTGTGATTATTTCTACAAGAACCGATGTCTTTAAAAGATGAAGTACTGGTTTCACATATGAAACACTGACATAGATTTCTCCGGAAAGAGCATCAGTAAATTCCTGCAAAGGGCATAATGTCAGGTTAACAGACTCTGATATTAGCATGGGTATATTGCACGCGAATGAGTACAATTATGCAAGTTTTGAGTTTATAAAGTGGGAAGTTACCACAAATTTTTATTAGTAAATTAATCAGCAAAGCTTATCACATAAAATCAGTCATTTCTTGTGAAAAATAATTTCAGCAAAATCTCTCAATTAGCAAATTGCTTCTGGTTTCAAAAGAATATCGCACCTACACTAAAGGAATCTGCATAATCCGATTTAACATTTCACGTTTGTCTCGGGATGGATAACGGAAATCATTTGAACATACAAGCGATTTTATAGCATTTCATAATAACAGTTACAGGAGATATGAGCTCATAACAACGACACACACACAAGAGCTCGCACATTACAAATTACGTTTCCTTAAACAGTCATATACACAGAATTATGTAAAAATGTCCGTCTTTAGTGAGTTTTCACATAAACACGCGAATGTAAATAGTGCAAAAGTACGCATGCAAATATTATGAGATCTAAATGTCATTGTTTGAAACAAAAGCTGGAGATTTTGTGATATTCGATCTTATGTTAGGCTATGTATGTGCGTTGATCAGTGTAAAACGAAAATAAATGTCTAAATTAAATGGTTTGAGTGATTCACTGACCTGTCGATCTCTTAAGAAGTCTTAAAGTCAGAAAAGTGACAGATGCTTCTTGGCTAGGTTTGATGGTTCTTCATCAGTTTTATAAGCAAATTAATTACAAATTTCACTTCTCTCTTTATTAATTTGTTTTGGGCATCTTGAGTGAGATTCAACTGCTTTATCCATTTTGTCCGTCTATGTTGTTTTCACATTTGCCGGTTGTTTCAGGTTAGTTTGGGTAGCGCGCTGCCATCTAGCGGTGAACTTCGGAAAAGCAGCATATACCGAAATGTGCAAAATTATGGTCTCGTACCGTTTTAAATAAAATATATATACAAGTATTTTTCCAGTACCGGTATACCGTGCATCCATGGGCTATACCCCGTTCTAAAGTGAAATTTTAATCTGTGCTGGAATTCATAATGGTGCGCATTATGAATGCAACCTCCATTTCTGTGAAAGATAAAGATAGAAATGCGCACAGGAAACAAAAACCTTGCATAAATTATATACGATCTGCCTAATCCTAGCCAAATAAGAGATGCCGATTCGCACAGGACCACTATTTTCACAGTACCTTGGTGCTCGGCAAAATATGGTAGGTAATTTGTGGGGGAATTTTTACTTAACAAATTACAGACATGGCCGATTCGCACAGGATTAAGATCACAGACATTCTCTGCAATTATTACAAATTACCACAGGTCCCCAGATAATGCTAATCCGAATAGGGCTTAAATCGCAGTCTGGAACCCTGTATTACAATTCATTGACTTGCCGTCACCTATTGGCGCCAACTGAGCACTATAATGGCTAAATTTAGGAGACACCCCTCGCTGCAGCCTGTAGCACGATGAAGTAGCTGGATCAGGTCCAATACGTACTGGATGGTGGATCGTTATGGCAATGTCATAGCCTACCGATCTCTGGGTTAATTAATAATGTGTATGCGCTAGTCTTAATGTATGATCATTATTGTATATAGATGATGTTCTAAACTGTGTAGTTGTAGTACTGATAAATAGTATTAAGTAATTAATTGACGAATAATCATCTTTTCATAAATGTGATGCTTAAATTATCCTAGTTTCGCTGTACATGCATGCAACAGTTAACATTTTTATATATTCTGATCATACTTGCTTTTGAGTGGAAGGAAAAATGAGTCAAGTAATTGTCTCTGTAATTTTAATCCTCAAGGTACAATGCAACACGATCTGTAAAGAACTTTAAAATACCAGTAGCCAACACATTCAAGGCAAAAAGCGAAACGTGTGTCCTGATGGTATGAGCATGTTATTAATCATTATCAATCATTTTGCGCGAGCGGTTTAAGTATTTATCTATCCAGCAAAACTCTCCTGTGCTTTCAATGATGTCCCCAAAACTCTACTGCGCATGCGTATATGACGTCATCGAATTGTGAATGAAACCACCGCGCATGCATGTCCAGTACGTGTTGGATCATCTAGTACGTCATCGTGCTATAGGCTGCAGTGAGAACTTCTTGAAAGGTAGCTCTATATTTATTTAAAGGTCCCATTCTTCGTGATTCCATCTTTCAAACTTTAGTTAGTGTGAAATGTTGCTGTTGGAGCATAAATAATACCTGTAAAATTATAAAGCTTAAAGTTCAATGCCAAGCGAGAAATTTTATTTAACAGAAGTTCCCTTTCAAAGCCTATAGCGAACGGCCTTGGACTACACCTCTGCACTTCCTTGCATGAATGACGTCACTAGAACCGTTTGTTGACTAACCCTCCACCCACAAGTACACGCAAAATAGGGGGCGTGGTCTTGTTGCTCTCCCATGTGGAGAAGAGCGCGCATTCAGCGCTTGCATCTCCCCGTTATGGTCCAGTCACAACACGGGAAGCGCTGGCCCAATCAGAACTTGTTACGTGTTTCTGAAGGAGGGACTTCATAGAACAAGGAAATCATCAGGCCGTTTTTAGGACAGAGAAAACAGCGCTGTACAGATAAGTAAATTGTGTGAAAAGTACTGTGTTATTTTACCCACTTTAAACATAATCAAAGCTTCGAAAACACACGGGAAAAAGTCACCAAACTGAAAAAATAAAACCACATTTTTTGTTGTTGAGGTAATGTAAATTTGGTATTGAAAAAAGTATCGTTCAGGAACCAGTATTCAAGTCAAGGTATCGGTATCGAGATGGAAACATTTTTAACGATACCCAGCACTACGTTTAACTCCCGGCCACATGTAGAGATCAAATATTCAAGCTGGCCGAAATTTTCCCAATGTTTTTTTTTTTTTTACCATATTCATTATACCCAAGTTGTTGCATCGGAAATTGTGGTTTCTTTAACGTAATATCCTCTATCTGAATTTTTTTTTTTTTTGTATTTGTTCCCATACACTTTCTTTAAAGGGATCCCCTGGTGTTGAGACTTGTATGGCTTAATATGACATAAATGATGTCTCTTACTGAATTATGTAGTAGAAAACCCATGAAAGATCTACGTTATTTTAAAAAATCGATTTTATATTTGGACCATGGGCGGCGCCATTTTGTTTGTGTTCTAGGTTGATGACGTAGAGTGGTTGAACTCCTCAATCAGCTGGCGTTACCCGTAGCTATTTTTACCACAACGCAACTCGAAAATTGTTTCAGAGTTAAACAAAACCAATGAATTGCTTTGTAATTGTACTTAAAACACACTCAAACATACATGTGCAAACAAACTCACCTACACAAGTCACAAACAGATCGGCGGCCGGGCACACACACCTGACAGACTGCGCGGTCTCAATCGAGATGTTGGGCTGCTCAGTCTCCACGACAGGGGCTGAATCCGAAATCGACCCCCTATACCTTGAAATAGGGCATTATTTGAAGGGACGGCCATTTGTCATGGAGACTGAGCAGCCCAACATCTCGATTGAGACAACGCAGTCTGTCAGGTGTGTTTTCCCGGCCGCCGATCTGTTTGTGTAGGTGAGTTTGTTTGCACATGTATGTTTGAGTGTGTTTTAAGTACAATTACAAAGCAATTCATTGGTTTTGTTTAACTCTGAAACAATTTTCGAGTTGCGTTGTGGTAAAAATAGCTACGGGTAACGCCAGCTGATTGAGGAGTTCAACCAATCTACGTCATCAACCTAGAACGCAAACAAAATGGCGCCGCCCATGGTCCAAATATAAAATCGATTTTTAAAATAACGTAGATCTTTCATGGGTTTTCTACTACATAATTCAGTAAGATACATCATTTATGTTATATTAAGCCATACAAGTCTCAACACCAGGGGATCCCTTTAATCATTATATAATTCTATACATTTTTCACCATTAAATTATATTCTAAATGTCTTTCTTGTTTTTTCTTATAGGACGAAAATGAAATAGTTTCCTCTAATTACCGCTTTCCAAGTTTCCCATAATATGGATGCTGAAATATTGTCATTATCTGTAAGAAAAATATCCCATTCTTCCCTAATAAAGGTATCAAAATTAAGATCATCTAATAAAGTAATATTAAAACGCCATAACGGTCAACTTTTAACTGTAGTGAAATGGGTGCATAATCGCTAATTATTATAGGATTAGTAATATTCTGTACACTAGAATTATTTTACCTGTGTGAAAATGACATATGGACAGAAGAGAAAAAAGAATATTCACTAGCTTCCAATTTTAAATTCTCCAGCAATCTCCAAGGTCCAATTCTTCCATGTATTGCTTTATTATAATAGCTGATGGCCTATATTAATTAGAGCCGACAAATGATTAGATCTATCTAAAGCTGGATTTAATACTACCTTAAAGTCACCTCCAATCAATATGGTTTAATTACCAGATAAACAAGAAATATGTGAGGATCATCTTTATTAGGGCCATATAAATTAATAGTAGTAAACATTTTATTATAGAATGTTAAATTATCTACCTTCTGCATCAGTAAATGAATTATTAAGAATAAAGGATAACCTCTTATAAATTCAAATAGTAACCGACAAAAGGCCTTTATTAACCCCCCGGAGCCGTGTGGAGCACGTTATTTGACGGACAGATTTTTTATGGACTTCAAAAACAAGAGCTACATCTACTGCCATTAAAAAGCTTGGATTAGCCAGGACTTTTTAAATACAACTTCAATTTTATTAATGTGAAAGAAGAATATCATATAGACCTAGGATGGCTCGAGGCTGAGTAAAACACCTTGACGTCTTCTTTCATTGTAACCCGTGGTGGTTAAGTGTTTCAGTCACATGATGGCGCCAGACAGTCAACAACAGCACAGTGACACATTAAGCATATAAGTAGTACCGGTCAAGATAACTCAGTACTCGGATGAGCGGTGTGTTATTCAACTTTGGCAGTTGGTATCTAGGAATAAAATACCGCTGGAATGTGCGATTGATCAATTAGAATCAAGTATTTCACAGAGCCCTGTAATAAAAATGCATATAATGTCAACAACACGAACGTATAGTGAATCGAAAACTATCCAGGAAGTTTGTGTGCGCTCGAGATTCCAGCATCGCACGCCTTCACGAGCTAGCTATTTTCCAGAAAGAATCAGTACAGTATGCCTGTCTTTTATAAATATGATACAACAAAAGACTCGGACATATGAAGGATGCAATTACTACTCTATAGGTTCTCAAGATTACCACAAGATTGGCAGAAACTGTGTGTTATGCCCCCTTTAAATGTTGCAGCTGAAATTGACATTTTGCCATCAATACATCATTTTTGTCTTTATCCTTCAATGTAGGTCTGCAATGCCATTCTGGGACACACCATGGAACGATTCTCCTTCACAAGCCACCTTGTTAGTGCCACCTTGCTGCAAGGGGACAGGTTTGAACAGTTCATGTGGGCCTTTCCTGAAGATACACTGAAAAGGACTTTGAAGGCCTATCCAGTGCTCAATGGGAGTAAGCTCAAGACAGAGCTTAGTCTCATTTACTGCAAGGAAGAGTTCAGAGCCTGTTGTGGTGCTGTGGACCTACTCCAGTTGTTTATGGAGAACAATCTTGAAGAAGTCTTTTCAGAGACCATCACTCTCCTAAAGATCCTCATCATCACCCCCATGACCACAGCAGAAGCTAAGAGGTGTTTCTCAACCTTGAAAAGAATTAAGACTTTTCTGAGAAACAGCATGACCCAGGAGAGGCTAAACGCATTGGCCATGCTGTCAGTGGAAAAGAAACTGGTGACTGAGATAACAGACTTTAACCAAAAGGTCATTGAGAAATTTGCAAGCCAGAAAGAACGGAGGGCGAAATTTATTTTCATGTAGTTCCTCTGGCCAGCGTTTAGGCAACATTACACTGGGTGTGCGTAAGTGTTTTTTAAAAAAAAATGATTATTTTTGTATTTTTAGCTAAGCAGCAATGACACATCACTTGTTACATGTTTATTTAACAATTGCATCCAGTACTACATTTCTAACAGTTGGATTTTCAACTTTAGTTTTTCACCAGCCGCCACTGAGAATTAAAGTATTTCAAAATATCTGTCTTGGCAAATATCTATGATAACATTGTGTTTGGTTAGTTGTTGAGGTAAAAACATCTGATGTGTAACATAATATTAGATCCGTCCATTACAGTAGGTTGTAAAGGAAACTCGTTTCAGCAGCAGTTTTGAAAAATGCTGCAGAGAAGGGAGACTGACAACACAGCTAAGGCTTCAACATACATACATGTCCTGTGACAGCTATAATTTAATGCAGAAATAAATGGACAACCATTCACATTTGTTTTCTGCATTGAAATTGTATATGAACACACTGTTTAAACCTAGAAGACAAAAAAAGCACTAAAAAGCTCAAAAATTAAGTTTCCCCCTACAAGTAAATGTAACATGCTAACATTCAGTGTGTTAACATGCACCATTGTAATGCGATTTATAATAGGATTTGGCAATATTGTGATTTTAAACTTTACCTCATGTTTAAGCAATACTTTGATCAAACTAAGGCAATTAACATAATCGTAGTAATCATAGTCGCATTAAACTTGGTGGCGTACGCCAATTTTAATCGCAATAAACAGGCATGTAAACACATTAATCACATTATTGCCATTCTGACCAAAGTGGTCGGACGTGAACAGATGTTGTGTGTTGTTCACACAACTTTATGAATTAACTTTCATGAATGAAAAGTTTACTCTTCTCTAAATCAGTAAACTCTGTTAACAAAACTCGCTGCAGTTTCTGCTCAGTGTCTTAATCTAGATGGCATGAAGAATGCGATGGGAGCGTAGGCAAACCACAGTTCATCACAGCGCAGAATAATATCCAGTACGTTTATAAAAGTGTATTTTGAATTTGATGCAAGTGGATTTAAAAAGTGGCCGGTAACATGCATACTGTATGCTTATCTGAGTGTGTTATAATCATACTTGTTAGCGAATAATCAGAATAATGAAAATTGCATGTAGACTGGAGTGAGCAGTTATGGAGCAGCAGATCATTTACTCTGATTATTAGAAATAATCACATTATTGGTGCACATGTAAACATAGTCATTGTTTTCAATGATGTTCAACACGCATCTTAAAATCTCATAAATTTGGTTTTGGATTTCATGACCATTTAATACAGGCCTTTAGAGGCTGAATGTCTCATTTATGTAAATCAAACAATTGTGGTATCATTGGGAAAAAATATATATATGTTATATTTTCCCAAAGATATGGGTTTTGACTAGGAGTATGCCAAATTTGGTGTTATTACTAGGGATTTTAAGGTATTGTTTGCAACACAACTTTTATGCAAGAGCATGTGTAAAGAAATCATACCACATCTGTGGAAATACTGTGATATGTGCCATGTGCAGGTAAAAAAGACTACTGTATAATAATAATAATATCGAAAATAATAAAAAATAATAAAACAATAAACAACATCACCGATACATACAATAGAACAGAAATTTTTAACCTTTTTGCCTATAGAGGTGTCGGCCTTTAAAGGATTAGTTCACTTAAAAATGAATATTTCTTGATAATTCAGTCATCCCAATGCCATCCAAGATGTTCATGTCTTTCTTTGTTCAGTCAAAAAGAATTTTAATTTAATTGGGGAAAACATTTTAAGATTTTTCTCCATTTAATGTATTTCAATGGCAACCGAAATGTTTAAGGTCTAAAATCAATGCAGTGTCAAATGCCTTTGAAGTGCTTTAAAGGGCTCTGCATGATCTCAGCTGAGGAATAGAGTTTTATCTAGCAAAACAATCAATCATTTTCTTTCAAAAAATAAGCATGCATATAATTTTTAACCACAAGACGTATTGATCAACTGCATTGATTTGGACTTGCAACATTTTGGTTGCCATTGAAATACATTATATGGAGAAGTTTACCTCAAAAAACTTAATTTCTTTTGCACTGAAGAAAGACATGAACATCTTGGAAATTATCAGGATATTTTCATATTGAAGTGAACTAAAACCTTTAATTTGACTAACTGCTTCGCCATGTTACCTGAAAGGTTTTTTTCCAAGGCAACTGAAGGGTTCTCTAACCCAAGCAAATGAGTGAAATCTTCACTGAAATAATGACTGAATTATTGTTTCGGTCCTTCAACATGCTGAGCAACTGTGTTAATGAAAGGAGAGATTTACCGCAGAGAAATGTATCCGTCTCTTGTACACAGTCAGCAGAGTTGGGAAACACAAAATTTTTATTTTAACAGCCGATCACCCCAAACATCCCGTTTGCCAACGAATGGATTGATTTTGTGTGAACTCAGCAAAGATGTTGTCATATCTCCCTTGCATTGATGTGTTCAACTGCGCTAACCCGATCACACATAAATGCGTATAAATAGTAAGAGTGTGCAATGTCGTGGAATGTATACGCCAAAACTAATTTTGGCGTGTATATGATACGCTGTTTTTTGTGTGCATATGATACGCACTTTATGGCGTATTTATGGCGCGCTCTCTTGGGTAGGTTTAGGGTAGTGGGGTGGGGGGTTCGTATGTGTAATACGCCATAAAATGCGTATCATATGCACACAAAAAACAGCGTATCATATGCATGCCAAAATGAGTTTTGGCGTATACATTCCAAGACATTGCACACGTAGTATTTATACGCATTTTTCGTGAGATCCGGCTGGCTAACCACAGGATCGTCCAGGTACCGCGAAAGGTCAGACTTTCCATCAACAACAGACGTCTTACCTTCTGAGTGCAATTCATAGAAGCTATGTAAAACCTAATTTCTGGAGAGCCAGCTGTTTTTTAATACTGAGCAAAACCACTGCAATACAGTAGAGCAAAGATACAAATAAAATAACCTTTTCAGGTTATTTTTCAAATGCTATCAACATATTAACAAATGAGATATAAAAGAGATATATTGGAGGCTATGGCACTCCTATTGAAGTTTACAAAGAGTGACCGATTTTCCATGTTTTTTTATCATTGTGGTTGCAATGTTCTGGGAAAGTCAGAATGCCTATCCATTGACAGAATCAGTTGGACGTTGGCCACAAGGCCAACCGAAGAAATTAAACAAGTCAATGCTGCCTCTAAAGATGCTGACATGGCAGCGTAAGTATTTGGGCTATTACAGTGAATCTTCGTTTTGACTCATTTAATTATGCATTGTCAACTGTTGTAAAACATGATCTACATGTTGCTTTTAATGCTTTATGTTGGCTGTTACTTTGTGCCATTCAATTGATGCTGATTGGTATTTGTATTTTTCACTTTAGGTCTGAAGGTGCTAAAAGAGGAGAGTCAAGAAATAAATGAAATGGAAGAAAAACATCAGTATGAGAAACATGATTTCTTAAATGGAGAACAATCCACACAGACAGAAATGGCTTCCTCACAAAATAGAGATAAGAAGACCGAATCTAACAGTTTTTTCACCTGCTGTCAGTGTGGAAAGAGTTTCAGTCAAAAACAAAACCTTGAAGTCCACATGAGAATTCATACTGGAGAGAAGCCTTACTCCTGCCAACAGTGTGGAAAGAGCTTCACTCAAAAACAAAACCTGACAGTCCACATGAAACATCACACTGGAGAGAAGCCTTACACATGCCCTCAGTGTGGACAGGGTTTTACATATAAATCATCCCTTGAAGTCCATGTGAGAGTTCACACCGGAGAGAAGCCTTTCACCTGCCAATTCTGTGGGATGAGATTCTCACAAAAAGCAAACCTTGAGGTTCACGTAAGAGTTCACACTGGAGAGAAGCCTTTCATCTGCCCTCAGTGTGGAAAGAGTTTCACAGTTAAGGGGAACCTTCAGACTCACATAAGACTTCACACTGGAGAGAAGCCGTTCACGTGCCGTCAGTGTAAAAAAAGTTTCACATATCGAAGAGACTTGAAATGTCATTTGCAAATTCATTCTGAAAAGAAATTGCAATGTTCTGAGTTTGATAGGTTAAGAAAAAGGGGGCGTAATGAGGTATTTTAGTATGGGAAGAAGGAGGCGGGAAATGGGGAACGTTCAGAGAATTTAATTATAAATAAACACAAAATGAAAGTACAATCAGCCGCCTGATTACCAAAACATAAACAAAACACAACGTAAAGTCCAGGCCTGGTCCTCCCTCGTCCTTCACTGTCGTCACTTCTCCGTTAGAGATACAAGACCAGTGCAGTGCGCAGCTCACTGGTGATGCTTATTATCAATCATTAGGAGAAGATCTCATGCATGATGCTGAAAGGTTCAACCGCCAATATCATGAAGATTCTACATTATTAATAAATTAAGTAATCATTCAATTGTATTTAGTTAAATATGTCATTTTGTATTAATTCCTTAATAACATATTAAAATAACTAATTATTTTAATTAACGTGTTAATTACCACACGGGGTCAAAGCCATGCATTTCAACTTCCAGTTGTCTTCTTTAATAAATCATTAGTTAATGATTTACAAAGGTGTCATTATGTTATGACTTTACTTGTTGGGGCACATGACTATTAATTAACTATACATTTTTTAATTAGTCATGTACGAAGGAAAAATTGTACGCACATCCAGCGAAACTTTTGCAGGTGCTACATTCAATAGAGTGTAAACAAAAAATCTGCACACTGCTCTTTACTGCTACCAAAAATGTATTAATACAGACAACGTTTTGACCCAAGGGGTCTTCGTCAGGCAAGCAACAAGCACAAACAGGTATCATTTCTATCTGTGTGAACAATCCCACCTGACCTCATTAGTGAACCAATTATCCAATCATCCAATAGTGTCATAATTTCTTTTTTTTTTTTAAATACATTTTATAACAATACCAAAAAAATAAAAATAAAATAAAAAAGTATAATCCAATATAACAATCATCATGGAGAAAAAAAAAAAAAAAAAAAAAAAAAATATATATATATATATATATATATATATATATATATATATATATATATCTCATACATACATACATCATTACATACATCAACATACTCATATACACACATATTCAAAAAAAAGGTTTCCCTTTATATATAAATATATAAAAAGGCTTCCCTCTGTAGAAGAATTTTATTAGTCACCACTCCTTGGATTCTTACTTTATACCTAAATAAAACTCATCTCTTCCATGAGCACTCATGTAAAACCTCATCTCTTCCATGAGCACTTAATCTTATCATTAAAAAAAACCCTGCATCCTCTATTTCTCTTTTCTTCTTCCCTTTTTCTGTTTTTTCCTACTCTGAGTAGTATAACAAATCTTGGTATTTAGGGCACTTTTTGCGTTTCTTTGCCTCTTCTTGACGGATCGCTTCCTGTACTCCTGAGTTGTACTCCTTTGGATAAAAGCGTCTGCTAAATGCATAAATGTAAATGTAAATATCAAAGGGTTGACAAATTGTGTTTACAAAGATTAAAATGAACAGCAATGGGGTTCTTTCGGTCATTCAAACGTATATTACTTCTATGTTCTGCAATGCGTGTTTTTAAGCAGCGCTTTGTTTTCCCTATATATGCTAAACCACATGGGCATTTGATCAAATAAATAACGTTTTTGGTGCTACATGAAATGATTCCCTTAATTTGTACCTGTTTCCCAGAATGAGGGTGGCTAAATGTATTACATTTATTTTGTAAAATTACATTGTGCACATTGTCCACACCTATAATTCTCATCAGGGACTAGAAATGGATTATTAAAATAATTTTAAAAATATGGCGTCGATATATTAATGACATTTTTCTTATATGGTGCGGCTCGGAGAGTGAACTACGTGAGTTTTATCAATTTCTTAATTGTAGTAGCGAACATCTTTACTATTGATTATGATGAGTGTCAAGTCAGTTTTCTTGACTTACTCATAAAAAAAGATAATGATAAACTAGTGACAGATCTATATAGAAAACCTACTGATAGAAACACTATATTACATGGTCAGATTTTCCATCCGACTCGTTTGATAAAAAGTCTTCTGATTAGTCAGTTCAAGAGAATTCGTAGGATTTGCACATATGATGAAAGTTATGAAATACAATGTAAAGAGTTAAGTCAGAGATTCCAAGAACGGGGCTATGCTGGTCCCTGGATTCGAGAGGCTGCAGCACGATTTCAAAATACCGATCAAAAAGAATGCTTGTCTAGAACACTGCCGAAGTCTACCGAAAATAGGTTGTCTTGCATAATTCAATATTCTGCGTTAAGTAAGGAGTTTGTGCATATAGTCCGAAAACACTGGCACATTGTAAGCTCAGATCCTTGCTGCTTATTACTAGTTAGTAAGGTAGTTTTTGTAGCATTTAAGTTTAGGTATTCGGTAGGCTTAAGGGATGTAGAATAAGGCATTAATATGTGCTTTATAAGTTCTAATAAACAGCAATATCCTAGTAATATGCATGCTAATAAGCAACTAGTTAATAACTGAACCTTAAAATAGTGTTACCATATATATATATATATATATATATATATATATATATATATATATATATATATATATATATATGTGTGTGTGTGTGTGTGTATATATATATACACACACACACACTCACCTAAAGGATTATTATTATTCAATTTCTCATTAATGCAATTATCTAAACAACCAATTACATGGCAGTTTCTTCAATGCATTTAGGGGTGTGGTCCTGGTTAAGACAATCTCCTAAACTCGAAACTGAATGTCAGAATGAGAAAGAAAGGTGATTTAAGCAATTTTGAGTGTGGCATTGTTATTGTTGCAAGATGGGCCGGTCTGAGTATTTCACAACCTGCTCAGCTACTGGGATTTCTAGGATTTACAAAGAATGGTGTGAAAAGGAAAAAAAAACATCCAGTATGTGAAAGTCCTTTGGGCGAAAATGCCTTGTTGATGCTAGAGGTCAGAGGAGAATGGGCTGACTGATTCAAGCTGATAGAAGAGCAACTTTGACTGAAATAACCGCTTGTTATAACCGAGATATAACATTTGTGAAGCCACAACACACATAACCTTGAGGCGGATGAGCTACAACAACAGAAGACCCCACCGGGTACCACTCAACTCGAAGCTACAATTTGCACGAGCTCGCCAGAATTGGACAGTTGAAGACTGGAAAAATGTTGCCTGGTCTGATGAGTCTCGATTTCTGTTGAGACATTCAGATGGTAGAGTAAGACATAATGAGAATATGGATCCATCATGCCTTGTTACCACTCTGCAGGCTGATGGTTGTGGGGTAATGGTGTGGGGGATGTTTACTTGGCACACTTTAGACCCCTTAGTGCCAATTGGGCACTGTGTAAATGCTTAGGCCTACCTGAGCATTGTTTCTGACCATGTCCATCACTTTATGACCACCATGTGCCCATCCTCTGATGGCTACTTCCAGCAGAATAATGCACCATGTCACAAAGCTCAAATACTTTCAAACTGGTTTCTTGAACATGACAATGAGTTCACTTTGCTAAAATGGCCCCCCACAGTCACCAGATCTCAAGCCAATAAAGCATCTTTGGGATGCAGTGGAACAGGAGCTTCATGTCCTGGATGTGCATCCCACAAATCTCCCTCAACTGCAAGATGCTATCCTATCAATATGGGCCAACATTTCTAAAGAATGTTTTCAGCACCTTGTTCAATGCCACGTAGAATTAAGGCCGTTCTGAAGGCGAAAGGGGTCAAACACAGTACATGTATGGTGTTCCTAATAATCCTTTAGGTGAGTGTATATCATGACAATGATTCAGATTTAGTTTAATTAAATTGTAGATTTGTTTTTTTAACTACAAGTTTGTAATGTTTTTGAAATTATTTGTAATATGAAGATCAAGATACTTGGCTTTATTCATGATTGAAAATATCACAAATGCTCTCTAGATCATATAACTATATTCAGATATAAGCCAGAAGCTTTTGTAAAACTCTTAGTGGTATTAATAGCGTTGAGAATCCTTTGAATCAAACCTTTATCGTGTCATTTGAATGTGTTTTCTGTATGTGAATTTTTATTATATTTTTTAGCATGTGAACAGGACTCTTATTTTGGTGTGGCAACATGATGTCATAAGGCTGCGCTGCTCTCCTGTTTATGTGATTTGGCTGAATAAAGGTTTGTGTTTTTAATAATTTCAAGTGTTTAAGTCAATACAACACATTCAGCATTTCATTATATATAGAACTGTGAAATAAGTTAATTCATTTGTAATGTATTGTATTTAATAATATTAATGAACATAGCTTTTTGTGAGTAAAGCACATCCACACATGAGTAACAGAAAAGGTGTGTCTCTTTTGGCTCCCTATATTGTGAAGTTCATCATAAACACCCTGTTTGGTCGCTGGCAAGAACTGATAGAGAAACTGAGCTGAAACCAATTTAGATTCAGTTTAATCCAATGTACCTCAAAACGATTCATAGTTTGTAAGCGCTCAAATCACAGCATTCTGAAGACATCTGCAGTACACATGTGTACATACAACAGAACAACAACAACACAAACACGTGAAAAGACAACCTTTACAAATCAACTCCCAATGTTTTCATGACAGTGTAATCTGTTAAATATAATCTAAAAATCAATACATACCACATGTAAATCATAAATGCCTAAATATTAATTGTCTGTATAATCGTGTTATTTTATTCATTTGTAGTGCTAGTTTTGAATGTCTGATCAAGTAATTTAAGGCCATTAAATTTCACTCTGACTGAACTAGGGAGCTGATTGAGACGCACGTAGAGATTTAGTTTAAAAAAAATTCTTTCTGTTAATTATTCTCATTTTAAACATGACAGAGTATCAAAACACAGAGAAAAACTCCTGGTGAAGCGACTGAGATCCGTGTGACACACTAATATAAAGATGGCATTTATTAAAGAGGAGAGTGAAGATATGAAGATTGAAGAAACATTCAGGGTTAAACAAGAAGATACTGTGACACAAACAGGTTGGTTTCATTCTCAAAGTATTTCTTCAGTCATTCTGTGTCATGCATCTCTTTATCTATATTTATAGATGCCACTTGTATCACCAATTAAAAACAATAGCCACAACAAAACAATTATTTTATGTAACATAAAACCCAATAACTCCTTATGAATAGTCATGTGATTTCAGCAGTTTGACGGTTTGACACACAATCCGAATCATGTATCGATATGCTGATTCATAGTGGTTCGAAGTGTTGTTTTTTCCATCCAAATCAAACCAAATAAGTGAGTTTTGTAAATGGCAGTCTTCTGTTGCTAAACTGTTGGATCTCGTTGATATTAAACAGTGTTATTAAAAGCAGATTAAAGGATAAGTTCACCCAAAAATGTAAATTATCCCATACATTATTCTGCTCCCAAGCCATCCTATGTGTATATGACTTTCTTCTTTCAGTGAAACGATCAGTTATATTAAACATAGGGCTGCCGATTTAATGTGTTAATTAGATTAATTAGTTACAGTAAAAAATGACGTATTAAAATTATTAGCGCTTCTCCTGCCTCAGACCTACTTAGGTAATCTTACATTTCATACAGTTGATGAATGAAGAATTAGCCTGACAAGCCAGACCCACATCAAGATGTTTGGTCTGGAAACCCATCGTTGACAGGGCTCAATCCGAGGGGCAGGATAAACTGTTGTTTGTCAAACTCCCTCTGCACGGCGTGCACGCAATTGGATATCGCTACAACCAACCAGAGCAACGAAGGTGAAGCAGAGCTCGTTGAAGCAGAAGCTCGTTGACAGATACAACTTTTGTAGTATCTGGTCGACAAAAAACTCAGAACACATCTTCCCTTCTTAAGAATGACTTCAGTGCCGTTCTTTGTTTTTTTTCTCAGAGAAAAGCTTAACTCCAAGTCTTCCAGAGTCGCGGTCAAAGCTGATTTGAAAGACCGCCGTTCGCCAGTTTCTGTGTTTACAAGAAGCACACTAGCACAACTTGGCCGTCATTATGTTAAGCCCCGCCCACTGACTCTATACACGATGTGATTGGCCTGACCAAAGTTTGGCAAGTCACGGCAAATTAGATTTGCTGCCGCTAGGGTGCGTCTAGATTTCTAGGCTAATGAAGAATATGATGCAGGGCAACAACTCATTGTGTAATGAAGCCTATAGAATGCAGTAAGAATGTCCCTAGAATTCAAGATATGGATAAAAAAGTTTTAGTCTCAAACCGTTTTTACACTGTTGTGTTTGTCGTGGTCCGCGTCAGAGCACAATTGTTCCGCTGGGCAGTGCTCTACACTGCATGCTCACTCTTGGTCGTATCCAAAGTAAATCATCAACACTAACTTAATTTACATGTGTTATATTGTTTTACAGTTTAAGTGCAATAAGCAGGGGAAAATAACTTATATTGAACACTTTGGGTATGAGCACAAAATCTGCGAGAATGAATACAATTATGAGCAATATGCACAATCCCACGGAATATTCAACCCCTGCAACACCAATATTCATCTAATGTGAGTGAGGTTAGCAAGATTTGTGTGTCAAATCGCTTTCTTTTTTTTTACATTATATGACTGATTTTAGACCAATTTCTCTGACATTGAATGTTTTGAACGAATTGTGCAACTGTACGAGCAAGTTTAAGAATCATAGAAAATACTTTCTATACCCTCCTATGTGTCGTGAGACATCTCATGAAAGCGATTTTTGACATCATCTCCCACCTCTGGCTGACATTCAGCACAAGCCGCCATTGCACTTCTAACGGAGGGCTATTCACGCATGTGCAGAATAGCAAGGATTATACAAACAAGAAAACCTTAGATCAAAGTTTTTTCTCCCCTCGCCCTTGGGGTATATGTATAGGATTCAGCATACATGTTGTTGGATTTGATGTTTTACATGTCTAAAAGGTGATGTCTTTGTGCCATTAAACTGGTCCTAACTTGTTTTTGTTTCTTTTCACCCTAGACCTGATGGTGCTAAAAGAGGAAAGTCAAGAACTGAGTCAAAACAGTATAAGCAAGAAAGATCACTATGAGAAAAGCCATGATTTCATGACTGGGGAGAAATCTTTTAGTTACTCACCAACTCCTAAAACAGAAACTAGAAACCTCAAGATGAGAGTTGACAGTGGAGAGAGCTCTTTGACCTGCCAACAGTGTGGAAAGAGTTTCAGTCGAAAAGAAAGCCTTAAAGTCCACTTGAAAATCCACGCTGGAGGAAAACTGTTCATATGCCCTCAGTGTGGAAAGAGATTTACACAGAAAAAAACCCTTAAAGTCCACATGAGAGTTCACACTGGAGAGAAGCCTTTCACCTGCAAACTGTGTAGGAAGAGCTTCACGGTAAAAGGAACTCTTAAGACTCACATGAGAATTCACACCGGAGAAAAGCCATTTGTTTGTGAGCAGTGTGGAAAGAGTTTCAGATATAAAGAAAGCCTTAATCATCACATGAGGATTCATTCCGGAGAGAACTGTTTTGTATGTCATCAGTACGAAAGGAGTTTCACAGACAGGAATCATCTTAATAATCATGCAAAAATTCACATCGCAGAGAAGCATTACATGTGTCATCAGTGTGGAAAGAGTTTCAAACACAGAACAACCCTTGAGAATCACATGAGAATTCACAATAGAGAGAAGCCTCAAATATGTAATCACTGTGGAAAGAGTTTCGAACACAGAGCACACCTTGAGAATCACATAAGAATTCACACTGGAGAGAAGCCTTTCACCTGCCCTCAGTGTGGAAAGAGCTGCACTACGAAAGGAAACCTTAAGATTCACATGAGAGTTCACACTGGAGAGAAGCCTTATAAGTGTCTTCAGTGTGAGAAAAATTTCACATATCACACAGACTTGAAACGGCATTTGCAAACTCATTCTGAAAATAAAATTGCACTTTCCTCAGTGTGACGAGGTTTGGAAAAACAATCATCTGTGCATTCACTCTGGAGAAAGACAATTTAGTTGTGCTCAATCTAATAAAAACATCACACTTGCTCATACGCATGAAAAGTCATGTAAATGTTAAAGTGTTTTTGTGTTCTTTGTTAAAGAGTATGCCGATAGAAAATGTGTATCGGTTTGAAATAAAGGCTACCGCCACTCGGCCCCTGAATGTAAACACATCAGACAGGAACACGATACATCATTCCAATACAAAAATGTGTGAGCGAGGCAGAGAGGGGTGATAAACAAGCTTTATTTACCACCGTAGAATGACAATAATCAGTGTCAACCTATTCATTGGTTGTTTTAAATTAAGCTATCGTTACCTAGATGATTTTTGTTGTTTCAGGCTCCAAAAGTGATGATGAGTTTCATCCAGACCACACTGTAAAAAAATACCCATCAAATTTACGGTAAAAAAAACGGCAGCTCTGGTTGCCAGAACTTTACCGTAAAAAATACGGCAGTAACGTTTAAGGTTTTACGGGACAACAGCATATAATTTAAAGGTTTATAATGTGGTAATTCATGCATTCAGCTTCATGCATTACTAACCAAATTGACTTTATTGTTGTAATTTCTGTTTTAATTAAAATAATAGTTTTATATGAAGTCACCATGATGCTGTGCAGTGTTTGCTTTAGTTGGGCTCTTGACCCTTGACATTAGTTTTCTGGCTGCTTAACCTCTGTTTATAAAGCACTTTTGTTATGGCCAGGTGATTTGGCTCTTTAATGATGATTATATAATCATCATGTAGGTGAATAACTAAACTCATTCAGATTCTAATGCTCTGGTTATAGAGGTAATGTGTTAATTGTGTAGCATGCGTAATAAAAGCCATGTGGTTTACATTACAAACTCATACATCGTTGTGGCAATCAAACAATTTGCAGGACCAAAAAAAAAAGGTTTAATCTACCGCATTATTTAGACAAACACAGACATCAAGAATCAGTGTGTGCATCTCTACAATGGTGACAAAAAAAAATAAAAAAAATATCACAATTCAGATGCATAATTTATTCATGCCACAATGCATGCTGGGACCCATTGGAGAGTTTTTATTGGTGGTACCCAGCATGCACTGCAGCATGAAGCTTTTCATTGATTGTCACCATTGTTGAGATTCATACACTGATTCTTGATATCTGTTTGTGTCTACTAATTGCCATATATTAAAACCTTATGTGCACTATTTTATTTTTTAAATGCTGCATATTAGATTGCCACAACAGTGCTCATGCTATAGAATCAACTGGCCACTATTATGAACAAAACGAAATTAATAACACATAAACAGAGTCTTAGACTCTGAACAAGACCAGTGATCACTAGATGATGATTATATAATCTTGAACAAATAGACAAATCATCTGACCATGATTTTGCTTGGCTTTCCATACTATAACAAAAGTGCTTTATAAACACAGTTAAAGCAGCCAGAAATTAATGTTGGAGAGTCAAGGGTCAAGAGCCCAACTAAAGCAAACACTACTCACCATCAGGGGCGTGGGACTGGGGGGTACTGAGTAACCAGGGCCCAAGGCAGGGAAGTCCGTTTTCTATACATACACATACATGGTACGGGGGCCCAGCAAGATGGTTTGTACCCAGGGCCCAAAATTTGGTGCTACGCCACTGCTCACCATCATGGTGACTTCAAATAAAACTATTATTTTCAATAAAACATCAACATCCACAGAAATAAAGTCAGTCTGGTTAGTAATGTGTGAAGCTGGTAATGCTGTTTGTGGAGTTGTTTAATCCTCCTCTGATGAAATCTTCAGAGATTTAATGTCTTCTTTTATCTTCAGTTGATTTCATCTAAAGCTGTGGCTGAAGTCAGTTGTAGTTCTCGTGTTTCTCTTTCCTTCAGTGATGCTGCTCATTATAATAAGGTGTTCATCATTAATGCTCAATCATCTCTTAATTATCTCATTAAATTCAACACTGCTTCAATGGTACTTTAACTCATTAGTGAGCACACACATGAACACTAGGAAGGGTTGTGATTTTTCTGTGTACTATTACATAAATCGTAACTGTTTAATTTACATGTAACTGGGATTTATCAGTCACATTCAGTTTATTAATATAATTAAATAAATCTTACCTGTTTCATTTATAAATGATTTACAAATAAGATTTTTATTCTTAGATAGTTATTCTTAGTAAGTTGATTAATTTGTTTATTAAAATTACATAATCCAAATCGATGCATATCGATGCATTGAATCTTCGACTATTCGGGGTCACCCCTAGTATATAGTAAGGAAACTTTGTGTTAACCAAATAACAGTTTTTAACTGTAGCATTTTTACAACCTTTGACCGTTAAAATCACGATCATTTTTTACAGTGTATATTCATTATCTACTAATGGTTTGATCATCATTTGTTCATGATTAACTATTGATATAATGGTACACTGACATTTCAGTGATTAATAATATATTAACTAGTAACTTAATATTTGCAATTGCATTTTAACCAAGGCGGTTTGAAGCGCCGGCACTTTGCGCTGTACGCAAATGTCAGCTGTTATCAAATAATAATTGGTGGCTTTTAGCACAGTAGTAAGTCATAGGCTGCGTTCGGAACCGCATACTTCCCTACTATATAGTATGGAAAAAGCAGTAGGCGAGCGAAAAGTATGTCCGAATCCTTAGTATTCATAAAAGAGTAGGCGAGAACTACCAGGCGTTTGGACTATTTCTCGCGAGATTCGGACGTGCGTGTACTCAAGTTGCGTTCGAATATGCCTACTAACCTACTATATAGTAGGCGAAAACAGTACGTGAAAGGAGTAGTATGTTCGAAACCTCAGTAATCATAAAAGAGTAGGCGAGAAATCCCCGGATGGCCTACTGCGCTCCGCCCAGATTGTGAAGCACTCATCGTCGGATACTTTTCTATCCCTGCCTTCCCATAAGGCCACAGGAAAGGATACGTCAGGTGGAGGAAAGTGATGCGGGTGTTTTCAAACGTGAGTATTACAAACGAAAATCACAATTCTCTTGTGTTCAAATCACGTTTGTTGAGCTTCTGTAGAGTAAACTTTTGAATTGCTGAAGGTGAAAAGTTGTCTAAATAGTTGTGATTGTACTGTAAAAACACGTTTTATTGTGTAGGCTATAGCTAACAGGGGATCTCCAGTAACACACATACGTCTCCAAAGTGGATTACATATGCATGTTAAAGATAAAGATACTTACTAAATGTTTATTTAACATCTGACAGGAATTTTTGATAAGTATTGCAGATGAGCACATCACACCACAAAATAGACATCTGATACGTCTGAATAGATCAGAATGGTGTGTGTGCGCTATAATGAAGAGTTCACTGTTGTCAACTCTGCTTACTTTACATGAACCTGAGCAATGTAAATAAACAAATCTACATAAAGTAACTAAACAGAAGTTATCAATTTAATTTGTCCATTAGTACTGTTGATAAACTGAGGAACATTAACACATCAGCAACTACATTTAAATGTAGTTTTGAACATAAATCACATAGGTAACGGTAATCTTGTCTGATGTTACAGGGACAGAAGAGCTCGTGTGTGTGTGTGTGTGTGTGTGTGTGTGTGTGTGTGTGTGTGTGTGTGTGTGTGTGTGTGTGTGTGTGTGTGTGTGTGTGTGTGTGTGTGTGTGTGTGTGTGTGTGTGTGTGTGTGTGTGTGTGTTTATCTGGTGGAGAGCGGCTGATAAAGGAATGCTGTCATCAAAGGCTTTGAGTCAGTATACTACAGAAATGAATAAAACATCTATTTAAATCTTAAGTTGTATTTTATTTCAAACAGTTATTTTAGCACTTTTCTGATTCTTGATGGCTCTGTATTTGCTGCAGAGCTTTTGTGGTGGAGCAGCGCCTGCAAGACACGGGTGTCGTGTGGGGAAAACCTGAAACAAAAATATAAAGTAATATCATTTAGTTACTTCTAATACAGAAATCAAATGACATTGTGCTGTTTAAATGAGTGCTTTTGTATTATGTTTGTGCATTTTTGTAGGATCTGAGATGTCAGCAGACGGGTGTGAGCACTGAGGATCCTGGACCCTTCATCACTTCACCTTAGTGCATCATCTGGGCCAGATATTGCTGTGGTCTCTTCATCCTCAGTAAACCCAGAGCCAGTGAGACTTCTAGAAAAAGACCAAAAGCGTCTAACAGTGCACTTATTACAGGGACGATCCCCCTGGAGCTAAGAGCCTTGCTCAAGGACACACTGGTGGTGACGGTTACGGAGATCAAACCAGAAAGCCCACTACACCGCAAAAGTCCAAACGCTATGAGGGCCATAATGGATGGCTAGGACAGACGAAGGTGTTCACGCTGGTCAACTGCTTCATGAATATAAAGCTGCAGAACTGGCACACCTGTGTTGAGACGGGCAGCAGATGTGGCGTTCACCTTCTGTATGTGTGATCGGTAGAACAATACATTTGAATAAAGCTTTGTTTCATGTGTTGACTTTTATTCATTTCTTGTGATGTTTACTTTTATTAATTCTTTTACTCATTCATTCATGTTTCCTTAGTTGTCAGTAAATAAAATTATTCACATCATATTCACATTGGCTGCATTTGTCTAATGTGTATTCATGGCATGCATCGCTATGTCATATGACAAGTTGCCTTTTGCATGTTTTACTAAAACGATATATATATATAAAAAGGTAATATAATTAAGTATTGGTCAGCATTTGTCATTATTATTGTAAGTGTTTGTGGGTGTGCTAGCAGTGCAGTTCATTCTGGGGGAAATCTTAATTTTTTTAGAGTATACAATCAACAGTTTCCTCCAAAGGCGAGATCTCCGAGCAGCTGAAAGATTTTTCTGAGCAGACATTACAAACACTGAGGGAAACCGCACCGGTCGGGCTGTGGAGTTACTGATGCTGAGCTCTTACTGCACCTGTCACTCATATCTTTTTTTTTTATTGTTTTATAATTGCATGGTGGTATTAACAATGAACAATAATAGTGATAAAACTAATGGGTTTATGTACATTATATACAGAGAAAAAACAATAACAAGGTTAGATATCTTGAATAAATCATCATAATGCAATAATTTTTATGTTTGTTTTAGTTTTTATTTCATAAGCCTGGGATCAAACAGGAGTTAAATTTAACAAGAAAAAGAGGGAAATATAAAGGAGATTTAGCCCACTTTTGCTTGTGGATGACATTTTTTTGCATATAAAATAAAGAAATTAACAACATATTCAAGAGATCACGATTTGGGGTTTTTGCAAGGATAAAAAAGGATGAAATTGTCAGATTAGTAGGGTTAAAATGTATTTCTTTTAGTACAATGACAAAATAAATGGGCAGCTGTTTCTTAAAAAAGACCACAAAAAATGAGCACGTTTAATCCAATATACAGATGAATTAAACCTGTCACACGAGTTGTTGCGCTTGTGATATCGTCATGGGTCACATGATAACGTCAACATGGCGCATAAAGTGCGGATCGCATTCATACTTAACGAGATCTGGATATATAGTACCTACTCTTTTAGCGCTCGTTAAGTAAGTACTTATTGAAATTGAGTACCTACTCAATGAGTATGCGGTTCCGAACGCAGCCACTGTTTGGTTTCGATTTGAGTCATTGGCAGCCTGTTGCGTCCACAGCTGTTCTCACTCAAGTAGTGATCAGTGTGTATTTAATAAGCGTGTCAGCGCTGTCGCCCCTTACAAAAAATAACCATGTTTTTTTTGTAGTACCCATGGTTTAACCGTGTTTTTTGTAGAAAAACCATAGTAACTACAAATTAACCATGGTTTAACTGTGATTTTTGTAGTAAAAACCATAGTAACAAATTAACCATGGTTCTTTTGTATTAACCATGGTTTAACATGTTTTTTGTAGTAAAAACCATAGTAACTACAAATTAACCATGGTTCTTTTGTAGTACCCATGGTTTAACTGTGGTTTTTCTAGTGAAACCATAGTAACTACTGTTTTTAACCATGGTTTAACTGTGGTTTTTGTAGTAAAACTATAGTACAAATTAACCATGTTTTTTTTGTTTTTTTTTAAGTAGCCATGGTTCAACCGTGGTTTTTGTCGTAAAACTATAGTTTACTACAGCATTTGCAGCAGATCCAACTACAAAATGAAGAACGGTTTTATTACAGTACATATTTACTATGAATTTAGCCATTTCAATTACTCTTAATAAAATATAGAATAATATTAATGTCAAAAGAATAATCATAATTAATCTTATTTATTATAATAGTTTGTGAAAATGAAACAATCATAGAAACAATCATTCTCAGCACTTGACATGTTAATTAACCTTTGAATGTAAACATGGCAAATAAAATTAGCGGCCTAGATTATTTTCTAGGCTGATATGGCCTAGAAAAGGAACTTTTCCCTCATTCCAGTTTAATAGCACAATGATATTACTCAGTATACAGGTGCTTTATAATATCATTGCACATTTATTTTATATGTATATTTAATTAACACTTTATAAACATAGTGCATTACGCGTTCACGGACAGGCACCATCTTGGAAAACAGTCTCGACTCATCGAGCCACGAGCGCTGTTCTAAGTGATGAACTGTGACTTGGAATCTCATATGGTTCGTTGTTTCTAGAAGAAAACACTGAACGTGACAGAGAAAATAAATAAACAAAAATAAAAATGTCCATGTTATTACATTTCACAAACTTAATTCCTATCGACCAGCTCACTTAGAACAGCGCTCGTAGATCGATTCATCGAGACTGTTTTTCGAGATGGTGCCTGTCCGTGAACGCGTAAGGCACTATGTTTATAATTTATCTTCTTATTAAACTGTTTGTACTCTTACAAAGCTCTTGCTTCGGTTTGCATGTAGGGACCCTCATTATGCTACCGTGTTAGTGTGAGGCTATTTTGAGCCTTGTTAGTGGTATTAACTAGCGATTTAATTTTACCACCCTGTGTCTACCCTGTGCCCCATAGACAAGCGTAATAAGCTAATCTGTTTTTAGAGATAAAACTCTTTACATTCGATTTTCAAGAAAATGCATCCCAGAGAACGATCTACTCGGTAACCATCTGTTAATTACCCCTAGGTTCATTTCTCACCGGAGTTGTCCTTTAATAAAAACACTGAGATTGACTTAATATTGTTATATAACCAAAGCAAAGTGTTTGCTTAGAAAAAAAATCCCACTTTCAAATGAAATAATTAGGTTCAGTGTTTCTAAACAAAATAATACAAAATAATATTAAACTAATATAAACTAATATAAACTGATCTCCATAATGGTGACTTAAAAATGGTGACTCTTTCCTTCAGTGATTCTGCTTGTTATCATCAGGTGTCTTCACTAATGGCCAATCATCACTTAATTAATCTCTTAATTATCTCATTACCTTTAACACTCTTGAGTGTGGAGCCAAATAAACTCTGAGGAGAGTTAATTTAACACTGGAGTTTTTGCTGTGTATAAAGTGCCATTTACTGTCTGGTGCAGGGATGGCACAGGGCTCTACGCTAACTTTTTTCTTGAGGAGCACTTGTGCTCCTAATTAAAAAAAAATTAGAAGCACAATCAACAATTTAGGAGTACTTTCTAATCCATCAAACGCATTCCAATTATAACTTTCCCATTACAGGACGACATGTCTCTTTAAATTAATGTCATGGGGCATTTTTACCATTATAAGAGCAATGTTTTCTAATCTTATTAAATGTATGCATCATCTGTCAATTTCTTAAATTAAAATAGAAAAGTTGTTTTTAAAATGTTAATTTAAACAATAAATTCAGTTAGAACAATTAAGACTGTTTCCAATCAAATGAGATATGCATCAAAAGATCCAGTTTTGCACTGCAGAGCTCTATCTGAAGTGGGATTTAGACATGTGTAAATGTTGTATGAATGTTTTACATGTAAGTTTTTGAATTTAGAAATATGTACAAAATAAACTTTAAAAGTTTAATATTTTAAATAAAAAGTCCATGCAAAGTATAAATATGCAAATAAAACCGCAGTAGGTGACGGAATTCATCCAGTCAATAGTTCAAAACACAGGTTCATTTGAATCGAATCGCTTGGAGATGCGAATTAGTTCTGGACTGGTGGCTTTGATTTTCACTTAATAGACAGTGTTGTGGCTAAAACGTTGTTACTTAATATCAACTTGTTTATTGGACTTTTGTACAAGATTATCACATATGCAATCATACCAGTACTCGGAGCAAAAGCAATTAAGCCGTGACTTTTGGCGCTCTGGCACTTCATAAACAGAACCACATGCATCTTGCGCAAGAACATTGCAGCCGGATCTACTTCTCTCTGTGTCTATGGTGAGTCGTGCAGATACTTCGCAGCGGGAATATACTTGTTTTATGTGTACAATAGTGATTCAGGATAAGACAAAAACACGGTTTGGAAAAAAAATCTTCACGATATACTTGCTCATTTTATACATTTAGTATTTTTTTAAACAGCATGTGTGATAAAGATTAAACTCAAGAACTCAAAGGGCTTTCTAAATGTATTATTCATGGATTCTTTTTTGATGGCATTTTTGCCCCAAGCACCGTCCATTTCTGAGCTTGCTTATGATAATCCAAATTTGGTATTTCCAGTAAATTTTGATTTGGCTGTAAATCAGCGCGAGGCGTCTGGTAGCTAAAGTGAAACGGTCTGCCTCTTCAGACCGTTTTACTTTGTAAACAATCGTTGTTTGAAGCGTCGCACACTTTTTTGCACTTCTTCTGCTGACTGAAGGCATGAAAAGCAGTTGATTGCAGTAGGAAAACGTACAGTTTCTCAGTGTTGATGCGCTTTGGTAGTTTTAGTTTTTTTTATTCTGATTGTATTACACACATCCAGTGGCGGCTCCAGACAATTTTGATTGGGGGGGCAATGGGGGGTCCTGGTCATTTCAATAGGGGGTCTTATGAAAACCAACAAAAAATACTGCAGACACAGCTAATAACGGCATATTACGGGCACTAAACAAAAACAACACAACATATCAACTACTTTGTTCTAAATTTGAAGTTTGCAAACGCTCAAACTTTAATTGCCATAGCCACACCCATGTCAGAGAAAACACATTTTTTAGCTCCAAGCTATAGCTTTAGCGTATAAGTTCGTGTGGGTTTGTTGCAGCGTCTTGAACGCAACAAAGCAATGCGCAGCAACGTTCATAGTGTGGCGCAATAATTCTTATGTTTATATTTTTTAGGGCTGTCAATCGATTAAATATTTAATCGCAATTTAATCGCACATTCTTATCAGTTCTAAATGTACCTTAAATTAACATGTTTCAAGTTTTTAATACTCTAATCAACATGGGTATGGAGAAAAATGCATTATGCAAATTTATGTTTATTATAAACCATACTCAGAGCATGAAGACTAGACATGTACCAAAGGTCACAGATGATTTTCAAAGAACTTGTTCATGTCTCTTAAGCCAACAATTCAGAATAAGCAGTGATTTCTCTCATTTTAAGAATATAAATAAAGGGAGTTTTTACTCTGGCAGTTTAATTCAGAACACGGCACAGTTCAAAAGCTGTAATGCCACAAGTAGGAATAAAGTGTGGCCCCTTTAAAGATGCGCGTTCCTGCCCACATGTCTATGTTCCTGCCGGTATTTTGTGTGTGCGCCGAGCTGTGCCACAGTGAGAGAAACATGGACTCGGGAGCGCTGTTGTCCAGAAAAGTAACCTGCTGCTTATTCGTTTTAGCCGATTGTAATGTATTTAGTTCAATAAAACACATGTACTGTAAGTAGTGATGATGGTGTTAATGATTTACCTCAGATATGAGCGAGAGTGAGCTTCAGTGCATTGCGCTCGGACTCCACTCACTGTAGAGAATGTTTTTTTTGTGAAAAAACACTTTTCTTTCGACCTGCGGAGCCTAATAAAAGTTAAGCAGAAAATATGGTAGGATAGCTTATGAAGGCAATAACTGCACTTGTTTCAGAGTAATGATAATGGTAACCCTTTTCTTTCCCTATTAAGGCTGCCTGCCGAAACGCTCTCAAGCGCTCACAGCGGGGAGTTTTCAGCTGAGCGCCTAACGTTTTCAGCTGGCTAAAAATGCTTTGGTGGACACACAGCCTAACGTTATACCGCCGTCACCGTGCAGAAGAACAGCCGTTCTCACTGCAGCGTGCTCTTACTGCCAAAGAAGTTGTAATGGCTGCGTTGTCATGATGGCGCGCGACAGCACAGCTCCACAGTGCGCGTTCGCTGACTAGAGGGGGATTGTTCTTTACGACAATCAATACTCCATTAATTTGCAGTTGAATGTCTATAATAATAGAATCAATATGTTGCATAACTACAGTCCTGTAATTCAGGTAACAGCTGGAAAAAAATGCTTTCTTCAAAAACACTTATCTAAATCTCGAAGATCGGATCGGATAGGATCGAATTAAATAATGATAATCGATTCAAGATCTTAAAGAATCGGAATCGAATCGATTCTTGAAATTTGAATCGAAACCCAGCCCTAGTCCTGGGTTCAATCCCCAGCAATTTAAAGGAATGTGGAACTTTCCACTAGCCTCATACATGCAACATATATGCTCTACCATTGAGCTACTGCCTCTTGTGAAGGTTGTGGTGAGTTACATGTCCCTTTTACTCAAGCTAGCATTTCAAAGCAACGTGGAACTTTCCACCACCCTGCAGGAAACTTGCTTCAGTCCATCAGGGGATGTAGCTCAGTGGTAGAGCGCATGCTTTGCAAGTATTAGGTCCTGGGTTCAATCCCCGGCATCTCCGAGGCAAGTTATCCTTTAACTCAAACCTTTATCTTTTGCACATCTTTCTCTGCCAAATTTCTTTTTGGCAAAATAACAACTAGCTTGAGTACAAGGCACATGTAACTCAGCTTAACTTTCACAAGTGCCAGTAGCTCAGTGGTAGAGCATATACTTTGCATGCATGAGGTCATGGGTTCAATCCTCAGTAACTCCAAGGATAGTTATCCTTCAACTCAAAGCTTTATCTGTTGTGCATCACTCTCTGCCTAATTCTTATTTGGAAAAATAGCAACTAGCTTGAGTACAAGGCACATGTAACTCACCCCAACCTTCAGAAGGGCAAGTGGCTCAGTGGTAGAGCACATGCTTTGTATGTATGAGCTCCTGGTTTCAATCCCCAGCGCCTCCAAGGAAAGTTGTAGAATTGAAAAGTTATTATTATTATTATAATTATTATTTTGTTTGTTTTTTTGCAACCAAGGTCCTGGGTTCAATCCCCAGCAATTTAAAGCAATGTGGAACTTTCCACTAGCCTCATACATGCAAAGTATATGCTCTACCATTGAGCTACTGCCCCTTGTGAAGGTTGTGGTGAGTTTCATGTCCCTTTTACTCAAGCTAGCGTTTCAAAGCAATGTGGAACTTTCCACTAGCCTGCAGGAAACTTGCTTCAGTCCATCAGGGGATGTAGCTCAGTGGTAGAGTGCATGCTTTGCATGTATGAGGTCCTGGATTCAATCCCCAGCATCTCCAAGGAAAGTTATCATTTAACTCAAACCTTTATCTGTTGCACATCTCTCTCTGCCTAATTATTTAGTTGGGAAATTAGCATCTAGCTTGAGTACAAGGCACATGTAACTCAGCCCAACATTCACAAGGGCCAGTGGTTCAGTGGTAGAGCACGTACTTTGCATGGATGAGCTCCTTTGTTCAATCCCAGCGTCTCCAAGGAAAGTTGTAGAATTGAAAGGTATTTTATTTTTATTTTTTTTTGCAACAAATGTCCTGGTTTCAATCCCCAGCATCTCCAAGGCAAGTTATCCTTTAACTCAAACCTTTATCTGTTGCACATCTCTCTCTGCCTAAATTTTTAGTTGGAAAATTAGCAACTAACTTGAGCACAAGGCACATGTAACTCAGTCCAATATTCACAAGTTGTTGTAGCTCAGTGGTAGAGCATATACTTTGCAAGCATGAGGTCATGAGTTCAATCCCCAGCAGCTCCAAGGATAGTTATCCTTCAACTCAAAGCTTTATCTGTTGCACATCTCTCTCTGCCTTATTTTTTAGTTGGAAAATTAGCAACTAGCTTGAGTACAAGGCACATGTAACTCAGCCCATTCTTCACAAGTGCTTGTAGCTCAGTGGTAGAGCATATGCTTTGCATGCATGAGGTAATGGGTTCAATCCCCATCTACTCCAAAGAAAATTATCCTTCAACACTAAGCTTTATCTGTTGCGAAACTCTCACTGCCTAATTTATATTTGGAAATATAGCAACTAGCTTGAGTACAAGGCAAATGTAACTCAGCCCAACCTTCACAAGGGCCAGTGGCACAGTGGTAGAGCGCATGCTTTATATGTAGGTGCTCCTGGGTTCAATCCCCAGCGTCTCCAAGGATAGTTATACTTCACCTCAAAGCTTTATCTGTTGTGCATATCTCTCTGCCTAATTTATATTTGGAAAAATAGCAACTAGCTTGAGTATAAGGTACATGTATCTCATCCCAACCTTCACTTCAGGGGATGTAGCCTTTTATTTTTCCAACAAAGGTCCTGGTTTCAATCCCCAGCAATTTAAAGGAATGTGGAACTTTCCATTAGCCTCACACATGCAAAGTATATGCTCTAACATTGAGCTACTGCCCCTTGTGAAGGTTATGGTGAGTTACATGTCCCTTTTACTCAAGCTAGCATTTCAAAGCAATGTGGAACTTTCCACTAGCCTGCAGGAAACTTCTTACAGTCAGTCAGGGGATGTAGCTCAGTGGTAGAGCGCATGCTTTGCATGTATGAGGTCCTGGGTTCAATCCCCAGCATCTCCAAGGCAAGTTATCCTTTAACTCAAACCTTTATCTGTTGCACGTCTCTCTCTCTGCCTAATTATTTTGTCTGGAAATTAGCATCTAGCTTGAGTACAAGGCACATGTCACTCAGCCCTACATTCACAAGGGCCAGTGGTTTAGTGGTAGAGCACATGCTTTGCATGTATGAGCTCCTGGGTTCAATCTCAGCGTCTCCAAGGAAAGTTGTAGAATTGAAAAGTTGTTTTTTTATTTTATTTTTCCAACAAAGGTCCTGGTTTCAATCCCCAGCAATTTAAAGGAATGTGGAACTTTCCATTAGCCTCACACATGCAAAGTATATGCTCTACCATTGAGCTACTGCCCCTTGTGAAGGTTGTGGTGAGTTACATGTCCCTTTTACTCAAGCTAGCGTTTCAAAGCAATGTGGAACTTTCCACTAGCCTGCAGGAAACATGTTACAGGCAGGGGATGTAGCTCAGTGGTAGAGTGCATGCTTTGCATATATGAGGTCCTGTGTTCAATCCCCAGCATCTCCAAGGCAAGTTATCTTTTAACTCAAACCTTTATCTGTTGCACATCTCTCTCTGCCTAAATTTTTAGGTGGAAAATTAGCAACTAGCTTGAGCACAAGCCACATGTAACTCAGTCCAATCTTCACAAGTTGTTGTAGCTCAGTGGTAGAGCATATACTTTGCAAGCATGAGGTGATCAGTTCAATCCCCAGCATCTCCAAAGAAAATTATCCTTCAACACTAAGCTTTATCTTTTGCACATCTCTCACTGCCTAATTTATATTTGGAAAAATAGCAACTAGCTTGAGTACAAGGCACATGTAACTCAGACCAACCTTCACAAGTCCAGTGGCTCAGTGGTAGAGCGAATGCTTTATATGTATGAGATCCCTGGGTTCAATCAAATTTGTAGAATTGTAAGGTTATTATTATTATTATTATTTTGTTTGTTTTTTTGCAACCAAGGTCCTGGGTTCAATCTCCAGCAGTTTAAAGCAATGTGGAAATTTCCACTAGCCTCATACATGCAAAGTATATGCTCTACCATTGAGCTACTGCCCCTTGTGAAGGTTGTGGTGAGTTACATGTCCCTTTTACTCAAGCTAGCATTTCAAAGCAATGTGGAACTTTCCATTATGATGCAGGAAACTTTTTTCAGTCTAACAGGGGATGTAGCTCAGTGGTAGAGTGCATGCTTTGCATGTATGAGGTCCTGGGTTCAATCCCCAGCATCTCCAAGGAAAGCTTTATCTGTTGCACATCTCTCTCTGCCAAATTTATATTTGGAAAAATAACAACTAGCTTGAGTACAAGGCACATGTAACTCATCACAGCTTTCTCAAGTGCCAGTAGCTCAGTGGTAGTGCATAATGCTTTGCATGCATGTGGTCATGGGTTCAATCTCCAGCAACTCAAAGGATAGTTATACTTCACCTCAAAGCTTTATCTGTTGTGCATCTCTCTCTGCCTAATTTATATTTGGAAAAATAGCAACTAGCTTGAGTATAAGGTACATGTGTCTCAGCCCAGCTTTCACTAGGGCCACTGGCTCAGTGGTAGAACACATGCTTTGAATGTATGAGCTCCTGAGTTCAATCCCCAGCGTCTCCAAGGAAATTTCCAGCGTAGTTCACCACGTAGAATTGCAACGTTATTTTGTTGTATTTTTTTTTTTGCAACAAAGGTCCTGGGTTCAATCCCCAGCAATTTAACCTGATAACCGTCACGAGGACGAGGACGCACTGAAGCTCTCTTTGCTTAAATTAGCTCAAAATTACTATCAGATGTAAGTAATTACCTTGACAAACTATACATCATTAAAAATATCTAAGACTAAAGTTTAAATTTTTTTTACCTCTGTTTTATTCTCAAAGTCTTATAGTGACCGTAATGTGTTAATATGTGCCAGGAGTTATGAATATGATCATGGGCGTCACTACCTTTTGATTGTAATATGCACGTCATTTGCCCCCATTCATAAAAAACTCCTCTGTGGTCGTCATGAAGACACTCGACAAAACAACTTCCCTCAGGGCTTTTACTTCAAATGTGTGCAGATGTGGAGAAATATTGATAGATTCTCACATGTTTAAGTCAAATTTCTATACAGAGAAGTATTATTTATTAAATCTTTATCCAAAATCCGCGGATTTATGATTATGAGAGCAGTAGACTGTGATATGCTGTGTTTTCAATTCATTCTGGCAGCCGGAGGGCGCTGGAAAGCTGTACTACTGAAAATTCACTCCCATATGGAACACATGAAGAACAGACACACCATGTGACATTTAGGAAGTATCTGACATTACCAAAACAGCTTCCAGAGATCGTCAGTTCGCTATTTTATGCAGATAGACACGTTTTAAGACAATAAACACACAATCGCGGCAATATATGGTTGGTCTGTGTTCTTTATGCCATGTTGGGTGGTTTCATAATAGATTATATTTATAATGCAATGCTATTCCACATAGCTTTTAGCATTGTATATATTTTCTGTCAGATTTTTTGACCCGAAGCTATATGAGATCACATATTGTTATATAAAACACTCGACTTATAAATTATAAAGTGATATGAAGCAAGTTTTAAATAAAACATGATTTTAATCGTATAAATTGTTGTTTTGCTGGTGTGCTAAGCTAACAAGCTAGCTTGCCCTAGATGCACCTGCCACTGAGTAAATACTTAATTTTTATGAACATTTTCTAAATGTAAAACTACTGAAATGCTTATTTGGACGAAATGCATTCGATAGAGTCTCAGTGAGGGTAAAGTGAGAGGTTTGATTTAGAAATGAGGTTTGAATAGAACAGTTTGAATAGAGAATCGTTAGTAATTATAATGCAGACAAAAGTATAATAATTAGAGTCATAACCAGTCCGCAGAAGTGTGAATGTGTGCCGGGGAGACAAACTGAATGGGGCAGTTTCATAGACAGTAAAAGAAATGGACACAGCGACCCCATTGACGTCAACGGCGAAAGAATGAAGTCAACCTAGGGGCACTCACTTCCTGATGGCTGAGCGAACTGCGCAGGCTCAGACTGAGCTTGACGACGTAGATGTGACGTGAGCCTCCTGTCTGACAGCTGTGAGTCTTCCAGTAGATGTGGAAAGCGAAATCTGAATCACGTTGTTTAAATATTTTCTCCCGTTGCTTTTGGCTCACTATGGGCTTCTCCCCATTATTCCCCCTTGACTTTATCAGACTAGTCTCCAGGAGATGTCTCCACGTCCCCCCGACTGTCTCATAGACAGTAAAAGATTGCCTGCGAGCGTCTCCTCAGGTCTATACGGTAATTTCTCAACTGTGTGACAGGGTCGCGTTGGTTATGACGCAATCATTAGCCTATTTTTACAAAAACAGCTTCTGCGGGGCGATAGTGTAAGATACAAGGTAATGGAGCCTTTTATACATTGTCGTGTTTCTTTAGAAATAAACAATGGACAAATGGAGTCTTTAAACGTCAATGGGATGCTAACAGCAGGTGATGGCTTGGTTAGCAATGGCAGCCCCTAGGGGTGGAACGCTTTCCGAGCGCTAGATTACCCCCTTGGGCAGTTTGCACCTCTAAACAATAGAGGCAATATAGCGAATGAAAGCTGTGAAGACATGGCAATTAACATCAGTTGATATTTTAGAGATATCTCAAAATAAAATCACATGAAACGATCTTGTATAACGTTTAATAAAATTCAGAGTTTTAGACTTATCATCTTCAGATCTGAAATATAACATGGTCAGACTTGTGGCTTTAGCTGTAGTGCATTTCTAGATTTCTCCAAGGCCCACTTCAATTTTATTTTCATGAAGATATTTCATACAAATTTGTTGTTATGATACGGAAAATCCTACTCGCTCAACGCCTCGTGCGCTCCAGGCATTCTAAAAACGTAGCGCTCTCATTGAAAACAATTGAAAATGCCAGCCAGTATTCTCTGTCCGCTGCGTTTCTGGAGTTTTCAAAGCTGCCATGTTCGTTGTGTTAATGTCCTTCCACCTCGCGCGCATGCGTGAATTAAATGACACAGCAAATTTAAAATTCAATGTAGGCCTATTACTAAATCGATCCTCTGAGTTACGGATCGATCTTTAGAAATTAATATGAAAATCGATTCAGAATTGGTGAATCGATTTTTTCAACACAGCCCTACCCAGGACCTTTGATGCAAAAAAAAAATAACTTTTCAATTCTACAACTTTCCTTGGAGACGCTGGGGATAGAACCCATGACCACAAGCAGGCAAAGCATATGCTCTACCACTGAACTACTGGCACTTGAGAAAGTTGTGCTGAGTTACATGTGCCTTGTACTCAAGTTAGTTGTTATTTTTCCAAATATACATTGGAAATTTATATACATTCCAAATATAAATTGCTGGGGATTGAAACCAGGACCTTTGTTGCAAAAAAAAAAAAAAAAAAAAACTTTTCAATTCTACACCTTTCCTTGGAGACGCTGAGATTGAACTCAGGAGCTCATACATGCAAAGCATGTGCTCTACCACTGAACCACTGGCCCTTGTGAATGTTGGGCTGAGTTACATGTGCCTTGTACTCAAGCTAGATGCTAATTTCCCAACTAAATAATTAGGCAGAGAGAGATGTGCAACAGATAAAGGTTTGAGTTAAAGGATAACTTTCCTTGGAGATGCTGGGGATTGAACCCAGGACCTCATACATGCAAAGCATGCGCTCTACCACTGAGCTACATCCCCTGATGAACGGAGAAAGTTTCCTGCAGCATAGTGGAAAGTTCCACATTGCTTTGAAATGCTAGCTTGAGTAAAAGGGACATGTAACTCACCACAACCAAGGGGCAGTAGCTCAATGGTAGAGCATATGCTTTGCATGTATGAGGCTAAAGGAAAGTTCCGCATTGCTTTAAAATGCTGGGAATTGAACCCAGGACCTTTTTTGCAAAAATACAAAAAAAAAAAAAAACACCCTTACAATTCAAAAAAATTTCCTTGGAGACGCTGGAGATTGAACCCAGGAGCTCATACATAAAAAACATGCTACTGGCACTTGAGAAAGCTGTTCTGAGTTACATGTGTCTTGTACTCAAGCTAGTTGTTATTTTTCCAAATGTAAATTTGGCAGAGAGACATGTGCAACAGATAAAGCTTTGAGTTAAAGGATGACTTTCTTGGAGATGCTGGGGATTGAACCCAGGACCTCATTCATGCAAAGCATGCGCTCTACCACTGAGCTACATCCCCTGACGGAATGAAGCAAGTTTCCTGCAGGCTAGTGGAAAGTTCCACATTGCTTTGAAATGCTAGCTTGAGTAAAAGGGACATGAAACTCACCACAACCTTCACAAGGGGCAGTAGCTCAATGGTAGAGCATATACTTTGCATGTGTGAGGCTAATGGAAAGTTCCACATTCCTTTAAATTGCTGGGGATTGAAACCAGGACCTTTGTTGCAAAAAAAATAAAAAATAAATCTTTTCAATTCTACAACTTTCCTTGGAGACGCTGAGATTGAACCGAGGAGCTCATACATGCAAAGCATGTGCTCAACCACTGAGCTACTGGCACTTGAGAAAGCTGTGTTGAGTTACATGTGCCTTGTACTCAAGCTAGTTGTTATTTTTCCAAATATAAATTTGGCAGAGAGAGATGTGCAACAGATAAAGCTTTGAGTTAAAGGATGACTTTCTTGGAGATGCTGGGGATTGAACCCAGGACCTCATACATGCAAAGCATGCGCTCTACCACTGAGCTACATCCCCTGATGGACTGAAGCAGGTTTCCTGCAGCCTAGTGGAAAGTTCCACATTGCGTTGAAATGCTAGCTTGAGTAAAAGGAACATGTAACTCACCACAACCTTCACAAGAGGCAGTTGCTCAATGGTAGAGCATATACGTTGCATGTGTGAGGCTAATGGAAAGTTCCACATTCCTTTAAATTGCTGGGGATTGAAACCAGGACCTTTGTTGCAAAAAAAATAAAAAATAAAACTTTTCAATTCTTCAACTTTCCTTGGAGACGCTGAGATTGAACCCAGGAGCTCATACATGCAAAGCATGTGCTCTACCACTGAACCACTGACCCTTGTGAATGTTGGGCTGAGTTACATGTGCCTTGTACTCAAGCTAGATGCTAATTTTCCAACTAAATAATTAGGCAGAGAGAGATGTGCAACAGATAAAGGTTTGAGTTAAAGGAAAACTTTCCTTGGAGATGCTGGGGATTGAACCCAGGACCTCATACATGCAAAGCATGCGCTCTACCACTGAGCTACATCCCCTGATGGACTGAAGCAAGTTTCCTGCAGGCTAGTGGAAAGTTCCACATTGCTTTGAAATGCTAGCTTGAGTAAAAGGGACATGAAACTCACCACAACCTTCACAAGGGGCAGTAGCTCAATGGTAGAGCATATGCTTTGCATGTATTAGGCTAATGGAAAGTTCCAAATTGCTTTAAATGCTGGGGATTGAACCCAGGACATTTTTTGCAAAAGTTTTTTGCAAAAAAAATACAAAAAAATCCTTACAATTCAACAAATTTCTTTGGAGACACTGGGGATTGAACCCAGGAGCTCATACATACAAAGCATGCGCTCTACCACTGAGCCACTGGACTTGTGAAGGTTGGGCTGAGTTACATGTACCTTATACTCAAGCTAGTTGCTATTTTTCCAAATATAAATTAGGCAGTGAGAGATGCGCAACAGATAAAGCTTAGTGTTGAAGGACAATTTCCTTTGGAGTAGCTGGGGATTGAACCCATGACCACATGCATGCAAAGCATATGCTCTACCACTGAGCTACTGGCACTTGAGAAAGCTGTGCTGAGTTACATTTGCCTTGTACTCAAGCTAGTTGCTATTTTTCCAAATATAAATTTGGCAGAGAGAGATGTGCAACAGATAAAGCTTTGAGTTAAAGGATGACTTTCTTGGAGATGCTGGGGATTGAACCCAGGACCTCATACATGCAAAGCATGCGCTCTACCACTGAGCTACATCCCCTGATGGACTGAAGCAAGTTTCCTGCAGCCTAGTGGAAAGTTCCACATTGCGTTGAAATGCTAGCTTGAGTAAAAGGAACATGTAACTCACCACAACCTTCACAAGAGGCAGTTGCTCAATGGTAGAGCATATACTTTGCATGTGTGAGGCTAATGGAAAGTTCCACATTCCTTTAAATTGCTGGGGATTGAAACCAGGACCTTTGTTGCAAAAAAATAAAAAATAAAACTTTTCAATTCTTCAACTTTCCTTGGAGACGCTGAGATTGAACCCAGGAGCTCATACATGCAAAGCATGTGCTCTACCACTGAACCACTGACCCTTGTGAATGTTGGGCTGAGTTACATGTGCCTTGTACTCAAGCTAGATGCTAATTTTCCAACTAAATAATTAGGCAGAGAGAGATGTGCAACAGATAAAGGTTTGAGTTAAAGGAAAACTTTCCTTGGAGATGCTGGGGATTGAACCCAGGACCTCATACATGCAAAGCATGCGCTCTACCACTGAGCTACATCCCCTGATGGACTGAAGCAAGTTTCCTGCAGGCTAGTGGAAAGTTCCACATTGCTTTGAAATGCTAGCTTGAGTAAAAGGGACATGAAACTCACCACAACCTTCACAAGGGGCAGTAGCTCAATGGTAGAGCATATGCTTTGCATGTATTAGGCTAATGGAAAGTTCCAAATTGCTTTAAATGCTGGGGATTGAACCCAGGACATTTTTTGCAAAAGTTTTTTGCAAAAAAAATACAAAAAAATCCTTACAATTCAACAAATTTCTTTGGAGACACTGGGGATTGAACCCAGGAGCTCATACATACAAAGCATGCGCTCTACCACTGAGCCACTGGACTTGTGAAGGTTGGGCTGAGTTACATGTACCTTATACTCAAGCTAGTTGCTATTTTTCCAAATATAAATTAGGCAGTGAGAGATGCGCAACAGATAAAGCTTAGTGTTGAAGGACAATTTCCTTTGGAGTAGCTGGGGATTGAACCCATGACCACATGCATGCAAAGCATATGCTCTACCACTGAGCTACTGGCACTTGAGAAAGCTGTGCTGAGTTACATTTGCCTTGTACTCAAGCTAGTTGCTATTTTTCCAAATATAAATTTGGCAGAGAGAGATGTGCAACAGATAAAGCTTTGAGTTAAAGGATGACTTTCTTGGAGATGCTGGGGATTGAACCCAGGACCTCATACATGCAAAGCATGCGCTCTACCACTGAGCTACATCCCCTGATGGACTGAAGCAAGTTTCCTGCAGCCTAGTGGAAAGTTCCACATTGCGTTGAAATGCTAGCTTGAGTAAAAGGAACATGTAACTCACCACAACCTTCACAAGAGGCAGTTGCTCAATGGTAGAGCATATACTTTGCATGTGTGAGGCTAATGGAAAGTTCCACATTCCTTTAAATTGCTGGGGATTGAAACCAGGACCTTTGTTGCAAAAAAAATAAAAAATAAAACTTTTCAATTCTTCAACTTTCCTTGGAGACGCTGAGATTGAACCCAGGAGCTCATACATGCAAAGCATGTGCTCTACCACTGAACCACTGGCCCTTGTTAATGTTGGGCTGAGTTACATGTGCCTTGTACTCAAGCTAGATGCTAATTTTCCAACTAAATAATTAGGCAGAGAGAGATGTGCAACAGATAAAGGTTTGAGTTAAAGGAAAACTTTCCTTGGAGATGCTGGGGATTGAACCCAGGACCTCATACATGCAAAGCATGCGCTCTGCCACTGAGCTACATCCCCTGATGGACTGAAGCAAGTTTCCTGCAGGCTAGTGGAAAGTTCCACATTGCTTTGAAATGCTAGCTTGAGTAAAAGGGACATGAAACTCACCACAACCTTCACAAGGGGCAGTAGCTCAATGGTAGAGCATATGCTTTGCATGTATTAGGCTAATGGAAAGTTCCAAATTGCTTTAAATGCTGGGGATTGAACCCAGGACCTTTTTTGCAAAAGTTTTTTGCAAAAAAAATACAAAAAAAACCTTACAATTCAACAAATTTCTTTGGAGACACTGGGGATTGAACCCAGGAGCTCATACATACAAAGCATGCGCTCTACCACTGAGCCACTGGCCCTAGGGAAGGTTGGGCTGAGATACATGTACCTTATACTCAAGCTAGCTGCCATTTTTCCAAATATAAATTAGGCAGAGAGAGATGCACAACAGATAAAGCTTTGAGGTGAAGTATAACTATCCTTGGAGTTGCTGGAGATTGAACCCATGACCACATGCATGCAAAGCATATGCTCTACCACTGAACCACTGGCCCTTGTGAATGTTGGGCTGAGTTACAAGTGCCTTGTACTCAAGCTAGATGCAAATTTCCCAACTAAAAAATTAGGCAGAGAGAGATGTGCAACAGAAAAAGCTTTGAGTTAAAGGATGACTTTCTTGGAGATGCTGGGGATTGAACCCAGGACCTCATACATGCAAAGCATGCGCTCTACCACTGAGCTACATCCCCTGATGGACTGAAGCAAGTTTCCTGCAGGCGAGTGGAAAGTTCCACATTGCTAAGAAATGCTAGCTTGAGTAAAAGGGACATGAAACTCACCACAACCTTCACAGGGGGCAGTAGCTCAATGGTAGAGTATATGCTTTGCATGTATGAGGCTAAAGGAAAGTTCCAAATTGCTTTAAAATGCTGGGGATTGAACCCAGGACATTTGTTGCAAAAAAAATCCAACAAAACAACTTTACAATTCTACGTGGTGACACGGGAACTTTCTTTGGAGACGGTGGGGATTGAACCCAGGAGCTCATACATGCAAAGCATGTGTTCTACCACTGAGCCACTGGCCCTAGTGAAGGTTGGGCTGAGATACATGTACCTTATACTCAAGCTAGCTGCCATTTTTCCAAATATAAATTAGGCAGAGAGAGATGCACAACAGATAAAGCTTTGAGGTGAAGTATAACTATCCTTGGAGTTGCTGGAGATTGAACCCATGACCACATGCATGCAAAGCATATGCTCAACCACTGAGGTACTGGCACTTGAGAAAGCTGTGTTGAGTTACATGTGCCTTGTACTCAAGCTAGTTGTTATTTTTCCAAATATAAATTTGGCAGAGAGAGATGTGCAACAGATAAAGCTTTGAGTTAAAGGATGACTTTCTTGGAGATGCTGGGGATTGAACCCAGGACCTCATACATGCAAAGCATGCGCTCTACCACTGAGCTACATCCCCTGATGGACTGAAGCAAGTTTCCTGCAGCCTAGTGGAAAGTTCCACATTGCGTTGAAATGCTAGCTTGAGTAAAAGGAACATGTAACTCACCACAACCTTCACAAGAGGCAGTTGCTCAATGGTAGAGCATATACTTTGCATGTGTGAGGCTAATGGAAAGTTCCACATTCCTTTAAATTGCTGGGGATTGAAACCAGGACCTTTGTTGCAAAAAAAAAATAAAAAATAAAACTTTTCAATTCTACAACTTTCCTTGGAGACGCTGAGATTGAACCCAGGAGCTCATACATGCAAAGCATGTGCTGTACCACTGAACCACTGGCCCTTGTGAATGTTGGGTTGAGTTACATGTGCTTTGTACTCAAGCTAGATGCTAATTTCCCAACTAAATAATTAGGCAGAGAGAGATGTGCAACAGATAAAGGTTTGAGTTAAAGGAAAACTTTCCTTGGAGATGCTGGGGATTGAACCCAGGACCTCATACATGCAAAGCATGCGCTCTACCACTGAGGTACATCCCCTGATGGACTGAAGCAAGTTTCCCGCAGGCTAGTGGAAAGTTCCACATTGCTTTGAAATGCTAGCTTGAGTAAAAGGGACATGAAACTCACCACAACCTTCACAAGGGGCAGTAGCTCAATGGTAGAGCATATGCTTTGCATGTATTAGGCTAATGGAAAGTTCCAAATTGCTTTAAAATGCTGGGGATTGAACCCAGGACCTTTTTTGCAAAAGTTTTTTGCAAAAAAAATACAAAAAAATCCTTACAATTCAAACAATTTCTTTGGAGACACTGGGGATTGAACCCAGGAGTTCATACATACAAAGCATGCGCTCTACCACTGAGCCACTGGACTTGTGAAGGTTGGGCTGAGTTACATGTACCTTATACTCAAGCTAGTTGCTATTTTTCCAAATATAAATTAGGCAGTGAGAGATGCGCAACAGATAAAGCTTAGTGTTGAAGGACAATTTCCTTTGGAGTAGCTGGGGATTGAACCCATGACCACATGCATGCAAAGCATATGCTCTACCACTGAGCTACTGGCACTTGAGAAAGCTGTGCTGAGTTACATTTGCCTTGTACTCAAGCTAGTTGCTATTTTTCCAAATTTAAATTTGGCAGAGAGAGATGTGCAACAGATAAAGCTTTGAGTTAAAGGATGACTTTCTTGGAGATGCTGGGGATTGAACCCAGCACCTCATACATGCAAAGCATGCGCTCTACCACTGAGCTACATCCCCTGATGGACTAACGCAAGTTTCCTGCAGGCGAGTGGAAAGTTCCACATTGCGTTGAAATGCTAGCTTGAGTAAAAGGAACATGTAACTCACCACAACCTTCACAAGAGGCAGTTGCTCAATGGTAGAGCATATACTTTGCATGTGTGAGGCTAATGGAAAGTTCCACATTCCTTTAAATTGCTGGGGATTGAAACCAGGACCTTTGTTGCAAAAAAAATAAAAAATAAAACTTTTCAATTCTTCAACTTTCCTTGGAGACGCTGAGATTGAACCCAGGAGCTCATACATGCAAAGCATGTGCTCTACCACTGAACCACTGGCCCTTGTGAATGTTGGGCTGAGTTACATGTGCCTTGTACTCAAGCTAGATGCTAATTTTCCAACTAAATAATTAGGCAGAGAGAGATGTGCAACAGATAAAGGTTTGAGTTAAAGGAAAACTTTCCTTGGAGATGCTGGGGATTTTACCCAGGACCTCATACATGCAAAGCATGCGCTCTACCACTGAGCTACATCCCCTGATGGACTGAAGCAAGTTTCCTGCAGGCTAGTGGAAAGTTCCACATTGCTTTGAAATGCTAGCTTGAGTAAAAGGGACATGAAACTCACCACAACCTTCACAAGGGGAAGTAGCTCAATGGTAGAGCATATGCTTTGCATGTATTAGGCTAATGGAAAGTTCCAAATTGCTTTAAATGCTGGGGATTGAACCCAGGACCTTTTTTGCAAAAGTTTTTTGCAAAAAAAATACAAAAAAATCCTTACAATTCAACAAATTTCTTTGGAGACACTGGGGATTGAACCCAGGAGCTCATACATACAAAGCATGCGCTCTACCACTGAGCCACTGGACTTGTGAAGGTTGGGCTGAGTTACATGTACCTTATACTCAAGCTAGTTGCTATTTTTCCAAATATAAATTAGGCAGTGAGAGATGCGCAACAGATAAAGCTTAGTGTTGAAGGACAATTTCCTTTGGAGTAGCTGGGGATTGAACCCATGACCACATGCATGCAAAGCATATGCTCTACCACTGAGCTACTGGCACTTGAGAAAGCTGTGCTGAGTTACATTTGCCTTGTACTCAAGCTAGTTGCTATTTTTCCAAATATAAATTTGGCAGAGAGAGATGTGCAACAGATAAAGCTTTGAGTTAAAGGATGACTTTCTTGGAGATGCTGGGGATTGAACCCAGGAACTCATACATGCAAAGCATGCGCTCTACCACTGAGCTACATCCCCTGATGGACTAACGCAAGTTTCCTGCAGGCGAGTGGAAAGTTCCACATTGCTTTGAAATGCTAGCTTGAGTAAAAGGGACATGTAACTCACCACAACCTTCACAAGAGGCAGTAGCTCAATGGTAGAGCATATACTTTGCGTGTGTGAGGCTAATGGAAAGTTCCACATTCCTTTAAATTGCTGGGGATTGAAACCAGGACCTTTGTTGCAAAAAAAATAAAAAATAAAACTTTTCAATTCTACAACTTTCCTTGGAGACGCTGAGATTGTACCCAGGAGCTCATACATGCAAAGCATGTTCTCTACCACTGAACCACTGGCCCTTGTGAATGTTGGGCTGAGTTACAAGTTCCTTGTACTCAAGCTAGATGCAAATTTCCCAACTAAAAAATTAGGCAGAGAGAGATGTGCAACAGATAAAGGTTTAAGTTAAAGGATAACTTTCCTTGGAGATGCTGGGGATTGAACCCAGGACCTCATACAAGCAAAGCATGCGGTCTACCACTGAGCTACATCCCCTGATGGACTGAAGTAAGTTTCCTGCAGCCTAGTGGAAAGTTCCACATTGCGTTGAAATGCTAGCTTGAGTAAAAGGGACATGTAACTCACCACAACCTTCACAAGAGGCAGTAGCTCAATGGTAGAGCATATACTTTGCATGTGTGAGGCTAATGGAAAGTTCCACGTTCCTTTAAATTGCTGGGGATTGAAACCAGGACCTTTGTTGCAAAAAAAAAATAAAAAATAAAACTTTTCAATTCTACAACTTTCCTTGGAGACGCTGAGATTGAACCCAGGAGCTCATACATGCAAAGCATGTGCTGTACCACTGAACCACTGGCCCTTGTGAATGTTGGGTTGAGTTACATGTGCTTTGTACTCAAGCTAGATGCTAATTTTCCAACTAAATAATTAGGCAGAGAGAGATGTGCAACAGATAAAGGTTTGAGTTAAAGGAAAACTTTCCTTGGAGATGCTGGGGATTGAACCCAGGACCTCATACATGCAAAGCATGCGCTCTACCACTGAGCTACATCCCCTGATGGACTGAAGCAAGTTTCCCGCAGGCTAGTGGAAAGTTCCACATTGCTTTGAAATGCTAGCTTGAGTAAAAGGGACATGAAACTCACCACAACCTTCACAAGGGGCAGTAGCTCAATGGTAGAGCATATGCTTTGCATGTATTAGGCTAATGGAAAGTTCCAAATTGCTTTAAAATGCTGGGGATTGAACCCAGGACCTTTTTTGCAAAAGTTTTTTGCAAAAAAAATACAAAAAAATCCTTACAATTCAAAAAAATTCTTTGGAGACACTGGGGATTGAACCCAGGAGTTCATACATACAAAGCATGCGCTCTACCACTGAGCCACTGGACTTGTGAAGGTTGGGCTGAGTTACATGTACCTTATACTCAAGCTAGTTGCTATTTTTCCAAATATAAATTAGGCAGTGAGAGATGCGCAACAGATAAAGCTTAGTGTTGAAGGACAATTTCCTTTGGAGTAGCTGGGGATTGAACCCATGACCACATGCATGCAAAGCATATGCTCTACCACTGAGCTACTGGCACTTGAGAAAGCTGTGCTGAGTTACATTTGCCTTGTACTCAAGCTAGTTGCTATTTTTCCAAATTTAAATTTGGCAGAGAGAGATGTGCAACAGATAAAGCTTTGAGTTAAAGGATGACTTTCTTGGAGATGCTGGGGATTGAACCCAGCACCTCATACATGCAAAGCATGCGCTCTACCACTGAGCTACATCCCCTGATGGACTAACGCAAGTTTCCTGCAGGCGAGTGGAAAGTTCCACATTGCGTTGAAATGCTAGCTTGAGTAAAAGGAACATGTAACTCACCACAACCTTCACAAGAGGCAGTTGCTCAATGGTAGAGCATATACTTTGCATGTGTGAGGCTAATGGAAAGTTCCACATTCCTTTAAATTGCTGGGGATTGAAACCAGGACCTTTGTTGCAAAAAAAATAAAAAATAAAACTTTTCAATTCTTCAACTTTCCTTGGAGACGCTGAGATTGAACCCAGGAGCTCATACATGCAAAGCATGTGCTCTACCACTGAACCACTGGCCCTTGTGAATGTTGGGCTGAGTTACATGTGCCTTGTACTCAAGCTAGATGCTAATTTTCCAACTAAATAATTAGGCAGAGAGAGATGTGCAACAGATAAAGGTTTGAGTTAAAGGAAAACTTTCCTTGGAGATGCTGGGGATTGAACCCAGGACCTCATACATGCAAAGCATGCGCTCTACCACTGAGCTACATCCCCTGATGGACTGAAGCAAGTTTCCTGCAGGCTAGTGGAAAGTTCCACATTGCTTTGAAATGCTAGCTTGAGTAAAAGGGACATGAAACTCACCACAACCTTCACAAGGGGAAGTAGCTCAATGGTAGAGCATATGCTTTGCATGTATTAGGCTAATGGAAAGTTCCAAATTGCTTTAAATGCTGGGGATTGAACCCAGGACCTTTTTTGCAAAAGTTTTTTGCAAAAAAAATACAAAAAAATCCTTACAATTCAACAAATTTCTTTGGAGACACTGGGGATTGAACCCAGGAGCTCATACATACAAAGCATGCGCTCTACCACTGAGCCACTGGACTTGTGAAGGTTGGGCTGAGTTACATGTACCTTATACTCAAGCTAGTTGCTATTTTTCCAAATATAAATTAGGCAGTGAGAGATGCGCAACAGATAAAGCTTAGTGTTGAAGGACAATTTCCTTTGGAGTAGCTGGGGATTGAACCCATGACCACATGCATGCAAAGCATATGCTCTACCACTGAGCTACTGGCACTTGAGAAAGCTGTGCTGAGTTACATTTGCCTTGTACTCAAGCTAGTTGCTATTTTTCCAAATATAAATTTGGCAGAGAGAGATGTGCAACAGATAAAGCTTTGAGTTAAAGGATGACTTTCTTGGAGATGCTGGGGATTGAACCCAGGAACTCATACATGCAAAGCATGCGCTCTACCACTGAGCTACATCCCCTGATGGACTAACGCAAGTTTCCTGCAGGCGAGTGGAAAGTTCCACATTGCTTTGAAATGCTAGCTTGAGTAAAAGGGACATGTAACTCACCACAACCTTCACAAGAGGCAGTAGCTCAATGGTAGAGCATATACTTTGCGTGTGTGAGGCTAATGGAAAGTTCCACATTCCTTTAAATTGCTGGGGATTGAAACCAGGACCTTTGTTGCAAAAAAAATAAAAAATAAAACTTTTCAATTCTACAACTTTCCTTGGAGACGCTGAGATTGTACCCAGGAGCTCATACATGCAAAGCATGTTCTCTACCACTGAACCACTGGCCCTTGTGAATGTTGGGCTGAGTTACAAGTTCCTTGTACTCAAGCTAGATGCAAATTTCCCAACTAAAAAATTAGGCAGAGAGAGATGTGCAACAGATAAAGGTTTAAGTTAAAGGATAACTTTCCTTGGAGATGCTGGGGATTGAACCCAGGACCTCATACAAGCAAAGCATGCGGTCTACCACTGAGCTACATCCCCTGATGGACTGAAGTAAGTTTCCTGCAGCCTAGTGGAAAGTTCCACATTGCGTTGAAATGCTAGCTTGAGTAAAAGGGACATGTAACTCACCACAACCTTCACAAGAGGCAGTAGCTCAATGGTAGAGCATATACTTTGCATGTGTGAGGCTAATGGAAAGTTCCACATTCCTTTAAATTGCTGGGGATTGAAACCAGGACCTTTGTTGCAAAAAAAAAATAAAAAATAAAACTTTTCAATTCTACAACTTTCCTTGGAGACGCTGAGATTGAACCCAGGAGCTCATACATGCAAAGCATGTGCTGTACCACTGAACCACTGGCCCTTGTGAATGTTGGGTTGAGTTACATGTGCTTTGTACTCAAGCTAGATGCTAATTTTCCAACTAAATAATTAGGCAGAGAGAGATGTGCAACAGATAAAGGTTTGAGTTAAAGGAAAACTTTCCTTGGAGATGCTGGGGATTGAACCCAGGACCTCATACATGCAAAGCATGCGCTCTACCACTGAGGTACATCCCCTGATGGACTGAAGCAAGTTTCCCGCAGGCTAGTGGAAAGTTCCACATTGCTTTGAAATGCTAGCTTGAGTAAAAGGGACATGAAACTCACCACAACCTTCACAAGGGGCAGTAGCTCAATGGTAGAGCATATGCTTTGCATGTATTAGGCTAATGGAAAGTTCCAAATTGCTTTAAAATGCTGGGGATTGAACCCAGGACCTTTTTTGCAAAAGTTTTTTGCAAAAAAAATACAAAAAAATCCTTACAATTCAAAAAATTTCTTTGGAGACACTGGGGATTGAACCCAGGAGTTCATACATACAAAGCATGCGCTCTACCACTGAGCCACTGGACTTGTGAAGGTTGGGCTGAGTTACATGTACCTTATACTCAAGCTAGTTGCTATTTTTCCAAATATAAATTAGGCAGTGAGAGATGCGCAACAGATAAAGCTTAGTGTTGAAGGACAATTTCCTTTGGAGTAGCTGGGGATTGAACCCATGACCACATGCATGCAAAGCATATGCTCTACCACTGAGCTACTGGCACTTGAGAAAGCTGTGCTGAGTTACATTTGCCTTGTACTCAAGCTAGTTGCTATTTTTCCAAATTTAAATTTGGCAGAGAGAGATGTGCAACAGATAAAGCTTTGAGTTAAAGGATGACTTTCTTGGAGATGCTGGGGATTGAACCCAGCACCTCATACATGCAAAGCATGCGCTCTACCACTGAGCTACATCCCCTGATGGACTAACGCAAGTTTCCTGCAGGCGAGTGGAAAGTTCCACATTGCGTTAAAATGCTAGCTTGAGTAAAAGGAACATGTAACTCACCACAACCTTCACAAGAGGCAGTTGCTCAATGGTAGAGCATATACTTTGCATGTGTGAGGCTAATGGAAAGTTCCACATTCCTTTAAATTGCTGGGGATTGAAACCAGGACCTTTGTTGCAAAAAAAATAAAAAATAAAACTTTTCAATTCTTCAACTTTCCTTGGAGACGCTGAGATTGAACCCAGGAGCTCATACATGCAAAGCATGTGCTCTACCACTGAACCACTGGCCCTTGTGAATGTTGGGCTGAGTTACATGTGCCTTGTACTCAAGCTAGATGCTAATTTTCCAACTAAATAATTAGGCAGAGAGAGATGTGCAACAGATAAAGGTTTGAGTTAAAGGAAAACTTTCCTTGGAGATGCTGGGGATTGAACCCAGGACCTCATACATGCAAAGCATGCGCTCTACCACTGAGCTACATCCCCTGATGGACTGAAGCAAGTTTCCTGCAGGCTAGTGGAAAGTTCCACATTGCTTTGAAATGCTAGCTTGAGTAAAAGGGACATGAAACTCACCACAACCTTCACAAGGGGAAGTAGCTCAATGGTAGAGCATATGCTTTGCATGTATTAGGCTAATGGAAAGTTCCAAATTGCTTTAAATGCTGGGGATTGAACCCAGGACCTTTTTTGCAAAAGTTTTTTGCAAAAAAAATACAAAAAAATCCTTACAATTCAACAAATTTCTTTGGAGACACTGGGGATTGAACCCAGGAGCTCATACATACAAAGCATGCGCTCTACCACTGAGCCACTGGACTTGTGAAGGTTGGGCTGAGTTACATGTACCTTATACTCAAGCTAGTTGCTATTTTTCCAAATATAAATTAGGCAGTGAGAGATGCGCAACAGATAAAGCTTAGTGTTGAAGGACAATTTCCTTTGGAGTAGCTGGGGATTGAACCCATGACCACATGCATGCAAAGCATATGCTCTACCACTGAGCTACTGGCACTTGAGAAAGCTGTGCTGAGTTACATTTGCCTTGTACTCAAGCTAGTTGCTATTTTTCCAAATATAAATTTGGCAGAGAGAGATGTGCAACAGATAAAGCTTTGAGTTAAAGGATGACTTTCTTGGAGATGCTGGGGATTGAACCCAGGAACTCATACATGCAAAGCATGCGCTCTACCACTGAGCTACATCCCCTGATGGACTAACGCAAGTTTCCTGCAGGCGAGTGGAAAGTTCCACATTGCTTTGAAATGCTAGCTTGAGTAAAAGGGACATGTAACTCACCACAACCTTCACAAGAGGCAGTAGCTCAATGGTAGAGCATATACTTTGCGTGTGTGAGGCTAATGGAAAGTTCCACATTCCTTTAAATTGCTGGGGATTGAAACCAGGACCTTTGTTGCAAAAAAAATAAAAAATAAAACTTTTCAATTCTACAACTTTCCTTGGAGACGCTGAGATTGTACCCAGGAGCTCATACATGCAAAGCATGTTCTCTACCACTGAACCACTGGCCCTTGTGAATGTTGGGCTGAGTTACAAGTTCCTTGTACTCAAGCTAGATGCAAATTTCCCAACTAAAAAATTAGGCAGAGAGAGATGTGCAACAGATAAAGGTTTAAGTTAAAGGATAACTTTCCTTGGAGATGCTGGGGATTGAACCCAGGACCTCATACAAGCAAAGCATGCGGTCTACCACTGAGCTACATCCCCTGATGGACTGAAGTAAGTTTCCTGCAGCCTAGTGGAAAGTTCCACATTGCGTTGAAATGCTAGCTTGAGTAAAAGGGACATGTAACTCACCACAACCTTCACAAGAGGCAGTAGCTCAATGGTAGAGCATATACTTTGCATGTGTGAGGCTAATGGAAAGTTCCACATTCCTTTAAATTGCTGGGGATTGAAACCAGGACCTTTGTTGCAAAAAAAAAATAAAAAATAAAACTTTTCAATTCTACAACTTTCCTTGGAGACGCTGAGATTGAACCCAGGAGCTCATACATGCAAAGCATGTGCTGTACCACTGAACCACTGGCCCTTGTGAATGTTGGGTTGAGTTACATGTGCTTTGTACTCAAGCTAGATGCTAATTTTCCAACTAAATAATTAGGCAGAGAGAGATGTGCAACAGATAAAGGTTTGAGTTAAAGGAAAACTTTCCTTGGAGATGCTGGGGATTGAACCCAGGACCTCATACATGCAAAGCATGCGCTCTACCACTGAGCTACATCCCCTGATGGACGGAAGCAAGTTTCCCGCAGGCTAGTGGAAAGTTCCACATTGCTTTGAAATGCTAGCTTGAGTAAAAGGGACATGAAACTCACCACAACCTTCACAAGGGGCAGTAGCTCAATGGTAGAGCATATGCTTTGCATGTATTAGGCTAATGGAAAGTTCCAAATTGCTTTAAAATGCTGGGGATTGAACCCAGGACCTTTTTTGCAAAAGTTTTTTGCAAAAAAAATACAAAAAAATCCTTACAATTCAAAAAATTTCTTTGGAGACACTGGGGATTGAACCCAGGAGTTCATACATACAAAGCATGCGCTCTACCACTGAGCCACTGGACTTGTGAAGGTTGGGCTGAGTTACATGTACCTTATACTCAAGCTAGTTGCTATTTTTCCAAATATAAATTAGGCAGTGAGAGATGCGCAACAGATAAAGCTTAGTGTTGAAGGACAATTTCCTTTGGAGTAGCTGGGGATTGAACCCATGACCACATGCATGCAAAGCATATGCTCTACCACTGAGCTACTGGCACTTGAGAAAGCTGTGCTGAGTTACATTTGCCTTGTACTCAAGCTAGATGCTAATTTTCCAACTAAATAATTAGGCAGAGAGAGATGTGCAACAGATAAAGGTTTGAGTTAAAGGAAAACTTTCCTTGGAGATGCTGGGGATTGAACCCAGGACCTCATACATGCAAAGCATGCGCTCTACCACTGAGCTACATCCCCTGATGGACTGAAGCAAGTTTCCTGCAGGCTAGTGGAAAGTTCCACATTGCTTTGAAATGCTAGCTTGAGTAAAAGGGACATGAAACTCACCACAACCTTCACAAGGGGAAGTAGCTCAATGGTAGAGCATATGCTTTGCATGTATTAGGCTAATGGAAAGTTCCAAATTGCTTTAAATGCTGGGGATTGAACCCAGGACCTTTTTTGCAAAAGTTTTTTGCAAAAAAAATACAAAAAAATCCTTACAATTCAACAAATTTCTTTGGAGACACTGGGGATTGAACCCAGGAGCTCATACATACAAAGCATGCGCTCTACCACTGAGCCACTGGACTTGTGAAGGTTGGGCTGAGTTACATGTACCTTATACTCAAGCTAGTTGCTATTTTTCCAAATATAAATTAGGCAGTGAGAGATGCGCAACAGATAAAGCTTAGTGTTGAAGGACAATTTCCTTTGGAGTAGCTGGGGATTGAACCCATGACCACATGCATGCAAAGCATATGCTCTACCACTGAGCTACTGGCACTTGAGAAAGCTGTGCTGAGTTACATTTGCCTTGTACTCAAGCTAGTTGCTATTTTTCCAAATATAAATTTGGCAGAGAGAGATGTGCAACAGATAAAGCTTTGAGTTAAAGGATGACTTTCTTGGAGATGCTGGGGATTGAACCCAGGAACTCATACATGCAAAGCATGCGCTCTACCACTGAGCTACATCCCCTGATGGACTAACGCAAGTTTCCTGCAGGCGAGTGGAAAGTTCCACATTGCTTTGAAATGCTAGCTTGAGTAAAAGGGACATGTAACTCACCACAACCTTCACAAGAGGCAGTAGCTCAATGGTAGAGCATATACTTTGCGTGTGTGAGGCTAATGGAAAGTTCCACATTCCTTTAAATTGCTGGGGATTGAAACCAGGACCTTTGTTGCAAAAAAAATAAAAAATAAAACTTTTCAATTCTACAACTTTCCTTGGAGACGCTGAGATTGTACCCAGGAGCTCATACATGCAAAGCATGTTCTCTACCACTGAACCACTGGCCCTTGTGAATGTTGGGCTGAGTTACAAGTTCCTTGTACTCAAGCTAGATGCAAATTTCCCAACTAAAAAATTAGGCAGAGAGAGATGTGCAACAGATAAAGGTTTAAGTTAAAGGATAACTTTCCTTGGAGATGCTGGGGATTGAACCCAGGACCTCATACAAGCAAAGCATGCGGTCTACCACTGAGCTACATCCCCTGATGGACTGAAGTAAGTTTCCTGCAGCCTAGTGGAAAGTTCCACATTGCGTTGAAATGCTAGCTTGAGTAAAAGGGACATGTAACTCACCACAACCTTCACAAGAGGCAGTAGCTCAATGGTAGAGCATATACTTTGCATGTGTGAGGCTAATGGAAAGTTCCACATTCCTTTAAATTGCTGGGGATTGAAACCAGGACCTTTGTTGCAAAAAAAAAATAAAAAATAAAACTTTTCAATTCTACAACTTTCCTTGGAGACGCTGAGATTGAACCCAGGAGCTCATACATGCAAAGCATGTGCTGTACCACTGAACCACTGGCCCTTGTGAATGTTGGGTTGAGTTACATGTGCTTTGTACTCAAGCTAGATGCTAATTTTCCAACTAAATAATTAGGCAGAGAGAGATGTGCAACAGATAAAGGTTTGAGTTAAAGGAAAACTTTCCTTGGAGATGCTGGGGATTGAACCCAGGACCTCATACATGCAAAGCATGCGCTCTACCACTGAGGTACATCCCCTGATGGACTGAAGCAAGTTTCCCGCAGGCTAGTGGAAAGTTCCACATTGCTTTGAAATGCTAGCTTGAGTAAAAGGGACATGAAACTCACCACAACCTTCACAAGGGGCAGTAGCTCAATGGTAGAGCATATGCTTTGCATGTATTAGGCTAATGGAAAGTTCCAAATTGCTTTAAAATGCTGGGGATTGAACCCAGGACCTTTTTTGCAAAAGTTTTTTGCAAAAAAAATACAAAAAAATCCTTACAATTCAAAAAATTTCTTTGGAGACACTGGGGATTGAACCCAGGAGTTCATACATACAAAGCATGCGCTCTACCACTGAGCCACTGGACTTGTGAAGGTTGGGCTGAGTTACATGTACCTTATACTCAAGCTAGTTGCTATTTTTCCAAATATAAATTAGGCAGTGAGAGATGCGCAACAGATAAAGCTTAGTGTTGAAGGACAATTTCCTTTGGAGTAGCTGGGGATTGAACCCATGACCACATGCATGCAAAGCATATGCTCTACCACTGAGCTACTGGCACTTGAGAAAGCTGTGCTGAGTTACATTTGCCTTGTACTCAAGCTAGTTGCTATTTTTCCAAATTTAAATTTGGCAGAGAGAGATGTGCAACAGATAAAGCTTTGAGTTAAAGGATGACTTTCTTGGAGATGCTGGGGATTGAACCCAGCACCTCATACATGCAAAGCATGCGCTCTACCACTGAGCTACATCCCCTGATGGACTAACGCAAGTTTCCTGCAGGCGAGTGGAAAGTTCCACATTGCGTTAAAATGCTAGCTTGAGTAAAAGGAACATGTAACTCACCACAACCTTCACAAGAGGCAGTTGCTCAATGGTAGAGCATATACTTTGCATGTGTGAGGCTAATGGAAAGTTCCACATTCCTTTAAATTGCTGGGGATTGAAACCAGGACCTTTGTTGCAAAAAAAATAAAAAATAAAACTTTTCAATTCTTCAACTTTCCTTGGAGACGCTGAGATTGAACCCAGGAGCTCATACATGCAAAGCATGTGCTCTACCACTGAACCACTGGCCCTTGTGAATGTTGGGCTGAGTTACATGTGCCTTGTACTCAAGCTAGATGCTAATTTTCCAACTAAATAATTAGGCAGAGAGAGATGTGCAACAGATAAAGGTTTGAGTTAAAGGAAAACTTTCCTTGGAGATGCTGGGGATTGAACCCAGGACCTCATACATGCAAAGCATGCGCTCTACCACTGAGCTACATCCCCTGATGGACTGAAGCAAGTTTCCTGCAGGCTAGTGGAAAGTTCCACATTGCTTTGAAATGCTAGCTTGAGTAAAAGGGACATGAAACTCACCACAACCTTCACAAGGGGAAGTAGCTCAATGGTAGAGCATATGCTTTGCATGTATTAGGCTAATGGAAAGTTCCAAATTGCTTTAAATGCTGGGGATTGAACCCAGGACCTTTTTTGCAAAAGTTTTTTGCAAAAAAAATACAAAAAAATCCTTACAATTCAACAAATTTCTTTGGAGACACTGGGGATTGAACCCAGGAGCTCATACATACAAAGCATGCGCTCTACCACTGAGCCACTGGACTTGTGAAGGTTGGGCTGAGTTACATGTACCTTATACTCAAGCTAGTTGCTATTTTTCCAAATATAAATTAGGCAGTGAGAGATGCGCAACAGATAAAGCTTAGTGTTGAAGGACAATTTCCTTTGGAGTAGCTGGGGATTGAACCCATGACCACATGCATGCAAAGCATATGCTCTACCACTGAGCTACTGGCACTTGAGAAAGCTGTGCTGAGTTACATTTGCCTTGTACTCAAGCTAGTTGCTATTTTTCCAAATATAAATTTGGTAGAGAGAGATGTGCAACAGATAAAGCTTTGAGTTAAAGGATGACTTTCTTGGAGATGCTGGGGATTGAACCCAGGAACTCATACATGCAAAGCATGCGCTCTACCACTGAGCTACATCCCCTGATGGACTAACGCAAGTTTCCTGCAGGCGAGTGGAAAGTTCCACATTGCTTTGAAATGCTAGCTTGAGTAAAAGGGACATGTAACTCACCACAACCTTCACAAGAGGCAGTAGCTCAATGGTAGAGCATATACTTTGCGTGTGTGAGGCTAATGGAAAGTTCCACATTCCTTTAAATTGCTGGGGATTGAAACCAGGACCTTTGTTGCAAAAAAAATAAAAAATAAAACTTTTCAATTCTACAACTTTCCTTGGAGACGCTGAGATTGTACCCAGGAGCTCATACATGCAAAGCATGTTCTCTACCACTGAACCACTGGCCCTTGTGAATGTTGGGCTGAGTTACAAGTTCCTTGTACTCAAGCTAGATGCAAATTTCCCAACTAAAAAATTAGGCAGAGAGAGATGTGCAACAGATAAAGGTTTAAGTTAAAGGATAACTTTCCTTGGAGATGCTGGGGATTGAACCCAGGACCTCATACAAGCAAAGCATGCGGTCTACCACTGAGCTACATCCCCTGATGGACTGAAGTAAGTTTCCTGCAGCCTAGTGGAAAGTTCCACATTGCGTTGAAATGCTAGCTTGAGTAAAAGGGACATGTAACTCACCACAACCTTCACAAGAGGCAGTAGCTCAATGGTAGAGCATATACTTTGCATGTGTGAGGCTAATGGAAAGTTCCACATTCCTTTAAATTGCTGGGGATTGAAACCAGGACCTTTGTTGCAAAAAAAAAAAAAAAAATAAAACTTTTCAATTCTACAACTTTCCTTGGAGACGCTGAGATTGAACCCAGGAGCTCATACATGCAAAGCATGTGCTGTACCACTGAACCACTGGCCCTTGTGAATGTTGGGTTGAGTTACATGTGCTTTGTACTCAAGCTAGATGCTAATTTTCCAACTAAATAATTAGGCAGAGAGAGATGTGCAACAGATAAAGGTTTGAGTTAAAGGAAAACTTTCCTTGGAGATGCTGGGGATTGAACCCAGGACCTCATACATGCAAAGCATGCGCTCTACCACTGAGGTACATCCCCTGATGGACTGAAGCAAGTTTCCCGCAGGCTAGTGGAAAGTTCCACATTGCTTTGAAATGCTAGCTTGAGTAAAAGGGACATGAAACTCACCACAACCTTCACAAGGGGCAGTAGCTCAATGGTAGAGCATATGCTTTGCATGTATTAGGCTAATGGAAAGTTCCAAATTGCTTTAAAATGCTGGGGATTGAACCCAGGACCTTTTTTGCAAAAGTTTTTTGCAAAAAAAATACAAAAAAATCCTTACAATTCAAAAAATTTCTTTGGAGACACTGGGGATTGAACCCAGGAGTTCATACATACAAAGCATGCGCTCTACCACTGAGCCACTGGACTTGTGAAGGTTGGGCTGAGTTACATGTACCTTATACTCAAGCTAGTTGCTATTTTTCCAAATATAAATTAGGCAGTGAGAGATGCGCAACAGATAAAGCTTAGTGTTGAAGGACAATTTCCTTTGGAGTAGCTGGGGATTGAACCCATGACCACATGCATGCAAAGCATATGCTCTACCACTGAGCTACTGGCACTTGAGAAAGCTGTGCTGAGTTACATTTGCCTTGTACTCAAGCTAGTTGCTATTTTTCCAAATTTAAATTTGGCAGAGAGAGATGTGCAACAGATAAAGCTTTGAGTTAAAGGATGACTTTCTTGGAGATGCTGGGGATTGAACCCAGCACCTCATACATGCAAAGCATGCGCTCTACCACTGAGCTACATCCCCTGATGGACTAACGCAAGTTTCCTGCAGGCGAGTGGAAAGTTCCACATTGCGTTAAAATGCTAGCTTGAGTAAAAGGAACATGTAACTCACCACAACCTTCACAAGAGGCAGTTGCTCAATGGTAGAGCATATACTTTGCATGTGTGAGGCTAATGGAAAGTTCCACATTCCTTTAAATTGCTGGGGATTGAAACCAGGACCTTTGTTGCAAAAAAAATAAAAAATAAAACTTTTCAATTCTTCAACTTTCCTTGGAGACGCTGAGATTGAACCCAGGAGCTCATACATGCAAAGCATGTGCTCTACCACTGAACCACTGGCCCTTGTGAATGTTGGGCTGAGTTACATGTGCCTTGTACTCAAGCTAGATGCTAATTTTCCAACTAAATAATTAGGCAGAGAGAGATGTGCAACAGATAAAGGTTTGAGTTAAAGGAAAACTTTCCTTGGAGATGCTGGGGATTGAACCCAGGACCTCATACATGCAAAGCATGCGCTCTACCACTGAGCTACATCCCCTGATGGACTGAAGCAAGTTTCCTGCAGGCTAGTGGAAAGTTCCACATTGCTTTGAAATGCTAGCTTGAGTAAAAGGGACATGAAACTCACCACAACCTTCACAAGGGGAAGTAGCTCAATGGTAGAGCATATGCTTTGCATGTATTAGGCTAATGGAAAGTTCCAAATTGCTTTAAATGCTGGGGATTGAACCCAGGACCTTTTTTGCAAAAGTTTTTTGCAAAAAAAATACAAAAAAATCCTTACAATTCAACAAATTTCTTTGGAGACACTGGGGATTGAACCCAGGAGCTCATACATACAAAGCATGCGCTCTACCACTGAGCCACTGGACTTGTGAAGGTTGGGCTGAGTTACATGTACCTTATACTCAAGCTAGTTGCTATTTTTCCAAATATAAATTAGGCAGTGAGAGATGCGCAACAGATAAAGCTTAGTGTTGAAGGACAATTTCCTTTGGAGTAGCTGGGGATTGAACCCATGACCACATGCATGCAAAGCATATGCTCTACCACTGAGCTACTGGCACTTGAGAAAGCTGTGCTGAGTTACATTTGCCTTGTACTCAAGCTAGTTGCTATTTTTCCAAATATAAATTTGGCAGAGAGAGATGTGCAACAGATAAAGCTTTGAGTTAAAGGATGACTTTCTTGGAGATGCTGGGGATTGAACCCAGGAACTCATACATGCAAAGCATGCGCTCTACCACTGAGCTACATCCCCTGATGGACTAACGCAAGTTTCCTGCAGGCGAGTGGAAAGTTCCACATTGCTTTGAAATGCTAGCTTGAGTAAAAGGGACATGTAACTCACCACAACCTTCACAAGAGGCAGTAGCTCAATGGTAGAGCATATACTTTGCGTGTGTGAGGCTAATGGAAAGTTCCACATTCCTTTAAATTGCTGGGGATTGAAACCAGGACCTTTGTTGCAAAAAAAATAAAAAATAAAACTTTTCAATTCTACAACTTTCCTTGGAGACGCTGAGATTGTACCCAGGAGCTCATACATGCAAAGCATGTTCTCTACCACTGAACCACTGGCCCTTGTGAATGTTGGGCTGAGTTACAAGTTCCTTGTACTCAAGCTAGATGCAAATTTCCCAACTAAAAAATTAGGCAGAGAGAGATGTGCAACAGATAAAGGTTTAAGTTAAAGGATAACTTTCCTTGGAGATGCTGGGGATTGAACCCAGGACCTCATACAAGCAAAGCATGCGGTCTACCACTGAGCTACATCCCCTGATGGACTGAAGTAAGTTTCCTGCAGCCTAGTGGAAAGTTCCACATTGCGTTGAAATGCTAGCTTGAGTAAAAGGGACATGTAACTCACCACAACCTTCACAAGAGGCAGTAGCTCAATGGTAGAGCATATACTTTGCATGTGTGAGGCTAATGGAAAGTTCCACATTCCTTTAAATTGCTGGGGATTGAAACCAGGACCTTTGTTGCAAAAAAAAAAAAAAAAATAAAACTTTTCAATTCTACAACTTTCCTTGGAGACGCTGAGATTGAACCCAGGAGCTCATACATGCAAAGCATGTGCTGTACCACTGAACCACTGGCCCTTGTGAATGTTGGGTTGAGTTACATGTGCTTTGTACTCAAGCTAGATGCTAATTTTCCAACTAAATAATTAGGCAGAGAGAGATGTGCAACAGATAAAGGTTTGAGTTAAAGGAAAACTTTCCTTGGAGATGCTGGGGATTGAACCCAGGACCTCATACATGCAAAGCATGCGCTCTACCACTGAGGTACATCCCCTGATGGACTGAAGCAAGTTTCCCGCAGGCTAGTGGAAAGTTCCACATTGCTTTGAAATGCTAGCTTGAGTAAAAGGGACATGAAACTCACCACAACCTTCACAAGGGGCAGTAGCTCAATGGTAGAGCATATGCTTTGCATGTATTAGGCTAATGGAAAGTTCCAAATTGCTTTAAAATGCTGGGGATTGAACCCAGGACCTTTTTTGCAAAAGTTTTTTGCAAAAAAAATACAAAAAAATCCTTACAATTCAAAAAATTTCTTTGGAGACACTGGGGATTGAACCCAGGAGTTCATACATACAAAGCATGCGCTCTACCACTGAGCCACTGGACTTGTGAAGGTTGGGCTGAGTTACATGTACCTTATACTCAAGCTAGTTGCTATTTTTCCAAATATAAATTAGGCAGTGAGAGATGCGCAACAGATAAAGCTTAGTGTTGAAGGACAATTTCCTTTGGAGTAGCTGGGGATTGAACCCATGACCACATGCATGCAAAGCATATGCTCTACCACTGAGCTACTGGCACTTGAGAAAGCTGTGCTGAGTTACATTTGCCTTGTACTCAAGCTAGTTGCTATTTTTCCAAATTTAAATTTGGCAGAGAGAGATGTGCAACAGATAAAGCTTTGAGTTAAAGGATGACTTTCTTGGAGATGCTGGGGATTGAACCCAGCACCTCATACATGCAAAGCATGCGCTCTACCACTGAGCTACATCCCCTGATGGACTAACGCAAGTTTCCTGCAGGCGAGTGGAAAGTTCCACATTGCGTTAAAATGCTAGCTTGAGTAAAAGGAACATGTAACTCACCACAACCTTCACAAGAGGCAGTTGCTCAATGGTAGAGCATATACTTTGCATGTGTGAGGCTAATGGAAAGTTCCACATTCCTTTAAATTGCTGGGGATTGAAACCAGGACCTTTGTTGCAAAAAAAATAAAAAATAAAACTTTTCAATTCTTCAACTTTCCTTGGAGACGCTGAGATTGAACCCAGGAGCTCATACATGCAAAGCATGTGCTCTACCACTGAACCACTGGCCCTTGTGAATGTTGGGCTGAGTTACATGTGCCTTGTACTCAAGCTAGATGCTAATTTTCCAACTAAATAATTAGGCAGAGAGAGATGTGCAACAGATAAAGGTTTGAGTTAAAGGAAAACTTTCCTTGGAGATGCTGGGGATTGAACCCAGGACCTCATACATGCAAAGCATGCGCTCTACCACTGAGCTACATCCCCTGATGGACTGAAGCAAGTTTCCTGCAGGCTAGTGGAAAGTTCCACATTGCTTTGAAATGCTAGCTTGAGTAAAAGGGACATGAAACTCACCACAACCTTCACAAGGGGAAGTAGCTCAATGGTAGAGCATATGCTTTGCATGTATTAGGCTAATGGAAAGTTCCAAATTGCTTTAAATGCTGGGGATTGAACCCAGGACCTTTTTTGCAAAAGTTTTTTGCAAAAAAAATACAAAAAAATCCTTACAATTCAACAAATTTCTTTGGAGACACTGGGGATTGAACCCAGGAGCTCATACATACAAAGCATGCGCTCTACCACTGAGCCACTGGACTTGTGAAGGTTGGGCTGAGTTACATGTACCTTATACTCAAGCTAGTTGCTATTTTTCCAAATATAAATTAGGCAGTGAGAGATGCGCAACAGATAAAGCTTAGTGTTGAAGGACAATTTCCTTTGGAGTAGCTGGGGATTGAACCCATGACCACATGCATGCAAAGCATATGCTCTACCACTGAGCTACTGGCACTTGAGAAAGCTGTGCTGAGTTACATTTGCCTTGTACTCAAGCTAGTTGCTATTTTTCCAAATATAAATTTGGCAGAGAGAGATGTGCAACAGATAAAGCTTTGAGTTAAAGGATGACTTTCTTGGAGATGCTGGGGATTGAACCCAGGAACTCATACATGCAAAGCATGCGCTCTACCACTGAGCTACATCCCCTGATGGACTAACGCAAGTTTCCTGCAGGCGAGTGGAAAGTTCCACATTGCTTTGAAATGCTAGCTTGAGTAAAAGGGACATGTAACTCACCACAACCTTCACAAGAGGCAGTAGCTCAATGGTAGAGCATATACTTTGCGTGTGTGAGGCTAATGGAAAGTTCCACATTCCTTTAAATTGCTGGGGATTGAAACCAGGACCTTTGTTGCAAAAAAAATAAAAAATAAAACTTTTCAATTCTACAACTTTCCTTGGAGACGCTGAGATTGTACCCAGGAGCTCATACATGCAAAGCATGTTCTCTACCACTGAACCACTGGCCCTTGTGAATGTTGGGCTGAGTTACAAGTTCCTTGTACTCAAGCTAGATGCAAATTTCCCAACTAAAAAATTAGGCAGAGAGAGATGTGCAACAGATAAAGGTTTAAGTTAAAGGATAACTTTCCTTGGAGATGCTGGGGATTGAACCCAGGACCTCATACAAGCAAAGCATGCGGTCTACCACTGAGCTACATCCCCTGATGGACTGAAGTAAGTTTCCTGCAGCCTAGTGGAAAGTTCCACATTGCGTTGAAATGCTAGCTTGAGTAAAAGGGACATGTAACTCACCACAACCTTCACAAGAGGCAGTAGCTCAATGGTAGAGCATATACTTTGCATGTGTGAGGCTAATGGAAAGTTCCACATTCCTTTAAATTGCTGGGGATTGAAACCAGGACCTTTGTTGCAAAAAAAAAATAAAAAATAAAACTTTTCAATTCTACAACTTTCCTTGGAGACGCTGAGATTGAACCCAGGAGCTCATACATGCAAAGCATGTGCTGTACCACTGAACCACTGGCCCTTGTGAATGTTGGGTTGAGTTACATGTGCTTTGTACTCAAGCTAGATGCTAATTTTCCAACTAAATAATTAGGCAGAGAGAGATGTGCAACAGATAAAGGTTTGAGTTAAAGGAAAACTTTCCTTGGAGATGCTGGGGATTGAACCCAGGACCTCATACATGCAAAGCATGCGCTCTACCACTGAGCTACATCCCCTGATGGACGGAAGCAAGTTTCCCGCAGGCTAGTGGAAAGTTCCACATTGCTTTGAAATGCTAGCTTGAGTAAAAGGGACATGAAACTCACCACAACCTTCACAAGGGGCAGTAGCTCAATGGTAGAGCATATGCTTTGCATGTATTAGGCTAATGGAAAGTTCCAAATTGCTTTAAAATGCTGGGGATTGAACCCAGGACCTTTTTTGCAAAAGTTTTTTGCAAAAAAAATACAAAAAAATCCTTACAATTCAAAAAATTTCTTTGGAGACACTGGGGATTGAACCCAGGAGTTCATACATACAAAGCATGCGCTCTACCACTGAGCCACTGGACTTGTGAAGGTTGGGCTGAGTTACATGTACCTTATACTCAAGCTAGTTGCTATTTTTCCAAATATAAATTAGGCAGTGAGAGATGCGCAACAGATAAAGCTTAGTGTTGAAGGACAATTTCCTTTGGAGTAGCTGGGGATTGAACCCATGACCACATGCATGCAAAGCATATGCTCTACCACTGAGCTACTGGCACTTGAGAAAGCTGTGCTGAGTTACATTTGCCTTGTACTCAAGCTAGATGCTAATTTTCCAACTAAATAATTAGGCAGAGAGAGATGTGCAACAGATAAAGGTTTGAGTTAAAGGAAAACTTTCCTTGGAGATGCTGGGGATTGAACCCAGGACCTCATACATGCAAAGCATGCGCTCTACCACTGAGCTACATCCCCTGATGGACTGAAGCAAGTTTCCTGCAGGCTAGTGGAAAGTTCCACATTGCTTTGAAATGCTAGCTTGAGTAAAAGGGACATGAAACTCACCACAACCTTCACAAGGGGAAGTAGCTCAATGGTAGAGCATATGCTTTGCATGTATTAGGCTAATGGAAAGTTCCAAATTGCTTTAAATGCTGGGGATTGAACCCAGGACCTTTTTTGCAAAAGTTTTTTGCAAAAAAAATACAAAAAAATCCTTACAATTCAACAAATTTCTTTGGAGACACTGGGGATTGAACCCAGGAGCTCATACATACAAAGCATGCGCTCTACCACTGAGCCACTGGACTTGTGAAGGTTGGGCTGAGTTACATGTACCTTATACTCAAGCTAGTTGCTATTTTTCCAAATATAAATTAGGCAGTGAGAGATGCGCAACAGATAAAGCTTAGTGTTGAAGGACAATTTCCTTTGGAGTAGCTGGGGATTGAACCCATGACCACATGCATGCAAAGCATATGCTCTACCACTGAGCTACTGGCACTTGAGAAAGCTGTGCTGAGTTACATTTGCCTTGTACTCAAGCTAGTTGCTATTTTTCCAAATATAAATTTGGCAGAGAGAGATGTGCAACAGATAAAGCTTTGAGTTAAAGGATGACTTTCTTGGAGATGCTGGGGATTGAACCCAGGAACTCATACATGCAAAGCATGCGCTCTACCACTGAGCTACATCCCCTGATGGACTAACGCAAGTTTCCTGCAGGCGAGTGGAAAGTTCCACATTGCTTTGAAATGCTAGCTTGAGTAAAAGGGACATGTAACTCACCACAACCTTCACAAGAGGCAGTAGCTCAATGGTAGAGCATATACTTTGCGTGTGTGAGGCTAATGGAAAGTTCCACATTCCTTTAAATTGCTGGGGATTGAAACCAGGACCTTTGTTGCAAAAAAAATAAAAAATAAAACTTTTCAATTCTACAACTTTCCTTGGAGACGCTGAGATTGTACCCAGGAGCTCATACATGCAAAGCATGTTCTCTACCACTGAACCACTGGCCCTTGTGAATGTTGGGCTGAGTTACAAGTTCCTTGTACTCAAGCTAGATGCAAATTTCCCAACTAAAAAATTAGGCAGAGAGAGATGTGCAACAGATAAAGGTTTAAGTTAAAGGATAACTTTCCTTGGAGATGCTGGGGATTGAACCCAGGACCTCATACAAGCAAAGCATGCGGTCTACCACTGAGCTACATCCCCTGATGGACTGAAGTAAGTTTCCTGCAGCCTAGTGGAAAGTTCCACATTGCGTTGAAATGCTAGCTTGAGTAAAAGGGACATGTAACTCACCACAACCTTCACAAGAGGCAGTAGCTCAATGGTAGAGCATATACTTTGCATGTGTGAGGCTAATGGAAAGTTCCACATTCCTTTAAATTGCTGGGGATTGAAACCAGGACCTTTGTTGCAAAAAAAAAATAAAAAATAAAACTTTTCAATTCTACAACTTTCCTTGGAGACGCTGAGATTGAACCCAGGAGCTCATACATGCAAAGCATGTGCTGTACCACTGAACCACTGGCCCTTGTGAATGTTGGGTTGAGTTACATGTGCTTTGTACTCAAGCTAGATGCTAATTTTCCAACTAAATAATTAGGCAGAGAGAGATGTGCAACAGATAAAGGTTTGAGTTAAAGGAAAACTTTCCTTGGAGATGCTGGGGATTGAACCCAGGACCTCATACATGCAAAGCATGCGCTCTACCACTGAGGTACATCCCCTGATGGACTGAAGCAAGTTTCCCGCAGGCTAGTGGAAAGTTCCACATTGCTTTGAAATGCTAGCTTGAGTAAAAGGGACATGAAACTCACCACAACCTTCACAAGGGGCAGTAGCTCAATGGTAGAGCATATGCTTTGCATGTATTAGGCTAATGGAAAGTTCCAAATTGCTTTAAAATGCTGGGGATTGAACCCAGGACCTTTTTTGCAAAAGTTTTTTGCAAAAAAAATACAAAAAAATCCTTACAATTCAAAAAATTTCTTTGGAGACACTGGGGATTGAACCCAGGAGTTCATACATACAAAGCATGCGCTCTACCACTGAGCCACTGGACTTGTGAAGGTTGGGCTGAGTTACATGTACCTTATACTCAAGCTAGTTGCTATTTTTCCAAATATAAATTAGGCAGTGAGAGATGCGCAACAGATAAAGCTTAGTGTTGAAGGACAATTTCCTTTGGAGTAGCTGGGGATTGAACCCATGACCACATGCATGCAAAGCATATGCTCTACCACTGAGCTACTGGCACTTGAGAAAGCTGTGCTGAGTTACATTTGCCTTGTACTCAAGCTAGTTGCTATTTTTCCAAATTTAAATTTGGCAGAGAGAGATGTGCAACAGATAAAGCTTTGAGTTAAAGGATGACTTTCTTGGAGATGCTGGGGATTGAACCCAGCACCTCATACATGCAAAGCATGCGCTCTACCACTGAGCTACATCCCCTGATGGACTAACGCAAGTTTCCTGCAGGCGAGTGGAAAGTTCCACATTGCGTTAAAATGCTAGCTTGAGTAAAAGGAACATGTAACTCACCACAACCTTCACAAGAGGCAGTTGCTCAATGGTAGAGCATATACTTTGCATGTGTGAGGCTAATGGAAAGTTCCACATTCCTTTAAATTGCTGGGGATTGAAACCAGGACCTTTGTTGCAAAAAAAATAAAAAATAAAACTTTTCAATTCTTCAACTTTCCTTGGAGACGCTGAGATTGAACCCAGGAGCTCATACATGCAAAGCATGTGCTCTACCACTGAACCACTGGCCCTTGTGAATGTTGGGCTGAGTTACATGTGCCTTGTACTCAAGCTAGATGCTAATTTTCCAACTAAATAATTAGGCAGAGAGAGATGTGCAACAGATAAAGGTTTGAGTTAAAGGAAAACTTTCCTTGGAGATGCTGGGGATTGAACCCAGGACCTCATACATGCAAAGCATGCGCTCTACCACTGAGCTACATCCCCTGATGGACTGAAGCAAGTTTCCTGCAGGCTAGTGGAAAGTTCCACATTGCTTTGAAATGCTAGCTTGAGTAAAAGGGACATGAAACTCACCACAACCTTCACAAGGGGAAGTAGCTCAATGGTAGAGCATATGCTTTGCATGTATTAGGCTAATGGAAAGTTCCAAATTGCTTTAAATGCTGGGGATTGAACCCAGGACCTTTTTTGCAAAAGTTTTTTGCAAAAAAAATACAAAAAAATCCTTACAATTCAACAAATTTCTTTGGAGACACTGGGGATTGAACCCAGGAGCTCATACATACAAAGCATGCGCTCTACCACTGAGCCACTGGACTTGTGAAGGTTGGGCTGAGTTACATGTACCTTATACTCAAGCTAGTTGCTATTTTTCCAAATATAAATTAGGCAGTGAGAGATGCGCAACAGATAAAGCTTAGTGTTGAAGGACAATTTCCTTTGGAGTAGCTGGGGATTGAACCCATGACCACATGCATGCAAAGCATATGCTCTACCACTGAGCTACTGGCACTTGAGAAAGCTGTGCTGAGTTACATTTGCCTTGTACTCAAGCTAGTTGCTATTTTTCCAAATATAAATTTGGCAGAGAGAGATGTGCAACAGATAAAGCTTTGAGTTAAAGGATGACTTTCTTGGAGATGCTGGGGATTGAACCCAGGAACTCATACATGCAAAGCATGCGCTCTACCACTGAGCTACATCCCCTGATGGACTAACGCAAGTTTCCTGCAGGCGAGTGGAAAGTTCCACATTGCTTTGAAATGCTAGCTTGAGTAAAAGGGACATGTAACTCACCACAACCTTCACAAGAGGCAGTAGCTCAATGGTAGAGCATATACTTTGCGTGTGTGAGGCTAATGGAAAGTTCCACATTCCTTTAAATTGCTGGGGATTGAAACCAGGACCTTTGTTGCAAAAAAAATAAAAAATAAAACTTTTCAATTCTACAACTTTCCTTGGAGACGCTGAGATTGTACCCAGGAGCTCATACATGCAAAGCATGTTCTCTACCACTGAACCACTGGCCCTTGTGAATGTTGGGCTGAGTTACAAGTTCCTTGTACTCAAGCTAGATGCAAATTTCCCAACTAAAAAATTAGGCAGAGAGAGATGTGCAACAGATAAAGGTTTAAGTTAAAGGATAACTTTCCTTGGAGATGCTGGGGATTGAACCCAGGACCTCATACAAGCAAAGCATGCGGTCTACCACTGAGCTACATCCCCTGATGGACTGAAGTAAGTTTCCTGCAGCCTAGTGGAAAGTTCCACATTGCGTTGAAATGCTAGCTTGAGTAAAAGGGACATGTAACTCACCACAACCTTCACAAGAGGCAGTAGCTCAATGGTAGAGCATATACTTTGCATGTGTGAGGCTAATGGAAAGTTCCACATTCCTTTAAATTGCTGGGGATTGAAACCAGGACCTTTGTTGCAAAAAAAAAATAAAAAATAAAACTTTTCAATTCTACAACTTTCCTTGGAGACGCTGAGATTGAACCCAGGAGCTCATACATGCAAAGCATGTGCTGTACCACTGAACCACTGGCCCTTGTGAATGTTGGGTTGAGTTACATGTGCTTTGTACTCAAGCTAGATGCTAATTTTCCAACTAAATAATTAGGCAGAGAGAGATGTGCAACAGATAAAGGTTTGAGTTAAAGGAAAACTTTCCTTGGAGATGCTGGGGATTGAACCCAGGACCTCATACATGCAAAGCATGCGCTCTACCACTGAGCTACATCCCCTGATGGACGGAAGCAAGTTTCCCGCAGGCTAGTGGAAAGTTCCACATTGCTTTGAAATGCTAGCTTGAGTAAAAGGGACATGAAACTCACCACAACCTTCACAAGGGGCAGTAGCTCAATGGTAGAGCATATGCTTTGCATGTATTAGGCTAATGGAAAGTTCCAAATTGCTTTAAAATGCTGGGGATTGAACCCAGGACCTTTTTTGCAAAAGTTTTTTGCAAAAAAAATACAAAAAAATCCTTACAATTCAAAAAATTTCTTTGGAGACACTGGGGATTGAACCCAGGAGTTCATACATACAAAGCATGCGCTCTACCACTGAGCCACTGGACTTGTGAAGGTTGGGCTGAGTTACATGTACCTTATACTCAAGCTAGTTGCTATTTTTCCAAATATAAATTAGGCAGTGAGAGATGCGCAACAGATAAAGCTTAGTGTTGAAGGACAATTTCCTTTGGAGTAGCTGGGGATTGAACCCATGACCACATGCATGCAAAGCATATGCTCTACCACTGAGCTACTGGCACTTGAGAAAGCTGTGCTGAGTTACATTTGCCTTGTACTCAAGCTAGTTGCTATTTTTCCAAATTTAAATTTGGCAGAGAGAGATGTGCAACAGATAAAGCTTTGAGTTAAAGGATGACTTTCTTGGAGATGCTGGGGATTGAACCCAGCACCTCATACATGCAAAGCATGCGCTCTACCACTGAGCTACATCCCCTGATGGACTAACGCAAGTTTCCTGCAGGCGAGTGGAAAGTTCCACATTGCGTTGAAATGCTAGCTTGAGTAAAAGGAACATGTAACTCACCACAACCTTCACAAGAGGCAGTTGCTCAATGGTAGAGCATATACTTTGCATGTGTGAGGCTAATGGAAAGTTCCACATTCCTTTAAATTGCTGGGGATTGAAACCAGGACCTTTGTTGCAAAAAAAATAAAAAATAAAACTTTTCAATTCTTCAACTTTCCTTGGAGACGCTGAGATTGAACCCAGGAGCTCATACATGCAAAGCATGTGCTCTACCACTGAACCACTGGCCCTTGTGAATGTTGGACTGAGTTACATGTGCCTTGTACTCAAGCTAGATGCTAATTTTCCAACTAAATAATTAGGCAGAGAGAGATGTGCAACAGATAAAGGTTTGAGTTAAGAGAAAACTTTCCTTGGAGATGCTGGGGATTGAACCCAGGACCTCATACATGCAAAGCATGCGCTCTACCACTGAGCTACATCCCCTGATGGACTGAAGCAAGTTTCCTGCAGGCTAGTGGAAAGTTCCACATTGCTTTGAAATGCTAGCTTGAGTAAAAGGGACATGAAACTCACCACAACCTTCACAAGGGGAAGTAGCTCAATGGTAGAGCATATGCTTTGCATGTATTAGGCTAATGGAAAGTTCCAAATTGCTTTAAATGCTGGGGATTGAACCCAGGACCTTTTTTGCAAAAGTTTTTTGCAAAAAAAATACAAAAAAATCCTTACAATTCAACAAATTTCTTTGGAGACACTGGGGATTGAACCCAGGAGCTCATACATACAAAGCATGCGCTCTACCACTGAGCCACTGGACTTGTGAAGGTTGGGCTGAGTTACATGTACCTTATACTCAAGCTAGTTGCTATTTTTCCAAATATAAATTAGGCAGTGAGAGATGCGCAACAGATAAAGCTTAGTGTTGAAGGACAATTTCCTTTGGAGTAGCTGGGGATTGAACCCATGACCACATGCATGCAAAGCATATGCTCTACCACTGAGCTACTGGCACTTGAGAAAGCTGTGCTGAGTTACATTTGCCTTGTACTCAAGCTAGTTGCTATTTTTCCAAATATAAATTTGGCAGAGAGAGATGTGCAACAGATAAAGCTTTGAGTTAAAGGATGACTTTCTTGGAGATGCTGGGGATTGAACCCAGGAACTCATACATGCAAAGCATGCGCTCTACCACTGAGCTACATCCCCTGATGGACTAACGCAAGTTTCCTGCAGGCGAGTGGAAAGTTCCACATTGCTTTGAAATGCTAGCTTGAGTAAAAGGGACATGTAACTCACCACAACCTTCACAAGAGGCAGTAGCTCAATGGTAGAGCATATACTTTGCGTGTGTGAGGCTAATGGAAAGTTCCACATTCCTTTAAATTGCTGGGGATTGAAACCAGGACCTTTGTTGCAAAAAAAATAAAAAATAAAACTTTTCAATTCTACAACTTTCCTTGGAGACGCTGAGATTGTACCCAGGAGCTCATACATGCAAAGCATGTTCTCTACCACTGAACCACTGGCCCTTGTGAATGTTGGGCTGAGTTACAAGTTCCTTGTACTCAAGCTAGATGCAAATTTCCCAACTAAAAAATTAGGCAGAGAGAGATGTGCAACAGATAAAGGTTTAAGTTAAAGGATAACTTTCCTTGGAGATGCTGGGGATTGAACACAGGACCTCATACAAGCAAAGCATGCGGTCTACCACTGAGCTACATCCCCTGATGGACTGAAGTAAGTTTCCTGCAGCCTAGTGGAAAGTTCCACATTGCGTTGAAATGCTAGCTTGAGTAAAAGGGACATGTAACTCACCACAACCTTCACAAGAGGCAGTAGCTCAATGGTAGAGCATATACTTTGCATGTGTGAGGCTAATGGAAAGTTCCACATTCCTTTAAATTGCTGGGGATTGAAACCAGGACCTTTGTTGCAAAAAAAAAATAAAAAATAAAACTTTTCAATTCTACAACTTTCCTTGGAGACGCTGAGATTGAACCCAGAAGCTCATACATGCAAACCATGTGCTGTACCACTGAACCACTGGCCCTTGTTAATGTTGGGTTGAGTTACATGTGCTTTGTACTCAAGCTAGATGCTAATTTTCCAACTAAATAATTAGGCAGAGAGAGATGTGCAACAGATAAAGGTTTGAGTTAAAGGAAAACTTTCCTTGGAGATGCTGGGGATTGAACCCAGGACCTCATACATGCAAAGCATGCGCTCTACCACTGAGCTACATCCCCTGATGGACTGAAGCAAGTTTCCCGCAGGCTAGTGGAAAGTTCCACATTGCTTTGAAATGCTAGCTTGAGTAAAAGGGACATGAAACTCACCACAACCTTCACAAGGGGCAGTAGCTCAATGGTAGAGCATATGCTTTGCATGTATTAGGCTAATGGAAAGTTCCAAATTGCTTTAAAATGCTGGGGATTGAACCCAGGACCTTTTTTGCAAAAGTTTTTTGCAAAAAAAATACAAAAAATCCTTACAATTCAAAAAATTTCTTTGGAGACACTGGGGATTGAACCCAGGAGTTCATACATACAAAGCATGCGCTCTACCACTGAGCCACTGGACTTGTGAAGGTTGGGCTGAGTTACATGTACCTTATACTCAAGCTAGTTGCTATTTTTCCAAATATAAATTAGGCAGTGAGAGATGCGCAACAGATAAAGCTTAGTGTTGAAGGACAATTTCCTTTGGAGTAGCTGGGGATTGAACCCATGACCACATGCATGCAAAGCATATGCTCTACCACTGAGCTACTGGCACTTGAGAAAGCTGTGTTGAGTTACATGTGCCTTGTACTCAAGCTAGTTGTTATTTTTCCAAATATAAATTTGGCAGAGAGAGATGTGCAACAGATAAAGCTTTGAGTTAAAGGATGACTTTCTTGGAGATGCTGGGGATTGAACCCAGGACCTCATACATGCAAAGCATGCGCTCTACCACTGAGCTACATCCCCTGATGGACTGAAGCAAGTTTCCTGCAGCCTAGTGGAAAGTTCCACATTGCGTTGAAATGCTAGCTTGAGTAAAAGGGACATGAAACTCACCACAACCTTCACAAGGGGCAGTAGCTCAATGGTAGAGCATATGCTTTGCATGTATTAGGCTAATGGAAAGTTCCAAATTGCTTTAAATGCTGGGGATTGAACCCAGGACATTTTTTGCAAAAGTTTTTTGCAAAAAAAATACAAAAAAATCCTTACAATTCAACAAATTTCTTTGGAGACACTGGGGATTGAACCCAGGAGCTCATACATACAAAGCATGCGCTCTACCACTGAGCCACTGGACTTGTGAAGGTTGGGCTGAGTTACATGTACCTTATACTCAAGCTAGTTGCTATTTTTCCAAATATAAATTAGGCAGTGAGAGATGCGCAACAGATAAAGCTTAGTGTTGAAGGACAATTTCCTTTGGAGTAGCTGGGGATTGAACCCATGACCACATGCATGCAAAGCATATGCTCTACCACTGAGCTACTGGCACTTGAGAAAGCTGTGCTGAGTTACATTTGCCTTGTACTCAAGCTAGTTGCTATTTTTCCAAATATAAATTTGGCAGAGAGAGATGTGCAACAGATAAAGCTTTGAGTTAAAGGATGACTTTCTTGGAGATGCTGGGGATTGAACCCAGGAACTCATACATGCAAAGCATGCGCTCTACCACTGAGCTACATCCCCTGATGGACTAACGCAAGTTTCCTGCAGGCGAGTGGAAAGTTCCACATTGCTTTGAAATGCTAGCTTGAGTAAAAGGGACATGTAACTCACCACAACCTTCACAAGAGGCAGTAGCTCAATGGTAGAGCATATACTTTGCGTGTGTGAGGCTAATGGAAAGTTCCACATTCCTTTAAATTGCTGGGGATTGAAACCAGGACCTTTGTTGCAAAAAAAATAAAAAATAAAACTTTTCAATTCTACAACTTTCCTTGGAGACGCTGAGATTGTACCCAGGAGCTCATACATGCAAAGCATGTTCTCTACCACTGAACCACTGGCCCTTGTGAATGTTGGGCTGAGTTACAAGTTCCTTGTACTCAAGCTAGATGCAAATTTCCCAACTAAAAAATTAGGCAGAGAGAGATGTGCAACAGATAAAGGTTTAAGTTAAAGGATAACTTTCCTTGGAGATGCTGGGGATTGAACCCAGGACCTCATACAAGCAAAGCATGCGGTCTACCACTGAGCTACATCCCCTGATGGACTGAAGTAAGTTTCCTGCAGCCTAGTGGAAAGTTCCACATTGCGTTGAAATGCTAGCTTGAGTAAAAGGGACATGTAACTCACCACAACCTTCACAAGAGGCAGTAGCTCAATGGTAGAGCATATACTTTGCATGTGTGAGGCTAATGGAAAGTTCCACATTCCTTTAAATTGCTGGGGATTGAAACCAGGACCTTTGTTGCAAAAAAAAAATAAAAAATAAAACTTTTCAATTCTACAACTTTCCTTGGAGACGCTGAGATTGAACCCAGGAGCTCATACATGCAAAGCATGTGCTGTACCACTGAACCACTGGCCCTTGTGAATGTTGGGTTGAGTTACATGTGCTTTGTACTCAAGCTAGATGCTAATTTTCCAACTAAATAATTAGGCAGAGAGAGATGTGCAACAGATAAAGGTTTGAGTTAAAGGAAAACTTTCCTTGGAGATGCTGGGGATTGAACCCAGGACCTCATACATGCAAAGCATGCGCTCTACCACTGAGCTACATCCCCTGATGGACTGAAGCAAGTTTCCCGCAGGCTAGTGGAAAGTTCCACATTGCTTTGAAATGCTAGCTTGAGTAAAAGGGACATGAAACTCACCACAACCTTCACAAGGGGCAGTAGCTCAATGGTAGAGCATATGCTTTGCATGTATTAGGCTAATGGAAAGTTCCAAATTGCTTTAAAATGCTGGGGATTGAACCCAGGACCTTTTTTGCAAAAGTTTTTTGCAAAAAAAATACAAAAAAATCCTTACAATTCAAAAAATTTCTTTGGAGACACTGGGGATTGAACCCAGGAGTTCATACATACAAAGCATGCGCTCTACCACTGAGCCACTGGACTTGTGAAGGTTGGGCTGAGTTACATGTACCTTATACTCAAGCTAGTTGCTATTTTTCCAAATATAAATTAGGCAGTGAGAGATGCGCAACAGATAAAGCTTAGTGTTGAAGGACAATTTCCTTTGGAGTAGCTGGGGATTGAACCCATGACCACATGCATGCAAAGCATATGCTCTACCACTGAGCTACTGGCACTTGAGAAAGCTGTGCTGAGTTACATTTGCCTTGTACTCAAGCTAGTTGCTATTTTTCCAAATTTAAATTTGGCAGAGAGAGATGTGCAACAGATAAAGCTTTGAGTTAAAGGATGACTTTCTTGGAGATGCTGGGGATTGAACCCAGCACCTCATACATGCAAAGCATGCGCTCTACCACTGAGCTACATCCCCTGATGGACTAACGCAAGTTTCCTGCAGGCGAGTGGAAAGTTCCACATTGCGTTGAAATGCTAGCTTGAGTAAAAGGAACATGTAACTCACCACAACCTTCACAAGAGGCAGTTGCTCAATGGTAGAGCATATACTTTGCATGTGTGAGGCTAATGGAAAGTTCCACATTCCTTTAAATTGCTGGGGATTGAAACCAGGACCTTTGTTGCAAAAAAAATAAAAAATAAAACTTTTCAATTCTTCAACTTTCCTTGGAGACGCTGAGATTGAACCCAGGAGCTCATACATGCAAAGCATGTGCTCTACCACTGAACCACTGGCCCTTGTGAATGTTGGGCTGAGTTACATGTGCCTTGTACTCAAGCTAGATGCTAATTTTCCAACTAAATAATTAGGCAGAGAGAGATGTGCAACAGATAAAGGTTTGAGTTAAAGGAAAACTTTCCTTGGAGATGCTGGGGATTGAACCCAGGACCTCATACATGCAAAGCATGCGCTCTACCACTGAGCTACATCCCCTGATGGACTGAAGCAAGTTTCCTGCAGGCTAGTGGAAAGTTCCACATTGCTTTGAAATGCTAGCTTGAGTAAAAGGGACATGAAACTCACCACAACCTTCACAAGGGGAAGTAGCTCAATGGTAGAGCATATGCTTTGCATGTATTAGGCTAATGGAAAGTTCCAAATTGCTTTAAATGCTGGGGATTGAACCCAGGACCTTTTTTGCAAAAGTTTTTTGCAAAAAAAATACAAAAAAATCCTTACAATTCAACAAATTTCTTTGGAGACACTGGGGATTGAACCCAGGAGCTCATACATACAAAGCATGCGCTCTACCACTGAGCCACTGGACTTGTGAAGGTTGGGCTGAGTTACATGTACCTTATACTCAAGCTAGTTGCTATTTTTCCAAATATAAATTAGGCAGTGAGAGATGCGCAACAGATAAAGCTTAGTGTTGAAGGACAATTTCCTTTGGAGTAGCTGGGGATTGAACCCATGACCACATGCATGCAAAGCATATGCTCTACCACTGAGCTACTGGCACTTGAGAAAGCTGTGCTGAGTTACATTTGCCTTGTACTCAAGCTAGTTGCTATTTTTCCAAATATAAATTTGGCAGAGAGAGATGTGCAACAGATAAAGCTTTGAGTTAAAGGATGACTTTCTTGGAGATGCTGGGGATTGAACCCAGGAACTCATACATGCAAAGCATGCGCTCTACCACTGAGCTACATCCCCTGATGGACTAATGCAAGTTTCCTGCAGGCGAGTGGAAAGTTCCACATTGCTTTGAAATGCTAGCTTGAGTAAAAGGGACATGTAACTCACCACAACCTTCACAAGAGGCAGTAGCTCAATGGTAGAGCATATACTTTGCGTGTGTGAGGCTAATGGAAAGTTCCACATTCCTTTAAATTGCTGGGGATTGAAACCAGGACCTTTGTTGCAAAAAAAATAAAAAATAAAACTTTTCAATTCTACAACTTTCCTTGGAGACGCTGAGATTGTACCCAGGAGCTCATACATGCAAAGCATGTTCTCTACCACTGAACCACTGGCCCTTGTGAATGTTGGGCTGAGTTACAAGTTCCTTGTACTCAAGCTAGATGCAAATTTCCCAACTAAAAAATTAGGCAGAGAGAGATGTGCAACAGATAAAGGTTTAAGTTAAAGGATAACTTTCCTTGGAGATGCTGGGGATTGAACCCAGGACCTCATACAAGCAAAGCATGCGGTCTACCACTGAGCTACATCCCCTGATGGACTGAAGTAAGTTTCCTGCAGCCTAGTGGAAAGTTCCACATTGCGTTGAAATGCTAGCTTGAGTAAAAGGGACATGTAACTCACCACAACCTTCACAAGAGGCAGTAGCTCAATGGTAGAGCATATACTTTGCATGTGTGAGGCTAATGGAAAGTTCCACATTCCTTTAAATTGCTGGGGATTGAAACCAGGACCTTTGTTGCAAAAAAAAAATAAAAAATAAAACTTTTCAATTCTACAACTTTCCTTGGAGACGCTGAGATTGAACCCAGGAGCTCATACATGCAAAGCATGTGCTGTACCACTGAACCACTGGCCCTTGTGAATGTTGGGTTGAGTTACATGTGCTTTGTACTCAAGCTAGATGCTAATTTTCCAACTAAATAATTAGGCAGAGAGAGATGTGCAACAGATAAAGGTTTGAGTTAAAGGAAAACTTTCCTTGGAGATGCTGGGGATTGAACCCAGGACCTCATACATGCAAAGCATGCGCTCTACCACTGAGCTACATCCCCTGATGGACTGAAGCAAGTTTCCCGCAGGCTAGTGGAAAGTTCCACATTGCTTTGAAATGCTAGCTTGAGTAAAAGGGACATGAAACTCACCACAACCTTCACAAGGGGCAGTAGCTCAATGGTAGAGCATATGCTTTGCATGTATTAGGCTAATGGAAAGTTCCAAATTGCTTTAAAATGCTGGGGATTGAACCCAGGACCTTTTTTGCAAAAGTTTTTTGCAAAAAAAATACAAAAAAATCCTTACAATTCAAAAAGTTCTTTGGAGACACTGGGGATTGAACCCAGGAGTTCATACATACAAAGCATGCGCTCTACCACTGAGCCACTGGACTTGTGAAGGTTGGGCTGAGTTACATGTACCTTATACTCAAGCTAGTTGCTATTTTTCCAAATATAAATTAGGCAGTGAGAGATGCGCAACAGATAAAGCTTAGTGTTGAAGGACAATTTCCTTTGGAGTAGCTGGGGATTGAACCCATGACCACATGCATGCAAAGCATATGCTCTACCACTGAGCTACTGGCACTTGAGAAAGCTGTGCTGAGTTACATTTGCCTTGTACTCAAGCTAGTTGCTATTTTTCCAAATTTAAATTTGGCAGAGAGAGATGTGCAACAGATAAAGCTTTGAGTTAAAGGATGACTTTCTTGGAGATGCTGGGGATTGAACCCAGCACCTCATACATGCAAAGCATGCGCTCTACCACTGAGCTACATCCCCTGATGGACTAACGCAAGTTTCCTGCAGGCGAGTGGAAAGTTCCACATTGCGTTGAAATGCTAGCTTGAGTAAAAGGAACATGTAACTCACCACAACCTTCACAAGAGGCAGTTGCTCAATGGTAGAGCATATACTTTGCATGTGTGAGGCTAATGGAAAGTTCCACATTCCTTTAAATTGCTGGGGATTGAAACCAGGACCTTTGTTGCAAAAAAAAATAAAAAATAAAACTTTTCAATTCTTCAACTTTCCTTGGAGACGCTGAGATTGAACCCAGGAGCTCATACATGCAAAGCATGTGCTCTACCACTGAACCACTGGCCCTTGTGAATGTTGGGCTGAGTTACATGTGCCTTGTACTCAAGCTAGATGCTAATTTTCCAACTAAATAATTAGGCAGAGAGAGATGTGCAACAGATAAAGGTTTGAGTTAAAGGAAAACTTTCCTTGGAGATGCTGGGGATTGAACCCAGGACCTCATACATGCAAAGCATGCGCTCTACCACTGAGCTACATCCCCTGATGGACTGAAGCAAGTTTCCTGCAGGCTAGTGGAAAGTTCCACATTGCTTTGAAATGCTAGCTTGAGTAAAAGGGACATGAAACTCACCACAACCTTCACAAGGGGAAGTAGCTCAATGGTAGAGCATATGCTTTGCATGTATTAGGCTAATGGAAAGTTCCAAATTGCTTTAAATGCTGGGGATTGAACCCAGGACCTTTTTTGCAAAAGTTTTTTGCAAAAAAAATACAAAAAAATCCTTACAATTCAACAAATTTCTTTGGAGACACTGGGGATTGAACCCAGGAGCTCATACATACAAAGCATGCGCTCTACCACTGAGCCACTGGACTTGTGAAGGTTGGGCTGAGTTACATGTACCTTATACTCAAGCTAGTTGCTATTTTTCCAAATATAAATTAGGCAGTGAGAGATGCGCAACAGATAAAGCTTAGTGTTGAAGGACAATTTCCTTTGGAGTAGCTGGGGATTGAACCCATGACCACATGCATGCAAAGCATATGCTCTACCACTGAGCTACTGGCACTTGAGAAAGCTGTGCTGAGTTACATTTGCCTTGTACTCAAGCTAGTTGCTATTTTTCCAAATATAAATTTGGCAGAGAGAGATGTGCAACAGATAAAGCTTTGAGTTAAAGGATGACTTTCTTGGAGATGCTGGGGATTGAACCCAGGAACTCATACATGCAAAGCATGCGCTCTACCACTGAGCTACATCCCCTGATGGACTAACGCAAGTTTCCTGCAGGCGAGTGGAAAGTTCCACATTGCTTTGAAATGCTAGCTTGAGTAAAAGGGACATGTAACTCACCACAACCTTCACAAGAGGCAGTAGCTCAATGGTAGAGCATATACTTTGCGTGTGTGAGGCTAATGGAAAGTTCCACATTCCTTTAAATTGCTGGGGATTGAAACCAGGACCTTTGTTGCAAAAAAAATAAAAAATAAAACTTTTCAATTCTACAACTTTCCTTGGAGACGCTGAGATTGTACCCAGGAGCTCATACATGCAAAGCATGTTCTCTACCACTGAACCACTGGCCCTTGTGAATGTTGGGCTGAGTTACAAGTTCCTTGTACTCCAGCTAGATGCAAATTTCCCAACTAAAAAATTAGGCAGAGAGAGATGTGCAACAGATAAAGGTTTAAGTTAAAGGATAACTTTCCTTGGAGATGCTGGGGATTGAACCCAGGACCTCATACAAGCAAAGCATGCGGTCTACCACTGAGCTACATCCCCTGATGGACTGAAGTAAGTTTCCTGCAGCCTAGTGGAAAGTTCCACATTGCGTTGAAATGCTAGCTTGAGTAAAAGGGACATGTAACTCACCACAACCTTCACAAGAGGCAGTAGCTCAATGGTAGAGCATATACTTTGCATGTGTGAGGCTAATGGAAAGTTCCACATTCCTTTAAATTGCTGGGGATTGAAACCAGGACCTTTGTTGCAAAAAAAAAATAAAAAATAAAACTTTTCAATTCTACAACTTTCCTTGGAGACGCTGAGATTGAACCCAGGAGCTCATACATGCAAAGCATGTGCTGTACCACTGAACCACTGGCCCTTGTGAATGTTGGGTTGAGTTACATGTGCTTTGTACTCAAGCTAGATGCAAATTTTCCAACTAAATAATTAGGCAGAGAGAGATGTGCAACAGATAAAGGTTTGAGTTAAAGGAAAACTTTCCTTGGAGATGCTGGGGATTGAACCCAGGACCTCATACATGCAAAGCATGCGCTCTACCACTGAGCTACATCCCCTGATGGACTGAAGCAAGTTTCCCGCAGGCTAGTGGAAAGTTCCACATTGCTTTGAAATGCTAGCTTGAGTAAAAGGGACATGAAACTCACCACAACCTTCACAAGGGGCAGTAGCTCAATGGTAGAGCATATGCTTTGCATGTATTAGGCTAATGGAAAGTTCCAAATTGCTTTAAAATGCTGGGGATTGAACCCAGGACCTTTTTTGCAAAAGTTTTTTGCAAAAAAAATACAAAAAAATCCTTACAATTCAAAAAATTTCTTTGGAGACACTGGGGATTGAACCCAGGAGTTCATACATACAAAGCATGCGCTCTACCACTGAGCCACTGGACTTGTGAAGGTTGGGCTGAGTTACATGTACCTTATACTCAAGCTAGTTGCTATTTTTCCAAATATAAATTAGGCAGTGAGAGATGCGCAACAGATAAAGCTTAGTGTTGAAGGACAATTTCCTTTGGAGTAGCTGGGGATTGAACCCATGACCACATGCATGCAAAGCATATGCTCTACCACTGAGCTACTGGCACTTGAGAAAGCTGTGCTGAGTTACATTTGCCTTGTACTCAAGCTAGTTGCTATTTTTCCAAATTTAAATTTGGCAGAGAGAGATGTGCAACAGATAAAGCTTTGAGTTAAAGGATGACTTTCTTGGAGATGCTGGGGATTGAACCCAGCACCTCATACATGCAAAGCATGCGCTCTACCACTGAGCTACATCCCCTGATGGACTAACGCAAGTTTCCTGCAGGCGAGTGGAAAGTTCCACATTGCGTTGAAATGCTAGCTTGAGTAAAAGGAACATGTAACTCACCACAACCTTCACAAGAGGCAGTTGCTCAATGGTAGAGCATATACTTTGCATGTGTGAGGCTAATGGAAAGTTCCACATTCCTTTAAATTGCTGGGGATTGAAACCAGGACCTTTGTTGCAAAAAAAATAAAAAATAAAACTTTTCAATTCTTCAACTTTCCTTGGAGACGCTGAGATTGAACCCAGGAGCTCATACATGCAAAGCATGTGCTCTACCACTGAACCACTGGCCCTTGTGAATGTTGGGCTGAGTTACATGTGCCTTGTACTCAAGCTAGATGCTAATTTTCCAACTAAATAATTAGGCAGAGAGAGATGTGCAACAGATAAAGGTTTGAGTTAAAGGAAAACTTTCCTTGGAGATGCTGGGGATTGAACCCAGGACCTCATACATGCAAAGCATGCGCTCTACCACTGAGCTACATCCCCTGATGGACTGAAGCAAGTTTCCTGCAGGCTAGTGGAAAGTTCCACATTGCTTTGAAATGCTAGCTTGAGTAAAAGGGACATGAAACTCACCACAACCTTCACAAGGGGAAGTAGCTCAATGGTAGAGCATATGCTTTGCATGTATTAGGCTAATGGAAAGTTCCAAATTGCTTTAAATGCTGGGGATTGAACCCAGGACCTTTTTTGCAAAAGTTTTTTGCAAAAAAAAATACAAAAAAATCCTTACAATTCAACAAATTTCTTTGGAGACACTGGGGATTGAACCCAGGAGCTCATACATACAAAGCATGCGCTCTACCACTGAGCCACTGGACTTGTGAAGGTTGGGCTGAGTTACATGTACCTTATACTCAAGCTAGTTGCTATTTTTCCAAATATAAATTAGGCAGTGAGAGATGCGCAACAGATAAAGCTTAGTGTTGAAGGACAATTTCCTTTGGAGTAGCTGGGGATTGAACCCATGACCACATGCATGCAAAGCATATGCTCTACCACTGAGCTACTGGCACTTGAGAAAGCTGTGCTGAGTTACATTTGCCTTGTACTCAAGCTAGTTGCTATTTTTCCAAATATAAATTTGGCAGAGAGAGATGTGCAACAGATAAAGCTTTGAATTAAAGGATGACTTTCTTGGAGATGCTGGGGATTGAACCCAGGAACTCATACATGCAAAGCATGCGCTCTACCACTGAGCTACATCCCCTGATGGACTAACGCAAGTTTCCTGCAGGCGAGTGGAAAGTTCCACATTGCTTTGAAATGCTAGCTTGAGTAAAAGGGACATGTAACTCACCACAACCTTCACAAGAGGCAGTAGCTCAATGGTAGAGCAATACTTTGCGTGTGTGAGGCTAATGGAAAGTTCCACAATCCTTTAAATTGCTGGGGATTGAAACCAGGACCTTTGTTGCAAAAAAAATAAAAAATAAAACTTTTCAATTCTACAACTTTCCTTGGAGACGCTGAGATTGTACCCAGGAGCTCATACATGCAAAGCATGTTCTCTACCACTGAACCACTGGCCCTAGTGAAGGTTGGGCTGAGTTACAAGTGCCTTGTACTCAAGCTAGATGCAAATTTCCCAAATAAAAAACTAGGCAGAGAGAGATGTGCAACAGATAAAGGTTTAAGTTAAAGGATAACTTTCCTTGGAGATGCTGGGGATTGAACCCAGGACCTCATACATGCAAAGCATGCGGTCTACCACTGAGCTACATCCCCTGATGGACTGAAGCAAGTTTCCTGCAGCCTAGTGGAAAGTTCCACATTGCGTTGAAATGCTAGCTTGAGTAAAAGGGACATGTAACTCACCACAACCTTCACAAGAGGCAGTAGCTCAATGGTAGAGCATATACTTTGCATGTGTGAGGCTAATGGAAAGTTCCACATTCCTTTAAATTGCTGGGGATTGAAACCAGGACCTTTGTTGCAAAAAAAAATAAAAAATAAAACTTTTCAATTCTACAACTTTCCTTGGAGACGCTGAGATTGAACCCAGGAGCTCATACATGCAAAGCATGTGCTGTACCACTGAACCACTGGCCCTTGTGAATGTTGGGCTGAGTTACATGTGCTTTGTACTCAAGCTAGATGCTAATTTTCCTACTAAATAATTAGGCAGAGAGAGATGTGCAACAGATAAAGGTTTGAGTTAAAGGAAAACTTTCCTTGGAGATGCTGGGGATTGAACCCAGGACCTCATACATGCAAAGCATGCGCTCTACCACTGAGCTACATCCCCTGATGGACTGAAGCAAGTTCCCTGCAGGCTAGTGGAAAGTTCCACATTGCTTTGAAATGCTAGCTTGAGTAAAAGGGACATGAAACTCACCACAACCTTCACAAGGGGCAGTAGCTCAATGGTAGAGCATATGCTTTGCATGTATTAGGCTAATGGAAAGTTCCAAATTGCTTTAAAATGCTGGGGATTGAACCCAGGACCTTTTTTGCAAAAGTTTTTTGCAAAAAAAATACAAAAAAATCCTTACAATTTAAAAAAATTTCTTTGGAGACACTGGGGATTGAACCCAGGAGTTCATACATACAAAGCATGCGCTCTACCACTGAGCCACTGGACTTGTGAAGGTTGGGCTGAGTTACATGTACCTTATACTCAAGCTAGTTGCTATTTTTCCAAATATAAATTAGGCAGTGAGAGATGCGCAACAGATAATGCTTAGTGTTGAAGGACAATTTCCTTTGGAGTAGCTGGGGATTGAACCCATGACCACATGCATGCAAAGCATATGCTCTACCACTGAGCTACTGGCACTTGAGAAAGCTGTGCTGAGTTACATTTGCCTTGTACTCAAGCTAGTTGCTATTTTTCCAAATTTAAATTTGGCAGAGAGAGATGTGCAACAGATAAAGCTTTGAGTTAAAGGATGACTTTCTTGGAGATGCTGGGGATTGAACCCAGGACCTCATACATGCAAAGCATGCGCTCTACCACTGAGCTACATCCCCTGATGGACTAACGCAAGTTTCCTGCAGGCGAGTGGAAAGTTCCACATTGCTTTGAAATGCTAGCTTGAGTAAAAGGGACATGTAACTCACCACAACCTTCACAAGAGGCAGTAGCTCAATGGTAGAGCATATACTTTGCATGTGTGAGGCTAATGGAAAGTTCCACATTCCTTTAAATTGGTGGGGATTGAAACCAGGACCTTTGTTGCAAAAAAAATAAAAAATAAAACTTTTCAATTCTACAACTTTCCTTGGAGACGCTGAGATTGAACCCAGGAGCTCATACATGCAAAGCATGTTCTCTACCACTGAACCACTGGCCCTTGTGAATGTTGGGCTGAGTTACAAGTGCCTTGTACTCAAGCTAGATGCAAATTTCCCAACTAAAAAATTAGGCAGAGAGAGATGTGCAACAGAAAAAGCTTTGAGTTAAAGGATGACTTTCTTGGAGATGCTGGGGATTGAACCCAGGACCTCATACATGCAAAGCATGCGCTCTACCACTGAGCTACATCCCCTGATGGACTGAAGCAAGTTTCCTGCAGGCGAGTGGAAAGTTCTACATTGCTAAGAAATGCTAGCTTGAGTAAAAGGGACATGAAACTCACCACAACCTTCACAGGGGGCAGTAGCTCAATGGTAGAGTATATGCTTTGCATGTATGAGGCTAAAGGAAAGTTCCAAATTGCTTTAAAATGCTGGGGATTGAACCCAGAACATTTGTTGCAAAAAAAATCCAACAAAACAACTTTACAATTCTACGTGGTGACACGGGAACTTTCTTTGGAGACGCTGGGGATTGAACCCAGGAGCTCATACATGCAAAGCATGTGTTCTACCACTGAGCCACTGGCCCTAGTGAAGGCTGAGGGCCTTCAGGCTCACAATTAGGCTGAGATACAGCCTAGGCTGAGATACAGCCAAGCTCACAATTAGGCTGAGATACATGTACCTTATACTCAAGCTAGCTGCCATTTTTCCAAATATAAATTAGGCAGAGAGAGATGCACAACAGATAAAGCTTTGAGGTGAAGTATAACTATCCTTGGAGTTGCTGGAGATTGAACCCATGACCACATGCATGCAAAGCATATGCTCTACCACTGAACCACTGGCCCTTGTGAATGTTGGGCTGAGTTACAAGTGCCTTGTACTCAAGCTAGATGCTAATTTCCCAACTAAAAAATTATGCAGAGAGAGATGTGCAACAGATAAAGGTTTGAGTTAAAGGATAACTTTCCTTGGAGATGCTGGCGATTGAACCCAGGACCTCATACATGCAAAGCATGCGCTCTACCACTGAGCTACAACCCCTGATGGACTGAAGCAAGTTTCCTGCAGCCTAGTGGAAAGTTCCACATTGCGTTGAAATGCTAGCTTGAGTAAAAGGGACATGAAACTCACCACAACCTTCACAAGGGGCAGTAGCTCAATGGTAGAGCATATGCTTTGCATGTATTAGGCTAATGGAAAGTTCCAAATTGCTTTAAAATGCTGGGGATTGAACCCAGGACATTTGTTGCAAAAAAATCCAAAAAAATAACTTTACAATTCTACGTGGTAACACGGGAACTTTCCTTGGAGAAGCTGGGGATTGAACCCATGACCACATGAATGCAAAGCATATGCTCTACCACTGAGCTACTGTCACTTGAGAAAGCTGTGCTGAGTTACATGTGCCTTGTACTCAAGCTAGTTGTTATTTTTCCAAATATAAATTTGGCAGAGAGAGATGTGCAACAGAAAAAGCTTTGAGTTAAAGGATGACTTTCTTGGAGATGCTGGGGATTGAACCCAGGACCTCATACATGCAAAGCATGCAGTCTACCACTGAGCTACATCCCCTGATGGACTGAAGCAAGTTTCCTGCAGCCTAGTGGAAAGTTCCACATTGCGTTGATATGCTAGCTTGAGTAAAAGGGACATGTAACTCACCACAACCTTCACAAGAGGCAGTAGCTCAATGGTAGAGCATATACTTTGCATGTGTGAGGCTAATGGAAAGTTCCACATTCCTTTAAATTGCTGGGGATTGAAACCAGGACCTTTGTTGCAAAAAAAAAAAAAATAATAAAACTTTTCAATTCTACAACTTTCCTTGGAGACGCTGAGATTGAACCCAGGAGCTCATACATGCAAAGCATGTGCTGTACCACTGAACCACTGGCCCTTGTGAATTTTGGGCTGAGTTACATGTGCTTTGTACTCAAGCTAGATGCTAATTTTCCAACTAAATAATTAGGCAGAGAGAGATGTGCAACAGATAAAGGTTTGAGTTAAAGGAAAACTTTCCTTGGAGATGCTGGGGATTGAACCCAGGACCTCATACATGCAAAGCATGCGCTCTACCACTGAGCTACATCCCCTGATGGAGTGAAGCAAGTTTCCTGCAGGCTAGTGGAAAGTTCCACATTGCTTTGAAGTACTAGCTTGAGTAAAAGGGACATGAAACTCACCACAACCTTCACAGGGGGCAGTAGCTCAATGGTCGAGTATATGCGTTGCATGTATGAGGCTAAAGGAAAGTTCCAAATTGCTTTAAAATGCTGGGGATTGAACCCAGGACATTTGTTGCAAAAAAAATCCAATAAAACAACTTTACAATTCTACGTGGTGACATGGGAACTTTCTTTGGAGACGGTGGGGATTGAACCCAGGAGCTCATACATGCAAAGCATGTGTTCTACCAGTGAGCCACTGGCCCTAGTGAAGGTTGGGCTGAGATACATGTACCTTATACTTAAGCTAGCTGCCATTTTTCCAAATATAAATTAGGCAGAGAGAGATGCACAACAGATAAAGCTTTGAGGTGAAGTATAACTATCCTTGGAGTTGCTGGAGATTGAACCCATGACCACATGCATGCAAAGCATATGCTCTACCACTGAGCTACTGGCACTTGAGAAAGCTGTGTTGAGTTACATGTGCCTTGTACTCAAGCTAGTTGTTATTTTTCCAAAGATAAATTTGGCAGAGAGAGATGTGCAACAGATAAAGCTTTGAGTTAAAGGATGACTTTCTTGGAGATGCTGGGGATTGAACCCAGGACCTCATACATGCAAAGCATGCGCTCTACCACTGAGCTACATCCCCTGATGGACTGAAGCAAGTTTCCTGCAGCCTAGTGGAAAGTTCCACATTGCGTTGAAATGCTAGCTTGAGTAAAAGGAACATGTAACTCACCACAACCTTCACAAGAGGCAGTTGCTCAATGGTAGAGCATATACTTTGCATGTGTGAGGCTAATGGAAAGTTCCACATTCCTTTAAATTGCTGGGGATTGAAACCAGGACCTTTGTTGCAAAAAAAATAAAAAATAAAACTTTTCAATTCTTCAACTTTCCTTGGAGACGCTGAGATTGAACCCAGGAGCTCATACATGCAAAGCATGTGCTCTACCACTGAACCACTGGCCCTTGTGAATGTTGGGCTGAGTTACATGTGCCTTGTACTCAAGCTAGATGCTAATTTTCCAACTAAATAATTAGGCAGAGAGAGATGTGCAACAGATAAAGGTTTAAGGATAACGGATAACTTTCCTTGGAGATGCTGGGGATTGAACCCAGGACCTCATACATGCAAAGCATGCGGTCTACCACTGAGCTACATCCCCTGATGGACTGAAGCAAGTTTCCTGCAGCCTAGTGGAAAGTTCCACATTGCGTTGAAATGCTAGCTTGAGTAAAAGGGACATGTAACTCACCACAACCTTCACAAGAGGCAGTAGCTCAATGGTAGAGCATATACTTTGCATGTGTGAGGCTAATGGAAAGTTCCACATTCCTTTAAATTGCTGGGGATTGAAACCAGGACCTTTGTTGCAAAAAAAAAATAAAAAATAAAACTTTTCAATTCTACAACTTTCCTTGAAAACGCTGAGATTGAACCCAGGAGCTCATACATGCAAAGCATGTGCTGTACCACTGAACCACTGGCCCTTGTGAATGTTGGGCTGAGTTACATGTGCTTTGTACTCAAGCTAGATGCTAATTTTCCAACTAAATAATTAGGCAGAGAGAGATGTGCAACAGATAAAGGTTTGAGTTAAAGGAAAACTTTCCTTGGAGATGCTGGGGATTGAACCCAGGACCTCATACATGCAAAGCATGCGCTCTACCACTGAGCTACATCCCCTGATGGACTGAAGCAAGTTTCCTGCAGGCTAGTGGAAAGTTCCACATTGCTTTGAAATGCTAGCTTGAGTAAAAGGGACATGAAACTCACCACAACCTTCACAAGGGGAAGTAGCTCAATGGTAGAGCATATGCTTTGCATGTATTAGGCTAATGGAAAGTTCCAAATTGCTTTAAATGCTGGGGATTGAACCCAGGACCTTTTTTGCAAAAGTTTTTTGCAAAAAAAATACAAAAAAATCCTTACAATTCAACAAATTTCTTTGGAGACACTGGGGATTGAACCCAGGAGCTCATACATACAAAGCATGCGCTCTACCACTGAGCCACTGGACTTGTGAAGGTTGGGCTGAGTTACATGTACCTTATACTCAAGCTAGTTGCTATTTTTCCAAATATAAATTAGGCAGTGAGAGATGCGCAACAGATAAAGCTTAGTGTTGAAGGACAATTTCCTTTGGAGTAGCTGGGGATTGAACCCATGACCACATGCATGCAAAGCATATGCTCTACCACTGAGCTACTGGCACTTGAGAAAGCTGTGCTGAGTTACATTTGCCTTGTACTCAAGCTAGTTGCTATTTTTCCAAATATAAATTTGGCAGAGAGAGATGTGCAACAGATAAAGCTTTGAGTTAAAGGATGACTTTCTTGGAGATGCTGGGGATTGAACCCAGGAACTCATACATGCAAAGCATGCGCTCTACCACTGAGCTACATCCCCTGATGGACTAATGCAAGTTTCCTGCAGGCGAGTGGAAAGTTCCACATTGCTTTGAAATGCTAGCTTGAGTAAAAGGGACATGTAACTCACCACAACCTTCACAAGAGGCAGTAGCTCAATGGTAGAGCATATACTTTGCGTGTGTGAGGCTAATGGAAAGTTCCACATTCCTTTAAATTGCTGGGGATTGAAACCAGGACCTTTGTTGCAAAAAAAATAAAAAATAAAACTTTTCAATTCTACAACTTTCCTTGGAGACGCTGAGATTGTACCCAGGAGCTCATACATGCAAAGCATGTTCTCTACCACTGAACCACTGGCCCTTGTGAATGTTGGGCTGAGTTACAAGTTCCTTGTACTCAAGCTAGATGCAAATTTCCCAACTAAAAAATTAGGCAGAGAGAGATGTGCAACAGATAAAGGTTTAAGTTAAAGGATAACTTTCCTTGGAGATGCTGGGGATTGAACCCAGGACCTCATACAAGCAAAGCATGCGGTCTACCACTGAGCTACATCCCCTGATGGACTGAAGTAAGTTTCCTGCAGCCTAGTGGAAAGTTCCACATTGCGTTGAAATGCTAGCTTGAGTAAAAGGGACATGTAACTCACCACAACCTTCACAAGAGGCAGTAGCTCAATGGTAGAGCATATACTTTGCATGTGTGAGGCTAATGGAAAGTTCCACATTCCTTTAAATTGCTGGGGATTGAAACCAGGACCTTTGTTGCAAAAAAAAAATAAAAAATAAAACTTTTCAATTCTACAACTTTCCTTGGAGACGCTGAGATTGAACCCAGGAGCTCATACATGCAAAGCATGTGCTGTACCACTGAACCACTGGCCCTTGTGAATGTTGGGTTGAGTTACATGTGCTTTGTACTCAAGCTAGATGCTAATTTTCCAACTAAATAATTAGGCAGAGAGAGATGTGCAACAGATAAAGGTTTGAGTTAAAGGAAAACTTTCCTTGGAGATGCTGGGGATTGAACCCAGGACCTCATACATGCAAAGCATGCGCTCTACCACTGAGCTACATCCCCTGATGGACTGAAGCAAGTTTCCCGCAGGCTAGTGGAAAGTTCCACATTGCTTTGAAATGCTAGCTTGAGTAAAAGGGACATGAAACTCACCACAACCTTCACAAGGGGCAGTAGCTCAATGGTAGAGCATATGCTTTGCATGTATTAGGCTAATGGAAAGTTCCAAATTGCTTTAAAATGCTGGGGATTGAACCCAGGACCTTTTTTGCAAAAGTTTTTTGCAAAAAAAATACAAAAAAATCCTTACAATTCAAAAAGTTCTTTGGAGACACTGGGGATTGAACCCAGGAGTTCATACATACAAAGCATGCGCTCTACCACTGAGCCACTGGACTTGTGAAGGTTGGGCTGAGTTACATGTACCTTATACTCAAGCTAGTTGCTATTTTTCCAAATATAAATTAGGCAGTGAGAGATGCGCAACAGATAAAGCTTAGTGTTGAAGGACAATTTCCTTTGGAGTAGCTGGGGATTGAACCCATGACCACATGCATGCAAAGCATATGCTCTACCACTGAGCTACTGGCACTTGAGAAAGCTGTGCTGAGTTACATTTGCCTTGTACTCAAGCTAGTTGCTATTTTTCCAAATTTAAATTTGGCAGAGAGAGATGTGCAACAGATAAAGCTTTGAGTTAAAGGATGACTTTCTTGGAGATGCTGGGGATTGAACCCAGCACCTCATACATGCAAAGCATGCGCTCTACCACTGAGCTACATCCCCTGATGGACTAACGCAAGTTTCCTGCAGGCGAGTGGAAAGTTCCACATTGCGTTGAAATGCTAGCTTGAGTAAAAGGAACATGTAACTCACCACAACCTTCACAAGAGGCAGTTGCTCAATGGTAGAGCATATACTTTGCATGTGTGAGGCTAATGGAAAGTTCCACATTCCTTTAAATTGCTGGGGATTGAAACCAGGACCTTTGTTGCAAAAAAAAATAAAAAATAAAACTTTTCAATTCTTCAACTTTCCTTGGAGACGCTGAGATTGAACCCAGGAGCTCATACATGCAAAGCATGTGCTCTACCACTGAACCACTGGCCCTTGTGAATGTTGGGCTGAGTTACATGTGCCTTGTACTCAAGCTAGATGCTAATTTTCCAACTAAATAATTAGGCAGAGAGAGATGTGCAACAGATAAAGGTTTGAGTTAAAGGAAAACTTTCCTTGGAGATGCTGGGGATTGAACCCAGGACCTCATACATGCAAAGCATGCGCTCTACCACTGAGCTACATCCCCTGATGGACTGAAGCAAGTTTCCTGCAGGCTAGTGGAAAGTTCCACATTGCTTTGAAATGCTAGCTTGAGTAAAAGGGACATGAAACTCACCACAACCTTCACAAGGGGAAGTAGCTCAATGGTAGAGCATATGCTTTGCATGTATTAGGCTAATGGAAAGTTCCAAATTGCTTTAAATGCTGGGGATTGAACCCAGGACCTTTTTTGCAAAAGTTTTTTGCAAAAAAAATACAAAAAAATCCTTACAATTCAACAAATTTCTTTGGAGACACTGGGGATTGAACCCAGGAGCTCATACATACAAAGCATGCGCTCTACCACTGAGCCACTGGACTTGTGAAGGTTGGGCTGAGTTACATGTACCTTATACTCAAGCTAGTTGCTATTTTTCCAAATATAAATTAGGCAGTGAGAGATGCGCAACAGATAAAGCTTAGTGTTGAAGGACAATTTCCTTTGGAGTAGCTGGGGATTGAACCCATGACCACATGCATGCAAAGCATATGCTCTACCACTGAGCTACTGGCACTTGAGAAAGCTGTGCTGAGTTACATTTGCCTTGTACTCAAGCTAGTTGCTATTTTTCCAAATATAAATTTGGCAGAGAGAGATGTGCAACAGATAAAGCTTTGAGTTAAAGGATGACTTTCTTGGAGATGCTGGGGATTGAACCCAGGAACTCATACATGCAAAGCATGCGCTCTACCACTGAGCTACATCCCCTGATGGACTAACGCAAGTTTCCTGCAGGCGAGTGGAAAGTTCCACATTGCTTTGAAATGCTAGCTTGAGTAAAAGGGACATGTAACTCACCACAACCTTCACAAGAGGCAGTAGCTCAATGGTAGAGCATATACTTTGCGTGTGTGAGGCTAATGGAAAGTTCCACATTCCTTTAAATTGCTGGGGATTGAAACCAGGACCTTTGTTGCAAAAAAAATAAAAAATAAAACTTTTCAATTCTACAACTTTCCTTGGAGACGCTGAGATTGTACCCAGGAGCTCATACATGCAAAGCATGTTCTCTACCACTGAACCACTGGCCCTTGTGAATGTTGGGCTGAGTTACAAGTTCCTTGTACTCAAGCTAGATGCAAATTTCCCAACTAAAAAATTAGGCAGAGAGAGATGTGCAACAGATAAAGGTTTAAGTTAAAGGATAACTTTCCTTGGAGATGCTGGGGATTGAACCCAGGACCTCATACAAGCAAAGCATGCGGTCTACCACTGAGCTACATCCCCTGATGGACTGAAGTAAGTTTCCTGCAGCCTAGTGGAAAGTTCCACATTGCGTTGAAATGCTAGCTTGAGTAAAAGGGACATGTAACTCACCACAACCTTCACAAGAGGCAGTAGCTCAATGGTAGAGCATATACTTTGCATGTGTGAGGCTAATGGAAAGTTCCACATTCCTTTAAATTGCTGGGGATTGAAACCAGGACCTTTGTTGCAAAAAAAAAATAAAAAATAAAACTTTTCAATTCTACAACTTTCCTTGGAGACGCTGAGATTGAACCCAGGAGCTCATACATGCAAAGCATGTGCTGTACCACTGAACCACTGGCCCTTGTGAATGTTGGGTTGAGTTACATGTGCTTTGTACTCAAGCTAGATGCAAATTTTCCAACTAAATAATTAGGCAGAGAGAGATGTGCAACAGATAAAGGTTTGAGTTAAAGGAAAACTTTCCTTGGAGATGCTGGGGATTGAACCCAGGACCTCATACATGCAAAGCATGCGCTCTACCACTGAGCTACATCCCCTGATGGACTGAAGCAAGTTTCCCGCAGGCTAGTGGAAAGTTCCACATTGCTTTGAAATGCTAGCTTGAGTAAAAGGGACATGAAACTCACCACAACCTTCACAAGGGGCAGTAGCTCAATGGTAGAGCATATGCTTTGCATGTATTAGGCTAATGGAAAGTTCCAAATTGCTTTAAAATGCTGGGGATTGAACCCAGGACCTTTTTTGCAAAAGTTTTTTGCAAAAAAAATACAAAAAAATCCTTACAATTCAAAAAATTTCTTTGGAGACACTGGGGATTGAACCCAGGAGTTCATACATACAAAGCATGCGCTCTACCACTGAGCCACTGGACTTGTGAAGGTTGGGCTGAGTTACATGTACCTTATACTCAAGCTAGTTGCTATTTTTCCAAATATAAATTAGGCAGTGAGAGATGCGCAACAGATAAAGCTTAGTGTTGAAGGACAATTTCCTTTGGAGTAGCTGGGGATTGAACCCATGACCACATGCATGCAAAGCATATGCTCTACCACTGAGCTACTGGCACTTGAGAAAGCTGTGCTGAGTTACATTTGCCTTGTACTCAAGCTAGTTGCTATTTTTCCAAATTTAAATTTGGCAGAGAGAGATGTGCAACAGATAAAGCTTTGAGTTAAAGGATGACTTTCTTGGAGATGCTGGGGATTGAACCCAGCACCTCATACATGCAAAGCATGCGCTCTACCACTGAGCTACATCCCCTGATGGACTAACGCAAGTTTCCTGCAGGCGAGTGGAAAGTTCCACATTGCGTTGAAATGCTAGCTTGAGTAAAAGGAACATGTAACTCACCACAACCTTCACAAGAGGCAGTTGCTCAATGGTAGAGCATATACTTTGCATGTGTGAGGCTAATGGAAAGTTCCACATTCCTTTAAATTGCTGGGGATTGAAACCAGGACCTTTGTTGCAAAAAAAATAAAAAATAAAACTTTTCAATTCTTCAACTTTCCTTGGAGACGCTGAGATTGAACCCAGGAGCTCATACATGCAAAGCATGTGCTCTACCACTGAACCACTGGCCCTTGTGAATGTTGGGCTGAGTTACATGTGCCTTGTACTCAAGCTAGATGCTAATTTTCCAACTAAATAATTAGGCAGAGAGAGATGTGCAACAGATAAAGGTTTGAGTTAAAGGAAAACTTTCCTTGGAGATGCTGGGGATTGAACCCAGGACCTCATACATGCAAAGCATGCGCTCTACCACTGAGCTACATCCCCTGATGGACTGAAGCAAGTTTCCTGCAGGCTAGTGGAAAGTTCCACATTGCTTTGAAATGCTAGCTTGAGTAAAAGGGACATGAAACTCACCACAACCTTCACAAGGGGAAGTAGCTCAATGGTAGAGCATATGCTTTGCATGTATTAGGCTAATGGAAAGTTCCAAATTGCTTTAAATGCTGGGGATTGAACCCAGGACCTTTTTTGCAAAAGTTTTTTGCAAAAAAAAATACAAAAAAATCCTTACAATTCAACAAATTTCTTTGGAGACACTGGGGATTGAACCCAGGAGCTCATACATACAAAGCATGCGCTCTACCACTGAGCCACTGGACTTGTGAAGGTTGGGCTGAGTTACATGTACCTTATACTCAAGCTAGTTGCTATTTTTCCAAATATAAATTAGGCAGTGAGAGATGCGCAACAGATAAAGCTTAGTGTTGAAGGACAATTTCCTTTGGAGTAGCTGGGGATTGAACCCATGACCACATGCATGCAAAGCATATGCTCTACCACTGAGCTACTGGCACTTGAGAAAGCTGTGCTGAGTTACATTTGCCTTGTACTCAAGCTAGTTGCTATTTTTCCAAATATAAATTTGGCAGAGAGAGATGTGCAACAGATAAAGCTTTGAATTAAAGGATGACTTTCTTGGAGATGCTGGGGATTGAACCCAGGAACTCATACATGCAAAGCATGCGCTCTACCACTGAGCTACATCCCCTGATGGACTAACGCAAGTTTCCTGCAGGCGAGTGGAAAGTTCCACATTGCTTTGAAATGCTAGCTTGAGTAAAAGGGACATGTAACTCACCACAACCTTCACAAGAGGCAGTAGCTCAATGGTAGAGCAATACTTTGCGTGTGTGAGGCTAATGGAAAGTTCCACAATCCTTTAAATTGCTGGGGATTGAAACCAGGACCTTTGTTGCAAAAAAAATAAAAAATAAAACTTTTCAATTCTACAACTTTCCTTGGAGACGCTGAGATTGTACCCAGGAGCTCATACATGCAAAGCATGTTCTCTACCACTGAACCACTGGCCCTAGTGAAGGTTGGGCTGAGTTACAAGTGCCTTGTACTCAAGCTAGATGCAAATTTCCCAAATAAAAAACTAGGCAGAGAGAGATGTGCAACAGATAAAGGTTTAAGTTAAAGGATAACTTTCCTTGGAGATGCTGGGGATTGAACCCAGGACCTCATACATGCAAAGCATGCGGTCTACCACTGAGCTACATCCCCTGATGGACTGAAGCAAGTTTCCTGCAGCCTAGTGGAAAGTTCCACATTGCGTTGAAATGCTAGCTTGAGTAAAAGGGACATGTAACTCACCACAACCTTCACAAGAGGCAGTAGCTCAATGGTAGAGCATATACTTTGCATGTGTGAGGCTAATGGAAAGTTCCACATTCCTTTAAATTGCTGGGGATTGAAACCAGGACCTTTGTTGCAAAAAAAAATAAAAAATAAAACTTTTCAATTCTACAACTTTCCTTGGAGACGCTGAGATTGAACCCAGGAGCTCATACATGCAAAGCATGTGCTGTACCACTGAACCACTGGCCCTTGTGAATGTTGGGCTGAGTTACATGTGCTTTGTACTCAAGCTAGATGCTAATTTTCCTACTAAATAATTAGGCAGAGAGAGATGTGCAACAGATAAAGGTTTGAGTTAAAGGAAAACTTTCCTTGGAGATGCTGGGGATTGAACCCAGGACCTCATACATGCAAAGCATGCGCTCTACCACTGAGCTACATCCCCTGATGGACTGAAGCAAGTTCCCTGCAGGCTAGTGGAAAGTTCCACATTGCTTTGAAATGCTAGCTTGAGTAAAAGGGACATGAAACTCACCACAACCTTCACAAGGGGCAGTAGCTCAATGGTAGAGCATATGCTTTGCATGTATTAGGCTAATGGAAAGTTCCAAATTGCTTTAAAATGCTGGGGATTGAACCCAGGACCTTTTTTGCAAAAGTTTTTTGCAAAAAAAATACAAAAAAATCCTTACAATTTAAAAAAATTTCTTTGGAGACACTGGGGATTGAACCCAGGAGTTCATACATACAAAGCATGCGCTCTACCACTGAGCCACTGGACTTGTGAAGGTTGGGCTGAGTTACATGTACCTTATACTCAAGCTAGTTGCTATTTTTCCAAATATAAATTAGGCAGTGAGAGATGCGCAACAGATAATGCTTAGTGTTGAAGGACAATTTCCTTTGGAGTAGCTGGGGATTGAACCCATGACCACATGCATGCAAAGCATATGCTCTACCACTGAGCTACTGGCACTTGAGAAAGCTGTGCTGAGTTACATTTGCCTTGTACTCAAGCTAGTTGCTATTTTTCCAAATTTAAATTTGGCAGAGAGAGATGTGCAACAGATAAAGCTTTGAGTTAAAGGATGACTTTCTTGGAGATGCTGGGGATTGAACCCAGGACCTCATACATGCAAAGCATGCGCTCTACCACTGAGCTACATCCCCTGATGGACTAACGCAAGTTTCCTGCAGGCGAGTGGAAAGTTCCACATTGCTTTGAAATGCTAGCTTGAGTAAAAGGGACATGTAACTCACCACAACCTTCACAAGAGGCAGTAGCTCAATGGTAGAGCATATACTTTGCATGTGTGAGGCTAATGGAAAGTTCCACATTCCTTTAAATTGGTGGGGATTGAAACCAGGACCTTTGTTGCAAAAAAAATAAAAAATAAAACTTTTCAATTCTACAACTTTCCTTGGAGACGCTGAGATTGAACCCAGGAGCTCATACATGCAAAGCATGTTCTCTACCACTGAACCACTGGCCCTTGTGAATGTTGGGCTGAGTTACAAGTGCCTTGTACTCAAGCTAGATGCAAATTTCCCAACTAAAAAATTAGGCAGAGAGAGATGTGCAACAGAAAAAGCTTTGAGTTAAAGGATGACTTTCTTGGAGATGCTGGGGATTGAACCCAGGACCTCATACATGCAAAGCATGCGCTCTACCACTGAGCTACATCCCCTGATGGACTGAAGCAAGTTTCCTGCAGGCGAGTGGAAAGTTCTACATTGCTAAGAAATGCTAGCTTGAGTAAAAGGGACATGAAACTCACCACAACCTTCACAGGGGGCAGTAGCTCAATGGTAGAGTATATGCTTTGCATGTATGAGGCTAAAGGAAAGTTCCAAATTGCTTTAAAATGCTGGGGATTGAACCCAGAACATTTGTTGCAAAAAAAATCCAACAAAACAACTTTACAATTCTACGTGGTGACACGGGAACTTTCTTTGGAGACGCTGGGGATTGAACCCAGGAGCTCATACATGCAAAGCATGTGTTCTACCACTGAGCCACTGGCCCTAGTGAAGGCTGAGGGCCTTCAGGCTCACAATTAGGCTGAGATACAGCCTAGGCTGAGATACAGCCAAGCTCACAATTAGGCTGAGATACATGTACCTTATACTCAAGCTAGCTGCCATTTTTCCAAATATAAATTAGGCAGAGAGAGATGCACAACAGATAAAGCTTTGAGGTGAAGTATAACTATCCTTGGAGTTGCTGGAGATTGAACCCATGACCACATGCATGCAAAGCATATGCTCTACCACTGAACCACTGGCCCTTGTGAATGTTGGGCTGAGTTACAAGTGCCTTGTACTCAAGCTAGATGCTAATTTCCCAACTAAAAAATTATGCAGAGAGAGATGTGCAACAGATAAAGGTTTGAGTTAAAGGATAACTTTCCTTGGAGATGCTGGCGATTGAACCCAGGACCTCATACATGCAAAGCATGCGCTCTACCACTGAGCTACAACCCCTGATGGACTGAAGCAAGTTTCCTGCAGCCTAGTGGAAAGTTCCACATTGCGTTGAAATGCTAGCTTGAGTAAAAGGGACATGAAACTCACCACAACCTTCACAAGGGGCAGTAGCTCAATGGTAGAGCATATGCTTTGCATGTATTAGGCTAATGGAAAGTTCCAAATTGCTTTAAAATGCTGGGGATTGAACCCAGGACATTTGTTGCAAAAAAATCCAAAAAAATAACTTTACAATTCTACGTGGTAACACGGGAACTTTCCTTGGAGAAGCTGGGGATTGAACCCATGACCACATGAATGCAAAGCATATGCTCTACCACTGAGCTACTGTCACTTGAGAAAGCTGTGCTGAGTTACATGTGCCTTGTACTCAAGCTAGTTGTTATTTTTCCAAATATAAATTTGGCAGAGAGAGATGTGCAACAGAAAAAGCTTTGAGTTAAAGGATGACTTTCTTGGAGATGCTGGGGATTGAACCCAGGACCTCATACATGCAAAGCATGCAGTCTACCACTGAGCTACATCCCCTGATGGACTGAAGCAAGTTTCCTGCAGCCTAGTGGAAAGTTCCACATTGCGTTGATATGCTAGCTTGAGTAAAAGGGACATGTAACTCACCACAACCTTCACAAGAGGCAGTAGCTCAATGGTAGAGCATATACTTTGCATGTGTGAGGCTAATGGAAAGTTCCACATTCCTTTAAATTGCTGGGGATTGAAACCAGGACCTTTGTTGCAAAAAAAAAAAAAATAATAAAACTTTTCAATTCTACAACTTTCCTTGGAGACGCTGAGATTGAACCCAGGAGCTCATACATGCAAAGCATGTGCTGTACCACTGAACCACTGGCCCTTGTGAATTTTGGGCTGAGTTACATGTGCTTTGTACTCAAGCTAGATGCTAATTTTCCAACTAAATAATTAGGCAGAGAGAGATGTGCAACAGATAAAGGTTTGAGTTAAAGGAAAACTTTCCTTGGAGATGCTGGGGATTGAACCCAGGACCTCATACATGCAAAGCATGCGCTCTACCACTGAGCTACATCCCCTGATGGAGTGAAGCAAGTTTCCTGCAGGCTAGTGGAAAGTTCCACATTGCTTTGAAGTACTAGCTTGAGTAAAAGGGACATGAAACTCACCACAACCTTCACAGGGGGCAGTAGCTCAATGGTCGAGTATATGCGTTGCATGTATGAGGCTAAAGGAAAGTTCCAAATTGCTTTAAAATGCTGGGGATTGAACCCAGGACATTTGTTGCAAAAAAAATCCAATAAAACAACTTTACAATTCTACGTGGTGACATGGGAACTTTCTTTGGAGACGGTGGGGATTGAACCCAGGAGCTCATACATGCAAAGCATGTGTTCTACCAGTGAGCCACTGGCCCTAGTGAAGGTTGGGCTGAGATACATGTACCTTATACTTAAGCTAGCTGCCATTTTTCCAAATATAAATTAGGCAGAGAGAGATGCACAACAGATAAAGCTTTGAGGTGAAGTATAACTATCCTTGGAGTTGCTGGAGATTGAACCCATGACCACATGCATGCAAAGCATATGCTCTACCACTGAGCTACTGGCACTTGAGAAAGCTGTGTTGAGTTACATGTGCCTTGTACTCAAGCTAGTTGTTATTTTTCCAAATATAAATTTGGCAGAGAGAGATGTGCAACAGATAAAGCTTTGAGTTAAAGGATGACTTTCTTGGAGATGCTGGGGATTGAACCCAGGACCTCATACATGCAAAGCATGCGCTCTACCACTGAGCTACATCCCCTGATGGACTGAAGCAAGTTTCCTGCAGCCTAGTGGAAAGTTCCACATTGCGTTGAAATGCTAGCTTGAGTAAAAGGAACATGTAACTCACCACAACCTTCACAAGAGGCAGTTGCTCAATGGTAGAGCATATACTTTGCATGTGTGAGGCTAATGGAAAGTTCCACATTCCTTTAAATTGCTGGGGATTGAAACCAGGACCTTTGTTGCAAAAAAAATAAAAAATAAAACTTTTCAATTCTTCAACTTTCCTTGGAGACGCTGAGATTGAACCCAGGAGCTCATACATGCAAAGCATGTGCTCTACCACTGAACCACTGGCCCTTGTGAATGTTGGGCTGAGTTACATGTGCCTTGTACTCAAGCTAGATGCTAATTTTCCAACTAAATAATTAGGCAGAGAGAGATGTGCAACAGATAAAGGTTTAAGGATAACGGATAACTTTCCTTGGAGATGCTGGGGATTGAACCCAGGACCTCATACATGCAAAGCATGCGGTCTACCACTGAGCTACATCCCCTGATGGACTGAAGCAAGTTTCCTGCAGCCTAGTGGAAAGTTCCACATTGCGTTGAAATGCTAGCTTGAGTAAAAGGGACATGTAACTCACCACAACCTTCACAAGAGGCAGTAGCTCAATGGTAGAGCATATACTTTGCATGTGTGAGGCTAATGGAAAGTTCCACATTCCTTTAAATTGCTGGGGATTGAAACCAGGACCTTTGTTGCAAAAAAAAAAATAAAAAATAAAACTTTTCAATTCTACAACTTTCCTTGAAAACGCTGAGATTGAACCCAGGAGCTCATACATGCAAAGCATGTGCTGTACCACTGAACCACTGGCCCTTGTGAATGTTGGGCTGAGTTACATGTGCTTTGTACTCAAGCTAGATGCTAATTTTCCAACTAAATAATTAGGCAGAGAGAGATGTGCAACAGATAAAGGTTTGAGTTAAAGGAAAACTTTCCTTGGAGATGCTGGGGATTGAACCCAGGACCTCATACATGCAAAGCATGCGCTCTACCACTGAGCTACATCCCCTGATGGACTGAAGCAAGTTTCCCGCAGGCTAGTGGAAAGTTCCACATTGCTTTGAAATGCTAGCTTGAGTAAAAGGGACATGAAACTCACCACAACCTTCACAAGGGGCAGTAGCTCAATGGTAGAGCATATGCTTTGCATGTATTAGGCTAATGGAAAGTTCCAAATTGCTTTAAAATGCTGGGGATTGAACCCAGGACCTTTTTTGCAAAAGTTTTTTGCAAAAAAAATACAAAAAAATCCTTACAATTCAAAAAATTTCTTTGGAGACACTGGGGATTGAACCCAGGAGTTCATACATACAAAGCATGCGCTCTACCACTGAGCCACTGGACTTGTGAAGGTTGGGCTGAGTTACATGTACCTTATACTCAAGCTAGTTGCTATTTTTCCAAATATAAATTAGGCAGTGAGAGATGCGCAACAGATAAAGCTTAGTGTTGAAGGACAATTTCCTTTGGAGTTGCTGGAGATTGAACCCATGACCACATGCATGCAAAGCATATGCTCTACCACTGAACCACTGGCCCTTGTGAATGTTGGGCTGAGTTACATGTGCCTTGTACTCAAGCTAGATGCTAATTTCCCAACTAAATAATTAGGCAGAGAGAGATGTGCAACAGATAAAGGTTTGAGTTAAATGATAACTTTCCTTGGAGATGCTGGGGATTGAACCCAGGACCTCATATATGCAAAGCATGCGCTCTACCACTGAGCTACATCCCCTGACGGAATGAAGCAAGTTTCCTGCAGGCTAGTGGAAAGTTCCACATTGCTTTGAAATGCTAGCTTGAGTAAAAGGGACATGAAACTCACCACAACCTTCACAGGGGGCAGTTGCTCAATGGTAGAGCATATACTTTGCATGTGTGAGGCTAATGGAAAGTTCCATATTCCTTTAAATTGCTGGGGATTGAAACCAGGACCTTTGTTGCAAAAAAAATAAAAAATAAAACTTTTCAATTCTTCAACTTTCCTTGGAGATGCTGAGATTGAACCCAGGAGCTCATACATGCAAAGCATGTGCTCTACCACTGAACCACTGGCCCTTGTGAATGTTGGGCTGAGTTACATGTGCCTTGTACTCAAGCTAGATGCTAATTTTCCAACTAAATAATTAGGCAGAGAGAGATGTGCAACAGATAAAGGTTTGAGTTAAAGGAAAACTTTCCTTGGAAATGGTGATTGAACCCAGGACCTCATACATGCAAAGCATGCGCTCTACCACTGAGCTACATCCCCTGATGGACTGAAGCAAGTTTCCTGCAGGCTAGTGGAAAGTTCCACATTGCTTTGACATGCTAGCTTGAGTAAAAGGGACATGAAACTCACCACAACCTTCACAAGGGGCAGTAGCTCAATGGTAGAGCATATGCTTTGCATGTATTAGGCTAATGGAAAGTTCCAAATTGCTTTAAATGCTGGGGATTGAACCCAGGACCTTTTTTGCAAAAGTTTTTTGCAAAAAAAAATACAAAAAAATCCTTACAATTCAACAAATTTCTTTGGAGACACTGGGGATTGAACCCAGGAGATCATACATACAAAGCATGCGCTCTACCACTGAGCCACTGGACTTGTGAAGGTTGGGCTGAGTTACATGTACCTTATACTCAAGCTAGTTGCTATTTTTCCAAATATAAATTAGGCAGTGAGAGATGCGCAACAGATAAAGATTAGTGTTGAAGGACAATTTCCTTTGGAGTAGCTGGGGATTGAACCCATGACCACATGCATGCAAAGCATATGCTCTACCACTGAACCACTGGCCCTTGTGAATGTTGGGCTGAGTTACAAGTGCCTTGTACTCAAGCTAGATGCAAATTTCCCAACTAAAAAATTAGGCAGAGAGAGATGTGCAACAGATAAAGGTTTAAGGATAACGGATAACTTTCCTTGGAGATGCTGGGGATTGAACCCAGGACCTCATACATGCAAAGCATGCGGTCTACCACTGAGCTACATCCCCTGATGGACTGAAGCAAGTTTCCTGCAGCCTAGTGGAAAGTTCCACATTGCGTTGAAATGCTAGCTTGAGTAAAAGGGACATGTAACTCACCACAACCTTCACAAGAGGCAGTAGCTCAATGGTAGAGCATATACTTTGCATGTGTGAGGCTAATGGAAAGTTCCACATTCCTTTAAATTGCTGGGGATTGAAACCAGGACCTTTGTTGCAAAAAAAATAAAAAAAATAAAACTTTTCAATTCTACAACTTTCCTTGAAAACGCTGAGATTGAACCCAGGAGCTCATACATGCAAAGCATGTGCTGTACCACTGAACCACTGGCCCTTGTGAATGTTGGGCTGAGTTACATGTGCTTTGTACTCAAGCTAGATGCTAATTTTCCAACTAAATAATTAGGCAGAGAGAGATGTGCAACAGATAAAGGTTTGAGTTAAAGGAAAACTTTCCTTGGAGATGCTGGGGATTGAACCCAGGACCTTATACATGCAAAGCATGCGCTCTACCACTGAGCTACATCCCCTGATGGACTGAAGCAAGTTTCCCGCAGGCTAGTGGAAAGTTCCACATTGCTTTGAAATGCTAGCTTGAGTAAAAGGGACATGAAACTCACCACAACCTTCACAAGGGGCAGTAGCTCAATGGTAGAGTATAAACTTTGCATGTATGAGGCTAAAGGAAAGTTCCAAATTGCTTTAAAATGCTGGGGATTGAACCCAGGACATTTGTTGCAAAAAAAATCCAACAAAACAACTTTACAATTCTACGTGGTGACACGGGAACTTTCCTTGGAGAAGCTGGGGATTGAACCCATGACCACATGAATGCAAAGCATGTGTTCTACCACTGAGCTACTGTCACTTGAGAAAGCTGTGCTGAGTTACATGTGCCTTGTACTCAAGCTAGTTGTTATTTTTCCAAATATAAATTTGGCAGAGAGAGATGTGCAACAGAAAAAGCTTTGAGTTAAAGGATGACTTTCTTGGAGAAGCTGGGGATTGAACCCAGGACCTCATACATGCAAAGCATGCAGTCTACCACTGAGCTACATCCCCTGATGGACTGAAGCAAGTTTCCTGCAGGCGAGTGGAAAGTTCCACATTGCTAAGAAATGCTAGCTTGAGTAAAAGGGACATGAAACTCACCACAACCTTCACAGGGGGCAGTAGCTCAATGGTAGAGTATAAACTTTGCATGTATGAGGCTAAAGGAAAGTTCCAAATTGCTTTAAAATGCTGGGGATTGAACCCAGGACATTTGTTGCAAAAAAAATCCAACAAAACAACTTTACAATTCTACGTGGTGACACGGGAACTTTCTTTGGAGACGCTGGGGATTGAACCCAGGAGCTCATACATGCAAAGCATGTGTTCGACCACTGAGCCACTGGCCCTAGTGAAGGTTGGGCTGAGATACATGTACCTTATACTCAAGCTAGCTGCCATTTTTCCAAATATAAATTAGGCAGAGAGAGATGCACAACAGATAAAGCTTTGAGGTGAAGTATAACTATCCTTGGAGTTGCTGGAGATTGAACCCATGACCACATGCATGCAAAGCATATGCTCTACCACTGAACCACTGGCCCTTGTGAATGTTGGGCTGAGTTACATGTGCCTTGTACTCAAGCTAGATGCTAATTTCCCAACTAAATAATTAGGCAGAGAGAGATGTGCAACAGATAAAGGTTTGAGTTAAATGATAACTTTCCTTGGAGATGCTGGGGATTGAACCCAGGACCTCATACATGCAAAGCATGCGCTCTACCACTGAGCTACATCCCCTGACGGAATGAAGCAAGTTTCCTGCAGGCTAGTGGAAAGTTCCACATTGCTTTGAAATGCTAGCTTGAGTAAAAGGGACATGAAACTCACCACAACCTTCACAAGGGGCAGTAGCTCAATGGTAGAGCAGGTGCTTTGCATGTATGAGGCTAAAGGAAAGTTCCAAATTGCTTTAAAATGCTGGGGATTGAACCCAGGACATTTGTTGCAAAAAAATCCAACAAAATAACTTTACAATTCTACGTGGTAACACAGGAACTTTCATTGGAGACGCTGGGGATTGAACCCATGACCACATGAATGCAAGGCATATGCTCTACCACTGAGCTACTGTCACTTGAGAAAGCTGTGCTGAGTTACATGTGCCTTGTACTCAAGCTAGATGCTAATTTCCCAACTAAATAATTAGGCAGAGAGAGATGTGCAACAGATAAAGGTTTGAGTTAAAGGATAACTTTCCTTGGAGATGCTGGGGATTGAACCCAGGACCTTATACATGCAAAGCATGCGCTCTACCACTGAGCTACATCCCCTGATGGACTGAAGCAAGTTTCCTGCAGGCTAGTGGAAAGTTCCACATTGCTTTGAAATGCTAGCTTGAGTAAAAGGGACATGAAACTCACCACAACCTTCACAAGGGGCAGTAGCTCAATGGTAGAGCAGGTGCTTTGCATGTATGAGGCTAAAGGAAAGTTCCAAATTGCTTTAAAATGCTGGGGATTGAACCCAGGACATTTGTTGCAAAAAAATCCAACAAAATAACTTTACAATTCTACGGGGTAAGACGGGAACTTTCCTTGGAGAAGCTGGGGATTGAACCCATGACCACATGAATGCAAAGCATATGCTCTACCACTGAGCTACTGTCACTTGAGAAAGCTGTGCTGAGTTACATGTGCCTTGTACTCAAGCTAGTTGTTATTTTTCCAAATATAAATTTGGCAGAGAGAGATGTGCAACAGAAAAAGCTTTGAGTTAAAGGATGACTTTCTTGGAGATGCTGGGGATTGAACCCAGGACCTCATAAATGCAAAGCATGCAGTCTAACACTGAGCTACATCCCCTGATGGACTGAAGCAAGTTTCCTGCAGCCTAGTGGAAAGTTCCACATTGCGTTGAAATGCTAGCTTGAGTAAAAGGGACATGTAACTCACCACAACCTTCACAAGAGGCAGTAGCTCAATGGTAGAGCATATACTTTGCATGTGTGAGGCTAATGGAAAGTTCCACATTCCTTTAAATTGCTGGGGATTGAAACCAGGACCTTTGTTGCAAAAAAAAATAAAAAATAAAACTTTTCAATTCTACAACTTTCCTTAGAGACGCTGAGATTGAACACAGGAGCTCATACATGCAAAGCATGTGGTGTACCACTGAACCACTGGCCCTTGTGAATTTTGGGCTGAGTTACATGTGCTTTGTACTCAAGCTAGATGCTAATTTTCCAACTAAATAATTAGGCAGAGAGAGATGTGCAACAGATAAAGGTTTGAGTTAAAGGAAAACTTTCCTTGGAGATGCTGGGGATTGAACCCAGGACCTCATACATGCAAAGCATGCGCTCTACCACTGAGCTACATCCCCTGATGGACCGAAGCAAGTTTCCTGCAGGCGAGTGGAAAGTTCCACATTGCTAAGAAATGCTAGCTTGAGTAAAAGGGACATGAAACTCACCACAACCTTCACAGGGGGCAGTAGCTCAATGGTAGAGTATATGCTTTGCATGTATGAGGCTAAAGGAAAGTTCCAAATTGCTTTAAAATGCTGGGGATTGAACCCAGGACATTTGTTGCAAAAAAAATCCAACAAAACAACTTTACAATTCTACGTGGTGACACAGGAACTTTCTTTGGAGACGCTGGGGATTGAACCCAGGAGCTCATACATGCAAAGCATGTGTTCTACCACTGAGCCACTGGCCCTAGTGAAGGTTGGGCTGAGATACATGTACCTTATACTCAAGCTAGCTGCCATTTTTCCAACTATAAATTAGGCAGAGAGAGATGCACAACAGATAAAGCTTTGAGGTGAAGTATAACTATCCTTGGAGTTGCTGGAGATTGAACCCATGACCACATGCATGCAAAGCATATGCTCTACCACTGAACCACTGGCCCTTGTGAATGTTGGGCTGAGTTACATGTGCCTTGTACTCAAGCTAGATGCTAATTTCCCAACTAAATAATTAGGCAGAGAGAGATGTGCAACAGATAAAGGTTTGAGTTAAATGATAACTTTCCTTGGAGATGCTGGGGATTGAACCCAGGACCTCATACATGCAAAGCATGCGCTCTACCACTGAGCTACATCCCCTGACGGAAAGAAGCAAGTTTCCTGCAGGCTAGTGGAAAGTTCCACATTGCTTTGAAATGCTAGCTTGAGTAAAAGGGACATGAAACTCACCACAACCTTCACAAGGGGCAGTAGCTCAATGGTAGAGCATATACTTTGCATGTGTGAGGCTAATGGAATGTTCCACATTCCTATAAATTGCTGGGGATTGAAACCAGGACCTTTGTTGCAAAAAAAAATTAAAAAAAAACTTTTCAATTCTACAACTTTCCTTGGAGACGCTGAGATTGATCCCAGGAGCTCATACATGCAAAGCATGTTCTCTACCACTGAACCACTGGCCCTTGTGAATGTTGGGCTGAGTTACAAGTGCCTTGTACTCAAGCTAGATGCTAATTTCCCAACTAAATAATTAGGCAGAGAGAGATGTGCAACAGATAAAGGTTTGAGTTAAAGGATAACTTTCCTTGGAGATGCTGGGGATTGAACCCAGGACCTCATACATGCAAAGCGTGCGCTCTACCACTGAGCTACATCCCCTGATGGACTGAAGCAAGTTTCCTGCAGGCTAGTGGAAAGTTCCACATTGCTTTGAAATGCTAGCTTGAGTAAAAGGGACATGAAACTCACCACAACCTTCACAAGGGGCAGTAGCTCAATGGTAGAGCAGGTGCTTTGCATGTATGAGGCTAAAGGAAAGTTCCAAATTGCTTTAAAATGCTGGGGATTGAACCCAGGACATTTCTTGCAAAAAAATCCAACAAAATAACTTTACAATTCTACGTGGTAAGACGGGAACTTTCCTTGGAGAAGCTGGGGATTGAACCCATGACCACATGAATGCAAAGCATGTGCTCTACCACTGAGCTACTGTCACTTGAGAAAGCTGTGCTGAGTTACATGTGCCTTGTACTCAAGCTAGTTGTTATTTTTCCAAATATAAATTTGGCAGAGAGAGATGTGCAACAGAAAAAGCTTTGAGTTAAAGGATGACTTTCTTGGAGATGCTGGGGATTGAACCCAGGACCTCATACATGCAAAGCGTGCGCTCTACCACTGAGCTACATCCCCTGATGGACTGAAGTAAGTTTCCTGCAGCCTAGTGGAAAGTTCCACATTGCGTTGAAATGCTAGCTTGAGTAAAAGGGACATGTAACTCACCACAACCTTCACAAGAGGCAGTAGCTCAATGGTAGAGCATATACTTTGCATGTGTGAGGCTAATGGAAAGTTCCACATTCCTTTAAATTGCTGGGGATTGAAACCAGGACCTTTGTTGCAAAAAAAAAATAAAAAATAAAACTTTTCAATTCTACAACTTTCCTTGGAGACGCTGAGATTGAACCCAGGAGCTCATACATGCAAAGCATGTGCTGTACCACTGAACCACTGGCCCTTGTGAATGTTGGGTTGAGTTACATGTGCTTTGTACTCAAGCTAGATGCTAATTTTCCAACTAAATAATTAGGCAGAGAGAGATGTGCAACAGATAAAGGTTTGAGTTAAAGGAAAACTTTCCTTGGAGATGCTGGGGATTGAACCCAGGACCTCATACATGCAAAGCATGCGCTCTACCACTGAGCTACATCCCCTGATGGACTGAAGCAAGTTTCCCGCAGGCTAGTGGAAAGTTCCACATTGCTTTGAAATGCTAGCTTGAGTAAAAGGGACATGAAACTCACCACAACCTTCACAAGGGGCAGTAGCTCAATGGTAGAGCATATGCTTTGCATGTATTAGGCTAATGGAAAGTTCCAAATTGCTTTAAAATGCTGGGGATTGAACCCAGGACCTTTTTTGCAAAAGTTTTTTGCAAAAAAAATACAAAAAAATCCTTACAATTCAAAAAATTTCTTTGGAGACACTGGGGATTGAACCCAGGAGTTCATACATACAAAGCATGCGCTCTACCACTGAGCCACTGGACTTGTGAAGGTTGGGCTGAGTTACATGTACCTTATACTCAAGCTAGTTGCTATTTTTCCAAATATAAATTAGGCAGTGAGAGATGCGCAACAGATAAAGCTTAGTGTTGAAGGACAATTTCCTTTGGAGTAGCTGGGGATTGAACCCATGACCACATGCATGCAAAGCATATGCTCTACCACTGAGCTACTGGCACTTGAGAAAGCTGTGCTGAGTTACATTTGCCTTGTACTCAAGCTAGTTGCTATTTTTCCAAATTTAAATTTGGCAGAGAGAGATGTGCAACAGATAAAGCTTTGAGTTAAAGGATGACTTTCTTGGAGATGCTGGGGATTGAACCCAGCACCTCATACATGCAAAGCATGCGCTCTACCACTGAGCTACATCCCCTGATGGACTAACGCAAGTTTCCTGCAGGCGAGTGGAAAGTTCCACATTGCGTTGAAATGCTAGCTTGAGTAAAAGGAACATGTAACTCACCACAACCTTCACAAGAGGCAGTTGCTCAATGGTAGAGCATATACTTTGCATGTGTGAGGCTAATGGAAAGTTCCACATTCCTTTAAATTGCTGGGGATTGAAACCAGGACCTTTGTTGCAAAAAAAATAAAAAATAAAACTTTTCAATTCTTCAACTTTCCTTGGAGACGCTGAGATTGAACCCAGGAGCTCATACATGCAAAGCATGTGCTCTACCACTGAACCACTGGCCCTTGTGAATGTTGGGCTGAGTTACATGTGCCTTGTACTCAAGCTAGATGCTAATTTTCCAACTAAATAATTAGGCAGAGAGAGATGTGCAACAGATAAAGGTTTGAGTTAAAGGAAAACTTTCCTTGGAGATGCTGGGGATTGAACCCAGGACCTCATACATGCAAAGCATGCGCTCTACCACTGAGCTACATCCCCTGATGGACTGAAGCAAGTTTCCTGCAGGCTAGTGGAAAGTTCCACATTGCTTTGAAATGCTAGCTTGAGTAAAAGGGACATGAAACTCACCACAACCTTCACAAGGGGAAGTAGCTCAATGGTAGAGCATATGCTTTGCATGTATTAGGCTAATGGAAAGTTCCAAATTGCTTTAAATGCTGGGGATTGAACCCAGGACCTTTTTTGCAAAAGTTTTTTGCAAAAAAAATACAAAAAAATCCTTACAATTCAACAAATTTCTTTGGAGACACTGGGGATTGAACCCAGGAGCTCATACATACAAAGCATGCGCTCTACCACTGAGCCACTGGACTTGTGAAGGTTGGGCTGAGTTACATGTACCTTATACTCAAGCTAGTTGCTATTTTTCCAAATATAAATTAGGCAGTGAGAGATGCGCAACAGATAAAGCTTAGTGTTGAAGGACAATTTCCTTTGGAGTAGCTGGGGATTGAACCCATGACCACATGCATGCAAAGCATATGCTCTACCACTGAGCTACTGGCACTTGAGAAAGCTGTGCTGAGTTACATTTGCCTTGTACTCAAGCTAGTTGCTATTTTTCCAAATATAAATTTGGCAGAGAGAGATGTGCAACAGATAAAGCTTTGAGTTAAAGGATGACTTTCTTGGAGATGCTGGGGATTGAACCCAGGAACTCATACATGCAAAGCATTCGCTCTACCACTGAGCTACATCCCCTGATGGACTAATGCAAGTTTCCTGCAGGCGAGTGGAAAGTTCCACATTGCTTTGAAATGCTAGCTTGAGTAAAAGGGACATGTAACTCACCACAACCTTCACAAGAGGCAGTAGCTCAATGGTAGAGCATATACTTTGCGTGTGTGAGGCTAATGGAAAGTTCCACATTCCTTTAAATTGCTGGGGATTGAAACCAGGACCTTTGTTGCAAAAAAAATAAAAAATAAAACTTTTCAATTCTACAACTTTCCTTGGAGACGCTGAGATTGTACCCAGGAGCTCATACATGCAAAGCATGTTCTCTACCACTGAACCACTGGCCCTTGTGAATGTTGGGCTGAGTTACAAGTTCCTTGTACTCAAGCTAGATGCAAATTTCCCAACTAAAAAATTAGGCAGAGAGAGATGTGCAACAGATAAAGGTTTAAGTTAAAGGATAACTTTCCTTGGAGATGCTGGGGATTGAACCCAGGACCTCATACAAGCAAAGCATGCGGTCTACCACTGAGCTACATCCCCTGATGGACTGAAGTAAGTTTCCTGCAGCCTAGTGGAAAGTTCCACATTGCGTTGAAATGCTAGCTTGAGTAAAAGGGACATGTAACTCACCACAACCTTCACAAGAGGCAGTAGCTCAATGGTAGAGCATATACTTTGCATGTGTGAGGCTAATGGAAAGTTCCACATTCCTTTAAATTGCTGGGGATTGAAACCAGGACCTTTGTTGCAAAAAAAAAATAAAAAATAAAACTTTTCAATTCTACAACTTTCCTTGGAGACGCTGAGATTGAACCCAGGAGCTCATACATGCAAAGCATGTGCTGTACCACTGAACCACTGGCCCTTGTGAATGTTGGGTTGAGTTACATGTGCTTTGTACTCAAGCTAGATGCTAATTTTCCAACTAAATAATTAGGCAGAGAGAGATGTGCAACAGATAAAGGTTTGAGTTAAAGGAAAACTTTCCTTGGAGATGCTGGGGATTGAACCCAGGACCTCATACATGCAAAGCATGCGCTCTACCACTGAGCTACATCCCCTGATGGACTGAAGCAAGTTTCCCGCAGGCTAGTGGAAAGTTCCACATTGCTTTGAAATGCTAGCTTGAGTAAAAGGGACATGAAACTCACCACAACCTTCACAAGGGGCAGTAGCTCAATGGTAGAGCATATGCTTTGCATGTATTAGGCTAATGGAAAGTTCCAAATTGCTTTAAAATGCTGGGGATTGAACCCAGGACCTTTTTTGCAAAAGTTTTTTGCAAAAAAAATACAAAAAAATCCTTACAATTCAAAAAGTTCTTTGGAGACACTGGGGATTGAACCCAGGAGTTCATACATACAAAGCATGCGATCTACCACTGAGCCACTGGACTTGTGAAGGTAGGGCTGAGTTACATGTACCTTATACTCAAGCTAGTTGCTATTTTTCCAAATATAAATTAGGCAGTGAGAGATGCGCAACAGATAAAGCTTAGTGTTGAAGGACAATTTCCTTTGGAGTAGCTGGGGATTGAACCCATGACCACATGCATGCAAAGCATATGCTCTACCACTGAGCTACTGGCACTTGAGAAAGCTGTGCTGAGTTACATTTGCCTTGTACTCAAGCTAGTTGCTATTTTTCCAAATTTAAATTTGGCAGAGAGAGATGTGCAACAGATAAAGCTTTGAGTTAAAGGATGACTTTCTTGGAGATGCTGGGGATTGAACCCAGCACCTCATACATGCAAAGCATGCGCTCTACCACTGAGCTACATCCCCTGATGGACTAACGCAAGTTTCCTGCAGGCGAGTGGAAAGTTCCACATTGCGTTGAAATGCTAGCTTGAGTAAAAGGAACATGTAACTCACCACAACCTTCACAAGAGGCAGTTGCTCAATGGTAGAGCATATACTTTGCATGTGTGAGGCTAATGGAAAGTTCCACATTCCTTTAAATTGCTGGGGATTGAAACCAGGACCTTTGTTGCAAAAAAAAATAAAAAATAAAACTTTTCAATTCTTCAACTTTCCCTGGAGACGCTGAGATTGAACCCAGGAGCTCATACATGCAAAGCATGTGCTCTACCACTGAACCACTGGCCCTTGTGAATGTTGGGCTGAGTTACATGTGCCTTGTACTCAAGCTAGATGCTAATTTTCCAACTAAATAATTAGGCAGAGAGAGATGTGCAACAGATAAAGGTTTGAGTTAAAGGAAAACTTTCCTTGGAGATGCTGGGGATTGAACCCAGGACCTCATACATGCAAAGCATGCGCTCTACCACTGAGCTACATCCCCTGATGGACTGAAGCAAGTTTCCTGCAGGCTAGTGGAAAGTTCCACATTGCTTTGAAATGCTAGCTTGAGTAAAAGGGACATGAAACTCACCACAACCTTCACAAGGGGAAGTAGCTCAATGGTAGAGCATATGCTTTGCATGTATTAGGCTAATGGAAAGTTCCAAATTGCTTTAAATGCTGGGGATTGAACCCAGGACCTTTTTTGCAAAAGTTTTTTGCAAAAAAAATACAAAAAAATCCTTACAATTCAACAAATTTCTTTGGAGACACTGGGGATTGAACCCAGGAGCTCATACATACAAAGCATGCGCTCTACCACTGAGCCACTGGACTTGTGAAGGTTGGGCTGAGTTACATGTACCTTATACTCAAGCTAGTTGCTATTTTTCCAAATATAAATTAGGCAGTGAGAGATGCGCAACAGATAAAGCTTAGTGTTGAAGGACAATTTCCTTTGGAGTAGCTGGGGATTGAACCCATGACCACATGCATGCAAAGCATATGCTCTACCACTGAGCTACTGGCACTTGAGAAAGCTGTGCTGAGTTACATTTGCCTTGTACTCAAGCTAGTTGCTATTTTTCCAAATATAAATTTGGCAGAGAGAGATGTGCAACAGATAAAGCTTTGAGTTAAAGGATGACTTTCTTGGAGATGCTGGGGATTGAACCCAGGAACTCATACATGCAAAGCATGCGCTCTACCACTGAGCTACATCCCCTGATGGACTAACGCAAGTTTCCTGCAGGCGAGTGGAAAGTTCCACATTGCTTTGAAATGCTAGCTTGAGTAAAAGGGACATGTAACTCACCACAACCTTCACAAGAGGCAGTAGCTCAATGGTAGAGCATATACTTTGCGTGTGTGAGGCTAATGGAAAGTTCCACATTCCTTTAAATTGCTGGGGATTGAAACCAGGACCTTTGTTGCAAAAAAAATAAAAAATAAAACTTTTCAATTCTACAACTTTCCTTGGAGACGCTGAGATTGTACCCAGGAGCTCATACATGCAAAGCATGTTCTCTACCACTGAACCACTGGCCCTTGTGAATGTTGGGCTGAGTTACAAGTTCCTTGTACTCAAGCTAGATGCAAATTTCCCAACTAAAAAATTAGGCAGAGAGAGATGTGCAACAGATAAAGGTTTAAGTTAAAGGATAACTTTCCTTGGAGATGCTGGGGATTGAACCCAGGACCTCATACAAGCAAAGCATGCGGTCTACCACTGAGCTACATCCCCTGATGGACTGAAGTAAGTTTCCTGCAGCCTAGTGGAAAGTTCCACATTGCGTTGAAATGCTAGCTTGAGTAAAAGGGACATGTAACTCACCACAACCTTCACAAGAGGCAGTAGCTCAATGGTAGAGCATATACTTTGCATGTGTGAGGCTAATGGAAAGTTCCACATTCCTTTAAATTGCTGGGGATTGAAACCAGGACCTTTGTTGCAAAAAAAAAATAAAAAATAAAACTTTTCAATTCTACAACTTTCCTTGGAGACGCTGAGATTGAACCCAGGAGCTCATACATGCAAAGCATGTGCTGTACCACTGAACCACTGGCCCTTGTGAATGTTGGGTTGAGTTACATGTGCTTTGTACTCAAGCTAGATGCTAATTTTCCAACTAAATAATTAGGCAGAGAGAGATGTGCAACAGATAAAGGTTTGAGTTAAAGGAAAACTTTCCTTGGAGATGCTGGGGATTGAACCCAGGACCTCATACATGCAAAGCATGCGCTCTACCACTGAGCTACATCCCCTGATGGACTGAAGCAAGTTTCCCGCAGGCTAGTGGAAAGTTCCACATTGCTTTGAAATGCTAGCTTGAGTAAAAGGGACATGAAACTCACCACAACCTTCACAAGGGGCAGTAGCTCAATGGTAGAGCATATGCTTTGCATGTATTAGGCTAATGGAAAGTTCCAAATTGCTTTAAAATGCTGGGGATTGAACCCAGGACCTTTTTTGCAAAAGTTTTTTGCAAAAAAAATACAAAAAAATCCTTACAATTCAAAAAATTTCTTTGGAGACACTGGGGATTGAACCCAGGAGTTCATACATACAAAGCATGCGCTCTACCACTGAGCCACTGGACTTGTGAAGGTTGGGCTGAGTTACATGTACCTTATACTCAAGCTAGTTGCTATTTTTCCAAATATAAATTAGGCAGTGAGAGATGCGCAACAGATAAAGCTTAGTGTTGAAGGACAATTTCCTTTGGAGTAGCTGGGGATTGAACCCATGACCACATGCATGCAAAGCATATGCTCTACCACTGAGCTACTGGCACTTGAGAAAGCTGTGCTGAGTTACATTTGCCTTGTACTCAAGCTAGTTGCTATTTTTCCAAATTTAAATTTGGCAGAGAGAGATGTGCAACAGATAAAGCTTTGAGTTAAAGGATGACTTTCTTGGAGATGCTGGGGATTGAACCCAGCACCTCATACATGCAAAGCATGCGCTCTACCACTGAGCTACATCCCCTGATGGACTAACGCAAGTTTCCTGCAGGCGAGTGGAAAGTTCCACATTGCGTTGAAATGCTAGCTTGAGTAAAAGGAACATGTAACTCACCACAACCTTCACAAGAGGCAGTTGCTCAATGGTAGAGCATATACTTTGCATGTGTGAGGCTAATGGAAAGTTCCACATTCCTTTAAATTGCTGGGGATTGAAACCAGGACCTTTGTTGCAAAAAAAATAAAAAATAAAACTTTTCAATTCTTCAACTTTCCTTGGAGACGCTGAGATTGAACCCAGGAGCTCATACATGCAAAGCATGTGCTCTACCACTGAACCACTGGCCCTTGTGAATGTTGGGCTGAGTTACATGTGCCTTGTACTCAAGCTAGATGCTAATTTTCCAACTAAATAATTAGGCAGAGAGAGATGTGCAACAGATAAAGGTTTGAGTTAAAGGAAAACTTTCCTTGGAGATGCTGGGGATTGAACCCAGGACCTCATACATGCAAAGCATGCGCTCTACCACTGAGCTACATCCCCTGATGGACTGAAGCAAGTTTCCTGCAGGCTAGTGGAAAGTTCCACATTGCTTTGAAATGCTAGCTTGAGTAAAAGGGACATGAAACTCACCACAACCTTCACAAGGGGAAGTAGCTCAATGGTAGAGCATATGCTTTGCATGTATTAGGCTAATGGAAAGTTCCAAATTGCTTTAAATGCTGGGGATTGAACCCAGGACCTTTTTTGCAAAAGTTTTTTGCAAAAAAAATACAAAAAAATCCTTACAATTCAACAAATTTCTTTGGAGACACTGGGGATTGAACCCAGGAGCTCATACATACAAAGCATGCGCTCTACCACTGAGCCACTGGACTTGTGAAGGTTGGGCTGAGTTACATGTACCTTATACTCAAGCTAGTTGCTATTTTTCCAAATATAAATTAGGCAGTGAGAGATGCGCAACAGATAAAGCTTAGTGTTGAAGGACAATTTCCTTTGGAGTAGCTGGGGATTGAACCCATGACCACATGCATGCAAAGCATATGCTCTACCACTGAGCTACTGGCACTTGAGAAAGCTGTGCTGAGTTACATTTGCCTTGTACTCAAGCTAGTTGCTATTTTTCCAAATATAAATTTGGCAGAGAGAGATGTGCAACAGATAAAGCTTTGAATTAAAGGATGACTTTCTTGGAGATGCTGGGGATTGAACCCAGGAACTCATACATGCAAAGCATGCGCTCTACCACTGAGCTACATCCCCTGATGGACTAACGCAAGTTTCCTGCAGGCGAGTGGAAAGTTCCACATTGCTTTGAAATGCTAGCTTGAGTAAAAGGGACATGTAACTCACCACAACCTTCACAAGAGGCAGTAGCTCAATGGTAGAGCAATACTTTGCGTGTGTGAGGCTAATGGAAAGTTCCACAATCCTTTAAATTGCTGGGGATTGAAACCAGGACCTTTGTTGCAAAAAAAATAAAAAATAAAACTTTTCAATTCTACAACTTTCCTTGGAGACGCTGAGATTGTACCCAGGAGCTCATACATGCAAAGCATGTTCTCTACCACTGAACCACTGGCCCTAGTGAAGGTTGGGCTGAGTTACAAGTGCCTTGTACTCAAGCTAGATGCAAATTTCCCAAATAAAAAACTAGGCAGAGAGAGATGTGCAACAGATAAAGGTTTAAGTTAAAGGATAACTTTCCTTGGAGATGCTGGGGATTGAACCCAGGACCTCATACATGCAAAGCATGCGGTCTACCACTGAGCTACATCCCCTGATGGACTGAAGCAAGTTTCCTGCAGCCTAGTGGAAAGTTCCACATTGCGTTGAAATGCTAGCTTGAGTAAAAGGGACATGTAACTCACCACAACCTTCACAAGAGGCAGTAGCTCAATGGTAGAGCATATACTTTGCATGTGTGAGGCTAATGGAAAGTTCCACATTCCTTTAAATTGCTGGGGATTGAAACCAGGACCTTTGTTGCAAAAAAAAATAAAAAATAAAACTTTTCAATTCTACAACTTTCCTTGGAGACGCTGAGATTGAACCCAGGAGCTCATACATGCAAAGCATGTGCTGTACCACTGAACCACTGGCCCTTGTGAATGTTGGGCTGAGTTACATGTGCTTTGTACTCAAGCTAGATGCTAATTTTCCTACTAAATAATTAGGCAGAGAGAGATGTGCAACAGATAAAGGTTTGAGTTAAAGGAAAACTTTCCTTGGAGATGCTGGGGATTGAACCCAGGACCTCATACATGCAAAGCATGCGCTCTACCACTGAGCTACATCCCCTGATGGACTGAAGCAAGTTCCCTGCAGGCTAGTGGAAAGTTCCACATTGCTTTGAAATGCTAGCTTGAGTAAAAGGGACATGAAACTCACCACAACCTTCACAAGGGGCAGTAGCTCAATGGTAGAGCATATGCTTTGCATGTATTAGGCTAATGGAAAGTTCCAAATTGCTTTAAAATGCTGGGGATTGAACCCAGGACCTTTTTTGCAAAAGTTTTTTGCAAAAAAAATACAAAAAAATCCTTACAATTTAAAAAAATTTCTTTGGAGACACTGGGGATTGAACCCAGGAGTTCATACATACAAAGCATGCGCTCTACCACTGAGCCACTGGACTTGTGAAGGTTGGGCTGAGTTACATGTACCTTATACTCAAGCTAGTTGCTATTTTTCCAAATATAAATTAGGCAGTGAGAGATGCGCAACAGATAATGCTTAGTGTTGAAGGACAATTTCCTTTGGAGTAGCTGGGGATTGAACCCATGACCACATGCATGCAAAGCATATGCTCTACCACTGAGCTACTGGCACTTGAGAAAGCTGTGCTGAGTTACATTTGCCTTGTACTCAAGCTAGTTGCTATTTTTCCAAATTTAAATTTGGCAGAGAGAGATGTGCAACAGATAAAGCTTTGAGTTAAAGGATGACTTTCTTGGAGATGCTGGGGATTGAACCCAGGACCTCATACATGCAAAGCATGCGCTCTACCACTGAGCTACATCCCCTGATGGACTAACGCAAGTTTCCTGCAGGCGAGTGGAAAGTTCCACATTGCTTTGAAATGCTAGCTTGAGTAAAAGGGACATGTAACTCACCACAACCTTCACAAGAGGCAGTAGCTCAATGGTAGAGCATATACTTTGCATGTGTGAGGCTAATGGAAAGTTCCACATTCCTTTAAATTGGTGGGGATTGAAACCAGGACCTTTGTTGCAAAAAAAATAAAAAATAAAACTTTTCAATTCTACAACTTTCCTTGGAGACGCTGAGATTGAACCCAGGAGCTCATACATGCAAAGCATGTTCTCTACCACTGAACCACTGGCCCTTGTGAATGTTGGGCTGAGTTACAAGTGCCTTGTACTCAAGCTAGATGCAAATTTCCCAACTAAAAAATTAGGCAGAGAGAGATGTGCAACAGAAAAAGCTTTGAGTTAAAGGATGACTTTCTTGGAGATGCTGGGGATTGAACCCAGGACCTCATACATGCAAAGCATGCGCTCTACCACTGAGCTACATCCCCTGATGGACTGAAGCAAGTTTCCTGCAGGCGAGTGGAAAGTTCTACATTGCTAAGAAATGCTAGCTTGAGTAAAAGGGACATGAAACTCACCACAACCTTCACAGGGGGCAGTAGCTCAATGGTAGAGTATATGCTTTGCATGTATGAGGCTAAAGGAAAGTTCCAAATTGCTTTAAAATGCTGGGGATTGAACCCAGAACATTTGTTGCAAAAAAAATCCAACAAAACAACTTTACAATTCTACGTGGTGACACGGGAACTTTCTTTGGAGACGCTGGGGATTGAACCCAGGAGCTCATACATGCAAAGCATGTGTTCTACCACTGAGCCACTGGCCCTAGTGAAGGCTGAGGGCCTTCAGGCTCACAATTAGGCTGAGATACAGCCTAGGCTGAGATACAGCCAAGCTCACAATTAGGCTGAGATACATGTACCTTATACTCAAGCTAGCTGCCATTTTTCCAAATATAAATTAGGCAGAGAGAGATGCACAACAGATAAAGCTTTGAGGTGAAGTATAACTATCCTTGGAGTTGCTGGAGATTGAACCCATGACCACATGCATGCAAAGCATATGCTCTACCACTGAACCACTGGCCCTTGTGAATGTTGGGCTGAGTTACAAGTGCCTTGTACTCAAGCTAGATGCTAATTTCCCAACTAAAAAATTATGCAGAGAGAGATGTGCAACAGATAAAGGTTTGAGTTAAAGGATAACTTTCCTTGGAGATGCTGGCGATTGAACCCAGGACCTCATACATGCAAAGCATGCGCTCTACCACTGAGCTACAACCCCTGATGGACTGAAGCAAGTTTCCTGCAGCCTAGTGGAAAGTTCCACATTGCGTTGAAATGCTAGCTTGAGTAAAAGGGACATGAAACTCACCACAACCTTCACAAGGGGCAGTAGCTCAATGGTAGAGCATATGCTTTGCATGTATTAGGCTAATGGAAAGTTCCAAATTGCTTTAAAATGCTGGGGATTGAACCCAGGACATTTGTTGCAAAAAAATCCAAAAAAATAACTTTACAATTCTACGTGGTAACATGGGAACTTTCCTTGGAGAAGCTGGGGATTGAACCCATGACCACATGAATGCAAAGCATATGCTCTACCACTGAGCTACTGTCACTTGAGAAAGCTGTGCTGAGTTACATGTGCCTTGTACTCAAGCTAGTTGTTATTTTTCCAAATATAAATTTGGCAGAGAGAGATGTGCAACAGAAAAAGCTTTGAGTTAAAGGATGACTTTCTTGGAGATGCTGGGGATTGAACCCAGGACCTCATACATGCAAAGCATGCAGTCTACCACTGAGCTACATCCCCTGATGGACTGAAGCAAGTTTCCTGCAGCCTAGTGGAAAGTTCCACATTGCGTTGATATGCTAGCTTGAGTAAAAGGGACATGTAACTCACCACAACCTTCACAAGAGGCAGTAGCTCAATGGTAGAGCATATACTTTGCATGTGTGAGGCTAATGGAAAGTTCCACATTCCTTTAAATTGCTGGGGATTGAAACCAGGACCTTTGTTGCAAAAAAAAATAAAAAAATAAAACTTTTCAATTCTACAACTTTCCTTAGAGACGCTGAGATTGAACCCAGGAGCTCATACATGCAAAGCATGTGCTGTACCACTGAACCACTGGCCCTTGTGAATTTTGGGCTGAGTTACATGTGCTTTGTACTCAAGCTAGATGCTAATTTTCCAACTAAATAATTAGGCAGAGAGAGATGTGCAACAGATAAAGGTTTGAGTTAAAGGAAAACTTTCCTTGGAGATGCTGGGGATTGAACCCAGGACCTCATACATGCAAAGCATGCGCTCTACCACTGAGCTACATCCCCTGATGGAGTGAAGCAAGTTTCCTGCAGGCTAGTGGAAAGTTCCACATTGCTTTGAAGTGCTAGCTTGAGTAAAAGGGACATGAAACTCACCACAACCTTCACAGGGGGCAGTAGCTCAATGGTCGAGTATATGCGTTGCATGTATGAGGCTAAAGGAAAGTTCCAAATTGCTTTAAAATGCTGGGGATTGAACCCAGGACATTTGTTGCAAAAAAAATCCAATAAAACAACTTTACAATTCTACGTGGTGACATGGGAACTTTCTTTGGAGACGGTGGGGATTGAACCCAGGAGCTCATACATGCAAAGCATGTGTTCTACCAGTGAGCCACTGGCCCTAGTGAAGGTTGGGCTGAGATACATGTACCTTATACTTAAGCTAGCTGCCATTTTTCCAAATATAAATTAGGCAGAGAGAGATGCACAACAGATAAAGCTTTGAGGTGAAGTATAACTATCCTTGGAGTTGCTGGAGATTGAACCCATGACCACATGCATGCAAAGCATATGCTCTACCACTTTGCTACTGGCACTTGAGAAAGCTGTGTTGAGTTACATGTGCCTTGTACTCAAGCTAGTTGTTATTTTTCCAAATATAAATTTGGCAGAGAGAGATGTGCAACAGATAAAGCTTTGAGTTAAAGGATGACTTTCTTGGAGATGCTGGGGATTGAACCCAGGACCTCATACATGCAAAGCATGCGCTCTACCACTGAGCTACATCCCCTGATGGACTGAAGCAAGTTTCCTGCAGCCTAGTGGAAAGTTCCACATTGCGTTGAAATGCTAGCTTGAGTAAAAGGAACATGTAACTCACCACAACCTTCACAAGAGGCAGTTGCTCAATGGTAGAGCATATACTTTGCATGTGTGAGGCTAATGGAAAGTTCCACATTCCTTTAAATTGCTGGGGATTGAAACCAGGACCTTTGTTGCAAAAAAAATAAAAAATAAAACTTTTCAATTCTACAACTTTCCTTGGAGATGCTGAGATTGAACCCAGGAGCTCATACATGCAAAGCATGTGCTCTACCACTGAACCACTGGCCCTTGTGAATGTTGGGCTGAGTTACATGTGCCTTGTACTCAAGCTAGATGCTAATTTTCCAACTAAATAATTAGGCAGAGAGAGATGTGCAACAGATAAAGGTTTGAGTTAAAGGAAAACTTTCCTTGGAAATGGTGATTGAACCCAGGACCTCATACATGCAAAGCATGCGCTCTACCACTGAGCTACATCCCCTGATGGACTGAAGCAAGTTTCCTGCAGGCTAGTGGAAAGTTCCACATTGCTTTGACATGCTAGCTTGAGTAAAAGGGACATGAAACTCACCACAACCTTCACAAGGGGCAGTAGCTCAATGGTAGAGCATATGCTTTGCATGTATTAGGCTAATGGAAAGTTCCAAATTGCTTTAAATGCTGGGGATTGAACCCAGGACCTTTTTTGCAAAAGTTTTTTGCAAAAAAAAATACAAAAAAATCCTTACAATTCAACAAATTTCTTTGGAGACACTGGGGATTGAACCCAGGAGCTCATACATACAAAGCATGCGCTCTACCACTGAGCCACTGGACTTGTGAAGGTTGGGCTGAGTTACATGTACCTTATACTCAAGCTAGTTGCTATTTTTCCAAATATAAATTAGGCAGTGAGAGATGCGCAACAGATAAAGATTAGTGTTGAAGGACAATTTCCTTTGGAGTAGCTGGGGATTGAACCCATGACCACATGCATGCAAAGCATATGCTCTACCACTGAACCACTGGCCCTTGTGAATGTTGGGCTGAGTTACAAGTGCCTTGTACTCAAGCTAGATGCAAATTTCCCAACTAAAAAATTAGGCAGAGAGAGATGTGCAACAGATAAAGGTTTAAGGATAACGGATAACTTTCCTTGGAGATGCTGGGGATTGAACCCAGGACCTCATACATGCAAAGCATGCGGTCTACCACTGAGCTACATCCCCTGATGGACTGAAGCAAGTTTCCTGCAGCCTAGTGGAAAGTTCCACATTGCGTTGAAATGCTAGCTTGAGTAAAAGGGACATGTAACTCACCACAACCTTCACAAGAGGCAGTAGCTCAATGGTAGAGCATATACTTTGCATGTGTGAGGCTAATGGAAAGTTCCACATTCCTTTAAATTGCTGGGGATTGAAACCAGGACCTTTGTTGCAAAAAAAAAATAAAAAATAAAACTTTTCAATTCTACAACTTTCCTTGAAAACGCTGAGATTGAACCCAGGAGCTCATACATGCAAAGCATGTGCTGTACCACTGAACCACTGGCCCTTGTGAATGTTGGGCTGAGTTACATGTGCTTTGTACTCAAGCTAGATGCTAATTTTCCAACTAAATAATTAGGCAGAGAGAGATGTGCAACAGATAAAGGTTTGAGTTAAAGGAAAACTTTCCTTGGAGATGCTGGGGATTGAACCCAGGACCTCATACATGCAAAGCATGCGCTCTACCACTGAGCTACATCCCCTGATGGACTGAAGCAAGTTTCCCGCAGGCTAGTGGAAAGTTCCACATTGCTTTGAAATGCTAGCTTGAGTAAAAGGGACATGAAACTCACCACAACCTTCACAAGGGGCAGTAGCTCAATGGTAGAGCATATGCTTTGCATGTATTAGGCTAATGGAAAGTTCCAAATTGCTTTAAAATGCTGGGGATTGAACCCAGGACCTTTTTTGCAAAAGTTTTTTGCAAAAAAAATACAAAAAAATCCTTACAATTCAAAAAATTTCTTTGGAGACACTGGGGATTGAACCCAGGAGTTCATACATACAAAGCATGCGCTCTACCACTGAGCCACTGGACTTGTGAAGGTTGGGCTGAGTTACATGTACCTTATACTCAAGCTAGTTGCTATTTTTCCAAATATAAATTAGGCAGTGAGAGATGCGCAACAGATAAAGCTTAGTGTTGAAGGACAATTTCCTTTGGAGTTGCTGGAGATTGAACCCATGACCACATGCATGCAAAGCATATGCTCTACCACTGAACCACTGGCCCTTGTGAATGTTGGGCTGAGTTACATGTGCCTTGTACTCAAGCTAGATGCTAATTTCCCAACTAAATAATTAGGCAGAGAGAGATGTGCAACAGATAAAGGTTTGAGTTAAATGATAACTTTCCTTGGAGATGCTGGGGATTGAACCCAGGACCTCATATATGCAAAGCATGCGCTCTACCACTGAGCTACATCCCCTGACGGAATGAAGCAAGTTTCCTGCAGGCTAGTGGAAAGTTCCACATTGCTTTGAAATGCTAGCTTGAGTAAAAGGGACATGAAACTCACCACAACCTTCACAGGGGGCAGTTGCTCAATGGTAGAGCATATACTTTGCATGTGTGAGGCTAATGGAAAGTTCCACATTCCTTTAAATTGCTGGGGATTGAAACCAGGACCTTTGTTGCAAAAAAAATAAAAAATAAAACTTTTCAATTCTTCAACTTTCCTTGGAGATGCTGAGATTGAACCCAGGAGCTCATACATGCAAAGCATGTGCTCTACCACTGAACCACTGGCCCTTGTGAATGTTGGGCTGAGTTACATGTGCCTTGTACTCAAGCTAGATGCTAATTTTCCAACTAAATAATTAGGCAGAGAGAGATGTGCAACAGATAAAGGTTTGAGTTAAAGGAAAACTTTCCTTGGAAATGGTGATTGAACCCAGGACCTCATACATGCAAAGCATGCGCTCTACCACTGAGCTACATCCCCTGATGGACTGAAGCAAGTTTCCTGCAGGCTAGTGGAAAGTTCCACATTGCTTTGACATGCTAGCTTGAGTAAAAGGGACATGAAACTCACCACAACCTTCACAAGGGGCAGTAGCTCAATGGTAGAGCATATGCTTTGCATGTATTAGGCTAATGGAAAGTTCCAAATTGCTTTAAATGCTGGGGATTGAACCCAGGACCTTTTTTGCAAAAGTTTTTTGCAAAAAAAAATACAAAAAAATCCTTACAATTCAACAAATTTCTTTGGAGACACTGGGGATTGAACCCAGGAGCTCATACATACAAAGCATGCGCTCTACCACTGAGCCACTGGACTTGTGAAGGTTGGGCTGAGTTACATGTACCTTATACTCAAGCTAGTTGCTATTTTTCCAAATATAAATTAGGCAGTGAGAGATGCGCAACAGATAAAGATTAGTGTTGAAGGACAATTTCCTTTGGAGTAGCTGGGGATTGAACCCATGACCACATGCATGCAAAGCATATGCTCTACCACTGAACCACTGGCCCTTGTGAATGTTGGGCTGAGTTACAAGTGCCTTGTACTCAAGCTAGATGCAAATTTCCCAACTAAAAAATTAGGCAGAGAGAGATGTGCAACAGATAAAGGTTTAAGGATAACGGATAACTTTCCTTGGAGATGCTGGGGATTGAACCCAGGACCTCATACATGCAAAGCATGCGGTCTACCACTGAGCTACATCCCCTGATGGACTGAAGCAAGTTTCCTGCAGCCTAGTGGAAAGTTCCACATTGCGTTGAAATGCTAGCTTGAGTAAAAGGGACATGTAACTCACCACAACCTTCACAAGAGGCAGTAGCTCAATGGTAGAGCATATACTTTGCATGTGTGAGGCTAATGGAAAGTTCCACATTCCTTTAAATTGCTGGGGATTGAAACCAGGACCTTTGTTGCAAAAAAAAAATAAAAAATAAAACTTTTCAATTCTACAACTTTCCTTGAAAACGCTGAGATTGAACCCAGGAGCTCATACATGCAAAGCATGTGCTGTACCACTGAACCACTGGCCCTTGTGAATGTTGGGCTGAGTTACATGTGCTTTGTACTCAAGCTAGATGCTAATTTTCCAACTAAATAATTAGGCAGAGAGAGATGTGCAACAGATAAAGGTTTGAGTTAAAGGAAAACTTTCCTTGGAGATGCTGGGGATTGAACCCAGGACCTTATACATGCAAAGCATGCGCTCTACCACTGAGCTACATCCCCTGATGGACTGAAGCAAGTTTCCCGCAGGCTAGTGGAAAGTTCCACATTGCTTTGAAATGCTAGCTTGAGTAAAAGGGACATGAAACTCACCACAACCTTCACAAGGGGCAGTAGCTCAATGGTAGAGCATATGCTTTGCATGTATTAGGCTAATGGAAAGTTCCAAATTGCTTTAAAATGCTGGGGATTGAACCCAGGACCTTTTTTGCAAAAGTTTTTTGCAAAAAAAATACAAAAAAATCCTTACAATTCAAAAAATTTCTTTGGAGACACTGGGGATTGAACCCAGGAGTTCATACATACAAAGCATGCGCTCTACCACTGAGCCACTGGACTTGTGAAGGTTGGGCTGAGTTACATGTACCTTATACTCAAGCTAGTTGCTATTTTTCCAAATATAAATTAGGCAGTGAGAGATGCGCAACAGATAAAGCTTAGTGTTGAAGGACAATTTCCTTTGGAGTTGCTGGAGATTGAACCCATGACCACATGCATGCAAAGCATATGCTCTACCACTGAACCACTGGCCCTTGTGAATGTTGGGCTGAGTTACATGTGCCTTGTACTCAAGCTAGATGCTAATTTCCCAACTAAATAATTAGGCAGAGAGAGATGTGCAACAGATAAAGGTTTGAGTTAAATGATAACTTTCCTTGGAGATGCTGGGGATTGAACCCAGGACCTCATACATGCAAAGCATGCGCTCTACCACTGAGCTACATCCCCTGATGGACTAACGCAAGTTTCCTGCAGGCGAGTGGAAAGTTCCACATTGCTTTGAAATGCTAGCTTGAGTAAAAGGGACATGAAACTCACCACAACCTTCACAAGGGGCAGTAGCTCAATGGTAGAGCAGGTGCTTTGCATGTATGAGGCTAAAGGAAAGTTCCAAATTGCTTTAAAATGCTGGGGATTGAACCCAGGACATTTGTTGCAAAAAAATCCAACAAAATAACTTTACAATTCTACGTGGTAAGACGGGAACTTTCCTTGGAGAAGCTGGGGATTGAACCCATGACCACATGAATGCAAAGCATGTGTTCTACCACTGAGCTACTGTCACTTGAGAAAGCTGTGCTGAGTTACATGTGCCTTGTACTCAAGCTAGTTGTTATTTTTCCAAATATAAATTTGGCAGAGAGAGATGTGCAACAGAAAAAGCTTTGAGTTAAAGGATGACTTTCTTGGAGATGCTGGGGATTGAACCCAGGACCTCATACATGCAAAGCATGCAGTCTACCACTGAGCTACATCCCCTGATGGACTGAAGCAAGTTTCCTGCAGGCGAGTGGAAAGTTCCACATTGCTAAGAAATGCTAGCTTGAGTAAAAGGGACATGAAACTCACCACAACCTTCACAGGGGGCAGTAGCTCAATGGTAGAGTATAAACTTTGCATGTATGAGGCTAAAGGAAAGTTCCAAATTGCTTTAAAATGCTGGGGATTGAACCCAGGACATTTGTTGCAAAAAAAATCCAACAAAACAACTTTACAATTCTACGTGGTGACACGGGAACTTTCTTTGGAGACGCTGGGGATTGAACCCAGGAGCTCATACATGCAAAGCATGTGTTCTACCACTGAGCCACTGGCCCTAGTGAAGGTTGGGCTGAGATACATGTACCTTATACTCAAGCTAGCTGCCATTTTTCCAAATATAAATTAGGCAGAGAGAGATGCACAACAGATAAAGCTTTGAGGTGAAGTATAACTATCCTTGGAGTTGCTGGAGATTGAACCCATGACCACATGCATGCAAAGCATATGCTCTACCACTGAACCACTGGCCCTTGTGAATGTTGGGCTGAGTTACATGTGCCTTGTACTCAAGCTAGATGCTAATTTCCCAACTAAATAATTAGGCAGAGAGAGATGTGCAACAGATAAAGGTTTGAGTTAAATGATAACTTTCCTTGGAGATGCTGGGGATTGAACCCAGGACCTCATACATGCAAAGCATGCGCTCTACCACTGAGCTACATCCCCTGACGGAATGAAGCAAGTTTCCTGCAGGCTAGTGGAAAGTTCCACATTGCTTTGAAATGCTAGCTTGAGTAAAAGGGACATGAAACTCACCACAACCTTCACAAGGGGCAGTAGCTCAATGGTAGAGCAGGTGCTTTGCATGTATGAGGCTAAAGGAAAGTTCCAAATTGCTTTAAAATGCTGGGGATTGAACCCAGGACATTTGTTGCAAAAAAATCCAACAAAATAACTTTACAATTCTACGTGGTAACACAGGAACTTTCATTGGAGACGCTGGGGATTGAACCCATGACCACATGAATGCAAGGCATATGCTCTACCACTGAGCTACTGTCACTTGAGAAAGCTGTGCTGAGTTACATGTGCCTTGTACTCAAGCTAGATGCTAATTTCCCAACTAAATAATTAGGCAGAGAGAGATGTGCAACAGATAAAGGTTTGAGTTAAAGGATAACTTTCCTTGGAGATGCTGGGGATTGAACCCAGGACCTTATACATGCAAAGCATGCGCTCTACCACTGAGCTACATCCCCTGATGGACTGAAGCAAGTTTCCTGCAGGCTAGTGGAAAGTTCCACATTGCTTTGAAATGCTAGCTTGAGTAAAAGGGACATGAAACTCACCACAACCTTCACAAGGGGCAGTAGCTCAATGGTAGAGCAGGTGCTTTGCATGTATGAGGCTAAAGGAAAGTTCCAAATTGCTTTAAAATGCTGGGGATTGAACCCAGGACATTTGTTGCAAAAAAATCCAACAAAATAACTTTACAATTCTACGGGGTAAGACGGGAACTTTCCTTGGAGAAGCTGGGGATTGAACCCATGACCACATGAATGCAAAGCATATGCTCTACCACTGAGCTACTGTCACTTGAGAAAGCTGTGCTGAGTTACATGTGCCTTGTACTCAAGCTAGTTGTTATTTTTCCAAATATAAATTTGGCAGAGAGAGATGTGCAACAGAAAAAGCTTTGAGTTAAAGGATGACTTTCTTGGAGATGCTGGGGATTGAACCCAGGACCTCATAAATGCAAAGCATGCAGTCTACCACTGAGCTACATCCCCTGATGGACTGAAGCAAGTTTCCTGCAGCCTAGTGGAAAGTTCCACATTGCGTTGAAATGCTAGCTTGAGTAAAAGGGACATGTAACTCACCACAACCTTCACAAGAGGCAGTAGCTCAATGGTAGAGCATATACTTTGCATGTGTGAGGCTAATGGAAAGTTCCACATTCCTTTAAATTGCTGGGGATTGAAACCAGGACCTTTGTTGCAAAAAAAAATAAAAAATAAAACTTTTCAATTCTACAACTTTCCTTAGAGACGCTGAGATTGAACACAGGAGCTCATACATGCAAAGCATGTGGTGTACCACTGAACCACTGGCCCTTGTGAATTTTGGGCTGAGTTACATGTGCTTTGTACTCAAGCTAGATGCTAATTTTCCAACTAAATAATTAGGCAGAGAGAGATGTGCAACAGATAAAGGTTTGAGTTAAAGGAAAACTTTCCTTGGAGATGCTGGGGATTGAACCCAGGACCTCATACATGCAAAGCATGCGCTCTACCACTGAGCTACATCCCCTGATGGACCGAAGCAAGTTTCCTGCAGGCGAGTGGAAAGTTCCACATTGCTAAGAAATGCTAGCTTGAGTAAAAGGGACATGAAACTCACCACAACCTTCACAGGGGGCAGTAGCTCAATGGTAGAGTATATGCTTTGCATGTATGAGGCTAAAGGAAAGTTCCAAATTGCTTTAAAATGCTGGGGATTGAACCCAGGACATTTGTTGCAAAAAAAATCCAACAAAACAACTTTACAATTCTACGTGGTGACACAGGAACTTTCTTTGGAGACGCTGGGGATTGAACCCAGGAGCTCATACATGCAAAGCATGTGTTCTACCACTGAGCCACTGGCCCTAGTGAAGGTTGGGCTGAGATACATGTACCTTATACTCAAGCTAGCTGCCATTTTTCCAACTATAAATTAGGCAGAGAGAGATGCACAACAGATAAAGCTTTGAGGTGAAGTATAACTATCCTTGGAGTTGCTGGAGATTGAACCCATGACCACATGCATGCAAAGCATATGCTCTACCACTGAACCACTGGCCCTTGTGAATGTTGGGCTGAGTTACATGTGCCTTGTACTCAAGCTAGATGCTAATTTCCCAACTAAATAATTAGGCAGAGAGAGATGTGCAACAGATAAAGGTTTGAGTTAAATGATAACTTTCCTTGGAGATGCTGGGGATTGAACCCAGGACCTCATACATGCAAAGCATGCGCTCTACCACTGAGCTACATCCCCTGACGGAAAGAAGCAAGTTTCCTGCAGGCTAGTGGAAAGTTCCACATTGCTTTGAAATGCTAGCTTGAGTAAAAGGGACATGAAACTCACCACAACCTTCACAAGGGGCAGTAGCTCAATGGTAGAGCATATACTTTGCATGTGTGAGGCTAATGGAATGTTCCACATTCCTATAAATTGCTGGGGATTGAAACCAGGACCTTTGTTGCAAAAAAAAATTAAAAAAAAACTTTTCAATTCTACAACTTTCCTTGGAGACGCTGAGATTGATCCCAGGAGCTCATACATGCAAAGCATGTTCTCTACCACTGAACCACTGGCCCTTGTGAATGTTGGGCTGAGTTACAAGTGCCTTGTACTCAAGCTAGATGCTAATTTCCCAACTAAATAATTAGGCAGAGAGAGATGTGCAACAGATAAAGGTTTGAGTTAAAGGATAACTTTCCTTGGAGATGCTGGGGATTGAACCCAGGACCTCATACATGCAAAGCGTGCGCTCTACCACTGAGCTACATCCCCTGATGGACTGAAGCAAGTTTCCTGCAGGCTAGTGGAAAGTTCCACATTGCTTTGAAATGCTAGCTTGAGTAAAAGGGACATGAAACTCACCACAACCTTCACAAGGGGCAGTAGCTCAATGGTAGAGCAGGTGCTTTGCATGTATGAGGCTAAAGGAAAGTTCCAAATTGCTTTAAAATGCTGGGGATTGAACCCAGGACATTTCTTGCAAAAAAATCCAACAAAATAACTTTACAATTCTACGTGGTAAGACGGGAACTTTCCTTGGAGAAGCTGGGGATTGAACCCATGACCACATGAATGCAAAGCATGTGCTCTACCACTGAGCTACTGTCACTTGAGAAAGCTGTGCTGAGTTACATGTGCCTTGTACTCAAGCTAGTTGTTATTTTTCCAAATATAAATTTGGCAGAGAGAGATGTGCAACAGAAAAAGCTTTGAGTTAAAGGATGACTTTCTTGGAGATGCTGGGGATTGAACCCAGGACCTCATACATGCAAAGCATGCAGTCTACCACTGAGCTACATCCCCTGATGGACTGAAGCAAGTTTCCTGCAGGCGAGTGGAAAGTTCCACATTGCTAAGAAATGCTAGCTTGAGTAAAAGGGACATGTAACTCACCACAACCTTCACAAGAGGCAGTAGCTCAATGGTAGAGCATATACTTTGCATGTGTGAGGCTAATGGAAAGTTCCACATTCCTTTAAATTGCTGGGGATTGAAACCAGGACCTTTGTTGCAAAAAAAATAAAAAATAAAACTTTTCAATTCTACAACTTTCCTTAGAGACGCTGAGATTGAACACAGGAGCTCATACATGCAAAGCATGTGCTGTACCACTGAACCACTGGCCCTTGTGAATTTTGGGCTGAGTTACATGTGCTTTGTACTCAAGCTAGATGCTAATTTTCCAACTAAATAATTAGGCAGAGAGAGATGTGCAACAGATAAAGGTTTGAGTTAAAGGAAAACTTTCCTTGGAGATGCTGGGGATTGAACCCAGGACCTCATACATGCAAAGCATGCGCTCTACCACTGAGCTACATCCCCTGATGGAGTGAAGCAAGTTTCCTGCAGGCTAGTGGAAAGTTCCACATTGCTTTGAAGTGCTAGCTTGAGTAAAAGGGACATGAAACTCACCACAACCTTCACAGGGGGCAGTAGCTCAATGGTAGAGTATATGCTTTGCATGTATGAGGCTAAAGGAAAGTTCCAAATTGCTTTAAAATGCTGGGGATTGAACCCAGGACATTTGTTGCAAAAAAAATCCAACAAAACAACATTAGAACTCTACGTGGTGACACGGGAACTTTCTTTGGAGACGCTGGGGATTGAACCCAGGAGCTCATACATGCAAAGCATGTGTTCTACCACTGAGCCACTGGCCCTAGTGAAGGTTGGGCTGAGATACATGTACCTTATACTTAAGCTAGCTGCCATTTTTCCAAATATAAATTAGGCAGAGAGAGATGCACAACAGATAAAGCTTTGAGGTGAAGTATAACTATCCTTGGAGTTGCTGGAGATTGAACCCATGACCACATGCATGCAAAGCATATGCTCTACCACTGAACCACTGGCCCTTGTGAATGTTGGGCTGAGTTACATGTGCCTTGTACTCAAGCTAGATGCTAATTTCCCAACTAAATAATTAGGAAGAGAGAGATGTGCAACAGATAAAGGTTTGAGTTAAATGATAACTTTCATTAGAGATGCTGGGGATTGAACCCAGGACCTCATACATGCAAAGCATGCGCTCTACCACTGAGCTACATCCCCTGTCGGAATGAAGCAAGTTACCTGCAGGCTAGTGGAAAGTTCCACATTGCTTTGAAATGCTAGCTTGAGTAAAAGGGACATGAAACTCACCACAACCTTCACAAGGGGCAGTAGCTCAATGGTAGAGCAGGTGCTTTGCATGTATGAGGCTAAAGGAAAGTTCCAAATTGCTTTAAAATGCTGGGGATTGAACCCAGGACATTTGTTGCAAAAAAATCCAACAATATAACTTTACAATTCTACGTGGTAACACAGGAACTTTCATTGGAGACCTGGGGATTGAACCCATGACCACATGAATGCAAGGCATATGCTCTACCACTGAGCTACTGTCACTTGAGAAAGCTGTGCTGAGTTACATGTGCCTTGTACTCAAGCTAGATGCTAATTTCCCAACTAAATAATTAGGCAGAGAGAGATGTGCAACAGATAAAGGTTTGAGTTAAAGGATAACTTTCCTTGGAGATGCTGGGGATTGAACCCAGGACCTTATACATGCAAAGCATGCGCTCTACCACTGAGCTACATCCCCTGATGGACTGAAGCAAGTTTCCTGCAGGCTAGTGGAAAGTTCCACATTGCTTTGAAATGCTAGCTTGAGTAAAAGAGACATGAAACTCACCACAACCTTCACAAGGGGCAGTAGCTCAATGGTAGAGCAGGTGCTTTGCATGTATGAGGCTAAAGGAAAGTTCCAAATTGCTTTAAAATGCTGGGGATTGAACCCAGGACATTTGTTGCAAAAAAATCCAACAAAATAACTTTACAATTCTACGTGGTAAGACGGGAACTTTCCTTGGAGAAGCTGGGGATTGAACCCATGACCACATGAATGCAAAGCATATGCTCTACCACTGAGCTACTGTCACTTGAGAAAGCTGTGCTGAGTTACATGTGCCTTGTACTCAAGCTAGTTGTTATTTTTCCAAATATAAATTTGGCAGAGAGAGATGTGCAACAGAAAAAGCTTTGAGTTAAAGGATGACTTTCTTGGAGATGCTGGGGATTGAACCCAGGACCTCATAAATGCAAAGCATGCAGTCTACCACTGAGCTACATCCCCTGATGGACTGAAGCAAGTTTCCTGCAGCCTAGTGGAAAGTTCCACATTGCGTTGAAATGCTAGCTTGAGTAAAAGGGACATGTAACTCACCACAACCTTCACAAGAGGCAGTAGCTCAATGGTAGAGCATATACTTTGCATGTGTGAGGCTAATGGAAAGTTCCACATTCCTTTAAATTGCTGGGGATTGAAACCAGGACCTTTGTTGCAAAAAAAAATAAAAAATAAAACTTTTCAATTCTACAACTTTCCTTAGAGACGCTGAGATTGAACACAGGAGCTCATACATGCAAAGCATGTGGTGTACCACTGAACCACTGGCCCTTGTGAATTTTGGGCTGAGATACATGTGCTTTGTACTCAAGCTAGATGCTAATTTTCCAACTAAATAATTAGGCAGAGAGAGATGTGCAACAGATAAAGGTTTGAGTTAAAGGAAAACTTTCCTTGGAGATGCTGGGGATTGAACCCAGGACCTCATACATGCAAAGCATGCGCTCTACCACTGAGCTACATCCCCTGATGGACTGAAGCAAGTTTCCCGCAGGCTAGTGGAAAGTTCCACATTGCTTTGAAATGCTAGCTTGAGTAAAAGGGACATGAAACTCACCACAACCTTCACAAGGGGCAGTAGCTCAATGGTAGAGCATATGCTTTGCATGTATTAGGCTAATGGAAAGTTCCAAATTGCTTTAAAATGCTGGGGATTGAACCCAGGACCTTTTTTGCAAAAGTTTTTTGCAAAAAAAATACAAAAAAATCCTTACAATTCAAAAAATTTCTTTGGAGACACTGGGGATTGAACCCAGGAGTTCATACATACAAAGCATGCGCTCTACCACTGAGCCACTGGACTTGTGAAGGTTGGGCTGAGTTACATGTACCTTATACTCAAGCTAGTTGCTATTTTTCCAAATATAAATTAGGCAGTGAGAGATGCGCAACAGATAAAGCTTAGTGTTGAAGGACAATTTCCTTTGGAGTTGCTGGAGATTGAACCCATGACCACATGCATGCAAAGCATATGCTCTACCACTGAACCACTGGCCCTTGTGAATGTTGGGCTGAGTTACATGTGCCTTGTACTCAAGCTAGATGCTAATTTCCCAACTAAATAATTAGGCAGAGAGAGATGTGCAACAGATAAAGGTTTGAGTTAAATGATAACTTTCCTTGGAGATGCTGGGGATTGAACCCAGGACCTCATACATGCAAAGCATGCGCTCTACCACTGAGCTACATCCCCTGATGGACTAACGCAAGTTTCCTGCAGGCGAGTGGAAAGTTCCACATTGCTTTGAAATGCTAGCTTGAGTAAAAGGGACATGAAACTCACCACAACCTTCACAAGGGGCAGTAGCTCAATGGTAGAGCAGGTGCTTTGCATGTATGAGGCTAAAGGAAAGTTCCAAATTGCTTTAAAATGCTGGGGATTGAACCCAGGACATTTGTTGCAAAAAAATCCAACAAAATAACTTTACAATTCTACGTGGTAAGACGGGAACTTTCCTTGGAGAAGCTGGGGATTGAACCCATGACCACATGAATGCAAAGCATGTGTTCTACCACTGAGCTACTGTCACTTGAGAAAGCTGTGCTGAGTTACATGTGCCTTGTACTCAAGCTAGTTGTTATTTTTCCAAATATAAATTTGGCAGAGAGAGATGTGCAACAGAAAAAGCTTTGAGTTAAAGGATGACTTTCTTGGAGATGCTGGGGATTGAACCCAGGACCTCATACATGCAAAGCATGCAGTCTACCACTGAGCTACATCCCCTGATGGACTGAAGCAAGTTTCCTGCAGGCGAGTGGAAAGTTCCACATTGCTAAGAAATGCTAGCTTGAGTAAAAGGGACATGAAACTCACCACAACCTTCACAGGGGGCAGTAGCTCAATGGTAGAGTATAAACTTTGCATGTATGAGGCTAAAGGAAAGTTCCAAATTGCTTTAAAATGCTGGGGATTGAACCCAGGACATTTGTTGCAAAAAAAATCCAACAAAACAACTTTACAATTCTACGTGGTGACACGGGAACTTTCTTTGGAGACGCTGGGGATTGAACCCAGGAGCTCATACATGCAAAGCATGTGTTCTACCACTGAGCCACTGGCCCTAGTGAAGGTTGGGCTGAGATACATGTACCTTATACTCAAGCTAGCTGCCATTTTTCCAAATATAAATTAGGCAGAGAGAGATGCACAACAGATAAAGCTTTGAGGTGAAGTATAACTATCCTTGGAGTTGCTGGAGATTGAACCCATGACCACATGCATGCAAAGCATATGCTCTACCACTGAACCTCTGGCCCTTGTGAATGTTGGGCTGAGTTACATGTGCCTTGTACTCAAGCTAGATGCTAATTTCCCAACTAAATAATTAGGCAGAGAGAGATGTGCAACAGATAAAGGTTTGAGTTAAATGATAACTTTCCTTGGAGATGCTGGGGATTGAACCCAGGACCTCATACATGCAAAGCATGCGCTCTACCACTGAGCTACATCCCCTGACGGAATGAAGCAAGTTTCCTGCAGGCTAGTGGAAAGTTCCACATTGCTTTGAAATGCTAGCTTGAGTAAAAGGGACATGAAACTCACCACAACCTTCACAAGGGGCAGTAGCTCAATGGTAGAGCAGGTGCTTTGCATGTATGAGGCTAAAGGAAAGTTCCAAATTGCTTTAAAATGCTGGGGATTGAACCCAGGACATTTGTTGCAAAAAAATCCAACAAAATAACTTTACAATTCTACGTGGTAACACAGGAACTTTCATTGGAGACGCTGGGGATTGAACCCATGACCACATGAATGCAAGGCATATGCTCTACCACTGAGCTACTGTCACTTGAGAAAGCTGTGCTGAGTTACATGTGCCTTGTACTCAAGCTAGATGCTAATTTCCCAACTAAATAATTAGGCAGAGAGAGATGTGCAACAGATAAAGGTTTGAGTTAAAGGATAACTTTCCTTGGAGATGCTGGGGATTGAACCCAGGACCTTATACATGCAAAGCATGCGCTCTACCACTGAGCTACATCCCCTGATGGACTGAAGCAAGTTTCCTGCTGGCTAGTGGAAAGTTCCACATTGCTTTGAAATGCTAGCTTGAGTAAAAGGGACATGAAACTCACCACAACCTTCACAAGGGGCAGTAGCTCAATGGTAGAGCAGGTGCTTTGCATGTATGAGGCTAAAGGAAAGTTCCAAATTGCTTTAAAATGCTGGGGATTGAACCCAGGACATTTGTTGCAAAAAAATCCAACAAAATAACTTTACAATTCTACGTGGTAAGACGGGAACTTTCCTTGGAGAAGCTGGGGATTGAACCCATGACCACATGAATGCAAAGCATATGCTCTACCACTGAGCTACTGTCACTTGAGAAAGCTGTGCTGAGTTACATGTGCCTTGTACTCAAGCTAGTTGTTATTTTTCCAAATATAAATTTGGCAGAGAGAGATGTGCAACAGAAAAAGCTTTGAGTTAAAGGATGACTTTCTTGGAGATGCTGGGGATTGAACCAAGGACCTCATAAATGCAAAGCATGCAGTCTACCACTGAGCTACATCCCCTGATGGACTGAAGCAAGTTTCCTGCAGCCTAGTGGAAAGTTCCACATTGCGTTGAAATGCTAGCTTGAGTAAAAGGGACATGTAACTCACCACAACCTTCACAAGAGGCAGTAGCTCAATGGTAGAGCATATACTTTGCATGTGTGAGGCTAATGGAAAGTTCCACATTCCTTTAAATTGCTGGGGATTGAAACCAGGACCTTTGTTGCAAAAAAAAATAAAAAATAAAACTTTTCAATTCTACAACTTTCCTTAGAGACGCTGAGATTGAACACAGGAGCTCATACATGCAAAGCATGTGGTGTACCACTGAACCACTGGCCCTTGTGAATTTTGGGCTGAGTTACATGTGCTTTGTACTCAAGCTAGATGCTAATTTTCCAACTAAATAATTAGGCAGAGAGAGATGTGCAACAGATAAAGGTTTGAGTTAAAGGAAAACTTTCCTTGGAGATGCTGGGGATTGAACCCAGGACCTCATACATGCAAAGCATGCGCTCTACCACTGAGCTACATCCCCTGATGGACCGAAGCAAGTTTCCTGCAGGCGAGTGGAAAGTTCCACATTGCTAAGAAATGCTAGCTTGAGTAAAAGGGACATGAAACTCACCACAACCTTCACAGGGGGCAGTAGCTCAATGGTAGAGTATATGCTTTGCATGTATGAGGCTAAAGGAAAGTTTCAAATTGCTTTAAAATGCTGGGGATTGAACCCAGGACATTTGTTGCAAAAAAAATCCAACAAAACAACTTTACAATTCTACGTGGTGACACGGGAACTTTCTTTGGAGACGCTGGGGATTGAACCCAGGAGCTCATACATGCAAAGCATGTGTTCTACCACTGAGCCACTGGCCCTAGTGAAGGTTGGGCTGAGATACATGTACCTTATACTCAAGCTAGCTGCCATTTTTCCAACTATAAATTAGGCAGAGAGAGATGCACAACAGATAAAGCTTTGAGGTGAAGTATAACTATCCTTGGAGTTGCTGGAGATTGAACCCATGACCACATGCATGCAAAGCATATGCTCTACCACTGAACCACTGGCCCTTGTGAATGTTGGGCTGAGTTACATGTGCCTTGTACTCAAGCTAGATGCTAATTTCCCAACTAAATAATTAGGCAGAGAGAGATGTGCAACAGATAAAGGTTTGAGTTAAATGATAACTTTCCTTGGAGATGCTGGGGATTGAACCCAGGACCTCATACATGCAAAGCATGCGCTATACCACTGAGCTACATCCCCTGACGGAAAGAAGCAAGTTTCCTGCAGGCTAGTGGAAAGTTCCACATTGCTTTGAAATGCTAGCTTGAGTAAAAGGGACATGAAACTCACCACAACCTTCACAAGGGGCAGTAGCTCAATGGTAGAGCATATACTTTGCATGTGTGAGGCTAATGGAAAGTTCCACATTCCTATAAATTGCTGGGGATTGAAACCAGGACCTTTGTTGCAAAAAAAAATTAAAAAAAAAACTTTTCAATTCTACAACTTTCCTTGGAGACGCTGAGATTGATCCCAGGAGCTCATACATGCAAAGCATGTTCTCTACCACTGAACCACTGGCCCTTGTGAATGTTGGGCTGAGTTACAAGTGCCTTGTACTCAAGCTAGATGCTAATTTCCCAACTAAATAATTAGGCAGAGAGAGATGTGCAACAGATAAAGGTTTGAGTTAAAGGATAACTTTCCTTGGAGATGCTGGGGATTGAACCCAGGACCTCATACATGCAAAGCATGCGCTCTACCACTGAGCTACATCCCCTGATGGACTGAAGCAAGTTTCCTGCAGGCTAGTGGAAAGTTCCACATTGCTTTGAAATGCTAGCTTGAGTAAAAGGGACATGAAACTCACCACAACCTTCACAAGGGGCAGTAGCTCAATGGTAGAGCAGGTGCTTTGCATGTATGAGGCTAAAGGAAAGTTCCAAATTGCTTTAAAATGCTGGGGATTGAACCCAGGACATTTCTTGCAAAAAAATCCAACAAAATAACTTTACAATTCTACGTGGTAAGACGGGAACTTTCCTTGGAGAAGCTGGGGATTGAACCCATGACCACATGAATGCAAAGCATGTGCTCTACCACTGAGCTACTGTCACTTGAGAAAGCTGTGCTGAGTTACATGTGCCTTGTACTCAAGCTAGTTGTTATTTTTCCAAATATAAATTTGGCAGAGAGAGATGTGCAACAGAAAAAGCTTTGAGTTAAAGGATGACTTTCTTGGAGATGCTGGGGATTGAACCCAGGACCTCATACATGCAAAGCATGCAGTCTACCACTGAGCTACATCCCCTGATGGACTGAAGCAAGTTTCCTGCAGGCGAGTGGAAAGTTCCACATTGCTAAGAAATGCTAGCTTGAGTAAAAGGGACATGTAACTCACCACAACCTTCACAAGAGGCAGTAGCTCAATGGTAGAGCATATACTTTGCATGTGTGAGGCTAATGGAAAGTTCCACATTCCTTTAAATTGCTGGGGATTGAAACCAGGACCTTTGTTGCAAAAAAAATAAAAAATAAAACTTTTCAATTCTACAACTTTCCTTAGAGACGCTGAGATTGAACACAGGAGCTCATACATGCAAAGCATGTGCTGTACCACTGAACCACTGGCCCTTGTGAATTTTGGGCTGAGTTACATGTGCTTTGTACTCAAGCTAGATGCTAATTTTCCAACTAAATAATTAGGCAGAGAGAGATGTGCAACAGATAAAGGTTTGAGTTAAAGGAAAACTTTCCTTGGAGATGCTGGGGATTGAACCCAGGACCTCATACATGCAAAGCATGCGCTCTACCACTGAGCTACATCCCCTGATGGAGTGAAGCAAGTTTCCTGCAGGCTAGTGGAAAGTTCCACATTGCTTTGAAGTGCTAGCTTGAGTAAAAGGGACATGAAACTCACCACAACCTTCACAGGGGGCAGTAGCTCAATGGTAGAGTATATGCTTTGCATGTATGAGGCTAAAGGAAAGTTCCAAATTGCTTTAAAATGCTGGGGATTGAACCCAGGACATTTGTTGCAAAAAAAATCCAACAAAACAACATTAGAACTCTACGTGGTGACACGGGAACTTTCTTTGGAGACGCTGGGGATTGAACCCAGGAGCTCATACATGCAAAGCATGTGTTCTACCACTGAGCCACTGGCCCTAGTGAAGGTTGGGCTGAGATACATGTACCTTATACTTAAGCTAGCTGCCATTTTTCCAAATATAAATTAGGCAGAGAGAGATGCACAACAGATAAAGCTTTGAGGTGAAGTATAACTATCCTTGGAGTTGCTGGAGATTGAACCCATGACCACATGCATGCAAAGCATATGCTCTACCACTGAACCACTGGCCCTTGTGAATGTTGGGCTGAGTTACATGTGCCTTGTACTCAAGCTAGATGCTAATTTTCCAACTAAATAATTAGGAAGAGAGAGATGTGCAACAGATAAAGGTTTGAGTTAAATGATAACTTTCCTTAGAGATGCTGGGGATTGAACCCAGGACCTCATACATGCAAAGCATGCACTCTACCACTGAGCTACATCCCCTGACGGAATGAAGCAAGTTTCCTGCAGGCGAGTGGAAAGTTCCACATTGCTAAGAAATGCTAGCTTGAGTAAAAGGGACATGAAACTCACCACAACCTTCACAGGGGGCAGTAGCTCAATGGTAGAGTATATGCTTTGCATGTATGAGGCTAAAGGAAAGTTCCAAATTGCTTTAAAATGCTGGGGATTGAACCCAGGACATTTGTTGCAAAAATATCCAACAATATAACTTTACAATTCTATGTGGTGACACGGGAACTTTCTTTGGAGACGGTGGGGATTGAACCCAGGAGCTCATACATGCAAAGCATGTGTTCTACCACTGAGCCACTGGCCCTAGTGAAGGTTGGGCTGAGATACATGTACCTTATACTCAAGCTAGCTGCCATTTTTCCAAATATAAATTAGGCAGAGAGAGATGCACAACAGATAAAGCTTTGAGGTGAAGTATAACTATCCTTGGAGTTGCTGGAGATTGAACCCATGACCACATGCATGCAAAGCATATGCTCTACCACTGAGCTACTGGCACTTGAGAAAGCTGTGTTGAGTTACATGTGCCTTGTACTCAAGCTAGTTGTTATTTTTCCAAATATAAATTTGGCAGAGAGAGATGTGCAACAGATAAAGCTTTGAGTTAAAGGATGACTTTCTTGGAGATGCTGGGGATTGAACCCAGGACCTCATACATGCAAAGCATGCGCTCTACCACTGAGCTACATCCCCTGATGGACTGAAGCAAGTTTCCTGCAGCCTAGTGGAAAGTTCCACATTGCGTTGAAATGCTAGCTTGAGTAAAAGGAACATGTAACTCACCACAACCTTCACAAGAGGCAGTTGCTCAATGGTAGAGCATATACTTTGCATGTGTGAGGCTAATGGAAAGTTCCACATTCCTTTAAATTGCTGGGGATTGAAACCAGGACCTTTGTTGCAAAAAAAATAAAAAATAAAACTTTTCAATTCTTCAACTTTCCTTGGAGACGCTGAGATTGAACCCAGGAGCTCATACATGCAAAGCATGTGCTCTACCACTGAACCACTGGCCCTTGTGAATGTTGGGCTGAGTTACATGTGCCTTGTACTCAAGCTAGATGCTAATTTTCCAACTAAATAATTAGGCAGAGAGAGATGTGCAACAGATAAAGGTTTGAGTTAAAGGAAAACTTTCCTTGGAGATGCTGGGGATTGAACCCAGGAGCTCATACATGCAAAGCATGCGCTCTACCACTGAGCTACATCCCCTGATGGACTGAAGCAAGTTTCCTGCAGGCTAGTGGAAAGTTCCACATTGCTTTGAAATGCTAGCTTGAGTAAAAGGGACATGAAACTCACCACAACCTTCACAAGGGGCAGTAGCTCAATGGTAGAGCATATGCTTTGCATGTATTAGGCTAATGGAAAGTTCCAAATTGCTTTAAATGCTGGGGATAGAACCCAGGACATTTTTTGCAAAAGTTTTTTGCAAAAAAAATACAAAAAAATCCTTACAATTCAACAAATTTCTTTGGAGACACTGGGGATTGAACCCAGGAGCTCATACATACAAAGCATGCGCTCTACCACTGAGCCACTGGACTTGTGAAGGTTGGGCTGAGTTACATGTACCTTATACTCAAGCTAGTTGCTATTTTTCCAAATATAAATTAGGCAGTGAGAGATGCGCAACAGATAAAGCTTAGTGTTGAAGGACAATTTCCTTTGGAGTAGCTGGGGATTGAACCCATGACCACATGCATGCAAAGCATATGCTCTACCACTGAGCTACTGGCACTTGAGAAAGCTGTGCTGAGTTACATTTGCCTTGTACTCAAGCTAGTTGTTATTTTTCCAAATATAAATTTGGCAGAGAGAGATGTGCAACAGATAAAGCTTTGAATTAAAGGATGACTTTCTTGGAGATGCTGGGGATTGAACCCAGGAACTCATACATGCAAAGCATGCGCTCTACCACTGAGCTACATCCCCTGATGGACTAACGCAAGTTTCCTGCAGGCGAGTGGAAAGTTCCACATTGCTTTGAAATGCTAGCTTGAGTAAAAGGGACATGTAACTCACCACAACCTTCACAAGAGGCAGTAGCTCAATGGTAGAGCAATACTTTGCGTGTGTGAGGCTAATGGAAAGTTCCACATTCCTTTAAATTGCTGGGGATTGAAACCAGGACCTTTGTTGCAAAAAAAATAAAAAATAAAACTTTTCAATTCTACAACTTTCCTTGGAGACGCTGAGATTGTACCCAGGAGCTCATACATGCAAAGCATGTTCTCTACCACTGAACCACTGGCCCTAGTGAAGGTTGGGCTGAGTTACAAGTGCCTTGTACTCAAGCTAGATGCAAATTTCCCAAATAAAAAATTAGGCAGAGAGAGATGTGCAACAGATAAAGGTTTAAGTTAAAGGATAACTTTCCTTGGAGATGCTGGGGATTGAACCCAGGACCTCATACATGCAAAGCATGCGGTCTACCACTGAGCTACATCCCCTGATGGACTGAAGCAAGTTTCCTGCAGCCTAGTGGAAAGTTCCACATTGCGTTGAAATGCTAGCTTGAGTAAAAGGGACATGTAACTCACCACAACCTTCACAAGAGGCAGTAGCTCAATGGTAGAGCATATACTTTGCATGTGTGAGGCTAATGGAAAGTTCCACATTCCTTTAAATTGCTGGGGATTGAAACCAGGACCTTTGTTGCAAAAAAAAAAAAAAATAAAACTTTTCAATTCTACAACTTTCCTTGGAGATGCTGAGATTGAACCCAGGAGCTCATACATGCAAAGCATGTTCTCTACCACTGAACCACTGGCCCTTGTGAATGTTGGGCTGAGTTACAAGTGCCTTGTACTCAAGCTAGATGCAAATTTCCCAACTAAAAAATTAGGCAGAGAGAGATGTGCAACAGAAAAAGCTTTGAGTTAAAGGATGACTTTCTTGGAGATGCTGGGGATTGAACCCAGGACCTCATACATGCAAAGCATGCGCTCTACCACTGAGCTACATCCCCTGATGGACTGAAGCAAGTTTCCTGCAGGCGAGTGGAAAGTTCTACATTGCTAAGAAATGCTAGCTTGAGTAAAAGGGACATGAAACTCACCACAACCTTCACAGGGGGCAGTAGTTCAATGGTAGAGTATATGCTTTGCATGTATGAGGCTAAAGGAAAGTTCCAAATTGCTTTAAAATGCTGGGGATTGAACCCAGAACATTTGTTGCAAAAAAAATCCAACAAAACAACTTTACAATTCTACGTGGTGACACGGGAACTTTCTTTGGAGACGCTGGGGATTGAACCCAGGAGCTCATACATGCAAAGCATGTGTTCTACCACTGAGCCACTGGCCCTAGTGAAGGTTGGGCTGAGATACATGTACCTTATACTCAAGCTAGCTGCCATTTTTCCAAATATAAATTAGGCAGAGAGAGATGCACAAGAGATAAAGCTTTGAGGTGAAGTATAACTATCCTTGGAGTTGCTGGAGATTGAACCCATGACCACATGCATGCAAAGCATATGCTCTACCACTGAACCACTGGCCCTTGTGAATGTTGGGCTGAGTTACAAGTGCCTTGTACTCAAGCTAGATGCTAATTTCCCAACTAAAAAATTATGCAGAGAGAGATGTGCAACAGATAAAGGTTTGAGTTAAAGGATAACTTTCCTTGGAGATGCTGGGGATTGAACCCAGGACCTCATACATGCAAAGCATGCGCTCTACCACTGAGCTACAACCCCTGATGGACTGAAGCAAGTTTCCTGCAGCCTAGTGGAAAGTTCCACATTGCGTTGAAATGCTAGCTTGAGTAAAAGGGACATGTAACTCACCACAACCTTCACAAGAGGCAGTAGCTCAATGGTAGAGCATATACTTTGCATGTGTGAGGCTAATGGAAAGTTCCACATTCCTATAAATTGCTGGGGATTGAAACCAGGACCTTTGTTGCAAAAAAAAATAAAAAATAAAACTTTTCAATTCTACAACTTTCCTTGGAGACGCTGAGATTGAACCCAGGAGCTCATACATGCAAAGCATGTGCTCTACCACTGAACCACTGGCCCTTGTGAATGTTGGGCTGAGTTACATGTGCTTTGTACTCAAGTTAGATGCTAATTTTCCTACTAAATAATTAGGCAGAGAGAGATGTGCAACAGATAAAGGTTTGAGTTAAAGGAAAACTTTCCTTGGAGATGCTGGGGATTGAACCCAGGACCTCATACATGTAAAGCATGCGCTCTACCACTGAGCTACATCCCCTGATGGACTGAAGCAAGTTTCCTGCAGGCTAGTGGAAAGTTCCACATTGCTTTGAAATGCTAGCTTGAGTAAAAGGGACATGAAACTCACCACAACCTTCACAAGGGGCAGTAGCTCAATGGTAGAGCATATGCTTTGCATGTATTAGGCTAATGGAAAGTTCCAAATTGCTTTAAAATGCTGGGGATTGAACCCAGGACCTTTTTTGCAAAAGTTTTTTGCAAAAAAAATACAAAAAAATCCTTACAATTCAAAAATTTTCTTTGGAGACACTGGGGATTGAACCCAGGAGTTCATACATACAAAGCATGCGCTCTACCACTGAGCCACTGGACTTGTGAAGGTTGGGCTGAGTTACATGTACCTTATACTCAAGCTAGTTGCTATTTTTCCAAATATAAATTAGGCAGTGAGAGATGCGCAACAGATAATGCTTAGTGTTGAAGGACAATTTCCTTTGGAGTAGCTGGGGATTGAACCCATGACCACATGCATGCAAAGCATATGCTCTACCACTGAGCTACTGGCACTTGAGAAAGCTGTGCTGAGTTACATTTGCCTTGTACTCAAGCTAGTTGCTATTTTTCCAAATATAAATTTGGCAGAGAGAGATGTGCAACAGATAAAGCTTTGAGTTAAAGGATGACTTTCTTGGAGATGCTGGGGATTGAACCCAGGACCTCATACATGCAAAGCATGCGCTCTACCACTGAGCTACATCCCCTGATGGACTAACGCAAGTTTCCTACAGGCGAGTGGAAAGTTCCACATTACTTTGAAATGCTAGCTTGAGTAAAAGGGACATGTAACTCACCACAACCTTCACAAGAGGCAGTAGCTCAATGGTAGAGCATATACTTTGCATGTGTGAGGCTAATGGAAAGTTCCACATTCCTTTAAATTGGTGGGGATTGAAACCAGGACCTTTGTTGCAAAAAAAATAAAAAATAAAACTTTCAATTCTACAACTTTCCTTGGAGACGCTGAGATTTAACCCAGGAGCTCATACATGCAAAGCATGTTCTCTACCACTGAACCACTGGCCCTTGTGAATGTTGGGCTGAGTTACAAGTGCCTTGTACTCAAGCTAGATGCAAATTTCCCAACTAAAAAATTAGGCAGAGAGAGATGTGCAACAGAAAAAGCTTTGAGTTAAAGGATGACTTTCTTGGAGATGCTGGGGATTGAACCCAGGACCTCATACATGCAAAGCATGCGCTCTACCACTGAGCTACATCCCCTGATGGACTGAAGCAAGTTTCCTGCAGGCGAGTGGAAAGTTCCACATTGCTAAGAAATGCTAGCTTGAGTAAAAGGGACATGAAACTCACCACAACCTTCACAGGGGGCAGTAGCTCAATGGTAGAGTATATGCTTTGCATGTATGAGGCTAAAGGAAAGTTCCAAATTGCTTTAAAATGCTGGGGATTGAACCCAGGACATTTGTTGCAAAAAAAATCCAACAAAACAACTTTACAATTCTACGTGGTGACACGGGAACTTTCTTTGGAGACGCTGGGGATTGAACCCAGGAGCTCATACATGCAAAGCATGTGTTCTACCACTGAGCCACTGGCCCTAGTGAAGGTTGGGCTGAGATACATGTACCTTATACTCAAGCTAGCTGCCATTTTTCCAAATATAAATTAGGCAGAGAGAGATGCACAAGAGATAAAGCTTTGAGGTGAAGTATAACTATCCTTGGAGTTGCTGGAGATTGAACCCATGACCACATGCATGCAAAGCATATGCTCTACCACTGAACCACTGGCCCTTGTGAATGTTGGGCTGAGTTACAAGTGCCTTGTACTCAAGCTAGATGCTAATTTCCCAACTAAAAAATTATGCAGAGAGAGATGTGCAACAGATAAAGGTTTGAGTTAAAGGATAACTTTCCTTGGAGATGCTGGGGATTGAACCCAGGACCTCATACATGCAAAGCATGCGCTCTACCACTGAGCTACAACCCCTGATGGACTGAAGCAAGTTTCCTGCAGCCTAGTGGAAAGTTCCACATTGCGTTGAAATGCTAGCTTGAGTAAAAGGGACATGTAACTCACCACAACCTTCACAAGAGGCAGTAGCTCAATGGTAGAGCATATACTTTGCATGTGTGAGGCTAATGGAAAGTTCCACATTCCTATAAATTGCTGGGGATTGAAACCAGGACCTTTGTTGCAAAAAAAAATAAAAAATAAAACTTTTCAATTCTACAACTTTCCTTGGAGACGCTGAGATTGAACCCAGGAGCTCATACATGCAAAGCATGTGCTCTACCACTGAACCACTGGCCCTTGTGAATGTTGGGCTGAGTTACATGTGCTTTGTACTCAAGTTAGATGCTAATTTTCCTACTAAATAATTAGGCAGAGAGAGATGTGCAACAGATAAAGGTTTGAGTTAAAGGAAAACTTTCCTTGGAGATGCTGGGGATTGAACCCAGGACCTCATACATGCAAAGCATGCGCTCTACCACTGAGCTACATCCCCTGATGGACTGAAGCAAGTTTCCTGCAGGCTAGTGGAAAGTTCCACATTGCTTTGAAATGCTAGCTTGAGTAAAAGGGACATGAAACTCACCACAACCTTCACAAGGGGCAGTAGCTCAATGGTAGAGCATATGCTTTGCATGTATTAGGCTAATGGAAAGTTCCAAATTGCTTTAAAATGCTGGGGATTGAACCCAGGACCTTTTTTGCAAAAGTTTTTTGCAAAAAAAATACAAAAAAATCCTTACAATTCAAAAATTTTCTTTGGAGACACTGGGGATTGAACCCAGGAGTTCATACATACAAAGCATGCGCTCTACCACTGAGCCACTGGACTTGTGAAGGTTGGGCTGAGTTACATGTACCTTATACTCAAGCTAGTTGCTATTTTTCCAAATATAAATTAGGCAGTGAGAGATGCGCAACAGATAATGCTTAGTGTTGAAGGACAATTTCCTTTGGAGTAGCTGGGGATTGAACCCATGACCACATGCATGCAAAGCATATGCTCTACCACTGAGCTACTGGCACTTGAGAAAGCTGTGCTGAGTTACATTTGCCTTGTACTCAAGCTAGTTGCTATTTTTCCAAATATAAATTTGGCAGAGAGAGATGTGCAACAGATAAAGCTTTGAGTTAAAGGATGACTTTCTTGGAGATGCTGGGGATTGAACCCAGGACCTCATACATGCAAAGCATGCGCTCTACCACTGAGCTACATCCCCTGATGGACTAACGCAAGTTTCCTGCAGGCGAGTGGAAAGTTCCACATTACTTTGAAATGCTAGCTTGAGTAAAAGGGACATGTAACTCACCACAACCTTCACAAGAGGCAGTAGCTCAATGGTAGAGCATATACTTTGCATGTGTGAGGCTAATGGAAAGTTCCACATTCCTTTAAATTGGTGGGGATTGAAACCAGGACCTTTGTTGCAAAAAAAATAAAAAATAAAACTTTCAATTCTACAACTTTCCTTGGAGACGCTGAGATTTAACCCAGGAGCTCATACATGCAAAGCATGTTCTCTACCACTGAACCACTGGCCCTTGTGAATGTTGGGCTGAGTTACAAGTGCCTTGTACTCAAGCTAGATGCAAATTTCCCAACTAAAAAATTAGGCAGAGAGAGATGTGCAACAGAAAAAGCTTTGAGTTAAAGGATGACTTTCTTGGAGATGCTGGGGATTGAACCCAGGACCTCATACATGCAAAGCATGCGCTCTACCACTGAGCTACATCCCCTGATGGACTGAAGCAAGTTTCCTGCAGGCGAGTGGAAAGTTCTACATTGCTAAGAAATGCTAGCTTGAGTAAAAGGGACATGAAACTCACCACAACCTTCACAGGGGGCAGTAGCTCAATGGTAGAGTATATGCTTTGCATGTATGAGGCTAAAGGAAAGTTCCAAATTGCTTTAAAATGCTGGGGATTGAACCCAGGACATTTGTTGCAAAAAAAATCCAACAAAACAACTTTACAATTCTACGTGGTGACACGGGAACTTTCTTTGGAGACGCTGGGGATTGAACCCAGGAGCTCATACATGCAAAGCATGTGTTCTACCACTGAGCCACTGGCCCTAGTGAAGGTTGGGCTGAGATACATGTACCTTATACTCAAGCTAGCTGCCATTTTTCCAAATATAAATTAGGCAGAGAGAGATGCACAACAGATAAAGCTTTGAGGTGAAGTATAACTATCCTTGGAGTTGCTGGAGATTGAACCCATGACCACATGCATGCAAAGCATATGCTCTACCACTGAACCACTGGCCCTTGTGAATGTTGGGCTGAGTTACAGGTGCCTTGTACTCAAGCTAGATGCTAATTTCCCAACTAAAAAATTATGCAGAGAGAGATGTGCAACAGATAAAGGTTTGAGTTAAAGGATAACCTTCCTTGGAGATGCTGGGGATTGAACCCAGGACCTCATACATGCAAAGCATGCGCTCTACCACTGAGCTACAATCCCTGATGGACTGAAGCAAGTTTCCTGCAGCCTAGTGGAAAGTTCCACATTGCGTTGAAATGCTAGCTTGAGTAAAAGGGACATGTAACTCACCACAACCTTCACAAGAGGCAGTAGCTCAATGGTAGAGCATATACTTTGCATGTGTGAGGCTAATGGAAAGTTCCACATTCCTTTAAATTGCTGGGGATTGAAACCAGGACCTTTGTTGCAAAAAAAAAATAAAAAATAAAACTTTTCAATTCTACAACTTTCCTTGGAGACGCTGAGATTGAACCCAGGAGCTCATACATGCAAAGCATGTGCTGTACCACTGAACCACTGGCCCTTGTGAATGTTGGGTTGAGTTACATGTGCTTTGTACTCAAGCTAGATGCTAATTTTCCAACTAAATAATTAGGCAGAGAGAGATGTGCAACAGATAAAGGTTTGAGTTAAAGGAAAACTTTCCTTGGAGATGCTGGGGATTGAACCCAGGACCTCATACATGCAAAGCATGCGCTCTACCACTGAGCTACATCCCCTGATGGACTGAAGCAAGTTTCCCGCAGGCTAGTGGAAAGTTCCACATTGCTTTGAAATGCTAGCTTGAGTAAAAGGGACATGAAACTCACCACAACCTTCACAAGGGGCAGTAGCTCAATGGTAGAGCATATGCTTTGCATGTATTAGGCTAATGGAAAGTTCCAAATTGCTTTAAAATGCTGGGGATTGAACCCAGGACCTTTTTTGCAAAAGTTTTTTGCAAAAAAAATACAAAAAAATCCTTACAATTCAACAAATTTCTTTGGAGACACTGGGGATTGAACCCAGGAGCTCATACATACAAAGCATGCGCTCTACCACTGAGCCACTGGACTTGTGAAGGTTGGGCTGAGTTACATGTACCTTATACTCAAGCTAGTTGCTATTTTTCCAAATATAAATTAGGCAGTGAGAGATGCGCAACAGATAAAGCTTAGTGTTGAAGGACAATTTCCTTTGGAGTAGCTGGGGATTGAACCCATGACCACATGCATGCAAAGCATATGCTCTACCACTGAGCTACTGGCACTTGAGAAAGCTGTGCTGAGTTACATTTGCCTTGTACTCAAGCTAGTTGCTATTTTTCCAAATATAAATTTGGCAGAGAGAGATGTGCAACAGATAAAGCTTTGAATTAAAGGATGACTTTCTTGGAGATGCTGGGGATTGAACCCAGGAACTCATACATGCAAAGCATGCGCTCTACCACTGAGCTACATCCCCTGATGGACTAACGCAAGTTTCCTGCAGGCGAGTGGAAAGTTCCACATTGCTTTGAAATGCTAGCTTGAGTAAAAGGGACATGTAACTCACCACAACCTTCACAAGAGGCAGTAGCTCAATGGTAGAGCAATACTTTGCGTGTGTGAGGCTAATGGAAAGTTCCACATTCCTTTAAATTGCTGGGGATTGAAACCAGGACCTTTGTTGCAAAAAAAATAAAAAATAAAACTTTTCAATTCTACAACTTTCCTTGGAGACGCTGAGATTGTACCCAGGAGCTCATACATGCAAAGCATGTTCTCTACCACTGAACCACTGGCCCTAGTGAAGGTTGGGCTGAGTTACAAGTGCCTTGTACTCAAGCTAGATGCAAATTTCCCAAATAAAAAATTAGGCAGAGAGAGATGTGCAACAGATAAAGGTTTAAGTTAAAGGATAACTTTCCTTGGAGATGCTGGGGATTGAACCCAGGACCTCATACATGCAAAGCATGCGGTCTACCACTGAGCTACATCCCCTGATGGACTGAAGCAAGTTTCCTGCAGCCTAGTGGAAAGTTCCACATTGCGTTGAAATGCTAGCTTGAGTAAAAGGGACATGTAACTCACCACAACCTTCACAAGAGGCAGTAGCTCAATGGTAGAGCATATACTTTGCATGTGTGAGGCTAATGGAAAGTTCCACATTCCTTTAAATTGGTGGGGATTGAAACCAGGACCTTTGTTGCAAAAAAAATAAAAAATAAAACTTTTCAATTCTACAACTTTCCTTGGAGACGCTGGGATTGAACCCAGGAGCTCATACATGCAAAGCATGTTCTCTACCACTGAACCACTGGCCCTTGTGAATGTTGGGCTGAGTTACAAGTGCCTTGTACTCAAGCTAGATGCAAATTTCCCAACTAAAAAATTAGGCAGAGAGAGATGTGCAACAGAAAAAGCTTTGAGTTAAAGGATGACTTTCTTGGAGATGCTGGGGATTGAACCCAGGACCTCATACATGCAAAGCATGCGCTCTACCACTGAGCTACATCCCCTGATGGACTGAAGCAAGTTTCCTGCAGGCGAGTGGAAAGTTCTACATTGCTAAGAAATGCTAGCTTGAGTAAAAGGGACATGAAACTCACCACAACCTTCACAGGGGGCAGTAGCTCAATGGTAGAGTATATGCTTTGCATGTATGAGGCTAAAGGAAAGTTCCAAATTGCTTTAAAATGCTGGGGATTGAACCCAGAACATTTGTTGCAAAAAAAATCCAACAAAACAACTTTACAATTCTACGTGGTGACACGGGAACTTTCTTTGGAGACGCTGGGGATTGAACCCAGGAGCTCATACATGCAAAGCATGTGTTCTACCACTGAGCCACTGGCCCTAGTGAAGGTTGGGCTGAGATACATGTACCTTATACTCAAGCTAGCTGCCATTTTTCCAAATATAAATTAGGCAGAGAGAGATGCACAACAGATAAAGCTTTGAGGTGAAGTATAACTATCCTTGGAGTTGCTGGAGATTGAACCCATGACCACATGCATGCAAAGCATATGCTCTACCACTGAACCACTGGCCCTTGTGAATGTTGGGCTGAGTTACAAGTGCCTTGTACTCAAGCTAGATGCTAATTTCCCAACTAAAAAATTATGCAGAGAGAGATGTGCAACAGATAAAGGTTTGAGTTAAAGGATAACTTTCCTTGGAGATGCTGGGGATTGAACCCAGGACCTCATACATGCAAAGCATGCGCTCTACCACTGAGCTACAACCCCTGATGGACTGAAGCAAGTTTCCTGCAGCCTAGTGGAAAGTTCCACATTGCGTTGAAATGCTAGCTTGAGTAAAAGGGACATGTAACTCACCACAACCTTCACAAGAGGCAGTAGCTCAATGGTAGAGCATATACTTTGCATGTGTGAGGCTAATGGAAAGTTCCACATTCCTATAAATTGCTGGGGATTGAAACCAGGACCTTTGTTGCAAAAAAAAATAAAAAATAAAACTTTTCAATTCTACAACTTTCCTTGGAGACGCTGAGATTGAACCCAGGAGCTCATACATGCAAAGCATGTGCTCTACCACTGAACCACTGGCCCTTGTGAATGTTGGGCTGAGTTACATGTGCTTTGTACTCAAGCTAGATGCTAATTTTCCTACTAAATAATTAGGCAGAGAGAGATGTGCAACAGATAAAGGTTTGAGTTAAAGGAAAACTTTCCTTGGAGATGCTGGGGATTGAACCCAGGACCTCATACATGCAAAGCATGCGCTCTACCACTGAGCTACATCCCCTGATGGACTGAAGCAAGTTTCCTGCAGGCTAGTGGAAAGTTCCACATTGCTTTGAAATGCTAGCTTGAGTAAAAGGGACATGAAACTCACCACAACCTTCACAAGGGGCAGTAGCTCAATGGTAGAGCATATGCTTTGCATGTATTAGGCTAATGGAAAGTTCCAAATTGCTTTAAAATGCTGGGGATTGAACCCAGGACCTTTTTTGCAAAAGTTTTTTGCAAAAAAAATACAAAAAAATCCTTACAATTCAAAAAATTTCTTTGGAGACACTGGGGATTGAACCCAGGAGTTCATACATACAAAGCATGCGCTCTACCACTGAGCCACTGGACTTGTGAAGGTTGGGCTGAGTTACATGTACCTTATACTCAAGCTAGTTGCTATTTTTCCAAATATAAATTAGGCAGTGAGAGATGCGCAACAGATAATGCTTAGTGTTGAAGGACAATTTCCTTTGGAGTAGCTGGGGATTGAACCCATGACCACATGCATGCAAAGCATATGCTCTACCACTGAGCTACTGGCACTTGAGAAAGCTGTGCTGAGTTACATTTGCCTTGTACTCAAGCTAGTTGCTATTTTTCCAAATATAAATTTGGCAGAGAGAGATGTGCAACAGATAAAGCTTTGAGTTAAAGGATGACTTTCTTGGAGATGCTGGGGATTGAACCCAGGACCTCATACATGCAAAGCATGCGCTCTACCACTGAGCTACATCCCCTGATGGACTAACGCAAGTTTCCTGCAGGCGAGTGGAAAGTTCCACATTACTTTGAAATGCTAGCTTGAGTAAAAGGGACATGTAACTCACCACAACCTTCACAAGAGGCAGTAGCTCAATGGTAGAGCATATACTTTGCATGTGTGAGGCTAATGGAAAGTTCCACATTCCTTTAAATTGGTGGGGATTGAAACCAGGACCTTTGTTGCAAAAAAAATAAAAAATAAAACTTTCAATTCTACAACTTTCCTTGGAGACGCTGAGATTGAACCCAGGAGCTCATACATGCAAAGCATGTTCTCTACCACTGAACCACTGGCCCTTGTGAATGTTGGGCTGAGTTACAAGTGCCTTGTACTCAAGCTAGATGCAAATTTCCCAACTAAAAAATTAGGCAGAGAGAGATGTGCAACAGAAAAAGCTTTGAGTTAAAGGATGACTTTCTTGGAGATGCTGGGGATTGAACCCAGGACCTCATACATGCAAAGCATGCGCTCTACCACTGAGCTACATCCCCTGATGGACTGAAGCAAGTTTCCTGCAGGCGAGTGGAAAGTTCTACATTGCTAAGAAATGCTAGCTTGAGTAAAAGGGACATGAAACTCACCACAACCTTCACAGGGGGCAGTAGCTCAATGGTAGAGTATATGCTTTGCATGTATGAGGCTAAAGGAAAGTTCCAAATTGCTTTAAAATGCTGGGGATTGAACCCAGGACATTTGTTGCAAAAAAAATCCAACAAAACAACTTTACAATTCTACGTGGTGACACGGGAACTTTCTTTGGAGACGCTGGGGATTGAACCCAGGAGCTCATACATGCAAAGCATGTGTTCTACCACTGAGCCACTGGCCCTAGTGAAGGTTGGGCTGAGATACATGTACCTTATACTCAAGCTAGCTGCCATTTTTCCAAATATAAATTAGGCAGAGAGAGATGCACAACAGATAAAGCTTTGAGGTGAAGTATAACTATCCTTGGAGTTGCTGGAGATTGAACCCATGACCACATGCATGCAAAGCATATGCTCTACCACTGAACCACTGGCCCTTGTGAATGTTGGGCTGAGTTACAAGTGCCTTGTACTCAAGCTAGATGCTAATTTCCCAACTAAAAAATTATGCAGAGAGAGATGTGCAACAGATAAAGGTTTGAGTTAAAGGATAACTTTCCTTGGAGATGCTGGGGATTGAACCCAGGACCTCATACATGCAAAGCATGTTCTCTACCACTGAGCTACATCCCCTGATGGACTGAAGCAAGTTTCCTGCAGGCTAGTGGAAAGTTCCACATTGCTTTGAAATGCTAGCTTGAGTAAAAGGGACATGAAACTCACCACAACCTTCACAAGGGGAAGTAGCTCAATGGTAGAGCAGGTGCTTTGCATGTATGAGGCTAAAGGAAAGTTCCAAATTGCTTTAAAATGCTGGGGATTGAACCCAGGACATTTGTTGCAAAAAAATCCAAAAAAATAACTTTACAATTCTACGTGGTAACACGGGAACTTTCCTTGGAGAAGCTGGGGATTGAACCCATGACCACATGAATGCAAAGCATATGCTCTACCACTGAGCTACTGTCACTTGAGAAAGCTGTGCTGAGTTACATGTGCCTTGTACTCAAGCTAGTTGTTATTTTTCCAAATATAAATTTGGCAGAGAGAGATGTGCAACAGAAAAAGCTTTGAGTTAAAGGATGACTTTCTTGGAGATGCTGGGGATTGAACCCAGGACCTCATACATGCAAAGCATGCAGTCTACCACTGAGCTACATCCCCTGATGGACTGAAGCAAGTTTCCTGCAGCCTAGTGGAAAGTTCCACATTGCGTTGATATGCTAGCTTGAGTAAAAGGGACATGTAACTCACCACAACCTTCACAAGAGGCAGTAGCTCAATGGTAGAGCATATACTTTGCATGTGTGAGGCTAATGGAAAGTTCCACATTCCTTTAAATTGCTGGGGATTGAAACCAGGACCTTTGTTGCAAAAAAAAAAATAAAAAATAAAACTTTTCAATTCTACAACTTTCCTTAGAGACGCTGAGATTGAACCCAGGAGCTCATACATGCAAAGCATGTGCTGTACCACTGAACCACTGGCCCTTGTGAATTTTGGGCTGAGTTACATGTGCTTTGTACTCAAGCTAGATGCTAATTTTCCAACTAAATAATTAGGCAGAGAGAGATGTGCAACAGATAAAGGTTTGAGTTAAAGGAAAACTTTCCTTGGAGATGCTGGGGATTGAACCCAGGACCTCATACATGCAAAGCATGCGCTCTACCACTGAGCTACATCCCCTGATGGAGTGAAGCAAGTTTCCTGCAGGCTAGTGGAAAGTTCCACATTGCTTTGAAGTGCTAGCTTGAGTAAAAGGGACATGAAACTCACCACAACCTTCACAGGGGGCAGTAGCTCAATGGTCGAGTATATGCGTTGCATGTATGAGGCTAAAGGAAAGTTCCAAATTGCTTTAAAATGCTGGGGATTGAACCCAGGACATTTGTTGCAAAAAAAATCCAATAAAACAACTTTACAATTCTACGTGGTGACATGGGAACTTTCTTTGGAGACGGTGGGGATTGAACCCAGGAGCTCATACATGCAAAGCATGTGTTCTACCAGTGAGCCACTGGCCCTAGTGAAGGTTGGGCTGAGATACATGTACCTTATACTTAAGCTAGCTGCCATTTTTCCAAATATAAATTAGGCAGAGAGAGATGCACAACAGATAAAGCTTTGAGGTGAAGTATAACTATCCTTGGAGTTGCTGGAGATTGAACCCATGACCACATGCATGCAAAGCATATGCTCTACCACTGAGCTACTGGCACTTGAGAAAGCTGTGTTGAGTTACGTGTGCCTTGTACTCAAGCTAGTTGTTATTTTTCCAAATATAAATTTGGCAGAGAGAGATGTGCAACAGATAAAGCTTTGAGTTAAAGGATGACTTTCTTGGAGATGCTGGGGATTGAACCCAGGACCTCATACATGCAAAGCATGCGCTCTACCACTGAGCTACATCCCCTGATGGACTGAAGCAAGTTTCCTGCAGCCTAGTGGAAAGTTCCACATTGCGTTGAAATGCTAGCTTGAGTAAAAGGAACATGTAACTCACCACAACCTTCACAAGAGGCAGTTGCTCAATGGTAGAGCATATACTTTGCATGTGTGAGGCTAATGGAAAGTTCCACATTCCTTTAAATTGCTGGGGATTGAAACCAGGACCTTTGTTGCAAAAAAAATAAAAAATAAAACTTTTCAATTCTTCAACTTTCCTTGGAGATGCTGAGATTGAACCCAGGAGCTCATACATGCAAAGCATGTGCTCTACCACTGAACCACTGGCCCTTGTGAATGTTGGGCTGAGTTACATGTGCCTTGTACTCAAGCTAGATGCTAATTTTCCAACTAAATAATTAGGCAGAGAGAGATGTGCAACAGATAAAGGTTTGAGTTAAAGGAAAACTTTCCTTGGAAATGGTGATTGAACCCAGGACCTCATACATGCAAAGCATGCGCTCTACCACTGAGCTACATCCCCTGATGGACTGAAGCAAGTTTCCTGCAGGCTAGTGGAAAGTTCCACATTGCTTTGACATGCTAGCTTGAGTAAAAGGGACATGAAACTCGCCACAACCTTCACAAGGGGCAGTAGCTCAATGGTAGAGCATATGCTTTGCATGTATTAGGCTAATGGAAAGTTCCAAATTGCTTTAAATGCTGGGGATTGAACCCAGGACCTTTTTTGCAAAAGTTTTTTGCAAAAAAAAATACAAAAAAATCCTTACAATTCAACAAATTTCTTTGGAGACACTGGGGATTGAACCCAGGAGCTCATACATACAAAGCATGCGCTCTACCACTGAGCCACTGGACTTGTGAAGGTTGGGCTGAGTTACATGTACCTTATACTCAAGCTAGTTGCTATTTTTCCAAATATAAATTAGGCAGTGAGAGATGCGCAACAGATAAAGATTAGTGTTGAAGGACAATTTCCTTTGGAGTAGCTGGGGATTGAACCCATGACCACATGCATGCAAAGCATATGCTCTACCACTGAACCACTAGCCCTTGTGAATGTTGGGCTGAGTTACAAGTGCCTTGTACTCAAGCTAGATGCAAATTTCCCAACTAAAAAATTAGGCAGAGAGAGATGTGCAACAGATAAAGGTTTAAGGATAACGGATAACTTTCCTTGGAGATGCTGGGGATTGAACCCAGGACCTCATACATGCAAAGCATGCGGTCTACCACTGAGCTACATGCCCTGATGGACTGAAGCAAGTTTCCTGCAGCCTAGTGGAAAGTTCCACATTGCGTTGAAATGCTAGCTTGAGTAAAAGGGACATGTAACTCCCCACAACCTTCACAAGAGGCAGTAGCTCAATGGTAGAGCATATACTTTGCATGTGTGAGGCTAATGGAAAGTTCCACATTCCTTTAAATTGCTGGGGATTGAAACCAGGACCTTTGTTGCAAAAAAAAAATAAAAAATAAAACTTTTCAATTCTACAACTTTCCTTGAAAACGCTGAGATTGAACCCAGGAGCTCATACATGCAAAGCATGTGCTGTACCACTGAACCACTGGCCCTTGTGAATGTTGGGCTGAGTTACATGTGCTTTGTACTCAAGCTAGATGCTAATTTTCCAACTAAATAATTAGGCAGAGAGAGATGTGCAACAGATAAAGGTTTGAGTTAAAGGAAAACTTTCCTTGGAGATGCTGGGGATTGAACCCAGGACCTCATACATGCAAAGCATGCGCTATACCACTGAGCTACATCCCCTGATGGACTGAAGCAAGTTTCCCGCAGGCTAGTGGAAAGTTCCACATTGCTTTGAAATGCTAGCTTGAGTAAAAGGGACATGAAACTCACCACAACCTTCACAAGGGGCAGTAGCTCAATGGTAGAGCATATGCTTTGCATGTATTAGGCTAATGGAAAGTTCCAAATTGCTTTAAAATGCTGGGGATTGAACCCAGGACCTTTTTTGCAAAAGTTTTTTGCAAAAAAAATACAAAAAAATCCTTACAATTCAAAATATTTCTTTGGAGACACTGGGGATTGAACCCAGGAGTTCATACATACAAAGCATGCGCTCTACCACTGAGCCACTGGACTTGTGAAGGTTGGGCTGAGTTACATGTACCTTATACTCAAGCTAGTTGCTATTTTTCCAAATATAAATTAGGCAGTGAGAGATGCGCAACAGATAAAGCTTAGTGTTGAAGGACAATTTCCTTTGGAGTTGCTGGAGATTGAACCCATGACCACATGCATGCAAAGCATATGCTCTACCACTGAACCACTGGCCCTTGTGAATGTTGGGCTGAGTTACATGTGCCTTGTACTCAAGCTAGATGCTAATTTCCCAACTAAATAATTAGGTAGAGAGAGATGTGCAACAGATAAAGGTTTGAGTTAAATGATAACTTTCCTTGGAGATGCTGGGGATTGAACCCAGGACCTCATATATGCAAAGCATGCGCTCTACCACTGAGCTACATCCCCTGACGGAATGAAGCAAGTTTCCTGCAGGCTAGTGGAAAGTTCCACATTGCTTTGAAATGCTAGCTTGAGTAAAAGGGACATGAAACTCACCACAACCTTCACAAGGGGCAGTAGCTCAATGGTAGAGCATATACTTTGCATGTGTGAGGCTAATGGAAAGTTCCACATTCCTTTAAATTGCTGGGGATTGAAACCAGGACCTTTGTTGCAAAAAAAATAAAAAATAAATCTTTTCAATTCTACAACTTTCCTTGGAGACGCTGAGATTGAACCGAGGAGCTCATACATGCAAAGCATGTTCTCTACCACTGAACCACTGGCCCTTGTGAATGTTGGGCTGAGTTACAAGTGCCTTGTACTCAAGCTAGATGCAAATTTCCCAACTAAAAAATTAGGCAGAGAGAGATGTGCAACAGAAAAAGCTTTGAGTTAAGGGATGACTTTCTTGGAGATGCGGGGGATTGAACCCAGGACCTCATACATGCAAAGCATGCGCTCTACCACTGAGCTACATCCCCTGATGGACTGAAGCAAGTTTCCTGCAGGCGAGTGGAAAGTTCCACATTGCTAAGAAATGCTAGCTTGAGTAAAAGGGACATGAAACTCACCACAACCTTCACAGGGGGCAGTAGCTCAATGGTAGAGTATATGCTTTGCATGTATGAGGCTAAAGGAAAGTTCCAAATTGCTTTAAAATGCTGGGGATTGAACCCAGGACATTTGTTGCAAAAAAAATCCAACAAAACAACTTTACAATTTTACGTGGTGACACGGGAAATTTCTTTGGAGACGCTGGGGATTGAACCCAGGAGCTCATACATGCAAAGCATGTGTTCTACCACTGAGCCACTGGCCCTAGTGAAGGTTGGGCTGAGATACATGTACCTTATACTCAAGCTAGCTGCCATTTTTCCAAATATAAATTAGGCAGAGAGAGATGCACAACAGATAAAGCTTTGAGGTGAAGTATAACTATCCTTGGAGTTGCTGGAGATTGAACCCATGACCACATGCATGCAAAGCATATGCTCTACCACTGATCCACTGGCCCTTGTGAATGTTGGGCTGAGTTACATGTGCCTTGTACTCAAGCTAGATGCTAATTTCCCAACTAAATAATTAGGCAGAGAGAGATGTGCAACAGATAAAGGTTTGAGTTAAATGATAACTTTCCTTGGAGATGCTGAGGATTGAACCCAGGACCTCATACATGCAAAGCATGCGCTCTACCACTGAGCTACATCCCCTGACGGAATGAAGCAAGTTTCCTGCAGGCTAGTGGAAAGTTCCACATTGCTTTGAAATGCTAGCTTGAGTAAAAGGGACATGAAACTCACCACAACCTTCACAAGGGGCAGTAGCTCAATGGTAGAGCATATACTTTGCATGTGTGAGGCTAATGGAAAGTTCCACATTCCTTTAAATTGCTGGGGATTGAAACCAGGACCTTTGTTGCAAAAAAAAATAAAAAATAAAACTTTTCAATTCTACAACTTTCCTTGGAGACGCTGAGATTGAACCCAGGAGCTCATACATGCAAAGCATGTTCTCTACCACTGAACTACTGGCCCTTGTGAATGTTGGGCTGAGTTTCAAGTGCCTTGTACTCAAGCTAGATGCTAATTTCCCAACTAAACAATTAGGCAGAGAGAGATGTGCAACAGATAAAGGTTTGAGTTAAAGGATAACTTTCCTTGGAGATGCTGGGGATTGAACCCAGGACCTCATACATGCAACGCATGCGCTCTACCACTGAGCTACATCCCCTGGTGGACTGAAGCAAGTTTCCTGCAGGCTAGTGGAAAGTTCCACATTGCTTTGAAATGCTAGCTTGAGTAAAAGGGACATGAAACTCACCACAACCTTCACAAGGGGCAGAAGCTCAATGGTAGAGCAGGTGCTTTGCATGTATGAGGCTAAAGGAAAGTTCCAAATTGCTTTAAAATGCTGGGGATTGAACCCAGGACATTTGTTGCAAAAAAATCCAACAAAATAACTTTACAATTCTACGTGGTAAGACGGGAACTTTCCTTGGAGAAGCTGGGGATTGAACCCATGACCACATGAATGCAAAGCATATGCTCTACCACTGAGCTACTGTCACTTGAGAAAGCTGTGCTGAGTTACATGTGCCTTGTACTCAAGCTAGTTGTTATTTTTCCAAATATAAATTTGGCAGAGAGAGATGTGCAACAGAAAAAGCTTTGAGTTAAAGGATGACTTTCTTGGAGATGCTGGGGATTGAACCCAGGACCTCATACATGCAAAGCATGCAGTCTACCACTGAGCTACATCCCCTGATGGACTGAAGCAAGTTTCCTGCAGCCTAGTGGAAAGTTCCACATTGCGTTGAAATGCTAGCTTGAGTAAAAGGGACATGTAACTCACCACAACCTTCACAAGAGGCAGTAGCTCAATGGTAGAGCATATACTTTGCATGTGTGAGGCTAATGGAAAGTTCCACATTCCTTTAAATTGCTGGGGATTGAAACCAGGACCTTTGTTGCAAAAAAAATAAAAAATAAAACTTTTCAATTCTACAACTTTCCTTAGAGACGCTGAGATTGAACCCAGGAGCTCATACATGCAAAGCATGTGCTGTACCACTGAACCACTGGCCCTTGTGAATGTTGGGCTGAGTTACATGTGCTTTGTACTCAAGCTAGATGCTAATTTTCCAACTAAATAATTAGGCAGAGAGAGATGTGCAACAGATAAAGGTTTAAGTTAAAGGAAAACTTTCCTTGGAGATGCTGGGGATTGAACCCAGGACCTCATACATGCAAAGCATGCGCTCTACCACTGAGCCACATCCCCTGATGGACTGAAGCAAGTTTCCTGCAGGCTAGTGGAAAGTTCCACATTGCTTTGAAGTGCTAGCTTGAGTAAAAGGGACATGAAACTCACCACAACCTTCACAGGGGGCAGTAGCTCAATGGTTGAGTATATGCGTTGCATGTATGAGGCTAAAGGAAAGTTCCAAATTGCTTTAAAATGCTGGGGATTGAACCCAGGACATTTGTTGCAAAAAAATCCAACAAAACAACTTTTCAATTCTACGTGGTGACACGGGAACTTTCTTCGGAGACGGTCGGGATTGAACCCAGGAGCTCATACATGCAAAGCATGTGTTCTACCACTGAGCCACTGGCCCTAGTGAAGGTTGGGCTGAGATACATGTACCTTATACTCAAGCTAGCTGCCATTTTTCCAAATATAAATTAGGCAGAGAGAGATACACAACAGATAAAGCTTTGAGGTGAAGTATAACTATCCTTGGAGTTGCTGGAGATTGAACCCATGACCACATGCATGCAAAGCATATGCTCTACCACTGAGCTACTGGCACTTGAGAAAGCTGTGTTGAGTTACATGTGCCTTGTACTCAAGCTAGTTGTTATTTTTCCAAATATAAATTTGGCAGAGAGAGATGTGCAACAGATAAAGCTTTGAGTTAAAGGATGACTTTCTTGGAGATGCTGGGGATTGAACCCAGGACCTCATACATGCAAAGCATGCGCTCTACCACTGAGCTACATCCCCTGATGGACTGAAGCAAGTTTCCTGCAGCCTAGTGGAAAGTTCCACATTGCGTTGAAATGCTAGCTTGAGTAAAAGGAACATGTAACTCACCACAACCTTCACAAGAGGCAGTTGCTCAATGGTAGAGCATATACTTTGCATGTGTGAGGCTAATGGAAAGTTCCACATTCCTTTAAATTGCTGGGGATTGAAACCAGGACCTTTGTTGCAAAAAAAATAAAAAATAAAACTTTTCAATTCTTCAACTTTCCTTGGAGATGCTGAGATTGAACCCAGGAGCTCATACATGCAAAGCATGTGCTCTACCACTGAACCACTGGCCCTTGTGAATGTTGGGCTGAGTTACATGTGCCTTGTACTCAAGCTAGATGCTAATTTTCCAACTAAATAATTAGGCAGAGAGAGATGTGCAACAGATAAAGGTTTGAGTTAAAGGAAAACTTTCCTTGGAAATGGTGATTGAACCCAGGACCTCATACATGCAAAGCATGCGCTCTACCACTGAGCTACATCCCCTGATGGACTGAAGCAAGTTTCCTGCAGGCTAGTGGAAAGTTCCACATTGCTTTGAAATGCTAGCTTGAGTAAAAGGGACATGAAACTCACCACAACCTTCACAAGGGGCAGTAGCTCAATGGTAGAGCATATGCTTTGCATGTATTAGGCTAATGGAAAGTTCCAAATTGCTTTAAATGCTGGGGATTGAACCCAGGACCTTTTTTGCAAAAGTTTTTTGCAAAAAAAATACAAAAAAATCCTTACAATTCAACAAATTTCTTTGGAGACACTGGGGATTGAACCCAGGAGCTCATACATACAAAGCATGCGCTTTACCACTGAGCCACTGGACTTGTGAAGGTTGGGCTGAGTTACATGTACCTTATACTCAAGCTAGTTGCTATTTTTCCAAATATAAATTAGGCAGTGAGAGATGCGCAACAGATAAAGCTTAGTGTTGAAGGACAATATCCTTTGGAGTAGCTGGGGATTGAACCCATGACCACATGCATGCAAAGCATATGCTCTACCACTGAGCTACTGGCACTTGAGAAAGCTGTGCTGAGTTACATTTGCCTTGTACTCAAGCTAGTTGCTATTTTTCCAAATATAAATTTGGCAGAGAGAGATGTGCAACAGATAAAGCTTTGAGTTAAAGGATGACTTTCTTGGAGATGCTGGGGATTGAACCCAGGAACTCATACATGCAAAGCATGTGCTCTACCACTGAGCTACATCCCCTGATGGACTAACGCAAGTTTCCTGCAGGCGAGTGGAAAGTTCCACATTGCTTTGAAATGCTAGCTTGAGTAAAAGGGACATGTAACTCACCACAACCTTCACAAGAGGCAGTAGCTCAATGGTAGAGCATATACTTTGCATGTGTGAGGCTAATGGAAAGTTCCACATTCCTATAAATTGCTGGGGATTGAAACCAGGACCTTTGTTGCAAAAATAAATAAAAAAAAACTTTTCAATTCTACAACTTTCCTTGGAGACGCTGAGATTGATCCCAGGAGCTCATACATGCAAAGCATGTTCTCTACCACTGAACCACTGGCCCTTGTGAATGTTGGGCTGAGTTACAAGTGCCTTGTACTCAAGCTAGATGCAAATTTCCCAACTAAAAAATTAGGCAGAGAGAGATGTGCAACAGATAAAGGTTTAAGGATAACGGATAACTTTCCTTGGAGATGCTGGGGATTGAACCCAGGACCTCATACATGCAAAGCATGCGGTCTACCACTGAGCTACGTCCCCTGATGGACTGAAGCAAGTTTCCTGCAGCCTAGTGGAAAGTTCCACATTGCGTTGAATGCTAGCTTGAGTAAAAGGGACATGTAACTCACCACAACCTTCACAAGAGGCAGTAGCTCAATGGTAGAGCATATACTTTGCATGTGTGAGGGTAATGGAAAGTTCCACATTCCTTTAAATTGCTGGGGATTGAAACCAGGACCTTTGTTGCAAAAAAAAAAATAAATAAATAAAACTTTTCAATTCTACAACTTTCCTTGAAAACGCTGAGATTGAACCCAGGAGCTCATACATGCAAAGCATGTGCTGTACCACTGAACCACTGGCCCTTGTGAATGTTGGGCTGAGTTACATGTGCTTTGTACTCAAGCTAGATGCTAATTTTCCAACTAAATAATTAGGCAGAGAGAGATGTGCAACAGATAAAGGTTTGAGTTAAAGGAAAACTTTCCTTGGAGATGCTGGGGATTGAACCCAGGACCTCATACATGCAAAGCATGCGCTCTACAACTGAGCTACATCCCCTGATGGACTGAAGCAAGTTTCCCGCAGGCTAGTGGAAAGTTCCACATTGCTTTGAAATGCTAGCTTGAGTAAAAGGGACATGAAACTCATCACAACCTTCACAAGGGGCAGTAGCTCAATGGTAGAGCATATGCTTTGCATGTATTAGGCTAATGGAAAGTTCCAAATTGCTTTAAAATGCTGGGGATTGAACCCAGGACCTTTTTTGCAAAAGTTTTTTGCAAAAAAAATACAAAAAAATCCTTACAATTCAAAAAATTTCTGTGGAGACACTGGGGATTGAACCCAGGAGTTCATACATACAAAGCATGCGCTCTACCTGGATCAGGATCGTCTGTCTCACCGCTCTATTCTCGTCCAATTGCATCGCTGGCTTTCCATTGTGAAATTGGACGAGAGCCAATCGCGTCGATCGCTCTCCATTTTGAGATTGGACGAGAGCCAATCGCATCGCGGGATGAGAATGGACGCAGCCACTCACCGCGCTTGCATCCATTTTGAGATTGAATGACGACACACACCTCGCTTTTCGAAAACCTCTACAACTGTGTTATTACCGAGCAAAGTAAGTAATAAATGTTTTTTTGTTTTCTTCTTCTGTTTACTATATTATTTATTGGCCATATAATGTTACGTTTTCATTCGTCGCACAAGTCGTTTAATCGACCACTCTTTTAACAATCAGACAAACAATTGCTACAATAACGTAACTTTTTCTCGGTAAATTGTGAATGAAACCCTCATTAAGTTCACGTAAAGGTGTATTTTTGTGAGATATTATGAGGATTTCTGTATGCTAGGTCTGTCTGTCGCGATGGTTACGTGGTTTTACTATAGTAAACATGTTTGTGTTTATTAACTGTGGTCACATTAATCACGAATTGCCCATAGTATTTCATATTAAACATCATTTAGCTTGGTTTGAATGAAAAAAAAACTGTTATGGCTGTAAATGTAGTCATCCCTCATATTAACTCTGGTTTTTCTATAGTAAACATGTTTGTGTTTATTTATTGTGGTCATATTAATCACGAATTGCCCATATATATATATATATATATATATATATATATATATATATATTTTTTTTTTTTTTTTTTTTTTTTTTTTTTTTTTTTATTTCTCCTTTGTTTTACCAGGGTAGTCACATTGAGACAGTAGTCTCTTTTTCAAGTGAGCCCTGGATATATATATATATATATATATATATATATATATATATATATATATATATATATATATATATATATATATATATATATATATATATATATATATATATATATATATATATATATATATAGTAGATATAGTCACCCCTCATACTCATATTAACCATGGTTTTATTGTAATTAACATGTAGTAACCATGTTTTTTGGAGATTGTATAACCACAGTTTTTAGTACCTTGGTTTAACAATGGTAAGTATAGCTAACCATGCTTAATTTGTGGTTACCATGGTTTAACTTTGTTATATTTTATATTTAACTATATATAATTCATTTTTATTTGTAGTAAAACCATGGTTAGTTTTGGTAAGGGATGCCATCATTCAGTTAGTTTGAAGTTTTGTTTAAATATATATATTTTTTATAGTTGTATCATTATAATTAAATGGTGGGGAAAACATCAGTGTAGTTGTCCAGTACTTGTTTACTGTTATTTCCATGTTATTTTTAGATGAGCACAAAACCAAAGAGCCACAAGGCCATGGGAGATGGTGAGTGGATGGCGAGATTGAGGGCCTTTGCCAGCTCTGGGGTCTGGCCTTCTGGAGGAGGAAACAGGCCAGCCCCAAGGCAGCGGAAGTGGTACGACCTCTATCAGAAGGTAAAGTATCTCATTACATTTAATGCAGGTCTCCTGACAATTGTGTGGACAATATCAATATATAATGGTTTTTATCTTTTCAGATTGAGAAATGCCCCATGCAGGCCCATGGACAGACCACCCTCTTTAGAGGGTCCATGGCCTGCAACTGTGGATTCCACAGCACTAAGGTGATCTATTTGAAAATGACATGTAATGTTGCATTACATATCTGTTAAAATTCTGTTTCACTACATCGTATGCCCTTCTGCTGTTGTTTTAGCAGCCTGCTGCTGCCACTCAGTCTTCTGCTGCACCGCCTCTGTCTGAGGCTTCAGACACGGCTCCTGCCCCACGGACATTCCTGAGGCCCCCTCCAAGTTTGGCAATGGTGAGTATTTCCTCTGTAATTAATGTTTACTTAGATTAATTTTGTATTTGTTTGATAAGATTTACAGCCCACTAACTTCAGAATGATTCTAGCATACTCCTGCAGACTGATCAGTTAGGCCATTAACATTTTTATACATAAACTAATTTTTGTTTGACTATATAATATTAGTGAGGATATTGCATACACTTACTCTAAACTCTAAACCTACACAACACTAGATTTAAATACAAATATTTGCGTTTTGGCTGGTTTTTAACGAGTGAAGAACAGTAAAATGTCCTCAGTACTCTGTTTGTCATGATATTTCACTATATAGGTGAATAATTGCAATTAACTTTGTTTCTCTTTTTAGTTCACTAAGTCACGGTTTGGTGGGTCCCAGTTGGCTTCTCTGAAGCCAAATTTAGTGGATCGGCGGACCCCCAGCCCCTCTCCTCCACCCTCTTCCAGGACCCCTAGCCCTTCTCCTCCCAGCCCCTCCCCTTCTCCATCCTCTGTGAGGGCTCCCAGTCCTGCTACATCCTCTGTGAGGACCACCACCCCTTCTCCATCTTTTGTGAGGACCCGCAGCCCATCTGCATCCTCTGTGAGGGCTCCCACTTCTGCTCCATCCTCTGTGAGGACCCCTTCTGCTTCCCCTGTGAGGACCACTAGCCCATCTCCATCCTCTTTGAGGGCTCACAGTCCTGCTCCTTCCCCTGTGAGGACCACTACCACTTCTCCTTCCCCTGTGAGGACCACTACCCCTTCTCCATCCTCTTTGAGGGCTCACAGTCCTACTCCTTCACCAGTGAGGACCACCACCCCATCTCCATCCTCTTTGAGGGCTCCCAGTCATGCTCCTTCCTCTGTGAGTATATCACCACAAATGTAAATAAAAAATTTTTAACTCTTAGTACAAAACTCCAAACTGATCACACTTGTAACACAGCTAGAGATTCTTTCAAAACCTGACCTCATGGTTTCATTCTAGTTAAACTAAACGAGAAGAGATGCTACTCAAAAGTTTGATAGTAAGAAGCAGGGACTGTGAATTAAACATTTATATATGTGAACCACTTAGTAGAGAAAAGCATACTTTGTGATTTTGCATGTTGTACTAATACAATTGAAAAAATGCTGAAATGCTTGAAAAATTGCACTTTTGATTATCTGTTGTGATATAAGTATTAAGAGTTTTGAAATTTGACCAATTGCTTGTAAAAATTGCATCAGAGCAATAAAAGAAAGAACTATTGGATAGGCTGTGGTGTATATTAGTGCAGCCTTTATTTATCCAATAATCAAATTGTCTTTCAAACAGGAGGAGCCTGGAGGATCCTTGCCAGCCCCTGCTAGTGCCTCAGCTTCATTCTGGCTGCCAGGTGAAATGAGCAAGACCATCCCTGTGCAGGACCAGAGGTGGATTGCCAACACCTTGTTTCAATCTGGCAAGCTGCGGCCAGATTTGAAGCTGTGGTATGAGCCCCCGGTCCCAGCCCTCATTTACCACCAGACACCAACTCCTGACCGGTTCTTCACCCATCGGTTGATGGTGTGGATGCCCTACCACCTGTGGAAGGTGAGGGTGTCGTGCCCAGCTTGTGGCAAGAACCTGACGGGCTACGGTGTCCACAAGAGGGCTCGGAAGGTCCTGGACATTGACAGATACTACCTGATGGTGACAGAGACACTCAGGTGCACTGTGTGTTCTCTAAACTATCTGTCAACAAGTCAGACTGTCCGGGACCAGCTTGACCTGCCTCACCAGAAAATGTTCCGGCTGATCTTGACCCGCAAGTGAGTAAAGCACATGTTGATTGTGAAGACTTAAATTATTGAATTCACTCTCCAATGAACATATAACTAATCACAGCAACAATTTCAGGTTTGCCTGTGACATCCGTGTCATTAGGCTGCTTCGGGACCGGACGCTGGGCAACAGTCCAGCTAGATTGGTGAGGCAGTTGAAAGAGAACCATGGGGAGGAATGGCTGAATCGGTTGGCACACTATCTTGGGGAGTGTGCTGACTTTGTGGACCGACCCAGCCTCTTTCCAGTGGGCTGCCAGGAGCCTCCAGATCCCATCGACATCCCCACCAGTCGATGGCTGCTGTCCGTATACGGCAGGGACATCCTCTGCCGTATCGACCACATCAAGGCCAGCATCACGTCGACCTTTGGCACCATCTTAAAGATGGATTCAACCAAAAAGGTAATTAATAATCTGACTCTGTGATAGACTTACATATTTCTTAAACACTGTCAGATAAACATTCATGTTGTTATCAGTGAAAACAGTACATAATAAATGTGTTGTTACATTTGTAAACTCCAGATCACAAAGAAGCTGGCTGGCCATGGACGGGGGACAGCACTCTGGGTGACCTCCATTGGCAACGAGGTCGGCCAGATCCTGACCAGTGTCCTGTCGGTGCAGGAGGGGCCAGGACTGGACAGGATGGTGGCTGGTGTCATGGAGCGGTACCACCAGGCTGCCGTTCCTCCGCCAGTGCTGCTGTATGTGGACTGTGGCTGCTGCGTGAATGAGGGCACGAGCAAGCTGCAGTCCAGGTTTGGGCAATGGCCAGACCTCCACATACGGCTGGACATCTGGCACTTTATGAGAAGGCTGGCCGTGGGCTGCACCACCGACGCCCATCCCCTCTACCCCACCTTCATGGGATGCCTGTCTGCCTGCATCTTTGAGTGGGATGCAGGGGACCTCAGCCTGTTGCGGCAGGCAAAAAGACGGCAGCTGATGCAGGAGGGTGTGCCAGGTATTACTGATCTCCTGGTGGACAGGAGCATCAGTAAAAAGGACCTCAGCCTTTACTGCCGCAGGAGGACACGCGGTGAGGAGGCCACCATAGGGCTGATGGAGAGGCTTCTGCAGGAGCTGGGTGGAGCAAATGGGAGGGACCTCATGGGTGTGCCACTTCTGGATGAAGTGCGCATGGAGCACATCTGGCGTGTGCAGAAACGCCATGTCAGGTGCATCCAGGACTTGCCAGAAGTGCCACTCTACACTGAGGTAGGCACCACCAAAAAGGCAGGGGTCATCCTGACCAGGTATCGCTGTGCCAGAGGGTCCACGTCCCTGGAGTCTTTTCACTGCCACCTGAACAGGTTCATTCCAGGTTTGTGTCTCACATGTTTGATGTTTCAAATAATTTATATTTATTATTGAGATTGCAAGGCAAGGCTTTTTTGCTATAAATGTTGTTGTTTTATTCTTCTAGGAACCAGTGCCAATGCACTGAATTTCCAGCTCTACCTCCTGGAAGGCCTGAACAGGTGGAATCAGGATCGGGGGACTGCGGCAGTGACCAGCAAACCAGCGTCCCTTCTGACCTACGCCGGGGATATGGCCCACTGTGTCAACACCAACAGCCTGAAGGTGTTTGGCCGGGCTTTTGTGCCAACTTTCAGGCCACCTGCCAAATACACTGGTATGTCTTACCCTTATCTGGCTACATAATACTTTTGGTTTGTGGGTTTGCAATGTCTCAGGTTAACTGAAGATGAATTTTATCATTCCCGTATGTGTATATTTTTGTTCTTTTTCAAAGGAGAGCTGCTTGGTGTTGACTATCTCCTGAGTCAGACTGGACAGCCCCTGGTGGTGGACCCCGACTCAGAGGAGACGGAGAACATGCTGGAGGATGTTGATGAAGGAGTGGACGAAGAAGACGAGGGCTTCGGGGAAGACCAAGCACATGAAACTACTTGTGTGCCAAGTCTGACCGATGACCCAAGCTTCTCTGTCTCCTCCCGCTTTACGCCCTCCTTCGAGTCTCTCTCCTCCGCCCAGCCTGGTACCTCCTCCACCCAGCCTGGTGCCTCCTCCACCCAGCCTGCTGCCTCCTCCACCCAGCCTGGTGCCTCCTCCACCCAGCCTGCTGCCTACTTCACCCAGCCTGCTGCCTCTTCCACCAAGCCTGGTGCCTCCTCCACCCAGCCTGGTGCCTCCTCCACCCAGCCTGCTGCCTCCTCTACCCAGTCTGCTGCCTTCTCCACCCAGCCTGGTGCCTCCTTCACCCAGCCTGCTGCCTACTTCACCCAGCCTGCTGCCTCTTCCACCCATCCTGCTGCCTCCTCCACCCAGCCTGCTGCCTCCTCCACCCAGTCTGCTGCCTCCTCAGGAGCCACCGCATCTCCTGATCAGTCTGTGGTATGTATTTACCTTGTTAAATGTGCACTGACCGATAAATTGCTCATGATGCCTTAAAAAGTAAAGCCATTGTGATTATGTTAGGGTTAGGGTGTTATATAATATTGTTTTTATTTATACAGTAATTGTAAATGATTCAACAGTGTTTTCATTACCTGCATTTATTTCAAACTGATCTGGTAGTAAAACACAGGTTGAGCTGACCTATAGCTTTTTAACGGTTTCCAAGATCTCCAAAAGTAGATGTTTTCAACAAAAATCAGCAAAAAATATCCTGCCCAAAAAGGCCATAAACATTACAGATAATGTACAAAGAAGCAATCCATTCATTTATATAGGCCAGTTTTTATGTATCTCACTTCACTGTCCTCATATTGTTGCTCATATCTGTTTTTTTTCAGGCTGTGGATGACTCTGGTGTGCCAGGCCAGGACAGAGTCGACAGCCTGGTGGAATATCTTGTTGAGCTTCGGAACCAGACCTCTCTGGTTCTCACCAACCAGCAGGTCAGGAACATTCTACTTTTTCTACTTTTTCACTTTGACCTGTCTTCCATGTTTACACTCGCACATGTTTTGTTTTCTCATTTGCTGTGTATTTTATGCTCTCTCTGCTTAGGTGAGCAATATTGTTGCTCTTTGGCAGAACCTGCTGGACTATGATAAGAGGAGGGTGGTGTTTCCTGCCAGACACAAAAGCAGGCTGGACACAGGAAGGTTCAGGTCCCCCAAGAAGAGGCAGGAGTTCACTCCAGGTGTGGAGAGTGTGAAGAGGCACGCACTCACCACCACTGCCCCACTTGCCCAGTGGCCAGATTGTTCTCGCCTGATGGAGACCATTTTTGTCAGGCTCTGTGCCATCTATCGGAGTCCCAGGAAGAAGGGGACTGGCACAGTGTCCAGATGGGACCTCATCCTGGAGGACTACAGGCAGATCAGGCGGCGCATTCTGGCCAATGGGACAATAATGCAGCAGACCACCATACAGCTGGTAGATGTGAGCCACACCACCTTGGTTCAGTGGCACAATAACCGGGTGAAGAGACAGGACACTGCGGTAGTGCTGCAGGGACTGGAACTGCCAAGCCGCTTGTCTGTTGCGGCTGACCCTCTACTCCCTGCCAATGTGCGCCCCCCATCTGCGCCCCCCCAGCCAGGTCCGACTCACCAGTACCACCTGCCCAGCAGCACCGTGGGTCAGGCCCAGGTGAAGAGGAAGAGGAATACCCCTTCAGCCCCAGTGGTTGTGGCACCAGCCGCAGAGAGGCCACTAGCCCAGCGCCAACTCTTCCCTGCTCCACCCCCAGGCACTCGACTCGTAATGCTGACGCCTGTGGCCTCACAAGGGCCTGTCCTGGTTGCTGCTCCACAGGCTCTCAGGGTCAGCCTCTCCTCTGCTCCTCCTGCCCCTCCTACTGCTCCTCCAGCTCGAAAACTGACCCGCAAAGTGCTGCACAATACGTGCAAGAAATGCGGGCAGTTCAGGACAGCAGAGACTGGGCACAGCCAGTACAAGGGCACCGTATACTGCCCCTCTGTAGAGACGGTTACAAAAGAGCAGTGGTTGGAGGACATTAAAAAGAAACTGTAAATAGTTTATGTAAATAGTTTATCTTTATATTTAATAGTTTTTGTAAATAGTTTATCTTTATATTGTTCTATGTGTATAGTTCTTTGTTTCCTGTTCTGTTGTACTTTAAAAAGAATATAATATATATTAAAAAGAAATAAAAGTTTGCTGTTTTGATCACAAATGCTTCTCTTTTGTTTTTTATTTTATTTATTTTCTTTGCTATAGTATCATTTAAGAGTAAAAGGAACTTATAATGTATAATGTACTTATAATTATAAAAATATTGTAATGCCAGGATACACTGAGTAATAAATAAATTTCCTCCTTTTTACTACAGTAAAAAAAAAACTGAATATAATTAAAACAAAAAGTTTTAGGAAACTGTAAATAAAATATGTAAATAAAATATATAGAATCAGTGATTATAATTAAAACAATATTGTAAAAAGGCATAACAAAAATTATTTCTGTAATGTGGAAACCAGTTATGTGATTTTTTTAATGATAAAACATAATTAACAACTTAAAGTTACAACCTACAAGTTTCTTGTAGCAGTGGGATTCGAACCGGCAACCTTGTGATCAGCTCTACTCCCATAGAAATATATAGGAAGATACAAAAAAACGTTTTTTGCGATAGTTTATGATAAAGATAGACTTGCAAAAACTTTTCTGTTTGGGGGACAAAGTCATAAAGATCTTTCTCTTCTCTTTTCTTCTCCTTTTCCCTTTTTTTCCCTCTCTTTTTCCCTTTTTTTCTCTTCTTCCTCTCTTCCCCCTTCTTCCCTTTCTTCCCCCCCTCAAACAGACTATTGTTCCCCAGCTTTGCGCTCTACCACTGAGCCACTGGACTTGTGAAGGTTGGGCTGAGTTACATGTACCTTATACTCAAGCTAGTTGCTATTTTTCCAAATATAAATTAGGCAGTGAGAGATGCGCAACAGATAAAGCTTAGTGTTGAAGGACAATTTCCTTTGGAGTAGCTGGGGATTGAACTCATGACCACATGCATGCAAAGCATATGCTCTACCACTGAGCTACTGGCACTTGACAAAGCTGTGCTGAGTTACATTTGCCTTGTACTCAAGCTAGTTGCTATTTTTCCAAATTTAAATTTGGCAGAGAGAGATGTGCAACAGATAAAGCTTTGAGTTAAAGGATGACTTTCTTGGAGATGCTGGGGATTGAACCCAGGACCTCATACATGCAAAGCATGCACTCTACCACTGAGCTACATCCCCTGATGGACTAACGCAAGTTTCCTGCAGGCGAGTGGAAAGTTCCACATTGCTTTGAAATGCTAGCTTGAGTAAAAGGGACATGTAACTCACCACAACCTTCACAAGAGGCAGTAGCTCAATGGTAGAGCATATACTTTGCATGTGTGAGGCTAATGGAAAGTTCCACATTCCTTTAAATTGCTGGGGATTGAAACCAGGACGCTGGGGATTGAACCCAGGAGCTCATACATGCAAAGCATGTGTTCTACCACTGAGCCACTGGCCCTAGTGAAGGTTGGGCTGAGATACATGTACCTTATAATCAAGCTAGCTGCCATTTTTCCAAATATAAATTAGGCAGAGAGAGATGCACAACAGATAAAGCTTTGAGGTGAAGTATAACTATCCTTGGAGTTGCTGGAGATTGAACCCATGACCACATGCATGCAAAGCATATGCTCTACCACTGAACCACTGGCCCTTGTGAATGTTGGGCTGAGTTACATGTGCCTTGTACTCAAGCTAGATGCTAATTTCCCAACTAAATAATTAGGCAGAGAGAGATGTGCAACAGATAAAGGTTTGAGTTAAAGGATAACTTTCCTTGGAGATGCTGCGGATTGAACCCAGGACCTCATACATGCAAAGCATGCGCTCTACCACTGAGCTACATCCCCTGACGGAATGAAGCAAGTTTCCTGCAGGCTAGTGGAAAGTTCCACATTGCTTTGAAATGCTAGCTTGAGTAAAAGGGACATGAAACTCACCACAACCTTCACAAGGGGCAGTAGCTCAATGGTAGAGCATATACTTTGCATGTGTGAGGCTAATGGAAAGTTCCACATTCCTTTAAATTGCTGGGGATTGAAACCAGGACCTTTGTTGCAAAAAAAATAAAAAATAAAACTTTTCAATTCTACAACTTTCCTTGGAGACGCTGAGATTGAACCCAGGAGCTCATACATGCAAAGCATGTTCTCTACCACTGAACCACTGGCCCTTGTGAATGTTGAGCTGAGTTACAAGTGCCTTGTACTCAAGCTAGATGCTAATTTCCCAACTAAAAAATTAGGCAGAGAGAGATGTGCAACAGATAAAGGTTTGAGTTAAAGGATAACTTTCCTTGGAGATGCTGGGGATTGAACCCAGGACCTCATACATGCAAAGCATGTGCTCTACCACTGAGCTACATCCCCTGATGGACTGAAGCAAGTTTCCTGCAGCCTAGTGGAAAGTTCCACATTGCGTTGAAATGCTAGCTTGAGTAAAAGGGACATGTAACTCACCACAACCTTCACAAGAGGCAGTAGCTCAATGGTAGAGCATATACTTTGCATGTGTGAGGCTAATGGAAAGTTCCACATTCCTATAAATTGCTGGGGATTGAAACCAGGACCTTTGTTGCAAAAAAAATAAAAAAATAAACTTTTCAATTCTACAACTTTCCTTGGAGACGCTGAGATTGATCCCAGGAGCTCATACATGCAAAGCATGTTCTCTACCACTGAACCACTGGCCCTTGTGAATGTTGGGCTGAGTTACAAGTGCCTTGTACTCAAGCTAGATGCTAATTTTCCAACTAAATAATTAGGCAGAGAGAGATGTGCAACAGATAAAGGTTTGAGTTAAAGGAAAAATTTCCTTGGAAATGGTGATTGAACCCAGGACCTCATACATGCAAAGCATGCGCTCTACCACTGAGCTACATCCCCTGATGGACTGAAGCAAGTTTCCTGCAGGCTAGTGGAAAGTTCCACATTGCTTTGAAATGCTAGCTTGAGTAAAAGGGACATGAAACTCACCACAACCTTCACAAGGGGCAGTAGCTCAATGGTAGAGCATATGCTTTGCATGTATTAGGCTAATTGAAAGTTCCAAATTGCTTTAAATGCTGGGGATTGAAACCAGGACCTTTGTTGCAAAAAAAAAATAAAAAAAAAAACTTTTCAATTCTACAACTTTCCTTGAAAACGCTGAGATTGAACCCAGGAGCTCATACATGCAAAGCATGTGCTGTACCACTGAACCACTGGCCCTTGTGAATGTTGGGCTGAGTTACATGTGCTTTGTACTCAAGCTAGATGCTAATTTTCCAACTAAATAATTAGGCATAGAGAGATGTGCAACAGATAAAGGTTTGAGTTAAAGGAAAACTTTCCTTGGAGATGCTGGGGATTGAACCCAGGACCTCATACATGCAAAGCATGCGCTCTACCACTGAGCTACATCCCCTGATGGACTGAAGCAAGTTTCCCGCAGGCTAGTGGAAAGTTCCACATTGCTTTGAAATGCTAGCTTGAGTAAAAGGGACATGAAACTCACCACAACCTTCACAAGGGGCAGTAGCTCAATGGTAGAGCATATGCTTTGCATGTATTAGGCTAATGGAAAGTTCCAAATTGCTTTAAAATGCTGGGGATTGAACCCAGGACCTTTTTTGCAAAAGTTTTTTGCAAAAAAAATACAAAAAAATCCTTACAATTCAAAAAATTTCTTTGGAGACACTGGGGATTGAACCCAGGAGTTCATACATACAAAGCATGCGCTCTACCACTGAGCCACTGGACTTGTGAAGGTTGGGCTGAGTTACATGTACCTTATACTCAAGCTAGTTGCTATTTTTCCAAATATAAATTAGGCAGTGAGAGATGCGCAACAGATAAAGCTTAGTGTTGAAGGACAATTTCCTTTGGAGTAGCTGGGGATTGAACCCATGACCACATGCATGCAAAGCATATGCTCTACCACTGAGCTACTGGCACTTGACAAAGCTGTGCTGAGTTACATTTGCCTTGTACTCAAGCTAGTTGCTATTTTTCCAAATTTAAATTTGGCAGAGAGAGATGTGCAACAGATAAAGCTTTGAGTTAAAGGATGACTTTCTTGGAGATGCTGGGGATTGAACCCAGGACCTCATACATGCAAAGCATGCACTCTACCACTGAGCTACATCCCCTGATGAACTAACGCAAATTTCCTGCAGGCGAGTGGAAAGTTCCACATTGCTAAAAAATGCTAGCTTGAGTAAAAGGGACATGTAACTCACCACAACCTTCACAAGGGGCAGTAGCTCAATGGTAGAGCAGGTGCTTTGCATGTATGAGGCTAAAGGAAAGTTCCAAATTGCTTTAAAATGCTGGGGATTGAACCCAGGACATTTCTTGCAAAAAAATCCAACAAAATAACTTTACAATTCTACGTGTTAAGACGGGAACTTTCCTTGGAGAAGCTGGGGATTGAACCCATGACCACATGAATGCAAAGCATATGCTCTACCACTGAGCTACTGTCACTTGAGAAAGCTGTGCTGAGTTACATGTGCCTTGTACTCAAGCTAGTTGTTATTTTTCCAAATATAAATTTGGCAGAGAGAGATGTGCAACAGAAAAAGCTTTGAGTTAAAGGATGACTTTCTTGGAGATGCTGGGGATTGAACCCAGGACCTCATACATGCAAAGCATGCAGTCTACCACTGAGCTACATCCCCTGATGGACTGAAGCAAGTTTCCTGCAGGCGAGTGGAAAGATCGCACTTTGCTAAGAAATTCTAGCTTGAGTAAAAGGGACATGTAACTCACCACAACCTTCACAAGAGGCAGTAGCTCAATGGTAGAGCATATACTTTGCATGTGTGAGGCTAATGGAAAGTTCCACATTCCTTTAAATTGCTGGGGATTGAAACCAGGACCTTTGTTGCAAAAAAAATAAAAAATAAAACTTTTCAATTCTACAACTTTCCTTAGAGACGCTGAGATTGAACACAGGAGCTCATACATGCAAAGCATGTGCTGTACCACTGAACCACTGGCCCTTGTGAATTTTGGGCTGAGTTACATGTGCTTTGTACTCAAGCTAGATGCTAATTTTCCAACTAAATAATTAGGCAGAGAGAGATGTGCAACAGATAAAGGTTTGAGTTAAAGGAAAACTTTCCTTGGAGATGCTGGGGATTGAACCCAGGACCTCATACATGCAAAGCATGCGCTCTACCACTGAGCTACATCCCCTGATGGAGTGAAGCAAGTTTCCTGCAGGCTAGTGGAAAGTTCCACATTGCTTTGAAGTGCTAGCTTGAGTAAAAGGGACATGAAACTCACCACAACCTTCACAGGGGGCAGTAGCTCAATGGTAGAGTATATGCTTTGCATGTATGAGGCTAAAGGAAAGTTCCAAATTGCTTTAAAATGCTGGGGATTGAACCCAGGACATTTGTTGCAAAAAAAATCCAACAAAACAACATTACAATTCTACGTGGTGACACGGGAACTTTCTTTGGAGACGCTGGGGATTGAACCCAGGAGCTCATACATGCAAAGCATGTGTTCTACCACTGAGCCACTGGCCCTAGTGAAGGTTGGGCTGAGATACATGTACCTTATACTCAAGCTAGCTGCCATTTTTCCAAATATAAATTAGGCAGAGAGAGATGCACAACAGATAAAGCTTTGAGGTGAAGTATAACTATCCTTGGAGTTGCTGGAGATTGAACCCATGACCACATGCATGCAAAGCATATGCTCTACCACTGAACCACTGGCCCTTGTGAATGTTGGGCTGAGTTACATGTGCCTTGTACTCAAGCTAGATGCTAATTTCCCAACTAAATAATTAGGCAGAGAGAGATGTGCAACAGATAAAGGTTTGAGTTAAAGGATAACTTTCCTTGGAGATGCTGGGGATTGAACCCAGGACCTTATACATGCAAAGCATGCGCTCTACCACTGAGCTACATCCCCTGATGGACTGAAGCAAGTTTCCTGCAGGCTAGTGGAAAGTTCCACATTGCTTTGAAATGCTAGCTTGAGTAAAAGGGACATGAAACTCACCACAACCTTCACAAGGGGCAGTAGCTCAATGGTAGAGCAGGTGCTTTGCATGTATGAGGCTAAAGGAAAGTTCCAAATTGCTTTAAAATGCTGGGGATTGAACCCAGGACATTTGTTGCAAAAAAATCCAACAAAATAACTTTACAATTCTACGTGGTAACACAGGAACTTTCATTGGAGACGCTGGGGATTGAACCCATGACCACATGAATGCAAGGCATATGCTCTACCACTGAGCTACTGTCACTTGAGAAAGCTGTGCTGAGTTACATGTGCCTTGTACTCAAGCTAGATGCTAATTTCCCAACTAAATAATTAGGCAGAGAGAGATGTGCAACAGATAAAGGTTTGAGTTAAAGGATAACTTTCCTTGGAGATGCTGGGGATTGAACCCAGGACCTTATACATGCAAAGCATGCGCTCTACCACTGAGCTACATCCCCTGATGGACTGAAGCAAGTTTCCTGCAGGCTAGTGGAAAGTTCCACATTGCTTTGAAATGCTAGCTTGAGTAAAAGGGACATGAAACTCACCACAACCTTCACAAGGGGCAGTAGCTCAATGGTAGAGCAGGTGCTTTGCATGTATGAGGCTAAAGGAAAGTTCCAAATTGCTTTAAAATGCTGGGGATTGAACCCAGGACATTTGTTGCAAAAAAATCCAACAAAATAACTTTACAATTCTACGTGGTAAGACGGGAACTTTCCTTGGAGAAGCTGGGGATTGAACCCATGACCACATGAATGCAAAGCATATGCTCTACCACTGAGCTACTGTCACTTGAGAAAGCTGTGCTGAGTTACATGTGCCTTGTACTCAAGCTAGTTGTTATTTTTCCAAATATAAATTTGGCAGAGAGAGATGTGCAACAGAAAAAGCTTTGAGTTAAAGGATGACTTTCTTGGAGATGCTGGGGATTGAACCCAGGACCTCATAAATGCAAAGCATGCAGTCTACCACTGAGCTACATCCCCTGATGGACTGAAGCAAGTTTCCTGCAGCCTAGTGGAAAGTTCCACATTGCGTTGAAATGCTAGCTTGAGTAAAAGGGACATGTAACTCACCACAACCTTCACAAGAGGCAGTAGCTCAATGGTAGAGCATATACTTTGCATGTGTGAGGCTAATGGAAAGTTCCACATTCCTTTAAATTGCTGGGGATTGAAACCAGGACCTTTGTTGCAAAAAAAAATAAAAAATAAAACTTTTCAATTCTACAACTTTCCTTCGAGACGCTGAGATTGAACCGAGGAGCTCATACATGCAAAGCATGTTCTCTACCACTGAACCACTGGCCCTTGTGAATGTTGGGCTGAGTTACATGTGCTTTGTACTCAAGCTAGATGCTAATTTTCCAACTAAATAATTAGGCAGAGAGAGATGTGCAACAGATAAAGGTTTGAGTTAAAGGAAAACTTTCCTTGGAGATGCTGGGGATTGAACCCAGGACCTCATACATGCAAAGCATGCGCTCTACCACTGAGCTACATCCCCTGATGGACTGAAGCAAGTTTCCTGCAGGCGAGTGGAAATTTCCTTATTGCTAAGAAATGCTAGCTTGAGTAAAAGGGACATGAAACTCACCACAACCTTCACAGGGGGCAGTAGCTCAATGGTAGAGTATATGCTTTGCATGTATGAGGCTAAAGGAAAGTTCCAAATTGCTTTAAAATGCTGGGGATTGAACCCAGGACATTTGTTGCAAAAAAAATCCAACAAAACAACTTTACAATTCTACGTGGTGACACGGGAACTTTCTTTGGAGACGCTGGGGATTGAACCCAGGAGCTCATACATGCAAAGCATGTGTTCTACCACTGAGCCACTGGCCCTAGTGAAGGTTGGGCTGAGATACATGTACCTTATACTCAAGCTAGCTGCCATTTTTCCAAATATAAATTAGGCAGAGAGAGATGCACAACAGATAAAGCTTTGAGGTGAAGTATAAATATCCATTGAGTTGCTGGAGATTGAACCCATGACCACATGCATGCAAAGCATATGCTCTACCACTGAACCACTGGCCCTTGTGAATGTTGGGCTGAGTTACATGTGCCTTGTACTCAAGCTAGATGCTAATTTCCCAACTAAATAATTAGGCAGAGAGAGATGTGCAACAGATAAAAGTTTGAGTTAAATGATAACTTTCCTTGGAGATGCTGGGGATTGAACCCAGGACCTCATACATGCAAAGCATGCGCTCTACCACTGAGCTACATCCCCTGATGGACTGAAGCAAGTTTCCCGCAGGCTAGTGGAAAGTTCCACATTGCTTTGAAATGCTAGCTTGAGTAAAAGGGACATGAAACTCACCACAACCTTCACAAGGGGCAGTAGCTCAATGGTAGAGCATATGCTTTGCATGTATTAGGCTAATGGAAAGTTCCAAATTGCTTTAAAATGCTGGGGATTGAACCCAGGACCTTTTTTGCAAAAGTTTTTTGCAAAAAAAATACAAAAAAATCCTTACAATTCAAAAAATTTCTTTGGAGACACTGGGGATTGAACCCAAGAGTTCATACATACAAAGCATGCGCTCTACCACTGAGCCACTGGACTTGTGAAGGTTGGGCTGAGTTACATGTACCTTATACTCAAGCTAGTTGCTATTTTTCCAAATATAAATTAGGCAGTGAGAGATGCGCAACAGATAAAGCTTAGTGTTGAAGGACAATTTCCTTTGGAGTAGCTGGGGATTGAACCCATGACCACATGCATGCAAAGCATATGCTCTACCACTGAGCTACTGGCACTTGAGAAAGCTGTGCTGAGTTACATTTGCCTTGTACTCAAGCAAGTTGCTATTTTTCCAAATTTAAATTTGGCAGAGAGAGATGTGCAACAGATAAAGGTTTGAGTTAAATGATAACTTTCCTTGGAGATGCTGGGGATTGAACCCAGGACCTCATACATGCAAAGCATGCGCTCTACCACTGAGCTACATCCCCTGACGGAAAGAAGCAAGTTTCCTGCAGGCTAGTGGAAAGTTCCACATTGCTTTGAAATGCTAGCTTGAGTAAAAGGGACATGAAACTCACCACAACCTTCACAAGGGGCAGTAGCTCAATGGTAGAGCATATACTTTGCATGTGTGAGGCTAATGGAAAGTTCCACATTCCTATAAATTGCTGGGGATTGAAACCAGGACCTTTGTTGCAAAAAAAAATTAAAAAAAAAAACTTTTCAATTCTACAACTTTCCTTGGAGACGCTGAGATTGATCCCAGGAGCTCATACATGCAAAGCATGTTCTCTACCACTGAACCACTGGCCCTTGTGAATGTTGGGCTGAGTTACAAGTGCCTTGTACTCAAGCTAGATGCTAATTTCCCAACTAAATAATTAGGCAGAGAGAGATGTGCAACAGATAAAGGTTTGAGTTAAAGGATAACTTTCCTTGGAGATGCTGGGGATTGAACCCAGGACCTCATACATGCAAAGCATGCGCTCTACCACTGAGCTACATCCCCTGATGGACTGAAGCAAGTTTCCTGCAGGCTAGTGGAAAGTTCCACATTGCTTTGAAATGCTAGCTTGAGTAAAGGGGACATGAAACTCACCACAACCTTCACAAGGGGCAGTAGCTCAATGGTAGAGCAGGTGCTTTGCATGTATGAGGCTAAAGGAAAGTTCCAAATTGCTTTAAAATGCTGGGGATTGAACCCAGGACATTTCTTGCAAAAAAATCCAACAAAATAACTTTACAATTCTACGTGTTAAGACGGGAACTTTCCTTGGAGAAGCTGGGGATTGAACCCATGACCACATGAATGCAAAGCATATGCTCTACCACTGAGCTACTGTCACTTGAGAAAGCTGTGCTGAGTTACATGTGCCTTGTACTCAAGCTAGTTGTTATTTTTCCAAATATAAATTTGGCAGAGAGAGATGTGCAACAGAAAAAGCTTTGAGTTAAAGGATGACTTTCTTGGAGATGCTGGGGATTGAACCCAGGACCTCATACATGCAAAGCATGCAGTCTACCACTGAGCTACATCCCCTGATGGACTGAAGCAAGTTTCCTGCAGGCGAGTGGAAAGTTCCACATTGCTAAGAAATGCTAGCTTGAGTAAAAGGGACATGTAACTCACCACAACCTTCACAAGAGGCAGTAGCTCAATGGTAGAGCATATACTTTGCATGTGTGAGGCTAATGGAAAGTTCCACATTCCTTTAAATTGCTGGGGATTGAAACCAGGACCTTTGTTGCAAAAAAAATAAAAAATAAAACTTTTCAATTCTACAACTTTCCTTAGAGACGCTGAGATTGAACACAGGAGCTCATACATGCAAAGCATGTGCTGTACCACTGAACCACTGGCCCTTGTGAATTTTGGGCTGAGTTACATGTGCTTTGTACTCAAGCTAGATGCTAATTTTCCAACTAAATAATTAGGCAGAGAGAGATGTGCAACAGATAAAGGTTTGAGTTAAAGGAAAACTTTCCTTGGAGATGCTGGGGATTGAACCCAGGACCTCATACATGCAAAGCATGCACTCTACCACTGAGCTACATCCCCTGATGGAGTGAAGCAAGTTTCCTGCAGGCTAGTGGAAAGTTCCACATTGCTTTGAAGTGCTAGCTTGAGTAAAAGGGACATGAAACTCACCACAACCTTCACAGGGGGCAGTAGCTCAATGGTAGAGTATATGCGTTGCATGTATGAGGCTAAAGGAAAGTTCCAAATTGCTTTAAAATGCTGGGGATTGAACCCAGGACATTTGTTGCAAAAAAAATCCAACAAAACAACATTACAATTCTACGTGGTGACACGGGAACTTTCTTTGGAGACGCTGGGGATTGAACCCAGGAGCTCATACATGCAAAGCATGTGTTCTACCACTGAGCCACTGGCCCTAGTGAAGGTTGGGCTGAGATACATGTACCTTATACTCAAGCTAGCTGCCATTTTTCCAAATATAAATTAGGCAGAGAGAGATGCACAACAGATAAAGCTTTGAGGTGAAGTATAACTATCCTTGGAGTTGCTGGAGATTGAACCCATGACCACATGCATGCAAAGCATATGCTCTACCACTGAACCACTGGCCCTTGTGAATGTTGGGCTGAGTTACATGTGCCTTGTACTCAAGCTAGATGCTAATTTCCCAACTAAATAATTAGGCAGAGAGAGATGTGCAACAGATAAAGGTTTGAGTTAAATGATAACTTTCCTTGGAGATGCTGGGGATTGAACCCAGGACCTCATACATGCAAAGCATGCGCTCTACCACTGAGCTACATCCCCTGACGGAATGAAGCAAGTTTCCTGCAGGCTAGTGGAAAGTTCCACATTGCTTTGAAATGCTAGCTTGAGTAAAAGGGACATGAAACTCACCACAACCTTCACAAGGGGCAGTAGCTCAATGGTAGAGCAGGTGCTTTGCATGTATGAGGCTAAAGGAAAGTTCCAAATTGCTTTAAAATGCTGGGGATTGAACCCAGGACATTTGTTGCAAAAAAATCCAACAAAATAACTTTACAATTCTACGTGGTAACACAGGAACTTTCATTGGAGACGCTGGGGATTGAACCCATGACCACATGAATGCAAGGCATATGCTCTACCACTGAGCTACTGTCACTTGAGAAAGCTGTGCTGAGTTACATGTGCCTTGTACTCAAGCTAGATGCTAATTTCCCAACTAAATAATTAGGCAGAGAGAGATGTGCAACAGATAAAGGTTTGAGTTAAAGGATAACTTTCCTTGGAGATGCTGGGGATTGAACCCAGGACCTTATACATGCAAAGCATGCGCTCTACCACTGAGCTACATCCCCTGATGGACTGAAGCAAGTTTCCTGCAGGCTAGTGGAAAGTTCCACATTGCTTTGAAATGCTAGCTTGAGTAAAAGGGACATGAAACTCACCACAACCTTCACAAGGGGCAGTAGCTCAATGGTAGAGCAGGTGCTTTGCATGTATGAGGCTAAAGGAAAGTTCCAAATTGCTTTAAAATGCTGGGGATTGAACCCAGGACATTTGTTGCAAAAAAATCCAACAAAATAACTTTACAATTCTACGTGGTAAGACGGGAACTTTCCTTGGAGAAGCTGGGGATTGAACCCATGACCACATGAATGCAAAGCATATGCTCTACCACTGGGCTACTGTCACTTGAGAAAGCTGTGCTGAGTTACATGTGCCTTGTACTCAAGCTAGTTGTTATTTTTCCAAATATAAATTTGGCAGAGAGAGATGTGCAACAGAAAAAGCTTTGAGTTAAAGGATGACTTTCTTGGAGATGCTGGGGATTGAACCCAGGACCTCATAAATGCAAAGCATGCAGTCTACCACTGAGCTACATCCCCTGATGGACTGAAGCAAGTTTCCTGCAGCCTAGTGGAAAGTTCCACATTGCGTTGAAATGCTAGCTTGAGTAAAAGGGACATGTAACTCACCACAACCTTCACAAGAGGCAGTAGCTCAATGGTAGAGCATATACTTTGCATGTGTGAGGCTAATGGAAAGTTCCACATTCCTTTAAATTGCTGGGGATTGAAACCAGGACCTTTGTTGCAAAAAAAAAAAAAAAAAAAAACTTTTCAATTCTACAACTTTCCTTAGAGACGCTGAGATTGAACACAGGAGCTCATACATGCAAAGCATGTGGTGTACCACTGAACCACTGGCCCTTGTGAATTTTGGGCTGAGTTACATGTGCTTTGTACTCAAGCTAGATGCTAATTTTCCAACTAAATAATTAGGCAGAGAGAGATGTGCAACAGATAAAGGTTTGAGTTAAAGGAAAACTTTCCTTGGAGATGCTGGGGATTGAACCCAGGACCTCATACATGCAAAGCATGCGCTCTACCACTGAGCTACATCCCCTGATGGACTGAAGCAAGTTTCCTGCAGGCGAGTGGAAATTTCCTTATTGCTAAGAAATGCTAGCTTGAGTAAAAGGGACATGAAACTCACCACAACCTTCACAGGGGGCAGTAGCTCAATGGTAGAGTATATGCTTTGCATGTATGAGGCTAAAGGAAAGTTCCAAATTGCTTTAAAATGCTGGGGATTGAACCCAGGACATTTGTTGCAAAAAAAATCCAACAAAACAACTTTACAATTCTACGTGGTGACACGGGAACTTTCTTTGGAGACGCTGGGGATTGAACCCAGGAGCTCATACATGCAAAGCATGTGTTCTACCACTGAGCCACTGGCCCTAGTGAAGGTTGGGCTGAGATACATGTACCTTATACTCAAGCTAGCTGCCATTTTTCCAACTATAAATTAGGCAGAGAGAGATGCACAACAGATAAAGCTTTGAGGTGAAGTATAACTATCCTTGGAGTTGCTGGAGATTGAACCCATGACCACATGCATGCAAAGCATATGCTCTACCACTGAACCACTGGCCCTTGTGAATGTTGGGCTGAGTTACATGTGCCTTGTACTCAAGCTAGATGCTAATTTCCCAACTAAATAATTAGGCAGAGAGAGATGTGCAACAGATAAAAGTTTGAGTTAAATGATAACTTTCCTTGGAGATGCTGGGGATTGAACCCAGGACCTCATACATGCAAAGCATGCGCTCTACCACTGAGCTACATCCCCTGATGGACTGAAGCAAGTTTCCCGCAGGCTAGTGGAAAGTTCCACATTGCTTTGAAATGCTAGCTTGAGTAAAAGGGACATGAAACTCACCACAACCTTCACAAGGGGCAGTAGCTCAATGGTAGAGCATATGCTTTGCATGTATTAGGCTAATGGAAAGTTCCAAATTGCTTTAAAATGCTGGGGATTGAACCCAGGACCTTTTTTGCAAAAGTTTTTTGCAAAAAAAATACAAAAAAATCCTTACAATTCAAAAAATTTCTTTGGAGACACTGGGGATTGAACCCAGGAGTTCATACATACAAAGCATGCGCTCTACCACTGAGCCACTGGACTTGTGAAGGTTGGGCTGAGTTACATGTACCTTATACTCAAGCTAGTTGCTATTTTTCCAAAAATAAATTAGGCAGTGAGAGATGCGCAACAGATAAAGCTTAGTGTTGAAGGACAATTTCCTTTGGAGTAGCTGGGGATTGAACCCATGACCACATGCATGCAAAGCATATGCTCTACCACTGAGCTACTGGCACTTGAGAAAGCTGTGCTGAGTTACATTTGCCTTGTACTCAAGCTAGTTGCTATTTTTCCAAATTTAAATTTGGCAGAGAGAGATGTGCAACAGATAAAGCTTTGAGTTAAAGGATGACTTTCTTGGAGATGCTGGGGATTGAACCCAGGACCTCATACATGCAAAGCATGCGCTCTACCACTGAGCTACATCCCCTGATGGACTAACGCAAGTTTCCTGCAGGCGAGTGGAAAGTTCCACATTGCTTTGAAATGCTAGCTTGAGTAAAAGGGACATGTAACTCACCACAACCTTCACAAGAGGCAGTAGCTCAATGGTAGAGCATATACTTTGCATGTGTGAGGCTAATGGAAAGTTCCACATTCCTTTAAATTGCTGGGGATTGAAACCAGGACCTTTGTTGCAAAAAAAATAAAAAATAAATCTTTTCAATTCAACAACTTTCCTTGGAGTTGCTGGAGATTGAACCCATGACCACATGCATGCAAAGCATATGCTCTATCACTGAACCACTGGCCCTTGTGAATGTTGGGCTGAGTTACATGTGCCTTATACTCAAGCTAGATGCTAATTTCCCAACTAAATAATTAGACAGAGAGAGATGTGCAACAGATAAAGGTTTGAGTTAAATGATAACTTTCCTTGGAGATGCTGGGGATTGAACCCAGGACCTCATACATGCAAAGCATGCGCTCTACCACTGAGCTACATCCCCTGACGGAATGAAGCAAGTTTCCTGCAGGCTAGTGGAAAGTTCCACATTGCTTTGAAATGCTAGCTTGAGTAAAAGGGACATGAAACTCACCACAACCTTCACAAGGGGCAGTAGCTCAATGGTAGAGCATATACTTTGCATGTGTGAGGCTAATGGAAAGTTCCACATTCCTTTAAATTGCTGGGGATTGAAACCAGGACCTTTGTTGCAAAAAAAATAAAAAATAAATCTTTTCAATTCTACAACTTTCCTTGGAGACGCTGAGATTGAACCGAGGAGCTCATACATGCAAAGCATGTTCTCTACCACTGAACCACTGGCCCTTGTGAATGTTGGGCTGAGTTACAAGTGCCTTGTACTCAAGCTAGATGCAAATTTCCCAACTAAAAAATTAGGCAGAGAGAGATGTGCAACAGAAAAAGCTTTGAGTTAAAGGATGACTTTCTTGGAGATGCTGGGGATTGAACCCAGGACCTCATACATGCAAAGCATGCGCTCTACCACTGAGCTACATCCCCTGATGGACTGAAGCAAGTTTCCTGCAGGCGAGTGGAAAGTTCCACATTGCTAAGATATGCTAGCTTGAGTAAAAGGGACATGAAACTCACCACAACCTTCACAGGGGGCAGTAGCTCAATGGTAGAGTATAAACTTTGCATGTATGAGGCTAAAGGAAAGTTCCAAATTGCTTTAAAATGCTGGGGATTGAACCCAGGACATTTGTTGCAAAAAAAATCCAACAAAACAACTTTACAATTCTACGTGGTGACACGGGAACTTTCTTTGGAGACGCTGGGGATTGAACCCAGGAGCTCATACATGCAAAGCATGTGTTCTACCACTGAGCCACTTGCCCTAGTGAAGGTTGGGCTGAGATACATGTACCTTATACTCAAGCTAGCTGCCATTTTTCCAAATATAAATTAGGCAGAGAGAGATGCACAACAGATAAAGCTTTGAGGTGAAGTATAACTATCCTTGGAGTTGCTGGAGATTGAACCCATGACCACATGCATGCAAAGCATATGCTCTACCACTGAACCACTGGCCCTTGTGAATTTTGGGCTGAGATACATGTGCTTTGTACTCAAGCTAGATGCTAATTTTCCAACTAAATAATTAGGCAGAGAGAGATGTGCAACAGATAAAGGTTTGAGTTAAAGGAAAACTTTCCTTGGAGATGCTGGGGATTGAACCCAGGACCTCATACATGCAAAGCATGCGCTCTACCACTGAGCTACATCCCCTGATGGACTGAAGCAAGTTTCCTGCAGGCGAGTGGAAAGTTCCACATTGCTAAGAAATGCTAGCTTGAGTAAAAGGGACATGAAACTCACCACAACCTTCACAGGGGGCAGTAGCTCAATGGTAGAGTATATGCTTTGCATGTATGAGGCTAAAGGAAAGTTCCAAATTGCTTTAAAATGTTGGGGATTGAACCCAGGACATTTGTTGCAAAAAAAATCCAACAAAACAACTTTACAATTCTACGTGGTGACACGGGAACTTTCTTTGGAGACGCTGGGGATTGAACCCAGGAGCTCATACATGCAAAGCATGTGTTCTACCACTGAGCCACTGGCCCTAGTGAAGGTTGGGCTGAGATACATGTACCTTATACTCAAGCTAGCTGCCATTTTGTGGAAAGTTCCACATTGCTTTGAAATGCTAGCTTGAGTAAAAGGGACATGAAACTCACCACAACCTTCACAAGGGGCAGTAGCTCAATGGTAGAGCATATACTTTGCATGTGTGAGGCTAATGGAAAGTTCCACATTCCTTTAAATTGCTGGGGATTGAAACCAGGACCTTTGTTGCAAAAAAAATAAAAAATAAAACTTTTCAATTCTACAACTTTCCTTGGAGACGCTGAGATTGAACCCAGGAGCTCATACATGCAAAGCATGTTCTCTACCACTGAACCACTGGCCCTTGTGAATGTTGGGCTGAGTTACAAGTGCCTTGTACTCAAGCTAGATGCTAATTTCCCAACTAAAAAATTAGGCAGAGAGAGATGTGCAACAGATAAAGCTTTGAGTTAAAGGATAACTTTCCTTGGAGATGCTGGGGATTGAACCCAGGACCTCATACATGCAAAGCATGAGCTCTACCACTGAGCTACATCCCCTGATGGACTGAAGCAAGTTTCCTGCAGCCTAGTGGAAAGTTCCACATTGCGTTGAAATGCTAGCTTGAGTAAAAGGGACATGTAACTCACCACAACCTTCACAAGAGGCAGTAGCTCAATGGTAGAGCATATACTTTGCATGTGTGAGGCTAATGGAAAGTTCCACATTCCTATAAATTGCTGGGGATTGAAACCAGGACCTTTGTTGCAAAAAAAAAAAAAAAAAAAAACTTTTCAATTCTACAACTTTCCTTGGAGACGCTGAGATTGATCCCAGGAGCTCATACATGCAAAGCATGTTCTCTACCACTGAACCACTGGCCCTTGTGAATGTTGGGCTGAGTTACAAGTGCCTTGTACTCAAGCTAGATGCTAATTTCCCAACTAAATAATTAGGCAGAGAGAGATGTGCAACAGATAAAGGTTTGAGTTAAAGGATAACTTTCCTTGGAGATGCTGGGGATTGAACCCAGGACCTCATACATGCAAAGCATGCACTCTACCACTGAGCTACATCCCCTGATGGACTGAAGTAAGTTTCCTGCAGGCTAGTGGAAAGTTCCACATTGCTTTGAAATGCTAGCTTGAGTAAAAGGGACATGAAACTCACCACAACCTTCACAAGGGGCAGTAGCTCAATGGTAGAGCAGGTGCTTTGCATGTATGAGGCTAAAGGAAAGTTCCAAATTGCTTTAAAATGCTGGGGATTGAACCCAGGACATTTGTTGCAAAAAAATCCAACAAAATAACTTTACAATTCTACGTGGTAACACAGGAACTTTCATTGGAGACGCTGGGGATTGAACCCATTACCACATGAATGCAAGGCATATGCTCTACCACTGAGCTACTGTCACTTGAGAAAGCTGTGCTGAGTTACATGTGCCTTGTACTCAAGCTAGATGCTAATTTCCCAACTAAATAATTAGGCAGAGAGAGATGTGCAACAGATAAAGGTTTGAGTTAAAGGATAACTTTCCTTGGAGATGCTGGGGATTGAACCCAGGACCTTATACATGCAAAGCATGCGCTCTACCACTGAGCTACATCCCCTGATGGACTGAAGCAAGTTTCCTGCAGGCTAGTGGAAAGTTCCACATTGCTTTGAAATGCTAGCTTGAGTAAAAGGGACATGAAACTCACCACAACCTTCACAAGGGGCAGTAGCTCAATGGTAGAGCAGGTGCTTTGCATGTATGAGGCTAAAGGAAAGTTCCAAATTGCTTTAAAATGCTGGGGATTGAACCCAGGACATTTGTTGCAAAAAAATCCAACAAAATAACTTTACAATTCTACGTGGTAAGACGGGAACTTTCATTGGAGAAGCTGGGGATTGAACCCATGACCACATGAATGCAAAGCATATGCTCTACCACTGAGCTACTGTCACTTGAGAAAGCTGTGCTGAGTTACATGTGCCTTGTACTCAAGCTAGTTGTTATTTTTCCAAATATAAATTTGGCAGAGAGAGATGTGCAACAGAAAAAGCTTTGAGTTAAAGGATGACTTTCTTGGAGATGCTGGGGATTGAACCCAGGACCTCATACATGCAAAGCATGCAGTCTACCACTGAGCTACATCCCCTGATGGACTGAAGCAAGTTTCCTGCAGCCTAGTGGAAAGTTCCACATTGCGTTGAAATGCTAGCTTGAGTAAAAGGGACATGTAACTCACCACAACCTTCACAAGAGGCAGTAGCTCAATGGTAGAGCATATACTTTGCATGTGTGAGGCTAATGGAAAGTTCCACATTCCTTTAAATTGCTGGGGATTGAAACCAGGACCTTTGTTGCAAAAAAAATAAAAAATAAAACTTTTCAATTCTACAACTTTCCTTAGAGACGCTGAGATTGAACACAGGAGCTCATACATGCAAAGCATGTGCTGTACCACTGAACCACTGGCCCTTGTGAATTTTGGGCTGAGTTACATGTGCTTTGTACTCAAGCTAGATGCTAATTTTCCAACTAAATAATTAGGCAGAGAGAGATGTGCAACAGATAAAGGTTTGAGTTAAAGGAAAACTTTCCTTGGAGATGCTGGGGATTGAACCCAGGACCTCATACATGCAAAGCATGCGCTCTACCACTGAGCTACATCCCCTGATGGACTGAAGCAAGTTTCCTGCAGCCTAGTGGAAAGTTCCACATTGCGTTGAAATGCTAGCTTGAGTAAAAGGGACATGAAACTCACCACAACCTTCACAAGGGGCAGTAGCTCAATGGTAGAGCAGGTGCTTTGCATGTATGAGGCTAAAGGAAAGTTCCAAATTGCTTTAAAATGCTGGGGATTGAACCCAGGACATTTGTTGCAAAAAAAATCCAACAAAACAACTTTACAACTCTACGTGGTGACACGGGAACTTTCTTTGGAGACGCTGGGGATTGAACCCAGGAGCTCATACATGCAAAGCATGTGTTCTACCACTGAGCCACTGGCCCTAGTGAAGGTTGGGCTGAGGTACATGTACCTTATACTCAAGCTAGCTGCCATTTTTCCAAATATAAATTAGGCAGAGAGAGATAAACAACAGATAAAGCTTTGAGGTGAAGTATAACTATCCTTGGAGTTGCTGGAGATTGAACCCATGACCACATGCATGCAAAGCATATGCTCTACCACTGAACCACTGGCCCTTGTGAATGTTGGGCTGAGTTACATGTGCCTTTTACTCAAGCTAGATGCTAATTTCCCAACTAAATAATTAGGCAGAGAGAGATGTGCAACAGATAAAGGTTTGAGTTAAATGATAACTTTCCTTGGAGATGCTGGGGATTGAACCCAGGACCTCATACATGCAAAGCATGCGCTCTACCACTGAGCTACATCCCCTGACGGAATGAAGCAAGTTTCCTGCAGGCTAGTGGAAAGTTCCACATTGCTTTGAAATGCTAGCTTGAGTAAAAGGGACATGAAACTCACCACAACCTTCACAAGGGGCAGTAGCTCAATGGTAGAGCAGGTGCTTTGCATGTATGAGGCTAATGGAAAGTTCCACATTCCTTTAAATTGCTGGGGATTGAAACCAGGACCTTTGTTGCAAAAAAAATAAAAAATAAAACTTTTCAATTCTACAACTTTCCTTGGAGACGCTGAGATTGAACCCAGGAGCTCATACATGCAAAGCATGTTCTCTACCACTGAACCACTGGCCCTTGTGAATGTTGGGCTGAGTTACAAGTGCCTTGTACTCAAGCTAGATAATAATTTCCCAACTAAAAAATTAGGCAGAGAGAGATGTGCAACAGATAAAGGTTTGAGTTAAAGGATAACTTTCCTTGGAGATGCTGGGGATTGAACCCAGGACCTCATACATGCAAAGCATGCGCTCTACCACTGAGCTACATCCCCTGATGGACTGAAGCAAGTTTCCTGCAGCCTAGTGGAAAGTTCCACATTGCGTTGAAATGCTAGCTTGAGTAAAAGGGACATGTAACTCACCACAACCTTCACAAGAGGCAGTAGCTCAATGGAAGAGCATATACTTTGCATGTGTGAGGCTAATGGAAAGTTCCACATTCCTATAAATTGCTGGGGATTGAAACCAGGACCTTTGTTGCAAAAAAAAATAAAAAAAAAAACTTTTCAATTCTACAACTTTCCTTGGAGACGCTGAGATTGATCCCAGGAGCTCATACATGCAAAGCATGTTCTCTACCACTGAACCACTGGCCCTTGTGAATGTTGGGCTAAGTTACAAGTGCCTTGTACTCAAGCTAGATGCTAATTTCCCAACTAAATAATTAGGCAGAGAGAGATGTGCAACAGATAAAGGTTTGAGTTAAAGGATAACTTTCCTTGGAGATGCTGGGGATTGAACCCAGGACCTCATACATGCAAAGCATGCGCTCTACCACTGAGCTACATCCCCTGATGGACTGAAGCAAGTTTCCTGCAGGCTAGTGGAAAGTTCCACATTGCTTTGAAATGCTAGCTTGAGTAAAAGGGACATGAAACTCACCACAACCTTCACAAGGGGCAGTAGCTCAATGGTAGAGCAGGTGCTTTGCATGTATGAGGCTAAAGGAAAGTTCCAAATTGCTTTAAAATGCTGGGGATTGAACCCAGGACATTTGTTGCAAAAAAATCCAACAAAATAACTTTACAATTCTACGTGGTAACACAGGAACTTTCCTTGGAGACCCTGGGGATTGAACCCATGACCACATGAATGCAAGGCATATGCTCTACCACTGAGCTACTGTCACTTGAGAAAGCTGTGCTGAGTTACATGTGCCTTGTACTCAAGCTAGATGCTAATTTCCCAACTAAATAATTAGGCAGAGAGAGATGTGCAACAGATAAAGGTTTGAGTTAAAGGATAACTTTCCTTGGAGATGCTGGGGATTGAACCCAGGATCTCATACATGCAACGCATGCGCTCTACCACTGAGCTACATCCCCTGATGGACTGAAGCAAGTTTCCTGCAGGCTAGTGGAAAGTTCCACATTGCTTTGAAATGCTAGCTTGAGTAAAAGGGACATGAAACTCACCACAACCTTCACAAGGGGCAGTAGCTCAATGGTAGAGCAGGTGCTTTGCATGTATGAGGCTAAAGGAAAGTTCCAAATTGCTTTAAAATGCTGGGGATTGAACCCAGGACATTTGTTGCAAAAAAATCCAACAAAATAACTTTACAATTCTACGTGGTAAGACGGGAACTTTCCTTGGAGAAGCTGGGGATTGAACCCATGACCACATGAATGCAAAGCATATGCTCTACCACTGAGCTACTGTCACTTGAGAAAGCTGTGCTGAGTTACATGTGCCTTGTACTCAAGCTAGTTGTTGTTTTTCCAAATATAAATTTGGCAGAGAGAGATGTGCAACAGAAAAAGCTTTGAGTTAAAGGATGACTTTCTTGGAGATGCTGGGGATTGAACCCAGGACCTCATACATGCAAAGCATGCAGTCTACCACTGAGCTACATCCCCTGATGGACTGAAGCAAGTTTCCTGCAGCCTAGTGGAAAGTTCCACATTGCGTTGAAATGCTAGCTTGAGTAAAAGGGACATGTAACTCACCACAACCTTCACAAGAGGCAGTAGCTCAATGGTAGAGCATATACTTTGCATGTGTGAGGCTAATGGAAAGTTCCACATTCCTTTAAATTGCTGGGGATTGAAACCAGGACCTTTGTTGCAAAAAAAATAAAAAATAAAACTTTTCAATTCTACAACTTTCCTTAGAGACACTGAGATTGAACACAGGAGCTCATACATGCAAAGCATGTGCTGTACCACTGAACCACTGGCCCTTGTGAATTTTGGGCTGAGTTACATGTGCTTTGTACTCAAGCTAGATGCTAATTTTCCAACTAAATAATTAGGCAGAGAGAGATGTGCAACAGATAAAGGTTTGAGTTAAAGGAAAACTTTCCTTGGAGATGCTGGGGATTGAACCCAGGACCTCATACATGCAAAGCATGCGCTCTACCACTGAGCTACATCCCCTGATGGAGTGAAGCAAGTTTCCTGCAGGCTAGTGGAAAGTTCCACATTGCTTTGAAGTGCTAGCTTGAGTAAAAGGGACATGAAACTCACCACAACCTTCACAGGGGGCAGTAGCTCAATGGTAGAGTATATGCTTTGCATGTATGAGGCTAAAGGAAAGTTCCAAATTGCTTTAAAATGCTGGGGATTGAACCCAGGACATTTGTTGCAAAAAAAATCCAACAAATCAACTTTACAATTCTATGTGGTGACACAGGAACTTTCTTTGGAGACGCTGGGGATTGAACCCAGGAGCTCATACATGCAAAGCATGTGTTCTACCACTGAGCCACTGGCCCTAGTGAAGGTTGGGCTGAGATACATGTACCTTATACTCAAGCTAGCTGCCATTTTTCCAAATATAAATTAGGCAGAGAGAGATGCACAACAGATAAAGCTTTGAGGTGAAGTATAACTATCCTTGGAGTTGCTGGAGATTGAACCCATGACCACATGCATGCAAAGCATATGCTCTACCACTGAACCACTGGCCCTTGTGAAGGTTGGGCTGAGTTACATGTGCCTTGTACTCAAGCTAGATGCTAATTTCCCAACTAAATAATTAGGCAGAGAGAGATGTGCAACAGATAAAGGTTTGAGTTAAATGATAACTTTCCTTGGAGATGCTGGGGATTGAACCCAGGACCTCATACATGCAAAGCATGCGCTCTACCACTGAGCTACATCCCCTGACGGAATGAAGCAAGTTTCCTGCAGGCTAGTGGAAAGTTCCACATTGCTTTGAAATGCTAGCTTGAGTAAAAGGGACATGAAACTCACCACAACCTTCACAAGGGGCAGTAGCTCAATGGTAGAGCATATACTTTGCATGTGTTAGGCTAATGGAAAGTTCCACATTCCTTTAAATTGCTGTGGATTGAAACCAGGACCTTTGTTGCAAAAAAAATAAAAAATAAATCTTTTCAATTCTACAACTTTCCTTGGAGACGCTGAGATTGAACCGAGGAGCTCATACATGCAAAGCATGTTCTCTACCACTGAACCACTGGCCCTTGTGAATGTTGGGCTGAGTTACAAGTGCCTTGTACTCAAGCTAGATGCAAATTTCCCAACTAAAAAATTAGGCAGAGAGAGATGTGCAACAGAAAAAGCTTTGAGTTAAAGGATGACTTTCTTGGAGATGCTGGGGATTGAACCCAGGACCTCATACATGCAAAGCATGCGCTCTACCACTGAGCTACATCCCCTGATGGACTGAAGCAAGTTTCCTGCAGGCGAGTGGAAAGTTCCACATTGCTAAGAAATGCTAGCTTGAGTAAAAGGGACATGAAACTCACCACAACCTTCACAGGGGGCAGTAGCTCAATGGTAGAGTATATGCTTTGCATGTATGAGGCTAAAGGAAAGTTCCAAATTGCTTTAAAATGCTGGGGATTGAACCCAGGACATTTGTTGCAAAAAAAATCCAACAAAACAACATTACAATTCTACGTGGTGACACGGGAACTTTCTTTGGAGACGCTGGGGATTGAACCCAGGAGCTCATACATGCAAAGCATGTGTTCTACCACTGAGCCACTGGCCCTAGTGAAGGTTGGGCTGAGATACATGTACCTTATACTCAAGCTAGCTGCCATTTTTCCAAATATAAATTAGGCAGAGAGAGATGCACAACAGATAAAGCTTTGAGGTGAAGTATAACTATCCTTGGAGTTGCTGGAGATTGAACCCATGACCACATGCATGCAAAGCATATGCTCTACCACTGAACCACTGGCCCTTGTGAATGTTGGGCTGAGTTACATGTGCCTTGTACTCAAGCTAGATGCTAATTTCCCAACTAAATAATTAGGCAGAGAGAGATGTGCAACAGATAAAGGTTTGAGTTAAATGATAACTTTCCTTGGAGATGCTGGGGATTGAACCCAGGACCTCATACATGCAAAGCATGCGCTCTACGACTGAGCTACATCCCCTGACGGAATGAAGCAAGTTTCCTGCAGGCTAGTGGAAAGTTCCACATTGCTTTGAAATGCTAGCTTGAGTAAAAGGGACATGAAACTCACCACAACCTTCACAAGGGGCAGTAGCTCAATGGTAGAGCAGGTGCTTTGCATGTATGAGGCTAAAGGAAAGTTCCAAATTGCTTTAAAATGCTGGGGATTGAACCCAGGACATTTGTTGCAAAAAAATCCAACAAAATAACTTTACAATTCTACGTGGTAACACAGGAACTTTCATTGGAGACGCTGGGGATTGAACCCATGACCACATGAATGCAAGGCATATGCTCTACCACTGAGCTACTGTCACTTGAGAAAGCCGTGCTGAGTTACATGTGCCTTGTACTCAAGCTAGATGCTAATTTCCCAACTAAATAATTAGGCAGAGAGAGATGTGCAACAGATAAAGGTTTGAGTTAAAGGATAACTTTCCTTGGAGATGCTGGGGATTGAACCCAGGACCTTATACATGCAAAGCATGCGCTCTACCACTGAGCTACATCCCCTGATCGACTGAAGCAAGTTTCCTGCAGGCTAGTGGAAAGTTCCACATTGCTTTGAAATGCTAGCTTGAGTAAAAGGGACATGAAACTCACCACAACCTTCACAAGGGGCAGTAGCTCAATGGTAGAGCAGGTGCTTTGCATGTATGAGGCTAAAGGAAAGTTCCAAATTGCTTTAAAATGCTGGGGATTGAACCCAGGACATTTGTTGCAAAAAAATCCAACAAAATAACTTTACAATTCTACGTGGTAAGACGGGAACTTTCCTTGGAGAAGCTGGGGATTGAACCCATGACCACATGAATGCAAAGCATATGCTCTACCACTGAGCTACTGTCACTTGAGAAAGCTGTGCTGAGTTACATGTGCCTTGTACTCAAGCTAGTTGTTATTTTTCCAAATATAAATTTGGCAGAGAGAGATGTGCAACAGAAAAAGCTTTGAGTTAAAGGATGACTTTCTTGGAGATGCTGGGGATTGAACCCAGGACCTCATAAATGCAAAGCATGCAGTCTACCACTGAGCTACATCCCCTGATGGACTGAAGCAAGTTTCCTGCAGCCTAGTGGAAAGTTCCACATTGCGTTGAAATGCTAGCTTGAGTAAAAGGGACATGTAACTCACCACAACCTTCACAAGAGGCAGTAGCTCAATGGTAGAGCATATACTTTGCATGTGTGAGGCTAATGGAAAGTTCCACATTCCTTTAAATAGCTGGGGATTGAAACCAGGACCTTTGTTGCAAAAAAAATAAAAAATAAAACTTTTCAATTCTACAACTTTCCTTAGAGACGCTGAGATTGAACACAGGAGCTCATACATGCAAAGCATGTGGTGTACCACTGAACCACTGGCCCTTGTGAATTTTGGGCTGAGATACATGTGCTTTGTACTCAAGCTAGATGCTAATTTTCCAACTAAATAATTAGGCAGAGAGAGATGTGCAACAGATAAAGGTTTGAGTTAAAGGAAAACTTTCCTTGGAGATGCTGGGGATTGAACCCAGGACCTCATACATGCAAAGCATGCGCTCTACCACTGAGCTACATCCCCTGATGGACTGAAGCAAGTTTCCTGCAGGCGAGTGGAAAGTTCCACATTGCTAAGAAATGCTAGCTTGAGTAAAAGGGACATGAAACTCAGCACAACCTTCACAGGGGGCAGTAGCTCAATGGTAGAGTATATGCTTTGCATGTATGAGGCTAAAGGAAAGTTCCAAATTGCTTTAAAATGCTGGGGATTGAACCCAGGACATTTGTTGCAAAAAAAATCCAACAAAACAACTTTACAATTCTACGTGGTGACACGGGAACTTTCTTTGGAGACGCTGGGGATTGAACCCAGGAGCTCATACATGCAAAGCATGTGTTCTACCACTGAGCCACTGGCCCTAGTGAAGGTTGGGCTGAGATACATGTACCTTATACTCAAGCTAGCTGCCATTTTTCCAAATATAAATTAGGCAGAGAGAGATGCACAACAGATAAAGCTTTGAGGTGAAGTATAACTATCCTTGGAGTTGCTGGAGATTGAACCCATGACCACATGCATGCAAAGCATATGCTCTACCACTGAACCACTGGCCCTTGTGAATGTTGGGCTGAGTTACATGTGCCTTGTACTCAAGCTAGATGCTAATTTCCCAACTAAATAATTAGGCAGAGAGAGATGTGCAACAGATAAAAGTTTGAGTTAAATGATAACTTTCCTTGGAGATGCTGGGGATTGAACCCAGGACCTCATACATGCAAAGCATGCGCTCTACCACTGAGCTACATCCCCTGATGGACTGAAGCAAGTTTCCCGCAGGCTAGTGGAAAGTTCCACATTGCTTTGAAATGCTAGCTTGAGTAAAAGGGACATGAAACTCACCACAACCTTCACAAGGGGCAGTAGCTCAATGGTAGAGCATATGCTTTGCATGTATTAGGCTAATGGAAAGTTCCAAATTGCTTTAAAATGCTGGGGATTGAACCCAGGACCTTTTTTGCAAAAGTTTTTTGCAAAAAAAATACAAAAAAATCCTTACAATTCAAAAAATTTCTTTGGAGACACTGGGGATTGAACCCAGGAGTTCATACATACAAAGCATGCGCTCTACCACTGAGCCACTGGACTTGTGAAGGTTGGGCTGAGTTACATGTACCTTATACTCAAGCTAGTTGCTATTTTTCCAAAAATAAATTAGGCAGTGAGAGATGCGCAACAGATAAAGCTTAGTGTTGAAGGACAATTTCCTTTGGAGTAGCTGGGGATTGAACCCATGACCACATGCATGCAAAGCATATGCTCTACCACTGAGCTACTGGCACTTGAGAAAGCTGTGCTGAGTTACATTTGCCTTGTACTCAAGCTAGTTGCTATTTTTCCAAATTTAAATTTGGCAGAGAGAGATGTGCAACAGATAAAGCTTTGAGTTAAAGGATGACTTTCTTGGAGATGCTGGGGATTGAACCCAGGACCTCATACATGCAAAGCATGCGCTCTACCACTGAGCTACATCCCCTGATGGACTAACGCAAGTTTCCTGCAGGCGAGTGGAAAGTTCCACATTGCTTTGAAATGCTAGCTTGAGTAAAAGGGACATGTAACTCACCACAACCTTCACAAGAGGCAGTAGCTCAATGGTAGAGCATATACTTTGCATGTGTGAGGCTAATGGAAAGTTCCACATTCCTTTAAATTGCTGGGGATTGAAACCAGGACCTTTGTTGCAAAAAAAATAAAAAATAAATCTTTTCAATTCAACAACTTTCCTTGGAGACGCTGAGATTGAACCGAGGAGCTCATACATGCAAAGCATGTTCTCTACCACTGAACCACTGGCCCTTGTGAATGTTGGGCTGAGTTACAAGTGCCTTGTACTCAAGCTAGATGCAAATTTCCCAACTAAAAAATTAGGCAGAGAGAGATGTGCAACAGAAAAAGCTTTGAGTTAAAGGATGACTTTCTTGGAGATGCTGGGGATTGAAACCAGGACCTCATACATGCAAAGCATGCGCTCTACCACTGAGCTACATCCCCTGATGGACTGAAGCAAGTTTCCTGCAGGCGAGTGTAAAGTTCCACATTGCTAAGAAATGCTAGCTTGAGTAAAAGGGACATGAAACTCACCACAACCTTCACAGGGGGCAGTAGCTCAATGGTAGAGTATATGCTTTGCATGTATGAGGCTAAAGGAAAGTTCCAAATTGCTTTAAAATGCTGGGGATTGAACCCAGGACATTTGTTGCAAAAAAAATCCAACAAAACAACTTTACAATTCTACGTGGTGACACGGGAACTTTCTTTGGAGACGCTGGGGATTGAACCCAGGAGCTCATACATGCAAAGCATGTGTTCTACCACTGAGCCACTGGCCCTAGTGAAGGTTGGGCTGAGATACATGTACCTTATACTCAAGCTAGCTGCCATTTTTCCAAATATAAATTAGGCAGAGAGAGATGCACAACAGATAAAGCTTTGAGGTGAAGTATAACTATCCTTGGAGTTGCTGGAGATTGAACCCATGACCACATGCATGCAAAGCATATGCTCTATCACTGAACCACTGGCCCTTGTGAATGTTGGGCTGAGTTACATGTGCCTTATACTCAAGCTAGATGCTAATTTCCCAACTAAATAATTAGACAGAGAGAGATGTGCAACAGATAAAGGTTTGAGTTAAATGATAACTTTCCTTGGAGATGCTGGGGATTGAACCCAGGACCTCATACATGCAAAGCATGCGCTCTACCACTGAGCTACATCCCCTGACGGAATGAAGCAAGTTTCCTGCAGGCTAGTGGAAAGTTCCACATTGCTTTGAAATGCTAGCTTGAGTAAAAGGGACATGAAACTCACCACAACCTTCACAAGGGGCAGTAGCTCAATGGTAGAGCATATACTTTGCATGTGTGAGGCTAATGGAAAGTTCCACATTCCTTTAAATTGCTGGGGATTGAAACCAGGACCTTTGTTGCAAAAAAAATAAAAAATAAATCTTTTCAATTCTACAACTTTCCTTGGAGACGCTGAGATTGAACCGAGGAGCTCATACATGCAAAGCATGTTCTCTACCACTGAACCACTGGCCCTTGTGAATGTTGGGCTGAGTTACAAGTGCCTTGTACTCAAGCTAGATGCAAATTTCCCAACTAAAAAATTAGGCAGAGAGAGATGTGCAACAGAAAAAGCTTTGAGTTAAAGGATGACTTTCTTGGAGATGCTGGGGATTGAACCCAGGACCTCATACATGCAAAGCATGCGCTCTACCACTGAGCTACATCCCCTGATGGACTGAAGCAAGTTTCCTGCAGGCGAGTGGAAAGTTCCACATTGCTAAGAAATGCTAGCTTGAGTAAAAGGGACATGAAACTCACCACAACCTTCACAGGGGGCAGTAGCTCAATGGTAGAGTATAAACTTTGCATGTATGAGGCTAAAGGAAAGTTCCAAATTGCTTTAAAATGCTGGGGATTGAACCCAGGACATTTGTTGCAAAAAAAATCCAACAAAACAACTTTACAATTCTACGTGGTGACACGGGAACTTTCTTTGGAGACGCTGGGGATTGAACCCAGGAGCTCATACATGCAAAGCATGTGTTCTACCACTGAGCCACTTGCCCTAGTGAAGGTTGGGCTGAGATACATGTACCTTATACTCAAGCTAGCTGCCATTTTTCCAAATATAAATTAGGCAGAGAGAGATGCACAACAGATAAAGCTTTGAGGTGAAGTATAACTATCCTTGGAGTTGCTGGAGATTGAACCCATGACCACATGCATGCAAAGCATATGCTCTACCACTGAACCACTGGCCCTTGTGAATTTTGGGCTGAGATACATGTGCTTTGTACTCAAGCTAGATGCTAATTTTCCAACTAAATAATTAGGCAGAGAGAGATGTGCAACAGATAAAGGTTTGAGTTAAAGGAAAACTTTCCTTGGAGATGCTGGGGATTGAACCCAGGACCTCATACATGCAAAGCATGCGCTCTACCACTGAGCTACATCCCCTGATGGACTGAAGCAAGTTTCCTGCAGGCGAGTGGAAAGTTCCACATTGCTAAGAAATGCTAGCTTGAGTAAAAGGGACATGAAACTCACCACAACCTTCACAGGGGGCAGTAGCTCAATGGTAGAGTATATGCTTTGCATGTATGAGGCTAAAGGAAAGTTACAAATTGCTTTAAAATGCTGGGGATTGAACCCAGGACATTTGTTGCAAAAAAAATCCAACAAAACAACTTTACAATTCTACGTGGTGACACGGGAACTTTCTTTGGAGACGCTGGGGATTGAACCCAGGAGCTCATACATGCAAAGCATGTGTTCTACCACTGAGCCACTGGCCCTAGTGAAGGTTGGGCTGAGATACATGTACCTTATACTCAAGCTAGCTGCCATTTTGTGGAAAGTTCCACATTGCTTTGAAATGCTAGCTTGAGTAAAAGGGACATGAAACTCACCACAACCTTCACAAGGGGCAGTAGCTCAATGGTAGAGCATATACTTTGCATGTGTGAGGCTAATGGAAAGTTCCACATTCCTTTAAATTGCTGGGGATTGAAACCAGGACCTTTGTTGCAAAAAAAATAAAAAATAAAACTTTTCAATTCTACAACTTTCCTTGGAGACGCTGAGATTGAACCCAGGAGCTCATACATGCAAAGCATGTTCTCTACCACTGAACCACTGGCCCTTGTGAATGTTGGGCTGAGTTACAAGTGCCTTGTACTCAAGCTAGATGCTAATTTCCCAACTAAAAAATTAGGCAGAGAGAGATGTGCAACAGATAAAGCTTTGAGTTAAAGGATAACTTTCCTTGGAGATGCTGGGGATTGAACCCAGGACCTCATACATGCAAAGCATGAGCTCTACCACTGAGCTACATCCCCTGATGGACTGAAGCAAGTTTCCTGCAGCCTAGTGGAAAGTTCCACATTGCGTTGAAATGCTAGCTTGAGTAAAAGGGACATGTAACTCACCACAACCTTCACAAGAGGCAGTAGCTCAATGGTAGAGCATATACTTTGCATGTGTGAGGCTAATGGAAAGTTCCACATTCCTATAAATTGCTGGGGATTGAAACCAGGACCTTTGTTGCAAAAAAAAAAAAAAAAAAAAAACTTTTCAATTCTACAACTTTCCTTGGAGACGCTGAGATTGATCCCAGGAGCTCATACATGCAAAGCATGTTCTCTACCACTGAACCACTGGCCCTTGTGAATGTTGGGCTGAGTTACAAGTGCCTTGTACTCAAGCTAGATGCTAATTTCCCAACTAAATAATTAGGCAGAGAGAGATGTGCAACAGATAAAGGTTTGAGTTAAAGGATAACTTTCCTTGGAGATGCTGGGGATTGAACCCAGGACCTCATACATGCAAAGCATGCACTCTACCACTGAGCTACATCCCCTGATGGACTGAAGTAAGTTTCCTGCAGGCTAGTGGAAAGTTCCACATTGCTTTGAAATGCTAGCTTGAGTAAAAGGGACATGAAACTCACCACAACCTTCACAAGGGGCAGTAGCTCAATGGTAGAGCAGGTGCTTTGCATGTATGAGGCTAAAGGAAAGTTCCAAATTGCTTTAAAATGCTGGGGATTGAACCCAGGACATTTGTTGCAAAAAAATCCAACAAAATAACTTTACAATTCTACGTGGTAACACAGGAACTTTCATTGGAGACGCTGGGGATTGAACCCATTACCACATGAATGCAAGGCATATGCTCTACCACTGAGCTACTGTCACTTGAGAAAGCTGTGCTGAGTTACATGTGCCTTGTACTCAAGCTAGATGCTAATTTCCCAACTAAATAATTAGGCAGAGAGAGATGTGCAACAGATAAAGGTTTGAGTTAAAGGATAACTTTCCTTGGAGATGCTGGGGATTGAACCCAGGACCTTATACATGCAAAGCATGCGCTCTACCACTGAGCTACATCCCCTGATGGACTGAAGCAAGTTTCCTGCAGGCTAGTGGAAAGTTCCACATTGCTTTGAAATGCTAGCTTGAGTAAAAGGGACATGAAACTCACCACAACCTTCACAAGGGGCAGTAGCTCAATGGTAGAGCAGGTGCTTTGCATGTATGAGGCTAAAGGAAAGTTCCAAATTGCTTTAAAATGCTGGGGATTGAACCCAGGACATTTGTTGCAAAAAAATCCAACAAAATAACTTTACAATTCTACGTGGTAAGACGGGAACTTTCATTGGAGAAGCTGGGGATTGAACCCATGACCACATGAATGCAAAGCATATGCTCTACCACTGAGCTACTGTCACTTGAGAAAGCTGTGCTGAGTTACATGTGCCTTGTACTCAAGCTAGTTGTTATTTTTCCAAATATAAATTTGGCAGAGAGAGATGTGCAACAGAAAAAGCTTTGAGTTAAAGGATGACTTTCTTGGAGATGCTGGGGATTGAACCCAGGACCTCATACATGCAAAGCATGCAGTCTACCACTGAGCTACATCCCCTGATGGACTGAAGCAAGTTTCCTGCAGCCTAGTGGAAAGTTCCACATTGCGTTGAAATGCTAGCTTGAGTAAAAGGGACATGTAACTCACCACAACCTTCACAAGAGGCAGTAGCTCAATGGTAGAGCATATACTTTGCATGTGTGAGGCTAATGGAAAGTTCCACATTCCTTTAAATTGCTGGGGATTGAAACCAGGACCTTTGTTGCAAAAAAAATAAAAAATAAAACTTTTCAATTCTACAACTTTCCTTAGAGACGCTGAGATTGAACACAGGAGCTCATACATGCAAAGCATGTGCTGTACCACTGAACCACTGGCCCTTGTGAATTTTGGGCTGAGTTACATGTGCTTTGTACTCAAGCTAGATGCTAATTTTCCAACTAAATAATTAGGCAGAGAGAGATGTGCAACAGATAAAGGTTTGAGTTAAAGGAAAACTTTCCTTGGAGATGCTGGGGATTGAACCCAGGACCTCATACATGCAAAGCATGCGCTCTACCACTGAGCTACATCCCCTGATGGACTGAAGCAAGTTTCCTGCAGCCTAGTGGAAAGTTCCACATTGCGTTGAAATGCTAGCTTGAGTAAAAGGGACATGAAACTCACCACAACCTTCACAAGGGGCAGTAGCTCAATGGTAGAGCAGGTGCTTTGCATGTATGAGGCTAAAGGAAAGTTCCAAATTGCTTTAAAATGCTGGGGATTGAACCCAGGACATTTGTTGCAAAAAAAATCCAACAAAACAACTTTACAACTCTACGTGGTGACACGGGAACTTTCTTTGGAGACGCTGGGGATTGAACCCAGGAGCTCATACATGCAAAGCATGTGTTCTACCACTGAGCCACTGGCCCTAGTGAAGGTTGGGCTGAGGTACATGTACCTTATACTCAAGCTAGCTGCCATTTTTCCAAATATAAATTAGGCAGAGAGAGATAAACAACAGATAAAGCTTTGAGGTGAAGTATAACTATCCTTGGAGTTGCTGGAGATTGAACCCATGACCACATGCATGCAAAGCATATGCTCTACCACTGAACCACTGGCCCTTGTGAATGTTGGGCTGAGTTACATGTGCCTTGTACTCAAGCTAGATGCTAATTTCCCAACTAAATAATTAGGCAGAGAGAGATGTGCAACAGATAAAGGTTTGAGTTAAATGATAACTTTCCTTGGAGATGCTGGGGATTGAACCCAGGACCTCATACATGCAAAGCATGCGCTCTACCACTGAGCTACATCCCCTGACGGAATGAAGCAAGTTTCCTGCAGGCTAGTGGAAAGTTCCACATTGCTTTGAAATGCTAGCTTGAGTAAAAGGGACATGAAACTCACCACAACCTTCACAAGGGGCAGTAGCTCAATGGTAGAGCAGGTGCTTTGCATGTATGAGGCTAATGGAAAGTTCCACATTCCTTTAAATTGCTGGGGATTGAAACCAGGACCTTTGTTGCAAAAAAAATAAAAAATAAAACTTTTCAATTCTACAACTTTCCTTGGAGACGCTGAGATTGAACCCAGGAGCTCATACATGCAAAGCATGTTCTCTACCACTGAACCACTGGCCCTTGTGAATGTTGGGCTGAGTTACAAGTGCCTTGTACTCAAGCTAGATGCTAATTTCCCAACTAAAAAATTAGGTAGAGAGAGATGTGCAACAGATAAAGGTTTGAGTTAAAGGATAACTTTCCTTGGAGATGCTGGGGATTGAACCCAGGACCTCATACATGCAAAGCATGCGCTCTACCACTGAGCTACATCCCCTGATGGACTGAAGCAAGTTTCCTGCAGCCTAGTGGAAAGTTCCACATTGCGTTGAAATGCTAGCTTGAGTAAAAGGGACATGTAACTCACCACAACCTTCACAAGAGGCAGTAGCTCAATGGAAGAGCATATACTTTGCATGTGTGAGGCTAATGGAAAGTTCCACATTCCTATAAATTGCTGGGGATTGAAACCAGGACCTTTGTTGCAAAAAAAAATAAAAAAAAAAACTTTTCAATTCTACAACTTTCCTTGGAGACGCTGAGATTGATCCCAGGAGCTCATACATGCAAAGCATGTTCTCTACCACTGAACCACTGGCCCTTGTGAATGTTGGGCTAAGTTACAAGTGCCTTGTACTCAAGCTAGATGCTAATTTCCCAACTAAATAATTAGGCAGAGAGAGATGTGCAACAGATAAAGGTTTGAGTTAAAGGATAACTTTCCTTGGAGATGCTGGGGATTGAACCCAGGACCTCATACATGCAAAGCATGCGCTCTACCACTGAGCTACATCCCCTGATGGACTGAAGCAAGTTTCCTGCAGGCTAGTGGAAAGTTCCACATTGCTTTGAAATGCTAGCTTGAGTAAAAGGGACATGAAACTCACCACAACCTTCACAAGGGGCAGTAGCTCAATGGTAGAGCAGGTGCTTTGCATGTATGAGGCTAAAGGAAAGTTCCAAATTGCTTTAAAATGCTGGGGATTGAACCCAGGACATTTGTTGCAAAAAAATCCAACAAAATAACTTTACAATTCTACGTGGTAACACAGGAACTTTCCTTGGAGACGCTGGGGATTGAACCCATGACCACATGAATGCAAGGCATATGCTCTACCACTGAGCTACTGTCACTTGAGAAAGCTGTGCTGAGTTACATGTGCCTTGTACTGAAGCTAGATGCTAATTTCCCAACTAAATAATTAGGCAGAGAGAGATGTGCAACAGATAAAGGTTTGAGTTAAAGGAAAACTTTCCTTGGAGATGCTGGGGATTGAACCCAGGACCTCATACATGCAAAGCATGCGCTCTACCACTGAGCTACATCCCCTGATGGAGTGAAGCAAGTTTCCTGCAGGCTAGTGGAAAGTTCCACATTGCTTTGAAGTGCTAGCTTGAGTAAAAGGGACATGAAACTCACCACAACCTTCACAGGGGGCAGTAGCTCAATGGTAGAGTATATGCTTTGCATGTATGAGGCTAAAGGAAAGTTCCAAATTGCTTTAAAATGCTGGGGATTGAACCCAGGACATTTGTTGCAAAAAAAATCCAACAAATCAACTTTACAATTCTATGTGGTGACACAGGAACTTTCTTTGGAGACGCTGGGGATTGAACCCAGGAGCTCATACATGCAAAGCATGTGTTCTACCACTGAGCCACTGGCCCTAGTGAAGGTTGGGCTGAGATACATGTACCTTATACTCAAGCTAGCTGCCATTTTTCCAAATATAAATTAGGCAGAGAGAGATGCACAACAGATAAAGCTTTGAGGTGAAGTATAACTATCCTTGGAGTTGCTGGAGATTGAACCCATGACCACATGCATGCAAAGCATATGCTCTACCACTGAACCACTGGCCCTTGTGAATGTTGGGCTGAGTTACATGTGCCTTGTACTCAAGCTAGATGCTAATTTCCCAACTAAATAATTAGGCAGAGAGAGATGTGCAACAGATAAAGGTTTGAGTTAAATGATAACTTTCCTTGGAGATGCTGGGGATTGAACCCAGGACCTCATACATGCAAAGCATGCGCTCTACCACTGAGCTACATCCCCTGACGGAATGAAGCAAGTTTCCTGCAGGCTAGTGGAAAGTTCCACATTGCTTTGAAATGCTAGCTTGAGTAAAAGGGACATGAAACTCACCACAACCTTCACAAGGGGCAGTAGCTCAATGGTAGAGCATATACTTTGCATGTGTTAGGCTAATGGAAAGTTCCACATTCCTTTAAATTGCTGTGGATTGAAACCAGGACCTTTGTTGCAAAAAAAATAAAAAATAAATCTTTTCAATTCTACAACTTTCCTTGGAGACGCTGAGATTGAACCGAGGAGCTCATACATGCAAAGCATGTTCTCTACCACTGAACCACTGGCCCTTGTGAATGTTGGGCTGAGTTACAAGTGCCTTGTACTCAAGCTAGATGCAAATTTCCCAACTAAAAAATTAGGCAGAGAGAGATGTGCAACAGAAAAAGCTTTGAGTTAAAGGATGACTTTCTTGGAGATGCTGGGGATTGAACCCAGGACCTCATACATGCAAAGCATGCGCTCTACCACTGAGCTACATCCCCTGATGGACTGAAGCAAGTTTCCTGCAGGCGAGTGGAAAGTTCCACATTGCTAAGAAATGCTAGCTTGAGTAAAAGGGACATGAAACTCACCACAACCTTCACAGGGGGCAGTAGCTCAATGGTAGAGTATAAACTTTGCATGTATGAGGCTAAAGGAAAGTTCCAAATTGCTTTAAAATGCTGGGGATTGAACCCAGGACATTTGTTGCAAAAAAAATCCAACAAAACAACTTTACAATTCTACGTGGTGACACAGAAATTTTCTTTGGAGACGGTGGGGATTGAACCCAGGAGCTCATACGTGCAAAGCATGTGTTCTACCACTGAGCCACTGGCCCTAGTGAAGGTAGAGCTGAGATACATGTACCTTATACTCAAGCTAGCTGCCATTTTTCCCAAATATAAATTAGGCAGAGAGAGATGCACAACAGATAAAGCTTTGAGGTGAAGTATAACTATCCTTGGAGTTGCTGGAGATTGAACCCATGACCACATGCATGCAAAGCATATGCTCTACCACTGAACCACTGGCCCTTGTGAATGTTGGGCTGAGTTACATGTGCCTTGTACTCAAGCTAGATGCTAATTTCCCAACTAAATAATTAGGCAGAGAGAGATGTGCAACAGATAAAGGTTTGAGTTAAATGATAACTTTCCTTGGAGATGCTGGGGATTGAACCCAGGACCTCATACATGCAAAGCATGCGCTCTACCACTGAGCTACATCCCCTGACGGAATGAAGCAAGTTTCCTGCAGGCTAGTGGAAAGTTCCACATTGCTTTGAAATGCTAGCTTGAGTAAAAGGGACATGAAACTCACCACAACCTTCACAAGGGGCAGTAGCTCAATGGTAGAGCATATACTTTGCATTTGTGAGGCTAATGGAAAGTTCCACATTCCTTTAAATTGCTGGGGATTGAAACCAGGACCTTTGTTGCAAAAAAAATAAAAAATAAAACTTTTCAATTCTACAACTTTCCTTGGAGACGCTGAGATTGAACCCAGGAGCTCATACATGCAAAGCATGTTCTCTACCACTGAACCACTTGCCCTTGTGAATGTTGGGCTGAGTTACAAGTGCCTTGTACTCAAGCTAGATGCTAATTTCCCAACTAAAAAATTAGGTAGAGAGAGATGTGCAACAGATAAAGGTTTGAGTTAAAGGATAACTTTCCTTGGAGATGCTGGGGATTGAACCCAGGACCTCATACATGCAAAGCATGCGCTCTACCACTGAGCTACATCCCCTGATGGACTGAAGCAAGTTTCCTGCAGCCTAGTGGAAAGTTCCACATTGCGTTGAAATGCTAGCTTGAGTAAAAGGGACATGTAACTCACCACAACCTTCACAAGAGGCAGTAGCTCAATGGTAGAGCATATACTTTGCATGTGTGAGGCTAATGGAAAGTTCCACATTCCTATAAATTGCTGGGGATTGAAACCAGGACCTTTGTTGCAAAAAAAAATAAAAAATAAACTTTTCAAATCTACAACTTTCCTTGGAGACGCTGAGATTGATCCCAGGAGCTCATACATGCGAAGCATGTTCTCTACCACTGAACCACTGGCCCTTGTGAATGTTGGGCTGAGTTACAAGTGCCTTGTACTCAAGCTAGATGCTAATTTCCCAACTAAATAATTAGGCAGAGAGAGATGTGCAACAGATAAAGGTTTGAGTTAAAGGATAACTTTCCTTGGAGATGCTGGGGATTGAACCCAGGACCTCATACATGCAAAGCATGCGCTCTACCACTGAGCTACATCCCCTGATAGACTGAAGCAAGTTTCCTGCAGGCTAGTGGAAAGTTCCACATTGCTTTGAAATGCTAGCTTGAGTAAAAGGGACATGAAACTCACCACAACCTTCACAAGGGGAAGTAGCTCAATGGTAGAGCAGGTGCTTTGCATGTATGAGGCTAAAGGAAAGTTCCAAATTGCTTTAAAATGCTGGGGATTGAACCCAGGACATTTGTTGCAAAAAAATCCAACAAAATAACTTTACAATTCTACGTGGTAACACGGGAACTTTCCTTGGAGAAGCTGGGGATTGAACCCATGACCACATGAATGCAAAGCATATGCTCTCCCACTGAGCTACTGTCACTTGAGAAAGCTGTGCTGAGTTACATGTGCCTTGTACTCAAGCTAGTTGTTATTTTTCCAAATATAAATTTGGCAAAGAGAGATGTGCAACAGAAAAAGCTTTGAGTTAAAGGATGACTTTCTTGGAGATGCTGGGGATTGAACCCAGGACCTCATACATGCAAAGCATGCGCTCTACCACTGAGCTACATCCCCTGATGGACTGAAGTAAGTTTCCTGCAGGCTAGTGGAAAGTTCCACATTGCTTTGAAATGCTAGCTTGAGTAAAAGGGACATGAAACTCACCACAACCTTCACAAGGGGCAGTAGCTCAATGGTAGAGCAGGTGCTTTGCATGTATGAGGCTAAAGGAAAGTTCCAAATTGCTTTAAAATGCTGGGGATTGAACCCAGGACATTTCTTGCAAAAAAATCCACCAAAATAACTTTACAATTCTACGTGGTAACACGTGAACTTTCCTTGGAGACGCTGGGGATTGAACCCATGACCACATGAATGCAAAGCATATTCTCAACCACTGAGCTACTATCACTTGAGAAAGCTGTGTTGAGTTACATGTGCCTTGTACTCAAGCTAGTTGTTATTTTTCCAAATATAAATTTGGCAGAGAGAGATGTGCAACAGAAAAAGCTTTGAGTTAAAGGATGACTTTCTTGGAGATGCTGGGGATTGAACCCAGGACCTCATACATGCAAAGCATGCGCTCTACCACTGAGCTACATCCCCTGACGGACTGAAGAAAGTTTCCTGCAGGCTAGTGGAAAGTTCCACATTGCTTTGAAATGCTAGCTTGAGTAAAAGGGACATGAAACTCACCACAACCTTCACAAGGGGCAGTAGCTCAATGGTAGAGCATATACTTTGCATGTGTGAGGCTAATGGAAAGTTCCACATTCCTTTAAATTGCTGGGGATTGAAATCAGGACCTTTGTTGCAAAAAAAATAAAAAATAAAACTTTTCAATTCTACAACTTTCCTTGGAGACGCTGAGATTGAACCCAGGAGCTCATACATGCAAAGCATGTTCTCTACCACTGAACCACTGGCCCTTGTGAATGTTGGGCTGAGTTACAAGTGCCTTGTACTCAAGCTAGATGCTAATTTCCCAACTAAAAAATTAGGCAGAGAGAGATGTGCAACAGATAAAGGTTTGAGTTAAAGGATAACTTTCCTTGGAGATGCTGGGGATTGAACCCAGGACCACATACATGCAAAGGATGCGCTCTACCACTGAGCTACATCCCCTGATGGACTGAAGCAAGTTTCCTGCAGCCTAGTGGAAAGTTCCACATTGCGTTGAAATGCTAGCTTGAGTAAAAGGGACATGTAACTCACCACAACCTTCACAAGAGGCAGTAGCTCAATGGTAGAGCATATACTTTGCATGTGTGAGGGTAATGGAAAGTTCCAAATTGCTTTAAAATGCTGGGGATTGAACCCAGGACATTTGTTGCAAAAAAATCCAACAAAATAACTTTACAATTCTACGTGGTAACACGGGAACTTTCCTTGGAGAAGCTGGGGATTGAACCCATGACCACATGAATGCAAAGCATATGCTCTCCCACTGAGCTACTGTCACTTGAGAAAGCTGTGCTGAGTTACATGTGCCTTGTACTCAAGCTAGTTGTTATTTTTCCAAATATAAATTTGGCAAAGAGAGATGTGCAACAGAAAAAGCTTTGAGTTAAAGGATGACTTTCTTGGAGATGCTGGGGATTGAACCCAGGACCTCATACATGCAAAGCATGCGCTCTACAACTGAGCTACATCCCCTGATGGACTGAAGTAAGTTTCCTGCAGGCTAGTGGAAAGTTCCACATTGCTTTGAAATGCTAGCTTGAGTAAAAGGGACATGAAACTCACCACAACCTTCACAAGGGGCAGTAGCTCAATGGTAGAGCAGGTGCTTTGCATGTATGAGGCTAAAGGAAAGTTCCAAATTGCTTTAAAATGCTGGGGATTGAACCCAGGACATTTGTTGCAAAAAAAATAAAAAATAAAACTTTTCAATTCTACAACTTTCCTTGGAGACGGTGAGATTGAACCCAGGAGCTCATACATGCAAAGCATGTTCTCTACCACTGAACCACTGGCCCTTGTGAATGTTGGGCTGAGTTACAAGTGCCTTGTACTCAAGCTAGATGCTAATTTCCCAACTAAAAAATTAGGCAGAGAGAGATGTGCAACAGATAAAGGTTTGAGTTAAAGGATAACTTTCCTTGGAGATGCTGCGGATTGAACCCAGGACCTCATACATGCAAAGCATGCGCTCTACCACTGAGCTACATCCCCTGATGGACTGAAGCAAGTTTCCTGCAGCCTAGTGGAAAGTTCCACATTGCGTTGAAATGCTAGCTTGAGTAAAAGGGACATGTAACTCACCACAACCTTCACAAGAGGCAGTAGCTCAATGGAAGAGCATTTACTTTGCATGTGTGAGGCTAATGGAAAGTTCCACATTCCTATAAATTGCTGGGGATTGAAACCAGGACCTTTGTTGCAAAAAAAAATAAAATAAAAAACTTTTCAATTCTACAACTTTCCTTGGAGACGCTGAGATTGATCCCAGGAGCTCATACATGCAAAGCATGTTCTCTACCACTGAACCACTGGCCCTTGTGAATGTTGGGCTGAGTTACAAGTGCCTTGTACTCAAGCTAGATGCTAATTTCCCAACTAAATAATTAGGCAGAGAGAGATGTGCAACAGATAAAGGTTTGAGTTAAAGGATAACTTTCCTTGGAGATGCTGGGGATTGAACCCAGGACCTCATACATGCAAAGCATGCGCTCTACCACTGAGCTACATCCCCTGATGGACTGAAGCAAGTTTCCTGCAGGCTAGTGGAAAGTTCCACATTGCTTTGAAATGCTAGCTTGAGTAAAAGGGACATGAAACTCACCACAACCTTCACAAGGGGCAGTAGCTCAATGGTAGAGCAGGTGCTTTGCATGTATGAGGCTAAAGGAAAGTTCCAAATTGCTTTAAAATGCTGGGGATTGAACCCAGGACATTTGTTGCAAAAAAATCCAACAAAATAACTTTACAATTCTACGTGGTAACACAGGAACTTTCCTTGGAGATGCTGGGGATTGAACCCATGACCACATGAATGCAAAGCATATGCTCTACCACTGAGCTACTGTCACTTGAGAAAGCTGTGCTGAGTTACATGTGCCTTGTACTCAAGCTAGTTGTTATTTTTCCAAATATAAATTTGGCAAAGAGAGATGTGCAACAGAAAAAGCTTTGAGTTAAAGGATGACTTTCTTGGAGATGCTGGGGATTGAACCCAGGACCTCATACATGCAAAGCATGCGCTCTTCCACTGAGCTACATCCCCTGATGGACTAAAGTAAGTTTCCTGCAGGCTAGTGGAAAGTTCCACATTGCTTTGAAATGCTAGCTTGAGTAAAAGGGACATGAAACTCACCACAACCTTCACAAGGGGCAGTAGCTCAATGGTAGAGCAGGTGCTTTGCATGTATGAGGCTAAAGGAAAGTTCCAAATTGCTTTAAAATGCTGGGGATTGAACCCAGGACATTTCTTGCAAAAAAATCCACCAAAATAACTTTACAATTCTACGTGGTAACACGTGAACTTTCCTTGGAGACGCTGGGGATTGAACCCATGACCACATGAATGCAAAGCATATGCTCTACCACTGAGCTACTATCACTTGAGAAAGCTGTGCTGAGTTACATGTGCCTTGTACTCAAGCTAGTTGTTATTTTCCCAAATATAAATTTGGCAGAGAGAGATGTGCAACAGAAAAAGCTTTGAGTTAAAGGATGACTTTCTTGGAGATGCTGGGGATTGAACCCAGGACCTCATACATGCAAAGCATGCGCTCTACCACTGAGCTACATCCCGTGATGGACTGAAGCAAGTTTCCTGCAGGCGAGTGGAAAGTTCCACATTGCTAAGAAATGCTAGCTTGAGTAAAAGGGACATGAAACTCACCACAACCTTCACAGGGGGCAGTAGCTCAATGGTAGAGTATAAACTTTGCATGTATGAGGCTAAAGGAAAGTTCCAAATTGCTTTAAAATGCTGGGGATTGAACCCAGGACATTTGTTGCAAAAAAAATCCAACAAAACAACTTTACAATTCTACGTGGTGACACGGGAACTTTCTTTGGAGACGCTGGGGATTGAACCCAGGAGCTCATACATGCAAAGCATGTGTTCTACCACTGAGCCACTGGCCCTAGTGAAGGTTGGGCTGAGATACATGTACCTTATACTCAAGCTAGCTGCCATTTTTCCAAATATAAATTAGGCTGAGAGAGATGCACAACAGATAAAGGTTTGAGGTGAAGTAAAACTATCCTTGGAGTTGCTGGAGATTGAACCCATGACCACATGCATGCAAAGCATATGCTCTACCACTGAACCACTGGCCCTTGTGAATGTTGGGCTGAGTTACATGTGCCTTGTACTCAAGCTAGATGCTAATTTCCCAACTAAATAATTAGGCAGAGAGAGATGTGCAACAGATAAAGGTTTGAGTTAAATGATAACTTTCCTTGGAGATGCTGGGGATTGAACCCAGGACCTCATACATGCAAAGCATGCGCTCTACCACTGAGCTACATCCCCTGACGGACTGAAGCAAGTTTCCTGCAGGCTAGTGGAAAGTTCCACATTGCTTTGAAATGCTAGCTTGAGTAAAAGGGACATGAAACTCACCACAACCTTCACAAGGGGCAGTAGCTCAATGGTAGAGCATATACTTTGCATGTTTGAGGCTAATGGAAAGTTCCACATTCCTTTAAATTGCTGGGGATTGAAACCAGGACCTTTGTTGCAAAAAAAATAAAAAATAAATCTTTTCAATTCTACAACTTTCCTTGGAGACGCTGAGATTGAACCGAGGAGCTCATACATGCAAAGCATGTTCTCTACCACTGAACCACTGGCCCTTGTGAATGTTGGGCTGAGTTACAAGTGCCTTGTACTCAAGCTAGATGCAAATTTCCCAACTAAAAAATTAGGCAGAGAGAGATGTGCAACAGAAAAAGCTTTGAGTTAAAGGATGACTTTCTTGGAGATGCTGGGGATTGAACCCAGGACCTCATACATGCAAAGCATGCGCTCTACCACTGAGCTACATCCCCTGATGGACTGAAGCAAGTTTCCTGCAGGCGAGTGGAAAGTTCCACATTGCTAAGAAATGCTAGCTTGAGTAAAAGGGACATGAAACTCACCACAACCTTCACAGGGGGCAGTAGCTCAATGGTAGAGTATAAACTTTGCATGTATGAGGCTAAAGGAAAGTTCCAAATTGCTTTAAAATGCTGGGGATTGAACCCAGGACATTTGTTGCAAAAAAAATCCAACAAAACAACTTTACAATTCTACGTGGTGACACAGAAATTTTCTTTGGAGACGGTGGGGATTGAACCCAGGAGCTCATACGTGCAAAGCATGTGTTCTACCACTGAGCCACTGGCCCTAGTGAAGGTAGAGCTGAGATACATGTACCTTATACTCAAGCTAGCTGCCATTTTTCCCAAATATAAATTAGGCAGAGAGAGATGCACAACAGATAAAGCTTTGAGGTGAAGTATAACTATCCTTGGAGTTGCTGGAGATTGAACCCATGACCACATGCATGCAAAGCATATGCTCTACCACTGAACCACTGGCCCTTGTGAATGTTGGGCTGAGTTACATGTGCCTTGTACTCAAGCTAGATGCTAATTTCCCAACTAAATAATTAGGCAGAGAGAGATGTGCAACAGATAAAGGTTTGAGTTAAATGATAACTTTCCTTGGAGATGCTGGGGATTGAACCCAGGACCTCATACATGCAAAGCATGCGCTCTACCACTGAGCTACATCCCCTGACGGAATGAAGCAAGTTTCCTGCAGGCTAGTGGAAAGTTCCACATTGCTTTGAAATGCTAGCTTGAGTAAAAGGGACATGAAACTCACCACAACCTTCACAAGGGGCAGTAGCTCAATGGTAGAGCATATACTTTGCATTTGTGAGGCTAATGGAAAGTTCCACATTCCTTTAAATTGCTGGGGATTGAAACCAGGACCTTTGTTGCAAAAAAAATAAAAAATAAAACTTTTCAATTCTACAACTTTCCTTGGAGACGCTGAGATTGAACCCAGGAGCTCATACATGCAAAGCATGTTCTCTACCACTGAACCACTGGCCCTTGTGAATGTTGGGCTGAGTTACAAGTGCCTTGTACTCAAGCTAGATGCTAATTTCCCAACTAAAAAATTAGGTAGAGAGAGATGTGCAACAGATAAAGGTTTGAGTTAAAGGATAACTTTCCTTGGAGATGCTGGGGATTGAACCCAGGACCTCATACATGCAAAGCATGCGCTCTACCACTGAGCTACATCCCCTGATGGACTGAAGCAAGTTTCCTGCAGCCTAGTGGAAAGTTCCACATTGCGTTGAAATGCTAGCTTGAGTAAAAGGGACATGTAACTCACCACAACCTTCACAAGAGGCAGTAGCTCAATGGTAGAGCATATACTTTGCATGTGTGAGGCTAATGGAAAGTTCCACATTCCTATAAATTGCTGGGGATTGAAACCAGGACCTTTGTTGCAAAAAAAAATAAAAAAATAAACTTTTCAAATCTACAACTTTCCTTGGAGACGCTGAGATTGATCCCAGGAGCTCATACATGCGAAGCATGTTCTCTACCACTGAACCACTGGCCCTTGTGAATGTTGGGCTGAGTTACAAGTGCCTTGTACTCAAGCTAGATGCTAATTTCCCAACTAAATAATTAGGCAGAGAGAGATGTGCAACAGATAAAGGTTTGAGTTAAAGGATAACTTTCCTTGGAGATGCTGGGGATTGAACCCAGGACCTCATACATGCAAAGCATGCGCTCTACCACTGAGCTACATCCCCTGATAGACTGAAGCAAGTTTCCTGCAGGCTAGTGGAAAGTTCCACATTGCTTTGAAATGCTAGCTTGAGTAAAAGGGACATGAAACTCACCACAACCTTCACAAGGGGAAGTAGCTCAATGGTAGAGCAGGTGCTTTGCATGTATGAGGCTAAAGGAAAGTTCCAAATTGCTTTAAAATGCTGGGGATTGAACCCAGGACATTTGTTGCAAAAAAATCCAACAAAATAACTTTACAATTCTACGTGGTAACACGGGAACTTTCCTTGGAGAAGCTGGGGATTGAACCCATGACCACATGAATGCAAAGCATATGCTCTCCCACTGAGCTACTGTCACTTGAGAAAGCTGTGCTGAGTTACATGTGCCTTGTACTCAAGCTAGTTGTTATTTTTCCAAATATAAATTTGGCAAAGAGAGATGTGCAACAGAAAAAGCTTTGAGTTAAAGGATGACTTTCTTGGAGATGCTGGGGATTGAACCCAGGACCTCATACATGCAAAGCATGCGCTCTACCACTGAGCTACATCCCCTGATGGACTGAAGTAAGTTTCCTGCAGGCTAGTGGAAAGTTCCACATTGCTTTGAAATGCTAGCTTGAGTAAAAGGGACATGAAACTCACCACAACCTTCACAAGGGGCAGTAGCTCAATGGTAGAGCAGGTGCTTTGCATGTATGAGGCTAAAGGAAAGTTCCAAATTGCTTTAAAATGCTGGGGATTGAACCCAGGACATTTCTTGCAAAAAAATCCACCAAAATAACTTTACAATTCTACGTGGTAACACGTGAACTTTCCTTGGAGACGCTGGGGATTGAACCCATGACCACATGAATGCAAAGCATATTCTCAACCACTGAGCTACTATCACTTGAGAAAGCTGTGTTGAGTTACATGTGCCTTGTACTCAAGCTAGTTGTTATTTTTCCAAATATAAATTTGGCAGAGAGAGATGTGCAACAGAAAAAGCTTTGAGTTAAAGGATGACTTTCTTGGAGATGCTGGGGATTGAACCCAGGACCTCATACATGCAAAGCATGCGCTCTACCACTGAGCTACATCCCCTGATGGACTGAAGCAAGTTTCCTGCAGGCGAGTGGAAAGTTCCACATTGCTAAGAAATGCTAGCTTGAGTAAAAGGGACATGAAACTCACCACAACCTTCACAGGGGGCAGTAGCTCAATGGTAGAGTATAAACTTTGCATGTATGAGGCTAAAGGAAAGTTCCAAATTGCTTTAAAATGCTGGGGATTGAACCCAGGACATTTGTTGCAAAAAAAATCCAACAAAACAACTTTACAATTCTACGTGGTGACACGGGAACTTTCTTTGGAGAGGCTGGGGATTGAACCCAGGAGCTCATACATGCAAAGCATGTGTTCTACCACTGAGCCACTGGCCCTAGTGAAGGTTGGGCTGAGATACATGTACCTTATACTCAAGCTAGCTGCCATTTTTCCAAATATAAATTAGGCAGAGAGAGATGCACAACAGATAAAGCTTTGAGGTGAAGTATAACTATCCTTGGAGTTGCTGGAGATTGAACCCATGACCACATGCATGCAAAGCATATGCTCTACCACTGAACCACTGGCCCTTGTGAATGTTGGGCTGAGTTACATGTGCCTTGTACTCAAGCTAGATGCTAATTTCCCAACTAAATAATTAGGCAGAGAGAGATGTGCAACAGATAAAGGTTTGAGTTAAATGATAACTTTCCTTGGAGATGCTGGGGATTGAACCCAGGACCTCATACATGCAAAGCATGCGCTCTACCACTGAGCTACATCCCCTGACGGACTGAAGCAAGTTTCCTGCAGGCTAGTGGAAAGTTCCACATTGCTTTGAAATGCTAGCTTGAGTAAAAGGGACATGAAACTCACCACAACCTTCACAAGGGGCAGTAGCTCAATGGTAGAGCATATACTTTGCATGTGTGAGGCTAATGGAAAGTTCCACATTCCTTTAAATTGCTGGGGATTGAAACCAGGACCTTTGTTGCAAAAAAAAATAAAAAATAAAACTTTTCAATTCTACAACTTTCCTTGGAGACGCTGAGATTGAACCCAGGAGCTCATACATGCAAAGCATGTTCTCTACCACTGAACCACTGGCCCTTGTGAATGTTGGGCTGAGTTACAAGTGCCTTGTACTCAAGCTAGATGCTAATTTCCCAACTAAAAAATTAGGCAGAGAGAGATGTGCAACAGATAAAGGTTTGAGTTAAAGGATAACTTTCCTTGGAGATGCTGGGGATTGAACCCAGGACCACATACATGCAAAGGATGCGCTCTACCACTGAGCTACATCCCCTGATGGACTGAAGCAAGTTTCCTGCAGCCTAGTGGAAAGTTCCACATTGCGTTGAAATGCTAGCTTGAGTAAAAGGGACATGTAACTCACCACAACCTTCACAAGAGGCAGTAGCTCAATGGTAGAGCATATACTTTGCATGTGTGAGGCTAATGGAAAGTTCCAAATTGCTTTAAAATGCTGGGGATTGAACCCAGGACATTTGTTGCAAAAAAATCCAACAAAATAACTTTACAATTCTACGTGGTAACACGGGAACTTTCCTTGGAGAAGCTGGGGATTGAACCCATGACCACATGAATGCAAAGCATATGCTCTCCCACTGAGCTACTGTCACTTGAGAAAGCTGTGCTGAGTTACATGTGCCTTGTACTCAAGCTAGTTGTTATTTTTCCAAATATAAATTTGGCAAAGAGAGATGTGCAACAGAAAAAGCTTTGAGTTAAAGGATGACTTTCTTGGAGATGCTGGGGATTGAACCCAGGACCTCATACATGCAAAGCATGCGCTCTACAACTGAGCTACATCCCCTGATGGACTGAAGTAAGTTTCCTGCAGGCTAGTGGAAAGTTCCACATTGCTTTGAAATGCTAGCTTGAGTAAAAGGGACATGAAACTCACCACAACCTTCACAAGGGGCAGTAGCTCAATGGTAGAGCAGGTGCTTTGCATGTATGAGGCTAAAGGAAAGTTCCAAATTGCTTTAAAATGCTGGGGATTGAACCCAGGACATTTGTTGCAAAAAAAATAAAAAATAAAACTTTTCAATTCTACAACTTTCCTTGGAGACGGTGAGATTGAACCCAGGAGCTCATACATGCAAAGCATGTTCTCTACCACTGAACCACTGGCCCTTGTGAATGTTGGGCTGAGTTACAAGTGCCTTGTACTCAAGCTAGATGCTAATTTCCCAACTAAAAAATTAGGCAGAGAGAGATGTGCAACAGATAAAGGTTTGAGTTAAAGGATAACTTTCCTTGGAGATGCTGCGGATTGAACCCAGGACCTCATACATGCAAAGCATGCGCTCTACCACTGAGCTACATCCCCTGATGGACTGAAGCAAGTTTCCTGCAGCCTAGTGGAAAGTTCCACATTGCGTTGAAATGCTAGCTTGAGTAAAAGGGACATGTAACTCACCACAACCTTCACAAGAGGCAGTAGCTCAATGGAAGAGCATTTACTTTGCATGTGTGAGGCTAATGGAAAGTTCCACATTCCTATAAATTGCTGGGGATTGAAACCAGGACCTTTGTTGCAAAAAAAAATAAAATAAAAAACTTTTCAATTCTACAACTTTCCTTGGAGACGCTGAGATTGATCCCAGGAGCTCATACATGCAAAGCATGTTCTCTACCACTGAACCACTGGCCCTTGTGAATGTTGGGCTGAGTTACAAGTGCCTTGTACTCAAGCTAGATGCTAATTTCCCAACTAAATAATTAGGCAGAGAGAGATGTGCAACAGATAAAGGTTTGAGTTAAAGGATAACTTTCCTTGGAGATGCTGGGGATTGAACCCAGGACCTCATACATGCAAAGCATGCGCTCTACCACTGAGCTACATCCCCTGATGGACTGAAGCAAGTTTCCTGCAGGCTAGTGGAAAGTTCCACATTGCTTTGAAATGCTAGCTTGAGTAAAAGGGACATGAAACTCACCACAACCTTCACAAGGGGCAGTAGCTCAATGGTAGAGCAGGTGCTTTGCATGTATGAGGCTAAAGGAAAGTTCCAAATTGCTTTAAAATGCTGGGGATTGAACCCAGGACATTTGTTGCAAAAAAATCCAACAAAATAACTTTACAATTCTACGTGGTAACACAGGAACTTTCCTTGGAGATGCTGGGGATTGAACCCATGACCACATGAATGCAAAGCATATGCTCTACCACTGAGCTACTGTCACTTGAGAAAGCTGTGCTGAGTTACATGTGCCTTGTACTCAAGCTAGTTGTTATTTTTCCAAATATAAATTTGGCAAAGAGAGATGTGCAACAGAAAAAGCTTTGAGTTAAAGGATGACTTTCTTGGAGATGCTGGGGATTGAACCCAGGACCTCATACATGCAAAGCATGCGCTCTTCCACTGAGCTACATCCCCTGATGGACTGAAGTAAGTTTCCTGCAGGCTAGTGGAAAGTTCCACATTGCTTTGAAATGCTAGCTTGAGTAAAAGGGACATGAAACTCACCACAACCTTCACAAGGGGCAGTAGCTCAATGGTAGAGCAGGTGCTTTGCATGTATGAGGCTAAAGGAAAGTTCCAAATTGCTTTAAAATGCTGGGGATTGAACCCAGGACATTTCTTGCAAAAAAATCCACCAAAATAACTTTACAATTCTACGTGGTAACACGTGAACTTTCCTTGGAGACGCTGGGGATTGAACCCATGACCACATGAATGCAAAGCATATGCTCTACCACTGAGCTACTATCACTTGAGAAAGCTGTGCTGAGTTACATGTGCCTTGTACTCAAGCTAGTTGTTATTTTCCCAAATATAAATTTGGCAGAGAGAGATGTGCAACAGAAAAAGCTTTGAGTTAAAGGATGACTTTCTTGGAGATGCTGGGGATTGAACCCAGGACCTCATACATGCAAAGCATGCGCTCTACCACTGAGCTACATCCCGTGATGGACTGAAGCAAGTTTCCTGCAGGCGAGTGGAAAGTTCCACATTGCTAAGAAATGCTAGCTTGAGTAAAAGGGACATGAAACTCACCACAACCTTCACAGGGGGCAGTAGCTCAATGGTAGAGTATAAACTTTGCATGTATGAGGCTAAAGGAAAGTTCCAAATTGCTTTAAAATGCTGGGGATTGAACCCAGGACATTTGTTGCAAAAAAAATCCAACAAAACAACTTTACAATTCTACGTGGTGACACGGGAACTTTCTTTGGAGACGCTGGGGATTGAACCCAGGAGCTCATACATGCAAAGCATGTGTTCTACCACTGAGCCACTGGCCCTAGTGAAGGTTGGGCTGAGATACATGTACCTTATACTCAAGCTAGCTGCCATTTTTCCAAATATAAATTAGGCTGAGAGAGATGCACAACAGATAAAGGTTTGAGGTGAAGTAAAACTATCCTTGGAGTTGCTGGAGATTGAACCCATGACCACATGCATGCAAAGCATATGCTCTACCACTGAACCACTGGCCCTTGTGAATGTTGGGCTGAGTTACATGTGCCTTGTACTCAAGCTAGATGCTAATTTCCCAACTAAATAATTAGGCAGAGAGAGATGTGCAACAGATAAAGGTTTGAGTTAAATGATAACTTTCCTTGGAGATGCTGGGGATTGAACCCAGGACCTCATACATGCAAAGCATGCGCTCTACCACTGAGCTACATCCCCTGACGGACTGAAGCAAGTTTCCTGCAGGCTAGTGGAAAGTTCCACATTGCTTTGAAATGCTAGCTTGAGTAAAAGGGACATGAAACTCACCACAACCTTCACAAGGGGCAGTAGCTCAATGGTAGAGCATATACTTTGCATGTTTGAGGCTAATGGAAAGTTCCACATTCCTTTAAATTGCTGGGGATTGAAACCAGGACCTTTGTTGCAAAAAAAATAAAAAATAAAACTTTTCAATTCTACAACTTTCCTTGGAGACGCTGAGATTGAACCCAGGAGCTCATACATGCAAAGCATGTTCTCTACCACTGAACCACTGGCCCTTGTGAATGTTGGGCTGAGTTACAAGTGCCTTGTACTCAAGCTAGATGCTAATTTCCCAACTAAAAAATTAGGCAGAGAGAGATGTGCAACAGATAAAGGTTTGAGTTAAAGGATAACTTTCCTTGGAGATGCTGGGGATTGAACCCAGGACCACATACATGCAAAGGATGCGCTCTACCACTGAGCTACATCCCCTGATGGTCTGAAGCAAGTTTCCTGCAGCCTAGTGGAAAGTTCCACATTGCGTTGAAATGCTAGCTTGAGTAAAAGGGACATGTAACTCACCACAACCTTCACAAGAGGCAGTAGCTCAATGGTAGAGCATATACTTTGCATGTGTGAGGCTAATGGAAAGTTCCACATTCCTATAAATTGCTGGGGATTGAAACCAGGACCTTTGTTGCAAAAAAAAATAAAAAATAAAACTTTTCAATTCTACAACTTTCCTTGGAGACGCTGAGATTGATCCCAGGAGCTCATACATGCAAAGAATGTTCTCTACCACTGAACCACTGGCCCTTGTGAATGTTGGGCTGAGTTACAAGTGCCTTGTACTCAAGCTAGATGCTAATTTCCCAACTAAATAATTAGGCAGAGAGAGATGTGCAACAGATAAAGGTTTGAGTTAAAGGATAACTTTCCTTGGAGATGCTGGGGATTGAACCCAGGACCTCATACATGCAAAGCATGCGCTCTACCACTGAGCTACATCCCCTGATGGACTGAAGCAAGTTTCATGCAGGCTAGTGGAAAGTTCCACATTGCTTTGAAATGCTAGCTTGAGTAAAAGGGACATGAAACTCACCACAACCTTCACAAGGGGAAGTAGCTCAATGGTAGAGCAGGTGCTTTGCATGTATGAGGCTAAAGGAAAGTTCCAAATTGCTTTAAAATGCTGGGGATTGAACCCAGGACATTTGTTGCAAAAAAATCCAACAAAATAACTTTACAATTCTACGTGGTAACACGGGAACTTTCCTTGGAGAAGCTGGGGATTGAACCCATGACCACATGAATGCAAAGCATATGCTCTCCCACTGAGCTACTGTCACTTGAGAAAGCTGTGCTGAGTTACATGTGCCTTGTACTCAAGCTAGTTGTTATTTTTCCAAATATAAATTTGGCAAAGAGAGATGTGCAACAGAAAAAGATTTGAGTTAAAGGATGACTTTCTTGGAGATGCTGGGGATTGAACCCAGGACCTCATACATGCAAAGCATGCGCTCTACCACTGAGCTACATCCCCTGATGGACTGAAGTAAGTTTCCTGCAGGCTAGTGGAAAGTTCCACATTGCTTTGAAATGCTAGCTTGAGTAAAAGGGACATGAAACTCACCACAACCTTCACAAGGGGCAGTAGCTCAATGGTAGAGCAGGTGCTTTGCATGTATGAGGCTAAAGGAAAGTTCCAAATTGCTTTAAAATGCTGGGGATTGAACCCAGGACATTTCTTGCAAAAAAATCCACCAAAATAACTTTACAATTCTACGTGGTAACACGTGAACTTTCCTTGGAGACGCTGGGGATTGAACCCATGACCACATGAATGCAAAGCATATGCTCTACCACTGAGCTACTATCACTTGAGAAAGCTGTGCTGAGTTACATGTGCCTTGTACTCAAGCTAGTTGTTATTTTTCCAAATATAAATTTGGCAGAGAGAGATGTGCAACAGAAAAAGCTTTGAGTTAAAGGATGACTTTCTTGGAGATGCTGGGGATTGAACCCAGGACCTCATACATGCAAAGCATGCGCTCTACCACTGAGCTACATCCCCTGATGGACTGAAGCAAGTTTCCTGCAGGCGAGTGGAAAGTTCCACATTGCTAAGAAATGCTAGCTTGAGTAAAAGGGACATGAAACTCACCACAATCTTCACAGGGGGCAGTAGCTCAATGGTAGAGTATATGCTTTGCATGTATGAGGCTAAAGGAAAGTTCCAAATTGCTTTAAAATGCTGGGGATTGAACCCAGGACATTTGTTGCAAAAAAAATCCAACAAAACAACTTTACAATTCTACGTGGTGACACGGGAACTTTCTTTGGAGACGGTGGGGATTGAACCCAGGAGCTCATACATGCAAAGCATGTGTTCTACCACTGAGCCACTGGCCCTAGTGAAGGTTGGGCTGAGATACATGTACCTTATACTCAAGCTAGCTGCCATTTTTCCAAATATAAATTAGGCAGAGAGAGATGCACAACAGATAAAGCTTTGAGGTGAAGTATAACTATCCTTGGAGTTGCTGGAGATTGAACCCATGACCACATGCATGCAAAGCATATGCTCTACCACTGAGCTACTGGCACTTGAGAAAGCTGTGTTGAGTTACATGTGCCTTGTACTCAAGCTAGTTGTTATTTTTCCAAATATAAATTTGGCAGATAGAGATGTGCAACAGATAAAGCTTTGAGTTAAAGGATGACTTTCTTGGAGATGCTGGGGATTGAACCCAGGACCTCATACATGCAAAGCATGCGCTCTACCACTGAGCTACATCCCCTGATGGACTGAAGCAAGTTTCCTGCAGGCTAGTGGAAAGTTCCACATTGCTTTGAAATGCTAGCTTGAGTAAAAGGGACATGAAACTCACCACAACCTTCACAAGGGGCAGTAGCTCAATGGTAGAGCATATGCTTTGCATGTATTAGGCTAATGGAAAGTTCCAAATTGCTTTAAATGCTGGGGATTGAACCCAGGACCTTTGTTGCAAAAAAAAAAAAAAATAAATCTTTTCAATTCTACAACTTTCCTTGGAGACGCTGAGATTGAACCGAGGAGCTCATACATGCAAAGCATGTTCTCTACCACTGAACCACTGGCCCTTGTGAATGTTGGGCTGAGTTACAAGTGCCTTGTACTCAAGCTAGATGCAAATTTCCCAACTAAAAAATTAGGCAGAGAGAGATGTGCAACAGAAAAAGCTTTGAGTTAAAGGATGACTTTCTTGGAGATGCTGGGGATTGAACCCAGGACCTCATACATGCAAAGCATGCGCTCTACCACTGAGCTACATCCCCTGATGGACTGAAGCAAGTTTCCTGCAGCCTAGTGGAAAGTTCCACATTGCGTTGAAATGCTAGCTTGAGTAAAAGGGACATGTAACTCACCACAACCTTCACAAGAGGCAGTAGCTCAATGGTAGAGCATATACTTTGCATGTGTGAGGCTAATGGAAAGTTCCACATTCCTATAAATTGCTGGGGATTGAAACCAGGACCTTTGTTGCAAAAAAAAATAAAAAATAAAAACTTTTCAATTCTACAACTTTCCTTGGAGACGCTGAGATTGATCCCAGGAGCTCATACATGCAAAGCATGTTCTCTACCACTGAACCACTGGCCCTTGTGAATGTTGGGCTGAGTTACAAGTGCCTTGTACTCAAGCTAGATGCTAATTTCCCAACTAAATAATTAGGCAGAGAGAGATGTGCAACAGATAAAGGTTTGAGTTAAAGGATAACTTTCCTTGGAGATGCTGGGGATTGAACCCAGGACCTCATACATGCAAAGCATGCGCTCTACCACTGAGCTACATCCCCTGATGGACTGAAGCAAGTTTCCTGCAGGCTAGTGGAAAGTTCCACATTGCTTTGAAATGCTAGCTTGAGTAAAAGGGACATGAAACTCACCACAACCTTCACAAGGGGCAGTAGCTCAATGGTAGAGCAGGTGCTTTGCATGTATGAGGCTAAAGGAAAGTTCCAAATTGCTTTAAAATGCTGGGGATTGAACCCAGGACATTTGTTGCAAAAAAATCCAACAAAATAACTTTACAATTCTACGTGGTAAGACGGGAACTTTCCTTGGAGAAGCTGGAGATTGAACCCATGACCACATGAATGCAAAGCATATGCTCTCCCACTGAGCTACTGTCACTTGAGAAAGCTGTGCTGAGTTACATGTGCCTTGTACTCAAGCTAGTTGCTATTTTTCCAAATATAAATTTGGCAAAGAGAGATGTGCAACAGAAAAAGCTTTGAGTTAAAGGATGACTTTCTTGGAGATGCTGGGGATTGAACCCAGGACCTCATACATGCAAAGCATGCGCTCTACCACTGAGCTACATCCCCTGATGGACTGAAGTAAGTTTCCTGCAGGCTAGTGGAAAGTTCCACATTGCTTTGAAATGCTAGCTTGAGTAAAAGGGACATGAAACTCACCACAACCTTCACAAGGGGCAGTAGCTCAATGGTAGAGCAGGTGCTTTGCATGTATGAGGCTAAAGGAAAGTTCCAAATTGCTTTAAAATTCTGGGGATTGAACCCAGGACATTTCTTGCAAAAAAATCCACCAAAATAACTTTACAATTCTACGTGGTAACACGTGAACTTTCCTTGGAGACGCTGGGGATTGAACCCATGACCACATAAATGCAAAGCATATGCTCTACCACTGAGCTACTATCACTTGAGAAACCTGTGCTGAGTTACATGTGCCTTGTACTCAAGCTAGTTGTTATTTTTCCAAATATAAATTTGGCAGAGAGAGATGTGCAATAGAAAAAGCTTTGAGTTAAAGGATGACTTTCTTGGAGATGCTGGGGATTGAACCCAGGACCTCATACATGCAAAGCATGCGCTCTACCACTGAGCTACATCCCCTGATGGACTGAAGCAAGTTTCCTGCAGGCGAGTGGAAAGTTCCACATTGCTAAGAAATGCTAGCTTGAGTAAAAGGGACATGAAACTCACCACAACCTTCACAGGGGGCAGTAGCTCAATGGTAGAGTATATGCTTTGCATGTATGAGGCTAAAGGAAAGTTCCAAATTGCTTTAAAATGCTGGGGATTGAACCCAGGACATTTGTTGCAAAAAAAATCCAACAAAACAACTTTACAATTCTACGTGGTGACACGGGAACTTTCTTTGGAGACGGTGGGGATTGAACCCAGGAGCTCATACATGCAAAGCATGTGTTCTACCACTGAGCCACTGGCCCTAGTGAAGGTTGGGCTGAGATACATGTACCTTATACTCAAGCTAGCTGCCATTTTTCCAAATATAAATTAGGCAGAGAGAGATGCACAACAGATAAAGCTTTGAGGTGAAGTATAACTATCCTTGGAGTTGCTGGAGATTGAACCCATGACCACATGCATGCAAAGCATATGCTCTACCACTGAGCTACTGGCACTTGAGAAAGCTGTGTTGAGTTACATGTGCCTTGTACTCAAGCTAGTTGTTATTTTTCCAAATATAAATTTGGCAGATAGAGATGTGCAACAGATAAAGCTTTGAGTTAAAGGATGACTTTCTTGGAGATGCTGGGGATTGAACCCAGGACCTCATACATGCAAAGCATGCGCTCTACCACTGAGCTACATCCCCTGATGGACTGAAGCAAGTTTCCTGCAGGCTAGTGGAAAGTTCCACATTGCTTTGAAATGCTAGCTTGAGTAAAAGGGACATGAAACTCACCACAACCTTCACAAGGGGCAGTAGCTCAATGGTAGAGCATATGCTTTGCATGTATTAGGCTAATGGAAAGTTCCAAATTGCTTTAAATGCTGGGGATTGAACCCAGGACCTTTGTTGCAAAAAAAATAAAAAATAAATCTTTTCAATTCTACAACTTTCCTTGGAGACGCTGAGATTGAACCGAGGAGCTCATACATGCAAAGCATGTTCTCTACCACTGAACCACTGGCCCTTGTGAATGTTGGGCTGAGTTACAAGTGCCTTGTACTCAAGCTAGATGCAAATTTCCCAACTAAAAAATTAGGCAGAGAGAGATGTGCAACAGAAAAAGCTTTGAGTTAAAAAATGACTTTCTTGGAGATGCTGTGGATTGAACCCAGGACCTCATACATGCAAAGCATGCGCTCTACCACTGAGCTACATCCCCTGATGGACTGAAGCAAGTTTCCTGCAGGCGAGTGGAAAGTTCCACATTGCTAAGAAATGCTAGCTTGAGTAAAAGGGACATGAAACTCACCACAACCTTCACAGGGGGCAGTAGCTCAATGGTAGAGTATAAACTTTGCATGTATGAGGCTAAAGGAAAGTTCCAAATTGCTTTAAAATGCTGGGGATTGAACCCAGGACATTTGTTGCAAAAAAAATCCAACAAAACAACTTTACAATTCTACGTGGTGACACGGGAATTTTCTTTGGAGACGCTGGGGATTGAACCCAGGAGCTCATACATGCAAAGCATGTGTTCAACCACTGAGCCACTGGCCCTAGTGAAGGTTGGGCTGAGATACATGTACCTTATACTCAAGCTAGCTGCCATTTTTCCAAATATAAATTAGGCAGAGAGAGATGCACAACAGATAAAGCTTTGAGGTGAAGTATAACTATCCTTGGAGTTGCTGGAGATTGAACCCATGACCACATGCATGCAAAGCATATGCTCTACCACTGAACCACTGGCCCTTGTGAATGTTGGGCTGAGTTACCTGTGCCTTGTACTCAAGCTAGATGCTAATTTCCCAACTAAATAATTAGGCAGAGAGAGATGTGCAACAGATAAAGGTTTGAGTTAAATGATAACTTTCCTTGGAGATGCTGGGGATTGAACCCAGGACCTCATACATGCAAAGCATGCGCTCTACCACTGAGCTACATCCCCTGACGGAATGAAGCAAGTTTCCTGCAGGCTAGTGGAAAGTTCCACATTGCTTTGAAATGCTAGCTTGAGTAAAAGGGACATGAAACTCACCACAACCTTCACAAGGGGCAGTAGCTCAATGGTAGAGCATATACTTTGCATGTGTGAGGCTAATGGAAAGTTCCACATTCCTTTAAATTGCTGGGGATTGAAACCAGGACCTTTGTTGCAAAAAAAATAAAAAATAAAACTTTTCAATTCTACAACTTTCCTTGGAGACGCTGAGATTGAACCCAGGAGCTCATACATGCAAAGCATGTTCTCTACCACTGAACCACTGGCCCTTGTGAATGTTGGGCTGAGTTACAAGTGCCTTGTACTCAAGCTAGATGCTAATTTCCCAACTAAAAAATTAGGCAGAGAGAGATGTGCAACAGATAAAGGTTTGAGTTAAAGGATAACTTTCCTTGGAGATGCTGGGGATTGAACCCAGGACCTCATACATGCAAAGCATGCGCTCTACCACTGAGCTACATCCCCTGATGGACTGAAGCAAGTTTCCTGCAGCCTAGTGGAAAGTTCCACATTGCGTTGAAATGCTAGCTTGAGTAAAAGGGACATGTAACTCACCACAACCTTCACAAGAGGCAGTAGCTCAATGGAAGAGCATATACTTTGCATGTGTGAGGCTAATGGAAAGTTCCACATTCCTATAAATTGCTGGGGATTGAAACCAGGACCTTTGTTGCAAAAAAAAAAAAAAAAAAAAACTTTTCAATTCTACAACTTTCCTTGGAGACGCTGAGATTGATCCCAGGAGCTCATACATGCAAAGCATGTTCTCTACCACTGAACCACTGGCCCTTGTGAATGTTGGGCTGAGTTACAAGTGCCTTGTACTCAAGCTAGATGCTAATTTCCCAACTAAATAATTAGGCAGAGAGAGATGTGCAACAGATAAAGGTTTGAGTTAAAGGATAACTTTCCTTGGAGATGCTGGGGATTGAACCCAGGACTTCATACATGCAAAGCATGCGCTCTACCACTGAGCTACATCCCCTGATGGACTGAAGCAAGTTTCCTGCAGGCTAGTGGAAAGTTCCACATTGCTTTGAAATGCTAGCTTGAGTAAAAGGGACATGAAACTCACCACAACCTTCACAAGGGGCAGTAGCTCAATGGTAGAGCAGGTGCTTTGCATGTATGAGGCTAAAGGAAAGTTCCAAATTGCTTTAAAATGCTGGGGATTGAACCCAGGACATTTGTTGCAAAAAAATCCAACAAAATAACTTTACAATTCTACGTGGTAACACAGGAACTTTCCTTGGAGACGCTGGGGATTGAACCCATGACCACATGAATGCAAGGCATATGCTCTACCACTGAGCTACTGTCACTTGAGAAAGCTGTGCTGAGTTACATGTGCCTTGTACTCAAGCTAGATGCTAATTTCCCAACTAAATAATTAGGCAGAGAGAGATGTGCAACAGATAAAGGTTTGAGTTAAAGGATAACTTTCCTTGGAGATGCTGGGGATTGAACCCAGGACCTCATACATGCAAAGCATGCGCTCTACCACTGAGCTACATCCCCTGATGGACTGAAGCAAGTTTCCTGCAGGCTAGTGGAAAGTTCCACATTGCTTTGAAATGCTAGCTTGTGTAAAAGGGACATGAAACTCACCACAACCTTCACAAGGGGCAGTAGCTCAATGGTAGAGCAGGTGCTTTGCATGTATGAGGCTAAAGGAAAGTTCCAAATTGCTTTAAAATGCTGGGGATTGAACCCAGGACATTTGTTGCAAAAAAATCCAACAAAATAACTTTACAATTCTACGTGGTAAGACGGGAACTTTCCTTGGAGAAGCTGGGGATTGAACCCATGACCACATGAATGCAAAGCATATGCTCTACCACTGAGCTACTGTCACTTGAGAAAGCTGTGCTGAGTTACATGTGCCTTGTACTCAAGCTAGTTGTTATTTTTCAAAATATAAATTTGGCAGAGAGAGATGTGCAACAGAAAAAGCTTTGAGTTAAAGGATGACTTTCTTGGAGATGCTGGGGATTGAACCCAGGACCTCATACACGCAAAGCATGCAGTCTACCACTGAGCTACATCCCCTGATGGACTGAAGCAAGTTTCCTGCAGCCTAGTGGAAAGTTCCACATTGCGTTGAAATGCTAGCTTGAGTAAAACGGACATGTAACTCACCACAACCTTCACAAGAGGCAGTAGCTCAATGGTAGAGCATATACTTTGCATGTGTGAGGCTAATGGAAAGTTCCACATTCCTTTAAATTGCTGGGGATTGAAACCAGGACCTTTGTTGCAAAAAAAATAAAAAATAAAACTTTTCAATTCTACAACTTTCCTTAGAGACACTGAGATTGAACACAGGAGCTCATACATGCAAAGCATGTGCTGTACCACTGAACCACTGGCCCTTGTGAATTTTGGGCTGAGTTACATGTGCTTTGTACTCAAGCTAGATGCTAATTTTCCAACTAAATAATTAGGCAGAGAGAGATGTGCAACAGATAAAGGTTTGAGTTAAAGGAAAACTTTCCTTGGAGATGCTGGGGATTGAACCCAGGACCTCATACATGCAAAGCATGCGCTCTACCACTGAGCTACATCCCCTGATGGAGTGAAGCAAGTTTCCTGCAGGCTAGTGGAAAGTTCCACATTGCTTTGAAGTGCTAGCTTGAGTAAAAGGGACATGAAACTCACCACAACCTTCACAGGGGGCAGTAGCTCAATGGTAGAGTATATGCTTTGCATGTATGAGGCTAAAGGAAAGTTCCAAATTGCTTTAAAATGCTGGGGATTGAACCCAGGACATTTGTTGCAAAAAAAATCCAACAAAACAACTTTACAATTCTACGTGGTGACACAGGAACTTTCTTTGGAGACGCTGGGGATTGAACCCAGGAGCTCATACATGCAAAGCATGTGTTCTACCACTGAGCCACTGGCCCTAGTGAAGGTTGGGCTGAGATACATGTACCTTATACTCAAGCTAGCTGCCATTTTTCCAAATATAAATTAGGCAGAGAGAGATGCACAACAGATAAAGCTTTGAGGTGAAGTATAACTATCCTTGGAGTTGCTGGAGATTGAACCCATGACCACATGCATGCAAAGCATATGCTCTACCACTGAACCACTGGCCCTTGTGAATGTTGGGCTGAGTTACATGTGCCTTGTACTCAAGCTAGATGCTAATTTCCCAACTAAATAATTAGGCAGAGAGAGATGTGCAACAGATAAAGGTTTGAGTTAAATGATAACTTTCCTTGGAGATGCTGGGGATTGAACCCAGGACCTCATACATGCAAAGCATGCGCTCTACCACTGAGCTACATCCCCTGACGGAATGAAGCAAGTTTCCTGCAGCCTAGTGGAAAGTTCCACATTGCTTTGAAATGCTAGCTTGAGTAAAAGGGACATGAAACTCACCACAAACTTCACAAGGGGCAGTAGCTCAATGGTAGAGCATATACTTTGCATGTGTGAGGCTAATGGAAAGTTCCACATTCCTTTAAATTGCTGTGGATTGAAACCAGGACCTTTGTTGCAAAAAAAATAAAAAATAAATCTTTTCAATTCTACAACTTTCTTTGGAGACGCTGAGATTGAACCGAGGAGCTCATACATGCAAAGCATGTTCTCTACCACTGAACCACTGGCCCTTGTGAATGTTGGGCTGAGTTACAAGTGCCTTGTACTCAAGCTAGATGCAAATTTCCCAACTAAAAAATTAGGCAGAGAGAGATGTGCAACAGAAAAAGATTTGAGTTAAAGGATGACTTTCTTGGAGATGCTGGGGATTGAACCCAGGACCTCATACATGCAAAGCATGCGCTCTACCACTGAGCTACATCCCCTGATGGACTGAAGTAAGTTTCCTGCAGGCTAGTGGAAAGTTCCACATTGCTTTGAAATGCTAGCTTGAGTAAAAGGGACATGAAACTCACCACAACCTTCACAAGGGGCAGTAGCTCAATGGTAGAGCAGGTGCTTTGCATGTATGAGGCTAAAGGAAAGTTCCAAATTGCTTTAAAATGCTGGGGATTGAACCCAGGACATTTCTTGCAAAAAAATCCACCAAAATAACTTTACAATTCTACGTGGTAACACGTGAACTTTCCTTGGAGACGCTGGGGATTGAACCCATGACCACATGAATGCAAAGCATATGCTCTACCACTGAGCTACTATCACTTGAGAAAGCTGTGCTGAGTTACATGTGCCTTGTACTCAAGCTAGTTGTTATTTTTCCAAATATAAATTTGGCAGAGAGAGATGTGCAACAGAAAAAGCTTTGAGTTAAAGGATGACTTTCTTGGAGATGCTGGGGATTGAACCCAGGACCTCATACATGCAAAGCATGCGCTCTACCACTGAGCTACATCCCCTGATGGACTGAAGCAAGTTTCCTGCAGGCGAGTGGAAAGTTCCACATTGCTAAGAAATGCTAGCTTGAGTAAAAGGGACATGAAACTCACCACAACCTTCACAGGGGGCAGTAGCTCAATGGTAGAGTATATGCTTTGCATGTATGAGGCTAAAGGAAAGTTCCAAATTGCTTTAAAATGCTGGGGATTGAACCCAGGACATTTGTTGCAAAAAAAATCCAACAAAACAACTTTACAATTCTACGTGGTGACACGGGAACTTTCTTTGGAGACGGTGGGGATTGAACCCAGGAGCTCATACATGCAAAGCATGTGTTCTACCACTGAGCCACTGGCCCTAGTGAAGGTTGGGCTGAGATACATGTACCTTATACTCAAGCTAGCTGCCATTTTTCCAAATATAAATTAGGCAGAGAGAGATGCACAACAGATAAAGCTTTGAGGTGAAGTATAACTATCCTTGGAGTTGCTGGAGATTGAACCCATGACCACATGCATGCAAAGCATATGCTCTACCACTGAGCTACTGGCACTTGAGAAAGCGGTGCTGAGTTACATGTGCCTTGTACTCAAGCTAGTTGCTATTTTTCCAAATATAAATTTGGCAAAGAGAGATGTGCAACAGAAAAAGCTTTGAGTTAAAGGATGACTTTCTTGGAGATGCTGGGGATTGAACCCAGGACCTCATACATGCAAAGCATGCGCTCTACCACTGAGCTACATCCCCTGATGGACTGAAGTAAGTTTCCTGCAGGCTAGTGGAAAGTTCCACATTGCTTTGAAATGCTAGCTTGAGTAAAAGGGACATGAAACTCACCACAACCTTCACAAGGGGCAGTAGCTCAATGGTAGAGCAGGTGCTTTGCATGTATGAGGCTAAAGGAAAGTTCCAAATTGCTTTAAAATGCTGGGGATTGAACCCAGGACATTTCTTGCAAAAAAATCCACCAAAATAACTTTACAATTCTACGTGGTAACACGTGAACTTTCCTTGGAGACGCTGGGGATTGAACCCATGACCACATAAATGCAAAGCATATGCTCTACCACTGAGCTACTATCACTTGAGAAACCTGTGCTGAGTTACATGTGCCTTGTACTCAAGCTAGTTGTTATTTTTCCAAATATAAATTTGGCAGAGAGAGATGTGCAATAGAAAAAGCTTTGAGTTAAAGGATGACTTTCTTGGAGATGCTGGGGATTGAACCCAGGACCTCATACATGCAAAGCATGCGCTCTACCACTGAGCTACATCCCCTGATGGACTGAAGGAAGTTTCCTGCAGGCGAGTGGAAAGTTCCACATTGCTAAGAAATGCTAGCTTGAGTAAAAGGGACATGAAACTCACCACAACCTTCACAGGGGGCAGTAGCTCAATGGTAGAGTATATGCTTTGCATGTATGAGGCTAAAGGAAAGTTCCAAATTGCTTTAAAATGCTGGGGATTGAACCCAGGACATTTGTTGCAAAAAAAATCCAACAAAACAACTTTACAATTCTACGTGGTGACACGGGAACTTTCTTTGGAGACGGTGGGGATTGAACCCAGGAGCTCATACATGCAAAGCATGTGTTCTACCACTGAGCCACTGGCCCTAGTGAAGGTTGGGCTGAGATACATGTACCTTATACTCAAGCTAGCTGCCATTTTTCCAAATATAAATTAGGCAGAGAGAGATGCACAACAGATAAAGCTTTGAGGTGAAGTATAACTATCCTTGGAGTTGCTGGAGATTGAACCCATGACCACATGCATGCAAAGCATATGCTCTACCACTGAGCTACTGGCACTTGAGAAAGCTGTGTTGAGTTACATGTGCCTTGTACTCAAGCTAGTTGTTATTTTTCCAAATATAAATTTGGCAGATAGAGATGTGCAACAGATAAAGCTTTGAGTTAAAGGATGACTTTCTTGGAGATGCTGGGGATTGAACCCAGGACCTCATACATGCAAAGCATGCGCTCTACCACTGAGCTACATCCCCTGATGGACTGAAGCAAGTTTCCTGCAGGCTAGTGGAAAGTTCCACATTGCTTTGAAATGCTAGCTTGAGTAAAAGGGACATGAAACTCACCACAACCTTCACAAGGGGCAGTAGCTCAATGGTAGAGCATATGCTTTGCATGTATTAGGCTAATGGAAAGTTCCAAATTGCTTTAAATGCTGGGGATTGAACCCAGGACCTTTGTTGCAAAAAAAAATAAAAAATAAATCTTTTCAATTCTACAACTTTCCTTGGAGACGCTGAGATTGAACCGAGGAGCTCATACATGCAACGCATGTTCTCTACCACTGAACCACTGGCCCTTGTGAATGTTGGGCTGAGTTACAAGTGCCTTGTACTCAAGCTAGATGCAAATTTCCCAACTAAAAAATTAGGCAGAGAGAGATGTGCAACAGAAAAAGCTTTGAGTTAAAAAATGACTTTCTTGGAGATGCTGTGGATTGAACCCAGGACCTCATACATGCAAAGCATGCGCTCTACCACTGAGCTACATCCCCTGATGGACTGAAGCAAGTTTCCTGCAGGCGAGTGGAAAGTTCCACATTGCTAAGAAATGCTAGCTTGAGTAAAAGGGACATGAAACTCACCACAACCTTCACAGGGGGCAGTAGCTCAATGGTAGAGTATAAACTTTGCATGTATGAGGCTAAAGGAAAGTTCCAAATTGCTTTAAAATGCTGGGGATTGAACCCAGGACATTTGTTGCAAAAAAAATCCAACAAAACAACTTTACAATTCTACGTGGTGACACGGGAATTTTCTTTGGAGACGCTGGGGATTGAACCCAGGAGCTCATACATGCAAAGCATGTGTTCAACCACTGAGCCACTGGCCCTAGTGAAGGTTGGGCTGAGATACATGTACCTTATACTCAAGCTAGCTGCCATTTTTCCAAATATAAATTAGGCAGAGAGAGATGCACAACAGATAAAGCTTTGAGGTGAAGTATAACTATCCTTGGAGTTGCTGGAGATTGAACCCATGACCACATGCATGCAAAGCATATGCTCTACCACTGAACCACTGGCCCTTGTGAATGTTGGGCTGAGTTACATGTGCCTTGTACTCAAGCTAGATGCTAATTTCCCAACTAAATAATTAGGCAGAGAGAGATGTGCAACAGATAAAGGTTTGAGTTAAATGATAACTTTCCTTGGAGATGCTGGGGATTGAACCCAGGACCTCATACATGCAAAGCATGCGCTCTACCACTGAGCTACATCCCCTGACGGAATGAAGCAAGTTTCCTGCAGGCTAGTGGAAAGTTCCACATTGCTTTGAAATGCTAGCTTGAGTAAAAGGGACATGAAACTCACCACAACCTTCACAAGGGGCAGTAGCTCAATGGTAGAGCATATACTTTGCATGTGTGAGGCTAATGGAAAGTTCCACATTCCTTTAAATTGCTGGGGATTGAAACCAGGACCTTTGTTGCAAAAAAAATAAAAAATAAAACTTTTCAATTCTACAACTTTCCTTGGAGACGCTGAGATTGAACCCAGGAGCTCATACATGCAAAGCATGTTCTCTACCACTGAACCACTGGCCCTTGTGAATGTTGGGCTGAGTTACAAGTGCCTTGTACTCAAGCTAGATGCTAATTTCCCAACTAAAAAATTAGGCAGAGAGAGATGTGCAACAGATAAAGGTTTGAGTTAAAGGATAACTTTCCTTGGAGATGCTGGGGATTGAACCCAGGACCTCATACATGCAAAGCATGCGCTCTACCACTGAGCTACATCCCCTGATGGACTGAAGCAAGTTTCCTGCAGCCTAGTGGAAAGTTCCACATTGCGTTGAAATGCTAGCTTGAGTAAAAGGGACATGTAACTCACCACAACCTTCACAAGAGGCAGTAGCTCAATGGAAGAGCATATACTTTGCATGTGTGAGGCTAATGGAAAGTTCCACATTCCTATAAATTGCTGGGGATTGAAACCAGGACCTTTGTTGCAAAAAAAAATAAAAAAAAAAACTTTTCAATTCTACAACTTTCCTTGGAGACGCTGAGATTGATCCCAGGAGCTCATACATGCAAAGCATGTTCTCTACCACTGAACCACTGGCCCTTGTGAATGTTGGGCTGAGTTACAAGTGCCTTGTACTCAAGCTAGATGCTAATTTCCCAACTAAATAATTAGGCAGAGAGAGATGTGCAACAGATAAAGGTTTGAGTTAAAGGATAACTTTCCTTGGAGATGCTGGGGATTGAACCCAGGACTTCATACATGCAAAGCATGCGCTCTACCACTGAGCTACATCCCCTGATGGACTGAAGCAAGTTTCCTGCAGGCTAGTGGAAAGTTCCACATTGCTTTGAAATGCTAGCTTGAGTAAAAGGGACATGAAACTCACCACAACCTTCACAAGGGGCAGTAGCTCAATGGTAGAGCAGGTGCTTTGCATGTATGAGGCTAAAGGAAAGTTCCAAATTGCTTTAAAATGCTGGGGATTGAACCCAGGACATTTGTTGCAAAAAAATCCAACAAAATAACTTTACAATTCTACGTGGTAACACAGGAACTTTCCTTGGAGACGCTGGGGATTGAACCCATGACCACATGAATGCAAGGCATATGCTCTACCACTGAGCTACTGTCACTTGAGAAAGCTGTGCTGAGTTACATGTGCCTTGTACTCAAGCTAGATGCTAATTTCCCAACTAAATAATTAGGCAGAGAGAGATGTGCAACAGATAAAGGTTTGAGTTAAAGGATAACTTTCCTTGGAGATGCTGGGGATTGAACCCAGGACCTCATACATGCAAAGCATGCGCTCTACCACTGAGCTACATCCCCTGATGGACTGAAGCAAGTTTCCTGCAGGCTAGTGGAAAGTTCCACATTGCTTTGAAATGCTAGCTTGTGTAAAAGGGACATGAAACTCACCACAACCTTCACAAGGGGCAGTAGCTCAATGGTAGAGCAGGTGCTTTGCATGTATGAGGCTAAAGGAAAGTTCCAAATTGCTTTAAAATGCTGGGGATTGAACCCAGGACATTTGTTGCAAAAAAATCCAACAAAATAACTTTACAATTCTACGTGGTAAGACGGGAACTTTCCTTGGAGAAGCTGGGGATTGAACCCATGACCACATGAATGCAAAGCATATGCTCTACCACTGAGCTACTGTCACTTGAGAAAGCTGTGCTGAGTTACATGTGCCTTGTACTCAAGCTAGTTGTTATTTTTCAAAATATAAATTTGGCAGAGAGAGATGTGCAACAGAAAAAGCTTTGAGTTAAAGGATGACTTTCTTGGAGATGCTGGGGATTGAACCCAGGACCTCATACACGCAAAGCATGCAGTCTACCACTGAGCTACATCCCCTGATGGACTGAAGCAAGTTTCCTGCAGCCTAGTGGAAAGTTCCACATTGCGTTGAAATGCTAGCTTGAGTAAAACGGACATGTAACTCACCACAACCTTCACAAGAGGCAGTAGCTCAATGGTAGAGCATATACTTTGCATGTGTGAGGCTAATGGAAAGTTCCACATTCCTTTAAATTGCTGGGGATTGAAACCAGGACCTTTGTTGCAAAAAAAATAAAAAATAAAACTTTTCAATTCTACAACTTTCCTTAGAGACACTGAGATTGAACACAGGAGCTCATACATGCAAAGCATGTGCTGTACCACTGAACCACTGGCCCTTGTGAATTTTGGGCTGAGTTACATGTGCTTTGTACTCAAGCTAGATGCTAATTTTCCAACTAAATAATTAGGCAGAGAGAGATGTGCAACAGATAAAGGTTTGAGTTAAAGGAAAACTTTCCTTGGAGATGCTGGGGATTGAACCCAGGACCTCATACATGCAAAGCATGCGCTCTACCACTGAGCTACATCCCCTGATGGAGTGAAGCAAGTTTCCTGCAGGCTAGTGGAAAGTTCCACATTGCTTTGAAGTGCTAGCTTGAGTAAAAGGGACATGAAACTCACCACAACCTTCACAGGGGGCAGTAGCTCAATGGTAGAGTATATGCTTTGCATGTATGAGGCTAAAGGAAAGTTCCAAATTGCTTTAAAATGCTGGGGATTGAACCTAGGACATTTGTTGCAAAAAAAATCCAACAAAACAACTTTACAATTCTACGTGGTGACACAGGAACTTTCTTTGGAGACGCTGGGGATTGAACCCAGGAGCTCATACATGCAAAGCATGTGTTCTACCACTGAGCCACTGGCCCTAGTGAAGGTTGGGCTGAGATACATGTACCTTATACTCAAGCTAGCTGCCATTTTTCCAAATATAAATTAGGCAGAGAGAGATGCACAACAGATAAAGCTTTGAGGTGAAGTATAACTATCCTTGGAGTTGCTGGAGATTGAACCCATGACCACATGCATGCAAAGCATATGCTCTACCACTGAACCACTGGCCCTTGTGAATGTTGGGCTGAGTTACATGTGCCTTGTACTCAAGCTAGATGCTAATTTCCCAACTAAATAATTAGGCAGAGAGAGATGTGCAACAGATAAAGGTTTGAGTTAAATGATAACTTTCCTTGGAGATGCTGGGGATTGAACCCAGGACCTCATACATGCAAAGCATGCGCTCTACCACTGAGCTACATCCCCTGACGGAATGAAGCAAGTTTCCTGCAGCCTAGTGGAAAGTTCCACATTGCTTTGAAATGCTAGCTTGAGTAAAAGGGACATGAAACTCACCACAACCTTCACAAGGGGCAGTAGCTCAATGGTAGAGCATATACTTTGCATGTGTGAGGCTAATGGAAAGTTCCACATTCCTTTAAATTGCTGTGGATTGAAACCAGGACCTTTGTTGCAAAAAAAATAAAAAATAAATCTTTTCAATTCTACAACTTTCCTTGGAGACGCTGAGATTGAACCGAGGAGCTCATACATGCAAAGCATGTTCTCTACCACTGAACCACTGGCCCTTGTGAATGTTGGGCTGAGTTACAAGTGCCTTGTACTCAAGCTAGATGCAAATTTCCCAACTAAAAAATTAGGCAGAGAGAGATGTGCAACAGAAAAAGATTTGAGTTAAAGGATGACTTTCTTGGAGATGCTGGGGATTGAACCCAGGACCTCATACATGCAAAGCATGCGCTCTACCACTGAGCTACATCCCCTGATGGACTGAAGCAAGTTTCCTGCAGGCGAGTGGAAAGTTCCACATTGCTAAGAAATGCTAGCTTGAGTAAAAGGGACATGAAACTCACCACAACCTTCACAGGGGGCAGTAGCTCAATGGTAGAGTATAAACTTTGCATGTATGAGGCTAAAGGAAAGTTCCAAATTGCTTTAAAATGCTGGGGATTGAACCCAGGACATTTGTTGCAAAAAAAATCCAACAAAACAACTTTACAATTCTACTGGGTGACACGGGAATTTTCTTTGGAGACGCTGGGGATTGAACCCAGGAGCTCATACATGCAAAGCATGTGTTCTACCACTGAGCCACTGGCCCTAGTGAAGGTTGGGCTGAGATACATGTACCTTATACTCAAGCTAGCTGCCATTTTTCCAAATATAAATTAGGCAGAGAGAGATGCACAACAGATAAAGCTTTGAGGTGAAGTATAACTATCCTTGGAGTTGCTGGAGATTGAACCCATGACCACATGCATGCAAAGCATATGCTCTACCACTGAACCACTGGCCCTTGTGAATGTTGGGCTGAGTTACATGTGCCTTGTACTCAAGCTAGATGCTAATTTCCCAACTAAATAATTAGGCAGAGAGAGATGTGCAACAGATAAAGGTTTGAGTTAAATGATAACTTTCCTTGGAGATGCTGGGGATTGAACCCAGGACCTCATACATGCAAAGCATGCGCTCTACCACTGAGCTACATCCCCTGACGGAATGAAGCAAGTTTCCTGCAGGCTAGTGGAAAGTTCCACATTGCTTTGAAATGCTAGCTTGAGTAAAAGGGACATGAAACTCACCACAACCTTCACAAGGGGCAGTAGCTCAATGGTAGAGCATATACTTTGCATGTGTGAGGCTAATGGAAAGTTCCACATTCCTTTAAATTGCTGGGGATTGAAACCAGGACCTTTGTTGCAAAAAAAATAAAAAATAAAACTTTTCAATTCTACAACTTTCCTTGGAGACGCTGAGATTGAACCCAGGAGCTCATACATGCAAAGCATGTTCTCTACCACTGAACCACTGGCCCTTGTGAATGTTGGGCTGAGTTACAAGTGCCTTGTACTCAAGCTAGATGCTAATTTCCCAACTAAAAAATTAGGCAGAGAGAGATGTGCAACAGATAAAGGTTTGAGTTAAAGGATAACTTTCCTTGGAGATGCTGGGGATTGAACCCAGAACCTCATACATGCAAAGCATGCGCTCTACCACTGAGCTACATCCCCTGATGGACTGAAGCAAGTTTCCTGCAGCCTAGTGGAAAGTTCCACATTGCGTTAAAATGCTAGCTTGAGTAAAAGGGACATGTAACTCACCACAACCTTCACAAGAGGCAGTAGCTCAATGGAAGAGCATATACTTTGCATGTGTGAGGCTAATGGAAAGTTCCACATTCCTATAAATTGCTGGGGATTGAAACCAGGACCTTTGTTGCAAAAAAAACTTAAAAAAAAAACTTTTCAATTCTACAACTTTCCTTGGAGACGCTGAGATTGATCCCAGGAGCTCATACATGCAAAGCATGTTCTCTACCACTGAACCACTGGCCCTTGTGAATGTTGGGCTGAGTTACAAGTGCCTTGTACTCAAGCTAGATGCTAATTTCCCAACTAAATAATTAGGCAGAGAGAGATGTGCAACAGATAAAGGTTTGAGTTAAAGGATAACTTTCCTTGGAGATGCTGGGGATTGAACCCAGGACCTCATACATGCAAAGCATGCGCTCTACCACTGAGCTACATCCCCTGATGGACTGAAGCAAGTTTCCTGCAGGCTAGTGGAAAGTTCCACATTGCTTTGAAATGCTAGCTTGAGTAAAAGGGACATGAAACTCACCACAACCTTCACAAGGGGCAGTAGCTCAATGGTAGAGCAGGTGCTTTGCATGTATGAGGCTAAAGGAAAGTTCCAAATTGCTTTAAAATGCTGGGGATTGAACCCAGGACATTTGTTGCAAAAAAATCCAACAAAATAACTTTACAATTCTACGTGGTAACACAGGAACTTTCCTTGGAGATGCTGGGAATTGAACCCATGACCATATGAATGCAAGGCATATGCTCTACCACTGAGCTACTGTCACTTGAGAAAGCTGTGCTGAGTTACATGTGCCTTGTACTCAAGCTAGATGCTAATTTCCCAACTAAATAATTAGGCAGAGAGAGATGTGCAACAGATAAAGGTTTGAGTTAAAGGATAACTTTCCTTGGAGATGCTGGGGATTGAACCCAGGACCTCATACATGCAAAGCATGCGCTCTACCAATAAGCTACATCCCCTGATGGACTGAAGCAAGTTTCCTGCAGGCTAGTGGAAAGTTCCACATTGCTTTGAAATGCTAGCTTGAGTAAAAGGGACATGAAACTCACCACAACCTTCACAAGGGGCAGTAGCTCAATGGTAGAGCAGGTGCTTTGCATGTATGAGGCTAAAGGAAAGTTCCAAATTGCTTTAAAATGCTGGGGATTGAACCCAGGACATTTGTTGCAAAAAAATCCAACAAAATAACTTTACAATTCTACGTGGTAAGACAGGAACTTTCCTTGGAGAAGCTGGGGATTGAACCCATGACCACATGAATGCAAAGCATATGCTCTACCACTGAGCTACTGTCACTTGAGAAAGCTGTGCTGAGTTACATGTGCCTTGTACTCAAGCTAGTTGTTATTTTTCCAAATATAAATTTGGCAGAGAGAGATGTGCAACAGAAAAAGCTTTGAGTTAAAGGATGACTTTCTTGGAGATGCTGGGGATTGAACCCAGGACCTCATACATGCAAAGCATGCAGTCTACCACTGAGCTACATCGCCTGATGGACTGAAGCAAGTTTCCTGCAGCCTAGTGGAAAGTTCCACATTGCGTTGAAATGCTAGCTTGAGTAAAAGGGACATGTAACTAACCACAACCTTCACAAGAGGCAGTAGCTCAATGGTAGAGCATATACTTTGCATGTGTGAGGCTAATGGAAAGTTCCATATTCCTTTAAATTGCTGGGGATTGAAACCAGGACCTTTGTTGCAAAAAAAAAAAAAAAAAAAAACTTTTCAATTCTACAACTTTCCTTAGAGACGCTGAGATTGAACACAGGAGCTCATACATGCAAAGCATGTGCTGTACCACTGAACCACTGGCCCTTGTGAATTTTGGGCTGAGTTACATGTGCTTTGTACTCAAGCTAGATGCTAATTTTCCAACTAAATAATTAGGCAGAGAGAGATGTGCAACAGATAAAGGTTTGAGTTAAAGGAAAACTTTCCTTGGAGATGCTGGGGATTGAACCCAGGACCTCATACATGCAAAGCATGCGCTCTACCACTGAGCTACATCCCCTGATGGAGTGAAGCAAGTTTCCTGCAGGCTAGTGGAAAGTTCCACATTGCTTTGAAGTGCTAGCTTGAGTAAAAGGGACATGAAACTCACCACAACCTTCACAGGGGGCAGTAGCTTAATGGTAGAGTATATGCTTTGCATGTATGAGGCTAAAGGAAAGTTCCAAATTGCTTTAAAATGCTGGGGATTGAACCCAGGACATTTGTTGCAAAAAAAATCCAACAAAACAACTTTACAATTCTACGTGGTGACACAGGAACTTTCTTTGGAGACACTGGGGATTGAACCCAGGAGCTCATACATGCAAAGCATGTGTTCTACCACTGAGCCACTGGCCCTAGTGAAGGTTGGGCTGAGATACATGTACCTTATACTCAAGCTAGCTGCCATTTTTCCAAATATAAATTAGGCAGAGAGAGATGCACAACAGATAAAGCTTTGAGGTGAAGTATAACTATCCTTGGAGTTGCTGGAGATTGAACCCATGACCACATGCATGCAAAGCATATGCTCTACCACTGAACCACTGGCCCTTGTGAATGTTGGGCTGAGTTACATGTGCCTTGTACTCAAGCTAGATGCTAATTTCCCAACTAAATAATTAGGCAGAGAGAGATGTGCAACAGATAAAGGTTTGAGTTAAATGATAACTTTCCTTGGAGATGCTGGGGATTGAACCCAGGACCTCATACATGCAAAGCATGCGCTCTACCACTGAGCTACATCCCCTGACGGAATGAAGCAAGTTTCCTGCAGGCTAGTGGAAAGTTCCACATTGCTTTGAAATGCTAGCTTGAGTAAAAGGGACATGAAACTCACCACAACCTTCACAAGGGGCAGTAGCTCAATGGTAGAGCATTTACTTTGCATGTGTGAGGCTAATGGAAAGTTCCACATTCCTTTAAATTGCTGTGGATTGAAACCAGGACCTTTGTTGCAAAAAAAATAAAAAATAAATCTTTTCAATTCTTCAACTTTCCTTGGAGACGCTGAGATTGAACCGAGGAGCTCATACATGCAAAGCATGTTCTCTACCACTGAACCACTGGCCCTTGTGAATGTTGGGCTGAGTTACAAGTGCCTTGTACTCAAGCTAGATGCAAATTTCCCAACTAAAAAATTAGGCAGAGAGAGATGTGCAACAGAAAAAGCTTTGAGTTAAAGGATGACTCTTGGAGATGCTGGGGATTGAACCCAGGACCTCATACATGCAAAGTATGCGCTCTACCACTGAGCTACATCCCCTGATGGACTGAAGAAAGTTTCCTGCAGGCGAGTGGAAAGTTCCACATTGCTAAGAAATGCTAGCTTGAGTAAAAGGGACATGAAACTCACCACAACCTTCACAGGGGGCAGTAGCTCAATGGTAGAGTATAAACTTTGCATGTATGAGGCTAAAGGAAAGTTCCAAATTGCTTTAAAATGCTGGGGATTGAACCCAGGACATTTGTTGCAAAAAAAATCCAACAAAACAACTTTACAATTCTACGTGGTGACACAGGAATTTTCTTTGGAGACGGTGGGGATTGAACCCAGGAGCTCATACATGCAAAGCATGTGTTCTACCACTGAGCCACTGGCCCTAGTGAAGGTTGGGCTGAGATACATGTACCTTATACTCAAGCTAGCTGCCATTTTTCCAAATATAAATTAGGCAGAGAGAGATGCACAACAGATAAAGCTTTGAGGTGAAGTATAACTATCCTTGGAGTTGCTGGAGATTGAACCCATGACCACATGCATGCAAAGCATATGCTCTACCACTGAACCACTGGCCCTTGTGAATGTTGGGCTGAGTTACATGTGCCTTGTACTCAAGCTAGATGCTAATTTCCCAACCAAATAATTAGGCAGAGAGAGATGTGCAACAGATAAAGGTTTGAGTTAAATGATAACTTTCCTTGGAGATGCTGGGGATTGAACCCAGGACCTCATACATGCAAAGCATGCGCTCTACCACTGAGCTACATCCCCTGACGGAATGAAGCAAGTTTCCTGCAGGCTAGTGGAAAGTTCCACATTGCTTTGAAATGCTAGCTTGAGTAAAAGGGACATGAAACTCACCACAACCTTCACAAGGGGCAGTAGCTCAATGGTAGAGCATATACTTTGCATGTGTGAGGCTAATGGAAAGTTCCACATTCCTTTAAATTGCTGGGGATTGAAACCAGGACCTTTGTTGCAAAAAAAAATAAAAAATAAAACTTTTCAATTCTACAACTTTCCTTGGAGACGCTGAGATTGATCCCAGGAGCTCATACATGCAAAGCATGTTCTCTACCACTGAACCACTGGCCCTTGTGAATGTTGGGCTGAGTTACAAGTGCCTTGTACTCAAGCTAGATGCTAATTTCCCAACTAAATAATTAGGCAGAGAGAGATGTGCAACAGATAAAGGTTTGAGTTAAAGGATAACTTTCCTTAGAGATGCTGGGGATTGAACCCAGGACCTCATACATGCAAAGCATGCGCTCTACCACTGAGCTACATCCCCTGATGGACTGAAGCAAGTTTCCTGCAGGCTAGTGGATAGTTCCACATTGCTTTGAAATGCTAGCTTGAGTAAAAGGGACATGAAACTCACCACAACCTTCACAAGGGGCAGTAGCTCAATGGTAGAGCAGGTGCTTTGCATGTATGAGGCTAAAGGAAAGTTCCAAATTGCTTTAAAATGCTGGGGATTGAACCCAGGACATTTGTTGCAAAAAAATCCAACAAAATTACTTTACAATTCTACGTGGTAACACAGGAACTTTCCTTGGAGAAGCTGGGGATTGAACCCATGACCACATGAATGCAAGGCATATGCTCTACCACTGAGCTACTGTCACTTGAGAAAGCTGTGCTGAGTTACATGTGCCTTGTACTCAAGCTAGATGCTAATTTCCCAACTAAATAATTAGGCAGAGAGAGATGTGCAACAGATAAAGGTTTGAGTTAAAGGATAACTTTCCTTGGAGATGCTGGGGATTGAACCCAGGACCTCATACATGCAAAGCATGCGCTCTACCACTGAGCTACATCCCCTGATGGACTGAAGCAAGTTTCCTGCAGGCTAGTGGAAAGTTCCACATTGCTTTGAAATGCTAGCTTGAGTAAAAGGGACATGAAACTCACCACAACCTTCACAAGGGGCAGTAGCTCAATGGTAGAGCAGGTGCTTTGCATGTATGAGGCTAAAGGAAAGTTCCAAATTGCTTTAAAATGCTGGGGATTGAACCCAGGACATTTGTTGCAAAAAAATCCAACAAAATAACTTTACAATTCTACGTGGTAAGACGGGAACTTTCCTTGGAGAAGCTGGGGATTGAACCCATGACCACATGAATGCAAAGCATATGCTCTACCACTGAGCTACTGTCACTTGAGAAAGCTGTGCTGAGTTACATGTGCCTTGTACTCAAGCTAGTTGTTATTTTTCCAAATATAAATTTGGCAGAGAGAGATTTGCAACAGAAAAAGCTTTGAGTTAAAGGATGACTTTCTTGGAGATGCTGGGGATTGAACCTAGGACCTCATACATGCAAAGCATGCAGTCTACCACTGAGCTACATCCCCTGATGGACTGAAGCAAGTTTCCTGCAGCCTAGTGGAAAGTTCCACATTGCGTTGAAATGCTAGCTTGAGTAAAAGGTAAATGTAACTCACCACAACCTTCACAAGAGGCAGTAGCTCAATGGTAGAGCATATACTTTGCATGTGTGAGGCTAATGGAAAGTTCCACATTCCTTTAAATTGCTGGGGATTGAAACCAGGACCTTTGTTGCAAAAAAAATAAAAAATAAAACTTTTCAATTCTACAACTTTCCTTGGAGACGCTGAGATTGAACCCAGGAGCTCATACATGCAAAGCATGTGCTGTACCACTGAACCACTGGCCCTTGTGAATGTTGGGCTGAGTTACATGTGCTTTGTACTCAAGCTAGATGCTAATTTTCCAACTAAATAATTAGGCAGAGAGAGATGTGCAACAGATAAAGGTTTGAGTTAAAGGAAAACTTTCCTTGGAGATGCTGGGGATTGAACCCAGGACCTCATACATGCAAAGCATGCGCTCTACCACTGAGCTACATCCCCTGATGGACTGAAGCAAGTTTCCTGCAGGCTAGTGGAAAGTTCCACATTGCTTTGAAGTGCTAGCTTGAGTAAAAGGGACATGAAACTCACCACAACCTTCACAGGGGGCAGTAGCTCAATGGTTGAGTATATGCGTTGCATGTATGAGGCTAAAGGAAAGTTCCAAATTGCTTTAAAATGCTGGGGATTGAACCCAGGACATTTGTTGCAAAAAAATCCAACAAAACAACTTTACAATTCTACGTGGTGACACGGGCTTTCTTTGGAGACGGTGGGGATTGAACCCAGGAGCTCATACATGCAAAGCATGTGTTCTACCACTGAGCCACTGGCCCTAGTGAAGGTTGGGCTGAGATACATGTACCTTATACTCAAGCTAGCTGCCATTTTTCCAAATATAAATTAGGCAGAGAGAGATGCACAACAGATAAAGCTTTGAGGTGAAGTATAACTATCCTTGGAGTTGCTGGAGATTGAACCCATGACCACATGCATGCAAAGCATATGCTCTACCACTGAGCTACTGGCACTTGAGAAAGCTGTGTTGAGTTACATGTGCCTTGTACTCAAGCTAGTTGTTATTTTTCCAAATATAAATTTGGCAGAGAGAGATGTGCAACAGATAAAGCTTTGAGTTAAAGGATGACTTTCTTGGAGATGCTGGGGATTGAACCCAGGACCTCATACATGCAAAGCATGCACTCTACCACTGAGCTACATCCCCTGATGGACTGAAGCAAGTTTCCTGCAGCCTAGTGGAAAGTTCCACATTGCGTTGAAATGCTAGCTTGAGTAAAAGGAACATGTAACTCACCACAACCTTCACAAGAGGCAGTTGCTCAATGGTAGAGCATATACTTTGCATGTGTGAGGCTAATGGAAAGTTCCACATTCCTTTAAATTGCTGGGGATTGAAACCAGGACTTTTGTTGCAAAAAAAATAAAAAATAAAACTTTTCAATTCTTCAACTTTCCTTGGAGATGCTGAGATTGAACCCAGGAGCTCATACATGCAAAGCATGTGCTCTACCACTGAACCACTGGCCCTTGTGAATGTTGGGCTGAGTTACATGTGCCTTGTACTCAAGCTAGATGCTAATTTTCCAACTAAATAATTAGGCAGAGAGAGATGTGCAACAGATAAAGGTTTGAGTTAAAGGAAAACTTTCCTTGGAAATGGTGATTGAACCCAGGACCTCATACATGCAAAGCATGCGCTCTACCACTGAGCTACATCCCCTGATGGACTGAAGCAAGTTTCCTGCAGGCTAGTGGAAAGTTCCACATTGCTTTGAAATGCTAGCTTGAGTAAAAGGGACATGAAACTCACCACAACCATCACAAGGGGCAGTAGCTCAATGGTAGAGCATATGCTTTGCATGTATTAGGCTAATGGAAAGTTCCAAATTGCTTTAAATGCTGGGGATTGAACCCAGGACCTTTTTTGCAAAAGTTTTTTGCAAAAAAAATACAAAAAATTCCTTACAATTCAACAAATTTCTTTGGAGACACTGGGGATTGAACCCAGGAGCTCATACATACAAAGCATGCGCTCTACCACTGAGCCACTGGACTTGTGAAGGTTGGGCTGAGTTACATGTACCTTATACTCAAGCTAGTTGCTATTTTTCTAAATATAAATTAGGCAGTGAGAGATGCGCAACAGATAAAGCTTAGTGTTGAAGGACAATATCCTTTGGAGTAGCTGGGGATTGAACCCATGACCACATGCATGCAAAGCATATGCTCTACCACTGAGCTACTGGCACTTGAGAAAGCTGTGCTGAGTTACATTTGCCTTGTACTCAAGCTAGTTGCTATTTTTCAAAATATAAATTTGGCAGAGAGAGATGTGCAACAGATAAAGTTTTGAGTTAAAGGATGACTTTCTTGGAGATGCTGGGGATTGAACCCAGGAACTCATACATGCAAAGCATGTGCTCTACCACTGAGCTACATCCCCTGATGGACTGAAGCATGTTTCCCGCAGGCTAGTGGAAAGTTCCACATTGCTTTAAAATGCTAGCTTGAGTAAAAGGGACATGAAACTCACCACAACCTTCACAAGGGGCAGTAGCTCAATGGTAGAGCATATACTTTGCATGTGTGAGGCTAATGGAAAGTTCCACATTCCTTTAAATTGCTGGGGATTGAAACCAGGACCTTTGTTGCAAAAAAAATAAAAAATAAATCTTTTCAATTCTACAACTTTCCTTGGAGACGCTGAGATTGAACCGAGGAGCTCATACATGCAAAGCATGTTCTCTACCACTGAACCACTGGCCCTTGTGAATGTTGGGCTGAGTTACAAGTGCCTTGTACTCAAGCTAGATGCAAATTTCCCAACTAAAGAATTAGGCAGAGAGAGATGTGCAACAGATAAAGGTTTGAGTTAAAGGATGACTTTCCTTGGAGATGCTGGGGATTGAACCCAGGACCTCATACATGCAAAGCATGCGCTCTACCACTGAGCTACATCCCCTGATGGAGTGAAGCAAGTTTCCTGCAGGCTAGTGGAAAGTTCCACATTGCTTTGAAGTGCTAGCTTGAGTAAAAGGGACATGAAACTCACCACAACCTTCACAGGGGGCAGTAGCTCAATGGTAGAGTATATGCTTTGCATGTATGAGGCTAAAGGAAAGTTCCAAATTGCTTTAAAATGCTGGGGATTGAACCCAGGACATTTGTTGCAAAAAAAATCCAACAAAACAACTTTACAATTCTACGTGGTGACACAGGAACTTTCTTTGGAGACGCTGGGGATTGAACCCAGGAGCTCATACATGCAAAGCATGTGTTCTACCACTGAGCCACTGGCCCTAGTGAAGGTTGGGCTGAGATACATGTACCTTATACTCAAGCTAGCTGCCATTTTTCCAAATATAAATTAGGCAGAGAGAGATGCACAACAGATAAAGCTTTGAGGTGAAGTATAACTATCCTTGGAGTTGCTGGAGATTGAACCCATGACCACATGCATGCAAAGCATATGCTCTACCACTGAACCACTGGCCCTTGTGAATGTTGGGCTGAGTTACATGTGCCTTGTACTCAAGCTAGATGCTAATTTCCCAACTAAATAATTAGGCAGAGAGAGATGTGCAACAGATAAAGGTTTGAGTTACATGATAACTTTCCTTGGAGATGCTGGGGATTGAACCCAGGACCTCATACATGCAAAGCATGCGCTCTACCACTGAGCTACATCCCCTGACGGAATGAAGCAAGTTTCCTGCAGGCTAGTGGAAAGTTCCACATTGCTTTGAAATGCTAGCTTGAGTAAAAGGGACATGAAACTCACCACAACCTTCACAAGGGGCAGTAGCTCAATGGTAGAGCATATACTTTGCATGTGTGAGGCTAATGGAAAGTTCCACATTCCTTTAAATTGCTGGGGATTGAAACCAGGACCTTTGTTGCAAAAAAAATAAAAAATAAAACTTTTCAATTCTACAACTTTCCTTGGAGACGCTGAGATTGAACCCAGGAGCTCATACATGCAAAGCATGTTCTCTACCACTGAACCACTGGCCCTTGTGAATGTTGGGCTGAGTTACAAGTGCCTTGTACTCAAGCTAGATGCTAATTTCCCAACTAAAAAATTAGGCAGAGAGAGATGTGCAACAGATAAAGGTTTGAGTTAAAGGATAACTTTCCTTGGAGATGCTGGGGATTGAACCCAGGACCTCATACATGCAAAGCATGCGCTCTACCACTGAGCTACATCCCCTGATGGACTGAAGCAAGTTTCCTGCAGCCTAGTGGAAAGTTCCACATTGCGTTGAAATGCTAGCTTGAGTAAAAGGGACATGTAACTCACCACAACCTTCACAAGAGGCAGTAGCTCAATGGAAGAGCATATACTTTGCATGTGTGAGGCTAATGGAAAGTTCCACATTCCTATAAATTGCTGGGGATTGAAACCAGGACCTTTGTTGCAAAAAAAACTAAAAAAAAAAACTTTTCAATTCTACAACTTTCCTTGGAGACGCTGAGATTGATCCCAGGAGCTCATACATGCAAAGCATGTTCTCTACCACTGAACCACTGGCCCTTGTGAATGTTGGGCTGAGTTACAAGTGCCTTGTACTCAAGCTAGATGCTAATTTCCCAACTAAATAATTAGGCAGAGAGAGATGTGCAACAGATAAAGGTTTGAGTTAAAGGATAACTTTCCTTGGAGATGCTGGGGATTGAACCCAGGACCTCATACATGCAAAGCATGCGCTCTACCACTGAGCTACATCCCCTGACGGACTGAAGCAAGTTTCCTGCAGGCTAGTGGAAAGTTCCACATTGCTTTGAAATGCTAGCTTGAGTAAAAGGGACATGAAACTCACCACAACCTTCACAAGGGGCAGTAGCTCAATGGTAGAGCAGGTGCTTTGCATGTATGAGGCTAAAGGAAAGTTCCAAATTGCTTTAAAATGCTGGGGATTGAACCCAGGACATTTGTTGCAAAAAAAATAAAAAATAAAACTTTTCAATTCTACAACTTTCCTTGGAGACGGTGAGATTGAACCCAGGAGCTCATACATGCAAAGCATGTTCTCTACCACTGAACCACTGGCCCTTGTGAATGTTGGGCTGAGTTACAAGTGCCTTGTACTCAAGCTAGATGCTAATTTCCCAACTAAAAAATTAGGCAGAGAGAGATGTGCAACAGATAAAGGTTTGAGTTAAAGGATAACTTTCCTTGGAGATGCTGCGGATTGAACCCAGGACCTCATACATGCAAAGCATGCGCTCTACCACTGAGCTACATCCCCTGATGGACTGAAGCAAGTTTCCTGCAGCCTAGTGGAAAGTTCCACATTGCGTTGAAATGCTAGCTTGAGTAAAAGGGACATGTAACTCACCACAACCTTCACAAGAGGCAGTAGCTCAATGGAAGAGCATATACTTTGCATGTGTGAGGCTAATGGAAAGTTCCACATTCCTATAAATTGCTGGGGATTGAAACCAGGACCTTTGTTGCAAAAAAAAATAAAATAAAAAACTTTTCAATTCTACAACTTTCCTTGGAGACGCTGAGATTGATCCCAGGAGCTCATACATGCAAAGCATGTTCTCTACCACTGAACCACTGGCCCTTGTGAATGTTGGGCTGAGTTACAAGTGCCTTGTACTCAAGCTAGATGCTAATTTCCCAACTAAATAATTAGGCAGAGAGAGATGTGCAACAGATAAAGGTTTGAGTTAAAGGATAACTTTCCTTGGAGATGCTGGGGATTGAACCCAGGACCTCATACATGCAAAGCATGCGCTCTACCACTGAGCTACATCCCCTGATGGACTGAAGCAAGTTTCCTGCAGGCGAGTGGAAAGTTCCACATTGCTTTGAAATGCTAGCTTGAGTAAAAGGGACATGAAACTCACCACAACCTTCACAAGGGGCAGTAGCTCAATGGTAGAGCAGGTGCTTTGCATGTATGAGGCTAAAGGAAAGTTCCAAATTGCTTTAAAATGCTGGGGATTGAACCCAGGACATTTGTTGCAAAAAAATCCAACAAAATAACTTTACAATTCTACGTGGTAACACAGGAACTTTCCTTGGAGACGCTGGGGATTGAACCCATGACCACATGAATGCAAGGCATATGCTCTACCACTGAGCTACTGTCACTTGAGAAAGCTGTGCTGAGTTACATGTGCCTTGTACTCAAGCTAGATGCTAATTTCCCAACTAAATAATTAGGCAGAGAGAGATGTGCAACAGATAAAGGTTTGAGTTAAAGGATAACTTTCCTTGGAGATGCTGGGGATTGAACCCAGGACCTCATACATGCAAAGCATGCGCTCTACCACTGAGCTACATCCCCTGATGGACTGAAGCAAGTTTCCTGCAGGCTAGTGGAAAGTTCCACATTGCTTTGAAATGCTAGCTTGAGTAAAAGGGACATGAAACTCACCACAACCTTCACAAGGGGCAGTAGCTCAATGGTAGAGCAGGTGCTTTGCATGTATGAGGCTAAAGGAAAGTTCCAAATTGCTTTAAAATGCTGGGGATTGAACCCAGGACATTTGTTGCAAAAAAATCCAACAAAATAACTTTACAATTCTACGTGGTAAGACGGGAACTTTCCTTGGAGAAGCTGGGGATTGAACCCATGAACACATGAATGCAAAGCATATGCTCTACCACTGAGCTACTGTCACTTGAGAAAGCTGTGCTGAGTTACATGTGCCTTGTACTCAAGCTAGTTGTTATTTTTCCAAATATAAATTTGGCAGAGAGAGATGTGCAACAGAAAAAGCTTTGAGTTAAAGGATGACTTTCTTGGAGATGCTGGGGATTGAACCCAGGACCTCATACATGCAAAGCATGCAGTCTACCACTGAGCTACATCCCCTGATGGACTGAAGCAAGTTTCCTGCAGCCTAGTGGAAAGTTCCACATTGCGTTGAAATGCTAGCTTGAGTAAAAGGGACATGTAACTCACCACAACCTTCACAAGAGGCAGTAGCTCAATGGTAGAGCATATACTTTGCATGTGTGAGGCTAATGGAAAGTTCCACATTCCTTTAAATTGCTGGGGATTGAAACCAGGACCTTTGTTGCAAAAAAAAATAAAAAATAAAACTTTTCAATTCTACAACTTTCCTTAGAGACGCTGAGATTGAACACAGGAGCTCATACATGCAAAGCATGTGCTGTACCACTGAACCACTGGCCCTTGTGAATTTTGGGCTGAGTTACATGTGCTTTGTACTCAAGCTAGATGCTAATTTTCCAACTAAATAATTAGGCAGAGAGAGATGTGCAACAGATAAAGGTTTTAGTTAAAGGAAAAGTTTCCTTGGAGATGCTGGGGATTGAACCCAGGACCTCATACATGCAAAGAATGCGCTCTACCACTGAGCTACATCCCCTGATGGAGTGAAGCAAGTTTCCTGCAGGCTAGTGGAAAGTTCCACATTGCTTTGAAGTGCTAGCTTGAGTAAAAGGGACATGAAACTCACCACAACCTTCACAGGGGGCAGTAGCTCAATGGTAGAGTATATGCTTTGCATGTATGAGGCTAAAGGAAAGTTCCAAATTGCTTTAAAATGCTGGGGATTGAACCCAGGACATTTGTTGCAAAAAAAATCCAACAAAACAACTTTACAATTCTACGTGGTGACACAGGAACTTTCTTTGGAGACGCTGGGGATTGAACCCAGGAGCTCATACATGCAAAGCATGTGTTCTACCACTGAGCCACTGACCCTACTGAAGGTTAAGCTGAGATACATGTACCTTATACTCAAGCTAGCTGCCATTTTTCCAAATATAAATTAGGCAGAGAGAGATGCACAACAGATAAAGCTTTGAGGTGAAGTATAACTATCCTTGGAGTTGCTGGAGATTGAACCCATGACCACATGCATGCAAAGCATATGCTCTACCACTGAACCACTGGCCCTTGTGAATGTTGGGCTGAGTTACATGTGCCTTGTACTCAAGCTAGATGCTAATTTCCCAACTAAATAATTAGGCAGAGAGAGATGTGCAACAGATAAAGGTTTGAGTTAAATGATAACTTTCCTTGGAGATGCTGGGGATTGAACCCAGGACCTCATACATGCAAAGCATGCGCTCTACCACTGAGCTACATCCCCTGACGGAATGAAGCAAGTTTCCTGCAGGCTAGTGGATAGTTCCACATTGATTTGAAATGCTAGCTTGAGTAAAAGGGACATGAAACTCACCACAACCTTCACAAGGGGCAGTAGCTCAATGGTAGAGCATATACTTTGCATGTGTGAGGCTAATGGAAAGTTCCACATTCCTTTAAATTGCTGTGGATTGAAACCAGGACCTTTGTTGCAAAAAAAATAAAAAATAAATCTTTTCAATTCTTCAACTTTCCTTGGAGACGCTGAGATTGAACCGAGGAGCTCATACATGCAAAGCATGTTCTCTACCACTAAACCACTGGCCCTTGTGAATGTTGGGCTGAGTTACAAGTGCCTTGTACTCAAGCTAGATGCAAATTTCCCAACTAAAAAATTAGGCAGAGAGAGATGTGCAACAGAAAAAGCTTTGAGTTAAAGGATGACTTTCTTGGAGATGCTGGGGATTGAACCCAGGACCTCATACATGCAAAGCATGCGCTCTACCACTGAGCTACATCCCCTGATGGACTGAAGAAAGTTTCCTGCAGGCGAGTGGAAAGTTCCACATTGCTAAGAAATGCTAGCTTGAGTAAAAGGGACATGAAACTCACCACAACCTTCACAGGGGCAGTAGCTCAATGGTAGAGTATAAACTTTGCATGTATGAGGCTAAAGGAAAGTTCCAAATTGCTTTAAAATGCTGGGGATTGAACCCAGGACATTTGTTGCAAAAAAAATCCAACAAAACAACTTTACAATTCTACGTGGTGACACAGGAATTTTCTTTGGAGACGGTGGGGATTGAACCCAGGAGCTCATACATGCAAAGCATGTGTTCTACCACTGAGCCACTGGCCCTAGTAAAGGTTGGGCTGAGATACATGTACCTTATACTCAAGCTAGCTGCCATTTTTCCAAATATAAATTAGGAAGAGAGAGATGCACAAAAGATTAAACTTTGAGGTGAAGTATAACTATCCTTGGAGTTGCTGGAGATTGAACCCATGACCACATGCATGCAAAGCATATGCTCTACCACTGAACCACTGGCCCTTGTGAATGTTGGGCTGAGTTACATGTGCCTTGTACTCAAGCTAGATGCTAATTTCCCAACCAAATAATTAGGCAGAGAGAGATGTGCAACAGATAAAGGTTTGAGTTAAATGATAACTTTCCTTGGAGATGCTGGGGATTGAACCCAGGACCTCATACATGCAAAGCATGCGCTCTACCACTGAGCTACATCCCCTGACGGAATGAAGCAAGTTTCCTGCAGGCTAGTGGAAAGTTCCACATTGCTTTGAAATGCTAGCTTGAGTAAAAGGGACATGAAACTCACCACAACCTTCACAAGGGGCAGTAGCTCAATGGTAGAGCATATACTTTGCATGTGTGAGGCTAATGGAAAGTTCCACATTCCTTTAAATTGCTGGGGATTGAAACCAGGACCTTTGTTGCAAAAATAATAAAAAATAAAACTTTTCAATTCTACAACTTTCCTTGGAGACGCTGAGATTGAACCCAGGAGCTCATACATGCAAAGCATGTTCTCTACCACTGAACCACTGGCCCTTGTGAATGTTGGGCTGAGTTACAAGTGCCTTGTACTCAAGCTAGATGCTAATTTCCCAACTAAAAAATTAGGCAGAGAGAGATGTGCAACAGATAAAGGTTTGAGTTAAAGTATAACTTTCCTTGGAGATGCTGGGGATTGAACCCAGGACCTCATACATGCAAAGCATGCGCTCTACCACTGAGCTACATCCCCTGATGGACTGAAGCAAGTTTCCTGCAGCCTAGTGGAAAGTTCCACATTGCGTTGAAATGCTAGCTTGAGTAAAAGGGACATGTAACTCACCACAACCTTCACAAGAGGCAGTAGCTCAATGGTAGAGCATATACTTTGCATGTGTGAGGCTAATGGAAAGTTCCACATTCCTATAAATTGCTGGGGATTGAAACCAGGACCTTTGTTGCAAAAAAAAATAAAAAATAAAACTTTTCAATTCTACAACTTTCCTTGGAGACGCTGAGATTGATCCCAGGAGCTCATACATGCAAAGCATGTTCTCTACCACTGAACCACTGGCCCTTGTGAATGTTGGGCTGAGTTACAAGTGCCTTGTACTCAAGCTAGATGCTAATTTCCCAACTAAATAATTAGGCAGAGAGAGATGTGCAACAGATAAAGGTTTGAGTTAAAGGATAACTTTCCTTAGAGATGCTGGGGATTGAACCCAGGACCTCATACATGCAAAGCATGCGCTCTACCACTGAGCTACATCCCCTGATGGACTGAAGCAAGTTTCCTGCAGGCTAGTGGAAAGTTCCACATTGCTTTGAAATGCTAGCTTGAGTAAAAGGGACATGAAACTCACCACAACCTTCACAAGGGGCAGTAGCTCAATGGTAGAGCAGGTGCTTTGCATGTATGAGGCTAAAGGAAAGTTCCAAATTGCTTTAAAATGCTGGGGATTGAACCCAGGACATTTGTTGCAAAAAAATCCAACAAAATAACTTTACAATTCTACGTGGTAACACAGGAACTTTCCTTGGAGAAGCTGGGGATTGAACCCATGACCACATGAATGCAAGGCATATGCTCTACCACTGAGCTACTGTCACTTGAGAAAGCTGTGCTGAGTTACATGTGCCTTGTACTCAAGCTAGATGCTAATTTCCCAACTAAATAATTAGGCAGAGAGAGATGTGCAACAGATAAAGGTTTGAGTTAAAGGATAACTTTCCTTGGAGATGCTGGGGATTGAACCCAGGACCTCATACATGCAAAGCATGCGCTCTACCACTGAGCTACATCCCCTGATGGACTGAAGCAAGTTTCCTGCAGGCTAGTGGAAAGTTCCACATTGCTTTGAAATGCTAGCTTGAGTAAAAGGGACATGAAACTCACCACAACCTTCACAAGGGGCAGTAGCTCAATGGTAGAGCAGGTGCTTTGCATGTATGAGGCTAAAGGAAAGTTCCAAATTGCTTTAAAATGCTGGGGATTGAACCCAGGACATTTGTTGCAAAAAAATCCAACAAAAAAACTTTACAATTCTACGTGGTAAGACGGGAACTTTCCTTGGAGAAGCTGGGGATTGAACCCATGACCACATGAATGCAAAGCATATGCTCTACCACTGAGCTACTGTCACTTGAGAAAGCTGTGCTGAGTTACATGTGCCTTGTACTCAAGCTAGTTGTTATTTTTCCAAATATAAATTTGGCAGAGAGAGATGTGCAACAGAAAAAGCTTTGAGTTAAAGGATGACTTTCTTGGAGATGCTGGGGATTGAACCCAGGACCTCATACATGCAAAGCATGCAGTCTACCACTGAGCTACATCCCCTGATGGACTGAAGCAAGTTTCCTGCAGCCTAGTGGAAAGTTCCACATTGCGTTGAAATGCTAGCTTGAGTAAAAGGGACATGTAACTCACCACAACCTTCACAAGAGGCAGTAGCTCAATGGTAGAGCATATACTTTGCATGTGTGAGGCTAATGGAAAGTTCCACATTCCTTTAAATTGCTGGGGATTGAAACCAGGACCTTTGTTGCAAAAAAAATAAAAAATAAAACTTTTCAATTCTACAACTTTCCTTAGAGACGCTGAGATTGAACCCAGGAGCTCATACATGCAAAGCATGTGCTGTACCACTGAACCACTGGCCCTTGTGAATGTTGGGCTGAGTTACATGTGCTTTGTACTCAAGCTAGATGCTAATTTTCCAACTAAATAATTAGGCAGAGAGAGATGTGCAACAGATAAAGGTTTGAGTTAAAGGAAAACTTTCCTTGGAGATGCTGGGGATTGAACCCAGGACCTCATACATGCAAAGCATGCGCTCTACCACTGAGCTACATCCCCTGATGGACTGAAGCAAGTTTCCTGCAGGCTAGTGGAAAGTTCCACATTGCTTTGAAGTGCTAGCTTGAGTAAAAGGGACATGAAACTCACCACAACCTTCACAGGGGGCAGTAGCTCAATGGTTGAGTATATGCGTTGCATGTATGAGGCTAAAGGAAAGTTCCAAATTGCTTTAAAATGCTGGGGATTGAACCCAGGACATTTGTTGCAAAAAAATCCAACAAAACAACTTTACAATTCTACGTGGTGACACGGGAACTTTCTTTGGAGACGGTGGGGATTGAACCCAGGAGCTCATACATGCAAAGCATGTGTTCTACCACTGAGCCACTGGCCCTAGTGAAGGTTGGGCTGAGATACATGTACCTTATACTCAAGCTAGCTGCCATATTTCCAAATATAAATTAGGCAGAGAGAGATGCACAACAGATAAAGCTTTGAGGTGAAGTATAACTATCCTTGGAGTTGCTGGAGATTGAACCCATGACCACATGCATGCAAAGCATATGCTCTACCACTGAGCTACTGGCACTTGATAAAGCTGTGTTGAGTTACATGTGCCTTGTACTCAAGCTAGTTGTTATTTTTCCAAATATAAATTTGGCAGAGAGAGATGTGCAACAGATAAAGCTTTGAGTTAAAGGATGACTTTCTTGGAGATGCTGGGGATTGAACCCAGGACCTCATACATGCAAAGCATGCACTCTACCACTGAGCTACATCCCCTGATGGACTGAAGCAAGTTTCCTGCAGCCTAGTGGAAAGTTCCACATTGCGTTGAAATGCTAGCTTGAGTAAAAGGAACATGTAACTCACCACAACCTTCACAAGAGGCAGTTGCTCAATGGTAGAGCATATACTTTGCATGTGTGAGGCTAATGGAAAGTTCCACATTCCTTTAAATTGCTGGGGATTGAAACCAGGACTTTTGTTGCAAAAAAAATAAAAAATAAAACTTTTCAATTCTTCAACTTTCCTTGGAGATGCTGAGATTGAACCCAGGAGCTCATACATGCAAAGCATGTGCTCTACCACTGAACCACTGGCCCTTGTGAATGTTGGGCTGAGTTACATGTGCCTTGTACTCAAGCTAGATGCTAATTTTCCAACTAAATAATTAGGCAGAGAGAGATGTGCAACAGATAAAGGTTTGAGTTAAAGGAAAACTTTCCTTGGAAATGGTGATTGAACCCAGGACCTCATACATGCAAAGCATGCGCTCTACCACTGAGCTACATCCCCTGATGGACTGAAGCAAGTTTCCTGCAGGCTAGTGGAAAGTTCCACATTGCTTTGAAATGCTAGCTTGAGTAAAAGGGACATGAAACTCACCACAACCATCACAAGGGGCAGTAGCTCAATGGTAGAGCATATGCTTTGCATGTATTAGGCTAATGGAAAGTTCCAAATTGCTTTAAATGCTGGGGATTGAACCCAGGACCTTTTTTGCAAAAGTTTTTTGCAAAAAAAATACAAAAAAATCCTTACAATTCAACAAATTTCTTTGGAGACACTGGGGATTGAACCCAGGAGCTCATACATACAAAGCATGCGCTCTACCACTGAGCCACTGGACTTGTGAAGGTTGGGCTGAGTTACATGTACCTTATACTCAAGCTAGTTGCTATTTTTCCAAATATAAATTAGGCAGTGAGAGATGCGCAACAGATAAAGCTTAGTGTTGAAGGACAATATCCTTTGGAGTAGCTGGGGATTGAACCCATGACCACATGCATGCAAAGCATATGCTCTACCACTGAGCTACTGGCACTTGAGAAAGCTGTGCTGAGTTACATTTGCCTTGTACTCAAGCTAGTTGCTATTTTTCAAAATATAAATTTGGCAGAGAGAGATGTGCAACAGATAAAGTTTTGAGTTAAAGGATGACTTTCTTGGAGATGCTGGGGATTGAACACAGGAACTCATACATGCAAAGCATGTGCTCTACCACTGAGCTACATCCCCTGATGGACTAACGCAAGTTTCCTGCAGGCGAGTGGAAAGTTCCACATTGCTTTGAAATGCTAGCTTGAGTAAAAGGGACATGTAACTCACCACAACCTTCACAAGAGGCAGTAGCTCAATGGTAGAGCATATACTTTGCATGTGTGAGGCTAATGGAAAGTTCCACATTCCTTTAAATTGCTGGGGATTGAAACCAGGACCTTTGTTGCAAAAAAAATAAAAAATAAAACTTTTTAATTCTACAACTTTCCTTGGAGACGCTGAGATTGTACCCAGGAGCTCATACATGCAAAGCATGTTCTCTACTACTGAACCACTGGCCCTTGTGAATGTTGGGCTGAGTTACGAGTGCCTTGTACTCAAGCTAGATGCAAATTTCCCAACTAAAAAATTAGGCAGAGAGAGATGTGCAACAGATAAAGGTTTAAGGATAACGGATAACTTTCCATGGAGATGCTGGGGATTGAACCCAGCACCTCATAGATGCAAAGCATGCGGTCTACCACTGAGCTACATCCCCTGATGGACTGAAGCAAGTTTCCTGCAGCCTAGTGGAAAGTTCCACATTGCGTTGAAATGCTAGCTTGAGTAAAAGGGACATGTAACTCACCACAACCTTCACAAGAGGCAGTAGCTCAATGGTAGAGCATATACTTTGCATGTGTGAGGCTAATGGAAAGTTCCACATTCCTTTAAATTGCTGGGGATTGAAACCAGGACCTTTGTTGCAAAAAATAAATAAAAAATAAAACTTTTCAATTCTACAACTTTCCTTGGAGACGCTGAGATTGAACCCAGGAGCTCATACATGCAAAGCATGTGCTGTACCACTGAACCACTGGCCCTTGTGAATGTTGGGCTGAGTTACATGTGCTTTGTACTCAAGCTAGATGCTAATTTTCCAACTAAATAATTAGGCAGAGAGAGATGTGCAACAGATAAATGTTTGAGTTAAAGGAAAACTTTCCTTGGAGATGCTGGGGATTGAACCCAGGACCTCATACATGCAAAGCATGCGCTCTACCACTGAGCTACATCCCCTGATGGACTGAATCATGTTTCCCGCAGGCTAGTGGAAAGTTCCACATTGCTTTAAAATGCTAGCTTGAGTAAAAGGGACATGAAACTCACCACAACCTTCACAAGGGGCAGTAGCTCAATGGTAGAGCATATACTTTGCATGTGTGAGGCTAATGGAAAGTTCCACATTCCTTTAAATTGCTGGGGATTGAAACCAGGACCTTTGTTGCAAAAAAAATAAAAAATAAATCTTTTCAATTCTACAACTTTCCTTGGAGACGCTGAGATTGAACCGAGGAGCTCATACATGCAAAGCATGTTCTCTACCACTGAACCACTGGCCCTTGTGAATGTTGGGCTGAGTTACAAGTGCCTTGTACTCAAGCTAGATGCAAATTTCCCAACTAAAAAATTAGGCAGAGAGAGATGTGCAACAGAAAAAGCTTTGAGTTAAAGGATGACTTTCTTGGAGATGCTGGGGATTGAACCCAGGAACTCATACATGCAAAGCATGTGCTCTACCACTGAGCTACATCCCCTGATGGACTAACGCAAGTTTCCTGCAGGCGAGTGGAAAGTTCCACATTGCTTTGAAATGCTAGCTTGAGTAAAAGGGACATGTAACTCACCACAACCTTCACAAGAGGCAGTAGCTCAATGGTAGAGCATATACTTTGCATGTGTGAGGCTAATGGAAAGTTCCACATTCCTTTAAATTGCTGGGGATTGAAACCAGGACCTTTGTTGCAAAAAAAATAAAAAATAAAACTTTTTAATTCTACAACTTTCCTTGGAGACGCTGAGATTGTACCCAGGAGCTCATACAAGCAAAGCATGTTCTCTACTACTGAACCACTGGCCCTTGTGAATGTTGGGCTGAGTTACAAGTGCCTTGTACTCAAGCTAGATGCAAATTTCCCAACTAAAAAATTAGGCAGAGAGAGATGTGCAACAGATAAAGGTTTAAGGATAACGGATAACTTTCCGTGGAGATGCTGGGGATTGAACCCAGGACCTCATAGATGCAAAGCATGCGGTCTACCACTGAGCTACATCCCCTGATGGACTGAAGCAAGTTTCCTGCAGCCTAGTGGAAAGTTCCACATTGCGTTGAAATGCTAGCTTGAGTAAAAGGGACATGTAACTCACCACAACCTTCACAAGAGGCAGTAGCTCAATGGTAGAGCATATACTTTGCATGTGTGAGGCTAATGGAAAGTTCCACATTCCTTTAAATTGCTGGGGATTGAAACCAGGACCTTTGTTGCAAAAAAAAAATAAAAAATAAAACTTTTCAATTCTACAACTTTCCTTGGAGACGCTGAGATTGAACCCAGGAGCTCATACATGCAAAGCATGTGCTGTACCACTGAACCACTGGCCCTTGTGAATGTTGAGCTGAGTTACATGTGCTTTGTACTCAAGCTAGATGCTAATTTTCCAACTAAATAATTAGGCAGAGAGAGATGTGCAACAGATAAAGGTTTGAGTTAAAGGAAAACTTTCCTTGGAGATGCTGGGGATTGAACCCAGGACCTCATACATGCAAAGCATGCGCTCTACCACTGAGCTACATCCCCTGATGGACTGAAGCATGTTTCCCGCAGGCTAGTGGAAAGTTCCACATTGCTTTAAAATGCTAGCTTGAGTAAAAGGGACATGAAACTCACCACAACCTTCACAAGGGGCAGTAGCTCAATGGTAGAGCATATACTTTGCATGTGTGAGGCTAATGGAAAGTTCCACATTCCTTTAAATTGCTGGGGATTGAAACCAGGACCTTTGTTGCAAAAAAAATAAAAAATAAATCTTTTCAATTCTACAACTTTCCTTGGAGACGCTGAGATTGAACCGAGGAGCTCATACATGCAAAGCATGTTCTCTACCACTGAACCACTGGCCCTTGTGAATGTTGGGCTGAGTTACAAGTGCCTTGTACTCAAGCTAGATGCAAATTTCCCAACTAAAAAATTAGGCAGAGAGAGATGTGCAACAGAAAAAGCTTTGAGTTAAAGGATGACTTTCTTGGAGATGCTGGGGATTGAACCCAGGACCTCATACATGCAAAGCATGCGCTCTACCACTGAGCTACATCCCCTGATGGACTGAAGCAAGTTTCCTGCAGGCGAGTGGAAAGTTCCACATTGCTAAGAAATGCTAGCTTGAGTAAAAGGGACATGAAACTCACCACAACCTTCACAGGGGGCAGTAGCTCAATGGTAGAGTATATGCTTTGCCTGTATGAGGCTAAAGGAAAGTTCCAAATTGCTTTAAAATGCTGGGGATTGAACCCAGGACATTTGTTGCAAAAAAAATCCAACAAAACAACTTTACAATTCTACGTGGTGACACGGGAACTTTCTTTGGAGACGCTGGGGATTGAACCCAGGAGCTCATACATGCAAAGCATGTGTTCTACCACTGAGCCACTGGCCCTAGTGAAGGTTTGGCTGAGATACATGTACCTTATACTCAAGCTAGCTGCCATTTTTCCAAATATAAATTAGGCAGAGAGAGATTCACAACAGATAAAGCTTTGAGGTGAAGTATAACTATCCTTGGAGTTGCTGGAGATTGAACCCATGACCACATGCATGCAAAGCATATGCTCTACCACTGAACCACTGGCCCTTGTGAATGTTGGGCTGAGTTACATGTGCCTTGTACTCAAGCTAGATGCTAATTTCCCAACTAAATAATTAGGCAGAGAGAGATGTGCAACAGATAAAGGTTTGAGTTAAATGATAACTTTCCTTGGAGATGCTGGGGATTGAACCCAGGACCTCATACATGCAAAGCATGCGCTCTACCACTGAGCTACATCCCCTGACGGAATGAAGCAAGTTACCTGCAGGCTAGTGGAAAGTTCCACATTGCTTTGAAATGCTAGCTTGAGTAAAAGGGACATGAAACTCACCACAACCTTCACAAGGGGCAGTAGCTCAATGGTAGAGCATATACTTTGCATGTGTGAGGCTAATGGAAAGTTCCACATTCCTTTAAATTGCTGGGGATTGAAACCAGGACCTTTGTTGCAAAAAAAATAAAAAATAAAGCTTTTCAATTCTACAACTTTCCTTGGAGACGCTGAGATTGAACCCAGGAGCTCATACTTGCAAAGCATGTTCTCTACCACTGAACCACTGGCCCTTGTGAATGTTGGGCTGAGTTACAAGTGCCTTGTACTCAAGCTAGATGCTAATTTCCCAACTAAAAAATTAGGCAGAGAGAGATGTGCAACAGATAAAGGTTTGAGTTAAAGGATAACTTTCCTTGGAGATGCTGGGGTTTGAACCCAGGACCTCATACATGCAAAGCATGCGCTCTACCACTGAGCTACATCCCCTGATGGACTGAAGCAAGTTTCCTGCAGGCGAGTGGAAAGTTCCACATTGCTAAGAAATGCTAGCTTGAGTAAAAGGGACATGAAACTCACCACAACCTTCACAGGGGGCAGTAGCTCAATGGTAGAGTATATGCTTTGCCTGTATGAGGCTAAAGGAAAGTTCCAAATTGCTTTAAAATGCTGGGGATTGAACCCAGGACATTTGTTGCAAAAAAAATCCAACAAAACAACTTTACAATTCTACGTGGTGACACGGGAACTTTCTTTGGAGACGCTGGGGATTGAACCCAGGAGCTCATACATGCAAAGCATGTGTTCTACCACTGAGCCACTGGCCCTAGTGAAGGTTGGGCTGAGATACATGTACCTTATACTCAAGCTAGCTGCCATTTTTCCAAATATAAATTAGGCAGAGAGAGATTCACAACAGATAAAGCTTTGAGGTGAAGTATAACTATCCTTGGAGTTGCTGGAGATTGAACCCATGACCACATGCATGCAAAGCATATGCTCTACCACTGAACCACTGGCCCTTGTGAATGTTGGGCTGAGTTACATGTGCCTTGTACTCAAGCTAGATGCTAATTTCCCAACTAAATAATTAGGCAGAGAGAGATGTGCAACAGATAAAGGTTTGAGTTAAATGATAACTTTCCTTGGAGATGCTGGGGATTGAACCCAGGACCTCATACATGCAAAGCATGCGCTCTACCACTGAGCTACATCCCCTGACGGAATGAAGCAAGTTACCTGCAGGCTAGTGGAAAGTTCCACATTGCTTTGAAATGCTAGCTTGAGTAAAAGGGACATGAAACTCACCACAACCTTCACAAGGGGCAGTAGCTCAATGGTAGAGCATATACTTTGCATGTGTGAGGCTAATGGAAAGTTCCACATTCCTTTAAATTGCTGGGGATTGAAACCAGGACCTTTGTTGCAAAAAAAATAAAAAATAAAGCTTTTCAATTCTACAACTTTCCTTGGAGACGCTGAGATTGAACCCAGGAGCTCATACTTGCAAAGCATGTTCTCTACCACTGAACCACTGGCCCTTGTGAATGTTGGGCTGAGTTACAAGTGCCTTGTACTCAAGCTAGATGCTAATTTCTCAACTAAAAAATTAGGCAGAGAGAGATGTGCAACAGATAAAGGTTTGAGTTAAAGGATAACTTTCCTTGGAGATGCTGGGGTTTGAACCCAGGACCTCATACATGCAAAGCATGCGCTCTACCACTGAGCTACATCCCCTGATGAACTGAAGCAAGTTTCCTGCAGCCTAGTGGAAAGTTCCCCATTGCGTTGAAATGCTAGCTTGAGTAAAAAGGGACATGTAACTCACCACAACCTTCACAAGAGGCAGTAGCTCAATGGTAGAGCACCAGATAAAGCACCAGGAGCTCATACATGCAAAGCATGTGTTCTACCACTGAGCCACTGGCCCTAGTGAAGGTTGGGCTGAGATACATGTACCTTATACTCAAGCTAGCTGCCATTTTTCCAAATATAAATTAGGCAGAGAGAGATGCACAACAGATAAAGCTTTGAGGTGAAGTATAACTATCCTTGGAGATGCTGGAGATTGAACCCATGACCACATGCATGCAAAGCATATGCTCTACCACTGAGCTACTGGCACTTGAGAAAGCTGTGTTGAGTTACATGTGCCTTGTACTCAAGCTAGTTGTTATTTTTCCAAATATAAATTTGGCAGAGAGAGATGTGCAACAGATAAAGCTTTGAGTTAAAGGATGAATTTCTTGGAGATGCTGGGGATTGAACCCAGGACCTCATACATGCAAAGCATGCGCTCTACCACTGAGCTACATGCCCTGATGGACTGAAGCAAGTTTCCTAATTCCTACTAAAATTCCTAAGTTTCCTAATTTTCCAACTAAATAATTAGGCAGAGAGAGATGTGCAACAGATAAAGGTTTGAGTTAAAGGAAAACTTTCCTTGGAGATGCTGGGGATTGAACCCAGGACCTAATACATGCAAAGCATGCGGTCTACCACTGAGCTACATCCCCTGATGGACTGAAGCAAGTTTCCTGCAGGCTAGTGGAAAGTTCCACATTGCGTTAAAATGCTAGCTTGAGTAAAAGGGACATGTAACTCACCACAACCTTCACAAGAGGCAGTAGCTCAATGGAAGAGCATATACTTTGCATGTGTGAGGCTAATGGAAAGTTCCACATTCCTATAAATTGCTGGGGATTGAAACCAGGACCTTTGTTGCAAAAAAAACTTAAAAAAAAAACTTTTCAATTCTACAACTTTCCTTGGAGACGCTGAGATTGATCCCAGGAGCTCATACATGCAAAGCATGTTCTCTACCACTGAACCACTGGCCCTTGTGAATGTTGGGCTGAGTTACAAGTGCCTTGTACTCAAGCTAGATGCTAATTTCCCAACTAAATAATTAGGCAGAGAGAGATGTGCAACAGATAAAGGTTTGAGTTAAAGGATAACTTTCCTTGGAGATGCTGGGGATTGAACCCAGGACCTCATACATGCAAAGCATGCGCTCTACCACTGAGCTACATCCCCTGATGGACTGAAGCAAGTTTCCTGCAGGCTAGTGGAAAGTTCCACATTGCTTTGAAATGCTAGCTTGAGTAAAAGGGACATGAAACTCACCACAACCTTCACAAGGGGCAGTAGCTCAATGGTAGAGCAGGTGCTTTGCATGTATGAGGCTAAAGGAAAGTTCCAAATTGCTTTAAAATGCTGGGGATTGAACCCAGGACATTTGTTGCAAAAAAAATAAAAAATAAAACTTTTCAATTCTACAACTTTCCTTGGAGACGGTGAGATTGAACCCAGGAGCTCATACATGCAAAGCATGTTCTCTACCACTGAACCACTGGCCCTTGTGAATGTTGGGCTGAGTTACAAGTGCCTTGTACTCAAGCTAGATGCTAATTTCCCAACTAAAAAATTAGGCAGAGAGAGATGTGCAACAGATAAAGGTTTGAGTTAAAGGATAACTTTCCTTGGAGATGCTGCGGATTGAACCCAGGACCTCATACATGCAAAGCATGCGCTCTACCACTGAGCTACATCCCCTGATGGACTGAAGCAAGTTTCCTGCAGCCTAGTGGAAAGTTCCACATTGCGTTGAAATGCTAGCTTGAGTAAAAGGGACATGTAACTCACCACAACCTTCACAAGAGGCAGTAGCTCAATGGAAGAGCATTTACTTTGCATGTGTGAGGCTAATGGAAAGTTCCACATTCCTATAAATTGCTGGGGATTGAAACCAGGACCTTTGTTGCAAAAAAAAAATAAAAAAAAAAACTTTTCAATTCTACAACTTTCCTTGGAGACGCTGAGATTGATCCCAGGAGCTCATACATGCAAAGCATGTTCTCTACCACTGAACCACTGGCCCTTGTGAATGTTGGGCTGAGTTACAAGTGCCTTGTACTCAAGCTAGATGCTAATTTCCCAACTAAATAATTAGGCAGAGAGAGATGTGCAACAGATAAAGGTTTGAGTTAAAGGATAACTTTCCTTGGAGATGCTGGGGATTGAACCCAGGACCTCATACATGCAAAGCATGCGCTCTACCACTGAGCTACATCCCCTGATGGACTGAAGCAAGTTTCCTGCAGGCTAGTGGAAAGTTCCACATTGCTTTGAAATGCTAGCTTGAGTAAAAGGGACATGAAACTCACCACAACCTTCACAAGGGGCAGTAGCTCAATGGTAGAGCAGGTGCTTTGCATGTATGAGGCTAAAGGAAAGTTCCAAATTGCTTTAAAATGCTGGGGATTGAACCCAGGACATTTGTTGCAAAAAAATCCAACAAAATAACTTTACAATTCTACGTGGTAACACAGGAACTTTCCTTGGAGATGCTGGGGATTGAACCCATGACCATATGAATGCAAGGCATATGCTCTACCACTGAGCTACTGTCACTTGAGAAAGCTGTGCTGAGTTACATGTGCCTTGTACTCAAGCTAGATGCTAATTTCCCAACTAAATAATTAGGCAGAGAGAGATGTGCAACAGATAAAGGTTTGAGTTAAAGGATAACTTTCCTTGGAGATGCTGGGGATTGAACCCAGGACCTCATACATGCAAAGCATGCGCTCTACCACTAAGCTACATCCCCTGATGGACTGAAGCAAGTTTCCTGCAGGCTAGTGGAAAGTTCCACATTGCTTTGAAATGCTAGCTTGAGTAAAAGGGACATGAAACTCACCACAACCTTCACAAGGGGCAGTAGCTCAATGGTAGAGCAGGTGCTTTGCATGTATGAGGCTAAAGGAAAGTTCCAAATTGCTTTAAAATGCTGGGGATTGAACCCAGGACATTTGTTGCAAAAAAATCCAACAAAATAACTTCACAATTCTACGTGGTAAGACAGGAACTTTCCTTGGAGAAGCTGGGGATTGAACCCATGACCACATGAATGCAAAGCATATGCTCTACCACTGAGCTACTGTCACTTGAGAAAGCTGTGCTGAGTTACATGTGCCTTGTACTCAAGCTAGTTGTTATTTTTCCAAATATAAATTTGGCAGAGAGAGATGTGCAACAGAAAAAGCTTTGAGTTAAAGGATGACTTTCTTGGAGATGCTGGGGATTGAACCCAGGACCTCATACATGCAAAGCATGCAGTCTACCACTGAGCTACATCCCCTGATGGACTGAAGCAAGTTTCCTGCAGCCTAGTGGAAAGTTCCACATTGCGTTGAAATGCTAGCTTGAGTAAAAGGGACATGTAACTAACCACAACCTTCACAAGAGGCAGTAGCTCAATGGTAGAGCATATACTTTGCATGTGTGAGGCTAATGGAAAGTTCCACATTCCTTTAAATTGCTGGGGATTGAAACCAGGACCTTTGTTGCAAAAAAAAAAAAAAAATAAAACTTTTCAATTCTACAACTTTCCTTAGAGACGCTGAGATTGAACACAGGAGCTCATACATGCAAAGCATGTGCTGTACCACTGAACCACTGGCCCTTGTGAATTTTGGGCTGAGTTACATGTGCTTTGTACTCAAGCTAGATGCTAATTTTCCAACTAAATAATTAGGCAGAGAGAGATGTGCAACAGATAAAGGTTTGAGTTAAAGGAAAACTTTCCTTGGAGATGCTGGGGATTGAACCCAGGACCTCATACATGCAAAGCATGCGCTCTACCACTGAGCTACATCCCCTGATGGAGTGAAGCAAGTTTCCTGCAGGCTAGTGGAAAGTTCCACATTGCTTTGAAGTGCTAGCTTGAGTAAAAGGGACATGAAACTCACCACAACCTTCACAGGGGGCAGTAGCTTAATGGTAGAGTATATGCTTTGCATGTATGAGGCTAAAGGAAAGTTCCAAATTGCTTTAAAATGCTGGGGATTGAACCCAGGACATTTGTTGCAAAAAAAATCCAACAAAACAACTTTACAATTCTACGTGGTGACACAGGAACTTTCTTTGGAGACGCTGGGGATTGAACCCAGGAGCTCATACATGCAAAGCATGTGTTCTACCACTGAGCCACTGGCCCTAGTGAAGGTTGGGCTGAGATACATGTACCTTATACTCAAGCTAGCTGCCATTTTTCCAAATATAAATTAGGCAGAGAGAGATGCACAACAGATAAAGCTTTGAGGTGAAGTATAACTATCCTTGGAGTTGCTGGAGATTGAACCCATGACCACATGCATGCAAAGCATATGCTCTACCACTGAACCACTGGCCCTTGTGAATGTTGGGCTGAGTTACATGTGCCTTGTACTCAAGCTAGATGCTAATTTCCCAACTAAATAATTAGGCAGAGAGAGATGTGCAACAGATAAAGGTTTGAGTTAAATGATAACTTTCCTTGGAGATGCTGGGGATTGAACCCAGGACCTCATACATGCAAAGCATGCGCTCTACCACTGAGCTACATCCCCTGACGGAATGAAGCAAGTTTCCTGCAGGCTAGTGGAAAGTTCCACATTGCTTTGAAATGCTAGCTTGAGTAAAAGGGACATGAAACTCACCACAACCTTCACAAGGGGCAGTAGCTCAATGGTAGAGCATTTACTTTGCATGTGTGAGGCTAATGGAAAGTTCCACATTCCTTTAAATTGCTGTGGATTGAAACCAGGACCTTTGTTGCAAAAAAAATAAAAAATAAATATTTTCAATTCTTCAACTTTCCTTGGAGACGCTGAGATTGAACCGAGGAGCTCATACATGCAAAGCATGTTCTCTACCACTGAACCACTGGCCCTTGTGAATGTTGGGCTGAGTTACAAGTGCCTTGTACTCAAGCTAGATGCAAATTTCCCAACTAAAAAATTAGGCAGAGAGAGATGTGCAACAGAAAAAGCTTTGAGTTAAAGGATGACTCTTGGAGATGCTGGGGATTGAACCCAGGACCTCATACATGCAAAGTATGCGCTCTACCACTGAGCTACATCCCCTGATGGACTGAAGAAAGTTTCCTGCAGGCGAGTGGAAAGTTCCACATTGCTAAGAAATGCTAGCTTGAGTAAAAGGGACATGAAACTCACCACAACCTTCACAGGGGGCAGTAGCTCAATGGTAGAGTATAAACTTTGCATGTATGAGGCTAAAGGAAAGTTCCAAATTGCTTTAAAATGCTGGGGATTGAACCCAGGACATTTGTTGCAAAAAAAATCCAACAAAACAACTTTACAATTCTACGTGGTGACACAGGAATTTTCTTTGGAGACGGTGGGGATTGAACCCAGGAGCTCATACATGCAAAGCATGTGTTCTACCACTGAGCCACTGGCCCTAGTGAAGGTTGGGCTGAGATACATGTACCTTATACTCAAGCTAGCTGCCATTTTTCCAAATATAAATTAGGCAGAGAGAGATGCACAACAGATAAAGCTTTGAGGTGAAGTATAACTATCCTTGGAGTTGCTGGAGATTGAACCCATGACCACATGCATGCAAAGCATATGCTCTACCACTGAACCACTGGCCCTTGTGAATGTTGGGCTGAGTTACATGTGCCTTGTACTCAAGCTAGATGCTAATTTCCCAACCAAATAATTAGGCAGAGAGAGATGTGCAACAGATAAAGGTTTGAGTTAAATGATAACTTTCCTTGGAGATGCTGGGGATTGAACCCAGGACCTCATACATGCAAAGCATGCGCTCTACCACTGAGCTACATCCCCTGACGGAATGAAGCAAGTTTCCTGCAGGCTAGTGGAAAGTTCCACATTGCTTTGAAATGCTAGCTTGAGTAAAAGGGACATGAAACTCACCACAACCTTCACAAGGGGCAGTAGCTCAATGGTAGAGCATATACTTTGCATGTGTGAGGCTAATGGAAAGTTCCACATTCCTTTAAATTGCTGGGGATTGAAACCAGGACCTTTGTTGCAAAAAAAAATAAAAAATAAAACTTTTCAATTCTACAACTTTCCTTGGAGACGCTGAGATTGATCCCAGGAGCTCATACATGCAAAGCATGTTCTCTACCACTGAACCACTGGCCCTTGTGAATGTTGGGCTGAGTTACAAGTGCCTTGTACTCAAGCTAGATGCTAATTTCCCAACTAAATAATTAGGCAGAGAGAGATGTGCAACAGATAAAGGTTTGAGTTAAAGGATAACTTTCCTTAGAGATGCTGGGGATTGAACCCAGGACCTCATACATGCAAAGCATGCGCTCTACCACTGAGCTACATCCCCTGATGGACTGAAGCAAGTTTCCTGCAGGCTAGTGGAAAGTTCCACATTGCTTTGAAATGCTAGCTTGAGTAAAAGGGACATGAAACTCACCACAACCTTCACAAGGGGCAGTAGCTCAATGGTAGAGCAGGTGCTTTGCATGTATGAGGCTAAAGGAAAGTTCCAAATTGCTTTAAAATGCTGGGGATTGAACCCAGGACATTTGTTGCAAAAAAATCCAACAAAATTACTTTACAATTCTACGTGGTAACACAGGAACTTTCCTTGGAGAAGCTGGGGATTGAACCCATGACCACATGAATGCAAGGCATATGCTCTACCACTGAGCTACTGTCACTTGAGAAAGCTGTGCTGAGTTACATGTGCCTTGTACTCAAGCTAGATGCTAATTTCCCAACTAAATAATTAGGCAGAGAGAGATGTGCAACAGATAAAGGTTTGAGTTAAAGGATAACTTTCCTTGGAGATGCTGGGGATTGAACCCAGGACCTCATACATGCAAAGCATGCGCTCTACCACTGAGCTACATCCCCTGATGGACTGAAGCAAGTTTCCTGCAGGCTAGTGGAAAGTTCCACATTGCTTTGAAATGCTAGCTTGAGTAAAAGGGACATGAAACTCACCACAACCTTCACAAGGGGCAGTAGCTCAATGGTAGAGCAGGTGCTTTGCATGTATGAGGCTAAAGGAAAGTTCCAAATTGCTTTAAAATGCTGGGGATTGAACCCAGGACATTTGTTGCAAAAAAATCCAACAAAATAACTTTACAATTCTACGTGGTAAGACGGGAACTTTCCTTGGAGAAGCTGGGGATTGAACCCATGACCACAGGAATGCAAAGCATATGCTCTACCACTGAGCTACTGTCACTTGAGAAAGCTGTGCTGAGTTACATGTGCCTTGTACTCAAGCTAGTTGTTATTTTTCCAAATATAAATTTGGCAGAGAGAGATGTGCAACAGAAAAAGCTTTGAGTTAAAGGATGACTTTCTTGGAGATGCTGGGGATTGAACCTAGGACCTCATACATGCAAAGCATGCAGTCTACCACTGAGCTACATCCCCTGATGGACTGAAGCAAGTTTCCTGCAGCCTAGTGGAAAGTTCCACATTGCGTTGAAATGCTAGCTTGAGTAAAAGGTAAATGTAACTCACCACAACCTTCACAAGAGGCAGTAGCTCAATGGTAGAGCATATACTTTGCATGTGTGAGGCTAATGGAAAGTTCCACATTCCTTTAAATTGCTGGGGATTGAAACCAGGACCTTTGTTGCAAAAAAAATAAAAAATAAAACTTTTCAATTCTACAACTTTCCTTAGAGACGCTGAGATTGAACCCAGGAGCTCATACATGCAAAGCATGTGCTGTACCACTGAACCACTGGCCCTTGTGAATGTTGGGCTGAGTTACATGTGCTTTGTACTCAAGCTAGATGCTAATTTTCCAACTAAATAATTAGGCAGAGAGAGATGTGCAACAGATAAAGGTTTGAGTTAAAGGAAAACTTTCCTTGGAGATGCTGGGGATTGAACCCAGGACCTCATACATGCAAAGCATGCGCTCTACCACTGAGCTACATCCCCTGATGGACTGAAGCAAGTTTCCTGCAGGCTAGTGGAAAGTTCCACATTGCTTTGAAGTGCTAGCTTGAGTAAAAGGGACATGAAACTCACCACAACCTTCACAGGGGGCAGTAGCTCAATGGTTGAGTATATGCGTTGCATGTATGAGGCTAAAGGAAAGTTCCAAATTGCTTTAAAATGCTGGGGATTGAACCCAGGACATTTGTTGCAAAAAAATCCAACAAAACAACTTTACAATTCTACGTGGTGACACGGGAACTTTCTTTGGAGACGGTGGGGATTGAACCCAGGAGCTCATACATGCAAAGCATGTGTTCTACCACTGAGCCACTGGCCCTAGTGAAGGTTGGGCTGAGATACATGTACCTTATACTCAAGCTAGCTGCCATTTTTCCAAATATAAATTAGGCAGAGAGAGATGCACAACAGATAAAGCTTTGAGGTGAAGTATAACTATCCTTGGAGTTGCTGGAGATTGAACCCATGACCACATGCATGCAAAGCATATGCTCTACCACTGAGCTACTGGCACTTGAGAAAGCTGTGTTGAGTTACATGTGCCTTGTACTCAAGCTAGTTGTTATTTTTCCAAATATAAATTTGGCAGAGAGAGATGTGCAACAGATAAAGCTTTGAGTTAAAGGATGACTTTCTTGGAGATGCTGGGGATTGAACCCAGGACCTCATACATGCAAAGCATGCACTCTACCACTGAGCTACATCCCCTGATGGACTGAAGCAAGTTTCCTGCAGCCTAGTGGAAAGTTCCACATTGCGTTGAAATGCTAGCTTGAGTAAAAGGAACATGTAACTCACCACAACCTTCACAAGAGGCAGTTGCTCAATGGTAGAGCATATACTTTGCATGTGTGAGGCTAATGGAAAGTTCCACATTCCTTTAAATTGCTGGGGATTGAAACCAGGACTTTTGTTGCAAAAAAAATAAAAAATAAAACTTTTCAATTCTTCAACTTTCCTTGGAGATGCTGAGATTGAACCCAGGAGCTCATACATGCAAAGCATGTGCTCTACCACTGAACCACTGGCCCTTGTGAATGTTGGGCTGAGTTACATGTGCCTTGTACTCAAGCTAGATGCTAATTTTCCAACTAAATAATTAGGCAGAGAGAGATGTGCAACAGATAAAGGTTTGAGTTAAAGGAAAACTTTCCTTGGAAATGGTGATTGAACCCAGGACCTCATACATGCAAAGCATGCGCTCTACCACTGAGCTACATCCCCTGATGGACTGAAGCAAGTTTCCTGCAGGCTAGTGGAAAGTTCCACATTGCTTTGAAATGCTAGCTTGAGTAAAAGGGACATGAAACTCACCACAACCATCACAAGGGGCAGTAGCTCAATGGTAGAGCATATGCTTTGCATGTATTAGGCTAATGGAAAGTTCCAAATTGCTTTAAATGCTGGGGATTGAACCCAGGACCTTTTTTGCAAAAGTTTTTTGCAAAAAAAATACAAAAAAATCCTTACAATTCAACAAATTTCTTTGGAGACACTGGGGATTGAACCCAGGAGCTCATACATACAAAGCATGCGCTCTACCACTGAGCCACTGGACTTGTGAAGGTTGGGCTGAGTTACATGTACCTTATACTCAAGCTAGTTGCTATTTTTCCAAATATAAATTAGGCAGTGAGAGATGCGCAACAGATAAAGCTTAGTGTTGAAGGACAATATCCTTTGGAGTAGCTGGGGATTGAACCCATGACCACATGCATGCAAAGCATATGCTCTACCACTGAGCTACTGGCACTTGAGAAAGCTGTGCTGAGTTACATTTGCCTTGTACTCAAGCTAGTTGCTATTTTTCAAAATATAAATTTGGCAGAGAGAGATGTGCAACAGATAAAGTTTTGAGTTAAAGGATGACTTTCTTGGAGATGCTGGGGATTGAACCCAGGAACTCATACATGCAAAGCATGTGCTCTACCACTGAGCTAGATCCCCTGATGGACTGAAGCATGTTTCCCGCAGGCTAGTGGAAAGTTCCACATTGCTTTAAAATGCTAGCTTGAGTAAAAGGGACATGAAACTCACCACAACCTTCACAAGGGGCAGTAGCTCAATGGTAGAGCATATACTTTGCATGTGTGAGGCTAATGGAAAGTTCCACATTCCTTTAAATTGCTGGGGATTGAAACCAGGACCTTTGTTGCAAAAAAAATAAAAAATAAATCTTTTCAATTCTACAACTTTCCTTGGAGACGCTGAGATTGAACCGAGGAGCTCATACATGCAAAGCATGTTCTCTACCACTGAACCACTGGCCCTTGTGAATGTTGGGCTGAGTTACAAGTGCCTTGTACTCAAGCTAGATGCAAATTTCCCAACTAAAGAATTAGGCAGAGAGAGATGTGCAACAGATAAAGGTTTGAGTTAAAGGATGACTTTCCTTGGAGATGCTGGGGATTGAACCCAGGACCTCATACATGCAAAGCATGCGCTCTACCACTGAGCTACATCCCCTGATGGAGTGAAGCAAGTTTCCTGCAGGCTAGTGGAAAGTTCCACATTGCTTTGAAGTGCTAGCTTGAGTAAAAGGGACATGAAACTCACCACAACCTTCACAGGGGGCAGTAGCTCAATGGTAGAGTATATGCTTTGCATGTATGAGGCTAAAGGAAAGTTCCAAATTGCTTTAAAATGCTGGGGATTGAACCCAGGACATTTGTTGCAAAAAAAATCCAACAAAACAACTTTACAATTCTACGTGGTGACACAGGAACTTTCTTTGGAGACGCTGGGGATTGAACCCAGGAGCTCATACATGCAAAGCATGTGTTCTACCACTGAGCCACTGGCCCTAGTGAAGGTTGGGCTGAGATACATGTACCTTATACTCAAGCTAGCTGCCATTTTTCCAAATATAAATTAGGCAGAGAGAGATGCACAACAGATAAAGCTTTGAGGTGAAGTATAACTATCCTTGGAGTTGCTGGAGATTGAACCCATGACCACATGCATGCAAAGCATATGCTCTACCACTGAACCACTGGCCCTTGTGAATGTTGGGCTGAGTTACATGTGCCTTGTACTCAAGCTAGATGCTAATTTCCCAACTAAATAATTAGGCAGAGAGAGATGTGCAACAGATAAAGGTTTGAGTTAAATGATAACTTTCCTTGGAGATGCTGGGGATTGAACCCAGGACCTCATACATGCAAAGCATGCGCTCTACCACTGAGCTACATCCCCTGACGGAATGAAGCAAGTTTCCTGCAGGCTAGTGGAAAGTTCCACATTGCTTTGAAATGCTAGCTTGAGTAAAAGGGACATGAAACTCACCACAACCTTCACAAGGGGCAGTAGCTCAATGGTAGAGCATATACTTTGCATGTGTGAGGCTAATGGAAAGTTCCACATTCCTTTAAATTGCTGGGGATTGAAACCAGGACCTTTGTTGCAAAAAAAATAAAAAATAAAACTTTTCAATTCTACAACTTTCCTTGGAGACGCTGAGATTGAACCCAGGAGCTCATACATGCAAAGCATGTTCTCTACCACTGAACCACTGGCCCTTGTGAATGTTGGGCTGAGTTACAAGTGCCTTGTACTCAAGCTAGATGCTAATTTCCCAACTAAAAAATTAGGCAGAGAGAGATGTGCAACAGATAAAGGTTTGAGTTAAAGGATAACTTTCCTTGGAGATGCTGGGGATTGAACCCAGGACCTCATACATGCAAAGCATGCGCTCTACCACTGAGCTACATCCCCTGATGGACTGAAGCAAGTTTCCTGCAGCCTAGTGGAAAGTTCCACATTGCGTTGAAATGCTAGCTTGAGTAAAAGGGACATGTAACTCACCACAACCTTCACAAGAGGCAGTAGCTCAATGGAAGAGCATATACTTTGCATGTGTGAGGCTAATGGAAAGTTCCACATTCCTATAAATTGCTGGGGATTGAAACCAGGACCTTTGTTGCAAAAAAAACTAAAAAAAAAAACTTTTCAATTCTACAACTTTCCTTGGAGACGCTGAGATTGATCCCAGGAGCTCATACATGCAAAGCATGTTCTCTAACACTGAACCACTGGCCCTTGTGAATGTTGGGCTGAGTTACAAGTGCCTTGTACTCAAGCTAGATGCTAATTTCCCAACTAAATAATTAGGCAGAGAGAGATGTGCAACAGATAAAGGTTTGAGTTAAAGGATAACTTTCCTTGGAGATGCTGGGGATTGAACCCAGGACCTCATACATGCAAAGCATGCGCTCTACCACTGAGCTACATCCCCTGACGGACTGAAGCAAGTTTCCTGCAGGCTAGTGGAAAGTTCCACATTGCTTTGAAATGCTAGCTTGAGTAAAAGGGACATGAAACTCACCACAACCTTCACAAGGGGCAGTAGCTCAATGGTAGAGCAGGTGCTTTGCATGTATGAGGCTAAAGGAAAGTTCCAAATTGCTTTAAAATGCTGGGGATTGAACCCAGGACATTTGTTGCAAAAAAAATAAAAAATAAAACTTTTCAATTCTACAACTTTCCTTGGAGACGGTGAGATTGAACCCAGGAGCTCATACATGCAAAGCATGTTCTCTACCACTGAACCACTGGCCCTTGTGAATGTTGGGCTGAGTTACAAGTGCCTTGTACTCAAGCTAGATGCTAATTTCCCAACTAAAAAATTAGGCAGAGAGAGATGTGCAACAGATAAAGGTTTGAGTTAAAGGATAACTTTCCTTGGAGATGCTGCGGATTGAACCCAGGACCTCATACATGCAAAGCATGCGCTCTACCACTGAGCTACATCCCCTGATGGACTGAAGCAAGTTTCCTGCAGCCTAGTGGAAAGTTCCACATTGCGTTGAAATGCTAGCTTGAGTAAAAGGGACATGTAACTCACCACAACCTTCACAAGAGGCAGTAGCTCAATGGAAGAGCATATACTTTGCATGTGTGAGGCTAATGGAAAGTTCCACATTCCTATAAATTGCTGGGGATTGAAACCAGGACCTTTGTTGCAAAAAAAAATAAAATAAAAAACTTTTCAATTCTACAACTTTCCTTGGAGACGCTGAGATTGATCCCAGGAGCTCATACATGCAAAGCATGTTCTCTACCACTGAACCACTGGCCCTTGTGAATGTTGGGCTGAGTTACAAGTGCCTTGTACTCAAGCTAGATGCTAATTTCCCAACTAAATAATTAGGCAGAGAGAGATGTGCAACAGATAAAGGTTTGAGTTAAAGGATAACTTTCCTTGGAGATGCTGGGGATTGAACCCAGGACCTCATACATGCAAAGCATGCGCTCTACCACTGAGCTACATCCCCTGATGGACTGAAGCAAGTTTCCTGCAGGCGAGTGGAAAGTTCCACATTGCTTTGAAATGCTAGCTTGAGTAAAAGGGACATGAAACTCACCACAACCTTCACAAGGGGCAGTAGCTCAATGGTAGAGCAGGTGCTTTGCATGTATGAGGCTAAAGGAAAGTTCCAAATTGCTTTAAAATGCTGGGGATTGAACCCAGGACATTTGTTGCAAAAAAATCCAACAAAATAACTTTACAATTCTACGTGGTAACACAGGAACTTTCCTTGGAGACGCTGGGGATTGAACCCATGACCACATGAATGCAAGGCATATGCTCTACCACTGAGCTACTGTCACTTGAGAAAGATGTGCTGAGTTACATGTGCCTTGTACTCAAGCTAGATGCTAATTTCCCAACTAAATAATTAGGCAGAGAGAGATGTGCAACAGATAAAGGTTTGAGTTAAAGGATAACTTTCCTTGGAGATGCTGGGGATTGAACCCAGGACCTCATACATGCAAAGCATGCGCTCTACCACTGAGCTACATCCCCTGATGGACTGAAGCAAGTTTCCTGCAGGCTAGTGGAAAGTTCCACATTGCTTTGAAATGCTAGCTTGAGTAAAAGGGACATGAAACTCACCACAACCTTCACAAGGGGCAGTAGCTCAATGGTAGAGCAGGTGCTTTGCATGTATGAGGCTAAAGGAAAGTTCCAAATTGCTTTAAAATGCTGGGGATTGAACCCAGGACATTTGTTGCAAAAAAATCCAACAAAATAACTTTACAATTCTACGTGGTAAGACGGGAACTTTCCTTGGAGAAGCTGGGGATTGAACCCATGAACACATGAATGCAAAGCATATGCTCTACCACTGAGCTACTGTCACTTGAGAAAGCTGTGCTGAGTTACATGTGCCTTGTACTCAAGCTAGTTGTTATTTTTCCAAATATAAATTTGGCAGAGAGAGATGTGCAACAGAAAAAGCTTTGAGTTAAAGGATGACTTTCTTGGAGATGCTGGGGATTGAACCCAGGACCTCATACATGCAAAGCATGCAGTCTACCACTGAGCTACATCCCCTGATGGACTGAAGCAAGTTTCCTGCAGCCTAGTGGAAAGTTCCACATTGCGTTGAAATGCTAGCTTGAGTAAAAGGGACATGTAACTCACCACAACCTTCACAAGAGGCAGTAGCTCAATGGTAGAGCATATACTTTGCATGTGTGAGGCTAATGGAAAGTTCCACATTCCTTTAAATTGCTGGGGATTGAAACCAGGACCTTTGTTGCAAAAAAAAATAAAAAATAAAACTTTTCAATTCTACAACTTTCCTTAGAGACGCTGAGATTGAACACAGGAGCTCATACATGCAAAGCATGTGCTGTACCACTGAACCACTGGCCCTTGTGAATTTTGGGCTGAGTTACATGTGCTTTGTACTCAAGCTAGATGCTAATTTTCCAACTAAATAATTAGGCAGAGAGAGATGTGCAACAGATAAAGGTTTTAGTTAAAGGAAAAGTTTCCTTGGAGATGCTGGGGATTGAACCCAGGACCTCATACATGCAAAGAATGCGCTCTACCACTGAGCTACATCCCCTGATGGAGTGAAGCAAGTTTCCTGCAGGCTAGTGGAAAGTTCCACATTGCTTTGAAGTGCTAGCTTGAGTAAAAGGGACATGAAACTCACCACAACCTTCACAGGGGGCAGTAGCTCAATGGTAGAGTATATGCTTTGCATGTATGAGGCTAAAGGAAAGTTCCAAATTGCTTTAAAATGCTGGGGATTGAACCCAGGACATTTGTTGCAAAAAAAATCCAACAAAACAACTTTACAATTCTACGTGGTGACACAGGAACTTTCTTTGGAGACGCTGGGGATTGAACCCAGGAGCTCATACATGCAAAGCATGTGTTCTACCACTGAGCCACTGACCCTAGTGAAGGTTAAGCTGAGATACATGTACCTTATACTCAAGCTAGCTGCCATTTTTCCAAATATAAATTAGGCAGAGAGAGATGCACAACAGATAAAGCTTTGAGGTGAAGTATAACTATCCTTGGAGTTGCTGGAGATTGAACCCATGACCACATGCATGCAAAGCATATGCTCTACCACTGAACCACTGGCCCTTGTGAATGTTGGGCTGAGTTACATGTGCCTTGTACTCAAGCTAGATGCTAATTTCCCAACTAAATAATTAGGCAGAGAGAGATGTGCAACAGATAAAGGTTTGAGTTAAATGATAACTTTCCTTGGAGATGCTGGGGATTGAACCCAGGACCTCATACATGCAAAGCATGCGCTCTACCACTGAGCTACATCCCCTGACGGAATGAAGCAAGTTTCCTGCAGGCTAGTGGAAAGTTCCACATTGATTTGAAATGCTAGCTTGAGTAAAAGGGACATGAAACTCACCACAACCTTCACAAGGGGCAGTAGCTTAATGGTAGAGCATATACTTTGCATGTGTGAGGCTAATGGAAAGTTCCACATTCCTTTAAATTGCTGTGGATTGAAACCAGGACCTTTGTTGCAAAAAAAATAAAAAATAAATCTTTTCAATTCTTCAACTTTCCTTGGAGACGCTGAGATTGAACCGAGGAGCTCATACATGCAAAGCATGTTCTCTACCACTGAACCACTGGCCCTTGTGAATGTTGGGCTGAGTTACAAGTGCCTTGTACTCAAGCTAGATGCAAATTTCCCAACTAAAAAATTAGGCAGAGAGAGATGTGCAACAGAAAAAGCTTTGAGTTAAAGGATGACTTTCTTGGAGATGCTGGGGATTGAACCCAGGACCTCATACATGCAAAGCATGCGCTCTACCACTGAGCTACATCCCCTGATGGACTGAAGAAAGTTTCCTGCAGGCGAGTGGAAAGTTCCACATTGCTAAGAAATGCTAGCTTGAGTAAAAGGGACATGAAACTCACCACAACCTTCACAGGGGGCAGTAGCTCAATGGTAGAGTATAAACTTTGCATGTATGAGGATAAAGGAAAGTTCCAAATTGCTTTAAAATGCTGGGGATTGAACCCAGGACATTTGTTGCAAAAAAAATCCAACAAAACAACTTTACAATTCTACGTGGTGACACAGGAATTTTCTTTGGAGACGGTGGGGATTGAACCCAGGAGCTCATACATGCAAAGCATGTGTTCTACCACTGAGCCACTGGCCCTAGTGAAGGTTGGGCTGAGATACATGTACCTTATACTCAAGCTAGCTGCCATTTTTCCAAATATAAATTAGGCAGAGAGAGATGCACAAAAGATTAAACTTTGAGGTGAAGTATAACTATCCTTGGAGTTGCTGGAGATTGAACCCATGACCACATGCATGCAAAGCATATGCTCTACCACTGAACCACTGGCCCTTGTGAATGTTGGGCTGAGTTACATGTGCCTTGTACTCACGCTAGATGCTAATTTCCCAACCAAATAATTAGGCAGAGAGAGATGTGCAACAGATAAAGGTTTGAGTTAAATGATAACTTTCCTTGGAGATGCTGGGGATTGAATCCAGGACCTCATACATGCAAAGCATGCGCTCTACCACTGAGCTACATCCCCTGACGGAATGAAGCAAGTTTCCTGCAGGCTAGTGGAAAGTTCCACATTGCTTTGAAATGCTAGCTTGAGTAAAAGGGACATGAAACTCACCACAACCTTCACAAGGGGCAGTAGCTCAATGGTAGAGCATATACTTTGCATGTGTGAGGCTAATGGAAAGTTCCACATTCCTTTAAATTGCTGGGGATTGAAACCAGGACCTTTGTTGCAAAAATAATAAAAAATAAAACTTTTCAATTCTACAACTTTCCTTGGAGACGCTGAGATTGAACCCAGGAGCTCATACATGCAAAGCATGTTCTCTACCACTGAACCACTGGCCCTTGTGAATGTTGGGCTGAGTTACAAGTGCCTTGTACTCAAGCTAGATGCTAATTTCCCAACTAAAAAATTAGGCAGAGAGAGATGTGCAACAGATAAAGGTTTGAGTTAAAGGATAACTTTCCTTGGAGATGCTGGGGATTGAACCCAGGACCTCATACATGCAAAGCATGCGCTCTACCACTGAGCTACATCCCCTGATGGACTGAAGCAAGTTTCCTGCAGCCTAGTGGAAAGTTCCACATTGCGTTGAAATGCTAGCTTGAGTAAAAGGGACATGTAACTCACCACAACCTTCACAAGAGGCAGTAGCTCAATGGTAGAGCATATACTTTGCATGTGTGAGGCTAATGGAAAGTTCCACATTCCTATAAATTGCTGGGGATTGAAACCAGGACCTTTGTTGCAAAAAAAAATAAAAAATAAAACTTTTCAATTCTACAACTTTCCTTGGAGACGCTGAGATTGATCCCAGGAGCTCATACATGCAAAGCATGTTCTCTACCACTGAACCACTGGCCCTTGTGAATGTTGGGCTGAGTTACAAGTGCCTTGTACTCAAGCTAGATGCTAATTTCCCAACTAAATAATTAGGCAGAGAGAGATGTGCAACAGATAAAGGTTTGAGTTAAAGGATAACTTTCCTTAGAGATGCTGGGGATTGAACCCAGGACCTCATACATGCAAAGCATGCGCTCTACCACTGAGCTACATCCCCTGATGGACTGAAGCAAGTTTCCTGCAGGCTAGTGGAAAGTTCCACATTGCTTTGAAATGCTAGCTTGAGTAAAAGGGACATGAAACTCACCACAACCTTCACAAGGGGCAGTAGCTCAATGGTAGAGCAGGTGCTTTGCATGTATGAGGCTAAAGGAAAGTTCCAAATTGCTTTAAAATGCTGGGGATTGAACCCAGGACATTTGTTGCAAAAAAATCCAACAAAATAACTTTACAATTCTACGTGGTAACACAGGAACTTTCCTTGGAGAAGCTGGGGATTGAACCCATGACCACATGAATGCAAGGCATATGCTCTACCACTGAGCTACTGTCACTTGAGAAAGCTGTGCTGAGTTACATGTGCCTTGTACTCAAGCTAGATGCTAATTTCCCAACTAAATAATTAGGCAGAGAGAGATGTGCAACAGATAAAGGTTTGAGTTAAAGGATAACTTTCCTTGGAGATGCTGGGGATTGAACCCAGGACCTCATACATGCAAAGCATGCGCTCTACCACTGAGCTACATCCCCTGATGGACTGAAGCAAGTTTCCTGCAGGCTAGTGGAAAGTTCCACATTGCTTTGAAATGCTAGCTTGAGTAAAAGGGACATGAAACTCACCACAACCTTCACAAGGGGCAGTAGCTCAATGGTAGAGCAGGTGCTTTGCATGTATGAGGCTAAAGGAAAGTTCCAAATTGCTTTAAAATGCTGGGGATTGAACCCAGGACATTTGTTGCAAAAAAATCCAACAAAATAACTTTACAATTCTACGTGGTAAGACGGGAACTTTCCTTGGAGAAGCTGGGGATTGAACCCATGACCACATGAATGCAAAGCATATGCTCTACCACTGAGCTACTGTCACTTGAGAAAGCTGTGCTGAGTTACATGTGCCTTGTACTCAAGCTAGTTGTTATTTTTCAAAATATAAATTTGGCAGAGAGAGATGTGCAACAGAAAAAGCTTTGAGTTAAAGGATGACTTTCTTGGAGATGCTGGGGATTGAACCCAGGACCTCATACATGCAAAGCATGCAGTCTACCACTGAGCTACATCCCCTGATGGACTGAAGCAAGTTTCCTGCAGCCTAGTGGAAAGTTCCACATTGCGTTGAAATGCTAGCTTGAGTAAAAGGGACATGTAACTCACCACAACCTTCACAAGAGGCAGTAGCTCAATGGTAGAGCATATACTTTGCATGTGTGAGGCTAATGGAAAGTTCCACATTCCTTTAAATTGCTGGGGATTGAAACCAGGACCTTTGTTGCAAAAAAAATAAAAAATAAAACTTTTCAATTCTACAACTTTCCTTAGAGACGCTGAGATTGAACCCAGGAGCTCATACATGCAAAGCATGTGCTGTACCACTGAACCACTGGCCCTTGTGAATGTTGGGCTGAGTTACATGTGCTTTGTACTCAAGCTAGATGCTAATTTTCCAACTAAATAATTAGGCAGAGAGAGATGTGCAACAGATAAAGGTTTGAGTTAAAGGAAAACTTTCCTTGGAGATGCTGGGGATTGAACCCAGGACCTCATACATGCAAAGCATGCGCTCTACCACTGAGCTACATCCCCTGATGGACTGAAGCAAGTTTCCTGCAGGCTAGTGGAAAGTTCCACATTGCTTTGAAGTGCTAGCTTGAGTAAAAGGGACATGAAACTCACCACAACCTTCACAGGGGGCAGTAGCTCAATGGTTGAGTATATGCGTTGCATGTATGAGGCTAAAGGAAAGTTCCAAATTGCTTTAAAATGCTGGGGATTGAACCCAGGACATTTGTTGCAAAAAAATCCAACAAAACAACTTTACAATTCTACGTGGTGACACGGGAACTTTCTTTGGAGACGGTGGGGATTGAACCCAGGAGCTCATACATGCAAAGCATGTGTTCTACCACTGAGCCACTGGCCCTAGTGAAGGTTGGGCTGAGATACATGTACCTTATACTCAAGCTAGCTGCCATTTTTCCAAATATAAATTAGGCAGAGAGAGATGCACAACAGATAAAGCTTTGAGGTGAAGTATAACTATCCTTGGAGTTGCTGGAGATTGAACCCATGACCACATGCATGCAAAGCATATGCTCTACCACTGAGCTACTGGCACTTGAGAAAGCTGTGTTGAGTTACATGTGCCTTGTACTCAAGCTAGTTGTTATTTTTCCAAATATAAATTTGGCAGAGAGAGATGTGCAACAGATAAAGCTTTGAGTTAAAGGATGACTTTCTTGGAGATGCTGGGGATTGAACCCAGGACCTCATACATGCAAAGCATGCACTCTACCACTGAGCTACATCCCCTGATGGACTGAAGCAAGTTTCCTGCAGCCTAGTGGAAAGTTCCACATTGCGTTGAAATGCTAGCTTGAGTAAAAGGAACATGTAACTCACCACAACCTTCACAAGAGGCAGTTGCTCAATGGTAGAGCATATACTTTGCATGTGTGAGGCTAATGGAAAGTTCCACATTCCTTTAAATTGCTGGGGATTGAAACCAGGACTTTTGTTGCAAAAAAAATAAAAAATAAAACTTTTCAATTCTTCAACTTTCCTTGGAGATGCTGAGATTGAACCCAGGAGCTCATACATGCAAAGCATGTGCTCTACCACTGAACCACTGGCCCTTGTGAATGTTGGGCTGAGTTACATGTGCCTTGTACTCAAGCTAGATGCTAATTTTCCAACTAAATAATTAGGCAGAGAGAGATGTGCAACAGATAAAGGTTTGAGTTAAAGGAAAACTTTCCTTGGAAATGGTGATTGAACCCAGGACCTCATACATGCAAAGCATGCGCTCTACCACTGAGCTACATCCCCTGATGGACTGAAGCAAGTTTCCTGCAGGCTAGTGGAAAGTTCCACATTGCTTTGAAATGCTAGCTTGAGTAAAAGGGACATGAAACTCACCACAACCATCACAAGGGGCAGTAGCTCAATGGTAGAGCATATGCTTTGCATGTATTAGGCTAATGGAAAGTTCCAAATTGCTTTAAATGCTGGGGATTGAACCCAGGACCTTTTTTGCAAAAGTTTTTTGCAAAAAAAATACAAAAAAATCCTTACAATTCAACAAATTTCTTTGGAGACACTGGGGATTGAACCCAGGAGCTCATACATACAAAGCATGCGCTCTACCACTGAGCCACTGGACTTGTGAAGGTTGGGCTGAGTTACATGTACCTTATACTCAAGCTAGTTGCTATTTTTCCAAATATAAATTAGGCAGTGAGAGATGCGCAACAGATAAAGCTTAGTGTTGAAGGACAATATCCTTTGGAGTAGCTGGGGATTGAACCCATGACCACATGCATGCAAAGCATATGCTCTACCACTGAGCTACTGGCACTTGAGAAAGCTGTGCTGAGTTACATTTGCCTTGTACTCAAGCTAGTCGCTATTTTTCAAAATATAAATTTGGCAGAGAGAGATGTGCAACAGATAAAGTTTTGAGTTAAAGGATGACTTTCTTGGAGATGCTGGGGATTGAACCCAGGAACTCATACATGCAAAGCATGTGCTCTACCACTGAGCTACATCCCCTGATGGACTAACGCAAGTTTCCTGCAGGCGAGTGGAAAGTTCCACATTGCTTTGAAATGCTAGCTTGAGTAAAAGGGACATGTAACTCACCACAACCTTCACAAGAGGCAGTAGCTCAATGGTAGAGCATATACTTTGCATGTGTGAGGCTAATGGAAAGTTCCACATTCCTTTAAATTGCTGGGGATTGAAACCAGGACCTTTGTTGCAAAAAAAATAAAAAATAAAACTTTTTAATTCTACAACTTTCCTTGGAGACGCTGAGATTGTACCCAGGAGCTCATACATGCAAAGCATGTTCTCTACTACTGAACCACTGGCCCTTGTGAATGTTGGGCTGAGTTACGAGTGCCTTGTACTCAAGCTAGATGCAAATTTCCCAACTAAAAAATTAGGCAGAGAGAGATGTGCAACAGATAAAGGTTTAAGGATAACGGATAACTTTCCATGGAGATGCTGGGGATTGAACCCAGGACCTCATAGATGCAAAGCATGCGGTCTACCACTGAGCTACATCCCCTGATGGACTGAAGCAAGTTTCCTGCAGCCTAGTGGAAAGTTCCACATTGCTTTGAAATGCTAGCTTGAGTAAAAGGGACATGTAACTCACCACAACCTTCACAAGAGGCAGTAGCTCAATGGTAGAGCATATACTTTGCATGTGTGAGGCTAATGGAAAGTTCCACATTCCTTTAAATTGCTGGGGATTGAAACCAGGACCTTTGTTGCAAAAAATAAATAAAAAATAAAACTTTTCAATTCTACAACTTTCCTTGGAGACGCTGAGATTGAACCCAGGAGCTCATACATGCAAAGCATGTGCTGTACCACTGAACCACTGGCCCTTGTGAATGTTGGGCTGAGTTACATGTGCTTTGTACTCAAGCTAGATGCTAATTTTCCAACTAAATAATTAGGCAGAGAGAGATGTGCAACAGATAAAGGTTTGAGTTAAAGGAAAACTTTCCTTGGAGATGCTGGGGATTGAACCCAGGACCTCATACATGCAAAGCATGCGCTCTACCACTGAGCTACATCCCCTGATGGACTGAAGCATGTTTCCCGCAGGCTAGTGGAAAGTTCCACATTGCTTTAAAATGCTAGCTTGAGTAAAAGGGACATGAAACTCACCACAACCTTCACAAGGGGCAGTAGCTCAATGGTAGAGCATATACTTTGCATGTGTGAGGCTAATGGAAAGTTCCACATTCCTTTAAATTGCTGGGGATTGAAACCAGGACCTTTGTTGCAAAAAAAATAAAAAATAAATCTTTTCAATTCTACAACTTTCCTTGGAGACGCTGAGATTGAACCGAGGAGCTCATACATGCAAAGCATGTTCTCTACCACTGAACCACTGGCCCTTGTGAATGTTGGGCTGAGTTACAAGTGCCTTGTACTCAAGCTAGATGCAAATTTCCCAACTAAAAAATTAGGCAGAGAGAGATGTGCAACAGAAAAAGCTTTGAGTTAAAGGATGACTTTCTTGGAGATGCTGGGGATTGAACCCAGGACCTCATACATGCAAAGCATGCGCTCTACCACTGAGCTACATCCCCTGATGGACTGAAGAAAGTTTCCTGCAGGCGAGTGGAAAGTTCCACATTGCTAAGAAATGCTAGCTTGAGTAAAAGGGACATGAAACTCACCACAACCTTCACAGGGGGCAGTAGCTCAATGGTAGAGTATAAACTTTGCATGTATGAGGCTAAAGGAAAGTTCCAAATTGCTTTAAAATGCTGGGGATTGAACCCAGGACATTTGTTGCAAAAAAAATCCAACAAAACAACTTTACAATTCTACGTGGTGACACAGGAATTTTCTTTGGAGACGGTGGGGATTGAACCCAGGAGCTCATACATGCAAAGCATGTGTTCTACCACTGAGCCACTGGCCCTAGTAAAGGTTGGGCTGAGATACATGTACCTTATACTCAAGCTAGCTGCCATTTTTCCAAATATAAATTAGGAAGAGAGAGATGCACAAAAGATTAAACTTTGAGGTGAAGTATAACTATCCTTGGAGTTGCTGGAGATTGAACCCATGACCACATGCATGCAAAGCATATGCTCTACCACTGAACCACTGGCCCTTGTGAATGTTGGGCTGAGTTACATGTGCCTTGTACTCAAGCTAGATGCTAATTTCCCAACCAAATAATTAGGCAGAGAGAGATATGCAACAGATAAAGGTTTGAGTTAAATGATAACTTTCCTTGGAGATGCTGGGGATTGAACCCAGGACCTCATACATGCAAAGCATGCGCTCTACCACTGAGCTACATCCCCTGACGGAATGAAGCAAGTTTCCTGCAGGCTAGTGGAAAGTTCCACATTGCTTTGAAATGCTAGCTTGAGTAAAAGGGACATGAAACTCACCACAACCTTCACAAGGGGCAGTAGCTCAATGGTAGAGCATATACTTTGCATGTGTGAGGCTAATGGAAAGTTCCACATTCCTTTAAATTGCTGGGGATTGAAACCAGGACCTTTGTTGCAAAAATAATAAAAAATAAAACTTTTCAATTCTACAACTTTCCTTGGAGACGCTGAGATTGAACCCAGGAGCTCATACATGCAAAGCATGTTCTCTACCACTGAACCACTGGCCCTTGTGAATGTTGGGCTGAGTTACAAGTGCCTTGTACTCAAGCTAGATGCTAATTTCCCAACTAAAAAATTAGGCAGAGAGAGATGTGCAACAGATAAAGGTTTGAGTTAAAGTATAACTTTCCTTGGAGATGCTGGGGATTGAACCCAGGACCTCATACATGCAAAGCATGCGCTCTACCACTGAGCTACATCCCCTGATGGACTGAAGCAAGTTTCCTGCAGCCTAGTGGAAAGTTCCACATTGCGTTGAAATGCTAGCTTGAGTAAAAGGGACATGTAACTCACCACAACCTTCACAAGAGGCAGTAGCTCAATGGTAGAGCATATACTTTGCATGTGTGAGGCTAATGGAAAGTTCCACATTCCTATAAATTGCTGGGGATTGAAACCAGGACCTTTGTTGCAAAAAAAAATAAAAAATAAAACTTTTCAATTCTACAACTTTCCTTGGAGACGCTGAGATTGATCCCAGGAGCTCATACATGCAAAGCATGTTCTCTACCACTGAACCACTGGCCCTTGTGAATGTTGGGCTGAGTTACAAGTGCCTTGTACTCAAGCTAGATGCTAATTTCCCAACTAAATAATTAGGCAGAGAGAGATGTGCAACAGATAAAGGTTTGAGTTAAAGGATAACTTTCCTTAGAGATGCTGGGGATTGAACCCAGGACCTCATACATGCAAAGCATGCGCTCTACCACTGAGCTACATCCCCTGATGGACTGAAGCAAGTTTCCTGCAGGCTAGTGGAAAGTTCCACATTGCTTTGAAATGCTAGCTTGAGTAAAAGGGACATGAAACTCACCACAACCTTCACAAGGGGCAGTAGCTCAATGGTAGAGCAGGTGCTTTGCATGTATGAGGCTAAAGGAAAGTTCCAAATTGCTTTAAAATGCTGGGGATTGAACCCAGGACATTTGTTGCAAAAAAATCCAACAAAATAACTTTACAATTCTACGTGGTAACACAGGAACTTTCCTTGGAGAAGCTGGGGATTGAACCCATGACCACATGAATGCAAGGCATATGCTCTACCACTGAGCTACTGTCACTTGAGAAAGCTGTGCTGAGTTACATGTGCCTTGTACTCAAGCTAGATGCTAATTTCCCAACTAAATAATTAGGCAGAGAGAGATGTGCAACAGATAAAGGTTTGAGTTAAAGGATAACTTTCCTTGGAGATGCTGGGGATTGAACCCAGGACCTCATACATGCAAAGCATGCGCTCTACCACTGAGCTACATCCCCTGATGGACTGAAGCAAGTTTCCTGCAGGCTAGTGGAAAGTTCCACATTGCTTTGAAATGCTAGCTTGAGTAAAAGGGACATGAAACTCACCACAACCTTCACAAGGGGCAGTAGCTCAATGGTAGAGCAGGTGCTTTGCATGTATGAGGCTAAAGGAAAGTTCCAAATTGCTTTAAAATGCTGGGGATTGAACCCAGGACATTTGTTGCAAAAAAATCCAACAAAATAACTTTACAATTCTACGTGGTAAGACGGGAACTTTCCTTGGAGAAGCTGGGGATTGAACCCATGACCACATGAATGCAAAGCATATGCTCTACCACTGAGCTACTGTCACTTGAGAAAGCTGTGCTGAGTTACATGTGCCTTGTACTCAAGCTAGTTGTTATTTTTCCAAATATAAATTTGGCAGAGAGAGATGTGCAACAGAAAAAGCTTTGAGTTAAAGGATGACTTTCTTGGAGATGCTGGGGATTGAACCCAGGACCTCATACATGCAAAGCATGCAGTCTACCACTGAGCTACATCCCCTGATGGACTGAAGCAAGTTTCCTGCAGCCTAGTGGAAAGTTCCACATTGCGTTGAAATGCTAGCTTGAGTAAAAGGGACATGTAACTCACCACAACCTTCACAAGAGGCAGTAGCTCAATGGTAGAGCATATACTTTGCATGTGTGAGGCTAATGGAAAGTTCCACATTCCTTTAAATTGCTGGGGATTGAAACCAGGACCTTTGTTGCAAAAAAAATAAAAAATAAAACTTTTCAATTCTACAACTTTCCTTAGAGACGCTGAGATTGAACCCAGGAGCTCATACATGCAAAGCATGTGCTGTACCACTGAACCACTGGCCCTTGTGAATGTTGGGCTGAGTTACATGTGCTTTGTACTCAAGCTAGATGCTAATTTTCCAACTAAATAATTAGGCAGAGAGAGATGTGCAACAGATAAAGGTTTGAGTTAAAGGAAAACTTTCCTTGGAGATGCTGGGGATTGAACCCAGGACCTCATACATGCAAAGCATGCGCTCTACCACTGAGCTACATCCCCTGATGGACTGAAGCAAGTTTCCTGCAGGCTAGTGGAAAGTTCCACATTGCTTTGAAGTGCTAGCTTGAGTAAAAGGGACATGAAACTCACCACAACCTTCACAGGGGGCAGTAGCTCAATGGTTGAGTATATGCGTTGCATGTATGAGGCTAAAGGAAAGTTCCAAATTGCTTTAAAATGCTGGGGATTGAACCCAGGACATTTGTTGCAAAAAAATCCAACAAAACAACTTTACAATTCTACGTGGTGACACGGGAACTTTCTTTGGAGACGGTGGGGATTGAACCCAGGAGCTCATACATGCAAAGCATGTGTTCTACCACTGAGCCACTGGCCCTAGTGAAGGTTGGGCTGAGATACATGTACCTTATACTCAAGCTAGCTGCCATTTTTCCAAATATAAATTAGGCAGAGAGAGATGCACAACAGATAAAGCTTTGAGGTGAAGTATAACTATCCTTGGAGTTGCTGGAGATTGAACCCATGACCACATGCATGCAAAGCATATGCTCTACCACTGAGCTACTGGCACTTGAGAAAGCTGTGTTGAGTTACATGTGCCTTGTACTCAAGCTAGTTGTTATTTTTCCAAATATAAATTTGGCAGAGAGAGATGTGCAACAGATAAAGCTTTGAGTTAAAGGATGACTTTCTTGGAGATGCTGGGGATTGAACCCAGGACCTCATACATGCAAAGCATGCACTCTACCACTGAGCTACATCCCCTGATGGACTGAAGCAAGTTTCCTGCAGCCTAGTGGAAAGTTCCACATTGCGTTGAAATGCTAGCTTGAGTAAAAGGAACATGTAACTCACCACAACCTTCACAAGAGGCAGTTGCTCAATGGTAGAGCATATACTTTGCATGTGTGAGGCTAATGGAAAGTTCCACATTCCTTTAAATTGCTGGGGATTGAAACCAGGACTTTTGTTGCAAAAAAAATAAAAAATAAAACTTTTCAATTCTTCAACTTTCCTTGGAGATGCTGAGATTGAACCCAGGAGCTCATACATGCAAAGCATGTGCTCTACCACTGAACCACTGGCCCTTGTGAATGTTGGGCTGAGTTACATGTGCCTTGTACTCAAGCTAGATGCTAATTTTCCAACTAAATAATTAGGCAGAGAGAGATGTGCAACAGATAAAGGTTTGAGTTAAAGGAAAACTTTCCTTGGAAATGGTGATTGAACCCAGGACCTCATACATGCAAAGCATGCGCTCTACCACTGAGCTACATCCCCTGATGGACTGAAGCAAGTTTCCTGCAGGCTAGTGGAAAGTTCCACATTGCTTTGAAATGCTAGCTTGAGTAAAAGGGACATGAAACTCACCACAACCATCACAAGGGGCAGTAGCTCAATGGTAGAGCATATGCTTTGCATGTATTAGGCTAATGGAAAGTTCCAAATTGCTTTAAATGCTGGGGATTGAACCCAGGACCTTTTTTGCAAAAGTTTTTTGCAAAAAAAATACAAAAAAATCCTTACAATTCAACAAATTTCTTTGGAGACACTGGGGATTGAACCCAGGAGCTCATACATACAAAGCATGCGCTCTACCACTGAGCCACTGGACTTGTGAAGGTTGGGCTGAGTTACATGTACCTTATACTCAAGCTAGTTGCTATTTTTCCAAATATAAATTAGGCAGTGAGAGATGCGCAACAGATAAAGCTTAGTGTTGAAGGACAATATCCTTTGGAGTAGCTGGGGATTGAACCCATGACCACATGCATGCAAAGCATATGCTCTACCACTGAGCTACTGGCACTTGAGAAAGCTGTGCTGAGTTACATTTGCCTTGTACTCAAGCTAGTTGCTATTTTTCAAAATATAAATTTGGCAGAGAGAGATGTGCAACAGATAAAGTTTTGAGTTAAAGGATGACTTTCTTGGAGATGCTGGGGATTGAACCCAGGAACTCATACATGCAAAGCATGTGCTCTACCACTGAGCTACATCCCCTGATGGACTAACGCAAGTTTCCTGCAGGCGAGTGGAAAGTTCCACATTGCTTTGAAATGCTAGCTTGAGTAAAAGGGACATGTAACTCACCACAACCTTCACAAGAGGCAGTAGCTCAATGGTAGAGCATATACTTTGCATGTGTGAGGCTAATGGAAAGTTCCACATTCCTTTAAATTGCTGGGGATTGAAACCAGGACCTTTGTTGCAAAAAAAATAAAAAATAAAACTTTTTAATTCTACAACTTTCCTTGGAGACGCTGAGATTGTACCCAGGAGCTCATACATGCAAAGCATGTTCTCTACTACTGAACCACTGGCCCTTGTGAATGTTGGGCTGAGTTACGAGTGCCTTGTACTCAAGCTAGATGCAAATTTCCCAACTAAAAAATTAGGCAGAGAGAGATGTGCAACAGATAAAGGTTTAAGGATAACGGATAACTTTCCATGGAGATGCTGGGGATTGAACCCAGGACCTCATAGATGCAAAGCATGCGGTCTACCACTGAGCTACATCCCCTGATGGACTGAAGCAAGTTTCCTGCAGCCTAGTGGAAAGTTCCACATTGCGTTGAAATGCTAGCTTGAGTAAAAGGGACATGTAACTCACCACAACCTTCACAAGAGGCAGTAGCTCAATGGTAGAGCATATACTTTGCATGTGTGAGGCTAATGGAAAGTTCCACATTCCTTTAAATTGCTGGGGATTGAAACCAGGACCTTTGTTGCAAAAAATAAATAAAAAATAAAACTTTTCAATTCTACAACTTTCCTTGGAGACGCTGAGATTGAACCCAGGAGCTCATACATGCAAAGCATGTGCTGTACCACTGAACCACTGGCCCTTGTGAATGTTGGGCTGAGTTACATGTGCTTTGTACTCAAGCTAGATGCTAATTTTCCAACTAAATAATTAGGCAGAGAGAGATGTGCAACAGATAAATGTTTGAGTTAAAGGAAAACTTTCCTTGGAGATGCTGGGGATTGAACCCAGGACCTCATACATGCAAAGCATGCGCTCTACCACTGAGCTACATCCCCTGATGGACTGAAGCATGTTTCCCGCAGGCTAGTGGAAAGTTCCACATTGCTTTAAAATGCTAGCTTGAGTAAAAGGGACATGAAACTCACCACAACCTTCACAAGGGGCAGTAGCTCAATGGTAGAGCATATACTTTGCATGTGTGAGGCTAATGGAAAGTTCCACATTCCTTTAAATTGCTGGGGATTGAAACCAGGACCTTTGTTGCAAAAAAAATAAAAAATAAATCTTTTCAATTCTACAACTTTCCTTGGAGACGCTGAGATTGAACCGAGGAGCTCATACATGCAAAGCATGTTCTCTACCACTGAACCACTGGCCCTTGTGAATGTTGGGCTGAGTTACAAGTGCCTTGTACTCAAGCTAGATGCAAATTTCCCAACTAAAAAATTAGGCAGAGAGAGATGTGCAACAGAAAAAGCTTTGAGTTAAAGGATGACTTTCTTGGAGATGCTGGGGATTGAACCCAGGAACTCATACATGCAAAGCATGTGCTCTACCACTGAGCTACATCCCCTGATGGACTAACGCAAGTTTCCTGCAGGCGAGTGGAAAGTTCCACATTGCTTTGAAATGCTAGCTTGAGTAAAAGGGACATGTAACTCACCACAACCTTCACAAGAGGCAGTAGCTCAATGGTAGAGCATATACTTTGCATGTGTGAGGCTAATGGAAAGTTCCACATTCCTTTAAATTGCTGGGGATTGAAACCAGGACCTTTGTTGCAAAAAAAATAAAAAATAAAACTTTTTAATTCTACAACTTTCCTTGGAGACGCTGAGATTGTACCCAGGAGCTCATACAAGCAAAGCATGTTCTCTACTACTGAACCACTGGCCCTTGTGAATGTTGGGCTGAGTTACAAGTGCCTTGTACTCAAGCTAGATGCAAATTTCCCAACTAAAAAATTAGGCAGAGAGAGATGTGCAACAGATAAAGGTTTAAGGATAACGGATAACTTTCCGTGGAGATGCTGGGGATTGAACCCAGGACCTCATAGATGCAAAGCATGCGGTCTACCACTGAGCTACATCCCCTGATGGACTGAAGCAAGTTTCCTGCAGCCTAGTGGAAAGTTCCACATTGCGTTGAAATGCTAGCTTGAGTAAAAGGGACATGTAACTCACCACAACCTTCACAAGAGGCAGTAGCTCAATGGTAGAGCATATACTTTGCATGTGTGAGGCTAATGGAAAGTTCCACATTCCTTTAAATTGCTGGGGATTGAAACCAGGACCTTTGTTGCAAAAAAAAAATAAAAAATAAAACTTTTCAATTCTACAACTTTCCTTGGAGACGCTGAGATTGAACCCAGGAGCTCATACATGCAAAGCATGTGCTGTACCACTGAACCACTGGCCCTTGTGAATGTTGAGCTGAGTTACATGTGCTTTGTACTCAAGCTAGATGCTAATTTTCCAACTAAATAATTAGGCAGAGAGAGATGTGCAACAGATAAAGGTTTGAGTTAAAGGAAAACTTTCCTTGGAGATGCTGGGGATTGAACCCAGGACCTCATACATGCAAAGCATGCGCTCTACCACTGAGCTACATCCCCTGATGGACTGAAGCATGTTTCCCGCAGGCTAGTGGAAAGTTCCACATTGCTTTAAAATGCTAGCTTGAGTAAAAGGGACATGAAACTCACCACAACCTTCACAAGGGGCAGTAGCTCAATGGTAGAGCATATACTTTGCATGTGTGAGGCTAATGGAAAGTTCCACATTCCTTTAAATTGCTGGGGATTGAAACCAGGACCTTTGTTGCAAAAAAAATAAAAAATAAATCTTTTCAATTCTACAACTTTCCTTGGAGACGCTGAGATTGAACCGAGGAGCTCATACATGCAAAGCATGTTCTCTACCACTGAACCACTGGCCCTTGTGAATGTTGGGCTGAGTTACAAGTGCCTTGTACTCAAGCTAGATGCAAATTTCCCAACTAAAAAATTAGGCAGAGAGAGATGTGCAACAGAAAAAGCTTTGAGTTAAAGGATGACTTTCTTGGAGATGCTGGGGATTGAACCCAGGACCTCATACATGCAAAGCATGCGCTCTACCACTGAGCTACATCCCCTGATGGACTGAAGCAAGTTTCCTGCAGGCGAGTGGAAAGTTCCACATTGCTAAGAAATGCTAGCTTGAGTAAAAGGGACATGAAACTCACCACAACCTTCACAGGGGGCAGTAGCTCAATGGTAGAGTATATGCTTTGCCTGTATGAGGCTAAAGGAAAGTTCCAAATTGCTTTAAAATGCTGGGGATTGAACCCAGGACATTTGTTGCAAAAAAAATCCAACAAAACAACTTTACAATTCTACGTGGTGACACGGGAACTTTCTTTGGAGACGCTGGGGATTGAACCCAGGAGCTCATACATGCAAAGCATGTGTTCTACCACTGAGCCACTGGCCCTAGTGAAGGTTGGGCTGAGATACATGTACCTTATACTCAAGCTAGCTGCCATTTTTCCAAATATAAATTAGGCAGAGAGAGATTCACAACAGATAAAGCTTTGAGGTGAAGTATAACTATCCTTGGAGTTGCTGGAGATTGAACCCATGACCACATGCATGCAAAGCATATGCTCTACCACTGAACCACTGGCCCTTGTGAATGTTGGGCTGAGTTACATGTGCCTTGTACTCAAGCTAGATGCTAATTTCCCAACTAAATAATTAGGCAGAGAGAGATGTGCAACAGATAAAGGTTTGAGTTAAATGATAACTTTCCTTGGAGATGCTGGGGATTGAACCCAGGACCTCATACATGCAAAGCATGCGCTCTACCACTGAGCTACATCCCCTGACGGAATGAAGCAAGTTACCTGCAGGCTAGTGGAAAGTTCCACATTGCTTTGAAATGCTAGCTTGAGTAAAAGGGACATGAAACTCACCACAACCTTCACAAGGGGCAGTAGCTCAATGGTAGAGCATATACTTTGCATGTGTGAGGCTAATGGAAAGTTCCACATTCCTTTAAATTGCTGGGGATTGAAACCAGGACCTTTGTTGCAAAAAAAATAAAAAATAAAGCTTTTCAATTCTACAACTTTCCTTGGAGACGCTGAGATTGAACCCAGGAGCTCATACTTGCAAAGCATGTTCTCTACCACTGAACCACTGGCCCTTGTGAATGTTGGGCTGAGTTACAAGTGCCTTGTACTCAAGCTAGATGCTAATTTCCCAACTAAAAAATTAGGCAGAGAGAGATGTGCAACAGATAAAGGTTTGAGTTAAAGGATAACTTTCCTTGGAGATGCTGGGGTTTGAACCCAGGACCTCATACATGCAAAGCATGCGCTCTACCACTGAGCTACATCCCCTGATGAACTGAAGCAAGTTTCCTGCAGCCTAGTGGAAAGTTCCCCATTGCGTTGAAATGCTAGCTTGAGTAAAAAGGGACATGTAACTCACCACAACCTTCACAAGAGGCAGTAGCTCAATGGTAGAGCACCAGATAAAGCACCAGGAGCTCATACATGCAAAGCATGTGTTCTACCACTGAGCCACTGGCCCTAGTGAAGGTTGGGCTGAGATACATGTACCTTATACTCAAGCTAGCTGCCATTTTTCCAAATATAAATTAGGCAGAGAGAGATGCACAACAGATAAAGCTTTGAGGTGAAGTATAACTATCCTTGGAGTTGCTGGAGATTGAACCCATGACCACATGCATGCAAAGCATATGCTCTACCACTGAGCTACTGGCACTTGAGAAAGCTGTGTTGAGTTACATGTGCCTTGTACTCAAGCTAGTTGTTATTTTTCCAAATATAAATTTGGCAGAGAGAGATGTGCAACAGATAAAGCTTTGAGTTAAAGGATGAATTTCTTGGAGATGCTGGGGATTGAACCCAGGACCTCATACATGCAAAGCATGCGCTCTACCACTGAGCTACATGCCCTGATGGACTGAAGCAAGTTTCCTAATTCCTACTAAAATTCCTAAGTTTCCTAATTTTCCAACTAAATAATTAGGCAGAGAGAGATGTGCAACAGATAAAGGTTTGAGTTAAAGGAAAACTTTCCTTGGAGATGCTGGGGATTGAACCCAGGACCTAATACATGCAAAGCATGCGGTCTACCACTGAGCTACATCCCCTGATGGACTGAAGCAAGTTTCCTGCAGGCTAGTGGAAAGTTCCACATTGCGTTAAAATGCTAGCTTGAGTAAAAGGGACATGTAACTCACCACAACCTTCACAAGAGGCAGTAGCTCAATGGAAGAGCATATACTTTGCATGTGTGAGGCTAATGGAAAGTTCCACATTCCTATAAATTGCTGGGGATTGAAACCAGGACCTTTGTTGCAAAAAAAACTTAAAAAAAAAACTTTTCAATTCTACAACTTTCCTTGGAGACGCTGAGATTGATCCCAGGAGCTCATACATGCAAAGCATGTTCTCTACCACTGAACCACTGGCCCTTGTGAATGTTGGGGTGAGTTACAAGTGCCTTGTACTCAAGCTAGATGCTAATTTCCCAACTAAATAATTAGGCAGAGAGAGATGTGCAACAGATAAAGGTTTGAGTTAAAGGATAACTTTCCTTGGAGATGCTGGGGATTGAACCCAGGACCTCATACATGCAAAGCATGCGCTCTACCACTGAGCTACATCCCCTGATGGACTGAAGCAAGTTTCCTGCAGGCTAGTGGAAAGTTCCACATTGCTTTGAAATGCTAGCTTGAGTAAAAGGGACATGAAACTCACCACAACCTTCACAAGGGGCAGTAGCTCAATGGTAGAGCAGGTGCTTTGCATGTATGAGGCTAAAGGAAAGTTCCAAATTGCTTTAAAATGCTGGGGATTGAACCCAGGACATTTGTTGCAAAAAAAATAAAAAATAAAACTTTTCAATTCTACAACTTTCCTTGGAGACGGTGAGATTGAACCCAGGAGCTCATACATGCAAAGCATGTTCTCTACCACTGAACCACTGGCCCTTGTGAATGTTGGGCTGAGTTACAAGTGCCTTGTACTCAAGCTAGATGCTAATTTCCCAACTAAAAAATTAGGCAGAGAGAGATGTGCAACAGATAAAGGTTTGAGTTAAAGGATAACTTTCCTTGGAGATGCTGCGGATTGAACCCAGGACCTCATACATGCAAAGCATGCGCTCTACCACTGAGCTACATCCCCTGATGGACTGAAGCAAGTTTCCTGCAGCCTAGTGGAAAGTTCCACATTGCGTTGAAATGCTAGCTTGAGTAAAAGGGACATGTAACTCACCACAACCTTCACAAGAGGCAGTAGCTCAATGGAAGAGCATTTACTTTGCATGTGTGAGGCTAATGGAAAGTTCCACATTCCTATAAATTGCTGGGGATTGAAACCAGGACCTTTGTTGCAAAAAAAAATAAAAAAAAAAACTTTTCAATTCTACAACTTTCCTTGGAGACGCTGAGATTGATCCCAGGAGCTCATACATGCAAAGCATGTTCTCTACCACTGAACCACTGGCCCTTGTGAATGTTGGGCTGAGTTACAAGTGCCTTGTACTCAAGCTAGATGCTAATTTCCCAACTAAATAATTAGGCAGAGAGAGATGTGCAACAGATAAAGGTTTGAGTTAAAGGATAACTTTCCTTGGAGATGCTGGGGATTGAACCCAGGACCTCATACATGCAAAGCATGCGCTCTACCACTGAGCTCCATCCCCTGATGGACTGAAGCAAGTTTCCTGCAGGCTAGTGGAAAGTTCCACATTGCTTTGAAATGCTAGCTTGAGTAAAAGGGACATGAAACTCACCACAACCTTCACAAGGGGCAGTAGCTCAATGGTAGAGCAGGTGCTTTGCATGTATGAGGCTAAAGGAAAGTTCCAAATTGCTTTAAAATGCTGGGGATTGAACCCAGGACATTTGTTGCAAAAAAATCCAACAAAATAACTTTACAATTCTACGTGGTAACACAGGAACTTTCCTTGGAGATGCTGGGGATTGAACCCATGACCATATGAATGCAAGGCATATGCTCTACCACTGAGCTACTGTCACTTGAGAAAGCTGTGCTGAGTTACATGTGCCTTGTACTCAAGCTAGATGCTAATTTCCCAACTAAATAATTAGGCAGAGAGAGATGTGCAACAGATAAAGGTTTGAGTTAAAGGATAACTTTCCTTGGAGATGCTGGGGATTGAACCCAGGACCTCATACATGCAAAGCATGCGCTCTACCACTAAGCTACATCCCCTGATGGACTGAAGCAAGTTTCCTGCAGGCTAGTGGAAAGTTCCACATTGCTTTGAAATGCTAGCTTGAGTAAAAGGGACATGAAACTCACCACAACCTTCACAAGGGGCAGTAGCTCAATGGTAGAGCAGGTGCTTTGCATGTATGAGGCTAAAGGAAAGTTCCAAATTGCTTTAAAATGCTGGGGATTGAACCCAGGACATTTGTTGCAAAAAAATCCAACAAAATAACTTTACAATTCTACGTGGTAAGACAGGAACTTTCCTTGGAGAAGCTGGGGATTGAACCCATGACCACATGAATGCAAAGCATATGCTCTACCACTGAGCTACTGTCACTTGAGAAAGCTGTGCTGAGTTACATGTGCCTTGTACTCAAGCTAGTTGTTATTTTTCCAAATATAAATTTGGCAGAGAGAGATGTGCAACAGAAAAAGCTTTGAGTTAAAGGATGACTTTCTTGGAGATGCTGGGGATTGAACCCAGGACCTCATACATGCAAAGCATGCAGTCTACCACTGAGCTACATCCCCTGATGGACTGAAGCAAGTTTCCTGCAGCCTAGTGGAAAGTTCCACATTGCGTTGAAATGCTAGCTTGAGTAAAAGGGACATGTAACTAACCACAACCTTCACAAGAGGCAGTAGCTCAATGGTAGAGCATATACTTTGCATGTGTGAGGCTAATGGAAAGTTCCACATTCCTTTAAATTGCTGGGGATTGAAACCAGGACCTTTGTTGCAAAAAAAAAAAAAAAATAAAACTTTTCAATTCTACAACTTTCCTTAGAGACGCTGAGATTGAACACAGGAGCTCATACATGCAAAGCATGTGCTGTACCACTGAACCACTGGCCCTTGTGAATTTTGGGCTGAGTTACATGTGCTTTGTACTCAAGCTAGATGCTAATTTTCCAACTAAATAATTAGGCAGAGAGAGATGTGCAACAGATAAAGGTTTGAGTTAAAGGAAAACTTTCCTTGGAGATGCTGGGGATTGAACCCAGGACCTCATACATGCAAAGCATGCGCTCTACCACTGAGCTACATCCCCTGATGGAGTGAAGCAAGTTTCCTGCAGGCTAGTGGAAAGTTCCACATTGCTTTGAAGTGCTAGCTTGAGTAAAAGGGACATGAAACTCACCACAACCTTCACAGGGGGCAGTAGCTTAATGGTAGAGTATATGCTTTGCATGTATGAGGCTAAAGGAAAGTTCCAAATTGCTTTAAAATGCTGGGGATTGAACCCAGGACATTTGTTGCAAAAAAAATCCAACAAAACAACTTTACAATTCTACGTGGTGACACAGGAACTTTCTTTGGAGATGCTGGGGATTGAACCCAGGAGCTCATACATGCAAAGCATGTGTTCTACCACTGAGCCACTGGCCCTAGTGAAGGTTGGGCTGAGATACATGTACCTTATACTCAAGCTAGCTGCCATTTTTCCAAATATAAATTAGGCAGAGAGAGATGCACAACAGATAAAGCTTTGAGGTGAAGTATAACTATCCTTGGAGTTGCTGGAGATTGAACCCATGACCACATGCATGCAAAGCATATGCTCTACCACTGAACCACTGGCCCTTGTGAATGTTGGGCTGAGTTACATGTGCCTTGTACTCAAGCTAGATGCTAATTTCCCAACTAAATAATTAGGCAGAGAGAGATGTGCAACAGATAAAGGTTTGAGTTAAATGATAACTTTCCTTGGAGATGCTGGGGATTGAACCCAGGACCTCATACATGCAAAGCATGCGCTCTACCACTGAGCTACATCCCCTGACGGAATGAAGCAAGTTTCCTGCAGGCTAGTGGAAAGTTCCACATTGCTTTGAAATGCTAGCTTGAGTAAAAGGGACATGAAACTCACCACAACCTTCACAAGGGGCAGTAGCTCAATGGTAGAGCATTTACTTTGCATGTGTGAGGCTAATGGAAAGTTCCACATTCCTTTAAATTGCTGTGGATTGAAACCAGGACCTTTGTTGCAAAAAAAATAAAAAATAAATCTTTTCAATTCTTCAACTTTCCTTGGAGACGCTGAGATTGAACCGAGGAGCTCATACATGCAAAGCATGTTCTCTACCACTGAACCACTGGCCCTTGTGAATGTTGGGCTGAGTTACAAGTGCCTTGTACTCAAGCTAGATGCAAATTTCCCAACTAAAAAATTAGGCAGAGAGAGATGTGCAACAGAAAAAGCTTTGAGTTAAAGGATGACTCTTGGAGATGCTGGGGATTGAACCCAGGACCTCATACATGCAAAGTATGCGCTCTACCACTGAGCTACATCCCCTGATGGACTGAAGAAAGTTTCCTGCAGGCGAGTGGAAAGTTCCACATTGCTAAGAAATGCTAGCTTGAGTAAAAGGGACATGAAACTCACCACAACCTTCACAGGGGGCAGTAGCTCAATGGTAGAGTATAAACTTTGCATGTATGAGGCTAAAGGAAAGTTCCAAATTGCTTTAAAATGCTGGGGATTGAACCCAGGACATTTGTTGCAAAAAAAATCCAACAAAACAACTTTACAATTCTACGTGGTGACACAGGAATTTTCTTTGGAGACGGTGGGGATTGAACCCAGGAGCTCATACATGCAAAGCATGTGTTCTACCACTGAGCCACTGGCCCTAGTGAAGGTTGGGCTGAGATACATGTACCTTATACTCAAGCTAGCTGCCATTTTTCCAAATATAAATTAGGCAGAGAGAGATGCACAACAGATAAAGCTTTGAGGTGAAGTATAACTATCCTTGGAGTTGCTGGAGATTGAACCCATGACCACATGCATGCAAAGCATATGCTCTACCACTGAACCACTGGCCCTTGTGAATGTTGGGCTGAGTTACATGTGCCTTGTACTCAAGCTAGATGCTAATTTCCCAACCAAATAATTAGGCAGAGAGAGATGTGCAACAGATAAAGGTTTGAGTTAAATGATAACTTTCCTTGGAGATGCTGGGGATTGAACCCAGGACCTCATACATGCAAAGCATGCGCTCTACCACTGAGCTACATCCCCTGACGGAATGAAGCAAGTTTCCTGCAGGCTAGTGGAAAGTTCCACATTGCTTTGAAATGCTAGCTTGAGTAAAAGGGACATGAAACTCACCACAACCTTCACAAGGGGCAGTAGCTCAATGGTAGAGCATATACTTTGCATGTGTGAGGCTAATGGAAAGTTCCACATTCCTTTAAATTGCTGGGGATTGAAACCAGGACCTTTGTTGCAAAAAAAAATAAAAAATAAAACTTTTCAATTCTACAACTTTCCTTGGAGACGCTGAGATTGATCCCAGGAGCTCATACATGCAAAGCATGTTCTCTACCACTGAACCACTGGCCCTTGTGAATGTTGGGCTGAGTTACAAGTGCCTTGTACTCAAGCTAGATGCTAATTTCCCAACTAAATAATTAGGCAGAGAGAGATGTGCAACAGATAAAGGTTTGAGTTAAAGGATAACTTTCCTTAGAGATGCTGGGGATTGAACCCAGGACCTCATACATGCAAAGCATGCGCTCTACCACTGAGCTACATCCCCTGATGGACTGAAGCAAGTTTCCTGCAGGCTAGTGGAAAGTTCCACATTGCTTTGAAATGCTAGCTTGAGTAAAAGGGACATGAAACTCACCACAACCTTCACAAGGGGCAGTAGCTCAATGGTAGAGCAGGTGCTTTGCATGTATGAGGCTAAAGGAAAGTTCCAAATTGCTTTAAAATGCTGGGGATTGAACCCAGGACATTTGTTGCAAAAAAATCCAACAAAATTACTTTACAATTCTACGTGGTAACACAGGAACTTTCCTTGGAGAAGCTGGGGATTGAACCCATGACCACATGAATGCAAGGCATATGCTTTACCACTGAGCTACTGTCACTTGAGAAAGCTGTGCTGAGTTACATGTGCCTTGTACTCAAGCTAGATGCTAATTTCCCAACTAAATAATTAGGCAGAGAGAGATGTGCAACAGATAAAGGTTTGAGTTAAAGGATAACTTTCCTTGGAGATGCTGGGGATTGAACCCAGGACCTCATACATGCAAAGCATGCGCTCTACCACTGAGCTACATCCCCTGATGGACTGAAGCAAGTTTCCTGCAGGCTAGTGGAAAGTTCCACATTGCTTTGAAATGCTAGCTTGAGTAAAAGGGACATGAAACTCACCACAACCTTCACAAGGGGCAGTAGCTCAATGGTAGAGCAGGTGCTTTGCATGTATGAGGCTAAAGGAAAGTTCCAAATTGCTTTAAAATGCTGGGGATTGAACCCAGGACATTTGTTGCAAAAAAATCCAACAAAATAACTTTACAATTCTACGTGGTAAGACGGGAACTTTCCTTGGAGAAGCTGGGGATTGAACCCATGACCACATGAATGCAAAGCATATGCTCTACCACTGAGCTACTGTCACTTGAGAAAGCTGTGCTGAGTTACATGTGCCTTGTACTCAAGCTAGTTGTTATTTTTCCAAATATAAATTTGGCAGAGAGAGATGTGCAACAGAAAAAGCTTTGAGTTAAAGGATGACTTTCTTGGAGATGCTGGGGATTGAACCTAGGACCTCATACATGCAAAGCATGCAGTCTACCACTGAGCTACATCCCCTGATGGACTGAAGCAAGTTTCCTGCAGCCTAGTGGAAAGTTCCACATTGCGTTGAAATGCTAGCTTGAGTAAAAGGTAAATGTAACTCACCACAACCTTCACAAGAGGCAGTAGCTCAATGGTAGAGCATATACTTTGCATGTGTGAGGCTAATGGAAAGTTCCACATTCCTTTAAATTGCTGGGGATTGAAACCAGGACCTTTGTTGCAAAAAAAATAAAAAATAAAACTTTTCAATTCTACAACTTTCCTTAGAGACGCTGAGATTGAACCCAGGAGCTCATACATGCAAAGCATGTGCTGTACCACTGAACCACTGGCCCTTGTGAATGTTGGGCTGAGTTACATGTGCTTTGTACTCAAGCTAGATGCTAATTTTCCAACTAAATAATTAGGCAGAGAGAGATGTGCAACAGATAAAGGTTTGAGTTAAAGGAAAACTTTCCTTGGAGATGCTGGGGATTGAACCCAGGACCTCATACATGCAAAGCATGCGCTCTACCACTGAGCTACATCCCCTGATGGACTGAAGCAAGTTTCCTGCAGGCTAGTGGAAAGTTCCACATTGCTTTGAAGTGCTAGCTTGAGTAAAAGGGACATGAAACTCACCACAACCTTCACAGGGGGCAGTAGCTCAATGGTTGAGTATATGCGTTGCATGTATGAGGCTAAAGGAAAGTTCCAAATTGCTTTAAAATGCTGGGGATTGAACCCAGGACATTTGTTGCAAAAAAATCCAACAAAACAACTTTACAATTCTACGTGGTGACACGGGAACTTTCTTTGGAGACGGTGGGGATTGAACCCAGGAGCTCATACATGCAAAGCATGTGTTCTACCACTGAGCCACTGGCCCTAGTGAAGGTTGGGCTGAGATACATGTACCTTATACTCAAGCTAGCTGCCATTTTTCCAAATATAAATTAGGCAGAGAGAGATGCACAACAGATAAAGCTTTGAGGTGAAGTATAACTATCCTTGGAGTTGCTGGAGATTGAACCCATGACCACATGCATGCAAAGCATATGCTCTACCACTGAGCTACTGGCACTTGAGAAAGCTGTGTTGAGTTACATGTGCCTTGTACTCAAGCTAGTTGTTATTTTTCCAAATATAAATTTGGCAGAGAGAGATGTGCAACAGATAAAGGTTTGAGTTAAATGATAACTTTCCTTGGAGATGCTGGGGATTGAACCCAGGACCTCATACATGCAAAGCATGTGTTCTACCACTGAGCCACTGGCCCTAGTGAAGGTTGGGCTGAGATACATGTACCTTATACTCAAGCTAGCTGCCATTTTTCCAAATATAAATTAGGAAGAGAGAGATGCACAAAAGATTAAACTTTGAGGTGAAGTATAACTATCCTTGGAGTTGCTGGAGATTGAACCCATGACCACATGCATGCAAAGCATATGCTCTACCACTGAACCACTGGCCCTTGTGAATGTTGGGCTGAGTTACATGTGCCTTGTACTCAAGCTAGATGCTAATTTCCCAACCAAATAATTAGGCAGAGAGAGATATGCAACAGATAAAGGTTTGAGTTAAATGATAACTTTCCTTGGAGATGCTGGGGATTGAACCCAGGACCTCATACATGCAAAGCATGCGCTCTACCACTGAGCTACATCCCCTGACGGAATGAAGCAAGTTTCCTGCAGGCTAGTGGAAAGTTCCACATTGCTTTGAAATGCTAGCTTGAGTAAAAGGGACATGAAACTCACCACAACCTTCACAAGGGGCAGTAGCTCAATGGTAGAGCATATACTTTGCATGTGTGAGGCTAATGGAAAGTTCCACATTCCTTTAAATTGCTGGGGATTGAAACCAGGACCTTTGTTGCAAAAATAATAAAAAATAAAACTTTTCAATTCTACAACTTTCCTTGGAGACGCTGAGATTGAACCCAGGAGCTCATACATGCAAAGCATGTTCTCTACCACTGAACCACTGGCCCTTGTGAATGTTGGGCTGAGTTACAAGTGCCTTGTACTCAAGCTAGATGCTAATTTCCCAACTAAAAAATTAGGCAGAGAGAGATGTGCAACAGATAAAGGTTTGAGTTAAAGTATAACTTTCCTTGGAGATGCTGGGGATTGAACCCAGGACCTCATACATGCAAAGCATGCGCTCTACCACTGAGCTACATCCCCTGATGGACTGAAGCAAGTTTCCTGCAGCCTAGTGGAAAGTTCCACATTGCGTTGAAATGCTAGCTTGAGTAAAAGGGACATGTAACTCACCACAACCTTCACAAGAGGCAGTAGCTCAATGGTAGAGCATATACTTTGCATGTGTGAGGCTAATGGAAAGTTCCACATTCCTATAAATTGCTGGGGATTGAAACCAGGACCTTTGTTGCAAAAAAAAATAAAAAATAAAACTTTTCAATTCTACAACTTTCCTTGGAGACGCTGAGATTGATCCCAGGAGCTCATACATGCAAAGCATGTTCTCTACCACTGAACCACTGGCCCTTGTGAATGTTGGGCTGAGTTACAAGTGCCTTGTACTCAAGCTAGATGCTAATTTCCCAACTAAATAATTAGGCAGAGAGAGATGTGCAACAGATAAAGGTTTGAGTTAAAGGATAACTTTCCTTAGAGATGCTGGGGATTGAACCCAGGACCTCATACATGCAAAGCATGCGCTCTACCACTGAGCTACATCCCCTGATGGACTGAAGCAAGTTTCCTGCAGGCTAGTGGAAAGTTCCACATTGCTTTGAAATGCTAGCTTGAGTAAAAGGGACATGAAACTCACCACAACCTTCACAAGGGGCAGTAGCTCAATGGTAGAGCAGGTGCTTTGCATGTATGAGGCTAAAGGAAAGTTCCAAATTGCTTTAAAATGCTGGGGATTGAACCCAGGACATTTGTTGCAAAAAAATCCAACAAAATAACTTTACAATTCTACGTGGTAACACAGGAACTTTCCTTGGAGAAGCTGGGGATTGAACCCATGACCACATGAATGCAAGGCATATGCTCTACCACTGAGCTACTGTCACTTGAGAAAGCTGTGCTGAGTTACATGTGCCTTGTACTCAAGCTAGATGCTAATTTCCCAACTAAATAATTAGGCAGAGAGAGATGTGCAACAGATAAAGGTTTGAGTTAAAGGATAACTTTCCTTGGAGATGCTGGGGATTGAACCCAGGACCTCATACATGCAAAGCATGCGCTCTACCACTGAGCTACATCCCCTGATGGACTGAAGCAAGTTTCCTGCAGGCTAGTGGAAAGTTCCACATTGCTTTGAAATGCTAGCTTGAGTAAAAGGGACATGAAACTCACCACAACCTTCACAAGGGGCAGTAGCTCAATGGTAGAGCAGGTGCTTTGCATGTATGAGGCTAAAGGAAAGTTCCAAATTGCTTTAAAATGCTGGGGATTGAACCCAGGACATTTGTTGCAAAAAAATCCAACAAAATAACTTTACAATTCTACGTGGTAAGACGGGAACTTTCCTTGGAGAAGCTGGGGATTGAACCCATGACCACATGAATGCAAAGCATATGCTCTACCACTGAGCTACTGTCACTTGAGAAAGCTGTGCTGAGTTACATGTGCCTTGTACTCAAGCTAGTTGTTATTTTTCCAAATATAAATTTGGCAGAGAGAGATGTGCAACAGAAAAAGCTTTGAGTTAAAGGATGACTTTCTTGGAGATGCTGGGGATTGAACCCAGGACCTCATACATGCAAAGCATGCAGTCTACCACTGAGCTACATCCCCTGATGGACTGAAGCAAGTTTCCTGCAGCCTAGTGGAAAGTTCCACATTGCGTTGAAATGCTAGCTTGAGTAAAAGGGACATGTAACTCACCACAACCTTCACAAGAGGCAGTAGCTCAATGGTAGAGCATATACTTTGCATGTGTGAGGCTAATGGAAAGTTCCACATTCCTTTAAATTGCTGGGGATTGAAACCAGGACCTTTGTTGCAAAAAAAATAAAAAATAAAACTTTTCAATTCTACAACTTTCCTTAGAGACGCTGAGATTGAACCCAGGAGCTCATACATGCAAAGCATGTGCTGTACCACTGAACCACTGGCCCTTGTGAATGTTGGGCTGAGTTACATGTGCTTTGTACTCAAGCTAGATGCTAATTTTCCAACTAAATAATTAGGCAGAGAGAGATGTGCAACAGATAAAGGTTTGAGTTAAAGGAAAACTTTCCTTGGAGATGCTGGGGATTGAACCCAGGACCTCATACATGCAAAGCATGCGCTCTACCACTGAGCTACATCCCCTGATGGACTGAAGCAAGTTTCCTGCAGGCTAGTGGAAAGTTCCACATTGCTTTGAAGTGCTAGCTTGAGTAAAAGGGACATGAAACTCACCACAACCTTCACAGGGGGCAGTAGCTCAATGGTTGAGTATATGCGTTGCATGTATGAGGCTAAAGGAAAGTTCCAAATTGCTTTAAAATGCTGGGGATTGAACCCAGGACATTTGTTGCAAAAAAATCCAACAAAACAACTTTACAATTCTACGTGGTGACACGGGAACTTTCTTTGGAGACGGTGGGGATTGAACCCAGGAGCTCATACATGCAAAGCATGTGTTCTACCACTGAGCCACTGGCCCTAGTGAAGGTTGGGCTGAGATACATGTACCTTATACTCAAGCTAGCTGCCATTTTTCCAAATATAAATTAGGCAGAGAGAGATGCACAACAGATAAAGCTTTGAGGTGAAGTATAACTATCCTTGGAGTTGCTGGAGATTGAACCCATGACCACATGCATGCAAAGCATATGCTCTACCACTGAGCTACTGGCACTTGAGAAAGCTGTGTTGAGTTACATGTGCCTTGTACTCAAGCTAGTTGTTATTTTTCCAAATATAAATTTGGCAGAGAGAGATGTGCAACAGATAAAGCTTTGAGTTAAAGGATGACTTTCTTGGAGATGCTGGGGATTGAACCCAGGACCTCATACATGCAAAGCATGCACTCTACCACTGAGCTACATCCCCTGATGGACTGAAGCAAGTTTCCTGCAGCCTAGTGGAAAGTTCCACATTGCGTTGAAATGCTAGCTTGAGTAAAAGGAACATGTAACTCACCACAACCTTCACAAGAGGCAGTTGCTCAATGGTAGAGCATATACTTTGCATGTGTGAGGCTAATGGAAAGTTCCACATTCCTTTAAATTGCTGGGGATTGAAACCAGGACTTTTGTTGCAAAAAAAATAAAAAATAAAACTTTTCAATTCTTCAACTTTCCTTGGAGATGCTGAGATTGAACCCAGGAGCTCATACATGCAAAGCATGTGCTCTACCACTGAACCACTGGCCCTTGTGAATGTTGGGCTGAGTTACATGTGCCTTGTACTCAAGCTAGATGCTAATTTTCCAACTAAATAATTAGGCAGAGAGAGATGTGCAACAGATAAAGGTTTGAGTTAAAGGAAAACTTTCCTTGGAAATGGTGATTGAACCCAGGACCTCATACATGCAAAGCATGCGCTCTACCACTGAGCTACATCCCCTGATGGACTGAAGCAAGTTTCCTGCAGGCTAGTGGAAAGTTCCACATTGCTTTGAAATGCTAGCTTGAGTAAAAGGGACATGAAACTCACCACAACCATCACAAGGGGCAGTAGCTCAATGGTAGAGCATATGCTTTGCATGTATTAGGCTAATGGAAAGTTCCAAATTGCTTTAAATGCTGGGGATTGAACCCAGGACCTTTTTTGCAAAAGTTTTTTGCAAAAAAAATACAAAAAAATCCTTACAATTCAACAAATTTCTTTGGAGACACTGGGGATTGAACCCAGGAGCTCATACATACAAAGCATGCGCTCTACCACTGAGCCACTGGACTTGTGAAGGTTGGGCTGAGTTACATGTACCTTATACTCAAGCTAGTTGCTATTTTTCCAAATATAAATTAGGCAGTGAGAGATGCGCAACAGATAAAGCTTAGTGTTGAAGGACAATATCCTTTGGAGTAGCTGGGGATTGAACCCATGACCACATGCATGCAAAGCATATGCTCTACCACTGAGCTACTGGCACTTGAGAAAGCTGTGCTGAGTTACATTTGCCTTGTACTCAAGCTAGTTGCTATTTTTCAAAATATAAATTTGGCAGAGAGAGATGTGCAACAGATAAAGTTTTGAGTTAAAGGATGACTTTCTTGGAGATGCTGGGGATTGAACCCAGGAACTCATACATGCAAAGCATGTGCTCTACCACTGAGCTACATCCCCTGATGGACTAACGCAAGTTTCCTGCAGGCGAGTGGAAAGTTCCACATTGCTTTGAAATGCTAGCTTGAGTAAAAGGGACATGTAACTCACCACAACCTTCACAAGAGGCAGTAGCTCAATGGTAGAGCATATACTTTGCATGTGTGAGGCTAATGGAAAGTTCCACATTCCTTTAAATTGCTGGGGATTGAAACCAGGACCTTTGTTGCAAAAAAAATAAAAAATAAAACTTTTTAATTCTACAACTTTCCTTGGAGACGCTGAGATTGTACCCAGGAGCTCATACATGCAAAGCATGTTCTCTACTACTGAACCACTGGCCCTTGTGAATGTTGGGCTGAGTTACGAGTGCCTTGTACTCAAGCTAGATGCAAATTTCCCAACTAAAAAATTAGGCAGAGAGAGATGTGCAACAGATAAAGGTTTAAGGATAACGGATAACTTTCCATGGAGATGCTGGGGATTGAACCCAGGACCTCATAGATGCAAAGCATGCGGTCTACCACTGAGCTACATCCCCTGATGGACTGAAGCAAGTTTCCTGCAGCCTAGTGGAAAGTTCCACATTGCGTTGAAATGCTAGCTTGAGTAAAAGGGACATGTAACTCACCACAACCTTCACAAGAGGCAGTAGCTCAATGGTAGAGCATATACTTTGCATGTGTGAGGCTAATGGAAAGTTCCACATTCCTTTAAATTGCTGGGGATTGAAACCAGGACCTTTGTTGCAAAAAATAAATAAAAAATAAAACTTTTCAATTCTACAACTTTCCTTGGAGACGCTGAGATTGAACCCAGGAGCTCATACATGCAAAGCATGTGCTGTACCACTGAACCACTGGCCCTTGTGAATGTTGGGCTGAGTTACATGTGCTTTGTACTCAAGCTAGATGCTAATTTTCCAACTAAATAATTAGGCAGAGAGAGATGTGCAACAGATAAATGTTTGAGTTAAAGGAAAACTTTCCTTGGAGATGCTGGGGATTGAACCCAGGACCTCATACATGCAAAGCATGCGCTCTACCACTGAGCTACATCCCCTGATGGACTGAAGCATGTTTCCCGCAGGCTAGTGGAAAGTTCCACATTGCTTTAAAATGCTAGCTTGAGTAAAAGGGACATGAAACTCACCACAACCTTCACAAGGGGCAGTAGCTCAATGGTAGAGCATATACTTTGCATGTGTGAGGCTAATGGAAAGTTCCACATTCCTTTAAATTGCTGGGGATTGAAACCAGGACCTTTGTTGCAAAAAAAATAAAAAATAAATCTTTTCAATTCTACAACTTTCCTTGGAGACGCTGAGATTGAACCGAGGAGCTCATACATGCAAAGCATGTTCTCTACCACTGAACCACTGGCCCTTGTGAATGTTGGGCTGAGTTACAAGTGCCTTGTACTCAAGCTAGATGCAAATTTCCCAACTAAAAAATTAGGCAGAGAGAGATGTGCAACAGAAAAAGCTTTGAGTTAAAGGATGACTTTCTTGGAGATGCTGGGGATTGAACCCAGGAACTCATACATGCAAAGCATGTGCTCTACCACTGAGCTACATCCCCTGATGGACTAACGCAAGTTTCCTGCAGGCGAGTGGAAAGTTCCACATTGCTTTGAAATGCTAGCTTGAGTAAAAGGGACATGTAACTCACCACAACCTTCACAAGAGGCAGTAGCTCAATGGTAGAGCATATACTTTGCATGTGTGAGGCTAATGGAAAGTTCCACATTCCTTTAAATTGCTGGGGATTGAAACCAGGACCTTTGTTGCAAAAAAAATAAAAAATAAAACTTTTTAATTCTACAACTTTCCTTGGAGACGCTGAGATTGTACCCAGGAGCTCATACAAGCAAAGCATGTTCTCTACTACTGAACCACTGGCCCTTGTGAATGTTGGGCTGAGTTACAAGTGCCTTGTACTCAAGCTAGATGCAAATTTCCCAACTAAAAAATTAGGCAGAGAGAGATGTGCAACAGATAAAGGTTTAAGGATAACGGATAACTTTCCGTGGAGATGCTGGGGATTGAACCCAGGACCTCATAGATGCAAAGCATGCGGTCTACCACTGAGCTACATCCCCTGATGGACTGAAGCAAGTTTCCTGCAGCCTAGTGGAAAGTTCCACATTGCGTTGAAATGCTAGCTTGAGTAAAAGGGACATGTAACTCACCACAACCTTCACAAGAGGCAGTAGCTCAATGGTAGAGCATATACTTTGCATGTGTGAGGCTAATGGAAAGTTCCACATTCCTTTAAATTGCTGGGGATTGAAACCAGGACCTTTGTTGCAAAAAAAAAATAAAAAATAAAACTTTTCAATTCTACAACTTTCCTTGGAGACGCTGAGATTGAACCCAGGAGCTCATACATGCAAAGCATGTGCTGTACCACTGAACCACTGGCCCTTGTGAATGTTGAGCTGAGTTACATGTGCTTTGTACTCAAGCTAGATGCTAATTTTCCAACTAAATAATTAGGCAGAGAGAGATGTGCAACAGATAAAGGTTTGAGTTAAAGGAAAACTTTCCTTGGAGATGCTGGGGATTGAACCCAGGACCTCATACATGCAAAGCATGCGCTCTACCACTGAGCTACATCCCCTGATGGACTGAAGCATGTTTCCCGCAGGCTAGTGGAAAGTTCCACATTGCTTTAAAATGCTAGCTTGAGTAAAAGGGACATGAAACTCACCACAACCTTCACAAGGGGCAGTAGCTCAATGGTAGAGCATATACTTTGCATGTGTGAGGCTAATGGAAAGTTCCACATTCCTTTAAATTGCTGGGGATTGAAACCAGGACCTTTGTTGCAAAAAAAATAAAAAATAAATCTTTTCAATTCTACAACTTTCCTTGGAGACGCTGAGATTGAACCGAGGAGCTCATACATGCAAAGCATGTTCTCTACCACTGAACCACTGGCCCTTGTGAATGTTGGGCTGAGTTACAAGTGCCTTGTACTCAAGCTAGATGCAAATTTCCCAACTAAAAAATTAGGCAGAGAGAGATGTGCAACAGAAAAAGCTTTGAGTTAAAGGATGACTTTCTTGGAGATGCTGGGGATTGAACCCAGGACCTCATACATGCAAAGCATGCGCTCTACCACTGAGCTACATCCCCTGATGGACTGAAGCAAGTTTCCTGCAGGCGAGTGGAAAGTTCCACATTGCTAAGAAATGCTAGCTTGAGTAAAAGGGACATGAAACTCACCACAACCTTCACAGGGGGCAGTAGCTCAATGGTAGAGTATATGCTTTGCCTGTATGAGGCTAAAGGAAAGTTCCAAATTGCTTTAAAATGCTGGGGATTGAACCCAGGACATTTGTTGCAAAAAAAATCCAACAAAACAACTTTACAATTCTACGTGGTGACACGGGAACTTTCTTTGGAGACGCTGGGGATTGAACCCAGGAGCTCATACATGCAAAGCATGTGTTCTACCACTGAGCCACTGGCCCTAGTGAAGGTTGGGCTGAGATACATGTACCTTATACTCAAGCTAGCTGCCATTTTTCCAAATATAAATTAGGCAGAGAGAGATTCACAACAGATAAAGCTTTGAGGTGAAGTATAACTATCCTTGGAGTTGCTGGAGATTGAACCCATGACCACATGCATGCAAAGCATATGCTCTACCACTGAACCACTGGCCCTTGTGAATGTTGGGCTGAGTTACATGTGCCTTGTACTCAAGCTAGATGCTAATTTCCCAACTAAATAATTAGGCAGAGAGAGATGTGCAACAGATAAAGGTTTGAGTTAAATGATAACTTTCCTTGGAGATGCTGGGGATTGAACCCAGGACCTCATACATGCAAAGCATGCGCTCTACCACTGAGCTACATCCCCTGACGGAATGAAGCAAGTTACCTGCAGGCTAGTGGAAAGTTCCACATTGCTTTGAAATGCTAGCTTGAGTAAAAGGGACATGAAACTCACCACAACCTTCACAAGGGGCAGTAGCTCAATGGTAGAGCATATACTTTGCATGTGTGAGGCTAATGGAAAGTTCCACATTCCTTTAAATTGCTGGGGATTGAAACCAGGACCTTTGTTGCAAAAAAAATAAAAAATAAAGCTTTTCAATTCTACAACTTTCCTTGGAGACGCTGAGATTGAACCCAGGAGCTCATACTTGCAAAGCATGTTCTCTACCACTGAACCACTGGCCCTTGTGAATGTTGGGCTGAGTTACAAGTGCCTTGTACTCAAGCTAGATGCTAATTTCCCAACTAAAAAATTAGGCAGAGAGAGATGTGCAACAGATAAAGGTTTGAGTTAAAGGATAACTTTCCTTGGAGATGCTGGGGTTTGAACCCAGGACCTCATACATGCAAAGCATGCGCTCTACCACTGAGCTACATCCCCTGATGAACTGAAGCAAGTTTCCTGCAGCCTAGTGGAAAGTTCCCCATTGCGTTGAAATGCTAGCTTGAGTAAAAAGGGACATGTAACTCACCACAACCTTCACAAGAGGCAGTAGCTCAATGGTAGAGCACCAGATAAAGCACCAGGAGCTCATACATGCAAAGCATGTGTTCTACCACTGAGCCACTGGCCCTAGTGAAGGTTGGGCTGAGATACATGTACCTTATACTCAAGCTAGCTGCCATTTTTCCAAATATAAATTAGGCAGAGAGAGATGCACAACAGATAAAGCTTTGAGGTGAAGTATAACTATCCTTGGAGTTGCTGGAGATTGAACCCATGACCACATGCATGCAAAGCATATGCTCTACCACTGAGCTACTGGCACTTGAGAAAGCTGTGTTGAGTTACATGTGCCTTGTACTCAAGCTAGTTGTTATTTTTCCAAATATAAATTTGGCAGAGAGAGATGTGCAACAGATAAAGCTTTGAGTTAAAGGATGAATTTCTTGGAGATGCTGGGGATTGAACCCAGGACCTCATACATGCAAAGCATGCGCTCTACCACTGAGCTACATGCCCTGATGGACTGAAGCAAGTTTCCTAATTCCTACTAAAATTCCTAAGTTTCCTAATTTTCCAACTAAATAATTAGGCAGAGAGAGATGTGCAACAGATAAAGGTTTGAGTTAAAGGAAAACTTTCCTTGGAGATGCTGGGGATTGAACCCAGGACCTAATACATGCAAAGCATGCGGTCTACCACTGAGCTACATCCCCTGATGGACTGAAGCAAGTTTCCTGCAGGCTAGTGGAAAGTTCCACATTGCGTTAAAATGCTAGCTTGAGTAAAAGGGACATGTAACTCACCACAACCTTCACAAGAGGCAGTAGCTCAATGGAAGAGCATATACTTTGCATGTGTGAGGCTAATGGAAAGTTCCACATTCCTATAAATTGCTGGGGATTGAAACCAGGACCTTTGTTGCAAAAAAAACTTAAAAAAAAAACTTTTCAATTCTACAACTTTCCTTGGAGACGCTGAGATTGATCCCAGGAGCTCATACATGCAAAGCATGTTCTCTACCACTGAACCACTGGCCCTTGTGAATGTTGGGCTGAGTTACAAGTGCCTTGTACTCAAGCTAGATGCTAATTTCCCAACTAAATAATTAGGCAGAGAGAGATGTGCAACAGATAAAGGTTTGAGTTAAAGGATAACTTTCCTTGGAGATGCTGGGGATTGAACCCAGGACCTCATACATGCAAAGCATGCGCTCTACCACTGAGCTACATCCCCTGATGGACTGAAGCAAGTTTCCTGCAGGCTAGTGGAAAGTTCCACATTGCTTTGAAATGCTAGCTTGAGTAAAAGGGACATGAAACTCACCACAACCTTCACAAGGGGCAGTAGCTCAATGGTAGAGCAGGTGCTTTGCATGTATGAGGCTAAAGGAAAGTTCCAAATTGCTTTAAAATGCTGGGGATTGAACCCAGGACATTTGTTGCAAAAAAAATAAAAAATAAAACTTTTCAATTCTACAACTTTCCTTGGAGACGGTGAGATTGAACCCAGGAGCTCATACATGCAAAGCATGTTCTCTACCACTGAACCACTGGCCCTTGTGAATGTTGGGCTGAGTTACAAGTGCCTTGTACTCAAGCTAGATGCTAATTTCCCAACTAAAAAATTAGGCAGAGAGAGATGTGCAACAGATAAAGGTTTGAGTTAAAGGATAACTTTCCTTGGAGATGCTGCGGATTGAACCCAGGACCTCATACATGCAAAGCATGCGCTCTACCACTGAGCTACATCCCCTGATGGACTGAAGCAAGTTTCCTGCAGCCTAGTGGAAAGTTCCACATTGCGTTGAAATGCTAGCTTGAGTAAAAGGGACATGTAACTCACCACAACCTTCACAAGAGGCAGTAGCTCAATGGAAGAGCATTTACTTTGCATGTGTGAGGCTAATGGAAAGTTCCACATTCCTATAAATTGCTGGGGATTGAAACCAGGACCTTTGTTGCAAAAAAAAATAAAAAAAAAAACTTTTCAATTCTACAACTTTCCTTGGAGACGCTGAGATTGATCCCAGGAGCTCATACATGCAAAGCATGTTCTCTACCACTGAACCACTGGCCCTTGTGAATGTTGGGCTGAGTTACAAGTGCCTTGTACTCAAGCTAGATGCTAATTTCCCAACTAAATAATTAGGCAGAGAGAGATGTGCAACAGATAAAGGTTTGAGTTAAAGGATAACTTTCCTTGGAGATGCTGGGGATTGAACCCAGGACCTCATACATGCAAAGCATGCGCTCTACCACTGAGCTCCATCCCCTGATGGACTGAAGCAAGTTTCCTGCAGGCTAGTGGAAAGTTCCACATTGCTTTGAAATGCTAGCTTGAGTAAAAGGGACATGAAACTCACCACAACCTTCACAAGGGGCAGTAGCTCAATGGTAGAGCAGGTGCTTTGCATGTATGAGGCTAAAGGAAAGTTCCAAATTGCTTTAAAATGCTGGGGATTGAACCCAGGACATTTGTTGCAAAAAAATCCAACAAAATAACTTTACAATTCTACGTGGTAACACAGGAACTTTCCTTGGAGATGCTGGGGATTGAACCCATGACCATATGAATGCAAGGCATATGCTCTACCACTGAGCTACTGTCACTTGAGAAAGCTGTGCTGAGTTACATGTGCCTTGTACTCAAGCTAGATGCTAATTTCCCAACTAAATAATTAGGCAGAGAGAGATGTGCAACAGATAAAGGTTTGAGTTAAAGGATAACTTTCCTTGGAGATGCTGGGGATTGAACCCAGGACCTCATACATGCAAAGCATGCGCTCTACCACTAAGCTACATCCCCTGATGGACTGAAGCAAGTTTCCTGCAGGCTAGTGGAAAGTTCCACATTGCTTTGAAATGCTAGCTTGAGTAAAAGGGACATGAAACTCACCACAACCTTCACAAGGGGCAGTAGCTCAATGGTAGAGCAGGTGCTTTGCATGTATGAGGCTAAAGGAAAGTTCCAAATTGCTTTAAAATGCTGGGGATTGAACCCAGGACATTTGTTGCAAAAAAATCCAACAAAATAACTTTACAATTCTACGTGGTAAGACAGGAACTTTCCTTGGAGAAGCTGGGGATTGAACCCATGACCACATGAATGCAAAGCATATGCTCTACCACTGAGCTACTGTCACTTGAGAAAGCTGTGCTGAGTTACATGTGCCTTGTACTCAAGCTAGTTGTTATTTTTCCAAATATAAATTTGGCAGAGAGAGATGTGCAACAGAAAAAGCTTTGAGTTAAAGGATGACTTTCTTGGAGATGCTGGGGATTGAACCCAGGACCTCATACATGCAAAGCATGCAGTCTACCACTGAGCTACATCCCCTGATGGACTGAAGCAAGTTTCCTGCAGCCTAGTGGAAAGTTCCACATTGCGTTGAAATGCTAGCTTGAGTAAAAGGGACATGTAACTAACCACAACCTTCACAAGAGGCAGTAGCTCAATGGTAGAGCATATACTTTGCATGTGTGAGGCTAATGGAAAGTTCCACATTCCTTTAAATTGCTGGGGATTGAAACCAGGACCTTTGTTGCAAAAAAAAAAAAAAAATAAAACTTTTCAATTCTACAACTTTCCTTAGAGACGCTGAGATTGAACACAGGAGCTCATACATGCAAAGCATGTGCTGTACCACTGAACCACTGGCCCTTGTGAATTTTGGGCTGAGTTACATGTGCTTTGTACTCAAGCTAGATGCTAATTTTCCAACTAAATAATTAGGCAGAGAGAGATGTGCAACAGATAAAGGTTTGAGTTAAAGGAAAACTTTCCTTGGAGATGCTGGGGATTGAACCCAGGACCTCATACATGCAAAGCATGCGCTCTACCACTGAGCTACATCCCCTGATGGAGTGAAGCAAGTTTCCTGCAGGCTAGTGGAAAGTTCCACATTGCTTTGAAGTGCTAGCTTGAGTAAAAGGGACATGAAACTCACCACAACCTTCACAGGGGGCAGTAGCTTAATGGTAGAGTATATGCTTTGCATGTATGAGGCTAAAGGAAAGTTCCAAATTGCTTTAAAATGCTGGGGATTGAACCCAGGACATTTGTTGCAAAAAAAATCCAACAAAACAACTTTACAATTCTACGTGGTGACACAGGAACTTTCTTTGGAGATGCTGGGGATTGAACCCAGGAGCTCATACATGCAAAGCATGTGTTCTACCACTGAGCCACTGGCCCTAGTGAAGGTTGGGCTGAGATACATGTACCTTATACTCAAGCTAGCTGCCATTTTTCCAAATATAAATTAGGCAGAGAGAGATGCACAACAGATAAAGCTTTGAGGTGAAGTATAACTATCCTTGGAGTTGCTGGAGATTGAACCCATGACCACATGCATGCAAAGCATATGCTCTACCACTGAACCACTGGCCCTTGTGAATGTTGGGCTGAGTTACATGTGCCTTGTACTCAAGCTAGATGCTAATTTCCCAACTAAATAATTAGGCAGAGAGAGATGTGCAACAGATAAAGGTTTGAGTTAAATGATAACTTTCCTTGGAGATGCTGGGGATTGAACCCAGGACCTCATACATGCAAAGCATGCGCTCTACCACTGAGCTACATCCCCTGACGGAATGAAGCAAGTTTCCTGCAGGCTAGTGGAAAGTTCCACATTGCTTTGAAATGCTAGCTTGAGTAAAAGGGACATGAAACTCACCACAACCTTCACAAGGGGCAGTAGCTCAATGGTAGAGCATTTACTTTGCATGTGTGAGGCTAATGGAAAGTTCCACATTCCTTTAAATTGCTGTGGATTGAAACCAGGACCTTTGTTGCAAAAAAAATAAAAAATAAATCTTTTCAATTCTTCAACTTTCCTTGGAGACGCTGAGATTGAACCGAGGAGCTCATACATGCAAAGCATGTTCTCTACCACTGAACCACTGGCCCTTGTGAATGTTGGGCTGAGTTACAAGTGCCTTGTACTCAAGCTAGATGCAAATTTCCCAACTAAAAAATTAGGCAGAGAGAGATGTGCAACAGAAAAAGCTTTGAGTTAAAGGATGACTCTTGGAGATGCTGGGGATTGAACCCAGGACCTCATACATGCAAAGTATGCGCTCTACCACTGAGCTACATCCCCTGATGGACTGAAGAAAGTTTCCTGCAGGCGAGTGGAAAGTTCCACATTGCTAAGAAATGCTAGCTTGAGTAAAAGGGACATGAAACTCACCACAACCTTCACAGGGGGCAGTAGCTCAATGGTAGAGTATAAACTTTGCATGTATGAGGCTAAAGGAAAGTTCCAAATTGCTTTAAAATGCTGGGGATTGAACCCAGGACATTTGTTGCAAAAAAAATCCAACAAAACAACTTTACAATTCTACGTGGTGACACAGGAATTTTCTTTGGAGACGGTGGGGATTGAACCCAGGAGCTCATACATGCAAAGCATGTGTTCTACCACTGAGCCACTGGCCCTAGTGAAGGTTGGGCTGAGATACATGTACCTTATACTCAAGCTAGCTGCCATTTTTCCAAATATAAATTAGGCAGAGAGAGATGCACAACAGATAAAGCTTTGAGGTGAAGTATAACTATCCTTGGAGTTGCTGGAGATTGAACCCATGACCACATGCATGCAAAGCATATGCTCTACCACTGAACCACTGGCCCTTGTGAATGTTGGGCTGAGTTACATGTGCCTTGTACTCAAGCTAGATGCTAATTTCCCAACCAAATAATTAGGCAGAGAGAGATGTGCAACAGATAAAGGTTTGAGTTAAATGATAACTTTCCTTGGAGATGCTGGGGATTGAACCCAGGACCTCATACATGCAAAGCATGCGCTCTACCACTGAGCTACATCCCCTGACGGAATGAAGCAAGTTTCCTGCAGGCTAGTGGAAAGTTCCACATTGCTTTGAAATGCTAGCTTGAGTAAAAGGGACATGAAACTCACCACAACCTTCACAAGGGGCAGTAGCTCAATGGTAGAGCATATACTTTGCATGTGTGAGGCTAATGGAAAGTTCCACATTCCTTTAAATTGCTGGGGATTGAAACCAGGACCTTTGTTGCAAAAAAAAATAAAAAATAAAACTTTTCAATTCTACAACTTTCCTTGGAGACGCTGAGATTGATCCCAGGAGCTCATACATGCAAAGCATGTTCTCTACCACTGAACCACTGGCCCTTGTGAATGTTGGGCTGAGTTACAAGTGCCTTGTACTCAAGCTAGATGCTAATTTCCCAACTAAATAATTAGGCAGAGAGAGATGTGCAACAGATAAAGGTTTGAGTTAAAGGATAACTTTCCTTAGAGATGCTGGGGATTGAACCCAGGACCTCATACATGCAAAGCATGCGCTCTACCACTGAGCTACATCCCCTGATGGACTGAAGCAAGTTTCCTGCAGGCTAGTGGAAAGTTCCACATTGCTTTGAAATGCTAGCTTGAGTAAAAGGGACATGAAACTCACCACAACCTTCACAAGGGGCAGTAGCTCAATGGTAGAGCAGGTGCTTTGCATGTATGAGGCTAAAGGAAAGTTCCAAATTGCTTTAAAATGCTGGGGATTGAACCCAGGACATTTGTTGCAAAAAAATCCAACAAAATTACTTTACAATTCTACGTGGTAACACAGGAACTTTCCTTGGAGAAGCTGGGGATTGAACCCATGACCACATGAATGCAAGGCATATGCTTTACCACTGAGCTACTGTCACTTGAGAAAGCTGTGCTGAGTTACATGTGCCTTGTACTCAAGCTAGATGCTAATTTCCCAACTAAATAATTAGGCAGAGAGAGATGTGCAACAGATAAAGGTTTGAGTTAAAGGATAACTTTCCTTGGAGATGCTGGGGATTGAACCCAGGACCTCATACATGCAAAGCATGCGCTCTACCACTGAGCTACATCCCCTGATGGACTGAAGCAAGTTTCCTGCAGGCTAGTGGAAAGTTCCACATTGCTTTGAAATGCTAGCTTGAGTAAAAGGGACATGAAACTCACCACAACCTTCACAAGGGGCAGTAGCTCAATGGTAGAGCAGGTGCTTTGCATGTATGAGGCTAAAGGAAAGTTCCAAATTGCTTTAAAATGCTGGGGATTGAACCCAGGACATTTGTTGCAAAAAAATCCAACAAAATAACTTTACAATTCTACGTGGTAAGACGGGAACTTTCCTTGGAGAAGCTGGGGATTGAACCCATGACCACATGAATGCAAAGCATATGCTCTACCACTGAGCTACTGTCACTTGAGAAAGCTGTGCTGAGTTACATGTGCCTTGTACTCAAGCTAGTTGTTATTTTTCCAAATATAAATTTGGCAGAGAGAGATGTGCAACAGAAAAAGCTTTGAGTTAAAGGATGACTTTCTTGGAGATGCTGGGGATTGAACCTAGGACCTCATACATGCAAAGCATGCAGTCTACCACTGAGCTACATCCCCTGATGGACTGAAGCAAGTTTCCTGCAGCCTAGTGGAAAGTTCCACATTGCGTTGAAATGCTAGCTTGAGTAAAAGGTAAATGTAACTCACCACAACCTTCACAAGAGGCAGTAGCTCAATGGTAGAGCATATACTTTGCATGTGTGAGGCTAATGGAAAGTTCCACATTCCTTTAAATTGCTGGGGATTGAAACCAGGACCTTTGTTGCAAAAAAAATAAAAAATAAAACTTTTCAATTCTACAACTTTCCTTAGAGACGCTGAGATTGAACCCAGGAGCTCATACATGCAAAGCATGTGCTGTACCACTGAACCACTGGCCCTTGTGAATGTTGGGCTGAGTTACATGTGCTTTGTACTCAAGCTAGATGCTAATTTTCCAACTAAATAATTAGGCAGAGAGAGATGTGCAACAGATAAAGGTTTGAGTTAAAGGAAAACTTTCCTTGGAGATGCTGGGGATTGAACCCAGGACCTCATACATGCAAAGCATGCGCTCTACCACTGAGCTACATCCCCTGATGGACTGAAGCAAGTTTCCTGCAGGCTAGTGGAAAGTTCCACATTGCTTTGAAGTGCTAGCTTGAGTAAAAGGGACATGAAACTCACCACAACCTTCACAGGGGGCAGTAGCTCAATGGTTGAGTATATGCGTTGCATGTATGAGGCTAAAGGAAAGTTCCAAATTGCTTTAAAATGCTGGGGATTGAACCCAGGACATTTGTTGCAAAAAAATCCAACAAAACAACTTTACAATTCTACGTGGTGACACGGGAACTTTCTTTGGAGACGGTGGGGATTGAACCCAGGAGCTCATACATGCAAAGCATGTGTTCTACCACTGAGCCACTGGCCCTAGTGAAGGTTGGGCTGAGATACATGTACCTTATACTCAAGCTAGCTGCCATTTTTCCAAATATAAATTAGGCAGAGAGAGATGCACAACAGATAAAGCTTTGAGGTGAAGTATAACTATCCTTGGAGTTGCTGGAGATTGAACCCATGACCACATGCATGCAAAGCATATGCTCTACCACTGAGCTACTGGCACTTGAGAAAGCTGTGTTGAGTTACATGTGCCTTGTACTCAAGCTAGTTGTTATTTTTCCAAATATAAATTTGGCAGAGAGAGATGTGCAACAGATAAAGCTTTGAGTTAAAGGATGACTTTCTTGGAGATGCTGGGGATTGAACCCAGGACCTCATACATGCAAAGCATGCACTCTACCACTGAGCTACATCCCCTGATGGACTGAAGCAAGTTTCCTGCAGCCTAGTGGAAAGTTCCACATTGCGTTGAAATGCTAGCTTGAGTAAAAGGAACATGTAACTCACCACAACCTTCACAAGAGGCAGTTGCTCAATGGTAGAGCATATACTTTGCATGTGTGAGGCTAATGGAAAGTTCCACATTCCTTTAAATTGCTGGGGATTGAAACCAGGACTTTTGTTGCAAAAAAAATAAAAAATAAAACTTTTCAATTCTTCAACTTTCCTTGGAGATGCTGAGATTGAACCCAGGAGCTCATACATGCAAAGCATGTGCTCTACCACTGAACCACTGGCCCTTGTGAATGTTGGGCTGAGTTACATGTGCCTTGTACTCAAGCTAGATGCTAATTTTCCAACTAAATAATTAGGCAGAGAGAGATGTGCAACAGATAAAGGTTTGAGTTAAAGGAAAACTTTCCTTGGAAATGGTGATTGAACCCAGGACCTCATACATGCAAAGCATGCGCTCTACCACTGAGCTACATCCCCTGATGGACTGAAGCAAGTTTCCTGCAGGCTAGTGGAAAGTTCCACATTGCTTTGAAATGCTAGCTTGAGTAAAAGGGACATGAAACTCACCACAACCATCACAAGGGGCAGTAGCTCAATGGTAGAGCATATGCTTTGCATGTATTAGGCTAATGGAAAGTTCCAAATTGCTTTAAATGCTGGGGATTGAACCCAGGACCTTTTTTGCAAAAGTTTTTTGCAAAAAAAATACAAAAAAATCCTTACAATTCAACAAATTTCTTTGGAGACACTGGGGATTGAACCCAGGAGCTCATACATACAAAGCATGCGCTCTACCACTGAGCCACTGGACTTGTGAAGGTTGGGCTGAGTTACATGTACCTTATACTCAAGCTAGTTGCTATTTTTCCAAATATAAATTAGGCAGTGAGAGATGCGCAACAGATAAAGCTTAGTGTTGAAGGACAATATCCTTTGGAGTAGCTGGGGATTGAACCCATGACCACATGCATGCAAAGCATATGCTCTACCACTGAGCTACTGGCACTTGAGAAAGCTGTGCTGAGTTACATTTGCCTTGTACTCAAGCTAGTTGCTATTTTTCAAAATATAAATTTGGCAGAGAGAGATGTGCAACAGATAAAGTTTTGAGTTAAAGGATGACTTTCTTGGAGATGCTGGGGATTGAACCCAGGAACTCATACATGCAAAGCATGTGCTCTACCACTGAGCTACATCCCCTGATGGACTGAAGCATGTTTCCCGCAGGCTAGTGGAAAGTTCCACATTGCTTTAAAATGCTAGCTTGAGTAAAAGGGACATGAAACTCACCACAACCTTCACAAGGGGCAGTAGCTCAATGGTAGAGCATATACTTTGCATGTGTGAGGCTAATGGAAAGTTCCACATTCCTTTAAATTGCTGGGGATTGAAACCAGGACCTTTGTTGCAAAAAAAATAAAAAATAAATCTTTTCAATTCTACAACTTTCCTTGGAGACGCTGAGATTGAACCGAGGAGCTCATACATGCAAAGCATGTTCTCTACCACTGAACCACTGGCCCTTGTGAATGTTGGGCTGAGTTACAAGTGCCTTGTACTCAAGCTAGATGCAAATTTCCCAACTAAAGAATTAGGCAGAGAGAGATGTGCAACAGATAAAGGTTTGAGTTAAAGGATGACTTTCCTTGGAGATGCTGGGGATTGAACCCAGGACCTCATACATGCAAAGCATGCGCTCTACCACTGAGCTACATCCCCTGATGGAGTGAAGCAAGTTTCCTGCAGGCTAGTGGAAAGTTCCACATTGCTTTGAAGTGCTAGCTTGAGTAAAAGGGACATGAAACTCACCACAACCTTCACAGGGGGCAGTAGCTCAATGGTAGAGTATATGCTTTGCATGTATGAGGCTAAAGGAAAGTTCCAAATTGCTTTAAAATGCTGGGGATTGAACCCAGGACATTTGTTGCAAAAAAAATCCAACAAAACAACTTTACAATTCTACGTGGTGACACAGGAACTTTCTTTGGAGACGCTGGGGATTGAACCCAGGAGCTCATACATGCAAAGCATGTGTTCTACCACTGAGCCACTGGCCCTAGTGAAGGTTGGGCTGAGATACATGTACCTTATACTCAAGCTAGCTGCCATTTTTCCAAATATAAATTAGGCAGAGAGAGATGCACAACAGATAAAGCTTTGAGGTGAAGTATAACTATCCTTGGAGTTGCTGGAGATTGAACCCATGACCACATGCATGCAAAGCATATGCTCTACCACTGAACCACTGGCCCTTGTGAATGTTGGGCTGAGTTACATGTGCCTTGTACTCAAGCTAGATGCTAATTTCCCAACTAAATAATTAGGCAGAGAGAGATGTGCAACAGATAAAGGTTTGAGTTAAATGATAACTTTCCTTGGAGATGCTGGGGATTGAACCCAGGACCTCATACATGCAAAGCATGCGCTCTACCACTGAGCTACATCCCCTGACGGAATGAAGCAAGTTTCCTGCAGGCTAGTGGAAAGTTCCACATTGCTTTGAAATGCTAGCTTGAGTAAAAGGGACATGAAACTCACCACAACCTTCACAAGGGGCAGTAGCTCAATGGTAGAGCATATACTTTGCATGTGTGAGGCTAATGGAAAGTTCCACATTCCTTTAAATTGCTGGGGATTGAAACCAGGACCTTTGTTGCAAAAAAAATAAAAAATAAAACTTTTCAATTCTACAACTTTCCTTGGAGACGCTGAGATTGAACCCAGGAGCTCATACATGCAAAGCATGTTCTCTACCACTGAACCACTGGCCCTTGTGAATGTTGGGCTGAGTTACAAGTGCCTTGTACTCAAGCTAGATGCTAATTTCCCAACTAAAAAATTAGGCAGAGAGAGATGTGCAACAGATAAAGGTTTGAGTTAAAGGATAACTTTCCTTGGAGATGCTGGGGATTGAACCCAGGACCTCATACATGCAAAGCATGCGCTCTACCACTGAGCTACATCCCCTGATGGACTGAAGCAAGTTTCCTGCAGCCTAGTGGAAAGTTCCACATTGCGTTGAAATGCTAGCTTGAGTAAAAGGGACATGTAACTCACCACAACCTTCACAAGAGGCAGTAGCTCAATGGAAGAGCATATACTTTGCATGTGTGAGGCTAATGGAAAGTTCCACATTCCTATAAATTGCTGGGGATTGAAACCAGGACCTTTGTTGCAAAAAAAACTAAAAAAAAAAACTTTTCAATTCTACAACTTTCCTTGGAGACGCTGAGATTGATCCCAGGAGCTCATACATGCAAAGCATGTTCTCTACCACTGAACCACTGGCCCTTGTGAATGTTGGGCTGAGTTACAAGTGCCTTGTACTCAAGCTAGATGCTAATTTCCCAACTAAATAATTAGGCAGAGAGAGATGTGCAACAGATAAAGGTTTGAGTTAAAGGATAACTTTCCTTGGAGATGCTGGGGATTGAACCCAGGACCTCATACATGCAAAGCATGCGCTCTACCACTGAGCTACATCCCCTGACGGACTGAAGCAAGTTTCCTGCAGGCTAGTGGAAAGTTCCACATTGCTTTGAAATGCTAGCTTGAGTAAAAGGGACATGAAACTCACCACAACCTTCACAAGGGGCAGTAGCTCAATGGTAGAGCAGGTGCTTTGCATGTATGAGGCTAAAGGAAAGTTCCAAATTGCTTTAAAATGCTGGGGATTGAACCCAGGACATTTGTTGCAAAAAAAATAAAAAATAAAACTTTTCAATTCTACAACTTTCCTTGGAGACGGTGAGATTGAACCCAGGAGCTCATACATGCAAAGCATGTTCTCTACCACTGAACCACTGGCCCTTGTGAATGTTGGGCTGAGTTACAAGTGCCTTGTACTCAAGCTAGATGCTAATTTCCCAACTAAAAAATTAGGCAGAGAGAGATGTGCAACAGATAAAGGTTTGAGTTAAAGGATAACTTTCCTTGGAGATGCTGCGGATTGAACCCAGGACCTCATACATGCAAAGCATGCGCTCTACCACTGAGCTACATCCCCTGATGGACTGAAGCAAGTTTCCTGCAGCCTAGTGGAAAGTTCCACATTGCGTTGAAATGCTAGCTTGAGTAAAAGGGACATGTAACTCACCACAACCTTCACAAGAGGCAGTAGCTCAATGGAAGAGCATATACTTTGCATGTGTGAGGCTAATGGAAAGTTCCACATTCCTATAAATTGCTGGGGATTGAAACCAGGACCTTTGTTGCAAAAAAAAATAAAATAAAAAACTTTTCAATTCTACAACTTTCCTTGGAGACGCTGAGATTGATCCCAGGAGCTCATACATGCAAAGCATGTTCTCTACCACTGAACCACTGGCCCTTGTGAATGTTGGGCTGAGTTACAAGTGCCTTGTACTCAAGCTAGATGCTAATTTCCCAACTAAATAATTAGGCAGAGAGAGATGTGCAACAGATAAAGGTTTGAGTTAAAGGATAACTTTCCTTGGAGATGCTGGGGATTGAACCCAGGACCTCATACATGCAAAGCATGCGCTCTACCACTGAGCTACATCCCCTGATGGACTGAAGCAAGTTTCCTGCAGGCGAGTGGAAAGTTCCACATTGCTTTGAAATGCTAGCTTGAGTAAAAGGGACATGAAACTCACCACAACCTTCACAAGGGGCAGTAGCTCAATGGTAGAGCAGGTGCTTTGCATGTATGAGGCTAAAGGAAAGTTCCAAATTGCTTTAAAATGCTGGGGATTGAACCCAGGACATTTGTTGCAAAAAAATCCAACAAAATAACTTTACAATTCTACGTGGTAACACAGGAACTTTCCTTGGAGACGCTGGGGATTGAACCCATGACCACATGAATGCAAGGCATATGCTCTACCACTGAGCTACTGTCACTTGAGAAAGCTGTGCTGAGTTACATGTGCCTTGTACTCAAGCTAGATGCTAATTTCCCAACTAAATAATTAGGCAGAGAGAGATGTGCAACAGATAAAGGTTTGAGTTAAAGGATAACTTTCCTTGGAGATGCTGGGGATTGAACCCAGGACCTCATACATGCAAAGCATGCGCTCTACCACTGAGCTACATCCCCTGATGGACTGAAGCAAGTTTCCTGCAGGCTAGTGGAAAGTTCCACATTGCTTTGAAATGCTAGCTTGAGTAAAAGGGACATGAAACTCACCACAACCTTCACAAGGGGCAGTAGCTCAATGGTAGAGCAGGTGCTTTGCATGTATGAGGCTAAAGGAAAGTTCCAAATTGCTTTAAAATGCTGGGGATTGAACCCAGGACATTTGTTGCAAAAAAATCCAACAAAATAACTTTACAATTCTACGTGGTAAGACGGGAACTTTCCTTGGAGAAGCTGGGGATTGAACCCATGAACACATGAATGCAAAGCATATGCTCTACCACTGAGCTACTGTCACTTGAGAAAGCTGTGCTGAGTTACATGTGCCTTGTACTCAAGCTAGTTGTTATTTTTCCAAATATAAATTTGGCAGAGAGAGATGTGCAACAGAAAAAGCTTTGAGTTAAAGGATGACTTTCTTGGAGATGCTGGGGATTGAACCCAGGACCTCATACATGCAAAGCATGCAGTCTACCACTGAGCTACATCCCCTGATGGACTGAAGCAAGTTTCCTGCAGCCTAGTGGAAAGTTCCACATTGCGTTGAAATGCTAGCTTGAGTAAAAGGGACATGTAACTCACCACAACCTTCACAAGAGGCAGTAGCTCAATGGTAGAGCATATACTTTGCATGTGTGAGGCTAATGGAAAGTTCCACATTCCTTTAAATTGCTGGGGATTGAAACCAGGACCTTTGTTGCAAAAAAAAATAAAAAATAAAACTTTTCAATTCTACAACTTTCCTTAGAGACGCTGAGATTGAACACAGGAGCTCATACATGCAAAGCATGTGCTGTACCACTGAACCACTGGCCCTTGTGAATTTTGGGCTGAGTTACATGTGCTTTGTACTCAAGCTAGATGCTAATTTTCCAACTAAATAATTAGGCAGAGAGAGATGTGCAACAGATAAAGGTTTTAGTTAAAGGAAAAGTTTCCTTGGAGATGCTGGGGATTGAACCCAGGACCTCATACATGCAAAGAATGCGCTCTACCACTGAGCTACATCCCCTGATGGAGTGAAGCAAGTTTCCTGCAGGCTAGTGGAAAGTTCCACATTGCTTTGAAGTGCTAGCTTGAGTAAAAGGGACATGAAACTCACCACAACCTTCACAGGGGGCAGTAGCTCAATGGTAGAGTATATGCTTTGCATGTATGAGGCTAAAGGAAAGTTCCAAATTGCTTTAAAATGCTGGGGATTGAACCCAGGACATTTGTTGCAAAAAAAATCCAACAAAACAACTTTACAATTCTACGTGGTGACACAGGAACTTTCTTTGGAGACGCTGGGGATTGAACCCAGGAGCTCATACATGCAAAGCATGTGTTCTACCACTGAGCCACTGACCCTAGTGAAGGTTAAGCTGAGATACATGTACCTTATACTCAAGCTAGCTGCCATTTTTCCAAATATAAATTAGGCAGAGAGAGATGCACAACAGATAAAGCTTTGAGGTGAAGTATAACTATCCTTGGAGTTGCTGGAGATTGAACCCATGACCACATGCATGCAAAGCATATGCTCTACCACTGAACCACTGGCCCTTGTGAATGTTGGGCTGAGTTACATGTGCCTTGTACTCAAGCTAGATGCTAATTTCCCAACTAAATAATTAGGCAGAGAGAGATGTGCAACAGATAAAGGTTTGAGTTAAATGATAACTTTCCTTGGAGATGCTGGGGATTGAACCCAGGACCTCATACATGCAAAGCATGCGCTCTACCACTGAGCTACATCCCCTGACGGAATGAAGCAAGTTTCCTGCAGGCTAGTGGAAAGTTCCACATTGATTTGAAATGCTAGCTTGAGTAAAAGGGACATGAAACTCACCACAACCTTCACAAGGGGCAGTAGCTTAATGGTAGAGCATATACTTTGCATGTGTGAGGCTAATGGAAAGTTCCACATTCCTTTAAATTGCTGTGGATTGAAACCAGGAACGTTTGTTGCAAAAAAAATAAAAAATAAATCTTTTCAATTCTTCAACTTTCCTTGGAGACGCTGAGATTGAACGGAGGAGCTCATACATGCAAAGCATGTTCTCTACCACTGAACCACTGGCCCTTGTGAATGTTGGGCTGAGTTACAAGTGCCTTGTACTCAAGCTAGATGCAAATTTCCCAACTAAAAAATTAGGCAGAGAGAGATGTGCAACAGAAAAAGCTTTGAGTTAAAGGATGACTTTCTTGGAGATGCTGGGGATTGAACCCAGGACCTCATACATGCAAAGCATGCGCTCTACCACTGAGCTACATCCCCTGATGGACTGAAGAAAGTTTCCTGCAGGCGAGTGGAAAGTTCCACATTGCTAAGAAATGCTAGCTTGAGTAAAAGGGACATGAAACTCACCACAACCTTCACAGGGGGCAGTAGCTCAATGGTAGAGTATAAACTTTGCATGTATGAGGCTAAAGGAAAGTTCCAAATTGCTTTAAAATGCTGGGGATTGAACCCAGGACATTTGTTGCAAAAAAAATCCAACAAAACAACTTTACAATTCTACGTGGTGACACAGGAATTTTCTTTGGAGACGGTGGGGATTGAACCCAGGAGCTCATACATGCAAAGCATGTGTTCTACCACTGAGCCACTGGCCCTAGTGAAGGTTGGGCTGAGATACATGTACCTTATACTCAAGCTAGCTGCCATTTTTCCAAATATAAATTAGGCAGAGAGAGATGCACAAAAGATTAAACTTTGAGGTGAAGTATAACTATCCTTGGAGTTGCTGGAGATTGAACCCATGACCACATGCATGCAAAGCATATGCTCTACCACTGAACCACTGGCCCTTGTGAATGTTGGGCTGAGTTACATGTGCCTTGTACTCAAGCTAGATGCTAATTTCCCAACCAAATAATTAGGCAGAGAGAGATGTGCAACAGATAAAGGTTTGAGTTAAATGATAACTTTCCTTGGAGATGCTGGGGATTGAACCCAGGACCTCATACATGCAAAGCATGCGCTCTACCACTGAGCTACATCCCCTGACGGAATGAAGCAAGTTTCCTGCAGGCTAGTGGAAAGTTCCACATTGCTTTGAAATGCTAGCTTGAGTAAAAGGGACATGAAACTCACCACAACCTTCACAAGGGGCAGTAGCTCAATGGTAGAGCATATACTTTGCATGTGTGAGGCTAATGGAAAGTTCCACATTCCTTTAAATTGCTGGGGATTGAAACCAGGACCTTTGTTGCAAAAATAATAAAAAATAAAACTTTTCAATTCTACAACTTTCCTTGGAGACGCTGAGATTGAACCCAGGAGCTCATACATGCAAAGCATGTTCTCTACCACTGAACCACTGGCCCTTGTGAATGTTGGGCTGAGTTACAAGTGCCTTGTACTCAAGCTAGATGCTAATTTCCCAACTAAAAAATTAGGCAGAGAGAGATGTGCAACAGATAAAGGTTTGAGTTAAAGGATAACTTTCCTTGGAGATGCTGGGGATTGAACCCAGGACCTCATACATGCAAAGCATGCGCTCTACCACTGAGCTACATCCCCTGATGGACTGAAGCAAGTTTCCTGCAGCCTAGTGGAAAGTTCCACATTGCGTTGAAATGCTAGCTTGAGTAAAAGGGACATGTAACTCACCACAACCTTCACAAGAGGCAGTAGCTCAATGGTAGAGCATATACTTTGCATGTGTGAGGCTAATGGAAAGTTCCACATTCCTATAAATTGCTGGGGATTGAAACCAGGACCTTTGTTGCAAAAAAAAATAAAAAATAAAACTTTTCAATTCTACAACTTTCCTTGGAGACGCTGAGATTGATCCCAGGAGCTCATACATGCAAAGCATGTTCTCTACCACTGAACCACTGGCCCTTGTGAATGTTGGGCTGAGTTACAAGTGCCTTGTACTCAAGCTAGATGCTAATTTCCCAACTAAATAATTAGGCAGAGAGAGATGTGCAACAGATAAAGGTTTGTGTTAAAGGATAACTTTCCTTAGAGATGCTGGGGATTGAACCCAGGACCTCATACATGCAAAGCATGCGCTCTACCACTGAGCTACATCCCCTGATGGACTGAAGCAAGTTTCCTGCAGGCTAGTGGAAAGTTCCACATTGCTTTGAAATGCTAGCTTGAGTAAAAGGGACATGAAACTCACCACAACCTTCACAAGGGGCAGTAGCTCAATGGTAGAGCAGGTGCTTTGCATGTATGAGGCTAAAGGAAAGTTCCAAATTGCTTTAAAATGCTGGGGATTGAACCCAGGACATTTGTTGCAAAAAAATCCAACAAAATAACTTTACAATTCTACGTGGTAACACAGGAACTTTCCTTGGAGAAGCTGGGGATTGAACCCATGACCACATGAATGCAAGGCATATGCTCTACCACTGAGCTACTGTCACTTGAGAAAGCTGTGCTGAGTTACATGTGCCTTGTACTCAAGCTAGATGCTAATTTCCCAACTAAATAATTAGGCAGAGAGAGATGTGCAACAGATAAAGGTTTGAGTTAAAGGATAACTTTCCTTGGAGATGCTGGGGATTGAACCCAGGACCTCATACATGCAAAGCATGCGCTCTACCACTGAGCTACATCCCCTGATGGACTGAAGCAAGTTTCCTGCAGGCTAGTGGAAAGTTCCACATTGCTTTGAAATGCTAGCTTGAGTAAAAGGGACATGAAACTCACCACAACCTTCACAAGGGGCAGTAGCTCAATGGTAGAGCAGGTGCTTTGCATGTATGAGGCTAAAGGAAAGTTCCAAATTGCTTTAAAATGCTGGGGATTGAACCCAGGACATTTGTTGCAAAAAAATCCAACAAAATAACTTTACAATTCTACGTGGTAAGACGGGAACTTTCCTTGGAGAAGCTGGGGATTGAACCCATGACCACATGAATGCAAAGCATATGCTCTACCACTGAGCTACTGTCACTTGAGAAAGCTGTGCTGAGTTACATGTGCCTTGTACTCAAGCTAGTTGTTATTTTTCAAAATATAAATTTGGCAGAGAGAGATGTGCAACAGAAAAAGCTTTGAGTTAAAGGATGACTTTCTTGGAGATGCTGGGGATTGAACCCAGGACCTCATACATGCAAAGCATGCAGTCTACCACTGAGCTACATCCCCTGATGGACTGAAGCAAGTTTCCTGCAGCCTAGTGGAAAGTTCCACATTGCGTTGAAATGCTAGCTTGAGTAAAAGGGACATGTAACTCACCACAACCTTCACAAGAGGCAGTAGCTCAATGGTAGAGCATATACTTTGCATGTGTGAGGCTAATGGAAAGTTCCACATTCCTTTAAATTGCTGGGGATTGAAACCAGGACCTTTGTTGCAAAAAAAATAAAAAATAAAACTTTTCAATTCTACAACTTTCCTTAGAGACGCTGAGATTGAACCCAGGAGCTCATACATGCAAAGCATGTGGTGTTCCACTGAACCACTGGCCCTTGTGAATGTTGGGCTGAGTTACATGTGCTTTGTACTCAAGCTAGATGCTAATTTTCCAACTAAATAATTAGGCAGAGAGAGATGTGCAACAGATAAAGGTTTGAGTTAAAGGAAAACTTTCCTTGGAGATGCTGGGGATTGAACCCAGGACCTCATACATGCAAAGCATGCGCTCTACCACTGAGCTACATCCCCTGATGGACTGAAGCAAGTTTCCTGCAGGCTAGTGGAAAGTTCCACATTGCTTTGAAGTGCTAGCTTGAGTAAAAGGGACATGAAACTCACCACAACCTTCACAGGGGGCAGTAGCTCAATGGTTGAGTATATGCGTTGCATGTATGAGGCTAAAGGAAAGTTCCAAATTGCTTTAAAATGCTGGGGATTGAACCCAGGACATTTGTTGCAAAAAAATCCAACAAAACAACTTTACAATTCTACGTGGTGACACGGGAACTTTCTTTGGAGACGGTGGGGATTGAACCCAGGAGCTCATACATGCAAAGCATGTGTTCTACCACTGAGCCACTGGCCCTAGTGAAGGTTGGGCTGAGATACATGTACCTTATACTCAAGCTAGCTGCCATTTTTCCAAATATAAATTAGGCAGAGAGAGATGCACAACAGATAAAGCTTTGAGGTGAAGTATAACTATCCTTGGAGTTGCTGGAGATTGAACCCATGACCACATGCATGCAAAGCATATGCTCTACCACTGAGCTACTGGCACTTGAGAAAGCTGTGTTGAGTTACATGTGCCTTGTACTCAAGCTAGTTGTTATTTTTCCAAATATAAATTTGGCAGAGAGAGATGTGCAACAGATAAAGCTTTGAGTTAAAGGATGACTTTCTTGGAGATGCTGGGGATTGAACCCAGGACCTCATACATGCAAAGCATGCACTCTACCACTGAGCTACATCCCCTGATGGACTGAAGCAAGTTTCCTGCAGCCTAGTGGAAAGTTCCACATTGCGTTGAAATGCTAGCTTGAGTAAAAGGAACATGTAACTCACCACAACCTTCACAAGAGGCAGTTGCTCAATGGTAGAGCATATACTTTGCATGTGTGAGGCTAATGGAAAGTTCCACATTCCTTTAAATTGCTGGGGATTGAAACCAGGACTTTTGTTGCAAAAAAAATAAAAAATAAAACTTTTCAATTCTTCAACTTTCCTTGGAGATGCTGAGATTGAACCCAGGAGCTCATACATGCAAAGCATGTGCTCTACCACTGAACCACTGGCCCTTGTGAATGTTGGGCTGAGTTACATGTGCCTTGTACTCAAGCTAGATGCTAATTTTCCAACTAAATAATTAGGCAGAGAGAGATGTGCAACAGATAAAGGTTTGAGTTAAAGGAAAACTTTCCTTGGAAATGGTGATTGAACCCAGGACCTCATACATGCAAAGCATGCGCTCTACCACTGAGCTACATCCCCTGATGGACTGAAGCAAGTTTCCTGCAGGCTAGTGGAAAGTTCCACATTGCTTTGAAATGCTAGCTTGAGTAAAAGGGACATGAAACTCACCACAACCATCACAAGGGGCAGTAGCTCAATGGTAGAGCATATGCTTTGCATGTATTAGGCTAATGGAAAGTTCCAAATTGCTTTAAATGCTGGGGATTGAACCCAGGACCTTTTTTGCAAAAGTTTTTTGCAAAAAAAATACAAAAAAATCCTTACAATTCAACAAATTTCTTTGGAGACACTGGGGATTGAACCCAGGAGCTCATACATACAAAGCATGCGCTCTACCACTGAGCCACTGGACTTGTGAAGGTTGGGCTGAGTTACATGTACCTTATATTCAAGCTAGTTGCTATTTTTCCAAATATAAATTAGGCAGTGAGAGATGCGCAACAGATAAAGCTTAGTGTTGAAGGACAATATCCTTTGGAGTAGCTGGGGATTGAACCCATGACCACATGCATGCAAAGCATATGCTCTACCACTGAGCTACTGGCACTTGAGAAAGCTGTGCTGAGTTACATTTGCCTTGTACTCAAGCTAGTTGCTATTTTTCAAAATATAAATTTGGCAGAGAGAGATGTGCAACAGATAAAGTTTTGAGTTAAAGGATGACTTTCTTGGAGATGCTGGGGATTGAACCCAGGAACTCATACATGCAAAGCATGTGCTCTACCACTGAGCTACATCCCCTGATGGACTAACGCAAGTTTCCTGCAGGCGAGTGGAAAGTTCCACATTGCTTTGAAATGCTAGCTTGAGTAAAAGGGACATGTAACTCACCACAACCTTCACAAGAGGCAGTAGCTCAATGGTAGAGGATATACTTTGCATGTGTGAGGCTAATGGAAAGTTCCACATTCCTTTAAATTGCTGGGGATTGAAACCAGGACCTTTGTTGCAAAAAAAATAAAAAATAAAACTTTTTAATTCTACAACTTTCCTTGGAGACGCTGAGATTGTACCCAGGAGCTCATACATGCAAAGCATGTTCTCTACTACTGAACCACTGGCCCTTGTGAATGTTGGGCTGAGTTACGAGTGCCTTGTACTCAAGCTAGATGCAAATTTCCCAACTAAAAAATTAGGCAGAGAGAGATGTGCAACAGATAAAGGTTTAAGGATAACGGATAACTTTCCATGGAGATGCTGGGGATTGAACCCAGGACCTCATAGATGCAAAGCATGCGGTCTACCACTGAGCTACATCCCCTGATGGACTGAAGCAAGTTTCCTGCAGCCTAGTGGAAAGTTCCACATTGCTTTGAAATGCTAGCTTGAGTAAAAGGGACATGTAACTCACCACAACCTTCACAAGAGGCAGTAGCTCAATGGTAGAGCATATACTTTGCATGTGTGAGGCTAATGGAAAGTTCCACATTCCTTTAAATTGCTGGGGATTGAAACCAGGACCTTTGTTGCAAAAAATAAATAAAAAATAAAACTTTTCAATTCTACAACTTTCCTTGGAGACGCTGAGATTGAACCCAGGAGCTCATACATGCAAAGCATGTGCTGTACCACTGAACCACTGGCCCTTGTGAATGTTGGGCTGAGTTACATGTGCTTTGTACTCAAGCTAGATGCTAATTTTCCAACTAAATAATTAGGCAGAGAGAGATGTGCAACAGATAAAGGTTTGAGTTAAAGGAAAACTTTCCTTGGAGATGCTGGGGATTGAACCCAGGACCTCATACATGCAAAGCATGCGCTCTACCACTGAGCTACATCCCCTGATGGACTGAAGCATGTTTCCCGCAGGCTAGTGGAAAGTTCCACATTGCTTTAAAATGCTAGCTTGAGTAAAAGGGACATGAAACTCACCACAACCTTCACAAGGGGCAGTAGCTCAATGGTAGAGCATATACTTTGCATGTGTGAGGCTAATGGAAAGTTCCACATTCCTTTAAATTGCTGGGGATTGAAACCAGGACCTTTGTTGCAAAAAAAATAAAAAATAAATCTTTTCAATTCTACAACTTTCCTTGGAGACGCTGAGATTGAACCGAGGAGCTCATACATGCAAAGCATGTTCTCTACCACTGAACCACTGGCCCTTGTGAATGTTGGGCTGAGTTACAAGTGCCTTGTACTCAAGCTAGATGCAAATTTCCCAACTAAAAAATTAGGCAGAGAGAGATGTGCAACAGAAAAAGCTTTGAGTTAAAGGATGACTTTCTTGGAGATGCTGGGGATTGAACCCAGGAACTCATACATGCAAAGCATGTGCTCTACCACTGAGCTACATCCCCTGATGGACTAACGCAAGTTTCCTGCAGGCGAGTGGAAAGTTCCACATTGCTTTGAAATGCTAGCTTGAGTAAAAGGGACATGTAACTCACCACAACCTTCACAAGAGGCAGTAGCTCAATGGTAGAGCATATACTTTGCATGTGTGAGGCTAATGGAAAGTTCCACATTCCTTTAAATTGCTGGGGATTGAAACCAGGACCTTTGTTGCAAAAAAAATAAAAAATAAAACTTTTTAATTCTACAACTTTCCTTGGAGACGCTGAGATTGTACCCAGGAGCTCATACATGCAAAGCATGTTCTCTACTACTGAACCACTGGCCCTTGTGAATGTTGGGCTGAGTTACAAGTGCCTTGTACTCAAGCTAGATGCAAATTTCCCAACTAAAAAATTAGGCAGAGAGAGATGTGCAACAGATAAAGGTTTAAGGATAACGGATAACTTTCCGTGGAGATGCTGGGGATTGAACCCAGGACCTCATAGATGCAAAGCATGCGGTCTACCACTGAGCTACATCCCCTGATGGACTGAAGCAAGTTTCCTGCAGCCTAGTGGAAAGTTCCACATTGCGTTGAAATGCTAGCTTGAGTAAAAGGGACATGTAACTCACCACAACCTTCACAAGAGGCAGTAGCTCAATGGTAGAGCATATACTTTGCATGTGTGAGGCTAATGGAAAGTTCCACATTCCTTTAAATTGCTGGGGATTGAAACCAGGACCTTTGTTGCAAAAAAAAAATAAAAAATAAAACTTTTCAATTCTACAACTTTCCTTGGAGACGCTGAGATTGAACCCAGGAGCTCATACATGCAAAGCATGTGCTGTACCACTGAACCACTGGCCCTTGTGAATGTTGAGCTGAGTTACATGTGCTTTGTACTCAAGCTAGATGCTAATTTTCCAACTAAATAATTAGGCAGAGAGAGATGTGCAACAGATAAAGGTTTGAGTTAAAGGAAAACTTTCCTTGGAGATGCTGGGGATTGAACCCAGGACCTCATACATGCAAAGCATGCGCTCTACCACTGAGCTACATCCCCTGATGGACTGAAGCATGTTTCCCGCAGGCTAGTGGAAAGTTCCACATTGCTTTAAAATGCTAGCTTGAGTAAAAGGGACATGAAACTCACCACAACCTTCACAAGGGGCAGTAGCTCAATGGTAGAGCATATACTTTGCATGTGTGAGGCTAATGGAAAGTTCCACATTCCTTTAAATTGCTGGGGATTGAAACCAGGACCTTTGTTGCAAAAAAAATAAAAAATAAAGCTTTTCAATTCTACAACTTTCCTTGGAGACGCTGAGATTGAACCCAGGAGCTCATACTTGCAAAGCATGTTCTCTACCACTGAACCACTGGCCCTTGTGAATGTTGGGCTGAGTTACAAGTGCCTTGTACTCAAGCTAGATGCTAATTTCCCAACTAAAAAATTAGGCAGAGAGAGATGTGCAACAGATAAAGGTTTGAGTTAAAGGATAACTTTCCTTGGAGATGCTGGGGTTTGAACCCAGGACCTCATACATGCAAAGCATGCGCTCTACCACTGAGCTACATCCCCTGATGAACTGAAGCAAGTTTCCTGCAGCCTAGTGGAAAGTTCCCCATTGCGTTGAAATGCTAGCTTGAGTAAAAAGGGACATGTAACTCACCACAACCTTCACAAGAGGCAGTAGCTCAATGGTAGAGCACCAGATAAAGCACCAGGAGCTCATACATGCAAAGCATGTGTTCTACCACTGAGCCACTGGCCCTAGTGAAGGTTGGGCTGAGATACATGTACCTTATACTCAAGCTAGCTGCCATTTTTCCAAATATAAATTAGGCAGAGAGAGATGCACAACAGATAAAGCTTTGAGGTGAAGTATAACTATCCTTGGAGTTGCTGGAGATTGAACCCATGACCACATGCATGCAAAGCATATGCTCTACCACTGAGCTACTGGCACTTGAGAAAGCTGTGTTGAGTTACATGTGCCTTGTACTCAAGCTAGTTGTTATTTTTCCAAATATAAATTTGGCAGAGAGAGATGTGCAACAGATAAAGCTTTGAGTTAAAGGATGAATTTCTTGGAGATGCTGGGGATTGAACCCAGGACCTCATACATGCAAAGCATGCGCTCTACCACTGAGCTACATGCCCTGATGGACTGAAGCAAGTTTCCTAATTCCTACTAAAATTCCTAAGTTTCCTAATTTTCCAACTAAATAATTAGGCAGAGAGAGATGTGCAACAGATAAAGGTTTGAGTTAAAGGAAAACTTTCCTTGGAGATGCTGGGGATTGAACCCAGGACCTAATACATGCAAAGCATGCGGTCTACCACTGAGCTACATCCCCTGATGGACTGAAGCAAGTTTCCTGCAGGCTAGTGGAAAGTTCCACATTGCGTTGAAATGCTAGCTTGAGTAAAAGGGACATGTAACTCACCACAACCTTCACAAGGGGCAGTAGCTCAATGGTAGAGCATATACTTTGCATGTGTGAGGCTAATGGAAAGTTCCACATTCCTTTAAATTGCTGGGGATTGAAACCAGGACCTTTGTTGCAAAAAAAAAAAAAACAACTTTTCAATTCTACAACTTTCCTTGGAGACGCTGAGATTGAACCCAGGAGCTCATACATGCAAAGCATGTGCTGTACCACTGAACCACTGGCCCTTGTGAATGTTGGGCTGAGTTACATGTGCTTTGTACTCAAGCTAGATGCTAATTTTCCAACTAAATAATTAGGCAGAGAGAGATGTGCAACAGATAAAGGTTTGAGTTAAAGGAAAACTTTCCTTGGAGATGCTGGGGATTGAACCCAGGACCTCATACATGCAAAGCATGCGCTCTACCACTGAGCTACATCCCCTGATGGACTGAAGCAAGTTTCCTGCAGCCTAGTGGAAAGTTCCACATTGCGTTGAAATGCTAGCTTGAGTAAAAGGGACATGAAACTCACCACAACCTTCACAAGGGGCAGTAGCTCAATGGTAGAGCATATACTTTGCATGTGTGAGGCTAATGGAAAGTTCCACATTCCTTTAAATTGCTGGGGATTGAAACCAGGACCTTTGTTGCAAAAAAAATAAAAAATAAAACTTTCCAATTCTACAACTTTCCTTGGAGAGGCTGAGATTGAACCCAGGAGCTCATACATGCAAAGCATGTTCTCTACCACTGAACCACTGGCCCTTGTGAATGTTGGGCTGAGTTACAAGTGCCTTGTACTCAAGCTAGATGCAAATTTCCCAACTAAAGAATTAGGCAGAGAGAGATGTGCAACAGATAAAGGTTTGAGTTAAAGGATAACTTTCCTTGGAGATGCTGGGGATTGAACCCAGGACCTCATACATGCAAAGCATGCGCTCTACCACTGAGCTACATCCCCTGATGGACTGAAGCAAGTTTCCTGCAGCCTAGTGGAAAGTTCCACATTGCGTTGAAATGCTAGCTTGAGTAAAAGGGACATGTAACTCACCACAACCTTCACAAGAGGCAGTAGCTCAATGGTAGAGCATATACTTTGCATGTGTGAGGCTAATGGAAAGTTCCACATTCCTTTAAATTGCTGGGGATTGAAACCAGGACCTTTGTTGCAAAAAAAAATAAAAAATAAAACTTTTCAATTCTACAACTTTCCTTAGAGACGCTGAGATTGAACACAGGAGCTCATACATGCAAAGCATGTGCTGTACCACTGAACCACTGGCCCTTGTGAATTTTGGGCTGAGTTACATGTGCTTTGTACTCAAGCTAGATGCTAATTTTCCAACTAAATAATTAGGCAGAGAGAGATGTGCAACAGATAAAGGTTTGAGTTAAAGGAAAACTTTCCTTGGAGATGCTGGGGATTGAACCCAGGACCTCATACATGCAAAGAATGCGCTCTACCACTGAGCTACATCCCCTGATGGAGTGAAGCAAGTTTCCTGCAGGCTAGTGGAAAGTTCCACATTGCTTTGAAGTGCTAGCTTGAGTAAAAGGGACATGAAACTCACCACAACCTTCACAGGGGGCAGTAGCTCAATGGTAGAGTATATGCTTTGCATGTATGAGGCTAAAGGAAAGTTCCAAATTGCTTTAAAATGCTGGGGATTGAACCCAGGACATTTGTTGCAAAAAAAATCCAACAAAACAACTTTACAATTCTACGTGGTGACACAGGAACTTTCTTTGGAGACGCTGGGGATTGAACCCAGGAGCTCATACATGCAAAGCATGTGTTCTACCACTGAGCCACTGACCCTAGTGAAGGTTAAGCTGAGATACATGTACCTTATACTCAAGCTAGCTGCCATTTTTCCAAATATAAATTAGGCAGAGAGAGATGCACAACAGATAAAGCTTTGAGGTGAAGTATAACTATCCTTGGAGTTGCTGGAGATTGAACCCATGACCACATGCATGCAAAGCATATGCTCTACCACTGAACCACTGGCCCTTGTGAATGTTGGGCTGAGTTACATGTGCCTTGTACTCAAGCTAGATGCTAATTTCCCAACTAAATAATTAGGCAGAGAGAGATGTGCAACAGATAAAGGTTTGAGTTAAATGATAACTTTCCTTGGAGATGCTGGGGATTGAACCCAGGACCTCATACATGCAAAGCATGCGCTCTACCACTGAGCTACATCCCCTGACGGAATGAAGCAAGTTTCCTGCAGGCTAGTGGAAAGTTCCACATTGATTTGAAATGCTAGCTTGAGTAAAAGGGACATGAAACTCACCACAACCTTCACAAGGGGCAGTAGCTCAATGGTAGAGCATTTACTTTGCATGTGTGAGGCTAATGGAAAGTTCCACATTCCTTTAAATTGCTGTGGATTGAAACCAGGACCTTTGTTGCAAAAAAAATAAAAAATAAATCTTTTCAATTCTTCAACTTTCCTTGGAGACGCTGAGATTGAACCGAGGAGCTCATACATGCAAAGCATGTTCTCTACCACTGAACCACTGGCCCTTGTGAATGTTGGGCTGAGTTACAAGTGCCTTGTACTCAAGCTAGATGCAAATTTCCCAACTAAAAAATTAGGCAGAGAGAGATGTGCAACAGAAAAAGCTTTGAGTTAAAGGATGACTCTTGGAGATGCTGGGGATTGAACCCAGGACCTCATACATGCAAAGTATGCGCTCTACCACTGAGCTACATCCCCTGATGGACTGAAGAAAGTTTCCTGCAGGCGAGTGGAAAGTTCCACATTGCTAAGAAATGCTAGCTTGAGTAAAAGGGACATGAAACTCACCACAACCTTCACAGGGGGCAGTAGCTCAATGGTAGAGTATAAACTTTGCATGTATGAGGCTAAAGGAAAGTTCCAAATTGCTTTAAAATGCTGGGGATTGAACCCAGGACATTTGTTGCAAAAAAAATCCAACAAAACAACTTTACAATTCTACGTGGTGACACAGGAATTTTCTTTGGAGACGGTGGGGATTGAACCCAGGAGCTCATACATGCAAAGCATGTGTTCTACCACTGAGCCACTGGCCCTAGTGAAGGTTGGGCTGAGATACATGTACCTTATACTCAAGCTAGCTGCCATTTTTCCAAATATAAATTAGGCAGAGAGAGATGCACAACAGATAAAGCTTTGAGGTGAAGTATAACTATCCTTGGAGTTGCTGGAGATTGAACCCATGACCACATGCATGCAAAGCATATGCTCTACCACTGAACCACTGGCCCTTGTGAATGTTGGGCTGAGTTACATGTGCCTTGTACTCAAGCTAGATGCTAATTTCCCAACCAAATAATTAGGCAGAGAGAGATGTGCAACAGATAAAGGTTTGAGTTAAATGATAACTTTCCTTGGAGATGCTGGGGATTGAACCCAGGACCTCATACATGCAAAGCATGCGCTCTACCACTGAGCTACATCCCCTGACGGAATGAAGCAAGTTTCCTGCAGGCTAGTGGAAAGTTCCACATTGCTTTGAAATGCTAGCTTGAGTAAAAGGGACATGAAACTCACCACAACCTTCACAAGGGGCAGTAGCTCAATGGTAGAGCATATACTTTGCATGTGTGAGGCTAATGGAAAGTTCCACATTCCTTTAAATTGCTGGGGATTGAAACCAGGACCTTTGTTGCAAAAAAAAATAAAAAATAAAACTTTTCAATTCTACAACTTTCCTTGGAGACGCTGAGATTGATCCCAGGAGCTCATACATGCAAAGCATGTTCTCTACCACTGAACCACTGGCCCTTGTGAATGTTGGGCTGAGTTACAAGTGCCTTGTACTCAAGCTAGATGCTAATTTCCCAACTAAATAATTAGGCAGAGAGAGATGTGCAACAGATAAAGGTTTGAGTTAAAGGATAACTTTCCTTAGAGATGCTGGGGATTGAACCCAGGACCTCATACATGCAAAGCATGCGCTCTACCACTGAGCTACATCCCCTGATGGACTGAAGCAAGTTTCCTGCAGGCTAGTGGAAAGTTCCACATTGCTTTGAAATGCTAGCTTGAGTAAAAGGGACATGAAACTCACCACAACCTTCACAAGGGGCAGTAGCTCAATGGTAGAGCAGGTGCTTTGCATGTATGAGGCTAAAGGAAAGTTCCAAATTGCTTTAAAATGCTGGGGATTGAACCCAGGACATTTGTTGCAAAAAAATCCAACAAAATTACTTTACAATTCTACGTGGTAACACAGGAACTTTCCTTGGAGAAGCTGGGGATTGAACCCATGACCACATGAATGCAAGGCATATGCTTTACCACTGAGCTACTGTCACTTGAGAAAGCTGTGCTGAGTTACATGTGCCTTGTACTCAAGCTAGATGCTAATTTCCCAACTAAATAATTAGGCAGAGAGAGATGTGCAACAGATAAAGGTTTGAGTTAAAGGATAACTTTCCTTGGAGATGCTGGGGATTGAACCCAGGACCTCATACATGCAAAGCATGCGCTCTACCACTGAGCTACATCCCCTGATGGACTGAAGCAAGTTTCCTGCAGGCTAGTGGAAAGTTCCACATTGCTTTGAAATGCTAGCTTGAGTAAAAGGGACATGAAACTCACCACAACCTTCACAAGGGGCAGTAGCTCAATGGTAGAGCAGGTGCTTTGCATGTATGAGGCTAAAGGAAAGTTCCAAATTGCTTTAAAATGCTGGGGATTGAACCCAGGACATTTGTTGCAAAAAAATCCAACAAAATAACTTTACAATTCTACGTGGTAAGACGGGAACTTTCCTTGGAGAAGCTGGGGATTGAACCCATGACCACATGAATGCAAAGCATATGCTCTACCACTGAGCTACTGTCACTTGAGAAAGCTGTGCTGAGTTACATGTGCCTTGTACTCAAGCTAGTTGTTATTTTTCCAAATATAAATTTGGCAGAGAGAGATGTGCAACAGAAAAAGCTTTGAGTTAAAGGATGACTTTCTTGGAGATGCTGGGGATTGAACCTAGGACCTCATACATGCAAAGCATGCAGTCTACCACTGAGCTACATCCCCTGATGGACTGAAGCAAGTTTCCTGCAGCCTAGTGGAAAGTTCCACATTGCGTTGAAATGCTAGCTTGAGTAAAAGGTAAATGTAACTCACCACAACCTTCACAAGAGGCAGTAGCTCAATGGTAGAGCATATACTTTGCATGTGTGAGGCTAATGGAAAGTTCCACATTCCTTTAAATTGCTGGGGATTGAAACCAGGACCTTTGTTGCAAAAAAAATAAAAAATAAAACTTTTCAATTCTACAACTTTCCTTAGAGACGCTGAGATTGAACCCAGGAGCTCATACATGCAAAGCATGTGCTGTACCACTGAACCACTGGCCCTTGTGAATGTTGGGCTGAGTTACATGTGCTTTGTACTCAAGCTAGATGCTAATTTTCCAACTAAATAATTAGGCAGAGAGAGATGTGCAACAGATAAAGGTTTGAGTTAAAGGAAAACTTTCCTTGGAGATGCTGGGGATTGAACCCAGGACCTCATACATGCAAAGCATGCGCTCTACCACTGAGCTACATCCCCTGATGGACTGAAGCAAGTTTCCTGCAGGCTAGTGGAAAGTTCCACATTGCTTTGAAGTGCTAGCTTGAGTAAAAGGGACATGAAACTCACCACAACCTTCACAGGGGGCAGTAGCTCAATGGTTGAGTATATGCGTTGCATGTATGAGGCTAAAGGAAAGTTCCAAATTGCTTTAAAATGCTGGGGATTGAACCCAGGACATTTGTTGCAAAAAAATCCAACAAAACAACTTTACAATTCTACGTGGTGACACGGGAACTTTCTTTGGAGACGGTGGGGATTGAACCCAGGAGCTCATACATGCAAAGCATGTGTTCTACCACTGAGCCACTGGCCCTAGTGAAGGTTGGGCTGAGATACATGTACCTTATACTCAAGCTAGCTGCCATTTTTCCAAATATAAATTAGGCAGAGAGAGATGCACAACAGATAAAGCTTTGAGGTGAAGTATAACTATCCTTGGAGTTGCTGGAGATTGAACCCATGACCACATGCATGCAAAGCATATGCTCTACCACTGAGCTACTGGCACTTGAGAAAGCTGTGTTGAGTTACATGTGCCTTGTACTCAAGCTAGTTGTTATTTTTCCAAATATAAATTTGGCAGAGAGAGATGTGCAACAGATAAAGCTTTGAGTTAAAGGATGACTTTCTTGGAGATGCTGGGGATTGAACCCAGGACCTCATACATGCAAAGCATGCACTCTACCACTGAGCTACATCCCCTGATGGACTGAAGCAAGTTTCCTGCAGCCTAGTGGAAAGTTCCACATTGCGTTGAAATGCTAGCTTGAGTAAAAGGAACATGTAACTCACCACAACCTTCACAAGAGGCAGTTGCTCAATGGTAGAGCATATACTTTGCATGTGTGAGGCTAATGGAAAGTTCCACATTCCTTTAAATTGCTGGGGATTGAAACCAGGACTTTTGTTGCAAAAAAAATAAAAAATAAAACTTTTCAATTCTTCAACTTTCCTTGGAGATGCTGAGATTGAACCCAGGAGCTCATACATGCAAAGCATGTGCTCTACCACTGAACCACTGGCCCTTGTGAATGTTGGGCTGAGTTACATGTGCCTTGTACTCAAGCTAGATGCTAATTTTCCAACTAAATAATTAGGCAGAGAGAGATGTGCAACAGATAAAGGTTTGAGTTAAAGGAAAACTTTCCTTGGAAATGGTGATTGAACCCAGGACCTCATACATGCAAAGCATGCGCTCTACCACTGAGCTACATCCCCTGATGGACTGAAGCAAGTTTCCTGCAGGCTAGTGGAAAGTTCCACATTGCTTTGAAATGCTAGCTTGAGTAAAAGGGACATGAAACTCACCACAACCATCACAAGGGGCAGTAGCTCAATGGTAGAGCATATGCTTTGCATGTATTAGGCTAATGGAAAGTTCCAAATTGCTTTAAATGCTGGGGATTGAACCCAGGACCTTTTTTGCAAAAGTTTTTTGCAAAAAAAATACAAAAAAATCCTTACAATTCAACAAATTTCTTTGGAGACACTGGGGATTGAACCCAGGAGCTCATACATACAAAGCATGCGCTCTACCACTGAGCCACTGGACTTGTGAAGGTTGGGCTGAGTTACATGTACCTTATACTCAAGCTAGTTGCTATTTTTCCAAATATAAATTAGGCAGTGAGAGATGCGCAACAGATAAAGCTTAGTGTTGAAGGACAATATCCTTTGGAGTAGCTGGGGATTGAACCCATGACCACATGCATGCAAAGCATATGCTCTACCACTGAGCTACTGGCACTTGAGAAAGCTGTGCTGAGTTACATTTGCCTTGTACTCAAGCTAGTTGCTATTTTTCAAAATATAAATTTGGCAGAGAGAGATGTGCAACAGATAAAGTTTTGAGTTAAAGGATGACTTTCTTGGAGATGCTGGGGATTGAACCCAGGAACTCATACATGCAAAGCATGTGCTCTACCACTGAGCTACATCCCCTGATGGACTGAAGCATGTTTCCCGCAGGCTAGTGGAAAGTTCCACATTGCTTTAAAATGCTAGCTTGAGTAAAAGGGACATGAAACTCACCACAACCTTCACAAGGGGCAGTAGCTCAATGGTAGAGCATATACTTTGCATGTGTGAGGCTAATGGAAAGTTCCACATTCCTTTAAATTGCTGGGGATTGAAACCAGGACCTTTGTTGCAAAAAAAATAAAAAATAAATCTTTTCAATTCTACAACTTTCCTTGGAGACGCTGAGATTGAACCGAGGAGCTCATACATGCAAAGCATGTTCTCTACCACTGAACCACTGGCCCTTGTGAATGTTGGGCTGAGTTACAAGTGCCTTGTACTCAAGCTAGATGCAAATTTCCCAACTAAAGAATTAGGCAGAGAGAGATGTGCAACAGATAAAGGTTTGAGTTAAAGGATGACTTTCCTTGGAGATGCTGGGGATTGAACCCAGGACCTCATACATGCAAAGCATGCGCTCTACCACTGAGCTACATCCCCTGATGGAGTGAAGCAAGTTTCCTGCAGGCTAGTGGAAAGTTCCACATTGCTTTGAAGTGCTAGCTTGAGTAAAAGGGACATGAAACTCACCACAACCTTCACAGGGGGCAGTAGCTCAATGGTAGAGTATATGCTTTGCATGTATGAGGCTAAAGGAAAGTTCCAAATTGCTTTAAAATGCTGGGGATTGAACCCAGGACATTTGTTGCAAAAAAAATCCAACAAAACAACTTTACAATTCTACGTGGTGACACAGGAACTTTCTTTGGAGACGCTGGGGATTGAACCCAGGAGCTCATACATGCAAAGCATGTGTTCTACCACTGAGCCACTGGCCCTAGTGAAGGTTGGGCTGAGATACATGTACCTTATACTCAAGCTAGCTGCCATTTTTCCAAATATAAATTAGGCAGAGAGAGATGCACAACAGATAAAGCTTTGAGGTGAAGTATAACTATCCTTGGAGTTGCTGGAGATTGAACCCATGACCACATGCATGCAAAGCATATGCTCTACCACTGAACCACTGGCCCTTGTGAATGTTGGGCTGAGTTACATGTGCCTTGTACTCAAGCTAGATGCTAATTTCCCAACTAAATAATTAGGCAGAGAGAGATGTGCAACAGATAAAGGTTTGAGTTAAATGATAACTTTCCTTGGAGATGCTGGGGATTGAACCCAGGACCTCATACATGCAAAGCATGCGCTCTACCACTGAGCTACATCCCCTGACGGAATGAAGCAAGTTTCCTGCAGGCTAGTGGAAAGTTCCACATTGCTTTGAAATGCTAGCTTGAGTAAAAGGGACATGAAACTCACCACAACCTTCACAAGGGGCAGTAGCTCAATGGTAGAGCATATACTTTGCATGTGTGAGGCTAATGGAAAGTTCCACATTCCTTTAAATTGCTGGGGATTGAAACCAGGACCTTTGTTGCAAAAAAAATAAAAAATAAAACTTTTCAATTCTACAACTTTCCTTGGAGACGCTGAGATTGAACCCAGGAGCTCATACATGCAAAGCATGTTCTCTACCACTGAACCACTGGCCCTTGTGAATGTTGGGCTGAGTTACAAGTGCCTTGTACTCAAGCTAGATGCTAATTTCCCAACTAAAAAATTAGGCAGAGAGAGATGTGCAACAGATAAAGGTTTGAGTTAAAGGATAACTTTCCTTGGAGATGCTGGGGATTGAACCCAGGACCTCATACATGCAAAGCATGCGCTCTACCACTGAGCTACATCCCCTGATGGACTGAAGCAAGTTTCCTGCAGCCTAGTGGAAAGTTCCACATTGCGTTGAAATGCTAGCTTGAGTAAAAGGGACATGTAACTCACCACAACCTTCACAAGAGGCAGTAGCTCAATGGAAGAGCATATACTTTGCATGTGTGAGGCTAATGGAAAGTTCCACATTCCTATAAATTGCTGGGGATTGAAACCAGGACCTTTGTTGCAAAAAAAACTAAAAAAAAAAACTTTTCAATTCTACAACTTTCCTTGGAGACGCTGAGATTGATCCCAGGAGCTCATACATGCAAAGCATGTTCTCTACCACTGAACCACTGGCCCTTGTGAATGTTGGGCTGAGTTACAAGTGCCTTGTACTCAAGCTAGATGCTAATTTCCCAACTAAATAATTAGGCAGAGAGAGATGTGCAACAGATAAAGGTTTGAGTTAAAGGATAACTTTCCTTGGAGATGCTGGGGATTGAACCCAGGACCTCATACATGCAAAGCATGCGCTCTACCACTGAGCTACATCCCCTGACGGACTGAAGCAAGTTTCCTGCAGGCTAGTGGAAAGTTCCACATTGCTTTGAAATGCTAGCTTGAGTAAAAGGGACATGAAACTCACCACAACCTTCACAAGGGGCAGTAGCTCAATGGTAGAGCAGGTGCTTTGCATGTATGAGGCTAAAGGAAAGTTCCAAATTGCTTTAAAATGCTGGGGATTGAACCCAGGACATTTGTTGCAAAAAAAATAAAAAATAAAACTTTTCAATTCTACAACTTTCCTTGGAGACGGTGAGATTGAACCCAGGAGCTCATACATGCAAAGCATGTTCTCTACCACTGAACCACTGGCCCTTGTGAATGTTGGGCTGAGTTACAAGTGCCTTGTACTCAAGCTAGATGCTAATTTCCCAACTAAAAAATTAGGCAGAGAGAGATGTGCAACAGATAAAGGTTTGAGTTAAAGGATAACTTTCCTTGGAGATGCTGCGGATTGAACCCAGGACCTCATACATGCAAAGCATGCGCTCTACCACTGAGCTACATCCCCTGATGGACTGAAGCAAGTTTCCTGCAGCCTAGTGGAAAGTTCCACATTGCGTTGAAATGCTAGCTTGAGTAAAAGGGACATGTAACTCACCACAACCTTCACAAGAGGCAGTAGCTCAATGGAAGAGCATATACTTTGCATGTGTGAGGCTAATGGAAAGTTCCACATTCCTATAAATTGCTGGGGATTGAAACCAGGACCTTTGTTGCAAAAAAAAATAAAATAAAAAACTTTTCAATTCTACAACTTTCCTTGGAGACGCTGAGATTGATCCCAGGAGCTCATACATGCAAAGCATGTTCTCTACCACTGAACCACTGGCCCTTGTGAATGTTGGGCTGAGTTACAAGTGCCTTGTACTCAAGCTAGATGCTAATTTCCCAACTAAATAATTAGGCAGAGAGAGATGTGCAACAGATAAAGGTTTGAGTTAAAGGATAACTTTCCTTGGAGATGCTGGGGATTGAACCCAGGACCTCATACATGCAAAGCATGCGCTCTACCACTGAGCTACATCCCCTGATGGACTGAAGCAAGTTTCCTGCAGGCGAGTGGAAAGTTCCACATTGCTTTGAAATGCTAGCTTGAGTAAAAGGGACATGAAACTCACCACAACCTTCACAAGGGGCAGTAGCTCAATGGTAGAGCAGGTGCTTTGCATGTATGAGGCTAAAGGAAAGTTCCAAATTGCTTTAAAATGCTGGGGATTGAACCCAGGACATTTGTTGCAAAAAAATCCAACAAAATAACTTTACAATTCTACGTGGTAACACAGGAACTTTCCTTGGAGACGCTGGGGATTGAACCCATGACCACATGAATGCAAGGCATATGCTCTACCACTGAGCTACTGTCACTTGAGAAAGCTGTGCTGAGTTACATGTGCCTTGTACTCAAGCTAGATGCTAATTTCCCAACTAAATAATTAGGCAGAGAGAGATGTGCAACAGATAAAGGTTTGAGTTAAAGGATAACTTTCCTTGGAGATGCTGGGGATTGAACCCAGGACCTCATACATGCAAAGCATGCGCTCTACCACTGAGCTACATCCCCTGATGGACTGAAGCAAGTTTCCTGCAGGCTAGTGGAAAGTTCCACATTGCTTTGAAATGCTAGCTTGAGTAAAAGGGACATGAAACTCACCACAACCTTCACAAGGGGCAGTAGCTCAATGGTAGAGCAGGTGCTTTGCATGTATGAGGCTAAAGGAAAGTTCCAAATTGCTTTAAAATGCTGGGGATTGAACCCAGGACATTTGTTGCAAAAAAATCCAACAAAATAACTTTACAATTCTACGTGGTAAGACGGGAACTTTCCTTGGAGAAGCTGGGGATTGAACCCATGAACACATGAATGCAAAGCATATGCTCTACCACTGAGCTACTGTCACTTGAGAAAGCTGTGCTGAGTTACATGTGCCTTGTACTCAAGCTAGTTGTTATTTTTCCAAATATAAATTTGGCAGAGAGAGATGTGCAACAGAAAAAGCTTTGAGTTAAAGGATGACTTTCTTGGAGATGCTGGGGATTGAACCCAGGACCTCATACATGCAAAGCATGCAGTCTACCACTGAGCTACATCCCCTGATGGACTGAAGCAAGTTTCCTGCAGCCTAGTGGAAAGTTCCACATTGCGTTGAAATGCTAGCTTGAGTAAAAGGGACATGTAACTCACCACAACCTTCACAAGAGGCAGTAGCTCAATGGTAGAGCATATACTTTGCATGTGTGAGGCTAATGGAAAGTTCCACATTCCTTTAAATTGCTGGGGATTGAAACCAGGACCTTTGTTGCAAAAAAAAATAAAAAATAAAACTTTTCAATTCTACAACTTTCCTTAGAGACGCTGAGATTGAACACAGGAGCTCATACATGCAAAGCATGTGCTGTACCACTGAACCACTGGCCCTTGTGAATTTTGGGCTGAGTTACATGTGCTTTGTACTCAAGCTAGATGCTAATTTTCCAACTAAATAATTAGGCAGAGAGAGATGTGCAACAGATAAAGGTTTTAGTTAAAGGAAAAGTTTCCTTGGAGATGCTGGGGATTGAACCCAGGACCTCATACATGCAAAGAATGCGCTCTACCACTGAGCTACATCCCCTGATGGAGTGAAGCAAGTTTCCTGCAGGCTAGTGGAAAGTTCCACATTGCTTTGAAGTGCTAGCTTGAGTAAAAGGGACATGAAACTCACCACAACCTTCACAGGGGGCAGTAGCTCAATGGTAGAGTATATGCTTTGCATGTATGAGGCTAAAGGAAAGTTCCAAATTGCTTTAAAATGCTGGGGATTGAACCCAGGACATTTGTTGCAAAAAAAATCCAACAAAACAACTTTACAATTCTACGTGGTGACACAGGAACTTTCTTTGGAGACGCTGGGGATTGAACCCAGGAGCTCATACATGCAAAGCATGTGTTCTACCACTGAGCCACTGACCCTAGTGAAGGTTAAGCTGAGATACATGTACCTTATACTCAAGCTAGCTGCCATTTTTCCAAATATAAATTAGGCAGAGAGAGATGCACAACAGATAAAGCTTTGAGGTGAAGTATAACTATCCTTGGAGTTGCTGGAGATTGAACCCATGACCACATGCATGCAAAGCATATGCTCTACCACTGAACCACTGGCCCTTGTGAATGTTGGGCTGAGTTACATGTGCCTTGTACTCAAGCTAGATGCTAATTTCCCAACTAAATAATTAGGCAGAGAGAGATGTGCAACAGATAAAGGTTTGAGTTAAATGATAACTTTCCTTGGAGATGCTGGGGATTGAACCCAGGACCTCATACATGCAAAGCATGCGCTCTACCACTGAGCTACATCCCCTGACGGAATGAAGCAAGTTTCCTGCAGGCTAGTGGAAAGTTCCACATTGATTTGAAATGCTAGCTTGAGTAAAAGGGACATGAAACTCACCACAACCTTCACAAGGGGCAGTAGCTTAATGGTAGAGCATATACTTTGCATGTGTGAGGCTAATGGAAAGTTCCACATTCCTTTAAATTGCTGTGGATTGAAACCAGGAACGTTTGTTGCAAAAAAAATAAAAAATAAATCTTTTCAATTCTTCAACTTTCCTTGGAGACGCTGAGATTGAACCGAGGAGCTCATACATGCAAAGCATGTTCTCTACCACTGAACCACTGGCCCTTGTGAATGTTGGGCTGAGTTACAAGTGCCTTGTACTCAAGCTAGATGCAAATTTCCCAACTAAAAAATTAGGCAGAGAGAGATGTGCAACAGAAAAAGCTTTGAGTTAAAGGATGACTTTCTTGGAGATGCTGGGGATTGAACCCAGGACCTCATACATGCAAAGCATGCGCTCTACCACTGAGCTACATCCCCTGATGGACTGAAGAAAGTTTCCTGCAGGCGAGTGGAAAGTTCCACATTGCTAAGAAATGCTAGCTTGAGTAAAAGGGACATGAAACTCACCACAACCTTCACAGGGGGCAGTAGCTCAATGGTAGAGTATAAACTTTGCATGTATGAGGCTAAAGGAAAGTTCCAAATTGCTTTAAAATGCTGGGGATTGAACCCAGGACATTTGTTGCAAAAAAAATCCAACAAAACAACTTTACAATTCTACGTGGTGACACAGGAATTTTCTTTGGAGACGGTGGGGATTGAACCCAGGAGCTCATACATGCAAAGCATGTGTTCTACCACTGAGCCACTGGCCCTAGTGAAGGTTGGGCTGAGATACATGTACCTTATACTCAAGCTAGCTGCCATTTTTCCAAATATAAATTAGGCAGAGAGAGATGCACAAAAGATTAAACTTTGAGGTGAAGTATAACTATCCTTGGAGTTGCTGGAGATTGAACCCATGACCACATGCATGCAAAGCATATGCTCTACCACTGAACCACTGGCCCTTGTGAATGTTGGGCTGAGTTACATGTGCCTTGTACTCAAGCTAGATGCTAATTTCCCAACCAAATAATTAGGCAGAGAGAGATGTGCAACAGATAAAGGTTTGAGTTAAATGATAACTTTCCTTGGAGATGCTGGGGATTGAACCCAGGACCTCATACATGCAAAGCATGCGCTCTACCACTGAGCTACATCCCCTGACGGAATGAAGCAAGTTTCCTGCAGGCTAGTGGAAAGTTCCACATTGCTTTGAAATGCTAGCTTGAGTAAAAGGGACATGAAACTCACCACAACCTTCACAAGGGGCAGTAGCTCAATGGTAGAGCATATACTTTGCATGTGTGAGGCTAATGGAAAGTTCCACATTCCTTTAAATTGCTGGGGATTGAAACCAGGACCTTTGTTGCAAAAATAATAAAAAATAAAACTTTTCAATTCTACAACTTTCCTTGGAGACGCTGAGATTGAACCCAGGAGCTCATACATGCAAAGCATGTTCTCTACCACTGAACCACTGGCCCTTGTGAATGTTGGGCTGAGTTACAAGTGCCTTGTACTCAAGCTAGATGCTAATTTCCCAACTAAAAAATTAGGCAGAGAGAGATGTGCAACAGATAAAGGTTTGAGTTAAAGGATAACTTTCCTTGGAGATGCTGGGGATTGAACCCAGGACCTCATACATGCAAAGCATGCGCTCTACCACTGAGCTACATCCCCTGATGGACTGAAGCAAGTTTCCTGCAGCCTAGTGGAAAGTTCCACATTGCGTTGAAATGCTAGCTTGAGTAAAAGGGACATGTAACTCACCACAACCTTCACAAGAGGCAGTAGCTCAATGGTAGAGCATATACTTTGCATGTGTGAGGCTAATGGAAAGTTCCACATTCCTATAAATTGCTGGGGATTGAAACCAGGACCTTTGTTGCAAAAAAAAATAAAAAATAAAACTTTTCAATTCTACAACTTTCCTTGGAGACGCTGAGATTGATCCCAGGAGCTCATACATGCAAAGCATGTTCTCTACCACTGAACCACTGGCCCTTGTGAATGTTGGGCTGAGTTACAAGTGCCTTGTACTCAAGCTAGATGCTAATTTCCCAACTAAATAATTAGGCAGAGAGAGATGTGCAACAGATAAAGGTTTGTGTTAAAGGATAACTTTCCTTAGAGATGCTGGGGATTGAACCCAGGACCTCATACATGCAAAGCATGCGCTCTACCACTGAGCTACATCCCCTGATGGACTGAAGCAAGTTTCCTGCAGGCTAGTGGAAAGTTCCACATTGCTTTGAAATGCTAGCTTGAGTAAAAGGGACATGAAACTCACCACAACCTTCACAAGGGGCAGTAGCTCAATGGTAGAGCAGGTGCTTTGCATGTATGAGGCTAAAGGAAAGTTCCAAATTGCTTTAAAATGCTGGGGATTGAACCCAGGACATTTGTTGCAAAAAAATCCAACAAAATAACTTTACAATTCTACGTGGTAACACAGGAACTTTCCTTGGAGAAGCTGGGGATTGAACCCATGACCACATGAATGCAAGGCATATGCTCTACCACTGAGCTACTGTCACTTGAGAAAGCTGTGCTGAGTTACATGTGCCTTGTACTCAAGCTAGATGCTAATTTCCCAACTAAATAATTAGGCAGAGAGAGATGTGCAACAGATAAAGGTTTGAGTTAAAGGATAACTTTCCTTGGAGATGCTGGGGATTGAACCCAGGACCTCATACATGCAAAGCATGCGCTCTACCACTGAGCTACATCCCCTGATGGACTGAAGCAAGTTTCCTGCAGGCTAGTGGAAAGTTCCACATTGCTTTGAAATGCTAGCTTGAGTAAAAGGGACATGAAACTCACCACAACCTTCACAAGGGGCAGTAGCTCAATGGTAGAGCAGGTGCTTTGCATGTATGAGGCTAAAGGAAAGTTCCAAATTGCTTTAAAATGCTGGGGATTGAACCCAGGACATTTGTTGCAAAAAAATCCAACAAAATAACTTTACAATTCTACGTGGTAAGACGGGAACTTTCCTTGGAGAAGCTGGGGATTGAACCCATGACCACATGAATGCAAAGCATATGCTCTACCACTGAGCTACTGTCACTTGAGAAAGCTGTGCTGAGTTACATGTGCCTTGTACTCAAGCTAGTTGTTATTTTTCAAAATATAAATTTGGCAGAGAGAGATGTGCAACAGAAAAAGCTTTGAGTTAAAGGATGACTTTCTTGGAGATGCTGGGGATTGAACCCAGGACCTCATACATGCAAAGCATGCAGTCTACCACTGAGCTACATCCCCTGATGGACTGAAGCAAGTTTCCTGCAGCCTAGTGGAAAGTTCCACATTGCGTTGAAATGCTAGCTTGAGTAAAAGGGACATGTAACTCACCACAACCTTCACAAGAGGCAGTAGCTCAATGGTAGAGCATATACTTTGCATGTGTGAGGCTAATGGAAAGTTCCACATTCCTTTAAATTGCTGGGGATTGAAACCAGGACCTTTGTTGCAAAAAAAATAAAAAATAAAACTTTTCAATTCTACAACTTTCCTTAGAGACGCTGAGATTGAACCCAGGAGCTCATACATGCAAAGCATGTGGTGTTCCACTGAACCACTGGCCCTTGTGAATGTTGGGCTGAGTTACATGTGCTTTGTACTCAAGCTAGATGCTAATTTTCCAACTAAATAATTAGGCAGAGAGAGATGTGCAACAGATAAAGGTTTGAGTTAAAGGAAAACTTTCCTTGGAGATGCTGGGGATTGAACCCAGGACCTCATACATGCAAAGCATGCGCTCTACCACTGAGCTACATCCCCTGATGGACTGAAGCAAGTTTCCTGCAGGCTAGTGGAAAGTTCCACATTGCTTTGAAGTGCTAGCTTGAGTAAAAGGGACATGAAACTCACCACAACCTTCACAGGGGGCAGTAGCTCAATGGTTGAGTATATGCGTTGCATGTATGAGGCTAAAGGAAAGTTCCAAATTGCTTTAAAATGCTGGGGATTGAACCCAGGACATTTGTTGCAAAAAAATCCAACAAAACAACTTTACAATTCTACGTGGTGACACGGGAACTTTCTTTGGAGACGGTGGGGATTGAACCCAGGAGCTCATACATGCAAAGCATGTGTTCTACCACTGAGCCACTGGCCCTAGTGAAGGTTGGGCTGAGATACATGTACCTTATACTCAAGCTAGCTGCCATTTTTCCAAATATAAATTAGGCAGAGAGAGATGCACAACAGATAAAGCTTTGAGGTGAAGTATAACTATCCTTGGAGTTGCTGGAGATTGAACCCATGACCACATGCATGCAAAGCATATGCTCTACCACTGAGCTACTGGCACTTGAGAAAGCTGTGTTGAGTTACATGTGCCTTGTACTCAAGCTAGTTGTTATTTTTCCAAATATAAATTTGGCAGAGAGAGATGTGCAACAGATAAAGCTTTGAGTTAAAGGATGACTTTCTTGGAGATGCTGGGGATTGAACCCAGGACCTCATACATGCAAAGCATGCACTCTACCACTGAGCTACATCCCCTGATGGACTGAAGCAAGTTTCCTGCAGCCTAGTGGAAAGTTCCACATTGCGTTGAAATGCTAGCTTGAGTAAAAGGAACATGTAACTCACCACAACCTTCACAAGAGGCAGTTGCTCAATGGTAGAGCATATACTTTGCATGTGTGAGGCTAATGGAAAGTTCCACATTCCTTTAAATTGCTGGGGATTGAAACCAGGACTTTTGTTGCAAAAAAAATAAAAAATAAAACTTTTCAATTCTTCAACTTTCCTTGGAGATGCTGAGATTGAACCCAGGAGCTCATACATGCAAAGCATGTGCTCTACCACTGAACCACTGGCCCTTGTGAATGTTGGGCTGAGTTACATGTGCCTTGTACTCAAGCTAGATGCTAATTTTCCAACTAAATAATTAGGCAGAGAGAGATGTGCAACAGATAAAGGTTTGAGTTAAAGGAAAACTTTCCTTGGAAATGGTGATTGAACCCAGGACCTCATACATGCAAAGCATGCGCTCTACCACTGAGCTACATCCCCTGATGGACTGAAGCAAGTTTCCTGCAGGCTAGTGGAAAGTTCCACATTGCTTTGAAATGCTAGCTTGAGTAAAAGGGACATGAAACTCACCACAACCATCACAAGGGGCAGTAGCTCAATGGTAGAGCATATGCTTTGCATGTATTAGGCTAATGGAAAGTTCCAAATTGCTTTAAATGCTGGGGATTGAACCCAGGACCTTTTTTGCAAAAGTTTTTTGCAAAAAAAATACAAAAAAATCCTTACAATTCAACAAATTTCTTTGGAGACACTGGGGATTGAACCCAGGAGCTCATACATACAAAGCATGCGCTCTACCACTGAGCCACTGGACTTGTGAAGGTTGGGCTGAGTTACATGTACCTTATATTCAAGCTAGTTGCTATTTTTCCAAATATAAATTAGGCAGTGAGAGATGCGCAACAGATAAAGCTTAGTGTTGAAGGACAATATCCTTTGGAGTAGCTGGGGATTGAACCCATGACCACATGCATGCAAAGCATATGCTCTACCACTGAGCTACTGGCACTTGAGAAAGCTGTGCTGAGTTACATTTGCCTTGTACTCAAGCTAGTTGCTATTTTTCAAAATATAAATTTGGCAGAGAGAGATGTGCAACAGATAAAGTTTTGAGTTAAAGGATGACTTTCTTGGAGATGCTGGGGATTGAACCCAGGAACTCATACATGCAAAGCATGTGCTCTACCACTGAGCTACATCCCCTGATGGACTAACGCAAGTTTCCTGCAGGCGAGTGGAAAGTTCCACATTGCTTTGAAATGCTAGCTTGAGTAAAAGGGACATGTAACTCACCACAACCTTCACAAGAGGCAGTAGCTCAATGGTAGAGGATATACTTTGCATGTGTGAGGCTAATGGAAAGTTCCACATTCCTTTAAATTGCTGGGGATTGAAACCAGGACCTTTGTTGCAAAAAAAATAAAAAATAAAACTTTTTAATTCTACAACTTTCCTTGGAGACGCTGAGATTGTACCCAGGAGCTCATACATGCAAAGCATGTTCTCTACTACTGAACCACTGGCCCTTGTGAATGTTGGGCTGAGTTACGAGTGCCTTGTACTCAAGCTAGATGCAAATTTCCCAACTAAAAAATTAGGCAGAGAGAGATGTGCAACAGATAAAGGTTTAAGGATAACGGATAACTTTCCA